>NC_058103.1:129997500-131222500 GCF_020171115.1 Neogale vison | reverse complement strand
TTCCTCCAAGCCCTTCTCCCCACAGCCAGACAGATCTTTAAAAGATACACATTGTATCACATCATTCCCGGCTTGAAACCCACCAATGGTTTCCCACTGCACTGGAATAAAATCCAGACTGTTGCTCAGCCTTTAATGTCTTTGTCTCTCTGTCCTGCACTGCCTTGCCTCCTGCATCCACTTCTCCGGCCTGACCGGGCACCAGGGCTGTCCTGGGTCAGCACTTTGGGTCTGTATCCTACACATGCGGGGTACTGCCTTTCCTGCACTTATGGTTGACTTTGCAGGAAGAGTCTCCACAGTGCTCCTCAACCTCTTCCTTTCATTCCTAGCATCCTTGTCAATTTCACCACTGCTGAGAAGCCTTCTTTACTCCCATCTAAACTGCCGTCTCCTTTATTTCATTACCACACCAATTACGACTTCTGGAGAACTACCATCATCTGTAATAACGTTACCCAGCCATCCATTCATCTGTCCATTTAGCCTGTATGTGTGCTCTCTGGAGAATTTAAATTCTTGGAATTTGCCTGTGTTTTTCTCCCTGGGATCTAGCACTGGCACACAGCACAGGTCAGGGTCATGGCTATTCAGTAAAAGTATGTTGAAGAAGTTAAGGAAAATTATAAGGGCAACTAACTATTCAATGTATTCCTCTGCTTTACACCTGAGCATTGCCCCCTAAACTCCAAAGTGAGACTTTCTTGAAGAGTACAATGCCACTGCAACAAAATTGCCCTGAGTACTTCCTGGCTCAGCAGGTTGCTGAGGGTACACTAAGATATGCACACTGCCCACATTTCAGTGGTGGAGTGAGACACAAATTACTGTACTTCATACTGGTTTGTGATGAAGTTATATAAATGTAAAAATTATTATAAAATGAAACCAATCATTTTTTGGGGGGGTCAGAAACCCAAGAAACAACCAGAGGAAAAGCATTTAAAAAGTTTTACTGGTAACTATATTGACCTACTAATTTAAAAAAAAATATATTGCTTAATTATGGGTACCTGGGTGGCGCTGTCGGTTAAGTGTTGACTCTTAATTTCAGCTCAGGTCATGATCTCAGGGTTCTGGGATTGATCCCTGCAGCAGGGCTCCCTGCTCAGTGGGGAGTCTTCTTGTCTACTTCTCCTTCTGCCCCTCTCCCTGCGCTCTCTCTGCCTCTCCCTCTCAAATAAATAAATCTTTAAAAGAATATTGCTTAATTACTTCAATAATACAGTTTAACACCTTTATCCTGTGGTCTAAAACATTACATTGTTGAGATGCCCTGACAAAGAAAACAGACTAAACAATTGTGCAGGAAGTGTGAATGGGCACCGCGCTCACAGGAAGAAACAGGGCAGAAAGGAGCAGAGACCAGTGAAGTGCTCATACTTGGACCAGCAAGAGCGCCATGAGAATGTCTTGCAGGAAAGAAAGGATGCGCTCTCAGACGGTGCTCAAAGACCTTCGCCATGGCATCGCGAGGACACGCGGGATACGAGGGGAGGACCCAGCACCAAGGAACACTGTTAGGACATCTGATCTATCGACTTTGGTGGAACATTTTTCAGATATTAGAAGTTATCTAAAAAATGAAGACAACCAAATGGCATGTTCCCTGTGATGCACTTTGTTTTGTTTTTAAAGATTATTTATTTATTTATTTGAGAGTGGGTGAGAGAGAGAAAGCATGAGCTATATAGAAAAGGCTAGTGGGAGACGGAGAAGCAGACTCTCCACTGAGCAGGGAGCCCGATGCAGGGATCAATCCCAGGATCCTGGGATCATGACCTTTGCTGAAAGCAGACCCTCAACCGACTGAGCCACCCAGGCACCCCTCCATGAGGAACTTTGTAAAATCGGTGCATATGGACACACAGAAATCTGAACAGGTTACTTCCCTCTGAAAGCCACTCAGGGGCCACACCATTTCACATGAACCATGAAGATGGCAGAATAATTTACATATACACCACTATAATGCAGTGCAAATGGCCTTCTTTGCTTTAATATTGTCTACTTTGCTTTGAATTTTTTAAATTTTGAAACAATTCCAGACATAGAGAAAAGTTGCAGAAACAGGACAAGGAATTCCCATTTACCTATATACAACTAGACACCCCAAATGTTAAAGTTTTACATTGACTTTATCATTCTATGTATGAGTCTAACCTAAATATCCTATTCAAGTTTTACCCATTGTCCCAACAATGTCATTTGTTGCAAAACACTTGTTTTCTGGTCCAGGATCCCACATTGTATTTCATGATTATGTGTCTAATCTAGTTTTTAAAAATCTGAGACAGCTTCTCAGTCTTTCATTTCATGACCTTGCCACCCTACTTATGTATGGAATGTCTCTCCATTTGGGTATGTCCTGTGATGTCTCGTGCTTAGTCATTGTACATTTCTGGCAAGAAGATGACAGAAGTGATGGGTCTGTCCCCAGTCTCAAGCACCGGGAGACACATGATGCCTCCCGGGCTCTAGTTCTGCTCATCCCTGATGATGCTGATTTGATCTCTCCCTAACAGGATGTCTGTCTGGTTCCTCCACTGTAATGTTACTGTGTCTTCATCTGTAATTAATATTACCTTGTATGGAGACGGTTTGTGTAAATATTCTACATCTCATTGAATTTGCCTCCACTGGCTTAGCACCCAATATATTCTTGTCTATAACAGCTAAAACTTTGGTGGTTGTCAAATGATTTTCTAATTCCTTTCTTTCTTCTACACTTACTAGCTGGTATTCCACTATAAGAGGAAGCTCTTCTTTACCCCCTTCCTATTTCTCTATTTACTCCTTTATTTACATTAGTACAGACATATGCATTTTTCTTCACTAGGAATCATTATCTACTTAATAAGTAATGACCTGTTGCTATTATGATTAGTTTGAGGCTCAAACTGTCCCCAGGTCCACCTGAATTTCCCCCATTGCTTTATGGCGGTGCTTTTTTTTCCTGAAGTTCGAATTCTGTAAACACACCATGCTTCTCTGACTCTCTTCTCATGACACCCTCTACATCTTTGCTGGGTAATTTGTATTGCTCTTCATTAAAGAGCCAGTTTAGTAAGTTTCCCCAACTTCTCTTATCCTCCCTTCTCAAATCTTGCCATGACCTCAATACCCTCATGCTTCTCTTCCATCCCATACCCTGCCCACTTGTTTAGGCTTAAGCAGTGGGGTTTGTGACTTAAATTTCTTTACTACCCCTGTAAAGAACCTATCAGGTCCATAGGAGGAGCTCAGTAAATGTTTGCTGAACAAGTGAACAGGGAAAACACAAAACAACAGTGGGAACCCTCTTATTCTACACAACATATAATTCTTCAGTGTTCTATATATTTGATCAAGTCTTGTAACTGTGTTGTTGAGATCTTCTGTACCCTTCCTAATTTTTTCCCTGTTGTTGGAAGTTCCGGAGAGAGCCAGATTAGTCTCTCACTACAATTTGCATTCTTATTTCATATGTTGGGACTTGGACCATCATGTTTTAAATTCCTTCTTCAGTTTTGGTCCCAAAATATTCCCTTTCTTTTTTTTTTTTTTCTTTTTTTTCCCCAATTTATTTATTTTCAGAAAAACAGTATTCATTATTTTTTCACCACACCCAGTGCTCCATGCAAGCTGTGCCCTCTATAATACCCACCACCTGGTACCCCAACCTCCCACCCCCCCGCCACTTCAAACCCCTCAGACTGTTTTTCAGAGTCCATAGTCTCTCATGGTTCACCTCCCCTTCCAATTTACCCAAATTCCCTACTCCTCTCTAACGCCCCTTGTCCTCCATGCTATTGGTTATGCTCCACAAATGAGTGATTTCTTAATAACTTGGATGTGTAACATGCATCTCGAAGAAATGTACTCATCTCGAACTCACTGAGTTCGATACTTCTTTCCAAATCCACCTTTCTGGAATATTCCAGATTCCAGGGCAACCCTATTGTCTCTGTTGCAGGGCAACCCCAGGCTTCCCTTTCTCATGGCCAAACACTGTAGGAGTCAATGTGAACACCTTCTTTCCCACTCCACATCCAGCCCATCGGCAAGTCCTGCTGGGTTCTAAATACAATTTGAATGCTGCCTGCCGCTCACGGATTCCCCTGCCCACATTCTCATCCAGGGAATCCTTTTCTCACCTGGATTATTTATTGCAACTGTCTCCTCACTAGTCTCCCTTCCCAGAAAGGCTGACATCTAGTTTTAAAACAGCAGCCCCAGGGATCTTGCTAACCCTACACTGGGTTAGGGTTAGCAAGGCCCCCTGCCCAGGACCCTCCAATGGTGTCCCATCTTACTTAGAGGAAAAGCCGAAGTCCTATAAGTCTCCATAACACTTCTGATGACATGATGCTTGGTTCCACTCTGATCCCATCTGCTTCTCCCCCTTCTCTCCCAACTAGCCATACTCTTCCTGGATGTTTCTTCTTCCTGGGACAGACATCCCTCTCCTGCCCCCGGCTCTGTCCTCTCCTCCTTCAGGTCCTCCTCACAATCACCTCTGGGTGAGGCCTTCCCAGACCCCCTTGTCTAAACGCTCAATTGTCCCGTGGGTCTTCACAGCTTCAAATCTCTATTCTCTGCTTTACTTGTTCCCTTCAGCACTGATCACTCACAATCTATATGTCACACACATCTATTTTTTCATCCATTTCGCCCACTAAAACAGAATTTCCATGAGGATATGGAGTTCTATTTGCTCACTAATACATTGTGCCTGGCCCCAAATAGGAACACAATACATACTTAAAAAATTAAATGGAAATGCAATGAGTTCTCCATCTGAAAGGATGTTTCTAACTCCCCTTTCTAGTTAGAGGCACAGTTTTCAGGGTGTCGAGTGCAGTGTTCTTTGGAAATCTATGGCATGTTTTCATTTAAAAGGAAAAACAGGTGGACTTGGGCTGCTCTTGGCCTATTAAACCAGGCTGAAAAACTGTCATGGTACTGCCCATATCTAAGCAAAGGGAATCCAACAACATCAAGTTAGAGACAGTCAGACCCATCTGTCCTTTTTTTGTTTTGTTTTTTTGCTTTTTTGTTTGTTTGTTTTTTGCTTTTAAGCTTAAATACTAATACATGTTGCATGCAGAGAGTAAGAAGTGTAGCTGATCCTTGTAAAGGCTTAATGACGATATATATTAATATTAATAATGATTAATTAAGATATTATGAACAGAGAAAGAATCGTGGGGGAGTTTACAGCCATTCACAAGACACCATGAGACAGGTGTTGCAGGATTCGCCCACACGTTATAGACTGTTTCAGTAATGTCCTTCTGTGTCATATCCAATAAAGTAGCTATTTCTAAATAATCAGTGTGTATTACCTTGGGATAATCAGGGTGTGAGAGTACAGCATTAGACAGCAACTGGCTTTATAAGGTGGGACGGGGGAGAAGGTACGAGAACAGTATCATTAGGTTTAAATGAAGTCAAAATCGATGTTGCTTCAAATGCACATTTTGTAGGAGCTCTGGGCCTCTGGGCAACCACTTGTGTCCTGCAGAGTCAAAATAAGTGGCCTCAGGTAATTTCTTCCATTTTCATGTTCCCATTCTTTTCTACATCAATACACCTTTTGTGCTCTCCTCCCTCAGGGCACAATCTTTGGGCCACAGTGAGCCTCTGAGAGCATTTTTCGAGAACAAAAATTGAAAATCAAGTCAAAAATCCTTACTACTCATTTTCTCCGGCATTCTGTGTGAAAGTCCCTAAGAATTTCATCGAACACAAAATAAGGTTAATGATTTCTAAATCAATGGCACCATTGCTTGGTTTCCTCTTTCTGCCCGTGAAGTTAACATTTCATATGACGTTAGTGAAGGACACGGAAAAGATCACGCGGCTCCCCCGCACAGAGACCGAGCCACAGCTGCTGTGCCCGGCGTGCCCGTGATACAAAAGTCAAGGCAGATGTTCTGCACATTGACCGCCACCTTGAACCCGGGGTTCCCTGAGGTCATGGTCGGTGTATTTGGCACCACTTTCCCAACGTGCAACTTGAAGTCTGTGCTCAATAAAAGTCTGTTGGCGGAGTGAATGAGTATGTAGTTGAAGAGGAGACAGGACCTGGGTGTGCTAACAGTTGTCGGAGCACAACGGCTGGCCCCAGCCTGTGGTAAAAGCTCATCCTCCGTTCCTTGCATGGATTCTGGGCATTCAGCCCACAGATACTATGGGGAACACAAGGCTCTGGGATCTCTCTGAAGCCGGCAAAGGAAGGGAAGAAAGCGGTTCGCCCAGAACCCATGGCAGGAACTGGAAGTGGCCATGCGCATGGGGGTCTGGTTGGTAGGGGGAGGGTGGTCCCCAGAACACCCTGTCCCTTCTCGCCTCAGCCGCCCTGGAACCACTGTGAGGTCTCTGAGGCTGACACAACCCCCCCGCTGGAGACACCCGGGCTGCCAGGGGTGTGCACATTACACATGGCACAGAGCTGCTTGGTAGAAGCTCATGGAGTGCTCAGAAAGCGGGCAGCTCCTCAGGGATGCCCACTAGCTGGCTCCAAAGCTCCCCTGGCTGGAAACGCAGGTGTGCAAACGTGCTTCTGAACGCAAGCACAGCTTGAATGCGCAGCCGTGTGGTGAGGCTTGGCTGCTGGAGCCGAGGCCCTAGAGCGCCATGACAGAACGAGGCCTGCAAGTGGCCGCCACCCAGGCAGCAGGAGACCAGAGAGTTCAACTTTGCTACAGAACATTGCGATCTTCTCAGAACTTTTTTCCTCGTTATTCAGTGTGTCTTTTTTTTTTTTTTAAGATTTTATTTATTTTTTTGACAGAGAGGGACAGCGAGAGAGGGAACATAAGCAGAGGGAGCAGGAGAGGGAGAAGCAGACTTCCTGCCGAGAGGGAGCCCGATGTGGGCCTCGATCCCAGGAACCTGGGATCATGACTTGAGCTGAAGGCAGATGCTTCACCAACAGGCCACCCACGCGTCCCCAACACCTAATTCCATTTTAACAACCACTTCCACTTCCAGGAATCTTTCCTACAGCCATTTCTGCCTATGCAGGCCAAGGTACCTGGACAAGGGTCCCCATTTCACTCTTGTTTTATAATAAGATAAAGCCTAAGGCAAGGGAGCAGCTCAGTGATCCCCAGTACATCGACCCAGTGGAAAGTTCTGTGGCCCGTGGGGGGAAATGAATGAGCTCTGTCTGCTGGCATGGGAAAACAGCCATAGTTAGGAGAAACAAGCCACCCAAGACTCTACAAGAGGATCTTAATTCTATCCTTGATATGTTAATTATATGCTTGTAAAGGAAAGGTCCAGAAGGATGTAGGACCAGCATTTCTTTCGGTAAGGCTTGTCCCTTAGCTGAAGTTCCCTGTCCCCACAACTCCCAAACCCCTGCCACGATGTCATGCAAGTGAGGGGCGGAGTGTAGATTCCAGTAGCGGTCTGTTGTGCTCTGAGTAACACTAGTACTACCATCAAAGATAAATTGTAATTGTGTGTGTGTGTGTGTGTGTGTGTGTGTGTGATTCAAAACAACAACAACAACAACAACAAAAAACCACAACCACAGGCACCTGGGTAGCTCAGTCGTTAAGTTCTGCTATGGGCTCCCTGCTCCCTCTGCCTGCTGCTCCCCCTGCTTGTGCTCTCTCTCTCTCTGAGACAAATAAATGAAGTCTTTAAACAAAATGGAATTAGATGTTAAATTGGACTCTAGCACAAGGTCCTTCGTGCATCACATGGAAAAAGAATATTCAACTGTGAGGAGATGGGTGTTCATTAAATGTACTGTGGTCATCATTTCACAACATATACATACAGCAAATGCTTATGTTGTACACCTTCTCCAATGTTATACGTCAATTATATCTCAAAAAAACCAGAGAAGATAAATTTCACTAAAATTAAAGAGAAAATCATATGCCAACTTACATACCACCACCCACGAACCATGTGAGTGTCTGCCTCCCACACCCTCCCCAAGACTGAGCATCTTCAGTCTTTTAGATATTTGCCAACTAGGTGAACAAAATGTTGTATCTTCGAGCTTATTTTTTTTAATTTGCATTTTTCTGATTATTCATGGATTGATAAACTTTTCACTTGTCCTCAGGCCATTTTTATTTCTTCTGTGAACTGCCTGTGTATACTTTCTGGTTAATTTTACTTGTTTATTTTTCTTATTGATTTGAGGTGCTCTTTGTGTATTATGGATATAATTTTTTTAAAAAGCATTTATTTATTTGACAGAGAGAGACTGTAAGAGAGGGAACACAAGCAGGGGGAGTGGAAGAGGGAGAAGTAGGCTTCCCACTGAGCAGGGAGCGTGATGCGGGGCTTGATCCCAGGACCCTGGGATCATGACCTGAGCCGAAGGCAGACACTGAACGACTGAGCCACCCAGGTGCCCCTGGATATAATATTTTTAATTAATTTCTCATCATCAGTTGCTTACCTTTCCTCTTTTTATGATCACTTTCACCCATGAAAGTAGAGAATTAAATAAAACCTGCATTATTTCTCTTCTCTATTTTTAAAGTTTTGTGGCTTGCTTAGAAAGCCCTACCCCCCAAATAAAGGCTAGTCTCTGATGCTTCTTTTTAATAGTTCTTGTAGTGTTTCCCCCGCAAATGCTCATACCTGAATACATCTGGAATGAACATTTGTATGTAGAAGAGATTTATGGTAGTGAATTGCTTCCATATGGATAACCAAGTGCTACTTCATGGTCTAGTAACTAGTGTACTTCATGGTCTCCTTTTCATCACTGATAAACACCACATTTATCATACACTAAATCTGCCTTTGATGCAATCCTTACACAAGGAGTGGGTGGTGGGAGCTTTGGTGGGGCAGGTGAGGGCTTCAAGGAACTGAGATTCAGTTTCTGTGGCTCACAGATTGGGAACTCATGTAGAAGCTAAGGTAGCTGTTTACCTGTGAACACCCGAGATGGTATCTTCTATAGTCATAAGACAAATGCCTGGATGAAGGCATCAGCCATCCTTGGTCCTGAGACCAAAGGGAACAGAGTGACCGACTTTCCCTGAAGGAACGTTCTCTGGATTATGGTTCTTCTAAGACTGATCCACACATAGCTGTCGGCCCCAAGGAGGCCACGGTATTCAATGCCCTCTCTTCCAAAATGGGAGAAGCTGAGACCAGGAGAATAGTAGATGGTGTAGTCCCTGCTGGGAAGCACTGGGACCAGGTCAAGGGGAAGGGGCCCTTACAGCTCTGCCCAGTGGAATTCTAGAATTTCTATGGCCAGTGACTGCCACCTTTCCCCCATTTTAGGAGTGTCCACTGTGGTTATACTGTTCTAATCCACTGCTATGTGTGAGGGGTGGGGAGGGGTGTGTGTGTGTGTGTGTGTGTGTGTGTTTCAGTGTGGTATGTATGGTTGTGTGGGTGTAGTACGTGCAGTTGCATGGTTGTGTGTGTGTGCAGGGATTGCAGGGTGCCAGCTGATTTGTTTTCTAGTCCATAGGTCTTCAGAGTAAGAGAAGCTGTATCTGGATCTTACAAAGCAACTACTGGATGAACACCATACAGATTACAGTAGGCAAATGTTGAAAATTACATTTATCTTACATTAATTAGTGACATTAATTATACAAATGCAAAAATCAAAACCAGAAATCCTTGAGTTTGAAGCTGATGAGACTTTAGAGTTGTCTCTCATGGGGAGCAATTACATTTGCTCTTTGTGTGTAAAGACCAAATCAAATATTTGGTGAGCAGAAGGGTGGGCTGTGGTGGACATTAAAACTGTTCACTATGGCGCCTGGGTGGCTCAGTGGGTTAAAGTCTCTGCCTTCAGCCCAGGTCACAATCCCAGGGTCCCAGGATCGAGCCCCACATCAGGCTTTCTGCTCAGCGGGGAGCCTGCATCCTCCTCTCTCTCTACTGCCTCTCTGCCTGCTTGTGATCTCTGTCTGCCATATGAATAAATAAAATGCTTTAAAATTTTTTTTAAAATAAAAAAAATAAAACTGTTCACTATTCACTAATATCTGAGTTTCTTCTGCTTCTGGGCTCTCAGAAAAATTGTACTTCTTGTTTTCCCTGAGGCTATACACGGAAGAGATGTATATATGTTCTCATATATATATATTTAATTTGTATATATTATATATACAATAATTTTATTTATATATACATAATGTATATACATAATACATAATATATACATATGCAATATATGTATATATACATAATATATATAAATATACTTTTTATTTATATATATGTAGATATATAAATATACGTAAATAAATAAACTTTCTTGGCCAATGAAACATGAGGTGAGATGACGTGCGTAATTCTGAGTCAGTACATAGAATTGCTGGGCCTCGACTCTGCAGTCCTTCACTTCCTCCTGCCACCGAGCCTGGTGACATTCCAGACGGCAGCTGCTCTGTCAGCCTGTGTGAGAGTGATATGAAGCAAGCTCCCAGCAGACCTATGAAAATAAACCTCTGTGGGTGCAGCCTCTGAGATGTAGGGGGTATTTGTTACTGTATCTAACTTAAGCGAATTGATAAACCAAGTATTTCCATTCATCTCCAGGTTTCAAGTCTCCCTATACCGATGATTCTCAGACTGCTCAGACAGCTCAGTCCACACCCCTTGGACTAGGAAATTTTTTTTTGTTTTTTTCATCTTGAGCTCCTTTCTCTTCTTTAATCCACACTCTTCTCAGTAATCTTGTCTCCTGAAATATCGTATTTACCAGTGTATTCCAAATTTCAAATGTTCCAATTTAACACCTTTCCAGGACACTGTACTTCATTCCTACATGGTGCTTACATTAGCCTGGACTCTTGAAATTGAATAAGAACACTGTTCCTGTCTCCTGAATTTGACTCTTAAATCAATCAATACTGCCTAATATAAAAAGGACCTTTGAAAATGTCAAAACACACACACCCATTGAAAAAAAGTGTTTAAATTTTCTTTCCTCACGTAAGTAAAAATATGTGGAACAAATGTAATAATTAAAAAGAATAACCTGTATAGTATAACTAGGAAAGAAAGGAAAGAAGAAGAAGAAGAAGAAAAAGAAAAGTAAATGCTTTATCACGTCAAACAGAAAATGCAAAATTTGAAAACAGAACATTATCATCAGTAACCTTCTTCAACAATCACAGATGAGAAGCAAGTGAAAACTGAAACCAGCCATGTTCCCATGACATACATTCCTCAAGGAACATGCCCTTGAGGGCACTGCTCATGGAAAGCCCATAAGTCACCAGCATACTGCATCCAGAGTCCCATTAGCTGCAATGAGTCATGGTACCCACCAGCCAAGAGCAAACTCTGAAGGAGATCTGAATGTGAGAGCCGATGGTGGCAGGTCAAGGCTCTCTCTGTCAATGCTTTGCAATGGGAATCATTTTCTAGGAAAGTTGTCTGAATCTAAGATGGAAAATGGCAACAGTAACAGAAAAACACCCTCGACCTGCCTCAGTACGTCCTAAGAGAGATGGAAAAGGTCTGAGATCTCCACTTACCATCTCCCATCAAGCTTATTTTGACCCGTAATCAGAATGGTGAGGCCAATTGTGATGGAGATGGTAGGTTATGGGTTAGGGCTATGCCGTCTTGGGCAGCCTCCAGGAACACCATGCTAGGTCCAGATGCTTGCCTACTTCCTTATGAGGTCTCAAATCCATCATTTCCTCACCTTTAGCACAATATCTTGACCATCCCAAATCTCCCATCCTGGTACTCCATACTCTTGGTGGGTTCATCCTCCACCTCACCCTCATACCCTTACTTTCCCCATCTTCCCACAAGAGAACTCTAGCTGCTTTTTAGGGCTGCCTGTGTTTTGTACAAGTTCCTGCATACTTCTCCGTCCATTTTTAGGCTCTCCAGTTCCGTGGTGCCTATCCCATATGTGAATACCATATACTTATGTCACTATTAATTTAAAACTTTGATTTCTACTAGATAATCTACCCCCTTCTTCTCTTTTCCACTTGCCTTGGTTATAGACCTTCTATTCAATAGCATTCATCAAGTTCCATAAAAAGTCATGCTGAAATTCTGGGATTTCAATAGCATCTGGAGGTTGACTCGTATGAACTCTCACCCCAGGGGCGCCTGGGTGGCTCAGTGGGTTAAAGCCTCTGCCTTCAGCCTGGGTCACAATCCCAGGGTCCTGGGATCGAGCCCTGCATCAGGCTCTCTGCTCAGCAGGGAACTTGCTTCCTTCTCTCCCTCTGCCTGCCTCTCTGCCCACTTGTGATCTCTGACTGTCAAATAAATAAATAAAATCTTAAAAAAAAAAAAAAAAAGGAACTCTCACCCAATGCACCAGGCCTTCCTATCTAAGAATAGGATGTAACTCTCATTCATTTTCCAAACTGGTGCCAAGTGGTTTCAGTTTTGGTCATTCCTCTAAGACTGTTCTTGCTAAGACTCACATTTCTAATCCCATGGGCTTTTCACTCCTCATTTTATCAGATCTGTGTGCAGTGTTCAATGCCCTTGAGGAGCCCTTCCTAGAACATTCTCCCTTATTGGCTCCATAATACTTGCTCTCCTGATTCCCTACTACTTCTAAGCTTCCACTTCTCAATATTTTTTTCTGGCTCTTCCACAGATGTCTGACCTGTAAATGACACATTCGTTGGAGCCCCATCCTGAGCTCTAGCTTACATTTTCTTCATAGATGTAGTCAGCACCCATGTCTTGAAATACCGTCCAATGCCAACAATTCCTCCCCACCCCCACGATTCTTCCCTCAGCCTCTCTAAGTAGTCTTCCTCCTTGCTTGCCATTCTTCCTGTAATGACACGCACACATCCTTCAGGTCCTATGTCATTTGCTAAAAGATTTTCCCAATTAACTTAGCTAAATTACGTCCCACCTGATTTTTTTTCTCATAGAACCCACTTTTCTCCTCTACGAGGCTTCGCACGGATTGCAACCATGTGCATGTGTGTGTGCATGTTATTATCTCTATCCTTCATTACACTGGGAGCTCCAGGAAGGGTTGGATCATGTCTGTTCATCTCCACCGAGAACCCAGCAGTTGGCACAATACCTAGCACACAGACACCTAGGAAGTGCCAAATAAGCACCAACATGCCTATTTGTCACATAAAGAGATAACGGAAGTTTGTAACCAGTCGTGTCGTTGCTCTGGCACTGTCAGGAGAGAAAGATGATAATGTGCCGACGTCAGCAGCAACCCGTTATTGTCACGGCGAGTCACGTGGCACAGAAGCTTGCTTTCCGACGACCTGGGAAGGCAGCTCATGGAGTGCTCAGAACAAGGGGTGGCCATTTAATGATTTTCCTTTTGGAGCTAAAATAATATAACAGACCCGACACCTAGTGTAGCTTCCAGGGCATTCCATGTGGCACCTGGAGAAGCAAACAAACCAAAGTAAATGCAGCTAAAATTGGGCCTTATTTTCATTTTCCTCTTTCAGACGTTAATGCCTCATTTTCTGTACCCTTAATCCTATCTGCTCACCTTCCTGGGGGAAGTCTGCTCCCCTGCCTCCCCCGGGACGGCGCTCACGAGCGCCCTCCTGTAGGCACAGCTCACACCCTCCTGTAAACCGAGCTTCCTGTCCCAGCCTTCCATCCACAGCTGCCCTATCAGTTCCCTCTTTCTTTGCACATTCCTGAACCCCCTGCTGGTTGTCTTCCATGCTTATTTCTTTTACCAGGTCTCAGGGATGTTTTATTTTTCCTTTACTCTCTTCCCCACAATACCAGTAATTCCTGCTATGGACTAAATGTTTGCGTTCTCCCCAAATTGGCATGTTGACCTCCTAATGGCCTCGTGATCTTAGAAGGTGGGGGCCTCATGATCTCTGTCCACCATGTGAGGACACAGCAAGAAGGTGGTGTCTGCAAACCAGGAAAAGAACTCTCACCAGAAGCCAACCCATGCACCCTGATCTCAGACTCCCAGTCTCCAAAATGGTAAGAAACACATTTCTAACTTTTAAGCATCCAAGGTGTGGTGTTTTGTGATAGAAGCTTGGACTGTGAGATAGAATCCTTCATGCTTCCAGTTCTTGCCTTCCAGTAAGCTGTTCTACTCTTCTTTTCTTCTCTGGAGTGCCTGTCATCGACTGCCTTTGACACTGGTTCTCCTTGTCTCACGCCCCTACTGCGGACCTCTATCACACCTTCCTTGCAAGAGTTCATCTGTCTATTTCCAAGGCTTAAAATACCCTCTATGTGTTTGGCTCTGAAATGTCTACTTTGATCAAGCAGAGCAATTCAGATTCAGCTCATGTTTTAGTTGTGCATTGGGGACTGTTATGTCCTAGAGCATAAACTGCAGCAACAACAGTAAATAACGAGGGTCAAGCATGACTCCTGCCAATGGACAGTACAGATGAGGCCTTAACTGTGTGACCTTGGGCAGGATTCTCAGGCTTTCTAAAACTTGGTGTCATCTCGTACATGGGAGTATGTCACAGGACAGCTCTCATCACACGGCACTCAGACGGGGGCAGGCAGAGAGGGGCCTCCCAGGATCTGGGCAGCACGGTGACTATGGGGATGAAGGAAGGGGTAGAGATGCCCACACATAGTTCAAGCTCAGATAGGTGATGTTTTCTGCACTGGAGAAGAATTAAGAAGCTCCCTGATCAAGTTACTGAAATGTCCAAGGGGGGGAAAAAAAACATAAATATAAAATGTAACCAGGAATAGATCTATGTTCCCCTTTTCCCAAATGGTTGAAATTTTCTCTTCAACCTAAGGGTTTCAGCAGGTGCATGATTGAAAGCTACTGGAATAGGGCATTTGTGGCCTAATTTGGTCAGGCTGTGATGTAAGCCCCAGAAACTGATTTATCAGTTTAAATATCATTTCTATTTGAGGGGTGCCTGGGTGGCTCAGCCAGTTAGGCATCCCTCTTGATTTCAGTTCAGGTCATGATCTCAGGGTCTTGGGATCTAGCCCTGTGTCGGGCTCTGTGCTTACTGGGGAGTTTCACGGAGGATTCCTTCTCTTCCTCTCCCTCTGTGCCTCCCCCCACCCCCACTCACGCTCTCTCTAGCACTCTCTCTCTAAAATAAATAAATACATCTTTAAAAAATATCATTACTATTTGATGTTTTAGCTAAATGCAGTTAGATCACACCCTTTTTTAAAAAAATCCTTCTCTAAGGGAGATCCCTTTTTACATTCCAAAGAGTTTTTCCATATTCAGAAGTTGGGGGTTATATTCTGATTTTGCATTTTAAAGGAGTAAGATAAGCAGAGATGTTTATAGCAGCTTATTCATAACTGCCAAAACTTGGAAGCAACCAAGACGCCCTTTAGTAGGTGAATGGATAAATAAACTGTGGTACATTTAGACAATGGAATATTATTCAGTGCTAAAAAGAAATGAGCTGTAAAGCGACTAAAAGACATGGAGGAAACTTTAAATGCATATTGCTAAGTAAAAGAAGCCAATCTGAAAAGACTACACACTGCATGATTCCAACTCTGTAGCATTCTGGAAAAGCCAAAACTATGGAGACAGTAAAAAGATCAGTGGCTGCCAGGGGTAGTTGGGGGAGAAGGTTGAACAGGCTCAACACAGAGGATTTTTAGGATTGTTGCTACAATGGTGCATACATATCACTGAACATTTGTCCAAATGCATACAATGAAAAACACCGAGAGAGTGAACTCTAATGTAAATTACAGACTCTGAGTAATTATGATGCGAAAACGTAGGTTCATTATTGTAACAAGTGTACCAGTCTGGTGGACGATGTTGATAATGGGCGATGCTATGTGTGTGAAAGGTGGCAGAGGGTATAAGAATTCTCTGTAATTTGCTCTTAATTTTGCTGTACACCTCTACCTGACTTAAACCATCAAATCTATTTTTCAAAAGAGTAAGGTAAGAAATTATTCCCAATGGAAAAACAAGTAAGCACGCAAACACATGAACACAGACATTTCCCCTCCCATACTCTTTCTTTCTTTTTTTTTTATTCATCCAACTGACAGAGATCACAAGTAGGCAGAGAAGCAGGCAGAGAGAGAGAGAGAGAGAGAGAGAGAGAGAGGAGGAAGCAGGCTCCCTGCTGAGCAGAGAGCCCGATGTGGGGCTCGATCCCAGAATACTGAGATCATGACTGGAGCCGAAGGCAGAGGCTTAACCCATTGAGCCACCCAGGTACCCCCCGTACTCTTTCTTGAACACGCTCTAGTCCTTTGAGGAGCAGAATCCCAGACAGGAGGAGGTGAGACAGGACAGGGAGAGTATAGGGCAGTCCAGACTCTTTCCTCCTGTCTTCCCTGAAATTTCTTCTTTAAAATTAAAAGGCATCACAAAACAGAATAATCATCCCCTTGGACTCTCTCTCACCCCACGGCCAGTTTCCTATGGCCATTTTCTTTAGATGTAAACACTGTACTCTTCTAGAAAAGTTGCCACTGACTGGTACGCAGGGCTAGAGAAAACTGTGAGAAAGAGGAGGCTGAGAGATGCCCAGAATGGCCCCAGGGGAAGCCAGAGCTGAAACAGCACGTCCCGCCTCCTAGTTAAATGTGCTTTTAATTATGCCATGCTTCATACTTATGTCAAGGAGGGGATAAATTTAGTTGCATAACTTCAGCTTAATAAGCCACTGAGACATACAATTCGTGTTAGGAAGCTATTCATAACATATGGCTAAAATAACCAAAAAGTTGATTCTTGGAGAAGTGCACTCCAGTTCCCTGGAGAAGCTGCCACACAGATTCCGAAGGCAGACCAAACCAGCATGTTGGTTTTACTTTATAAAGGTGGCTCCTCCAGCGACAGCACAGTCCTTTGTAAAATATTTGTTAATCAAGGTAGATTTAGTGCAAAGGCTCATTTTGTCTTTATTTCCATGTCCCGCTTCCTTCTCCTGGCGCTTTTTCTCCCAGAAACTTGCTCTCAGGGTTACCCTGCATTTTCTGAGCTGCATTTTCCTTTGGGGGTCAGTCTGTGTGTTCTGCTGTGGCCACAATGATCCTATCCAACCGCAGCCCACACATTCTCCTTGCAGCTACGGCACAATCGAACTGCTCCTTCACAAGCAGCCCAAACACCGCAAGTGGAAGCTGCTCAGTCTGCCGCAAAAGGCTCCTCAGATGCATTTGGCTTGCCATGGGAGGCTCGAGAGTCCAGGTTTCAAACCTGACCCAGGATCCTTCTGACTACATAAACCTGGCCAACTGGGTGACCTGAGAGCATGCTTTACCTTTTTGGATGGTTGCATGGGTGAAATGAGGTCAACGCCAAGGGCTCAGGGCAGAGACCACGCACAAAGGGTGGGACTAGATGGTGCTGATGTGACCCACCCTCCCAGACTCATCATGGGGCCCTTGTTCTTGGGATCAGGATACTCTTCCCACCTTCATTCCTCTACCCATCCCCCGCCCAACTTTCACATCCTGCTCCTTTGCCAAGCACATTCTGATCAGCTCTTTAGAATTCAACTTAAACACTACTTCCTCCAGGAAGACCTCCTGGGCTGCAAAAGCCAGGTTAGGGCAGCCTCTTGCTCTCTGCCCTGAGTGTGTCTTCCACTCACCAGGGAGCAGACAGTGCATCTGCTGTGCTCACCACTGTCTCTTCAGCATGAAGCAGGGCACAGGCATAGCAAATGCTCAACACACATCTGCTGAATAAATGAAAAGTCATGGTTGGAACGGTCTCCCTGGGAATCAGCTGTAGATAGATAATGTTTGAGTGCTTTGGGAAAAAGAACTCAGGGCTCAAGTCTCAGCCACGTGTAAAGGAAATAAAATCATAAATCCAGAGAGAGAGAGAGAAAAGGGAGGAGCTGGGGGGCGCCTGGGTGGCTCAGTCGTTAAGTGTCTGCTTTGGGCTCAGGTCATGATCCTAGAGTCCTGGGATCAAGCCCCAAATTGGACTCCCTGCTCAACAGGAAGCCTGCTCCCACTCCCCCTGCTTGAATTCCTTCTCTCGCTGTCTCTCTCTCTCTCCATCAAATAAATAAATAAAATCTTAAAAAAAAAAAAAAAAAAAGGTCAAGAGAGCGGGTAACACTAGCAGGCCACCCAGATCCAGAGCAACCAGAGGAAGACTGAAAGCCACAGGGTTCAGAGACAGGACAAAATGGTACAGCTGACTGCATTTCAGCAAGAAAGATGAGAGGACATCACAAAAATGCCAATTCTTTCAAAACTAAGGCAAAACTGGAAGGCAGTGTCTGTCAGATTTCTAATGTCTTTTGGGGAATTGGATATAATGATTTTGAAGTGTGAAGGAAAGAACTGATGAGAATAGTAAGAACATTAATAAAAGCAGTGAACATTTTTATACTCGTGGTGGCAGTGGGTGAGGGTATAGAACTAAAGTCAAGACTGGCCGTGACTTGCTAATTACAAATGCTGAATAATGGGCACATGGGGCTTCAATATATTTTTTTGATACAGTTATAGATGTTCAGTATTTTCCATAACTGTTAAAATAGCAGTAAAATCAGGTCAGTAGGAAACAAAAAAGAGCCACCGTCCTAAAGTCTTTACATTTATTACCACTTTTTTTTTTAAATGTATTTATTTGATAGCGAGAGATCACAAGCAGGCAGGCAGAGAGAGAGAGAGAGAGAGAGAGAGGAGGAAGCAGGCTCCCCGCCAAGCAGGGGGCCCGATGAGGGACTCAATCCCAGGACCCTGAGATCATGACCTGAGCCGAGGTAGAGGCCTGAAACCACTGAGCCACCCAGGTGCACTCCCCCCCCCCTTTTTTTTTCAAGGATTTATCTATTTACCTGAGAGGGAGAAAGAGAGCACAAGCAAGGGGAGTGGCAGGCAGAGGGAGAAGCAGACTCCTTGCTGAGCAGGAAGCCCGATGCGGGACTCAGTCCCAAGGTTTTGAGATCATGACCTGAGCTGAACACAGACCCTCAACCGACTGAGTCACCAAGGCACCCTTATTAACATGTTTCTAAGAGCAAACAAGAAAACCAAAGAATGGAATAATAGTAAGGGAGGGTTTACTTCACCACAGTGCTGAGCTAATCAATATATTCTGACACATATGTGTGTCCACAGTGGCATTTCAGTTCCCAGGGAAAAGAGTGGTCCATTTAATAAATCCAGTTGGCACAAAATAGACTTGCACCCCACCCTCATGGCTCCAGAGAATTCCAGATAAAGATATGAATATTAAACAGTTAACTATAAGCATATTACAAGAAAAATGCAACAAAATGTTTGTATCTTTGGGGTGAGGAAGACTTTCCTAAGCAATACAAGCTGTCCAGAAATTACGAATAATAAAAACATTTAACCACATAAAGTTCTTAAATCAGGCAGAAAAAATATAAAGACATTAGAAGACTTAGTAAAATAGGTGTAACATATGCCTGAAAACCAGTAAAATCCTTCTAAAAAAGGGTTATATTATACACTGTTGAGATAAAGATCGCACAGTGACCCAATAGAAACTCAGACAAAAGACATGAACAGGCAGTTTATAGGAAATAAGATGCAGAAGGCCAACAATGCATGAAAGCGATGTTCGCGTGAGTGCTAGTCATGAGGAAACAATGCAAACTGCCAATGTAATATAATTTTCAGGCAGACGGGCAAAAAAACCTAGTGATGACATCTGGAGACAGAGGGACTATAGGGAACGCTGCACACCTTTGCGGTTTTTGGTGGGAATGTGAATTTCCGAGCTCTTTTTGAGAAGTGATCTGAAAAGGATTCAAATTCAAAAGAGAAGATTTTAGCAGTCCCATTTTGGGAACTATTTCTTACAGAAGGAAGTCAGTAGTATATTAGAAAGTGTTCAGTGATATCAAATTAGAATTTGAAAATCAGAATGTTTCCCAATGAAGAATAACTTGATATATTAGATGTGCTCCTAGGCTAAAAAAATGAATCAGATCTGGTTTATTGCTCTGGAAGGACATCTACGATGCACAGCTGCCTGAGGAGAAGAAGCTTCACAGGTATATGTACTGTACAGAATCACAGACGTGTGGTTGTAAAAACAAGTACAAAAGACACTTCTGTCCTTATGAACATGAGTACAGGTGTAGCTAGTAATTTCTACATAACATCTATTAGCTAAGGGAAGTATAAATGGGGGGGCGTATTATTAACATTTTCAAACTGCCTTTTCATTCTCTCACTAGCTATAAAAACGTCTATTACTTTTGTGATTAAAAAAAATTAAGAGTATTTTTGTAAAAGGTTGACATTTTGCCAGGGAACCCAAGTGGGTGGAGGGAAGAATTTCAAGGAAGGGATAAGTAGTTAAGTAAGAGCCAATAAAGATCAAGCCTCAGGCGAAGTGGGTGAGCCTGGTTATGCCTGGAACAGGCACAGAAGGCGGCGGGGGTGTGGCTGGGGATGTGGGGCAAATGATGGATTCCATGGGTCAGAGGGCCCTGTGGGACTATTATTTCCTATTTCGGTAACTAGCATCCCAACTAACTGTAAAGGGGAGAGAAAAGAATTTGGTTGAAGATGAAGACCTGAGTATGTATTCAGCCAGAATGGAGGGAAGGGGGAGATACCAAGCCCTGCCCTTGCCCCCCGCATGAACCCAGCCCCCGGCAGTCTGTCACCTTTTTAGACCATCCCAGGAGCGTTCCTATAGAGCAACACAGTGAGCCCAGTAACTTCGACAATCCGGCAATGATAGGCTAACCGGCAAGTGTCAAGATTTCCTGGGAGGAAAGGACCAGTGACCACCTACTGGCTGGAGCTACTCCCAAGGCACATTCGTGTGCCCTCCTGCTGTCCATCTTTCCTTGTGATGTAAAGCACGTGAAACCTGAAATCCAGGAAGAAACAGGAGCATAACCCCCAAATAATTTTGTTTTCTGGGGCCGTACGCAGAGGACCACTGCTGCCCTCCCATGGCATATGGACCCTGCAGCCTGACCCTGGTTCTGAGAGCCTCCAAGAGGTCACGGGTATAATGTGGTGGGTATCAGGCAGGCCCACACCTGCAACATTTATACCTTGATGCTCTGACCATCTGGGATTGGAAAATGCAAGAAGCCTCCCTATGTTTAAGACTATTCATGGACGCCTGGGTGGCCCAGTGGGTTGAGCTGCTGCCTTCGGCTCAGGTCATGATCCCGGAGTCCTGGGATCGAGCCCCGCATCCCAGGCTCTCTACTCAGTGGGGAGCCTGCTTCCCTCTCTCTCTCTCTGCCTGCCTCTCTGCCTACTTGTGATCTCTCTCTGTTAAAAAAAATAAATAAAATCTTTTTTTTCCCCAATTTATTTATTTTCAGAAAAACAGTATTCATTATTTTTTCACCACACCCAGTGCTCCATGCAAGCTGTGCCCTCTATAATACCCACCACCTGGTACCCCAACCTCCCACCCCCCCGCCACTTCAAACCCCTCAGACTGTTTTTCAGAGTCCATAGTCTCTCATGGTTCACCTCCCCTTCCAATTTACCCAAATTCCCTACTCCTCTCTAACGCCCCTTGTCCTCCATGCTATTGGTTATGCTCCACAAATGAGTGAAACCATATGATAATTGACTCTCTCTGCTTGACTGATTTCACTCAGCATAATCTCTTCCAGTCCCGTCCATGTTGCTACAAAAGTTGGATATTCGTCCTTTCTGATGGAGGCATAATACTCCATAGTGTATATGGACCACATCTTCCTTATCCATTCACATCCGTTGAAGGGCATCTTGGTTCTTTCCATAGTTTGGCGACTGTGGCCATTGCTGCTATAAACATTGGGGTACAGATGGCCCTTCTTTTCACGACATCTTAAAAAAAAAAAAGACTATTCAAATCGTTCCTCTGATGAGGGTTTTAAACTTCTATTGCCATCTCCGTGGCTCCCTAAATTACTGCTGTTCTGTTACCAAGCTCTTACAGATGACACGCTGACTCTGACCAGGGGCTGTGTGTCATGGTCTCTAGGGAGGCTGCAGACCACTCTCCACGGGGTGGGGCTTCAGAAAGGCTAGGGACTTGCAAAAACACACATTCCTGAGGAGCAGCCCACACTTATCAAAGGGGAACTTTTTTTTTTAAAGATTTTATTTATTTATTTGACAGACAGAGATCACAAGTAAGCAGAGAGACAGGCAGAGAGGGGGGGGGAAGCAGACTCCCCGTTGAGCAGAGAGCCTGATGCGGGGCTCAATCCCAGGACCCCGGGATCATGACCGGAGCCGAAGGCAGAGGTTCCAACCCACTGAGCCACCCAGGCACCCCCAAAGGGGAACTTCTGAGTGGGGAGATCTGGGAATGTCTGTTTTTACAAGCACCTGAGGTATTTTTATCCCACTCACATTGGATCAAATGCCTTTGGAAACCACTGAAAGCCATTAGCATACAGACAAGTTCTTGAAACCAATGCAGGCACCTGATAAACACCTGCTCTTACTTGGCTGATTTCTATAAAAAAGACAAGTAGAGGCACAGTGACTTTTTTAGTCCTTCACTGTTGTCAGTCTAAGACTTAAAATACTGGATTCAGTTTCCCACAAAACTGAATTTTCTCCCATGCCTGTCCCCTTCCTCAAACAAACAAATAAAACAACTTCCCCACCCCCGCAAAAAAACCCCACAACCCCCCCCCAAACAAATTAAATGGAACACATTAAAAGCGTTCATAGGTCATTGTAAAATCCAGGAGGAAGATAGTAACAGTATCAGCTCATGTTAGACTTTGGTCTGTCAAATCTATATACTGTCATTTCTATGGAAATACAAAAATAAGAAACACAAGGGCATATAATTTTCAAAGAACTGTAAGGGGAGAAATGCAATTCCCACATTTGTTCACTAGTATCTTTTGAGCTCCTACCCTGAGCCAGTCCCTATTGGAGGAGCTTGAGATGTGTCCGTGAACAAAGCAGGTAGATGCCCCTCACCCTTGACAGAGTTTTTTTTCCAAAAGAGGCAGAGAAACAAAAATGTTAACACCATCATCAGGACAGTGCATGGGGGGGCAGACGGTGACTGACTGACTGAACAGAAACGAGACCAGGGTCAATGGCAGGAGGAGGGCTGACGGTGCACCTGAGGACATGTTACATGCGTGGTCATGGCTCACCTCACTGAGAAAGTCTGGAACGAGGATGTGGAAGGGGTAAGTGGGTGAGCTGGGTACCTGGCCAGGGTGCAGGGCTCACCCCGGGAGAGGCTGGAGGTGCCCTGACTAGTCAGAAGAACAGCACATGGACGGGTGTATCTGAAGTACACAGAGCAAGGGTGGTGGTCTGAGCAGAGGCCCATGTAACGTGAGGGGAGCAGGCCCAGCAGGCTGCCGGCGGTCCCCCTGAGCATGACATTCACGGTTTTCACTGTGTGAAACGAGGAGCCGAGACACAGGCTTTCGAGCTGAGGCGTGATATGATGGAGCTTCCTTGTTAAGAGGCTCACTCTGGCGGCTGCTCAGGGAGCAGATGGTCGGGGGAAGGTGGGAAGTGGGAGGAAGGAGAGAAGCAGAAAGATGCGTCAGGAGGCCACTGCCTTATCCAGAGGAAGGAGGAGAATGGTCTGGGTGAGGTGGCAGCAGTGGGGGTGGTGAGAAGTGGCTGAATTCTTGATGTATTTTGAAAATCAATTTTAAAAAGAATCTGAAAAGAGGCAATAAACAAGAAGTGGGGAGCAGATGTGAAACAAGGAGAAAGCGCAAAACGAGATGGGTAGATTTAAGCCTAAATGCATCACTAATTAAATTAAATGTAAAGACACCAGATGCTCCAGTTAAAAGCAATGAATTGGCAGACTGAATACAAAAATTCAACAATAGGCTCTTTATAAAAGATATCGAAAGGGCAAAGATACAGAAAAGATAAAAACTGAAAAGTTAAGAAATATACTATGCAAGTCATAATCACCAGGAAACTGGTATAGCTATGTTAATATCAGACAGAATAGACTTGGGGGTAAAAAAGCATTTACTAGTGATGAAGAGAACTACTTCATAATGACATAATCAGACATTGTAAGAGTTGGGACAAAAAAGATTTGAACATGCTGCTGACAAACTGTATCTAAGGGACATACAGAGTTTTACTCCCAAGAGCTGCAGGATACAATGTGAAATCTTTACAGAATATGTATTTAAGGACATAGAGCAAATCACACAGAATTTCAAAGGATGCAATTACACAGCCAATGTTCTGTGAACATACTACAATTAAATTAGACAGATAACTAGGAAGTCCCACTACAGTTAGGAATTTAACACACATTTCTAAATAACCCATAGGATTTGCTTTGAAATAATATAGGACGTTGTGGTGGCAATAAGCAAGGCATAGAAAACACAAGACTGGATACGACTTGGTGATTATAGAGGCTGGGTGATGGGGACATGGGGATTCGTTATACTGTTCTGTGTATATTTATAGATATTTAAGATTTTCCATAATTAAATGTTCAAAAATGTAAGCAAAATAAAGTCAGCAAATATCACTAGAAAAATACAATAACCCAAGGATGAAAGAAGAAACCATGACTGAAATAATAAAATAGTATGAACTTAATGATAATAAAAAATAGCGAATCAAAATTTGTCGGGTATAGTGAAAGCGGTAGTTAAAGGGAGTTTTGTTGCTTTGGGGTGCTTCGATGGCTCAGTTGGTTAAGCAGCTGCCTTAGTCTCAGGTCATGATCCCAGGATCCTGGGATCCAGTCCAGTATTGGGGGGGGGGTCCCTGCTCAGTGGGGAGCCTGCTTCTGTCTCTGCCCCTCCCCCCTCTCATTTTCTCTCTCTTTCTTTCAAATGAATAAATTAATAAAAGGGGTTTTATTGCTTTAAATGTATATGCAAGAAAATAAGAAGGACCAAAAATTTGTGAGTCAAGCAGCCATTTCAATAAGTTGGGGAAAAAATCAGCAAAATAAACACAAAGAAATTGGAGGGAGGACAGTAGTGAAGATCAGAAATGCATGAAACAAAAGCAAACAGATGGTAGATAGGATCTATCATTAGTTTTATGAAAAGAATAATACTATTGATAAGACTCTAATAAGAATGCTTACACAGACTTCCAAATACAGACAAAATGGACAAATTCCAAAAAGAAAGATAAAACTCAACAAAATTGACTTTAAAGTCAAATAGAAAACCTGAATAGTTCTATAACTGTTAAACAAATCAATACACAGTGTTTTTCTCCTTCTAAAAAAGGACTTCCAGGCCCACATCCGTTTCCTCAAAATATGAAGAAATAACTCAGTCTAGATTCTAAACTCTAATCCGGGGTACAGAAAAAGAGGGGATAATCCTCAACTCATGCTATGAAGCTGGCACATAATCTTGGTACAAAAGTGTGGCCAGGGTGGTAAGAGGGAAAGAAAAAGAAATAGAAGGCAACTTCAGTCACAGAGATGATGACATATATTTATTATATATCATGGCAAATTGGGCCTATCCCAGGAATGGACGTATGGTATAGCATTATAAAACTGACTACATCAAGAGATTAAAGGAGAGAAACAAATAAAATAATCGTTATTTCAACACACAATGTAGAAAAAAACATTTTAAAAGCCTGACATTCACTTAAGATTTTGTAAAACTTGAAAAAGAAGAAAATTTCTTTAACCTGGTAAAAGGTTCCTTACAAAGCAAGAAAATGACACAAATATTATTCATATTTGTAAAATGTCAAAAGCTTTTCCTAGCACAGTAAAACAATTAGACCCAAACATATAAATAATTAAATTACATGTTAATAGCCTACATTCAAGTTGCACTTAGAACATTTATTTCAATTAGAAGTCAGAAATTGTCACACTCATTAAAAAAAGCAAGACCCACTCCTATGCAATTTACAAGACCTTCGTTTTAAATATGAAGACACAGGTAGCTTGAATGTAAAGAGATAGAAAAATATATACCATGCAAATTTTGAGCACGAGGAAGCTGGAATGACTATGTTACTGTCAGACAAAGTAGATTTTGAGGAAAAAATGTATTACTGGTGATAAACATTTTATTATGATGAAAAACATCAATTCACCAAGAAAACATGGCAATGATAAATATGTGTAAATATATAACTTCAACATATATAAAATATTAAAAGAAGATATAGAGATATAGGCAAATCTACAACCATAGTGGGTGATTTACAATCTCTTTCTCAAGGAATTGCTAGAACAACCAGGTTAAAAAAATAGTAGTAAGGATATCTATATCTGAAAAACAGCATCAACAAAAATTACCCAGCTGTCATTTACAGAATACTCTACCTCAGAAACTGCAGAGTATCAATTCTTTTCAAGTGCAGAAAGAACATTTGTCTCTGGTGAATAGGCCATATGCTGAGTCACAAGACATGTCTTCATAAAACTCAAAATGCTGAGATAGTACGGAGTATGTTCTATGACAATAGGATTAAATTGGCAATCATTACCAATAAGGAATCAAATAATTCTTAAATATTTGGAAACTAGGTATTACATAGGTAACTAATGTGTCAAAGAGGAAATCAGAATTAAGTTAGACAACCTTCCAAATTGCAAGATAAAACATGTCAAGATGGGATGAATGTAAAATCACAGGAAAATGAGAAAACACCCTAAACCTGAAAATACTGAGAACATAGCAGAATGTTGCTGATACAGGGAAAATGCTTTGAATGAAATTTATGGTATTAAATGCCTGTAAGAAAGGAGCAAATGCTTAAAATCAATAATCTAGGTTTTCACCTTAAGTATCCTTTATGTGAGATAAGCAAATCAACACCAAAATAAGTAAAAAAACAAGAACTAAAATTAGTGAAAAAGAAAAGAAATAAGAGAGAGAATAACAGAAACTAAAACGTGGTACCTTGGAAGGTTAGTAAGATTGATAAACATCTAACGAGAGAGAGAGGAAATAAGAGGAGATAGAACCTCCGTTTCCAGAGACATACAAAAGGATAACAATGAAACACTATGTACAGTATAATAAATTAGAAAATTTAGATGAAATGGACACATTTCTTCAAGAACACAACTTAACTAAATGAGCTATAAGATGAAATGGAAAATATGAATGGTATATTTTAATTTGAATCTGAATCTGTTAAGGGAATTGTATTCATTATGAAAATATTACTTTAAAAAAAAAAGACACACATGATTTTGCTCACAAATTTTTACCAAACATTTAAGGGAGGAATAATACCAACCTTACACAAACTCTAAAAATAGGGAAGAAAGGGAAATACTGTCAAACTTATTGTACAAGACCAGCCAAAATTCGAGAAATTACCAATCAATAGCCATCATGAACACAGGCATAATCATTCATAACAAACTACCAGTTAAATCCAGCAACACATAAAATGAATCATGTACAGAGGTTCCTCAATAGAGGGGCACCTCAGTGGCTCAGTGGGTTAAGCCTCCACCTTCGGCTCAGGTCATGATCTCAGGGTCCTGGGATCGAGTCCAGCATCGGGCTCTCTACTCAGCAGAGAGCCTGCTTTCCCCTCTCTCTGTGCCTGCCTCTCTGCCTAACTGTGATCTCTCTCTCTGTCAAATAATAAATAAAATTTAAAAAGGGGGGGGCGTCTGGGTGGCTCAGTGGGTTAAGCCTCTGCCTTCGGCTCTGGTCATGATCTCAGGGTCCTGGGATCAAGGCCCAAGTTGGACTCTCTGCACAGTGGGGAGCCTGCTTCCCCCTCTCTCTCTGCCTGCCTCTCTGCCTACTTGTGATCTCTGTCTATCGAATAAATAAATAAAAATCTTTATTAAAAATAAAGTTAGCAATAGAGATGCCTTATGACCCAGCAATGGAACTACTAGATATTTATCCCAAAGATATAAATGCAGTGCTCTGAAGGGGTACCTGTACCCCAGTGTTTATAGCCATGTCCACAATAGCCAAACTAAAGAAAAACTAGAGAAAAACTATAAAAACTATAGAAACTATAGAAACTATAAACTATAAAACTATAGAAACTATAGAAAGATATAGAAATATAGAAAGAACCCAGATTTCCATTGACAGAGGAATGGAGAAAGAATATGTGGTGTGTGTGTACATATTTATGATGGAATATTACTCAGCCATCAAAAAGGATGAAATCTTACCACTTACATCGACGTGGATGGAACTGGAGAGCATTATGCTGAGCGCAACAAGTCAATCAGAGAAAGACAATTATCATATGGTTTCACTCATATGTGAAATACAAGAAATAACAGAGGATCACAGAGGAAGGGAGGGGAAACTGAATGGGAAGAAATTGGAGCTGGAGACAAAGCATGAGAGACTCTTAATAATAGGAAACAAGTAGGGTTGTTAGAAGGGAGGTGGGTGGGGGATGAGGTAACTGGGTGACAGGTCTTAAGGAGGGCACATGATGTGATGAGCACTGGGTGTTATATGCAACTGGTGAATTACTGAACTCTACATCTGAAACTAATGATGTACTGTATGTTGGCTAATTGAATTTAAATTAAAAAAATGATGACCAAACATAGTGTATTCCATAAATGCAAGATGGGGTTAACATTCAAGAACTGTTTAATATTATTCACCATACTAGGAGAAATAAAGTAAGAAACAGATGACTAAATTCAAAAGGTATTCATGATTTTTTAAAGAAAAAGTCCTGCAATCTTGGATTAAAAAAAAAACTTCCTTATTGGATACAGTATACAGTATATTTATATAAAAAAATCCTATGCCTAACATACTTCATGGTGAAATACTTTTCCCTTTGAGATTAGGAACAAGGATGGTATATCCAATTTTTTTTTCAAGGTAGACTCAATGCAATGTTTGAACTTATGACCCTGAGATCAAGACCTGAGCTGAGCTCAAGAGTCAGTTGCTCAACTACTGAGACCCCAGTTGCCCTGCACATCCAGTCTTAATACTGGTAGAGGAGATCCTAGCCAGTGCGATAAGGGAGAAGGTTTAGAAAGAAAAAAAGTAGGAGTTTCTTTATTTGAAGATGACATGAATGTCACTGTAGAAAATTCTAAAATCTCTACAACTAATTAATGTACTTAGCAAGACTGCAAATTACCAGGTTGATACAAAAAAAAAAGAGAAATCCTTTGTATCTATACCTATTAGCAGCAAACAGTTTGAAAGTGAAATTAAAGGAAATAAATTTACAATGGCTTTGAAAAACATGAAAAAATAAGCAACAAATTTAGCAAAAGATGCCAAGACTTCCTACACTGAAATGCAAAACTCTGCTGAGGGAAGCTAGAGGAGATGTAAGTGGATGAAGGGATATGCACTATTTGTGAATCCAACAAGTCAATACTGTGGGTCAATTCCTCCAAAACTGATCTATCGATTCAATGTGATTTTATTAAAAAATTCTAACAGCACTTTTTGTAAGCACTGACAAAGTGATTCAAAAATTAAATGACAATGCATTTGACCCACAATATCTAAAATTATCTTGATAAAGAATTAAGAAGTCTTATAAAACTTCGAGTTACTATGAATCTACAGTAGTCAAGACAGTTGGATGAGGGTTTGAAGATAAGTAAGTAGAGCAATGGGACCCCAGAGAGTCCATAAACAGACCCACAAACATGCCAAGACACTTCAGAGGTGAAGGAGAAGACTTCACACATGAAGATGGGAAGAGCTGCGTTCTCATACAGAAATGGAATGAACCTCAATCCTACCTAATACCACACATGAAAATTAATTCAAATTAATGGACCACAAATGGACCACACGACTAGACTTTAAAGCTATAAAGTTTTTAGAATGAAACAACCTACGGGGAGGTAAAGATACCTTAGGACTTAGAAAGCAATAATCCTAAAAGAAAAAAGTATATTGGACTTTATCAAAATTCAAAAACTTCAACTCATCTAAAAGCACTATTTAGAAAATAGACAAATCATAATAAGGAAAAATACTCATAAGACATATACCTGACAAAACACTTATCTAGAATCTTTTAGAAACTTCTGTAATAATAATGAAAGTACATACAACCCATTCTTTTTCTTTAAATTCAATTAGTCAATATATAGTACATTATTAGTTTTAGATGTAGTATTCAACAAACCCATTTTTTTGTTAATTGTCCTGCCAATTCAAGTGAATCCAGTGTCTTTCTGATCACTTAACTAAGGACATGGCTGTGTGCAATGGAGGGTAGAATTGCAGAGGCTGTATTTTATCACCTTCTTTTCTTAAAGAGTTAATCTCTCAGGTACATTGATGGGAATCATTAAAAAATGTCAGTGGGACCTTTTGGAATAGAGTATATTTTTATTAAAAAAATAAAATGTCTTGGTTTTTGTGATTTTCAATTTTACTTTTCCCCCTTTTTTTCAGTTAAAGTATAACTAACATGCAGGGTTACATTATTTCAGGGGTCAACTCAGTAATTTGACAGTTCCACATTTATTATCCTATGCCCACCACAACTGTAGCTAACATCTGTCACCACACAATGCTATTTCAATAACATTGACTATATTCCCGATGCTGTACTTTCCCTCCTCCTGACTTATTAATTCCATAACCAGAAGCCTTTATCTCCCACTCCTCTTCACCTCTTAACAACCCAATTTTTTTTAATAGGCAAACTATTTAAACAGGAACTTCAAAGGAAGATCCAGAAATGGCCAATAAGTGCACAATATACTTAATTATCAGGAAAATGAAAATTGAAACCACAAATAGGCATGGTTGATATCCACTAGAATGGCTAAAATTAAAAAATGTGACAACATCGAATGTTGGCAAGGATGTGGAGCATCTAGAACTTTCTTAAAATGCTGGAGGTAGCACAAAAATAATGCAATTAATTTGGTAAAATATATGGCAGTTTTCTACAAAAATAAAGCATACACCAACCCTATGATCCAGTAATATCACTCCTAGATATTTATCCAAGAAAAATGAAAACATGTGTCTACATGGAGACTTGTGTAAGAATAATCAAAGCAATGCTATTTACAATATCTCAAAGCTGAAAACAACATGTCCAATGTTCATCAACAAGAGAACAGGTAACCGATTTTTGGTATATTTTTACAATAGAATACTTACTACTCAAAAATAAAAAGGAATGAACTATAGATACATGAAGCCACACAGATGAATCCCACAGAAGCTGGTAATAAGAGAAATCAAAGTGTGTGGTTCCTTTTACAAGAAATTTAAGATTTGGCAAAATGAATCTAGATCCAAAAAATTTTAGAAAAATGGTTGTCTCTTGGGGTACTGACTGGGGCAGAGCACAATGAAAATTTCTAGGGTGACAGAAAATTTCTATATCTTGATAGAGGTTTCATTTACATGGGTATACACATTCATCAGAATTTTTTGAATTATGCAATTAAAATGTACATTTTACTAATGTAAATTTAACTCAAAAATACTCCCACGCAAATACCAAACTATGTAGTTGGTTTATTCTTTTCCTTTGGTACTTAATAACAATTCTGATACCACTTTCCATATATTCTAGATTGAGTAAATGAGTAAATACATTAAGGGTATTGAAAGCAAGGTGTCTCACTACTGATAAAAGGAGTTACAAATATGGAACTCATAATGCAGGCTGGAGTTGGAAGTATCAATAGAAACTCTTATTTTTTGATAGATGGATAGTTTATATATCCCTTTATCTCTATTTCTTTCTATCTATCTATCTCTGCTTCTGTTGTTTTGGATAAAGTACATGGGGAAAATACAGCCTTATACAGATATGTAGTTGGAAAAGGGAGGTGTAATTCAGTTTTCTTCAAATAATTATGGGGTAGTCTTTTTTGATACTTGACAAAACTTGACAAGGAAAGTTGCTTAAAGGCTAGTTTCAGTGTAGAATCTGAAACCACACCAGTGAACATTCTGTACTTTGTTACTCTACCATCCATTGGTCTAGCTTAAATTTAGAACGAATCTTTTATCAATACATGATTTTATTATATCATGCATTACTCATAAGGAGGATACTGTTTTGCTGAGTTATAAAGCCTTTCTAAATATTGACATATTTTTATTATGCAATATGAAAAAAATTCACATACAATTGACATTACCACCAAGGCTAATCAAGATTTTAAATACTATTAAGCTGTTTAGGTCACAATTTCTTTTCTTTCTTTCTTTTTTTTTTTAAGATCTTATTTATTTATTTGTCAAAGAGAACAAGAGGGAGAGAGAGAGAGAGAGAGAGAGCAGAGGGAGAAGGAGGTTCCCCGCTGAGGAAGGAGCTCGATGCGGGACTCGATCCCAGGTCTCCGGGATCATGACCTAGGCAAAAGGCAGAGCCTTAACCAACTGAGCCACCCAGATATCCCTTAGATCACATTTTCAAAAATTCCAACATTTAGTTTGAAGCTCAATTTTATCACTGACAATCACTATTATTTTCCTTGAAGTGACAGTCTCACTTCAAAAGTTTTGAGAAAATATCTGCGAAATAACCAAGTTTAAGTAAACATAGTTTGTCAGTCATTCTTAAAGGTAAAAATTGTGCCCCATGGAAATAGTGGCATAACTCAACTTACAACTCAAAACAATTGCACTGTGCTTTGTCTCAAGACCACCATCATCTGCAGCAGAAGTACTCAGAATACTAAAATGATTTGTATCTAAAAAACAGAAAAGATAAACATAGGGGAAGGGAAGGAAAAATAAAATAAGATAAAAGCAGAGAGAGAGACAAATCAAAAGAGACTTTACTATATAGAACAAACAGGGTTGCTGGAGGGGAGGAGGGTGGGAGATGGGCTAGACGGGTGACGGGTATTAAGGAGGGCACTTGTGATGAGCACTGGGTGTTCTATGTAAATGATGAATCACTAAATTCTACTCTAGAAACCAATACTACACTATATGTTAACTAACTTTTTTTTTTCCAATTTATTTATTTTCAGAAAAACAGTATTCATTATTTTTTCACCACACCCAGTGCTCCATGCAAGCTGTGCCCTCTATAATACCCACCACCTGGTACCCCAACCTCCCACCCCCCCGCCACTTCAAACCCCTCAGACTGTTTTTCAGAGTCCATAGTCTCTCATGGTTCACCTCCCCTTCCAATTTACCCAAATTCCCTACTCCTCTCTAACGCCCCTTGTCCTCCATGCTATTGGTTATGCTCCACAAATGAGTGAAACCATATGATAATTGACTCTCTCTGCTTGACTGATTTCACTCAGCATAATCTCTTCCAGTCCCGTCCATGTTGCTACAAAAGTTGGATATTCGTCCTTTCTGATGGAGGCATAATACTCCATAGTGTATATGGACCACATCTTCCTTATCCATTCATCCGTTGAAGGGCATCTTGGTTCTTTCCATAGTTTGGCGACTGTGGCCATTGCTGCTATAAACATTGGGGTACAGATGGCCCTTCTTTTCACGACATCTGTATCTTTGGGGTAAATACCCAGGAGTGCAATTGCAGGGTCGTAGGGAAGCTCTATTTTTAATTTCTTGAGGAATCTCCACACTGTTCTCCAAAGAGGCTGCACCAACTTGCATTCCCACCAACAGTGGAAGAGGGTTCCCCTTTCTCCACATCCTCTCCAACACATGTTGTTTCCTGTTTTGTTAATTTTGGCCATTCTAACTGGTGTAAGGTGATATCTCAATGTGGTTTTAATTTGAATCTCCCTGAGGGCTAATGATGATGAGCATTTTTTCATGTGTCTGATAGCCATTTGTATTTCTTGATTGGAGAACTGTCTGTTCATATCTTCTGCCTACTTTTTGATGTGTTTGTCTGTTTCGTGTGGGTTGAGTTTGAGGAGTTCATTATAGATCCTGGATATCAACCTTTTGTCTGTACTGTCATTTGCAAATATCTTCTCCCATTCCGTGGGTTACCTCTTTGTTTTTTTGACTGTTTCTATGTTAACTAACTTTAATTCAAATTTTAAAAAAATTATATTTAAGGATCTGAGCTTAATAAAATTAATAATTGTACTGTTCCATCAGGGACATTTCTAAAAGAAATTAGCATTTATTTTTATGGAAAATGATAAAGAATACAATAATTACTACCCTATTTTGATGCCATTGGTTTGATTCGTGTTGTTTCTAGCAGTTTTATTACCATTGTTTTTGTATAGTTGGTGAAATGTCGACACAGTGAAAAAGGCAAATGACATTTTAATATTATTATGAAAATGACTTTGACCTTGTGGATCCCCTCCAAGCTTCATGGGGAACCCAGGGTTCCACAAACCACACTTTGAGGAGCACTGGCCTAAGGGTATGAAGGCAGTGGTTCCAGAACAACCAAGTGATTTCCTTACCAGTCTCACAGGAGGGGTACCTGGCTGGCACCCAGGAAGATACGTAGTTATAGGAGACATCTGTTTAAGGAGGAGAGGGGTGGGAGACGAAAGGAAGGTGGCACGGAGAGAAAAAGGAGAGTAAGGGAAGATGGTGAGACAAAAGGAAAAAGAGGGAGGGAACAGGGGCGTAAGGTGGGGGAGGAAGGAAGAGCCAGTATTATGTGGTCCCAGGAACATCAGCAAATACAGGAAGGCTTCTTGAGTAAGAATGCTACAGGGCAAAAACTTACACGGGCCTTTCCTGTCAATTAGTATCAGATGTGAGACATCACTAAAAGGAAAACTTAAATTTGGAGTCGTTTAAACAATAGCACTTGTCTCGAATATCAAGGAAATCTTCAAGTGAGAATGATGTTTTCACTGAAATGCTTCCCAGTCTCACCTGTTGTCTTGTTTTCTGGCCCGTGCAGACCGAGATCTGTCCCCAGATGAGTCAGTAACAGCCTGTCAGCCAGGGAGCAAGGGGGCTGGGGTGTGACATGGCTGGCATCGTCTACTCTCTACCGAGCATGAGGATCTGCTGCCCAACTGAAGGGGGTCATGGGGGCATGCACCATCTGTAGAGTCAGGTCAACAGCAGGAGGGCAAATTGGAGGCCTTCAGGCCTCATCTCCAGTGGGGACTGTGCTGGAGATGAGCAGACCCTGCTGCTTCCCCTTTTCCTGACTTCCTTCCTGCCCAGGAAGCTAGCTGTGTTTGTGCCCATTGGAGGGCCTGAGGGCACCTGCTTCCAACCAGCAAACCTCTGACTAAGGGCCTCATGGTGTCTCTGTTTTTTATTTTTTATTTTATTTTACTTTGTTTTATTATTTTTATGTTTTTATTTTCTATTTATTTATTTTTTATTATCACTTCTCATCATTATTTTATCTCCCTCTTTAACTGTTAAGTCAGTACCAAGAAGTACCAGTGCAGACAGAGCTGTGAGGATAATCAATGCCTTAAGTAAGCCCCCTTGTCCCTTCACAGGTGCCTTCTGGGCCCTGAAAGTGCCTCAAAAGTCTTGTCACTGTGATCTCAGAGATGGCTGTAAAGTCAGTGCTGATACAAAAGGCCACTGTCCTTGTTTGCATGACAACCCATGGACCTCAGTCCTCTGTCTGCCAAAGTCGTCGCAGGTCAGAACCACAAAGGCAGGCTGCTCTCTCGTGTTCCCACTCAGTCCTTTCTGGGGACACAAATGCATCAGACCCCACAAACACACATGTATACTCCATTTTTATTAATCCTGAACCAGCCAGAGATCTAGAATAGCCTGGGGTTATGCAAAATCAATGAATTCAACAAGGCTGGTTAATGTTTACCAACTCTTGTGGCTCTCTACCACAGCTACTTCAGGGCTACTACCCAGCACCCTTCTTGCTTCTAAGAAGGGTCTGCACAGGAAAGTAGTAGACAATGTGCTGGCTATACGGAAGCCACTGCTGTTGTTCCATGTTATATAAATGATGGTAGGAGACCATTTCTGTCCTCCAAGCAGAATTTTCCAGCTTCCCTCAAGGAGCAACTGTAATGCCCGTACAGAGGGCAGACTGAACAGAGACAGAAGGTAGGGGCATGCATTGTGTGAAAGCTCTTTACCCTCCATGCCTGTTCATATGAACCCAACCTGACTGCAGTATTATATTCACTCCTATACCCCATCTCCTGCTCTTGTGTAGGGCAGAAGCAAATCTCAGTAATGGCCCATCTCCAGGTACTGTCCTAGGTGCTGAACCTCCGGGATTCTTAAATCAGAGCAAATGTGGCCGGGGTTATAATTCCTCCATGTCAAAGCCTGGGCCAGTCACTTAACTTCTACTCTGCAAATGAAGGGTAGAAATGTCAGCTTCCTTACAGGGTTACCAAAGAGAGGAAATGAGACAACATATGTGAACATGTCAAGGGTGCCTGGCACAGATGAAGGATGTGATAGAGAACTAGACTTCACTGCATTATCCCTAGTGCCACTGTCCCCACTGCCAGTGGAACATAATGGTCCAGGGAAAACATCCAATATTATTTCAAAGAACCTCAAGGATACACACAAACTTGAGACAGAAATAGGCTAACCAACAATATAAGAAGGAGTTTGGGGAACCAGCCTCCAGGATATTACTGGCCTACTGTAACATTTTCATTGGAATTCTACCATGTTCTTCCCCTGAAAAGATAGTCTCTGCCCCAAGGCATCCACCTAAAGTACTAAAATGTCAATTCAGTTTCTTTTTTTTTTTTTTCCAATTTATTTATTTTCAGAAAAACAGTATTCATTATTTTTTCACCACACCCAGTGCTCCATGCAAGCTGTGCCCTCTATAATACCCACCACCTGGTACCCCAACCTCCCACCCCCCCGCCACTTCAAACCCCTCAGACTGTTTTTCAGAGTCCATAGTCTCTCATGGTTCATCTCCCCTTCCAATTTACCCAAAAGCACAATTCAGTTTCTAAATGTACTTACGGATCACTGTAATCTGGGAAAAATACTATTCACATGAAAAATTAGAATTTAATGAGAACGATGTTTAAACTAATTCTATCAAATGCTCTGAGCCTTTACAAAATAAAGACATATCCTATGAAATAAGTGTGAGAATGTAAATCAGCTTCCACAAATACTGTAGATCCACTGATGATCCTTACGACGGACAAGGCAAACACTGTGCCTGACCCTGAAGTAATGGTCAGATTCTAACTGGAAGCAATTAAAAACATACACACTACCAAGTGGTCTGAAGTTTTTCAATGGAATCTACAAAAATTAATGTCTCTGATTTTTACTTTATACGAATCCAAAAAGGCAGGCTTTGTATAGTTTTAATGTTGGAAAATTATCAAAATGGATCGAGAGTCCTAATCATGTTGTGAAGTTCAAAAACTACTTCAAGATAGCAACTTCCTTTTCAATCTATCTAGAAATGTGGGAATGGGAGAGTAAAATTTGGGTAAAGAAAAATATCGTCATATTGGTCATTCAAAACAAAAAAGAAAACTTCACAAAAGTAAAGGGAAATAACAGTTTCTTTCCTGCTTAAGTATGCTATCATCTCCTTCTAAACACATGGCCAGGGTTGAAGCTGCTATGCAGGTCAGAAGATTTGGATCATCCCTTTACTGACTTCACAGGACCTGAGTCCTTTACCAATCTGGGCCTCTAACTCCGTGAATTAGTAGTACAAACCAGACAAACTCTACAGAATCCATCCCTCCTTGACATCCTCTTTTTTTTTTAATTTATTTTTTATTTGTTTTATAAACATGTAATGTATTTTTATCCCCAGGGGTACAGGCCTGTGAATCGCCAGGTTTACACACTTCACAGCACTCACCATAGCACATACCATCTCCAATGTCCATAACCCCACCCCCCTCTCCCAACGACATCCTCTTTCATAACTGTATTTAATAAGCTTCTTGCTTCTGCACCAAAACCATGTTCTCCTCTATGGTATGCAAATGCTGCTCAATGCAGAGTGCAGACATGTGGTTATTTATAAGGAATAGAGATTTCACAGGAACATCACACAACTAATAGGCTCTAAAAATATATAGCAATCAACAATTCACTCAGAGTTGGGGACTTTTTTTGAATCAGTCCAAGACTTCCCTTTGAACTCCAGACCTGGCACTGACTGCCTCTTTGATGTCTCCACCTTAGGTGAAGCCCAGCTACTTCAATTTTGGCATGATCCTGAAAGAAATAATCAAATCCCCTCCCAAACCTGTACCCTGTCCAGTGTTCTCTATATGGGAAAAAATGGCAAATCCCTCCCCACAAGGCTTCTGGATGAATAATGGAATTATCTGGAGGAGCATTTAGAAGTTCTGATTTAGCTTGGGTTTCATCCCCAGTGGTTCTGATGTGATTAGTTTGGGATGTTATCTTGGCATTGAGATTTCTTTAAAAGCTGCCCCTCCCTAGGACTAAGCATCACTGTTCTAGATATTTTAAATTCCCAATACTAGAATGGGTCTATTCCTCCTCGAATGGGCCTTTGATCATAGAAAACTCTCAACTGCTACAACCTTCCACATATGGTCACTGTCACTACAATCTGTGTGAATGAGGTGCCTTTAGGTGCTATACAATCTGGCAGCTCTGCCTCTCCAGCCCTGGGGTCACCCAGAACTACAGGCTCTCTTGTAGTGTTTATGAGCTCTGTCTGCATATTCAAATCATCTGTGACCTTTAGAAGACACTGAGGCTCAGAGATTCTGAATCAGTGGGGTTGGAACCCCCTGATATATTGTTTAAAAATTCCCCAGGAGATTATGATGTGCAGCCAGAATTATGTACCACTTATTTAGTAGGTTGGCAACTATACCAAAGAGAATAATTTCTGCAAGGTATCCAATGACCATGTGTGCCCCTGTGTCTGCCACTTCTCAGGACCTCCACTTTGCTGATTGTGTCACTGTGCATACTTCACCCTCCTCCTTGCTCCTCTAATTGCCTAGTCTAAAAGACTGGATCAACTCATGGCCCTGCTTTTTCATATAAGATTAATGCCTAGCACAGCCTCTCCTCCACACCACTGCACTTACTTGCACTTGTAATAGAGCTTCTAAACATTGCTGGGGAAAAATCTTAATGCTGATGACGAGTCTTCAAATTTATACCATATACTTCAGATAAGCACTCAAAATTTCCAAACTGTTATATTTCCTTAGAAATCTCACTTTCTCACTCTCCCATGATGTCTATTTCATATCTGTCCTTCCCTCTCAAATCTTCAAAAACCTCCCTCCTTTCAGGATCTTTTGGTGACTTTGTCACCTAATCCATACAATGGTCTGTACAGAAACTTTCGATCATTCCATCATCAACTCCAGCTTCTATACCTTCATCCTTTGATTTCCTCTTACATTACCTCCCTCTGTATGCTACCTTCTTCACTGACTAAAGATTACTAGGGGATAAAATCCCTCCAATTATCCCATTTCTACTGTATCAGGAGTGGATGATTTGATTATGCTTTCAAATTTCTCATCCTGAAGACAGATGTAATATGTTCCTCCAGCTCCCTCTTCTTTTTCTGCTCTCCTTTGTGGCAACAATCTTTAAAGATTTATCTATACTCTGTCACCAAATGTTTGATTCTTTACTGTTCATTTTGTAAATATGTTTGCACTGGGAATAAAATTTTAGATTTTCAGGTATTTGCTTGAACACACTGAAGTTATTAATCCATGGTCTTCTATCTCCCAGGGATTTGTTCAGAGACAACCATGTTCGTGGATCAGAACACTGTTATATTGTTAAGATGGCAATAGTTCTCAGTTTGATGACCAGATTCAGTGAAATCCCCGATAAAAATCCCAGTTGCTTTTTGAAGAAAATGGTAATGTGATCCTACGGTTAATAAGGAAATTAAAAGAACCAAAAATAGCCAAAACACTCTTTGAAAAGAGAGGATTCACATTTCCTGATTTCAAAATTTACTACAAATCTAAAATAATCAAGACAGTGTGGTATTTGCATAAAGCCCTACATTTATGGTCAATTACTTTTGAAAAAGATGTTAAGACAATTCTGTGAGGGGAAAAAGTCTTTTGACAACAAATGACACTTGATTAACTGGGTATTAATATTCAAAATAATATAGTTGGATGTTTATCTTACACCTTACACAAAAATTAACTTGAAATATATCATAGATTTCCTAAAAGTAAAAGCTAATACGGGGATAAGATGGCGGGGGAGTAGGAGGAGGCGCCTTTTCAGCCGGTACCCCAAAGTGAGCTGATTACGTACCAAAGAACTCCGATCACCCATGAAATCAGCCTGAGATCAGAATCATACACATCTGGATCTCTACAGGGGCAGAAGACACCAGTGGGCAGGTAAAGCGGAATGGGAACAGCAGACTGATATCGGAAGATAAACAAAAGGGGGAGGGAGCCACCAGAGGCGACCGGTGGGAAAGTAATATCCCGATACGAGCGAGAGTGCCCTGCGTCTGGGGACCAGCATTAACTTGGAGGCTGGTTGAAAGCACTCCAAAAGAGCAAAGGATCGCGGGGGGAAATTGTGGGAATTGGGGCGGCTAGGGACAGGGACTTAAGTCCTGGTCGCAGACGGCCTCCCCGGCGCTGAGGTAGAGAGAGTGCGGCGGAGAAACCAGCTCTTGGTCCCTAAGCCGCCAGCGCGCCGGAGAATGCGTGGGTTCCGACTCCTGTGAGGGGATGGGAGCCCCGCCGGTGGGCAGAACGCGCGCTAGCCCTACCACAAAGCTTGAGATGCGCGCACGTCCCTCATGCTCCCCTGAGTTACAAAGGCCCAGCCAGCGCTCTTTGACCTGTGCCATTGTTTCAAAGCCTAAGTTACGCGCCCCAAACTCTCCCCTGACAGAGGTGCGCACAAGCCCAGCCTGGGGCTTATGGACCAGCGCCCCGTTCTCAGTGCCCGAGACGCATGCCCGACCCATAGCCGCCTCTGAAAAGAGGTGCGAGCAAGCCGGGCACTCCCAGCCCGGGCCGCCGGCAAAATCTCAGTGGGCGATCGCTGCTTGGAACCTCTCTGGCGGTCGGGAGCTCCCAGACAGCCGCTACTGCCTTGGCTTTGGGGACTAGCAAAAGATCCTGCACCCCCAGGGTCTGCAACGTGGAACCTGCTCTGCCAGCGGCCAAGGGGGAACTTGTTCAGGTTCTGCGCCCAGACTGAGGCTTCTCTCTGAGAGGGAGATCAGGGTGCGGTTTGATTTCCTCTAATACTACAAAAACCATCAAAGGCGGTCAAGGTGAGAGAAAAAAAAAAGTGAACAAGCATAAAAACCGCCAGAGAACAAAAGCCTGAAAAAAAACCAGTTTCCTCAGAGCCCACCCCCTTGAGGGGGGCGGGAGGACTTAACTCAGGAAACATCATTGACTGACAACCCACGTGGCAGGCCCCTACCCAGTAAACAAACCAAGAAAGGAAAAAAAAAAAAAAAAGGACTATAAGAGAACAACCACTACTTCATAGGAAAACTTGTATTGTTCACTCGTTCCCACTATTCCGGTTCATATATATATATATTTTTTTACACATAGGTAATTTTTTTAACCTATTTACCATTACAGCGAGTTGTACAGTACATCAAATTCCATAATACCTTTCTAACCTGAACTTTTTGATACATACACCTATGTTTTTCTTTTGCATTTTTATTTTTTGAATTCTTTTTTTAAAATTTTAGTTTAGTTTAGTCTAGTTTTTTCCTTTTTATTTTTATCCTCTAATATTCATATAGAGTTAAACTTCAAAGTAATCCCCTTTCCCCAATCAATACTACTCCTATAGGTAACCCAGTTTTTAATCCCCTTTATCTTAGGAAAGTTGAGTCCTTTAACAAAGATATCAAGATACATCCAGGAAGAATCAAAACAACCTTCCTCGCACACACTGAGAATTTATAAGAACTCCCCCATCTTCTTCCACCAGTGTTTCTGTGTTTTTTGTGTTTGTCCTGATAGCATATAAATTTTACATTTGTGGTTCTTTTTGACGAGGTTCTTTCTTTATTTGCATATATATATACTTTTCTCTTGTCATATACTTGTATCAGTCTTTTTTTTCCAATTTATTTATTTTCAGAAAAACATTATTCATTATTTTTTCACCACACCCAGTGCTCCATGCAAGCCGTGCTCTCTATAATACCCACCACCTGGTAGCAGTCTTTTTATCTCTTTTTGTTTGTCTACTTCATAAATCTTAACTTGGGGCCCATCTGGGCTGAAACTTCTTTTTCATCTTCCCTTTCTTTCCTGTCTCTCTCTCTCTCTTTTTCTTTTTCTTCTTTTCTTTTTTTTTTTTCTTTTTCTTTTTCTTTCTTTTTGTCTCTTGTTTGGGTGGGGAATCCTGATTGCTCAGAAGCACTCCAGGGTGCACCTTGACTGCACCACAGTTGATACATCCAGCTACATCTGTTCAGTCTTCTCCCACCAAAATGACTAGGAGGAGGAATGCCCAACAGAAGAAAAATACAGAGGATGGACCTTCTGCAACAGAGCTAACAGCTATCAACCTAGACAATATGTCGGAAAGAGAATTCAGGCTAACAATTATCCAGGCAATAGCTAGGTTGGAGAAAGCCATGGATGACCAAACAGAATTGATTAGGGCCGAACTGAAAGCGACCAGAGATAATGCTCACAATGTTAGGGCGGAGCCTGAAGCTACCAGGGAGGAGGTTTACAATGCTCTCAATGAGTTCCAATCTAATCTAAACTCTCTCAAAGCTAGGGTAACTGAGACAGAAGATAGAATTAGTGATCTGGAAGACAAACAGATAGAAAGGATCAGGAGGAAGCCTGGAACGAACAGCTTAGAAACCACGAAAACAGAATCAGGGAAATAAATGATGCCATGAAGCGTTCCAACGTCAGAATTATTGGAATCCCTGAAGGGGAGGAGAAAGAAAGAAGTCTAGAAGATATAGTGGAACGGGTCCTTCATGAAAATTTTCCCAATCTCGCGAATGGAACCAGTGTTCATGTACTAGAGGCTGAACGGTCTCCACCCAAGATTATACATTCCAAAAAAACATCACGACACCTGATAGTCAAATTGAGGAATTATAATTGTAGGTATAATCTCTTGAAAGCCGCCAGGGCAAAGAGGCTCCTTACTTACAGAGGGAAGCACATCAGAATAACGTCAGACCTGTCCACAGAGACCTGGCAAGCCAGAAGAGCCTGGCAAGATATATTCAGGGCACTAAATGAGAAGAACATGCAGCCAAGAATACTTTATCCAGCAAGACTGACATTCAAAATGGATGGAGAGATAAAGAGTTTTCAAGACCGGCAAGGCGTAAAAGACTATGCAACCACCAAGCCGACACTGCAGGAAATATTAAGGGGGGGTTCTATAAAAGAGGAAAAATCCCAAGAATAGCATTGAACAGAAATATAGAGACAGTCTACAGAAAGACTTCAAAGGTAACTCGATGTCAATAAAAACGTATCTATCAATAATCACTCTCAATGTGAATGGCCTAAATGCACCCATAAAACGGCACAGGGTTGCAGATTGGATAAAATGACAGGACCTATCCATATGTTGTCTACAAAAGACCCATTTTGAACCTAAAGATACATGCAGACTGAAAGTGAAGGGATGGAGAAGCATCTTTCATGCCAATGGGCCTCAAAAGAAGGCTGGGGTAGTGATTCTCATATCAGATAAATTAGACTTCAAACTAAAGACTGTAGTCAGAGATACAGAAGGACACTACATAATCCTTGAAGGGACTATCCACCAAGATGATCTAACAATTGTAAATATCTATGCTCCCAATATGGGAGCAGCCAATTACTTAAGAAAACTGTTAATCAAGATAAAGAGTCATATTGATATGAATACACTAATCGTAGGAGATCTTAACACGCCTCTTTCAGAATTAGATAGATCATCGAAGCAGAAAATCAATAAAGAAACAAGAGCATTGAATGACACATTGGACCAGATGGACCTCATAGATATACAGAACATTCCACCCTAAAACAACAGAATACTCATTCTTCTCAGGTGCACATGGAACCTTCTCCAGAATAGACCACATACTGGGTCACAAATCAGGACTCAACCGATACCAAAAGACTGAGATTATTCCCTGCATATTCTCAGATCACAATGCTTTGAAACTGGAGCTCAATCACAAGGAAAAGTTCGGAAGGAACTCAAACACCTGGAAGCTAAAGACCACCTTGCTTAAGAATGCTTGGATCAACCAGGAGATCAAAGAAGAACTGAAACAATTCATAGAAACCAATGAGAATGAAGACACTTCGGTCCAAAACCTATGGGATACAGCAATGGTGGTCCTAAGGGGGAAATACATAGCCATCCAAGCCTCCCTCAAAAAAATCGAAAAATCTAGAACACAAAAGCTGTCTCTACACCTTAAAGAACTGGAGAATCAACAACAAATCAAAACCAACTCCACACATAAGAAGGGAAATCATCAAGATTAGAGCTGAGATCAATGAGGTAGAAACCAGAGATACAGTAGAACGTATCAATGAAACTAGAAGCTGGTTTTTTGAAAGAATCAATAAGATCAATAAACCATTGACCACACTAATCCAAAAGAAAAGAGAGAAAGCCCAAATTCATAAAATTATGAATGAAAAGGGAGAGATCACAACTAACACCAAGGAAGTAGAAACAATCATCAGAAGTTATTATCAACAGTTATATACCAATAAGCTTAGCAACCTAGATGAAATGGATGCATTCCTGGAAAAATATAAACTACCAACAATGAACCAGGAAGAAATCGACAACCTGAATAGACCGATATCTAATAACGAGATTGAAGCAGTGATCAAAAACCTCCCAAAAAACAAGAGCCCAGGACCTGACGGATTCCCTGGGGAATTCTACCAAACCTTCAAAGAAGAAATAACACCTATTATCCTGAAGCTGTTTCAAAAAATTGAAGCAGAAGGAAAACTTCCAGACTCTTTTTATGAAGCCAGCATTACCCTGATCCCCAAACCAGGCAAAGACCCTACCAAAAAGGAGAATTTTAGACCAATATCACTGATGAATATAGATGCTAAGATTCTCAACAAGATTCTAGCCAACAGGATCCAACAGCACATTAAAAAGGATTATCCACCATGATCAGGTGGGATTCATCCCTGGGTTACAAGGATGGTTCAACATTCGCAAATCAATCAATGTGATACAACAAATTAATATGAGAAAAGAGAAGAACCACATGGTCCTCTCAATTGATGCAGAAAAAGCATTTGACAAAATCCAGCATCCGTTCCTGATTAAAACGCTTCAAAGTATAGGGATAGAGGGAACATTCCTGAACCTCATCAAATCTATCTATGAAAGACCCACAGCAAATATCATCCTCAATGGGAAAAAGCTTGTAGCCTTCCCATTGAGATCAGGAACAAGACAAGGATGCCCACTTTCACCACTCTTGTTCAACATAGTATTAGAAGTCCTAGCAACAGCAATCAGACAACAAAGAGAAATAAAAGGTATCCAAATTGGTAATGAAGAAGTCAAACTCTCTCTCTTCGCAGATGACATGATTCTTTATATGGAAAACCCAAAAGACTCCACCCCCAAACTACTAGAACTCATACAGCAATTCAGCAACGTGGCAGTATACAAAGTCAATGTGCAGAAATCAGTGGCTTTCTTATACACTAACAATGAAAATACAGAAAGGGAAATTAGAGAATCGATTCCATTTACTATAGCACCAAGAACCATAAGATACCTGGGAATAAACCTAACCAAAGAGGTAAAGGATCTGTACTCGAGGAACTACAGAACACTCGTGAAAGAAATTGAAGAAGACACAAATAGATGGAAGACCATTCCATGCACTTGAATCGGAAGAATAAACATTGTTAAAATGTCTATACTGCCTAGAGCAATCTATACTTTTAATGCCATTCCGATCAAAATTCCACTGGTATTCTTCAAAGAGCTGGAGCAAATAATCCTAAAATTTGTATGGAATCAGAAGAGACCCCGAATCGCTAAGGAAATGTTGAAAAACAAAAATAAAGCTGGCAGCATCACGTTACCTGATTTCAAGCTTTATTACAAAGCTGTGATCACCAAGACAGCATGGTACTGGCATAAAAACAGACACATAGACCAGTGGAACAGAGTAGAGAGCCCAGATATGGACCCTCAACTCTATAGTCAATTAATCTTCGACAAAACAGGAAAAAATATACAGTGGGAAAAAGACAGTCTCTTCAATAAATGGTGCTGGGAAAACTGGACAGCTATATGTAGAAGAATGAAACTCGACCATTCTCTTACACCATACACAAAGATCAACTCAAAATGGGTAAAAGACCTCAATGTGAGACAGGAATCCATCAGAATCCTAGAGGAGAACATAGGCAGTAATCTTTTCGATATCAACCACAGCAACTTCTTTTAAGATACGTCTCCAAAGGCAAAGGAAACACAAGCGAAAATAAACTTCTGGGACTTCATCAAAATCAAAAGCTTCTGCACAGCAAAGGAAACAGTCCAAAAAACAAAGAGGCAACCCACGGAATGGGAGAAGATATTTGCAAATGACAGTACAGACAAAAGGTTGATATCCAGGATTTATAATGAACTCCTCAAACTCAACACACACCAAACAGGCAAACATATCAAAAAGTGGGCAGAAGATATGAACAGACAGTTCTCCAATCAAGAAATACAAATGGCTATCAGACACATGAAAAAATGCTCATCATCATTAGCCCTCAGGGAGATTCAAATTAAAACCACATTGAGATATCACCTTACACCAGTTAGAATGGCCAAAATTAACAAAACAGGAAACAACATGTGTTGGAGAGGATGTGGAGAAAGGGGAACCCTCTTCCACTGTTGGTGGGAATGCAAGTTGGTGCAGCCTCTTTGGAGAACAGTGTGGAGATTCCTCAAGAAATTAAAAATAGAGCTTCCCTATGACCCTGCAATTGCACTCCTGGGTATTTACCCCCAAGACACAGATGTGGTGAAAAGAAAGGCCATCTGTACCCCAATGTTTATAGCAGCAATGGCCACGGTCGCCAAACTGTGGAAAGAACCAAGATGCCCTTCAACGGACGAATGGATAAGGAAAATGTGGTCCATATACACTATGGAGTATTATGCCTCCATCAGAAAGGATGAATACCCAACTTTTGTAGCAACATGGACGGGACTGGAAGAGATGATGCTGCGTGAAATAAGTCAAGCAGAGAGAGTCAATTTCATACGGTTTCACTTATTTGTGGAGCATAACGAATAGCATGGAGGACAAGGGGTGTTAGAGAGGAGAAGGGAGTTGGGGTAAATTGGATGGGGAGGTGAACCATGAGAGACTATGGACTCTGAAAACAATCTGAGGAGTTTGAAGTGGCGGGGGGGTGGGAGGTTGGGGTACCAGGTGGTGGGTATTATAGAGGGCACGGCTTGCATGGAGCACTGGGTGTGGTGAAAAAATAATGTATACTGTTTTTCTGAAAATAAATAAATAAATAGAATAAAAAAAGTAAAAGCTAATACTACAAAATTCTTTGAAGTAAACACAGGAGAAAATATTTGTGATGTTGGGTTAGGCAATAGTTTTTTAGTTACAATACCAAAATTAAAAGCAACAAATTAAAAATAAATTGGATTGCTTCAAAATAAAAAATGTTTATGATTCAAAAGACACCATAAAGAACATGATGAGATAACCCACAGAATGGAAGAATTTTTGCAAATGAAATATATTTGCAAATTCTATATCTGATAAGAGACTTATATCTGAAATATATAAACACCCTTGCAACTCATTTATAAAAGACAAATATCCAATAAAAATATAGCAAAGGATTGGAACAGTCACTTCCCCAAAAAATGTATACACATGGTCAATAATCACATGAAAAGAAGCTCAATGTCATTAGTCATTAGGGAAATGCATATCAAAACCCCAATAAGATAACACTTAACACCTCCTAGGATATCTATAACGAAAGAGACATGATAATAAGTGTTGACAAGGATATGAAGAAACTGGAACCTTTGTATACTGCTGGTAGGAATGTAACATGATACAGCCACTTTGGAAAATAGGAGTTTCTCAAAAGGTTGAAGATAGAGTTGCCTAAAGAACCAGCAATTCTACTCTTAGTTATATACTCAAGAAAAATGAAAACATATTTGTATATGAATTTCTGTAGCCTTACTATTCACTATAGCCAAGAAGTAGAAACATCCAAATGTTTATCAACTGATTAATAGATAAGTATGTGGTATCTATACAATGGAATATTATTTTCAATAGTAAGGAATGAAGTGCTGATACCTGCTGTAACATGAATGAACCCAGAATATATTATTCTAAGTGAAATAAGCTAGTGACAAAAGATACTATATGATTCCATTTGTATGAAATGTCCACAATAGGTAAATTTATAAAAACAAAAAATAGATTAATGGTTATCTAGAACTGGGGGGAGGTGATTAGGGAGTTATTGCTAATAGGAATAGGATTTCTTTTGGGGGTGATAAATATTCTAAAATTAAACTGTATTGATGGTTGCACAAATCTGTGAATGAACTAAAAACAAATGAACTGTATAATTTAAATGGGTGAATCTTATGATATATGAATTATATCTCAACAAAAATAGTTTTTGAAAAAGTAACAGTGAAATAACGTTTTTGAAAAAAACAGTGAAATAGTTTTTGAAAAAGTAACAAGCCAATGGAGAGGTCTAATTTGGCAGTGGCTTGCAGTGGTACAGTGGCAATAGCAGTAGCTTCCAGGTATGCACCTTAAACTCTCAAGGAGGGGAACCTTCTGTTTGCCCACAGGAGCTGTGTTCACAGGGTTTGGAGCGAATGATTGTTTCTTGTTTTCTCTCTGACCTTTCACTACTTGATCTCTGATACAGGGTAAAGTCATGGGAAGGGTAAAACAGTGAAGATATACTAAAGCTCTGGTCTTCTGATCAGAGGACCTTGAAAGAAGTCAAGAGTCAGAATATGTCAGGAAAATTGCAAAGAGGAGGAGTTCAAGAAAGTGACTCCATAAATTATATATGACCTTCTGGCTCACCTTCAACCTGTGTATGCATAGATAACCTTGAAGAGAACAGCAAAGACTCTGATAATAGAACTGTAGGATTAATCACTGTCTATGTCCCACACTTAACACTGAGTAAAGCATATGCTAGAAAGATCCAAATAGCATTGTAAAGTTTCTGAAAACAGACTTGACATTAGAACCGCATCCCAATGAAGAATTGCTAGAACTTGAAGCATGAACTTACCTGGGTTGATTGCCTACTAAAACAAACAAAAAATTGACATTTGCTTTACAATTGAACAAGACCTAGATATTCATATTATAATATTCCAGCATGCAATCTAAATTACTTGGTATATGAACAACTAGGAAAATCTCAACTTGTAAGAGAAAGACATCAAAACATGTCAACCTTAAAATGACAGAAATGGCAGAATTACCAGACAGATGCAGCTATTTAAACCATGATCCTAGAAGTGAGGACAAATAATTCAAAACACAGAAAGTCTCAGCAAAGAAGTAAAATAGACAAAGAAGAATAAGATGGAAATTTTAGAAGTGAAAAATATAATAAGCTTAAAAATATTGATCAGATGGACCCAACAGCAGAATGGAGGTGACAAAGGAAAGATTCACTGACTTTCAAGAGAGACTTCCAGAAATTGTCTCGTTTGAACAGAAAGAAATACTGAAAAAAAAAAAATCAAGAGACTCAGGCACCTGTGGGGAAGAAAATTGATCATTTGTGTTATCAGAGTTCCAAGAGAAGAAAATCTGGTGCAGAAAAAAATATTTGAAGAAATAATGGCTGACATCTTCCCAAATGTAGTGTAAACCAAACTTATAGATTCCAGAAACTCAAGGAATTCCAAACAAAATGAAATCAAAGAAATCCAATCTGAAGCACATTATAATGAAACAGCTGAAAACCAAAAACAAGGTAAAAATCTTGAAAGCAGCCAGGAAAAATCACTGCATTTATGAAGAGAACAATGATTTGAATGACTACAGATTTCTCATCAGACATCTCAGAGACACAACATTTTTAAAGGATACAAGAAAAGAAATGTTAACCCGGAATTCTACATCCGGCATAAATAACCTTCAAGAATGAAGATGAAATGCAGATCCTCTCAGATGAAGGAAAATTAAAGGAATTAGTCACTAGAACAGCTCTAAAAGAAATGCCAAAGGCAGTTGCTCAGACAGGAGGAGAAGACATGAAAGGGAGACTTAAAACTTCAAAAAACAGAAGTAATGGAAATGACAAATATCTGGGTAAATATAACATATTGTTCTTCCTTTGTCATTTCTATAACATATCTGTAATGATTGACAGCAAAAGTGATAGCACTGCCTGATGGGGTTTTTATACAGATGTAAAAATAAGACACCCACAAATAAAGGTGGGGAAGTTGAGGATCTACATGGTTGTAAAGTTTCTACATTCCACATAAAGTGTTAAAATACTAATTCTATAAAGAATTTGAAAGGTAAATATGAATACTGTATGTTCTAGAGAACTAAACAAAAATTATACAAAGGGATAAAATAAAACATAAATTACAATGGGAAGTGTCAGAATTTGAAAAAAATACTGAAATAATAAAAAATATGAAAGTATTTTACCAAAAGACAAGAAAAGAGAAAGAGACAAAAAGAGAAAACAAAGTGAAAGCAAATAATAAAATTGTCAACCTAAATTCAACTATTATCAATAATTACATTAAATGCAAATGGTTGAAATAACACCAATTAAAATACATGGATTACTGGAATGGATTTTTTAGAAAAGATCCAACGATATGCTCTCTCCATGAAACTTTAAGGATAATGACAGGCAGGTCAAAAGCAAATGATGGCAAAAACATGCCATGAAAATATTAACTGAGAGAAGCCTAAGTGGTTATACTAACATCAGATTTAATGACATCAGATACAAACTGACATCAAAGCAAGGGGAGTTAGCAGTGATTAAAAGACATGTTATATAATGATATTCAATTTACCAAGAAGATATAACAATCTTAATGCATAGGCACCAAAAAACAGAGCTTCAAAATATATGAGGCAAACATCACTTTGAATATAGTGCATCAGTTTTTTATAAAATTAAACATACACTCATATGTCACCTAGTGATCCTACTCCTGGGAATTTATTCAAGACAGAAGGAAACATAGTTCTCCCCATACCCTGTACAGGAATGTTTACACCCACTTTACCTGTGACAGCTAAAAGTGGGAACTCCTAAATGTCCTTTAAAGGGTGAATGAATAAACAAACCAGGGTACCCTTGTACAATGGTACACTATTCAGCAATAAAAAGGAATGAACTATTGCGGCACCTGGGTGGCTCAGTCAGTTAAGGGTCTGACTCTTGATTTAGGCTCAGTAATGATCTTGGGGTTGTGAGATGGAGCGCTGCTTCTCACTCCACAATCAGTGGGGAGGCTGCTTGAGATTCTCTTCCACTCTCCCACTCTCTCTGTTCTTCAAATAAAATTTTAAAAAAAGGAATGGACTATTGATTCACACACCATGAATCAATCTCAGTTGTGCCATGCTGAGTGAAAGACGCCAGCTGACACAGTGTAGGACTTCAAATGTATGGAAGCAAAACTGTAGGGACAGAGTACTGAGCAGTGGTTTTGGTTAGGCACAAGAGAGGGTTGACTGCAAAGGGTCAGCTTTAGGGAGTTTTGTGGAGAAATCAAACTGTTCTGCACACTCTTTATGGAAGTGGTGATGAAACCTGCATGTGTGTTAACTCCTAACTGTATACAAATATAAGCCAATTGTACAATACGCTAAGTTTGGAAATAGGATTAAAAAAATTAAAAGCTTATAACAAAGAAGTATCAAAATAATAAAAACTAGGCTTCCACCTTGAGAAGCCAGAAAAGAAGAGCCAACTAAACACAAAACAAGGAGAACAAATGACATAATGATGATAAGAATACAAAGCAATGAAATAGAAAACAGAAACACAACAGAAAAAAATAAAAAATTGTTTCTTTGAGAATATTAACAAAACTGATAAGCCATGAGCCATGCTGACCAAGAATTCAGAAGAGAAGACACAAATTATCAAAATCATGAAAGAAGGAGAGGCTACCAGTACCAAATCTACAGATATCAGAAGTATTACAGAGGAATACTATGAAGAACTTTAAGCAAAAAAAATTTAGAAAGCTCACATGCAATGGAGAAATTTTTAGATATGCACAAATTACCAAAGATTATACAAAAAGAAAACAGAAAACATGAACAGACCAATAAAAGGCAAAGAAATTGAATTAGTTATAAAAAATCTTCCCACAAAGTTAATCCTAATCCAAAACAGCTTTACTAGTGCACTCTATCAAATATTTAAAAGAAAAAACAATGCCAATCCTTCATAAACTTTTATAAAGCACAGGAAGAGGGAATGCTTCTCAACTCATTCTATGAAGTCAGTACTACTCTGACATCAAAGCCAAATGTAGACATCACAGTTTCAAGAAACTACAGACCAATATCGTCCATGAACAAAGACATAAAACATCATTAGCAAAGTATGAATAAGCCAAATTCATCAACATAGAAACATTTATATGGCATGACCAATTTGGCTTTATCCCAACAATTCAAAGTGGATTCAACATTTAAAAATAAATGATGTAATACAGCATATAATTGAATAAAGGACAAAAAAAAATAGAAATCTCAGAAGATGCAGAAAATGCAATGAAAGCATTTGAAAAATATCCAGCATCCCTTCATGATAAAAATTCCCAGCAAACTAAGATACAAGGAGATGACATGAGCTTACATGCAGAAAATTCTAAGAAATCCACAGAAAAACTAGCAGAACTAGTCCATATGTAGCAGATTCAGAGGAGGGTAGTTACTAAAGGGTGAACAAGGAAATTTCTGGGGAGCTGGTAATGTTCTCTTTCTTGATTTGAGTCTTAGTTTATTCAACAGACTTTGTCATTTCCTTCAGATGTCTAACAGTGTCTTAAACTTTAAATATGACATAGATAATTGATGTTACTCCCAAATCTGCATTCATTCCCAAATGTCCATCAACTAACTCCCTTCCCACTACATGACAGCACGAGTCACCTAGTTGCTCAAGTAAAACGCCTGGAACTATCCTTGATCCCTTCCATCCTTTGTACCATACATGTAATCCATCTGCAACTCCAGTGGGTTCTACCTCAAAATACATGAGAGACTATGGACTCTGAAAAACAGTCTGAGGGGTTTGAAGTGGCAGGGGGGTGGGAGGTTGGGGTACCAGGTGGTGGGTATTATAGAGGGCACAGCTTGCATGGAGCACTGGGTGTGGTGAAAAAATAATGAATACTGTTTTTCTGAAAATAAATAAATTGGGGAAAAAAAAAAAATACATGGTGAATCCACTACTGGCTTCCCTCCACCTCCACTACAACATTTCTCCATCTACTATCATTTCTCACTTTAATAAATGCAGAGCCTCCACCAACAACTTTTAAAATGATTCACTGGGATTTTTAAAATTTTAATTCTGGTGTAGTTAACATACAGTGCTATATTAGTTACAGAGGTACAATATAGCCATTCCATCCATCATCTGGTCCTCTAGAAAACTTTTTTTTAAAAAATCACCTTGACTAAGTGGCTAATTAAACATTTTTCTTTTCAGAAAATAAATTAAATGGTTTATTGAAATCTTGTGTCTTGCCCCTCCTTACTCCCTTGCTTAAAAGTGACCAACAACTTCATGATGTTCCAAGTCCAAGTTAAAAGTCATTGACTCAAACCCTTTAAAATAAAAGCATGGAAAGTAAAGTCTTCAAAAGAAAAACATAATCCTTGTATTTGCATCATGTATGTACGAAGTTAAAATGGCTCCTGCAATGTACTTTCTAAGCCCAAACAGCATATAAAGATGTGTTACGCTAAATTGTAACTACAGTAAATATTGATGACCACTTTTATTCGTTCATTTGCATTGACTTCAAGAAGTCTGTATATAATGTCAAGTAAAGTGATGTAAGCATTTGTTCCAATATAATGTTGAAAGTGGTGTTTTTCCTGTAGTATTTTCAACCTGTAGCTGATTTTATTGCTTAAAATTTGATACTACATGGCTGTTATAATTGTGTGTGTGTGTGTGTGTGTGTATTTCACAAACATTTAATTAACTTTTATTGCAGGTACATAGCTCAGTGTTCCAGAATTCAGGAGCTTGAGGATGGAGTTTTATTGATATCATGCATTTATATGTTGACAGTTCTAGAAGATGACGAGTAAGTCATGATTTAACTGAATTCACTGCCTGGTTGGTGTACCCACATCTCTCCCACCAGTCCAGTTCAATTCCACGCTGCTCTATTTACGATCTATATAAATTTAGGTGACTATGCTAATCTTTGTGTTTCAGTTTTTCACCCCAAAATTGAGAAGAGCCCACAGGATGCTATAGCTTTTGATGGGCTTAAATCATATGACATAAGCAAAGTTATACTATCTAATATATAGATACTTCCAGCCAATCAACAGAGGACCCTGTGCAGGCTTTCTGCCTCCCTGCAGCACATTTACCTGTCCTACAAATACAGTATATGGTGGTGGGAGGTTGGGAGAGGCAATGTCTAACCTAACAAAATCTGATCACCGGCATCTTTAAACCAATAATACAAAGAACGCATTACAGGCAACTGCACTGTTTGTCAAAAAGAAAACTTTGCATTAGTCCTACTGAAACGGAATTATCAGCGTGATGGGTAAAAGGCTGGAATCAAGGCCTCGGGAGATGAACTGTACGTAGCCATATGCCATGAGAAAGCATCATGAAAGGCTTCTTTTCTTCCCCCAGACAGAGCCTTCTCTGTGGTGCCCCACAGGTCCTGGAGTTGGCAGAGGATGCCAGCCTTGGTGGAGGGCTGCCCAAAGGCGTCCTGGGTCTTACTGAAAACCATGAGTCAGCAGGAAGTTCAGGTTAGCACAGGTGCTCTCTGCAGCCTGGGAATAGACGGAAGCAGGCTGCCTGCTGCCTGAAGTGTTGCAGCCAGCCCCTAGACCACCTTAAACCAGCTCCTGGCCCCTTCTACACCTCCACCTGCAAGTCTGTGCCCAGGAGCCTCTGTCCCAGCTCTTCACCATCTCATTTGACATCCTTTATCATCAGGATGTTCCAACACTTTGAAAAATACTATCCTCTGAGAAGGAGAAAAATAGAACTAAGAAAGACCATCCCGGAAGACAAGCAAATGGCCATCTGTGTGCAGTGAGCCATGTTGGCTGGAATCTGCCACCTGGAAATGAAAATCAAGCCTGCCAGTGAGGATGTGGTCATATCAGGCCCAGAAAGGAGTCAGATGTATTTCCAGAGGGGCGGCTCTCAGATCCTCACTGCTAGTTGCTGATTACCTTGTCCATCTCCATGGGGTGTCCAGGTACTACCCAGTACATGTTTCAGGAAAGCTTCAAAAGTGATCCTGGGTCTTCAGGAGAAACAATCAGGCCCGTAAATGAATTGGGGAGAGGAAGAGATATTTGCAGTGAAACAACAAAAAGCTGGAGGTGCTTTTCTTCCTTATTAAGGAAGTCAACCAACTTCCTTGACACTTCCTTATGAAGTGTCAACCAACACAGGATGACCAATGGACCACCCAGAGCAGCATCTGAAGCTGTCAGCAGCCTCCTTGTGGGGCCAGGCCATTCGCCCCATGAAGGGTGGCCCAGGTAACTTCTCAGTAGGTTGGTTTTGATTAACAAGAGTATCATAAATGGTGATGCTACTGGAAAGAGAGACACAGCTCCATCCAAAAACACAATTGTCCTCTCCTCTGTGTTACATAGTCACGTTCATGTATGCTCCCAGGTGTGTCTGTGCACACATACACATACACCTTTCCTCCCATTCAACCCTTAGCAACTCCGAAGTTCTGGAGGGTCTGAATACAATAGTTATCTCCCTTATTTGCTTTCTTGAAGACACAGCTGCTTAAAAAGATAAAATGCCAAAATATACGGGCCCAGGTACATTTTGAAGATCACCTGCGTGGATTCATTTAAAATAGCCATGTACTTGTTTGCTGAACAAAGAACCATGTGATGGAACCTATTTTAGGTGTTCTGCACTTACAGGTGAGCAGACACAAATCCCTGCCCTGGTGGAGTTTATATTCTAGAAGGCAAGACAGATGACAACCAACTGGCGTGAGAACTCCATGTGAATTCAACAACAAGAAGTCTGTAAGTGCTATCAATAAAACAAGGGACCCGGCGTGCTGCACAAGAAGAAGGGGGGTGTGGGGGAGGGCGAGTACAACATCAAACAGTCTCACCAAGAAGGTGACGTGTTCACAGAAATGTAAAGATGATGTGGTTCGCTGTGCAAATATCTGGGAGGAAGACATTATTTGAAAACTGGTTTTTAAAGAAACCATATGTGATTTTTTTTTTTTTTTAATAGAGCACGCCACCCTTCTAATTCAATCCTGACGAAGAGGCCATTCATTCAGCAGGGCAAAGACTTATTGCCGGAGGCCTACAGGAATAATTTTAGAGAAAGAGAAGAATGTAAGTTTGGGCGCCCCTTGATTTCTCAGTTTAGTTGTTTGATTTCCAACAGCAGTGCATGAAAAGCTTAGTTTCAGTCCAGAAGTCACACAATTACTATCTGAGGTAAAACAATTAAAAAAAAAAAAAAACCCTGAAGAATGCTTCCTGAGGAAAATGTGCATGTGGGTGGAAACAGACACGTCCCACGGCCACTCAGACACAGATGCCTACTGTCCTGCACCTCAGAAAAGCAGGAGCAAGGGTTCAAGGGCTAGGAGCTCTGGCATGGCCTCTGACAGCTGCCCCAGGCCATGTCTCCTTGCCACAGCCACAAGCAGAGCTCCCAACAGGGCCTGAAGCCCCCCCTTCCCCCCACCGGGCTGCAGAAGCTCATTCCAAAGTGTGCCTTGAGATAATGACAAACCTACTTTTAAGCACTTGGGCTTTGCAGGAGTGCTGGAAAAGAGCCAAGCCGACAGTGGGATTTTGCGATGAGGTCCGCCTAGAGAACATAGATTTCACATAAAAGTCCCCTGGCAAATCAGGCAGGTCTGGTCTAGAAACTTAAAAGCTAAGAGACACACACATGCCTGCACATAACACACAAACATGCATGCACACACATTCACAGAGGTACACATACACATTCACACACACACACGCATGCAGGCACACACTCTCTCTCACACACAGGCATGCATCTTCTTACTTTCTGGCAGAGTTCTGGAACATGCTGGAACTATGTGTCTGAGCATATCTCTTCCTTTGCTCACCTTCCTCTGCAGACAGCTAGCAGTTCCCTTGCACTGGTGCCCAGGCTGGCTTTGAAGGCACCCTTGGCACTTGAAACCCCAACTGGGGCTTCTCGCTGGTGACTCTCAGAATCTGGGGAACTGGCTGCCGGCTGGAGAGCCTGTCAGCCCCAACCACTTCCATGGGGTGGGGCTGCCCTAGCTACTCGGTTGAGTCTGACTTGGGTCACCCTGGGGCTGGTTTCCTGAGCTCCTTGCTAGAGTACAGTTCTTGCTTTCCTAAGCTCAGGAAGTGTGGGCTCTTCTCATGGAGGTCCTTCCTCAAGGGGTTCCAGAACCACCCAGTGAAAAAAGGCAGCCATTTCATCTTTCCTTGAGTTCAGCTTTAAAGATTTTATTTATTTTAGAGAGAGATAGAGGGCATGAGTGGGAGTAGGGACAGCAGAAAGGGGGATAGAAAATCCCAAGCCGACTCCGTGCTGAGCACAGAGCCTGATGTGGAGCTTCATCCCAGGACCCTAAGATCATGACCTGAGCCCAAATCAAGCGTCAGATGCTGCTCCACAGACTGAGCTACCCAGGTGCCCCTCCTTGAGCTGTTCTAAAATTCACCATCAACTACAGGAAATGCAGTTTGTAGGAGGGTCAGGGCCCTTTTGTATGAAATAAAAGCTACCCTCACTATCCTGTAGGGCACATATGTTTTTCATTCTATTGTATCTCATTTAAGAAAAAAGTGCTGGTTAAGATATACCAAATGGATTTCAGTCCCTGGGTATCTCTGCGGGGGGTGGAGGGGTAGTCTCAAGCCTGACTTGAGCTGATGGAGGGAATCTGCTGACCCAGCTGATGGGTGGTGACAGGAAGGGAGGCCCAAACTGTACCAGAAAAGGGGGCAGAAATGAAAGAAGGGCCCCGGGATGCTAGTCCCTCACTCTTTGTTATAGAATGAATGTTTCGTCCCCCAAATCCACAACCCCCAATGGAAGGTATTAGGAGGTGGGGGCCACTGGGAACTAAATTAGATCATGAGGGTCAAGCCTTCATGGATGGCTCCCTCACCCTCACAGAGCTCCCTCACCCTTTCCATCATGTGAGGCTAGGACAAGAAGTCAGCCGTCTGGAGGACAATCTTCCTCAGAACCTGACCATGTGGGTGACCTGATTTCAGAATTGCAGCCTCCAGAACTGTGAGAAGGAAGCCACCCGGTGTAGAGTATTGTGTCACAGCAGCCCCACTGTAGACACTCCCACTACAGGAGTTTGTAACGCGGCTGACACGGGGCTGGAATCTGCCCACAGGTACAAGCCCAGCTCCCAGCACAGCTGCTGGCGAACAGCAGGCCCGGGAAGGCTTGAACAGATGGACAAAGGAAGGTCTTCAAATTGGAGTTGAACTGTCTCCTCCACTTAATAGCATTTTTGGTCACTTAAACTTGGCTAACCAGGGATAATCAATTGATTTTTTGATGTATAAAGCAATAGCTAAGGAAAGACAGCATTTTAAAGTTAGGCTTTGTGTATATATGCATTTTTCTTAAAGACTTTATCTTATTTATTTGACACAGAGAGAGAGAGAGAGATCACAAGTAGGCAGAGGCAGGCAGAGAGAGAGGGGGAAGCAGGCTCCCTGCCGAGCACTAAGCCAGATGCAGGGCTCGATCCCACGACCCTGAGATGATGACCAGAGCCGAAGGCAGAGGCTTTAACCCACTGAGCCACCCAGGTGCCCCTCTACCATACATTTAAAGAAGAATTAATACCTGAGCCACCCAGGTGTCCCTATATATGCATTTTTAAGACCCTGATTGTACATCTTTTTAAACACAGTGACAGGTAACACTAAAGACGTATTATTTGTGAGGGCATGTTATAAGCAGTTACCAAGTATTATTTTATATTATTGTGTCCACTTACCTTATGAAATAATATCATCATCCCCAATTCACAGATAAGGTAACTGAGGTTCAGAAAGGTGGAGTCCCTTGCTCTCAGTAACACAGCTGGTGTGAAACTTCCCAGTCTGGCTCTCAGATCTACACTAGTGATCACAACACAATCTATCATCCTCGAATGACAGACAGTTTGTTGAATGATAAAGATTTGTCTGGTTCTTACCATAGATTCCTGGGAGGTAACGTCTAAATCCCTGGGTTTTCCTGAGCGATGGGGGTATCTTTGTCATGCGTGGTGGGCTCCCTGATCCTAACTGCGTTTACGCTAACATGGTGACTCGGAACAGGGGTTGGCCAGAAGACCGGACTACAAAGACCAGCCACGTTATTAGACGGTTCGGTCTTTGAACCGGGTGTTAGCCAAATGTACCAACCTCCTGGCAGGAAAACAGGGCTAAAAATTGAGTTTTATGTGGCCGATGATCCAGTCAATCGTATCTTCTTAAGGAAAGCTCAATAGAAACAGTGGACACCATGGCTCAGGTAAGCTTCCAGTTGGTGACTACATCCCTTTATTGGGTGGGTGACATGTCCTGACTCCACAAGGAGAAGGCATAGAAGCTCCCAGACCTCACTTTCTATGTCTCCCCATTTAGCTAGTTCTATTTGCATCCTTCACAATAAAACTATAATTTGTAGCCAGTTGGTCAGAAATACAGGGGGTCTGGGACGTGTACCCAACTTGTGCTTGATGTCTGAAGGAAGGGACATCTTAATGGGGACTGAGCCCCCTAACCTGGGGGTCTGTGCTGACTCTGGGTGGTCCGCATTCAGGATTCAACAGTCACATCCAGCCATCTGATCCAGAAAGGGAGAAATCCAATGAAGAAAACCTCAGATAAAATCTGTTGAGCATTAACGGGGAAAATGACCAAAAAAGGAACCCTTTCAGAGATGTGTCCTAACACTGCTGGATTGCAAGAAAAGAAATGCCTCCAGTCAAAGCACAGTGTTACAGCCTTACCATGGTCAGCCTCCTGCAGGGACATCCTTCCACCAGATGGGCTTGGGACAGTGGCAGGCTCTTCAGCAGTGGGGACCTGCTTTGCTCTACTAAAACTTCGACCAAATTAAAGTCAAATGACCATAAAACTTAAGAGCACCGAGGAAAAAGTCTTGCATCTCTTGTGCATCCAACAGCTTTGCGACACAATGACTACCAAAGCCTGCAGGATCTGAAGGGTCCTTAAAGCACCCTTCAGGGGATGTGTGATTCGTAAGCTGAAACCTTAACATTAGTTTCTCCATAAAAGTGGTCATTTAATTTTCTGGTAAATGGAATTGGGCTTTAAGTGTATACTAGGAGAGCCTTCTATTTAATAGGTTCCTATTGTCAAGCCTTTCATGAAATGGAGCGTCTTCTTTTAAAGCCATCTGACCTCTTGTCTTAGTCCCCCCAGTGCTATAAAAAATACCATAGACCGAGAGGCTTATACGCAAACAAAATTTATTTCTCATAGTTTTGGAGGCTGGAAAGGCTAAGATCGAGGTGACAGAAGATTCAATGTCTGCTGAGAACCCACTTCCCACTTCCTAAGTGGTGCCTTGTCTTTGTGACCTCACAGTGCGGAAAGGGCCAGAGAGCTCTCGGGGGGTCTTTTCTGGAAGAGCATGAATCCTGTTCATGATAGCTCTGCCATCCCGACCGAATCCCCTCCCAAAGACCCCATTTCCAAATACCATCATACTGGGCATTAGGACTGAACACATGAGTTCTGGGGTGACGCAAACATTCAGTTGATAGCACTCTCCTAATGGCGGGTATTTCATAGGTTCAAGGTAAATGTTTAACCATAATTAAATGTGATCCTTGCCTGGGAAGGGGGGTAGGTGTGCCAGGGCACTAGTGTTGTCCCTGGAGGGGCTACAGGGTTGTTGAGGTCTCGGTTAGATCACTCAGGTTGGCCAGGCCATGAAGGAATGCCCTTCCTTAATCCCCGTCAAGGAAAGAGGCTGGTGTGGGAAGCTGGGCCATATGAGCCGGGCCAGCATGTGTAGACTATAGCACTTAGCAGCAGGGGTTTGGCACTGGTTCAAGTTTCTCTGCCATTAGGCTGGGGCCTGTGGGTACCCAGACAGGGGTCCTCGCCCCAAATGTACACTAAGCAACACCTCCCAGCAAGCCCTGGAGTAAGTGGGTTAGGAACGGGGGGGAGGAGTGGGTTCTGCCTAAAGAGGGCTAAGCAGAGGCCTTCCAGGGGCGGACCACTCTGGCAGCTGTACTCTCAATGGGCCAGAGGCAGAAGCCAGGTCGGAGGACAGTTGCAGTTCTAAGAGCAAAGAACCCCAACCCAAGGTGATAAGACCGAGGGGAGAAAGGGGGCAAGCACGGGGAGGTGGAGCAGGTGGCAATGGGGAGCAGTCTTGGTCATGCACAAAAAGGTGGCAGAAGAAAGGAAAAAGGAACCCAGGACTCTTCCCCAGTCTCCGGTTTGTGTTTTGAGGTAGGTATGGAGAGGAACGCTCTTGCGGGCTGCGCAAGAGGCCTCCCTAGGCCTCCCTAGGAGGCACAGACTGGGAAGAAAGGGGGCGGTTCTTAAACACTGTGTGGGACAATGGGATTGAAGGGCGCGTGTCTTGGGAAGAGGCCTGTGCTGGAGAGATGGACTTGAGGGAGGCATTAGCAACCTGGAAATGGCAGAAGGAGCAGACATTAAATCTAAGAACAAGAGCCCAAGAATATGCAGAGACAGAGACAGAGACAGAGACAGACAGAGACAGAGACAGAGAGACAGGGAAATACAAAACCACACCAAAGGAGCTTCAGGGCAGTCCTAGCCCTGTCCTCAAGGGTCCTCTGCAGGAACTCCTGCAGTTATGTTTGCAGATAAAAGCACAGGAAATGACAACCGATAAGAAGGACTATGTCTTGAGGGGAATGGGTGGATGGGGGGGTCATCTGCATCCCCCAAAGTGATGGGAAGGACTTGGACTACCAAACTCACTCACTGCGAATTGCATTTCAAAAAGAAAAATAGGAAAGAAAAAGATGTTTCACTTATCTAACAAATGAAGCCCAAGTGGAAGATGCCAAGCCCTGCAGACAGCACGGCCTCAGCAAGAAGCCGTGTTTGTGTTCCAGCAACCAGGAGGTAGCCCTGTCCCGGGGCCTGCCCACCCCACGTGGGTGGGCTGCTTGTGTGGATGAGGGGTGTCCTGGCAGCAGAGGAAACCCCTCTTCGGCTGGGAGCGTCAGGGAAAGATGAAACAATTTCTTTGAAAAAAAATACAGAAGAGAGATACACATGCATTCTACACACACACAGCTGCCAGGAGCGTTCCTTTCTTTCCCTGCCCCCCCCCCTCCACCCCGAAACCAAGAGTCATGCTTTCACTACTCCATTTTGGGCAATTTAAACATGGTCAATGAAACATAGAGATCATCGTGCAGGTGAATTTGGAGTAAAAATGCAGTGTTTCGGTACCGGGGAAGGATAGCTACACAGACAACTATGTCTTAAATGGAAAAATCTACTCGGAGAAAATAAGAATTTATTTTAGGAATTTTTAATACATTTAAACTTTTCATTTCCACAGAAGAGGCAGAGTCATTTTGAAAAAAGAAAGAAAAAAAAAAGAAAAAGAAAAAGGCTGTTCCCTTTCGATTCACTGTCAAAATCTAACATCTTTCTTAAGCCAAGTGCACTGATGAGCCCAAGGTCAAGTGCGCCCCCTGTAGTCTCTGCTGTGACCCCAAACCACCACTTGGCCCTGACCTAAAGGTAACTGGCATTAGGAGTAGTCTTGACATGGGGCGCCTGGGTGACTCAGTGGATTAAAGCCTCTGCCTTCTCCTCAGGTCATGGTCCTGTGGTCCTGGGGTCCTGGAATCGAGCCCCACATCAGGCTCTCTGCTCAGCAGGGAGCCTGCTTCCTCTCTCTCTCGCTGCCTGCCTCTCTGCCTACTTGGGATCTTTGTCTGTCAAGTAAATAAATAAAATCTTAAAAAAAAAAAAAAAGAGTAGTCATGACAGAGCTAATGCAGACTGAAAAGTAAGCTTCACTGATTTAAGCTTCCACTCCCGGTCAGCTAGGCAACATATGCATGTATCCACGGTCTTAGAGGCTGCATGAAAAACCCTTACTTTCCATAAAGCAAACCCATTATGTTAGAATGATTTCACAGGTATAATAAAGCAAATCACCTCATATAAATAGCATTTGTTATACAAGGAAAAGAAAAGGCACCATTCCTGCAAACGAGGTAGGTCCTGGGAAAGAAGCAGGTAGAAGAAGAATTCTGCTCTCAGCCAGGGCTTCTGAATATTGAAAACAGATGCCTGATTGGGTCTGAAACCCCAGGAAAAGATCTCCATGTATTGTCACACCTTTTTAAGCACAGATCTGGGTTCTTGGGGGAAACTCCCAGGACATTAAACCCAGGTTGTCACTGTCAACCTCTAGCTGCCAGAGCCTTCTTGCTGGGCCACTGTGGAGGCCGGGGGAGGGAGGAGTAAGTAAGGGAGACGTGGAGGTCGATGTGAGGGGGTAGGGCTACACTGCATTGTGTAATGGGAAAGGGCCTGACCATCTCAGGTCTATCACGGGGAAGATGGGGTTTGGAGTTTAGGCTTTCAAAGGTCCCTGCTGACCCGATCTGCCAGGATTGGGAATCACCCATCCCACAGACTGCCAATAAGGGCCTTTGAAGTGTACTTAGTGCAGCCCAGAGGTCTCCACAGCCAGGGCAGGAGCAGTACCATGTGCTGTAATTTACCCCTCCGGGGTGGGGGGTGGGGCAGTGCAGTCCTCACACAAGAGAGTGCCTGGCGTGATTACAAAATGACCGTGGCGGAAGCAGGCAGGCTGCAGGAGCTGTAATTAAGACTCTCCGTATCAGCCCCTCTGCTTTTGGAATCACTTAAAAATAAAGCTGCCATGCATCAATTTAGCTCACCCCATGAGATTTTTCTGTTGTTTTCTTCACTTCTAATAACATACACATAAGCATTTAACATTCAAACTAGCTCCTAGCTTTTATATATGTGTACACACATATATAAAATGTGTATACACATATACACATACGTGTGTGTATAAAGTTCTTTTTTTAAAGGTTTTATTTATTTTTGTGAGAGAGTGCACAAGTGGGGGGAGGGGCAGAGAGATTGGGAGAAGCAGACTTCCAGCTGAGCGAGGAGCCAGACGTGGTGCTGGACCCCAAGATCCTGAGATCATGACCTGAGCCGAAATCAAAGTCAGCTGCTTAACTGACTGAGCCACCCAGGTGTCCCAAACATATAAAATTCTCAAAGGGGCTTCAGCAATGTTAAGAAACAGTTACTTGTCTTTTGAAAAATAGGGCTATAATCAATCCCACCCTGGATTAAATTCCTGAATTAAACTAACAAGTAAAGAAATCCTAAAACAAATCTCATTTACAGGCAGATACTCTTGCAAGGATGGAGTGAGCACCTTGAGCTCTGGAAGCATGACTCTCTGAACACAGGCCTGACGACTCTGCCACCTGAGCTCTTGGTGGTTCCAGAAGGTACAGGCACAGGGGGCCTGGAAAGGGATTAAGCAAGGGGTATCTCACAATCCTCCTAGTGACTGAAGAAAGTCATGTGAGCATCTGCTGTGGGGAGAATACGGCAGCTAAACAAGAAGAGGAACCACTGAAAGGAGTCTTCCGCAGTGAGATGGTCTACAACACGAAAGAGGTCCTCCAGCTGCCCTCCGTGCAGGAGGAAGACAAAGGAACCTACATGATTATTCCACCAAGTATGTTTGCTACCTCCATCTCTACAGAAAAGATGGGCCAACCATTGGTTTGATGGCTGAAAATGCTTTCTCTACAGAAAAGATGGGCCAACCATTGGTTTGATGGTCACTCAAGTCCTTCCATCCCCGTGTTCTAAAAAGCTGGCAGCTTCTGCAAGCTTTCCACAGGGAAAGAATGCAGTGACCACAGGCACAAACATTCTGGATCTACTTAGCACTTATATTCTTCATGGCAAATTTACAAAGAAGGTTATACATTGGCCTCTTGTTTGGTTGCTTACTGTTCATAATACCCCTTGTGGCAAACTATGTTTTCTAACAGGATGGGGCATTTCTACTGTCACTGCTATGCCCCAGTCCCGTTTGGTCCTCTCCAGTATGGCCCCACCAACTGTCCCACTGAGAGGAGAGGTCGATGACTTGTCTCCTTGATTCTGAGTCAGCTCAGGACCACAGGATCAAAAGAACACAGCAGACACATGTGATGTGGCTTCCAAGGGCAGGTCTTTAGGCGATGTATCCTTGGCTGCACGCAGGCCTAGAGACCTGTGGACCCCAAGTAACAAAGACCCTGAGGCCATCATGCTGTCAGAAAGCCAGGCCACATGGAGAGGCCCTGGATTGGAGCTCAACTGGCAATCTTAGCATCCAAGCTGTCCAAAGCCAGGGCTCAGAATAAACCTTCAGACTGTTTCAATCTTCAAGCCTTCCCAGTTGGGGCCTTAGACTTCACGGAGCAAAGACAAGCCATCCCCAATGTGCTCAGTCTTAATTTAAGCTTAATAAAAAGGTTCTCTGAACTGCTAAGTTTTGGGGTCATTGGCCATGAAGAGTAGTGATCAGAACACTGGACCGCATCAGCTGGGGTAGGTTGAAGCTCTGCAGTGGCGGCAGCCGTGCTCTGACCCCTCCCCTTCCCAGGCACCCCCCAGCTTTGTGAGACCATGCTTGGCCAGCTCTGTCCCCTGAAAGGCATGGTCTTGTAATCTCACGCAAATATATTTTAAAACCTGACTATGCCAATGTGTACATCATTTAAAGGCAAAACACACCCCAGGTCTATTCTGGGTCAGCTAGCACCAAGCTGCTCTCTCCTTAAGCTCTGCCAATGAGCACTTGCTGTGACTGCTCACCGGGAACCCCGTGCCTGGCAATGCCTGGACCCCACACAGGGTTTTCATCCTCCAGGGCACTGTCTGTTCTCCAGACGCAGTGGGCCACTCACCTCACCGAGCTTGAGGGCAATTCATTATCGTTATCCTACTGAGGGGAATTTTACTGCTCTCAGCTATTTAAGACAGATTTCAAATAAGGATGAACATCTTTCCATGTAAATCTATATATTGTACTTTTAGTCATTTCCTTAGAAAAAAATTTTTTTAAGATTTTATTTATTTGACAGACCGAGACACAGTGAGAGACAGAACACAAGCAGGCAGAGAGGGAGAGGGAGAAGCAGACAGCCCGATGCGGGGCTCGATCCCTGGACCCTGGCATCATGACTTAAGCCAAAGGCAGATGTTTAACCAAATGTAGACGTTTAACGACTGAGCCACCCAGGGGCCCCCAGGAAAGATTCTTAAAAGCAGAATTGTGGAACGTCATGCATTCGTTTTAAGGACCCTGATACATATTGCCAGTTGGTTTTCCAGGGTCCAATTCCTAGTGATGGTGAATAGAGTTTTAAACCACACGGGTCACTTTTATTTCTCTTTTGTGAACGGTTTGCCCCAGTCCTCCAGCCGTTTGCAGGCCTGTGTCTTCTCACTGACTCGTCGGGGCTCTTCTGGCATGCCTACATTTGTGACGTGCAGTCAGTGGCCCGCTCTGTGCCTCTGCCCTGTGCTAGGTGCTGGGGATGCTGTGTCAGTGGGTGGATGGTGCTAACCCAAAGGGTCAGAGGTCCCAAGGGCGGTAGAATGGCAGAATGGCAGTGACAGGAGGAAGAATGTAATTCTGGAAATAATTTCTCAAGACTTCATGATGAATCGGCCGTGCTGAGAGTTAGGTGCTTCACGTGACTCTAACATCCGGCACAGCTCAGTGGGGAGACGCCATTTGTGGAAATGGGGGAGCCGAGAGGAGAAGGATGGCGGACAGGCGGGGTGGAGCGCTCCCTCAGGCACGCCTGATGGTAGGTGCTGTGAGGCACTGACATGGAGATGTCCCAAAGGCAACTGGAAGACTGGTGAGCTTGGGAGCACCTTCTGCCTGGATGTGTAACTTTGGGCATCTGCACACAACTGAGGATTATAGCCATGGGGCTTGAGACCCCCGAACAAGAGCTAAACTAAAAGACAACAGGACTGAGGGCTGAGGCTTCAAGCTTCCAACAGTAGGTCAGGTAGAGAAGGCAATAAGAACCAGTGAGTGAGATGGAAACAGAGTGGCCACTGAGCTGAGGGGAAACCAAAAAGCCGAGGCATTCTGGAAAGCACGGGAGAAGAAAGTCTAGAGAGGACTAGGAAGCAAAGGGGTGCAGCTTTCCTCTGTTGTGAGAAGCCAGAGGAAATGATTAATGAAAGTTTAGCCCAGACACTTGTTGTGGACAAGTGTGGAGGGGGCAGTGTCCCCACATCTTGGGACGGGATCTTTACGGCCAGGCAGGAATCCCAGAGCAGAGGTTCCTCAACACCCTTTCAGGGGCTCCACAAGGTCAAAGCCGTATGTGTCTTTTCACTATGTTGATACTGATGGTGCAAATACAATGGTGGGTAAAAATACCAAGTATCGGGGCACCTGCGAGGTTCACTGAGTTAAAACCTCTGCCTTCAGCTCAGGTCATGATCCCAGAGTCCTGGGCTTGAGACCCATATCGGGCTCTCTGCTCGGCGGGGAGCCTGCTTCCCCCTCTCTCTCGGCCTGCCTCTCTGCATACTTGTGATCTCTGTCTGTCAAATAAATAAATAAAATCTTAAAAAAAAAAAATACCAAGTGCCAGTAGTCTTTGGGGTCCTCGCACCAGTCAGTTGCAAAAACAAAAGCAGAAAAGAAATAAAAAAATAAAAAACAAACAGAAAACAAAATAACTTAATGACATCCCTGCACTCAAGCCATGTAAGCCACCAATTAGCTGTGTCACTTTGCACAAATGACATAACAATATTGGGCCTCAGTTGTCCCACATATAAAATGGGGAGAGTAGCATCTTCCAAAGAAGGCTGATCAGAGAATTGAATGGTACCTGCAAAGCACACAAAACAGAGCTGGGCATATAATAAGCACAATTTAATATTGGCTACTATTATTATTATTTTTTAAATGTTCTTATCTAATACAGCAAGGGCTCCATCCACCAGCAGTACTTCTTTCTAAATCCCCCTGGACAGTTCAGGCAAAAAGGCCCAGAGTGTGGACAGGATACATCGCTCCTAGAACTTCCTCCTCAGTGCCCGAGACAGATGGGGGGAGGGGTGGGAGTGAGCACGTGGGAGCAAGTGTGTGACCACAATGGGGTGTGTTGCAGGGGTTGTGGGTGTGGTGGTGATCCTTGCACAGTGCCTGGAAGACAGGTGACAGGTGCATGGCTCTCTGTGAGCTCAGTACTGTGGGGTGTACCACTAGGCCCCACAGTCCTCAGGGCTCTGTTCCAACCTCTATCATCTCACCTCATAGCTGCACAGGGTGGGTGTGAAGAAATGTGCCCAAGAAGGAAGGCAGATTTTGATCCCTAGAACAGATATTTCCAGTATAAAGGCATTAGCTCTGAGAGGGGATAGCCTGGGAGGCCTCCCTCAGGAGCTCTGATGGGGCAGCTACCCAGAATCATGGCCCCCCCAGAGCTGTGACTGGAGCCCTCTGACGACTCAGAGACAGAGTCCAGCCACCTCAATCCAGCTCACTCTGAGTGTGAGGCCCCCTCTCCAAAAGAAGATCTCAAGGAGACAGGAACATATTTTACATCGAAATATCACTGTTTAGCTCTAGAGATGTCTCCGGTGGGGAAACCTAAGTAGGACTGATCAGATCTTGCAGGGAAAAAACCCACAACACAGAGATCAATGACATGCAGAGATGTGGCCATGTATGTGTCACAGGGACAGTGGGGCTTAGGATCCTGCTCCAAGGAAGTTGTACCAGCATGTGATCATGGAAAACTAGTAACTTAGTCTCAAGGCAGGATGTCATATTTCTAAGCCACATGAGATCCCCTTACTGGAGCCGTGAAAAGGCCCTGGATGGTTGTGAGGGAAAGAACGAGAAGACAGTACATATTTGTTGGCTCAGTGAGTGGAGGTAATGGTTACCTGGAAAATTAGTTCTTAAAGGGAACAACAGGGGAGGACTTGATTCTCTAATAGGAGTTACAGATTTTCCAAATTTTCGGTGAAGATGTGCACTGATCAGCTATGAAAAAAATGTCCACCTAGAAAAAACATACTTCTAATCTGCATTGGAAAATTCATAAAGGAGGGAAACCCAATGACTGTAAGGAGTTTGGCAGGCCTTTAGTCGAGGGGGCAGCCTTAGACCCCAGCGGGGAGTTCTGGTTGGGGAGATACACCATGACTGTGATTAACATGGCAAGGTATCCCATGTACATCAACAACATGCTGCAAGTCAGGACACTCACACTGCTGAGAAACCCCCTGAATGTGGTAAATGTGGAAAGTTCTTTAGACTTAACTCAAGCTCCACAGTACATCACAGAATTCATAACAGTGAGAAACTCTTTGAATAAAAACAAGGCAGAGGTACACAGAAATTGCAGGCAATGTCACACGTATTATCAACTTCACAGCAGTGCAAAATCCCTCTAATGAATAGAATATGGAAAGGTCTTTAGATAATGGTTTGTTCCTTAGAAGAAATCATGGGGTTCCTACTGGCCCAAGACCCCAGGAATAAATCTCATGCCGGGTAGTGTCCAGTAATGGCCCAAGACTTAACCAACATCAAAGAACCTGTAATATGCTTTATTTAACATGAAAGCCCACTGTTATATAATTACCTTGTAATTGGCCACTTTGTTGAATGCTCTCCTAATTCTAAGTCAATCCACAAAGCCAGACCCTGAATACCACTCAAGAATTAATTTTTTTTGTATAACTGGCTGAATGAACGGATCCTCTTTAATTTTCTAAGTAAATTAGCATATTGGTTGCAAAGGCTACTAGTTTTGTCTCTGTCCAATATTTATACCTACTTTTTCCCTCCCTTGTGTTAATGCATTAAACCACAATTTCAGATGCTGAGAAACAGGAGAATATTATACTGATGTAAATATGAGGCTATCATGCTAAAGGATGCTTTGGGCAGCAACTACAGAAACCCACATGGGTGAGCTTAAGCAAATAAGGGGAGGGCAGATGCTCTAAGGCCAGAAGAGATCTAGGCTTCAGACTGGACAGCAGTGCTCTCAGGTAGCCAAATGACTATTGATGGCCATAGACAACAGATGATGGTTCCAGAGATGACTCTCCTGAGGAACCACTTTGAAAGTCTCAGAAAAAAAAAAAAAACCACATTATCCATTATCCTTTAGGTACCTCTTGTGGGGGTCATCCATATTCCACAGTTGGAACTGTGTTGGTCTCCTCTAGGGTAAGCCACCAGCCAATCAACTGCGATAATGGGAAAGGGGTACCAGGGGCCAAGGCTGTTTCTACACAATGCAACAGTGTGAGTGGTGAGGGAAAGGGCCTCACAGAGGTGCTGAGAAAGTGACTCAAAGCTCTCCATGGAATAGAGCAAATACTTGTATAGTTCCCTGTAGTTTAAAAGAACACCTCATATTAGCTCAATGGCCCACCACATGCATGAACAGAATGAGACTCAAGGAGGTTCAGTGACTTTGCCAATGCCATATAATTACAAAGTCCAGGGACCCAAACTCCAAATTCTATCCTCTCTTCAGTCTCTCTGGCTGTTGTCATATAGCTATTACCATAATTTTATACCTAGTTAGGTCTCTAGCATCATTAAAGTCTTAAAGAGGCTGGTAATGAATTTCAATTTTATGACACTTTCAAGGGAGGATATAGCCCATTAAACACTGTGTAATGGATGCTCAGAAGATCTACCAGCATTTACTATAAGCAACACTAAACATCTCCAAGCCACATCTTTCTTCACATGGGGGAGAGACTGAGAGAATCAGCTGAGGAATTAATTGGTAATCAGAGTATGTTCAGTCAAATGGGAAAACTGTTTCCTTCCTTACTGTGGTATCCCCTAAGAAATCCAATTGATCTCAACATGTCTGAAAGTAATCCCTACCAAAACTTCAACCCTCTAAATGTCTTTAGCACTGTTAAGTTTAGAAATAAAAAATGAAGTCAGGCAATTCTTTTATATGAACTCACTGGGCTGAAAAGATGTAGCAATAAGGATAACACATCTATCTTAGTCCATGATTTTATTTCCCAAACCTCAAATTCTTCCCACTTAGTTTGGTGTTACTGAGGCTTAACATCACATACCTCAAAAATCCTGGACCTTTTTGCTCGTGCCCTAATTCCAATTTCAGCAGATGGAACATCCAAAAGAAACATAACTCTCTCTGCAAGAAAATGTGTAGCATATACCTTCACTGATGATCACCTAAGAACAGGGAATTGTACCATGAGACACAAGGAGCCTGGGTCACTTTTTTTTTTTTTAAGATGTATTAATTTATTTATTTGACAGAGAGAGAGAAAAAGAGAGAGAGAGCACAAGCAGGGGGAGCTGCAGGCAGAGGAAGAAGCAGCCTCCTTGATGAGCAGAGAACCTGAATCTGGGCTCAATCCCAGGACCCCAAGATCACAAGCTGAGCCAAAGGCAGACGCTTAACTGACTGAGCCACCCAGACGCCCAGCTTGAGTCACTTCTTTGTGCTTACGTGATTCTCTAAACCCCAACATTAAATCAGCTGCCCTAAGGCTCCCTCACCCACCCAGCTGTAGGCTTTCCTCATGTCCACTTCTCTGACTGTTCCAATCTTCCCTTCGGCAATAGCTTTCATCTCTTTCTAGCATAAATTACTCCAGCCTCTAATTTTCCTCTATGTATCAGATCCATCTGTTATCCTGATCATCACAACGGGCCCCAGAGCAGAGCCACAAAGAGGAAGGTGGCTCAGAGAAGCCAATGGGGAAAAGGGAGCAGAAAATGCCAATCCTTCTTATTCTCTCATCCCTGTCACAATTATATCACCAAAGAGACACCGGTGGGGGGGGGGGGAAGAAAGAGGGAAAAATCTAAAAAGCCAGTGCTGCAGTTCAGCCCACCCCGCCCTTGTTCTAATACCCACGTCCTCCATCCCCACTCTCCTGCAATCTGAGCTAAGGTGTGCCAACGCTGGCATGACCAGTGCCTACGGGGTCTCAGGATTCTCGATAGCTACAGAAAGGTGAGGATACGGTTTAAAATCCACGCAGCTGAATCCATCTCTAGATTCCAAGATTCTGCCACGCAGCGGGACAGCCATCACTGCTCTAGGACGTCAGCAGGGATGAAAGCACGTCATTCGTCCCAGACATACCAGGGACAAGAGCCAAGAGCTCTAACGCCGCACCTCCCCCCCCCCCACCATGGCAGGTGTTGGAATCCCAGCAGGGCCTGGGGAAACAAGGTGGCTGGACCCACCCCCAGAGATTCTGAGTTAGTATAGCTGGGGTTGGGGGCAAGAAAATATGCACTTCTAGCAAGTGTCTGCATGATTCTGACGCTGCTGGATGGGAGAACGGCCCTGTTGTATCCCCGAGCCCTTGTTTTAAGCATGAGAACCTTGAGGCCCTCAAAGGAGAGGTTAATGCCTGAAACCCAAGCCTCTTGATTCAAAGGTTAGAAATCCTTTCACAAGAATGAAAGGTTTAAAAAAAATGGAGAGGGAAGGAACACATTAAATAGATGACCTTAAGAAAAAGAGGAGAAAGCACAAACAGCTCCCTGAAATCTGAGTGTGTGGAAGGAGGGGGCACAGGTCCACCCTGGAATCCTGGGATGCTAGGATTTCCAGGTGTGCACTTGGCCTCTGACCCCAGTTCTGGCACATGCAGTGAGCTGCCTTCTGGGTGATGACCTCATAGCAACTCAGACTCAGAACTGCCTCCTGTGGTCTGCAGACCTCCTGGGACCATCCCCCTTGTGCACACTGATGGTAGCCTCGGGGGCTGGAGATGCTGCCTCATGATTCCCCAAGTCTGCAGGAGGGAACAGCCCCTGCATACAAGTACCAAAAAGAAGGTCTCAAGGAGACAGGGTCAGAGGTGGAGGCTCCCTTTTTAAGTTGGGGTAAGAATTTGACAACTAGAACAACTACAGAAGTGACATATTTTTTTTCCCAGAATATTCATCATAGCAACAGTGAAGAGGCAGAAGCACTGTGTTCTAGCCTGACCTTGCAACTATAATCTCATGTGAGTTGCTCGGTCTTTAGGAAGTAGGGCTTTGTTACATATGGAAGGTGATTTTCAAAGGGGCTTCTCAGGGATCTTTCAAATTTTCTATTGCATCATTCTACTTTCTTTTTGGCTTCCTTGGTATGACCCCTTTTGTGAAGAAGAGGGTCGAAGCAATACCTACGTTCTATTTTGTAGAATAGCAAAAGCTTAGTTAACCAAATGGGTGTTCGTGCCATAGGCATGTGAAGAGGGCGTGAGGTGTAAAAGATCCCAGACCAGCCCCAGCACCTGAAAGTCTCCCTCGTCTGCTTTGGGCTCACCGGTCTGATACGCATTTCTATAATCTGCCAGGAGGTATGCTTTATGTTCGTTGGCCTTCAAGAATATTCTACACAGCTGTCTGCTCACTCCTTCTGAAGTACTGCCTTCCCAAGGCTTTCCTGCCACCCACCTTCTCCGGGTCCTTTTCCTTCCTCACCAGGTTCTTTGCAGCCCCGCTGACAAATGTGCCAGGATGCAGGACTGCCTGGACTGCTTCTAGTCTCTGTCTCCACTTACCCTCTCCCGAAATGCATTCGTCTGCATGGGCCAGTCACTGGAACTCTGGACTTCCATATCCAACTGCCTGCCTGACATTCCCACTCACCTCGAGCCCAACACCCCCCTGATAGAACTCTTGATTTCCTGCTCCTGCCCCCTCCCAAACTTGTCCCTATCCCTTTCTTCTCTGCTTGATAAACCACACCAGCATTCCACCCTAAGCCTGCCTTATTTCTTCCTTTTCTTGGCCCCACATCCAATCAGTGGGAAAACCCAGCACATGTATCAAATCTCTCCTCCTCTTGTTATCTCTCTGCGGCCACTTTATGTACTTTGTAGCATCTCTTGCCTGGCTGACTGTCTCCTGATTGATATCCCAGGATTTACTCTACCTACCTACAATCCAAGCCCCACCCAGCAGGAGGTGGTGTCTTAAAAAGCAGAAACCAAATGTCACCATCCCCAGTTTAAACCCTCCCAACAACTTCCCATCGTGTTTGGGTTAAAATCCAGACCCCATGGCCCGGCTCCTAGAAGCTCCCCTGGCTCTGGCCCTGCCCCCTTCTCCACAGCATCGAGCTCCCTGGCTTCTTCACCTCACTTGCGTCCCACCTTGAAAGGCTTCTTCTCTGAGACCCTCTGCCCATGACTCAGGCTGGAGCAGCTCTCAGTCCCTCTGTACCACATCATGCTGTTTCAGTTCTCTGCACAGTGGTTTTCGCTGCCAGATCATTTTCTGTTTAAGAATATATGTATGGTATGTCTCCCTACAAGAACATAAGCTCTTAGAGCTGGCTTCCTCTGCTTGCCCACCTCTGCATCCTCAGAGCCAGGGTCATGACTGACCCCCAAGAGTGCTTGGTGAACACTCAATGGGACCTCAGTGACTCGGCGGTGACAGGGCAACATCAGGGAGCTCTTCCGTGCAACCCCCAGGCGTTAGCCCCAGGGGCCAAGGGGATACAGGCTCCTTCCAGGTTGGCTTGTCCGTCATGCCTGGGAATTCTAAGCAATTCTACCATGTAGTCCTGCAAGACTGATGTCTTCCTCATCACCATCCACAGAAAACACACACACCTTGCCCCAAACACAAAGTGGCAGATGGCATGTGGACACTGAAAATGACCACAAAACCAGCTCACCTTACCACCTCCACTATCTGTGAGGATGCTCAGGGGACCTGTACTGCTTTGCTTCCTAACTCTTCCCAGAACCTCCCCAGGAAGTGGCCAGGAATGCCCTTTCTATGGGATAGGGCAGACCCTGTCCTATTCTCCATTGGGTGGGTGGCAGGGGGAGGGGGTCTTTTCTCTCTTCAATCCCTACCTTCTGGACAGCTACAGGAGCTGTCATCTGCCTGGATTGCCTGAGCAGAAGTGAAGAAGATGTGGGAGCAGCTGCAATATGGGGGCAAGAGGGGAGGCCAGGGACTTCCTCTTCTTTCCCTCCAGCCTCTATGGCTTTCCACTGGGCCAGAGGGTCACTTCCTGCCCAATCTGGTCTCGCAGCAGCTTCTCTACCCACAGAGTCTTCCAATACCCCTCTATGGTCCCCTGTCACCTTCTTCCTAGAGAGCACCCCCACTCATGCATTTCTCTGCATCTTATGAACCAAAACTAAACTTTGTTCCTTCTCATTCCTTGTTATTATTAAACCACAGTTCTGGAAGGGGTAAGGAGATACCATTTTCTTAAGTCTTCCTGTTCTTGTGGCCAGAGTTATCAGTGAAGGCTTAGGGCAAGAGATAGCACATTTTCTCTGTTATTTATAAAAGGCCATTCCATTGCTTTCCAATGCATGCTTCTCCGATTAAAAATGACTTGGAGCATCTTTTCATTTGCTTTTTAGCCTTATGACTTTCCTGTTATGTAAAATGTCTGATTACATACTTTGCCTGTTTTCCCATCTGGGCTCCTCTTGGTTGTTGATTTGGAAGAGCTCCTCCTTGCATATTGTTACTTGATATTGCTGGTGTTTTCTTCCAATCTGTCATCTGCCTGTTAATGCTATCCAAGGTAGCCTCCATTGATCAGAAATTCTTAATTTTGGTGTGATCAAGTTAATTTTCGCTTTATAATTTGTACTCTTGAAGTTTTATTTAAGAAGTCCTTCCCATACCTAAATCAGAATTCTTCAACGAACTTTATAGTGTTTCACAGTGAAGTCTGTAAGTCTTGTACGTAGTGTTTGGTATGGATCCAGTTTTGTTTTTCTCTACCCTATATGGGAAGCTTCTATATAGGAATTTTCCATATTGATTTGTGGGTCTACCTAAACATACACTAAGCTCCTGTTACATGGAAGTCTGACTCTGGGCACCCTATTCTGTGATACAGAGTTATTTGCCTGTTCTTGTACCAAGACCACAATCTTTAATCACTATAGATTTGTGGTATGCCTTAGTATCTGAAAAAGTAAATTTACTCTGACAGCTTTATCTTTAAAGAGATTATTTCATAACTCTATCTCACCATGCAGAAGGCAATGTGACAATCTCAGTAATATAGACACATATTCTGATATAAAATTGTCACCTCTTATTCTTGTTGAGTGCCAATCATCATTGGTATCATACTGGTGGATTGTAGAAAACTATAAATTGATAAACAAATGATTAATTCATTCAACATATCTTTATTAAGCTCTTACTAAGTGCTAGCTGGCATTATTCTAAAGGCTGATGAGGGAGCAGTGAGAAAGACAATTACCGTATGGTTTCATGCATATGTGGAATGTAAGAAATAGCGCAGAGGATCATAGGGAGAGGGAGGAAAAACTGAGTGGAAGAAATCAGAGAGGGAGACAAACCATGAGAGACTCTTGATTCCAGAAAACAAAATGAGGGTTGCAGAGAGGGAAGTGGGTGGGGGGCATGGAGTAACTGGGTGACAGGCATGAAGGAGGGCATGTGATGTGATGAACACCAGATGTTATATGCAGCTAATGAATCACTGAACTCTACATCAAGAATTAATAATGTACTATATGTTAGCCAACTGAATTTAAATTTAAAAAAAAAGCCCACATGCAATCTCAATTGAAACACCAAGAGCATTTTTCACAGAACTGGAACTAACCATCCTAAAATTTATATGGAACCACAAAAGACCTGAATAACAACAACTATCTGGAGAAAGAGACAAAGCTGGGTATGTCACAATCCCAGATTTCAGGATATACTACAGAGTTGTGGTAATCAAAACAGTATGGTACTGGCATAAAAACAGACACACAGATCAATGGAAGAGGAGAGAGAGAGCGCCTCAAATAAACCCACACTTATATGGTCAATTAACCTTCAACAAAGGAGGCAAGAACATACAATGGGGAGAAGACAGTCTTTTCAATAAATGGTTCTGGGAAAACTGGACAGCTATGTGTAAAAGAATAAAACTAGGCCACTTTCTTACACCATACACAAAAATAAACTCAAAATGGATTAAAGACCTAAATGTGAGAACTGAAACCATAAAACTGTTAGAAAAAAACATAGGCAGTCATTTCTGTGACATTGACCATAGCAACATTTTCCTAGATATGTCTGCTTGAGCATGGAAAACAAAAGCAAAAATAAACTATTGAGACTACACCAAAATAAAACAAGCTCTGTGCAGCGAAGGAAACTATCAACAAAACAAAAAGGGAACTTACTGAAAGGGAGAAGTTATTTGCAAAGGGTATATCCAATAAGGGGTTAATATCCAAAACATTTAAAGAACTTATACAAACTAACACCCAAAACACAAATAATCCAAATAAAAATGGGCAGAGGACTGGAATAGACATTTTTACAAAGATATACAGATGGCCAACAGAAACATGAACGAAGGCTCAAGATCACTAATTATCAGGAAAACACAAATCAAAACCATAGTAAGATATCACCTTACACTTGTCAAAATGACTAGAATCAAAAGGACAAAAATAACAAGTGTCAACAAGAAAAAGGAACATCCTTACACTGTTGGTGGGAATGTATATCAGGGTAGCCACTGTAGAAAACAGTATGGGGGCTCCTCAAAATATTGAAAATAGAAATACCATATGACCCAGTAATTCCATCACCAGATATTTACACAAAGAAGATGAAAACACTAATTTGAAAAGATAACACGCACCCTTATGTTTGCTGTAGCATTATATACAATAGCCAACATATGGAAGCAGCCCAAGTGTCCATAAAAATAAAGATGTGGTATGTAATATACAATGCAATATTACTCGACCAAAAAGAATGAGATTTTCCCATTTGCAATGACACAAATGGAGCTAGAGAGTATCATGCTAAGTGAAAAACGCCAGACACAGAAAGACAAACACCATATGATGTCACTTTTACGTAGAATCTAAAAATCAAAACAAAAGAACCGACAGAAAATAAAACAGACACTTGAATACAGAGAACAAAATACAGATTGCCAGAGGGGAGGTGGCAGGTGGAGAAACAGACAGAGTGGATTAAGAGATACAAACTTCCATGTGTGCAGTAAATGAGCCATGGGGACAGGGTGCCGGGGTACAGCACGAGCAATGTAGTCAGTGATACTGTGGTGGCCTTGTCTGGTGATGGGTGGGGAGTGCATGTACTATGGTGGGCAATGGGTAATGTGTGGAGTTGCTGAGCTGGTATGTTGTACACCTGAAGTACTATAACATTGTATGTGAACTATACTTCAATTAAACAAACCAAAAAACCCTCCAGTTTGCAAAGTGACAACAGAAAGAAAGACGGAAAGAAAGGAGAGGAGAAGAGAAGAGAAGTCCTGCCTTCATAGAACTTACGTTTTACTGTTGGAAATCAGGAAATCACTTCTGGGATCTTCCCCCTCCCCACCCCCCTCGCCCACCGCCTAGGGAGTGCCTTGTCTCTTGAGGGCATGTAGGAAGTCGGAGCCTCCTGAGTGAGTATTTCATGAGAACAGGGCTCATCCTAATCTGCAAATACATAAAATATTATTGTTTCTCCTCAGCTTTATACACAACCCAGATATATAAATTAATTTACTCAAGATTTTTTTTAAAGATTTTATTTACTTATTTGACAGAGAGAGATCACAAGTAGGCAGAGAAGCAGGCAGAAAGAGAGGAGGAAGCAGGCTCCCTGCTGAGCAAGACCCTGATGTGGGACTCGATCCCAGGACCCTGAGATCATGACCTGAGCCAAAGGCAGCAGCTTAACCCACTGAGCCACCCAGGCGCTCCAATTTACTCAAGATTTAATTTAAAAACAAAGTCAATGCAATTAGGTTAAATGAAATAACAGGTAGTTTCTTGTATCTCTACAGTTCAGTTATTGTTCTAACATTGATTAAAGATCCGTAAAACTGAAGATTAAAAATACCTGCTGCCATAAATCTTTTAAACAGTAATAAAATTTAGTTATTTTTAATGAATTCTTTAAGATGGGAAATGAGATTATATTCTGCAGAAAGAAATTTGGGCTGAAAGAAATCTAGACAAATTCAGATCTGCACTCCCATTCTGATTCCGAGAGGAAGAGTTAACGCAGTTCATTTGAGATTACGTGACAGGGACAGACTTTGCTGTAGGAAAATTTCTCTCCCAAGTCAAAGCTTCCTCACAGGATGACCGAGGTCTTCATTCTACCGGACGCGCATCTTAAGGGAGGTCGGCTGGCGTTTCAATCACCGTGGTGCTTGCACCTTCCTTCTGCTCAGAAACAGTCTCATCAACCCGTGCGGACACACTCATCAGTTTTAGTTTCCTCCTATCAGGGGGCTCCCCTGGGGGAGCTGTGTTTATACTGCTCCAAAGAGGTGTGGAATGAGAGAGAACCGAGGTGGGAGGAGGAGAAAACATGAAATGTACAGCTAGTGCTTGTGAGCTGATTGCGCTCTTTCCTGTTTCCGGGAGGTGAAAATAGGGGGCTGGAATTCCTGTGAATTTCCTATGTCCTGCCAGGAAGGTCCACCGAGCGTGGAGCAGAGTGGGCTGCGAGCGTGAGGCTCTCGCTTTACAGATCGCTGGGGCTGGGAGCACAGCTGGGTGACTTGGAGCACACCCTGACCTTTCTCCGGGCTTCAGTTTCCTCTCTGTGAAGCGAGCAGCATGCTCACGGGTAACCCTCCCGGGGCGAGAGGACAATGAATGTGTTCGTGTGTGCTGAGGGATTTCCCTGGAACCTGGCGTCCGAGCTTTCTTGGAGCCTGGCTCCTGGGAGAATGCTCCGACTGCGTGGTCTCCTGGAACCCTCCTGATAGCCCCGTGAGGATGGAGCACTGTTCTCGTTTCATCACAGGCTATGCTGAGGTGTGGAGGGCTTGCCCAAGATGCAAGAAGCTCCAGAGCCGGACCGCCACCATGTTTACTGAATCCGAGTGTCTGCACGAGTCAGGGCTCTCCAGAGAACAAGAACCTGAAGAGGGTATGTGCGTGTCTTTACATCTGCATCTACCTCCATCTACATATCTCTATCTGTATGTCTCTAACTACTTATACACCTGCCTATCTAGGGAGATAGAGACTGATCTGAAGGACTGGCTTGCACAATTGTGGGGGTTGACAAGTCTGATTTGCAGGGTAAGCTGGCATGTTGGAGACCTAGGGAAAAGTCGATCCTATGGCTCACACCAAGGGCACTCTGAAGGCAGAATTCCTTTTTCCTAGGGTCACCTAAGTCTGTCTTAGAAGGCCTTCAACTGATCAGTTGAGGCCCATCTTTAAGAAAGGTGATCTGCTTTACTCAGGGGTGTACTGATTTAAAATGTTAATCACAGGGGCACCTGGGTGGCTCAGTCATTAAGTGTCTTCCTTTAGCTTAGGTCATGATCCTAGGGCCCTGGGATCGAGCCCCACATCAAGCCCTGCATCATGTTCCCTGCTTGGCTGGAAACCTGCTTCTTCCTCTCTGACTCCCCCTGCTTGTGTTCCCTCTCTTGCTGTGTCTCTCTGTGTCAAATAAAAAAATAAAATCTTTAAAAATAGATGAATAAAAAATAAAATAAAATGTTAATCCCATTTGGGGCACCTGGGCGGTTCAGTTGGTTAAGTGTCCAACTCTTGATTTCAGCTCAGGTCATGATCTCACAGTCATGAGACGGAGCCTGACATCAGACTCCACGCTCAGCACAGAGTCTGAGATCTGTGAGCCTCTCCCTCTGCCCCTCTCCCTACTCATGTGCCCACGCTCTCTCAAATAAGCAAAATAAATCCTAAAATGTTAATTACATTTAAAAAAATACCTCTACAGCAACCTTCAGATGTCTTTGACCCAAACCTGGATCCTATGACCTAGCCAGGTCGACATAAACTTCCCCACTGCAGTCTCTGTGATTGCGGGACACATCATTTATGTTAAACAGCAATAAAAACAAAAGTAAGTGGCCAAGTAAACTATGACCTCATACTTCTGTATCACTTCTGGATTTCTTCCATACTTGTATTCAGTCAGTGGTTTCTTTCAGCTGTCACTCTGATGCAAACACAGTTCTGATGGGGGCAAGGGAATGTGGGCTTATGGTCATTTCTCAGGGATGAGTAATCGGTCCATTAATATAAAATTTACATGCTGCTGCTGTTTCCCCGGTCTTCCTGCACCATCTCTCTTCAGCACAATCAAGTGTAACCCTTCCAAAGACATCGTAACTGCCACTTCAAACTCAACACGTGCCAAGTGGTGACACCACAAATGGCCGTGACCAAGTATGCAAAAACATGGGCTGCGGTGACCAGTCACAGTCACTGCCCAGACCTGAGGGGTGGCACAACTTGCCAAAACTTGAGGGATGATAACATGGGGGGCAGGGGGAGACATGAGGCATTGCTCTGATTCCTATTATTACTACTCCTGCACTAGAGACACAGAATCTTCAAACGTGGCTGCCACCCCATCCAGGACCACACTCCTTACCCCAGGGTTGGTCTACAGACAGCTCCTCAGTCCCCCACTCTTCCCCTCAGTCATGCTTCATTACAGTCTGTCTGAGCCTGCCCCGATTCTTTCACGCTAGGCGCTGTCACTCAGGTGTTCTCTGTGGGGACTCAGAGGAGGAGGAGGATGGTCAATGACAACTTTGGGGATCATGAATGTTTCTGAGAGTGACTTATGCAGACTCACCCAATGAATGAGAAACAACCTCCTGGGGACGGTGGGGGCGGTACAACATCACCCATATTTGCATAATATATTACCTTTTTATGAACAACTCTTAATTTCTCGCTGACATATCATTATTCAAATATATGTCGTCTCCCTTATCAACAGGCTGACCACACAACTCCGTTTTCCCAGGAGAGTAAATTATGAGCAGTACTTCTTTTGCTCTCCAAAGTGTCCCATTTTGGACAATTCCAATCTATAAGACTAGAAGCCCCTGAAGCCAGGAACAATTCATGGATGTACCTTGGAATCATCTCACTGTATTCTCAAAGGATTCATAACTAATGTTTTTAATTATATTTAAGCCAGATTCTGAAAGCAAAAGGCTCTCCTCCCCATTCTTCAACCAGTTCCAAAGTTTGCATTTGTGGTCGTCTGGTGTTAGGGCTGGATTTTCCACCCGTGACAACCTGAGTCTGGCTGCTCTGATCACACTCTCTTTCCTTACAATGGAGACGTGAGCTTGGGCCATCCAGTGGCACAGCTGGAAGGAAAGCCTTGGTCTTCTGACTCCCAGCTGAGCACACCTCCTCTTTCCTATGTCACAGCAGACCATGCTCCCTAGGCTCAAGGCATGTCTGGGGTATTTCAGTTCAAGCCAGTCTTGGGAGCCACCCACGAGAACTTTAGTCTGATCACCCTGGTTTCCCACTGCACATTACCCCCAGGGTGGTCTTCCTTGTCCAGCTGCCTGAAACCCCACTGGGCTCCCTTCTCACCTCTCCTGGCTTTGCTCTCAGTGTGTCTCCCTATGGCCTCTTTGTCTCCAAGTTCAGAGGACAGACTTCATGTAACCAGGGCCATGTCCTGTTCTCCAGTGCAGCCAAGCCCCCAGGCCTCCCATGATGCATGAAGAGCCCTATCCCTTAGGTTGTATCCATAAATCACAATTACACTTGGAAGTGAGCTACCTGCCTTAGGACCCATGTTCTCTCCCAAACTTGGATTCAGGTTTACAAAAGTTAAAGTAAGTTAGCAAAATCAGAGATCTGCTCCTACTTCCAGTGTTCTAAGAAATAGCCCACGTGCGTGAAATGGTCGTGGAGACATGATAGGTTCGGTAACAGGTCACCACAATAAGACGAAGCACAATGAAGTGAGCCCAGTGAAATTTTTGCTTTCCCAAAAGTTATGTTTGCACTATACTGGAGTCTATCAAGTATGCAACAGCATTACATCTACAAAGGTAATGGAGATGTCTTAATTAAAAATACTTCATGGCTAAAAAAGGCTGATCATCTGAGGCTTCAATGAGTTGTAATCATTGATTACAGATCATCACAATATAATAGCAATGAAAAAGTTAGAAAAATCGTGGTATTCCCCAAAATGGGACACGAAGTGAGCTAATGCCAATAGAAAAATGGTGCTGACAGACTTGCTGGATGCAGGGTTGCCACAAACCTTCAATTTGTAAACAAAACAAAACAAAACGGTTATCTGTGGGGTGCGAGGAGGCAAGGCATGCCTGTATTTCTTTCCAGCACGTCTGCTAGGGCTGCCGAAACAAATCAGCACAGACCTGGTGGCTTAAACAACAGAAGCAGATGTTCTCACGACTCTGAAGGATGGACGTCTGAGATCATAACGTTGGCAGGCCTGGATTTTCCAAGGCCTCTCTCCTTGGCTTGCAGATCCCTTCTCCCTGTGTCCTCCCCTGGTGGTTTCTCGGTATGTACACACATCTTTGATGTGTCTCCCTCTTTTTATAAAGATGCCAGTCACATTAGATTCAGGTCCCTCCTTATGACCTCATTTAGCCTTAATTATCTCTGTAAAGGTCCTCTCTCACACTGAGGGCTAGGGTTTCACTGTATGAGTTTGGGTGGGGGAACACACGGGGAACACAATCCAGTCCATGACAAACATGACCTTCCCAGAAATTCTGAGGTGGAGGTCATCACTGAGATAAAGATGGTCCCTTGAGCCACCTGCTGTCCTGCACACAGTTCATTATCTCATTCAGCAAGTGCTTACTGGGTGCTACCTGACACCCTGTTTGGGGCTGCTGTTCCAGGTGTCCAGGGTGAGGCCGATGGCATGTCAGAGCAGATTCCCATGTTCCTGGGTTGGGGCTTATGGGCAGTGGAGGAAAACGCTCATACAGTATTAGAGAAGCTTCTGGTGCTGGTGGGTATGATGGAGACTGTCAGACAGGGTTAAGAAGAAAAATAGAGAGTATTAGGCCAGAGATTTTATTTTTCTGCTGCTCATTGCAGCCATCTGTCAGGCAAGAACCAAAACCTCATAGTGGATGGCCAGAAGGAAAGTTGCTACAAACTACAAAAGCAGACAATGAGACTTAATTCACCCCAGCAAGACAACTGGCTACCCCCAGCACAACAAACAACAGCACCAGCCTCTGTGTTCCGTTCCCTGGTCCCCAGGGCCTGTGAGGAATGCCATAGCCATTGGGACCCTATCACAGATGAAGAGCCCTGCATTTTAAAAGTGAGAAGAACCTAAGCCTGCTCGTTGTCTGGGAGGAGCTTCCCTCTCAGCTCTAGAGATCACCGATTCCGTAAATCATTCTGAGAAAGCAGAACAGAAAGCAGTCCCATAGAGGTAGATGGGATTAGGGATGCTGGGTCAGTAGGCCCAGCAGAAGGCCTGGGTGCCAAGGTGGCCATGGTGGTCAAGGGGGAGACATGTGTTGAGGGCCTCATGGTGGGGATCTGGAGAAAGAGCTTCCTGAGCAGAGTGAAAATCAAATGCAAAAGTTGTAAGCCAAGAGCAAGTTTGGGGTGGTTCCTTGAATAGAGGGACATCCACAGTGGCTGGTGTGGACGAGTAAGGAGGAGGGGATGGGGAGGCACTTGGACAGAGACAGAAGCCCAGGAGGTCTCAGGGCACGGGCTTCATTCAGCATGACGGGGAGCTGCACAGAGGAGAAGCACAATCTCATATGTGTGAATGAAGATCTCTCTAGCCGTAGTTCCAGAGTAGGAACAAAATTATGGGTCAAGTCCTATGAGGTAGGAAGGGCAGTGTGTCTGGGCCCGTGTGGCATCCCTGGCAATAGACGGACGTGCTGGGTTTGGGCCCGTCAGGGGGTCAGAGCTCACGGGCAGGGATGTGTGATCCTAACAGCTAGAGCCTGTATCAGCAGCTACCCACTGAGCCATCATCCCCAGCCAACATCTGCACAAACTGTCCCTTTTGACCTGATAACAGCCCTGGAGCTATGCTTCATTCCCAAATTGCAGAAGAGAAAGTACAGTCAGAGACAGAAGCAAGGTATACCTTCCCTTGGCCCCTGAGTGGCGGGCTTGGGCTGCAATCCACAACGCAGAGTACTAACCACTATACGATCACGGCCTTGGGCTGCAATCCAAACCCTTTCTGGCTCACACCAGTTTCTCCCAGTGCTCTGCTGCTGCTGAACGCGGGAGGTGGGGCTTCCCTTCAGCCAAGGCCTCACAAAGCCGGGGAGACTGGAAGCCTGAGGTGAAGGGTGGAGAGCCACTGAGTCAAGGATCTCTTCACACACAACCCAAAGTTTCCTTCAGGTCAACCAGGGTACTCGTGTTATATTCTAGTCACAGGAACTACACCTTAGACACATAGCAAGGAGGGTGTTTATTATAACAGAAACTGCAGACAGGGAGTAGGCTGGAAGGAGGTGGTTACTCAGAAATCTGTCCTTGATAGTAGGAGCACATGTCCCATCTGTGGCTGGATGATTGCTAACGACACAAGGCACCCAGTGTGCACTGAAATCTCACCCTGAATGTGAATGCAACGGTCTCGCCAGGAGGGTTGGGTTATCAAATGGGGGCTTCAGGTATGAGACCCAAGGGGCCCTGCCTATTGTGAATGCTGAATGTCTCAGGGAGGGATTTGCTGTTCCATAGGACCTGCAGGGTCGGTCAAACACGGTATAACAACATGGTTTGCACTCATGTAGCATTTAACACTTTATAACAAATTACTGACGGGGTAGACCAGGGAGGCTGGGCCTCAAGCCTATTACCTTCTCCAAGGCTGGAAGTCGAGGGGGCTCTGCAGGGCCATCAGGAAGTGTGTTTAAGGTCACAGTGATGGAGTCACTGGGGACACTGCTATCTGACTCACCCAATGGCTGGACCCTGGGGACAGCCTGAGCTCTCCATGGCCCTCCCTGAGGGCCCACACTCTCAATGCATTGGAACCCGGTCCAGGGCTGAGTCCTTCTCCACTCATGGGTGCCTCATGACATCCTAATCCCAAGTTCTTCCCGTCTTTCAGAGAGAGAAACTGGGAATGTAATCCTACACCTGCTTCACAAGCCAAAAAAAATGAGGCCCAGGAGGTTCTTTGATTCATCCTAAGACTCCTTGACCCATGGGTGGCCCAGCTCTCTGCTGACAGGAGTCCCAGCGTCCATAACAAATCCACTCTTGCTGTGGGTTGCCTAGAGTCCCTGCCCATGTACACAGGCCCTCGCGGGTACCCTGGCTGTGGACCCCTCCACGAGTCCTGAGGAACAGTCTCGGAGCCTCTCACTGCTGAGCTGGAGGAATGAAAAAACCAGGCAACAACAACCAATGAAAGGACACACACACACACACACACACACACACACACACAGAGCTTAATGTACAGCATTACCCGGCAGCCCCATTATTTAAAAAGAACAGAATCAGGTTTCCACAAATTGTTCTGGAAAGCAGATACGGCCAGAAATTCCACCCTGCAATTAGTTCTCCTAGTGAATAATCGCTGGAGCATTCAGCACTGAACACAAGCGGGACAGAGCTTTGGCAGGGCCCGCAGGTAGGGCTGAGGCAGCCTCGTGCTCCAGGTGACAGGAGGCCAGGTGCAAGGACAGACCCCCAGGCTCTCAGGCCGGCAGGGCTCTCCTCTCCCCAGGCCCGCAGGATGGGCAGGAACACACAGGAGTGGCCCTGACGCAGCTGTCCCTGCCCCGAGCTCAGGGCTGCCTCAGGAAACAGAACTCCTCCCATCCTTGCCCTTTGGGTGCTTGGCACTCGGAGGTCCCCTGGCTAGCCCTCTGGGCCGCCGCCCTCCAGGCCAGCAGGGGCACATCTCCATGGATACATGAGACATTTTCTCAAGGTACATAAAATTGCATTTTTGGAGAAACAGCAACAATTTTCAGGTTTTATTTTGTTTCTTAAGATTTTATTTTTAAGTAATCTCTACATCCAATGTGGGGCCTGAACCCACAACCCCGAGATCCAGAGTTGCACACTCCACTGACTGAGCCAGCCAGGGGCTCCTGAAGTCTTTTTTTTCTTTTTCTTTTTTTTAAATCAAGCAAATTAGAGGAAATATCATCTACTTTGTGGGTGCTAAAATTGCCTGAGGATAAAAATGGGTCCTGTGTGTATGTGTGTGTGTGTGTGTGTGTGTGTGTGTGTACACGTGTGTGTGCATACAAGGACATGAGGTTCACTCTTCAATCCATGATTAAAAGCCCAAAGAAATCAGAATGGCTTTAAATACTGAACCTATGTTATATGGCTAATGGGTCTTTATACAAACATGAAATAGAATAAGATAACACAAATATATACCTCTATGTTATATGATAATAAACATAAAACCAAGTACATACAAATACCTAAAAAATCAGTTGCACAGCAAACGTGTGTCCATATATTGTGCTAAAGCAACACTACGTTCAGGTCACAGAATTTCATGTACCAACAGTGTGCTTCTCATCTACTCTCTCTGGCTTTTACCTGAAGTCACAAAATAAAACAGAATAATACCCAACCGCATATTAAATGCAATTATCCTGATACTCATATTAGAAGTAACTATTTATGGGATAACCTTGATGTTACTAAAATTCAGTCCTGCTGTAGGACATCTGAAATGCGGGGGTTAAGTAGGCTCAGGTAATATTCACATCTTACACGTTTTTTAATGGACTGACTTATTATATAGGAAATAAGACAGGAAGTCACCATTCTTTCCTTTTTTATTGGTTCTTTGAAAGGCAATCGCCACCTCTTTGATATAAAAATACTTACCATAGGGATCATTTCAGGTCAAAACCCTTCAGGCCTGAATTGAACCCCAAATAGGAATCAGGGTAAACACTGCTGGGAGGGGGTAGATCCCACAACTTTCCAGAGTGAGAGGCATCCCCAGAAATCACCATCATAAGGCTCTTTCCCAGGCTTCCTGGTGCCCTTTTGGCTGAGAGAAGGAGGAAGGATCAGTGGATAGGCCTGTCTGTTTACTTTTGTGGGTAAAACTTCACTTGAGCAGGGCATTTCAGGTCAAGAAAAAATAACACAGCTGAAAACCACTAATTCACACAATCAATAATCATGTTCTAGAGAAAGAGACAGAAGCTCAGAGTGGACCAAGTCGCTGGGTCACTTAGCAACCCACTCTAGACTGGAGACTGGCAATTTCAAATTTGCAGGCCCAAAATATCCTGCCCTCATTCTGCCCTGCCTGATGCTCAGAGCAGAGAAATAAAAACATCTTTCCACATCTTTATGCAATATCACTTCAAAATCCTTAAGAGAACTGGGTAAAAATGTCATTTTTCTTTTGTTTCTTCCCCTTTCACAAAACATTTCTTTAAAATTGTGTATCTAGGGGTGTCTGGGTGGCTCAGTCAGTTAAGCGTCTGTTTTTGGCTCAGGGCACCATCTCAGGGTCCAGGATCGAGCCCCACAATGGGCTGCCTGCACAGCGCAGAGTCTGCTTCTCACTCTCCCTCTGCCCTCTCCGCCCGCTTGTGCTCTCTCTCAAATAAATAGAAAATCTAGATAAAATAAAATTGTGTATCTTAAGTTTATTTCTTATTGTCCTGACAACACTGTTGGCTCAGATTCCCTGGCAAAGTATGCCACTGACATACCTCCTTTCTGTGCTTGGTAAACAGGCTTCCGGGGAGGTGAGAGGACACCACTATGATCGTCTTCTGGAGGACACTGGTCTGCACACATTTTATTTTTTTAAATATCTATCTATCTATCTATCTACCTATCATCTCTTTTAAAGCCATCTTGTCCCTCCTCTGGCTGGAATTTCACAAGGAACAAAGACTGGATTTCTTTTCCATAGGTGTTACTGAGCCCTTCTGCTGAAGTCACAGAGTTTTTAAAAAAATTTTATTTATTTATTTGAGAAAGACAGCATGAGAGGCGGGAAGGTCAGAGGGAGAAGCAGACTCCCCATGGAGTTGGGAGCCTGATGTGGGACTCGATCCCGGAACTCCGGGACCGTGACCTGAGCCAAAGGCGGTTGCCTGACCAACCGAGCCACCCAGGCACCCGTGAAGTCACAGAGTTTTAACTGAAATTGAAGGACTGGCTGTCTGAGGTCTGTGGCCCGTTTCTCAGGCAGTTTCTGTAACTGCAGTGAGTCAAGAAGTGTCCTCCTCAGTGAGGATATTGAAAGCAAGGTTCTCATGCAGCTGATGTCCAGAGCATGCCTGCCCTGGTGAGCCCTGGACCAGGCATAAACCTGTGGGAACGACCCCCATGAGTAGACTCTTCAAGATGAACTCCTTACCCACAAGGGCATAACCCAACTCCACATATCTGCCTAAGGAACCAGAAGCTTCCCCACCACTGCTGCTGAGGCAGTGACAATGGGTGATGAGGTTAAGCCCTTGGCTGGGGGATGACAGAAGCTTTTTTAAACTACAGTGGAGTAGAGTGTAGCAGGGGTAAGAGACAAATGTTATTCAGTCTTGCTGGAAGTGAAATGAATTCATTTGATCTAATTAAATCATGGTACAGTAGGCGGTCTTGGCCTACATTTACTCCAAACCCTTTTAGGAGCAGACCCTTTCTTCAGATAAAGTTGCACAGACAACATTTCAGGATGTTGAAAATGCAGAGTGGGTGGTGAGAGGGGTGTCCTTCTCCCTGCATTCCTCCCATAGAGTGCCGGAGACAGCCCTGGGATGGGACCTTAAGCACAGCTCTCATGGGGCTCCCACTTTTGTGGTATATGGGAAATTCTCAGGCCCCACCTGACCCTCTGAGTGAGAGTCTCCCCAGAAACCTCCCCCTTGTTTGAAGTGGCGGGGGGGTGGGAGGTTGGGGTACCAGGTGGTGGGTATTATAGAGGGCACAGCTTGCATGGAGCACTGGGTGTGGTGAAAAAATAATGAATACTGTTTTTCTGAAAATAAATAAATTGGAAAAAAAAAAAAAAAGAAACCTCCCCCTTCCTGAACCTCAGGGCTGGCTCCTTCTCCTGCCTTGCCCACCTCTGTCCTGGGGACTGTCCATCCTCTCCTTTCCAGCTGCCCAAGACAGGACATCAGGAGGCCGCAAGGCCAGGAGTCATTTCTGCGTCACCGCCATCCCCCTGCTCCTGCCCGTCCTCCCTCTAGTTTGAGACAATTCTGTGTCTGTGCGGTGAGCTGGGCTTGATTTCAGAAACAGGGCAGTCATCAAGGAGAACTTGTGTGTCCTCGGGTGGGGCGGGGGTCGAGGGGGCTGACAGACTCCCCCTAGAGAGGAGCAGTCATAGTGGGTCTCCATGAACATGTGCCCCGCCCCCCGGCCCCAGGGCTGAATGTCACCTGCAGACATACACACCACAAGGGATGTGTGTGAGCCATTTCAACCCAGCCTACCTGAGAAAAGATCAGGCTCACAGTTGTAGAGACCACTCTGGTTCAAGCACGGACTAGATAATTTCATTGAAATCTAGAAGTGCTCACAAAAAGCACAAAAGAAGCAGTGAAGGGATTACTAAACACTAGGAATACATCAGTGCCCCATATGGAGGGGCCTGGGAAGAAGACAGGGATCAGAAGGCAGCTTTATGCGTGGCTCCTCCTTGGCCCACAGGCATTCAGACCAAAGAATTGGAAACCGCCCATGAAGGGCTGCTCTTGACCTTCTCCTACCCCTAAACTGAGCTGAAGAAGGAAATGCTTCCCAAGACCACCTGTTAGAAGGTCCATGACGACCACACCCCTCATAGCTCCTGAGGAGGAGTGGGGTCCCGAATCAGTCTGAAAGTGAGAGGTGGATCCCAGCAGAGGCTCTACCAGCCCCGAGACTGTGCGTGCTGGATTATTAAGTCTGGTTTTAATTAACTGAAAAGGATCAGTCAAGTGTAGGCTTTCTCGTAACCTAGAGAGCACGGGTGGCTTAGCAATGAACGTGCACTGGCAGGCACTTGCCAATACAGGCGTGGCACAGGACAGGCCTGGACTCTTTCTGCCTCCCCCCCCCCCCGGGGCCCACTGCCCTCCCTGAATGCTGAGAATGACATTTAAAGGCCTCTGTGAGGAGGAAGGGCAAGACAACAGGGACTAGCCTAGTGTCTGGGAGGCTGGTGCTCAGCACAGGATACGTGTTCCCCCATTTCTCCCTTCTCCGTTTGCAATGGGCAGTGATGGCAGTGATGGCTGCCTCTGTCCATACAGGCACATGGCCAGAGAATGTGGAAGCACCACTTCCAAAGACAGGGCTGTGTCACCTGAAGTCAGAGGCACAGGCAGGAACTAACAGTTATATCGGGCAAAGTCCAAGAACTAATTCATCACACTCACCATCTTTACTTAAGAACACACATGTGTAAAGAGAGCAACAGGCTCTGGAATGGGAAGGGGGTGTGTGTGTGGTCTCAACCCACAGTCCCCAGGAAGAACGGCCCCTGTGGGCCTCCTCTAGGAGGCTGACAGCTGAGAGACAGCTTGGGGTCTCTTGAGATCTCCTTCCTCTGAAACCCAACAAAATGAACAACAAATGTCTACATTTAATTAATGAATACAAACCAATTAAAATACACCGTCAGTTACCAAGCTTGGCACGGGACCAGCGGGAGGTGAATGTCTCCCAGACTCTCTGACCTCCCCAAACTGCCAAAACATCCTATTACGTAAAACACATTCTAAGAAAGTTTCTATGTGACAATACACCAAAGCAGTTTACGAACTTGGACATTTTCTACAAGCTCAGCGTGGCATTCCGACTAATCTATTGTGATCGTGACCATAAACCTGTAAACTGCTTTATGCAAAACTGCTGTTAGCTTCCAAACCCTAAACCCTTTGAGGCTCATTCTGTCTAGAGAACTAGGATCATTTTCTGCTACTAAGAGTCTGGGTAAGATTTTTGCTGGTGTTAAACCCTTTCCTGAGTCTCATTCAATCTCAACAGCACGTGGCCCATCTTGTAGGAATCAGTGCATCTCTGGGCAGGAAGCTTCCCACCAGGGCTCTCAGTGATGTGCCTTTCAGGAGTTCAAGAAACCACATGTGCAACAACAAGAGATTTTTCCTGTGAGTCAGGAAGTCTCTCAATTCTCTCAGCAACACATTTAAGAAGGGACTATCCAAGTCAATCTCTTAAATGCACTGGAGAATGACTCAAAGATCCATTTAGTCTGTTAAATATACCACACTAGGCATTCAAGGCCCCTATGACTAAAAAGACCTATTCAGATTTTTCCTGACACTCAAGTCTTCTCTTAAGACCCTCCTGGAGGGCCTAGTAAGGGGATGAGCCCTCCCAGAGCCCCCCAGTGATCACTGCCAGCCTGCAGCTAACAGTTACTAACCCACCTACCACTCCATCAATACCAGCTTCTATGCCTCCTGTCTTAAGGTCATGGAGAGAAAACAGTTCTTTTTATCAAAATGAGAGAACTTATCAAAATAAGTAATAATTAAAAGTGACCACAGAGCATCTTATAGTCCAGCATAAAGGTTAAACAAGGGGGTGTGAGTTTCTTCTGAAAGATATTGCTGCTGTCCTCGTCCCACCGCTAGGAGCTGCTGTGCATATGGTCTACAATCCTGAGAGATCAAGATGGCAAGGGTCCAGACAGTGCACAGATACTGTCACCCAGCATCATGGGGATGTGGGCTCACTTACTTGCCAAGAATGAAGAGGGGTGGCCTTTGGCCACTTGTGACATCCAACCCCACAATTCCCTCTCTCACTTGTAGACTCAGTAATACTGTGGGTCATTTCACTTCTATTCAATTCAATTATCCTTTACTTGCCAGTTCCTATGTGCCAGGCAACGTACAAGACTTTCTATAGCATCGCCTCATTTAATCCCCTCCAGGCTTGGAAGGGTCAGTACCATTTTTCCCATTTGCAGCTGAGTCTCAGAGAGGCTAAGTAATTTGCCCACAGTAGATTTGTTCAGAGTCACATGGCCCAGTAAGGAAACAAGTGTGTGCGCACACAGCTACATACATACACTCACATGCACACAACATGTGACTATGAAAAGATGTGTGACAAAGTCTGTGTGAGTTACTATGAGTTGCTACAACTCATTATGGTTTACGGATATGTTTCATTTCTGTTTTTAATTCTAAGTTCCTATTATTAAGCTCTTACATAATGCTTTTTCTGAGTATCTCCAGATTTCGTTCTGATTTGGTCCAAGAGATGCAACGAAAAATGAAGAAATATTCCTAATCTCCTAATTGGGTTTAAAGTGATTGGGGTGTTGCCGTGGAAAAGCCACTGCTCCAGTGTTGACCAGATCTCTGGAGGAAGAGTTTGGATATCCCCACTGTGGACTTGGCAAAGTTGGGAGGCTTCCGCTGGCACTACAGCTGTGCTCAGGAACACCTGTTCCCCCAAGAAGGTTTAAACGTGAGCAGAGCCCATTGGAGTCAGCCTCCCTGTAATGAATGTGCCACATTTAATGAGATGCTTGCATTCTCAAAAAAAAAAAAAAAATAGTAAAATGGAGCTGAGATCACAGAGCAAAAACCCAACCAAAAAACTCTGGGAAATTGCCTGGGACCTCATAGGATGTGGTCTATCTCATGATCTATGTCATTTCACCTGAATGCTTCCCCAAAATTTAGGAGGAAACCATCCAGAGTTCAGGGTACTGCTTCTACTAAGGTGCTGTTTCGGCATTTAACGGTACTGAGACAATTTCCCTACCTATAGTTGCCATTTTTATAATTTAAGCTTTTAAAAATTAATAATAGATGTCATTTCATTTGTTGGTTGACCCCTCAAAATGTAATACTTTTACATAAGAAAGGAGTCTTCTATGGCCTGAATGTTGGTGTCCTGCCCAAATTCATGTTTGAAATCCTACCCTCCAAAGATGATGAGTATTAAGGTAGTGGGGTCTTTGGGAGGTGTTTAAATCATAAAGGTAGAGCTCTCCTGAATGGGATTAGTGTTTTTACAACTGAGATCCCACAGAGCTCCCTCTGTGTTCCACTGTGGGAGGACACAAGGTCTGCAACCTAGGAGAATGCTCTCACCAGAAGACAGCCATGCTGGTGCTCTGTTCTCAGATTCCCAGCCTCCAGAGCTGAGAGAATACAATTTCTCAGCCCCCTAGAAGCAGCCCAGTGTGGTATTTTGTTATAGCAACCAGCACAGACTAAGACAGGGTCAAAAGAAAGAAAATCCAAACACAAGAATTTGTTCCATAACTGACTGACTAAAAGACTTAGTCAACCATGACTATGCAATGAAGTCCTCATAAAAACCCAGAAGGATTGGGTTCAGAGAGATTCCTTGTTGAAGAACACATGGAGATGTAGGGAGAGTGGCCCAGCCAGAGACGAAGTTCCCTGCCCTTTCCCCATACCTCATCTCGTGTACTTCTTTATCTGGATGTTGATTCCTATCTTCGATCATTTATTTTCTTTCTTTTCTTCTTTCTTTCTTTCTATCCCTTTCTTTCTTATTTAAATTAAATTAATTAACAAATAGTGTGTTAATAGTTTCAGAGGTAGAGTTTTGTGATTCAACAATCTTACATAACACCCAGTGCTCATGATACCACATCCCTCTTTAACGTCCATCACCTAGTTACCCCATCTCTCCATGTTCCTCCCCTACAGCAACTCTCAAGTTTGTTTCCTATGATTAAGAATCTTAAGGTTTCCCTCACTATTTTGTCTTATTTTCCCCTCCCTTCCCCTATGTTCTGGTTTTGTTTCTTTAATCCCACATATAAGTGAGATCTCATTATTGTCTTTCTCTGACTGACTTACTTCACTTATTTCACATAATACCCTCTAGTTCCATGCATGTCATTGCAAACTGATCACATCCTTTAATAAACTGATGAATGTAAGTGTTTCCCTGAGTCCTATGAGCCGCTCTAGCACATTAAAGGAGCTCAAGCAGGCAGCACCTCTAATCTGCAGCCAGCTGGTCAGAAGGACAGCAACAGCAGCCCGAGGCATACCACATGCATCTTAAGTTAGGGATGGGAGCAACCCTATAGGACTGAACCCTTAAACAACAGAATCTGATGTTGTCTCTGTGTAGACAGTGTCAGAACAAAGTTGAATTATCAGACACCCTACTGGTATCCAAGAATTGTATGGTGTCATGTTTGAAGGAAACTCCCCACACAGGAACTGGTTTTAGGAACCCCAAAAGAAATGCCTGTATACGTTGGGGTAAAAATTTCATGCCAATAAAAAAAAAGCCCTCAAATACTCTTCACAAATTTTCAGTTAAAACCTAATTCAAGAATGGTCAAACCATCAGCAAGATACCAGGATAAACTTTCAAAGCAAAGAAAGCATCTTCTTTTTCAACAAAACTTTGCCTTTCTGTTAGAAGAACCCCAAGGGAATGCACACATTTCTTGAAATACAGCCAAGTATTAACAGTAACACCTGTTGGATCTTCCCAGCATGCACCCCATTCAGATGAGCACTTTCAGGAACATGAGCTGGGACAAACTTAGGGAACAGACTATTTGGAAACAGAAGAAGGTATCTGACCCAGAGGTCCAATTTGAGCTTTGCTGTGTTATCCTTCTTGACCCTACCATCTTTTTTCTTAGAATCAGCCTCAAGATCACCATCCATATTTATCTAGGGCCTTCCTTTATGTTTTCAGAGGCAAAGTGTAACACTTTCCTTCTAAGAGATACCAAATTGTGGCATCGGGTTCGCTTTCATATTTTTTGCTGTTGGGACAGCATGACCCGAGGCCTTGCCAGGCTCTGCCCACAAGGGTACTCACATCAGTGTGAGAACAAACGAAAGACACACATTCCCTTCCTGGGCCTCAAAACTGCTGGGCAGCTGTACTGACCTCCTTCAGCAGAGCAGGTGTCCAAGGGAGCCTGGCTCTGGTCTCCCTAGCCTCCACATGGGTTGGTTGAAGCCTGGGCTTCTTCCACTTACATTTAGCACCGTCTTGTGTTTTTTGATGAAAGACTTTGAAGTAGAACCAATATCACATTTTTTAACTTTTTGCACAATTGACCAAAGTGGAGACTGAATGAAAAGCAAAGCCAAAGGAAGTCAAAGGACCAAGGGATAGTGGAGGAGAGCAAGACAGATACCAACAGGAAAGAAAGCAGGCATACAGTGGAGGGCAGAACACCAGGTACAGTTGATGGAGGGCATGCCCCTTTCCAACACCTGCACACTGCCAAATGAGACTCATATCTAACCTTAAACTAGCCTAAACCCTGTTTTCTATTCCCATCTCAGGTGCAACCATGGGCAATTCTGAATCCCAACTCTTAGGAAGCAAAGTATGAGCCTATGAGGGCCACACCTTTTCCTTGCTGTCTATACAACACCCATTCTCCTCCTTCTGCCTTACCATCGAAACCTGATTTTGGTGGTGGTGGTGGTGGTGGTGAGTATGCCTGGCCTCAGGTGATGGGTATTGGTTAGCACAAGCCAATGGTGACAAAAGTGTTTCCTACATTCCCTGCTTCCCTTTGAGCTAGTGGTAGCAACGTGACCCAGTTCTGGTCAATAAAACCTAAGCAGTAAACTACCTGGCAGACTTCCAGAAGATCTTTGCAATCCTGATAAAACGGAATCAGATAGCAGCCAGCACTGGCCCCCTTTTCTCCCTTGAACTAGGACATAATGCTTATGGCTTCAGCAGCCATCTTGTGGCCACGAGTCCAGAGAATTACGGAGATGTCAAGCAGATGGGTCAAATCTCTAAACCAGACAGTAACCCTGGGACTCCTCCTTAGCTGTGGAAAACAAGTCATTAGCTGGTTGGTTTTCTGTTACTCAGATCCCAATAGTACATCATATTATGTTTCCTGCTGAAACATTTTATTTATGAATGTCAGTAATTCAGTGATAGCATCTATAATAACTCCTTTCTTGTGTATAAGCATTTTTTAATCTACTAAAGACTTCTGCAGTATTTCTTTAACTAGACCACTGATATTCTGATACTAGGTGAGTGTGTTTTCCCCATTTCTGAGATAAGAACACAGACTTAGAAAGGTAAAGTGGTAAGTCCAATGGAATCCCAGCCAAACCCTGTCCAAGGCTTTCCATGGAATCACTGTGATGTACCAGGTTAAAAAGAAGAGCACAGTTCAACAGGCAGCAGGAGAAGGGAGGTCATTGCAGCAGACAAGGAGAATCCCCCTCTATATGTGACATGCTGGCTTGGCCATGAGCCCACATTCAGAGCTCCAAGGATCTGGGTCCACTTAGACAGACAGTACATGCAGGACAGTAGGGGCACAGCAAAACCTAGCTGAAACCCCACCACTGTTATGAACTGAACAGCATGTCCCACTAATTCATATGTAGAAGCCCTAACTCCCACAGTGATGTCTTTAGAGATGGGGCCCTTGGGAGGTAATTGGACAGGATTAGTGTCCTTCTGCAGAAAAAGAGAAACAGAGATTACTTTCTCTCTTTCCCTCCCCACAATACACAGGAGACGCCATGGGAAAACCCAGCAAGATGGCAGCTTGCAAGCCAAGTGGAGAAGTCTCCACAGCCCTCGATCTTGGACTTCTAGCATCCAGAACCATGAAAAAATAAATGTTCACTGTTTAAACCACCCAGTCTTGCGTTATGGCAGCCCAAGAAGACTAACATAACCTCAAGAGTTGGTGGCAGTGACTTGTGGTGTATGTGTATCACCGTAAGTGAGTCATTTTTGTGATGGCTCTGAACCCACACTTGGAGCCTGGGTGCTCCAAGGACTAACTTGGTCCCTTCTGGAACTGCTCACAAATGCCAGTCCCTTAGCTCTGCAGTGTCTGCCAGCCCAGACCTTCATGCCCAGGAAGGTCTGAATCCTAAAGGATACCCAACAGGATAAGGCCAAGGGCCCTCTGAGGAGAAAGCCCCAAATCTATCAGGCAGCCCCATACTGTATGCCCTTGGACAGAGTGTGCCTTGCTCTTGTCTCCAGAGCAGGGTCTGAGGGTTTCCTATTGACACGGGAGGGCAGAGCAAGTCGAAAACACATTATACCTAGATCAGGCACTGCAGGGGCGGGGGCACCTCATGGATTCAACATCCTGTCTCAGTCCCTACCATTAAGAGCAATTTAAATTACATTTGGAGGAAAAGATAATAATATTTTCAGTCAGGGAGAGACAGTGATGGCTGCAGCCAGGATGGAACAATTGGAAAGAGGCAGACAGAGTGCGAGATGTTTGGGGAAATGAATTATGGGACCTTTTGATTGATTTGTTGTGTACGTGTGCAATAGGATGGGGTGTGTTGTGTTTGTGTGGTGTATTTGTGTCTGTAGGGTGTGTGTATATATGGTCTGCATATGTGGTATGTGTACATGCATCATGTGGGATGTGTGTGTGTGTGTGTGTGTGTGTGGTGTATGTGTATCTGTGATGTGTGTTATGTGGGATAGGTGTGTATGTGTGTCTGTGTGGTGTGTGTTGTGTGTAATAAGTGGTATATGTGGGGATGTGTGTATACAGTGCATGTGTGATGTGTGATGTATGGTGTATATTGTGTGAGGTATATGGTATGGGGGTGTGTGGTTTGTATGCGGTATATGGTGTGTGTGGTGTGTGCGGTATGTGGTGTGTTTGTGGTGTGTGGCATATGTGGTAAGTGTATGTATGGTGTGATATATGGTGTGCATATGTATGTGTCGTATGGTGTGCATGTAGTGTGTTGTTTGGGGGTGCGATGTGTTCGTGGTATGTGGGTGTGGTGTGTGATATATGGTATGTATGGGGGGTATGTTGTGGTATGTGGGGTATTGTGTATGTGTGGTATATAGCATGGAGTGCGTGTGGTATGTGGTGCATGTGTGGGTCTATGATGTGTGGGGGGTGTGTATCGGTATGGTGTATGTGTGTGTACTATGTGTGATACATGGTGTGCTTGGGACTTTGGTGTGTATGTGGGGTGTGTCTGTGTGGTGTGATATATGGTATGATGGTGTGTCTGTGGCACGTGGTGTACGAAGCGTGTGTGGTATGTGGGGTGAAGAATATAGGTATGTGTGTGGTGAGTGATATACGGTGTGTGTATATTGTGTGTGTGTGTCTGTAGATGTGGGATAGGAGTTGTGTATGGTAGGTGGTATGGAGCGTTGTAGCATGTATGTGGGGTGTTTGTGGTTATGGTATATGCGGGTGGTATGTGCCTGTGCATATCTGTGGTATGTGTCTGTGGTATATATGTGATGTGTGAACTGTGATACATATGTGCATGTGTATGATATGCATATGGTTCATTTGTGTGTGACACTCATGTGTGGCACATATGCACATGCACACAACACATGCAGTGTGTGGTACATACATGAAACATATATGTATGTGTGGTTTGTGCATGAGTGTGATGTGTACATGGTGTGGGTGGTACATATATGTATGTGTGGTGGGTACGTGTGTGGTGCATATGTGTATGTGTGGTGTGTGTGCGTGTGTGCAGTATCTGTGTGCCTGGTGTGTGGGGTCTATAACATGTGATATGTGGGGCATGCATCCAGTCTGTGTATGCAGGAGGAGACGGGCAGAAGCAGTGGAAATCAGATTCTCTCCACTAGCACTAGCCTCCAGGCTCTGATCTAAAGGGCTGCACATGGTGGCCATCTACTCTCACAACAATGGCCTCACTGTCCTCACTCCACAGTGAGGACACTGGGACACAACAAGAGCCAGCCACGTGCGTGGTGCTACAACGGGCCAGGGGCCCACCTGCAGGCAGTGTGACCCAGCCAGAACATGATGTCCCCTGGACGAAAGCAACGTGCTTCTTCCCTACCAGCCTTTCAGGGCTGCACACAGAGATGCGACGATGCATTCATTCATTCACTCAGTCATTCATTCCACCCACAAAGGCAGCTGAGATCTAATCATATACTGGGGCAATGGGTATTTGGGTACATGGCACCTGCCTGGGGCCAGCTTTCCAGTAGGAGGAAGACAGGCCAAAAACCAAACAAAAGGAAAGAAACTCCAGTGACGGCAGTAGCAATAAACACACGCTTCGGGTGCAGACTGACAGATGAGCAGACGACTCTGGGAGGTGCTGTGCAGAACACAGGGCAGGGACATGAGGGCCACTTCAGACATGTGGCTGGGACTTCAATGGTGAGAAGGACGGAGCCATAGGCCAAATGAGGAGCATGTCCCACCTGGGAGGCAGGATGTCAACAAGGACCAGCCTCCTGAGCAACAGAGACAATCAATCCTCATCAGCAACAGGGGGCTGGCTCATTGTGTCCCAGCATGAGGCCTATGGGGTGGGAAGAGCGGTCCTGTCTTCCATGAGCTGGAGGGAGACATGACAGGTGACTAATATCCTAGGAGGGAGGTGACAGCCACTAAAGGAGCAAAAGGTCCTTGACAGCCTGAGCACCAGGACAGAGGTGATCCACAGGAGGCAACATCTTGTGAGTGGGCTGTGAACAATGCTGGCGGGTGTCCGTAGGGAAATGGGGTGGGAAGGGTCCAGCTCCACGGCTTTCAGAAGGAGAGGAATCATCAGGACAAGGCTAGGGACTAACCACTGATGGCTGATGGCTGTGCAGAGCCCCTGCCTCTCCTCCAAGGTCTGGAGGATATCTAGTCTGGCCTTGACACTTGTGTCCCAGGCCTCAGCATGCTGCATTTCAGGGGGCCTTGAGGGCACCTGGGAAGTCCAACAGCGACAACTGATTGGGCTCATCACCCCCTTCCTTCTCACCCATCAACACAGACCATGGAAATCCATCATGGGACCCCACCAGCTCCCCTTTCACCTGTTCAAGGGGAAAAGGCACACGGACCTCACTTGCTGGAGAAAGTATTCTTTTTTTTTTTGTTTTAAAGATTTTATTTATTGGAAGGGGAGGTAAACCATGAGAGACTATGGACTCTGAAAAACAATCTGAGGGGTTTGAAGTGGCGGTGGGGGGGGAGGTTGGGGTACCAGGTGGTGGGTATTATAGAGGGCACGGCTTGCATGGAGCACTGGGTGTGGTGAAAAAATAATGAATACTGTTATGCTGAAAATAAATAAAAAATAAATTACAAAAATATTTTATTTATTTATTTATTATTTATTTGAGAGAGAGACCATGAGGGAGAGCATGAGCGAGGGAGAAGCAGACTCCCCGTGGAGCTGGGAGCCTGATGTGGGACACGATCCTGGGACTCCGGGATCATGACCTGAGCTGAAGGCAGTCGTCCAACCAATGGAGCCACCCAGGCGTCCCTGGAGAAAGTATTCTGAAGAGGAACCAGAAGTGGAATTTTCCCCCCAATCTCAGCAAAGGCAGAGCTAGAGAAGTTCATGATTTAGAGGACTTCTGTGGGAATTCCTTTTATGACTGTGTGTATCCCAGCTCAGGATAATAAAACCGTCCTCCATGTACTCTACCCACACATTCCCGGACCCAGCCTGCCATCCACGCTGCACTTCTCCACTAAGCTGTCCGGGCTTTCTCGCGCTAAGTGCTAGAGAAACCCACAGCTAGGTTTGAGGCAAACACGCACATGGTCTGTTCAGAAAAGCAGGTGGGGAGGACTCGATCAAGGGCTGCACTCTGGGCTGTGTGCTGTGATGCTGAGAGGAAAGCTCAGGCCAAGATGGGGAAGATTCCAGACGGGAAAGGGACAGCAGAGCATAGGGGTAAGGACAATTCAAGAAGGGGTTAATAAAGGTTTATTCCTAAAGGTGGGGGCAAAGGACCACTGAGACCCACATGGGAGAGTATAAGACCCCACAGACAGAGGCAGGAGAGAGCTACATGGACCATATGCCAAAATAGGTTGGAGCAGAGTGGTGACCTCAGGAAAGAAGGCAAGAAGTCAGGAACACCCCACCAAGCTCCTGCTGGACTTCACTTCTTTATATGTCAAAACTGTGTTCTGGTTTCCTGTCTCTCTCAAAGGAAGAGAAAACACACTCCCTCACATGCACATAAGCCACAGCATACACTCTTACATGTTCACACACTCACACACCTGAACACATCACACAGGGGAAGGTACACAGGTCCAACCCGGCAGAAAGCCAGAGACCGCAGAGCCCACTGAGGAAGCCCATGGGGACAGTGGAGCAGGAGGAAGGCGGGTCTGAATTTGCAAAGGCAAATGCGGACCCTCGCCCAGCCTCTGGCAGCACAGGTATCGCTGAATGTCCTGTAATACATCCCAGGAAGCTTGGAGCCTGTACAGTCCTGTACCCACCTGCACCCAAGCAACCCGCAGTCTGGGAGTGACAAGAAGGGCTAGTGGGTTTGCACCAGGTCTCATACCCTCTCCAGATGCAGCTCCAAAGAATCAATACTTATCAGCGACTTGTGCCTCCTACAACCTCCCACATGGCTGGAGAGCACAGCAAGGCAGTCCGGCACATGGGCAGGATCTTGGGTAAATCTTCTCCTTCACTGCACTGCTTTGCAAGTCCTGGCAGACTACTGCTACACGATCACGACAATACATTTCATTAAAGGTTACACATGCACACCCCAGAGGTCAAGCTTTTTCCTTGAGATGAGGAAACTGGGCTCAGAGCCATAAGGTGGTCTGCCCAGGAGGCACGGCTGGGGGCGGGGGGACGCCAGTCACTCTCAGGGCTACACGAGGAGGTCCCTGGTGAAGAGCTTCCCCTCCGTGGGCTGCAGACAGATGTGAACAGGAAAGAGACCCCCTCAAAGAGACCCTTTGCAGAGCGTGCTCATAGGAAAGAAGGTACCAGAAGGGTGCTGGGGCCACTATGACAGGGAGTTAAGAAGGGCCTTCTGGGATATCCACATGGGCCCAGACCCTGTGGATGCTCCAGCCACTCTGGGAGGTGCGAGAAGGAGGGTTGCTGCCCAGGGACCTGGAGACTCCTGAGGTAGGACTGAGTGTGGGCTTGTAGGCAGGATGTAGATCCTGGGAGATTCTCACACTTCTAGCACGAGAAGCCTTGGTCGGAGGCAGTTATAAGCAGAAGGGTAAAAGGATTTGGCTCATGGTATTAAAAATCACTCTGGCAGCTGTGTGGAGCGGACGCAGAGAGCAGTCAGGAGGTTGGGCTGACTCAGGATATGCTTTGAGGCTGAGCTTCGGTGAGGGACTGGGTGGAGAGCAGAGGAAAAGGACAGGCTGACAACTCTCTAAGGTCTGGGGCCCAAGGGAGACCAGGAAATGCAATGGGGACGTGAGACCTTGGTGAACAGGCTGTGCACCCACTTGTGTGTCTTGGTGTTTGCATCCATGTGCGGCATACATGTGCAGCTCTGTGGCACATGTGTGCATGTGTGAACGTGCCTGTGCATGCACACTGTGTGAGTGCAGGTGCAGACCTGTGTACTTTCCCCTGTGTGATGTGTTCAGGTGTGTGAGTGTGTGAACACGTAAGAGTGTATGCTGTGGTTTATGTGCATGTGAGGGAGTGTGTTTTCTGTTCCTTTGAGAGTGAGAGGAAACCAGAATACAGTTCTGACATATAAAGGAAGGTGGGGACAGGGGAGCAATCAGCCACAGATGTTCCCAAAGCTCATGGTGTTAGAAAGAAGAGGGCCCAGCCCTGTGGGTCCGGCAGCTACCATGTGGGGTGCAGAAAGGCCGGGAAAGGGGAGTAGGCTGGGGCTGGGCAGCAGGACAAGTGGGGTGCTAAAGGGTCAGCTTCACTGTCACCAGTATCTGGACAACATGGCCCAGAAGAGACCTGAGGAAGCTGGGTCCCACTACCTTGTGCTCCCAGTCTTCACAGGGACAAAGGGGGCACTGACCTGGGTCCTTCTGAGCTGGTCCTTTATCCATGCTCACAACCCCAGGGCTGTACAACCCACTGACCTGGGGACCAGTAACAAAGGTGCCCTGAGGGTGGGACCCCAGACTCAGTACAGCCTTCCGCTTCCCCGAGTTACCAGACTCAGAGCTCCATCAAACCAGAATGTTCCCACGGACCTTGTCCCTGGGGAAGCCCATCTGTCTATGCCTTCAGGACTCCCCCTGGAGGCCCCTGGCCCAGGACTCTGATCTGCAGAAATCAGGTGGGTACAGCATCAGCCGGCGGAAGGCAATCCCTTTCGAAAGGCCATCCCGGCCGTCAGCCATTGCGAAGTAATCCGAATACAAAAGGGGCAGAATTTAAATTACAGACAATTTCAACTTAGGATGGTTCAACTTATGATCTTTTTGACTTTGTGATGGTGCAAGTACTGTATTCTGATCTTTTCCTGGGCTGGTGAAAATGCAGTACAATCCTCCATCACGAAGCTCCCGGACAGCTGTGCCATCACTGGGATAAACAACCGACTGCCTTACAACCATTCTGTCCCCTACAACCATTCTGTCCTTCACTCTCAGTACAGTGATCGATAAATTCCGTGAGATATTCAACACTTTATTATAAAATGCGCTTTGTGTTAGATGATTTTGCCCAACTGCGGGCTAATGTACGTGTCCGGAGCCCGCCCAGGTGAGCTACACTGAGCTATGATGTTCCACTGGTTGCGTGTAGCAGATGCATCTCAGCTGAGGCTCTTTCCAACTCACGATGTGTTTATTAACGTAACCCGATCATAAGTCGAGGAAGATCTGTACTCTCCCTCCTTTGCAGGTGCCCTTCCTAAAAGAGAGATGAAAATAGCCTTGGGGGAGACTTGAGTGACATGAATAACAGCCCCCAAGGAAATGCAAGCCCTGAAGCCATTTCATGGGCTGATTAAAAGAGTCCAATTTCTCTCCTTCGTGCCTGAACAAATTCCAGAAGAACTGCCTCATCAAAGGCATCAAGAACTCCCGCACCACGTGGATGGCTGAGATGAAAGGCATCCAAGAGGAAGAACAGCCGGACCAGCGGCCACGGAGCCCCCTCCCCTGCTCCCACGCCCGGCTGTCTCCAACCGTATCACCCTTTACTGTGGCACTGTGTGGGCGATCAGCCACATGTGTGAAGGCTGGATCTGTCAACTGTGGGGCAGGCTTCGCCAGTCTGAGCCACAGCATTGTCATGGAAGATGAGGCTCAGCTCTGCACAAGGCACGCAGCCCCTGAGTCCCACAGCAACCACCTTAGTGACCTCACCACTTGGTCCTCAGCACTCTGGGCTTTAACCGGCAAGTAGCAGCCTCCTGTAAAATGTAGGCGTTTAGCTGTCACTTCCATAGGCCACAAAACTCAATACACACACGGATATGAGGCCTTGACACATCCCTAGGGCAAATTTGTGACCCTAACCCCTGGGCCTCAAGGCTGGAACCAAACGGACCACTTTTAGAACCTGACCCTGAACCAAGAAAAAGTGGGAAGAATGCATCTGGTGCAAAGCTTCTCAAATACTGGAGAACATCACATGTGGTGTGTTCTCCATGCAGATTCCCAGGTTCCATGCCGAGAGGATCCCATTGTGCAGGTGATGGTGCAGGCCCGGGATGTGCAGGTCTCCATTAGAGTAAACAATTTCTTTACTGCAGGCCTTCTCAGAGCCTTTGGTATGCTAATGGGCAGTGTATATCTTTAAAACCAAATGAGAGCATCTAACATTTCCCAAACTTACTAGATTAAGGAATCTTACTTATTTTTCAATGGAACATATTTTAGCATCATGAAACAAAAATGAGGGAAATCTCCAGTTTCACCATTTCACAGAGCTTTCTAGCTTCCAAAATGCTTCTGTGAACATAGATGTCCTGGGATATCCACATCCAATTCTTGCCTCTGCAGTTGAGAGGCTGCATTCCTGTTTTTTTGAGAATGACTGAAAAGATTCCTTATTGGAAAATCCGAAAAGCCACCAGAGGAATAATCAGATTACCTTGGTTTTAAGACACAGGATCAGTCTGATAACAGCTTGTAAAGAAAAAAAAAAAAAAAAAGGAATGAGAGTATCAATCCCAGCTAATACTCTGGTGGCACATTTCTTGCTCCTGCTACAGAGTCACTGCAGGCCAGCTGAGGCTGTGCCCCAGAATCCCCTACTCTGAGCTGCTGGCTGGTGGGGCAGACAACCCCAAACATTACCCATGACCATGCAGAGAGGAGAGCTCTGAAGGATTACACTCTAGCAATTAAGTATCCCAACCCAGAAGTGACACCTGTCACTCCAGCTGACAACTCATGGGGCAGCATAGGCCCCTGGGCAGCCCTGCTAGTGCAATGAGATGCTTATTACTTGACAAAGACAAAGAGCTGGAAAGACAGCCAACAACAACCCTGGGAGATAAGCCTGCTGCAACCATCGTCTGACACACCCAAACTCCAGCAATAGGGAGATGTAAGGAAGGACCCTAACTTTTAAGAAAATGGTATTTAAAGGTATGCTGAAGTTCCAACCAAGCTTACTGAGTGGTTCATGTCTGCCCAGGTATGAATCCATGCACATAATGGCCAAGTGTCTCTCTGTTATACAACAGCACGGGGCCTTGTCAAGGCTGGAATGAACCCCCACATCCTCTAAGCCACCTGCCCTGACTCTCGACGGGCTACAAAGGAGGCACCTGGCTTTTCTCAGCATTTGTTCCCCGTCCCTTATCCGAGGCATGCATGAAAACTCTGAGCCCTCCTGTTGGCCCCGCCAAGGGCCTCTGGTAGGACATGCCTATGTGTGCCTTTGTCCAAATCCATGCAGTGTGGACATGTCCCTCCAAATGCCCTCAGCCAGGACTTCCGTGATTCTCTGGCAGTGGGGAGCAGTTCTTCACAGGCATCAGATTCTAGCAGGTAGAAGCAACATGCCTGAGTAGGGAGCATCTTGCTACAGGACCCAGAACTCCCTTCAGCTCCTTGGTCCCAAATCTGGGTGACCCCTCACATCTGTCCTCCATCTAATCATCACAGCCATCCCTCAAGGGCATCAGGGTGACGTAAAATCATCCTCTCTTATAGATGAACAAAGCCATCTATCCAGCAAGGAACTAGCTGAAGGTCACTTGGCTAATGTGTACCCAAGGACACTGAGGATCTAGGGCTTCCGGCCCCTCTGCCACTGGCCTTCCCCCATGGCCCCTGAGGGGATGGTGCGTTCTGTGGGAGCTCATTTGAGAAGATCCTCAGAACCCAGTCTGTACTGGAAGGAACCTAGTTGGATTCATTCAGGAAACAGAACACCAGGACATGAAGAAATTGGGAGAGGCCCTGAGGTCCTCTCCCACTGGGAAAAGAGGCAGCACTCCCTCCCCTAACTCCTATAGGCAGCTGTTCATCAGAGGTATCGTGATGTGCCATCTGTAAGAATAACCAACCGGCAGCTTCCCGAGGGACCGGGCAGGTTCCTTCTCCCTGCCCAAAGGACTAGGGCTTCTTTGCGGAGAACTGGAACCCCCACGGTTCTCGCCCACAGGGCAGGCGGCACCTGATGCTGCTAGCCCTGCTCCTCCTCTTGGCAATGCTGACGGACCAGGGGTGGCACATATCCCGCATGGGCCCCCACAGGCCTCCAGGCAAAAAACTGCTCCTTGCTGAGGCAAAGACACTGCTTTGTGCACTCGGCTGCTGTCCTTCCTCAGATCAGAAGATTACGAGTGACATGCATCGGGAAAGTCTACTCATTGAATTAATGTAAGGTAACGTTAAGCCTTGGGTGGTGGGTCCAGGTGCAGACTTGCCTTTTTTGTTCTACGCAAATAAGATCTTTTATTCTTTCCTTGGAAGGCCAGAAAAGAGAAGGGGGGGAAAAAAAAGCCATCTCAACCACAATGCCATTTGTTTTGTGTGGTTTTGTCTGTTTTACTTAACCGATCCTATTATATTAAAGAAAATTATTTTAAAACTTAGAATCATGTGTTAAATGTACACTGAGATGCTTATTACTTGAAGCTATCCTAGAGTAAAATCTTTGGCAAGCAAATATCCAGCAGAACTTGATTTATATCTGACTTAAGTGCTTTTTTTTTTAAACAATGAAGCCTATAAATGAGATATAAAAAAATCAAAACAGTACACATCTACTAAGTCAGGTGCTGAGAGAGGGGAGGGTCCACGTGGGGGGAAATGAGGCCCCCGCCCTCAGGGAGTCACGGTGGGCGATGGCCAACAGGGTCCGCCCACCTAGCTGCTCCCAGGAGGGATGCTTCAGAGGGGACCTGAACCTGAACAGCAAGAAGGCATCTGTCGTGTGACAACACATTTGAAAAGACAGACTAATAAACAAACAAAAATCCCCCACACACTGCCCTCAACTAGCTCAGCTCAGGCTGACAGCAGAAGCACAGAATCATCTTCTCAGAACTCAACTCAGAATAAAATAAGGAAGAGATGCAGCTCCTGGGAATGTTTCTGGACTGCGGCTGGGAACACCCTTGCTTCTGTCCGGGAGCAGGGTCTCCCCGGGTGCCCAGGAGGGTGGTTTTTCCAAGCCCAGTCTATCTCAAGGTCACTCAGGTTGTTGTCCAGAGTTTTATTATCCAATTTAAATCATTACCTTTCCTCCTCTTTGTATTCAGACCATTCTAACTCATTTCCCCATCACCCACAGCTGACCAGTGAGATTTTGTTAGAAGTCTGGAGAACTTTTCTGTTGTCAGGATTAATAAAAGAACTGAATTCTAAGGAAGGCAGTTCCCATTTCGCAAATGAGAAATCGAACACCGGGAGATAAGGTGCATTTTAGTCACATTTTTTTCTGTTGTGTCGTGCTCTATCCAGAAACTCAATATAATTTACTGAGTAGAATGAGTTCTATACAATGAATGCCTTTCCTTTGCTGATCTATGAAAATCCCAGGGTTTTTGTTCTTCTCTGGGCCCCACGAGTCAGGACACATGAGTAGTTTCTGAAAGCCTGCACTTGCTCTGGATGGCAACCTGCATTTTCTGGGATTTTTGGTAAGTCCTGCCCACAACTAACAAGACAGTGCACTGCCCTACCTTCTCGTTGAGGGGCGGTGAGTGGAACCACCACCCACCTGTCAAGCCACATCCCCCGCCTGGGTTGCAAAAGATACTGCCTTATTCACACCAAGCTGTCACCCACCTGGCCAGCCAGTGCCTGCCGGCTAATCTGTATGTAGAGACACCAGATGGGGTCGCAGCAGCCTTGACACCAAACGTTTTAACAGAATAAGTCTAGGCTATAAATTTATCCTTAGAAAATAAAAAGGAGAAAACAAGCATGAAGAAAAGATGATGTTTGCTGCATTTCTGTTTATAAGGAGAAAAATGAAAGCTAACATTTTATTTATCTATTTACTTATTTATTTTTAAAGATTTTATTTATTTGAGAGAGAGAGCAAGAGCTAGCATGAGTTGGGGGAGGGACAGATGGTGAAGTCGACTCCCCCGCTGGGCAGGAAGCCCATCATGGGGCTCCATCCCAAGACCCCAGGATCATGACCTGAGCCTAAAGGCAGACACTTAACCGACTGAGCCACCCAGGCATCTCAAAAGCTAGCATTTTATTTTATTTTTAAAATTAAAAAAAAATGTTTATTTATTTGACAGAAAGAGACACAGTGAGAAAGGGAACCCAAGCAGGGGGAGTGGGAGAGGGAGAAGCAGGCTTCCTGCTAAGCAAGGAGCCCGATGCGGGGCTCGATCCCAGGACCTTGGGATCATGATCTGAGCAGAAGGCAGATGGAAAGCTAACATTTTAAACAAGACGCTGTTGTGGTTGTCCCTGGTGAGGCTAACCAAGCATGTCTGGCTTCCCTCTTTCTGAGTGACTCGTGACCACAGCTTCTCCACCCCTGGGCATGAGGCCAATGGCCTTGCTCAGGCTGACGAAGCGGGCAGGCAGAGGTGCTGTGCTGCTTTCTGGCTGTACTCTTTCCTTCGGCCACCTGCCATGTTTTGTGGAGGGACGGTTCCATCAGTCTGCAGCCCAGGGGCCACAGCCTACCGAGGACAGACATAGAATGGGAATAAGAACAAACTTTTGTAAGCCACTGAGATTTTGAAGTTGTGGACTATTAAAGCATAAAAGAGTTTATGATGATTGATACAGAAACAGGTATCTACTCACGGGCTGCTTTTGTAACACATATTAATTTATGTAGATATAGCCTCAGGGGGTGGGCAGAGAGTGGTAAGGACACTTTTATCTGAGTTGGGAAAATGATGAATGAGTTATTAAAACGATTTCCAATGAACACCTGGAGGGCAGATCCTGCACTTAATAAGGGGTACAAGGCAGAATTTCACTCGTGTGTTGGGGAGGGCGGTCACTGTTAGCGAGGTTGAGTGGTACAAGAAAGAGGTGAGCTTGGAAAAGAACTGGCTGATTTGCAAACAGTAATGAGGGGAAACAGAAGCCATAAATTCAGGGACCCACCAAGTGGGAAGATGAAACAACTTCTAATTTTCAAAATAAGAGATTAAACCAAGGATTTCTGCTACAGAACTAAATTTTAGAAACAAGGATCTAATAAGGTGAGGGCTTTTACTCTACTGTTATAAATCATGGGCAGATTCAAAATCTAGCAATATTTTTTAGCCGGAATAAGGGCTTAGAGGAAAAAATAAAACCTAAAAACTAAGGGTAAGAAGCCTGTGAAAGCCTGATAGGCCAAAGGGAGCTGCCAATAAGCTGAGTCTTAGAAAGATGTAAGTACTATTTTCACAAACTTCTATAAGTCTAAAATTATCTGAAAACAAAAAGTGGAAAAAAAAACCCAAAACCATAATCCTCAAAATGATGATACAAATCCGTATCTATTAGCTTATGAGGATATTTAGCAAATGTTCAGGGAAAAGGAAACTACTAGCCTGTCCATACCTTTGTACAGCAATAAATAAATACAATCATTCCAAACAGATACCAATACAGTAGTTGTTTGGGAGACTAGAATTTGGGGATTTCAATTTTTTTGTTGTTGTTTATTTGTGAAGTTTTTTACCGGCATAATTCAAAAAGAATTTTTAAAGATTTTATTTATTTATTTTAGAAAGATAGCATGCATGCCAGCACTCTTGTGAGTGGAGGGGTGAGAAGGAGAGGGAGACAGAGAGAAGCAGACTCCCCACTGAGTGGGAAGCCTCGATGCAGGGCTCCATCTTGTGACCCCAAGACCATGACCTGAGCCAAAATGGAGTCAGATGCTCAACCGACAGAGCCACCCAGGCGCCCCCATAATTCGAAAATTTCACTTTCATATAAAGCTATATTACTTATACAGTATATATAAGTATATATATAATATGTGTATTATACACACTGTGATTATTAAGACGACAATCACAGTATTTACAGCTTTGTGATTGTCTGTGAGATACCCACGTTTTAAATATCTGTTCCTTCCTCCTTACCTCAATGCCGTGAAGTAGGTACCATTCACATGGCAGACGATGGAACCTGCTGTGAGTGTCAGACACAAAGGTTCGTTATGGAAAGCTCACTCCCATCTCGCTGCACCCTCATTCTGGTTATTTGCTTCTGGTGGCCACCCCTGAATATATAATATTGGAGGCAGCAACAACAGAATGTTAATGACAATACAATACAGACAGAAACCTGGAACAATTCTCAGGCAAGCAGGCAATCGACCTGATTGCCTATCAATTAAAGATCCTTCTCATTCTTGGATCAAGAAGATGTGGTATATATACACAATGGAATACTATGCAGCCATCAAAAGAAACGAAATCTTGCCATTTGCGACAACATGGATGGAACTAGAGCGTATCATGCTTAGCGAAATAAGTCAAGCGGAGAAAGACAAATATCATATGATCTCCCTGATATGAGGGAGTGGTGATGCAACATGGGGGCTTAAGGGGGTAGGAGAAGAATCCATGAAACAAGATGGGATAGGGAGGGAGACAAACCATAAGTGACTCTTAATCTCACGAAACAAACTGTGGGTTGCTGGGGGGAGGGGGTTGGGAGAAGGGGGTAGGGTTATGGACATTGGGGAGGGTATGTGCTTTTGGGTGAATTGGAAGGGGAGATGAACCATGAGAGACTATGGACTCTGAAAAACAATCTGAGGGGTTTGAAGTGGCGGGGGGGGTGGGAGGTTGGGGTACCAGGTGGTGGGTATTATAGAGGGCACAGCTTGCATGGAGCACTGGGTGTGGTGAAAAAATAATGAATACTGTTTTTCTGAAAATAAATAAATTGAAGAAAAAAAAAAAGATCCTTCTCATTCTTGGTTTTATCTGCAGGTTCCTTGAGGTTAAGTTCATTACTCAATTATTTTTTGAGCTTTGACATATGCACTAAATCTTGCCATTCTTCCAGGAGCACCATGATCCCGATGCGGCCATTACCACCAGCACGTATGGTGCACCGGGCTCTGTGTTAGATGACTCACATGTAGTTATTCATTTTCCTCCTAATATCACTCCCTGAGGCAGACACTAGTGTGATCTTCACGTGCGGAACCCACTCTTCTCTCTATTCTGCGCTCTGCCGCCCTGCTTTGCCAGGTAATGGTATGCGAACCTCATGGTAACCATGTTCTTACACCAGGATCCAACTCTGGGACCAGGGAGGGATGCCCCCCCCCCCCAAAACTGGATCAGGGTCCTTTTCCAGGAATTTGGAATCAAGATTTAATATAGATTCTTTTTATTTTTAAAGTTCTTAAAAACGATTACTGAGCATTCAGATACAATTCACTGACTGCAAGGTTTACCTATTTAATGTCACAATGCAATGAGTTTCAGTACATTCAGAGACGTGCAACCATCACCGCAATCTTATTCTGGAACATTTTCATTCCCTCAAAAGAAACTCTGTACCTACTGGCAACCACTTGCCATCCTCTCCGAGTTCCCCAGCTCTAGACAACCACTAATCTACTTTCTGCCTCTATAAATTTACTTGTTCTGGACATTTCATAAAAATGGAAACAAAATATGTGGTCTTTTGGGACAGGCTTCTCTTACTTAGCATAATGTCTTCAAGGATCATTCCTGCTGTAGCACATACCAGTTCTCCCATTTTTTTCATTGCTGCATACGATTCTGCCATACACCACAATACACAGTATCCCACAATATGCTCTATCTTATTTATCCATCCATCAGTGGATATTTGGGTTGGTTCTACTTTCTGGTTATTATAAAAAGCACTAATGAATAATCATGTAGAAGTTTCTGTGGGGACATAGGTTTTTACTTCTCTTCAGTATATACCTAGGAGTGGAATTGCTGGGTCATATGGAAGTGCTACATTTAACTTTTTGAGGAACTGCCAAACTGGTTTCCAAAGAGGCTGTGCCATTATATACTCCTACCAGCAATGTGCAACGGTTCCAATTTCTCCACCTCCTCACCAACACCTGTTTCTCTTGGTTTTTTTGTTTGTTTATTTGTTTGCTTGCTTGTATTTTTGGTTCTAGACATCCTGGTGGGTATGAATTGGTATCTCACTGTGGTTTTGATTTGCACTTCCCTGACGATGGATATGTTCAGCATCTTTTCATGTCCTTGTTGCTCATTTGTATATCTTCTCTGGAGAAATGCTTATCTGAATTTTTTGTCTATTTTTTTATTGGGCTCTTATTTGTCTTTTTTTTTTAAGAAAGAGAAAGAGAGCACATGAGCAGGAGGGACAGAGAGAGAGTGTCCATGCTCAGTGTGGAACCTGATGGGGGGCTTGACCTCACAACCCTAAAATTATGAGCCGATCTGAAATCAAGAGTCGGTTGCTTAACAGACTGAGCCACTCAGGTGCCCCATTTGTCTTTTTATTAATGAGTTGTAAACATTCTTTATATATTCTGGATAGGAGTCCTTCATCAGATATGATTTTACAAATATTTTCTCCCATCCTGCCTCTTTGAAGGTATTTTTTGTGGTACAAAGGCTTCAATTTTCATGTGGTCCAGTTTATTTATTTATTTATTTATTTATTTATTTATTTATTACTTTAGTTGCTCCTGGTGTGGGAGTCACAGGTCATAACTGTCTGAAGTGAGGGAGCTAGCTGCGGGGGGCTGTGTGCTCCCTGTGTGAATGTGGAAACTTGGGAGGAAGCCAGCCTAGCGTGGAGAGAGAATGACAGTCACACAACAGGAAAAGGAGCTGTGTCAGGGAGACACAGGCTTGCGTTCCCCACGGCACTGACTTCTTGAGCCAGCACGTCCTGAGACCCAGCTGAATCTGACCAGGATACCTCAGGACTCCAAGGACCTGCTTTCCAGTGCTATCCAGTTTCTGGTATTTTCTGGCCTAAGGACAAAGAAGCAACAGCAACAACAAGGAAAACAAGAAATTGGACTAGTGTACTCCGTTTAGAGGAGAGAAAAAAGAGGCTCTGAGAGGGTCAGGTCACAAAGCAGGTGCCGTCTAGAGATGGGGATTCAAATGCTGGCTCATGCCCCAGCCTGGCTTCCCAGCCTCTCTGTGGGCAGTGAATGAGCATCACAAACAAGCAGACAAGCTTCTCTTCACTTGCAAAGGATTCACAGAAAACTTTGTTTAACCAGCACACTATGTCAGTTGTCTGAACATTATTACACAATAAAGATCGGGAACCGAAGAGTCAGGACAGATTTCATCCTAAATCCAGGAGGCCAGTGGCCTTTTTAGGAGCAAAGCTCATACCCCGCTGGCCATGCCAATCCAATTGCTCAGAAAGGAAAACAAGCCATCAGGACCAAGGGAACAAATCCTGGGGACAATGCAGTCACACACGTGTCCAGGAAATGCACAGTTGCAGATAGATATCAAGGTAGTTGGCAAGACTCATTCCCCAATGGAAGCCACCAAAATCTCCCTAAATCATAGCTAGTCAAGACAAAATGCATTTTATAGATTTTTTTGTATGGAAACTCTGAAATACCTATTGTTTCATATATAAACTAAAGAGAGGGAAATGGGGCAAAATTCTCTTATCAGTGGGATATAGATTTCATTTCATGTTGAAGAACACTGGTTCAAAGGACGTTCCAGCCTGTGTTTCAAAGACAAAAATAACTTATACATAGAATACTGTTCCTGGGGCTTCTCCCCACCACCTCTGTCAGTGACCTCCCACTAATCTTACTAAACTGAGCATCTAGGGTGGAGACCATTTTTGTCCCTCTCTGTTATGGGGTTTAGACTCAGAGCGTTCCACGCCAGTAAATCACGGCCAACTTAAACAAAATAATGAATCTGTATATTTGTTTGTCAAAATGCAAATTCCCACTAAGCAGCGAAGATACATTTATTTTAAAGGAACTAAAATGGGTGCCTGGGTGGCACTTAACATTGGTTAAGTGACATTGGTTAACTGACTTCGGCTCAGGTCATGATCCTGGAGTCCCAGGATCAAGTCCTGCATCGGGCTCCCTGCTCAGCGGGGAGTCTATTTCTCCCTCTGACCCTCTCCCATCTCGTGCTCTCTCTCATTCTCTATCAAATAAATAGAATCTTTTAAAAAAAGTACTTAACTCTAAAAAGAAAAAAATTTTTAAAAAAGGAACTAAAATGACTCATTACCCTGCTTTCAAGAGTCATCCTATTGATGACTGAGGTTTCAATACCCATAGGACAAAGAAGAGGTGAGCATGAATTAGCAAAGGTGTTGCTTCCAAAAGGTCCTCGTGAGCCTGACAGAAAATATCTCAACGTACTGTTTTCTCAAATGAATACAGATGAGGATCTTGGCCATGAATTTAATTTCTCTGACTGCACATGTGTCTTAGAACCTAAATGTCTTAGAAGACAAATGCACGTGGTTCACCAGAGGATGAGAGAATATTGAACTGTCTGGTTTCGTAGGCTGTTATATAGAAGCCTATATTACATGCTGTAAAATGTTTCCAAAAGGCAACCTCCTCTAAAAATATTAAATTTTAGGGGCACCTGGGTGGCTCAGTCGGTTGGGTGTCTGCCTTCGGCTTGGGTCACGATCCTGGGGTCCTGGGACCAAGCCCCAAGTTGAGCTCCCTGCTCAGCGGGGAGTCTGCTTCTCCCTCTGCCCCTTCCCCACTCACACTTGCTTGCTCTCTGTCAAATAAATAAAACCTTTTAAAAACAGATTAAACTGTAATATAAAAAAGCTAATGTCACAAACTGTGATATGTCATTAATCTGACATTCTCAAAGAATTCATTCATTCATTCATTCATTCATTCATTCATCTAGCTTTACATATTCATTGAGCATCTCCCAGACAGTCTTAAAAGATTAAAAGCTGGATAGGCAAAACCGAAGACACAGTCCAAGGCATGAAGAGTATGGTAGGGACAGGATTGTGCAGTAGTCTGACCATCTGCTGGAGTCCCAGCAAAACAGGGCACCAAAACAAGGCCTTTGTTCTCTTTCTGGAACAGGCCTCTTCCTGCTCAGGATAGCGCCCTGTGCTTCCTAGCTGGGCTGCCTCCCGCTCAGCATCTGGATCTTACCTAAACATCCCACAGAGAGGCCTGCCTTAGCCGCATCTCACCTCTGATTCACCATCATTTCCCCGGCTCCCTTTCCATAGCAACATCACCTGTTCATGAATGCTAGCTCACCAGTTATATCCAATCCCTGACGGCACACACAGCATCGGGTAAATAGTAACGACCAAAACAATGAATAGATAAATAAATAAAATTTAGAAAAGGGGGGACATGTGACAGTATCACAAAGAATTCATGAAGTTCAGAGAAATGTTTCTTCACTGTGAGAGATGGCTTTCTAAAAGGCTGTTCTAAGGGTAGCAAAAATACAATAAAACTCTAAGCGAAGAGCCCTCATTTCTTAACACATTTTCAACTCAGTGACTATTGATTCTTCAGCTGAGAAGGAGGACACGAGACAAACCGTAAGAGACTCTTAATCTCAGGAAACAAACTGAAGGCTGCTGGAACGGTGGGGGTGGGAAGGATAGGGTGTCTGGGTGATGCTCTTTGGGGAGGGTATGTGCTATGGTGAGTGCTGTGAACTGTGTGAGACTGATGATTCACAGACCTGTACCCCTGAAGCAAATCATTACATGTTGGTAAAAAAGAAAATAAATCTATTTATTTATTTATTTTTTAAAGATATTTATTTATTTATTTGACAGAGAGAGATCACAAGTAGACAGAGAGGCAGGCAGAGAGAGAGAGGAAGGGAAGCAGGCTCCCTGCTGAGCCGAGAGCCCGGTGAGGGACTCGATCCCAGGACCCTGGGATCATGACCTGAGCTGAAGGCAGAGGCTTTAACCCAGTGAGCCACCCAGGCGCCCCTAAATAAAATTTTTTTAAAAGGAAAGAAGACATGATACACTTGCATGGCTCCTCCCTTCTCCCACCCAATGATTTTCCTAAGGTATCTTACTATTTGTACGGTTTACATCATTTATATTATGTGCTGCCAATAACTCACATGGTCAATATTTCTTTTTTAATATTTAAACAGAATTCAGGTTCACCACTCATCTTATACCAAACTCCGTACTTTTATTCACTTCTATTTTGGCTGGATTTTGACGTTCAATAGTTTTATTCAGAACCCTTAATCAAAAGGGCTCACAGCAGCTAAGCGCTCTGATTTCTGGCGTGCTTAAAAATATCTGTCCCTTGTCTCTGTCTTTATACTTAAAACAATTTGGCTAAATAAGAAATTATTGGGACATCCTTTGTTCTACTCAGAATCCCTCAGTATCCTTTCAGAAAGTGTAGCTTGGCAGAGGAAGAACCTGAGATCCGTCCCACTATGTCCCCTACCTTTTCTGCCTCAGTGCCAAGTGACCAGCACCAAGGAGATCAAGAAATTCACTATGACTCACTATCAGTCATTCCTTTGTTTTTCTTTTCTCATTTTTTCAGTATTCGCCCACTCTCCTAGCCCCTGGCCACCACTTCTCTACTCTTTCTCTCTCTTTTTAAGATTTTATTTATTTATTTGACAAAGAGAGAGTGAGAAAACCCAAACAGGGGGAGCAGCAGTGGCAGAGGAAGAAGCAGGCTCCCCACTGAGCAGGGAGCCCGATGCAGGGCTTGATCCCAGGACCCTAAGATCATGACCTGAGCCAAAGGCAGACATATGTATCACACCTTCTTTAACTATTCATCTGTTGACAAATATTTAGGTTGTTTCCATATCTAGGCTACTGTGAATAATGCTGTGATGAACATAGGAGTACAGATAGCTCTTCAAGGTTCTGTTTTCATTTCCTTTGCATATAAACCCAGAAGTGGGATTGCTGAATCCTAGTTCTATTTTTAATTTTTTGAGGAACCTCCATACTGTTTTCCATAGTGGCTGCACCAATTTACATTCCTACCTAGAGTACACAAGGGTTTCTCCACATCTTTGCCAACACTTATCTCTGCTCTTTTGAAAGTAGCCATTCTAATGGGTGTGATGCGGTATCTCATTGTGGTTTTGATTTGCATTTCTCTGAGGATTAGTGATGTTGAACTTCTTTACATGTAGCTACTATTTGTCTGTCTTCTTCAGAAAAATGACTTTTTGGTTCCTCTGCCCATTTTTAATTTGTTCTTTGTTTTTTGCCATTGATTTGTGTGCACTATATATTTTGGATATTAACCCCTCGTCAGATATATGATTCTCAGATGTTTTCTCCCATTCCATAGATTGCCTTTGCGTTTCCCCCTTTTTTTTTTTTTTAAGATTTTGTTTATTTCTTTGAGAGAAAGAGCGTGAGCTTGTGCGAGTGCAGAGCAGGAGATGGGCAGAGGGAGAAGCAGACTCCCCACTGACCAGGAAACCCCACCAGGACCCTGAGATCATGCATGAACTGAGTCAAAATCAAACACTTAAATGACGGAGCCACCCAGATGCCCTGCCTGTACATTTTCTTAATGGTATCCTCTGCTGTGCAGAAGCTTTTAGTTGGATATAGTCCTACTTGCTTATATTTCTTTAACTGTTTTTGCTTTTGGTCTCAAATCCAAAAGCCACTGTGAAGACCAACGTCGAGGAGTTTACACCTTACGTTTTCTTCTAGAAGTTTTATGGGTTTTAGGTCTTAAAATTCAAATTTAAAACCTACTTTGAGTTGGAGTTTGTATATGCTGTATAGGATAGGAGTCTAGTTTTGGTCATTGTTTTTAATGTGTACCTAAGTCCTTGTGAATGACAGAGTCAAGTCTGGCCTGAATATTTACAGTTTTCTCTTACCATATACTTAGATTTTCCTCCTCTTTTCTAAAACTCTATGTTAGGAAATCAAATTATGGTGATACTGGGTTCCTTTTGTGTAGTTTCCTGAGGCTGTCTTTGCTGATTGTTTTTTTTTTTCAATGAGGCTTCCTGTTTTGTGGTTTCTGAATTAGTCTTTGTGTCCATATCATTTCTACTTTTTTTTTGCCTGCTTACTTTGGCTGTGCATTCTGCCAGCTTTGGCCTTGATTTCCTCTGTCTCACTCACTCCTCTGAATCGTCTATGCTCAATTTATGTCTCAGAGATCACATCAGCATTTTCTTCAAGAGTCTGAGAACTTAACTTTTCTAAACTCCAGAGCTGGTCTCTGAGCCATCTTCATTTTTCTTCAGGCTTTTGCTATATTTTTCTTTTACTTGTTTATCTTTCAGGTTTTTCTGTATGCTAGCTCTTATTTATTTATTTATTTACTTTTTTTTTTTTTTTTTCTTCTTCAAGTATGATTAGCACACAGTGTTATCTCAGCTTCAGGGGTACATTATAATGATTCAACAGTTCTAGATATTTCTCAGTGCTCATCAAGATAAATGTGCTCTTGACCCCCTTTAGCTAGTTCTTTTGTAGTCCTTCGTCATCTCAGAATGAAATCCGCTATTCATGGAGAGGTATAATGCAGAGTAAACTGCGGATGGGGGGTGAAGCTGAGAAACTGTAAGGCCTTGATTCAAATTTGTCTGGTGTATTTTCTCACCCATCTGTACCTTCTCTGTCCTGGGAGTTTTCAGACTGCCAGGGTAGGGCTGGATAAAAACAAAGCAATTATTGCCAGGTGCCCTCTGGGTGGAGATCTGCCTCTGCTGCCTCCCACACCTCTCTGTCTTATTCACCTTGGGTGGGTCCCTAAGCCAGAAGCCAGATAGCGTAGGGCACGGTCCTCTTCTTCACTGCCAAGCCTCTGGATGTCTAGTGGCATGAAACTGTCTCCACTGGGGCAGGAGAAAGGGTTCACCCACTCTTGCACTTGTGTCCCTGTTCATAGTTCAGCCTCCGCAAGTATCTGAGTTATCTTCAGTTAAATGAAGAATCACTGTGCCAACAAGTAACTTATAAAGAAAACCAAGAAGACTAACAGTGGAGAGCAGGACATGACCAGCAAGGCAGCAAACTGGGAGATGGCAGCAGGAGAGCCTATAAGTCAGTCTAGAGGCATGAAATCACCCCCTCTCTCCTCCAGGACAGGGCAGGCCTGGCTGATATGCTTGTACTTCCTGCAGCTCCAGAAAATTCTGGCTCAGGCTTAGCCTGGAGCTATCAATACAGTAAAAGAAGGGTTTAACACAGGGAGGCTTCAAACACTCTATCCTTCATCCACGCTAGCTTTGTTCTGGAAATTACACCCTGAGTAGATGGAGGAAGGCTTCGCTCTTGGTTCTGCGTACTGCAGGGATAGAGACCGCCATGGAATGATAGGAGGACACTAGAAGTCAGGTTGTCACCATAAACATGGCACACGTTCATACTCATACCTATAAGCATTGGGCAGGCAGGAGAATGGACACCTCAAAGTTCACCCATGTGGACCAGTGCCCACTGCCTGAGGGTGACTGTGCCCCCTTGCAGATCACCCTCTTTTAGCTCCAGAGATCCTCTAGCACAAACCTGGGAGGCAGAGGACACCCAAAATCATGATGGCACTGGGCTTGTCGGCCTGGCAACACGGAAGCGCAAAATCTAAGACAGTAAATGAGAAGGGCTGTTCCTTAACACCTGAGCTGGCTGGCTCCCTGACCTCCAGACACACTTATCCTAAAACGCTCCTCAACAGTCCCTAAAGCCACTGCTGGAACTCCAAGTGACCTCAGCAATCTCTGCCTCCAGGGAACCACTTTTTGACCCTCTCTTCATCTTCCCTCCACCCACCCCACCCACCCCACCCCTGCCTGGGGCTCTCACTCTACTTCTAGTCAAGGGATTAAGGGATTTTTCCAGACTTGACCCAAGAGTCCTGGATGGTTCAAGAGGGGACGGTCAGTCATATCACTACCATCTGTTGCTTACTCGAGGCTGAGTGTCCACATTCCACAGACCTGCCTTGCTTTGGGTCTTAAACAAAATCTCCAAAAAGGCAATAGCTTGCTCTTGGAGTCTAAACACTTCTGGTAAATTATTTTAAATATGATGCTCATAAAGTGCGACAACAGAGACTCAAATATGCTCTGTTATCTCTAGTCCTTGAGAAAATCCTGATAGAAACAATTACTTTAATGGCAATGAAAAAAATGAAATAGGTGACAAATTAATGATCTGAGTCTTCATATCTAAGTCACACCCAAAAGATGGGGGGGGGGAATCCCCTGATCTCTCAATGTTTCAGTCCCAGTGGAGGAAGGATGGGGAGAATGTCTGTTTATGCTGTTAATGTTTTATACCCTACAAAGCGCTTTCACGTGTCTTAATGCGAATGTGTCTGACAATGAGCTTGGGCGGGGTGGGGGGGGGGTGTCTTATCTTCATTTTACATAAGAGAAAACTGAGATTCCGAGAATAAACTTTGAAAGATTGGAGAAGGCTGCAAAACAAAACCACTAGTGTCAACACTGAAGCTAAGTAGATTGCAGCTTAGTTTTTCCCTCTGTCACAGAATCAAAGATTGTAATTAAAATAATGTCATCCCGTTGCTCCTCTACGGGCCTCTCAGCCATATGTCAGAGGTGCATGAGGGTACACAAAGGTGGGAGCCCCTCACAGAATCAAAGAGGGATATAAGCGCTTACTGAAGGCGTCCTGTGTGTGTCACCATGCCCGATGTCACGACAGGTCATTCACGTAGTCCTTACCTTCACTCAGGGGTATCTTTGCTGTTTACACGTAAGGAAAGCAAATGCGAACAAACAATGTTAACATTATCTACTGTACCACTCTGGAGCAGAGCCACAAAAATGTGATGGGTACAAGTACAGGCTGTTAACTATAACGTGATAGTAACCGAGGTCATACGATGTTGGCATAATGATACACAAATCAATCAATGGATGAGAATAAAGAAGCCAGAAATAGGGGCGCCTGGGTGGCTCAGTGGGTTAAAGCCTCTGCCTTTGGCTCAGGTCATGATCCTAGGATCCTGGGATTGAGTCCCGCATCAGGTGCTCTGCTCAGTGGGGAGCCTGTTTCCTCTCCCCTTTCTGCCTGCCTCTCTGCCTACTTGCGATCTTTGTTTGTCAAATAAATAAATAAAATCTTAAAAAAAAAAGAAGCCAGAAATAGACCCTCATTTATCTGATCACTAGATTTTTTAAAGATTTAATTTACTTATTTGACAGAGAAAGAGAGAGCAAGCATGAGGAAGGGCAGAGGGAGAGGAAGAAGCAGGCTCCCCACTGAGCAGGGAGCCTGATGCGGGGCTCAATCCCAGAACCCTGGGTTCATGACCTGAGCCGAGGGCAGATGCTTAACTGACTGAGCCACCCAAGCGCCCCTGACCATTTGATTTTTGACAGAGGTACCATTATAATTCAGAATGGATAGGATGGGCTTTTCAACAAATAGTGCTAGAAAAAATTGGAGCTGCAGACAGAAAAGAATAAACCTCAACCCCTACCTCAGCCCGTATGCTACAATTAATCAAGATGAACCACAAACCTCCCTGTAAAAGCTAAACTAAAGACTTTAAGAAGAAATATAGGAGAATGTCTTCACAGCCTAGAGTAGGCAAAACGCTTTTCAGGACACAGAAAGCAATAACCATAAATAGTGCTAAGTTAGTTTCATAGAAGTGTTGAAATTCTGCCTATCAAAACTCACAATTACAACTTAGTAGTGTAAAGACCCACTAGTCAAAAATGAATTGAAGAGCTGGACACTTCAATTATCACCAGTTACCTAGGGAATGCACATGGAAACCACAGTGATCTACCACTATGCTCCTCCTGGCATGTCGTGAAGGAAATAAGGCTGACAGTGCCAAATGTGAGCAACGATGGAGAGCAACCAGGTCCCTCGCACCTTACGTCCTGGCAGGAGTATAAAATGGTCTGGTGGTGTTCTAGAAACCTGCCCTAGGATCCCTTAATTCCACTCCTAGGTATTAACCTAAGAGAAATGGGGGCATCTGTCCACAAAAAGCCTTGTATCCCAATGTTCACAGCAGCCTTATTCATACCAGCCCCAAACTGGAAACAGCCCAGCAGTTCAGCAACAAGAAAGTAGCCAAACGGCCCCTGGCACAGTGAAACAATGGAATGTACACAGCGATGAAAAGGAACAAGCCACACATAAAGCAACAACATAGATGAATCCCAGAAACATGAAGCCACGCGGAGATGAATGCCTACTGCCTGATCCCTTTCACAGGAAGTTCCAGAACGGACAAAATCAATCTCTAATGGAGAAATCAAAAAAGGGGCTTTGCCTTCAGGGCACTGGGGGCAGGGCAGGAGAGAACTTGCTGGTGTAATAATTAACATATTACAAAGATGCATGCATCTGTCAAGACTCACCTAAAAGTATACTTAAATTTTGTGCATTTCATTTTTAATTAAAAAAAAAAAAAAGAAAAAGAAACAGCTGGGCTGGTATGCTGAGAACTGCCCCCCTCCCCTCCTGCCTGAACTATAGGTGTTCACTCATCGTCCTTCTCCCACTACTGGTGCATCCTTGACCACCCTGGCGTTAAGGGATGGGGAGGCAGGACAAATCTATGGCGGCTCAGGGAACAGTGACCTGAAATAGAAGCTAAAGGGCTTAAGCATATGTAATCCCCAGGAAGGAATGAGTGGTCCCTTGATCTCCAGACAAGCATGCATCCTATTTTTTTTTTTTTTTCTTGAGAAAGAGTGAAAGCAGGCACAAGCAAGTTGGGGGAGCAGCTGAGGGAGAGAGAGAAGCCAGCTCCCCGCTGAGCAGGGAGCCTGAATCTGGGCTCCATCCCTGGACCCTGGGATCTTAACCTAAGCCAAAGGCAGACACTTAACCAACTGAGCCACCCAGGACCATGATAGGCATGCATCCTTAATACTTTTTAAAAAGTCTGCTGGGGGGCACCTGGGTGGCTCAGTGGGTTAAGCCGCTGCCTTCGGCTCAGGTCATGATCTCAGGGTCCTGGGATCAAGTCCCACATCGGGCTCTCTGCTCAGCAGGGAGCCTGCTTCCCTCTCTCTCTCTCTGCCTGCCTCTCCATCTACTTGTGATTTCTCTCTGTCAAATAAATAAATAAAATCTTTAAAAAGTCTGCTGGGGGAGCACCTGGGTGGCTCAGTGGGTTAAAGCCTCTGCTTTTGGCTCAGGTCATGGTCTCAGGGTCCTGGGGTCAAGCCCCACATCAGGGCTCTCTGCTCAGAGGGGAGCCTGCTTCTTCCTCTCTCTCTGCCTGCCTCTCTGCCTACTTGTGATCTCTGTCAAATAAATAAAATCTTTAGGGGCGCCTAGGTGGCTCAGTGGGTTAAGCCTCTGCCTTTGGCTCGGGTCGTGGTCTCGGGGTCCTGGGATCGAGACCCACATGGGGCTCTCTGCTCGGCAGGAAGTCTGCTTCCCCCTCTCTTTCTGCCTGTCTCTCTGCCTACTTGTGATCTCTCTCTCTCTCTCTCTGTAAAATAAATAAAATATTAAAAAAAATAAAATCTTTAAAATAAAAAAAAATTTTAAAAAAAGTCTGCTGGAATATACATGTAACATAAACTTTACCATGTAAGCCATTTTTCATGGACTAGGGGCATTAAGTACATTCATACTGTCTTGCAACCATCACCACTGCCCATCTCGAGAACTCTTCCATCTCCCCAAACTGAAACTGCACTTATCAAACACTAGCTCCCCACTACCCCTTCCCTAGCCCCTGACAACCACCATTCTACTTTCTATCTCTATTTGACTACTCGAGGTACCTACTGAGTGGGATCTGATCATATTTGTCCTATGGTGACCGGCTTATTTCACTCAGCATGATGTCCTAAGATCCATGCTGCAACATAGGTCATAATTTCTTTCCTTTTTAAGGCTAATATTCCATTTAATGTCTATACCGCATTGTATTTATTTGTTCATCGGTCAATGGACACTTGGGCTCTTTCCCCTTTTTGGCTACTGTGAATAATGTTATGAATATGGGTGTACAAATATCTTTTGGAGTCCCTGTCTTTACTTCTGTGGAGTATATACCCAGAAGAAAGCTTCCTATATCATACAGTAAATCCTTTTTCTAATTTTTTAAGGAACTACCAAATTATATTCCATGGGATTTGCACCATTTTATATTCCTACCAGCCATGCACAAGGTCATATCCTGACCAACACTTCCCTTCCTTCTTTCATCCCCCTCTCTCCTCCTTCCTCCTGCCCCACTAACGTGTTTTTTTTTTTTTTTGAGAGTAAGAGTGGGGGAAGGGCAGAGGAAGGGGGAAAGAGAGAGAGAGAATATCTTAAGCACACTCCATGGCTTACTCTCACAACCCTGAGATCATGCCTGAGCCAAAATCAAAAGTTGGACCCTTAACTAAGCCACGCAGGGGCCCCCTTTCTCCCTTTTTCTTGCTTTCTTGTCTTCCTTCTTGATAGTACCTATCCTAATATATGTGAGATGATATTCCTAATATTTTTTAAAGAAAGAAGCAATTCTATGATTCTTTCCCAGAAGAAAAAATAAGAGGGCAGAGCACTGAGCTTCACAGTTAGGAACTGAGGCAAGGAAGTTGCAGGTAATTAAAACAGGGTCCCTATCTCCTCAAAATGCCCAAATTTGGTAAGTTTCCTCGTAAATCTGCACACAAAGTTTGGCCAATACTGTATATATTTGATGCAAGTATGTGGATAATTCCTAGTTGTTAGAAACCAAGGGATTTCATTAGGTTTAAGCAATAAAGTTAAGAAACAAAATATTTACAAAAGAAACAATTTCCCTTCTGACTGGTGTGAGGTGGGTGGTATCTCATTGTGCTTTTGATTTGTATTTCTCTGATGGCTAGTGGTGTTGAACATTTTCTCATGTGTCGGGCATTTTTGGTCTTCTTTGACGAAACGTCTGTTCATGGCTTCTGCCTATTTGATGACTGGATTCTTTGTTTTTTTTGGGTGTTGAGTTTGAGAAGTTCCTTATAGATCTTGGTTATCAGCCCTTTATCTGTAATGTCACTTGCAAGTATCTTCTCCCATTCTGTAGGTTGCCTTTTAACTTTGCCGACTTTCCTATGTTCTTCTGAAGCTTTTTATCTTGATGAAGTCCCAAAAGTTCATTTTTGCTTTTGTTTCCCTCAGCTTTAGAGATGGGTCTAGCAAGAATTTGCTGCGACTGAGGTTGAGAGTTTGCTGACTCTGTTCTCCACTAGGATTTTGATGGATTCCTTTCTAACATTGAGGCCTTTCATACATTTTGAGTTTATCTTTGTGTATGGTGTAAAGAAATGGTCCAGTTTCATTCTTCTGCAAGTGACTGTCCAATCTTCCCAGCACCTGTATAGAAGACACTGTCCTTTTTGCATTGGATACTCTTTCCTTCTTTGTCGAAGATTAGTTGACATTAAGTTGAGGGTCCGTTTCTGAGTTCTCTTTTCTGTTCCATTGATCTATGTGTCTGTTTCTGTGCCAGTACCACGCTGTCTTGATGATCATGGCTTTGTAATAGAGTTTGAGTTCAGGCATTGTGATGTCCCAGCTTTGATTTTCTTTTTCAATATTCCTCTGGTGATCTGGGGTCTTTTCTGGTTCCATGCAAATTTTAGGATTGTTTGTTCTAGCTCTGTAAAATGTTGATGAGGTTATGGAGAAGGGAGAACCCTCTTAAACTACTGGTGGGAAAGTTAACTGGTATAGGCACTCTGGAAAACAGTATGGATGTTCTTCAAGAAGTTAAAAATAAAGCTACCCTATGACCCAGTGATTGCACTACTAGGTATTTACCTCAAAGATACAAACGTAGTGATTCAAAGGGCTACCTGCACCCCAATGTTCATAGCAGCCCAATATCCATAATAGCCAAACTGTTGAAAGAGCCTAAATGTCCCTCAACAGATGAATGGATAAAGATGTAGTTCATGTATACAATGGATATTACTCAGTCATCAGAAAATATGAATATTTACCATTTGCATCAACCTGGATGGAACTGGAGGTATTATGTTGAGCAAATTAAGTTAGAGAAAGACAAATATCTTGTGGTTTCACTCACATGTGGAATATGGGCAACAGCACAGTCGATCATAGGGGAAGGGGGGGAAATGAATGGGAAGTCAGCAAAGAGGGGGAAAAACTGTAAGAGACTAACTATAGGAAACAAACTGAGGGTTGCTGGAGAGGAAGTAGATAAGGGAATGGGGTACTTGGTGATGGGCATTGAGAAGACTCCATGATGTAATGAGCACTGGGTGTTATATGGAACTGACGAACTGAACTTTACATCTGAGACTAATGATGTACCATATGTTGGCGAATTGAATTTAAATTAAAAAAAAGAAGCAATTTCCACTTGGAAATATCTTTATTCAGGTTTAATGGTTATAGAAATGTTCTCAAAAATTGAATAGAATCACAGCAAACATTTTCCCCTTTATATCACATCAAAATTGTAGGAAAATATCCATTCTGCCCACTAAAAGACTAATTCTTAACAAATATATATTTATGTAAATTAACCAATAAAACATATTCAATACAAAAGTGTTATATTTAGAATTCTTTGAAACTTTTAGAACTGGGACACACTTAAACATCCTCAAAATCCCAGAGATATTAGCAATTATCAAATTTCTTATTCCTGTATTTTGAATGAATAAAATAACCCATCACAAAGAACAATTTTAACTTGTATCCTAAGTGAATTTAGTTGGAAATTGTAGAAATCTGAGAATCAATCAGAAACCTGATGATAGCTAGCTCAGTTTTCGTAAGGCATGCAGAAAATGACCCTAGACACGGCCACTTTGCTTTTAGGGAGTGCACCCTGACTTATCCCCAGCCAGAGCCCCACATTCTTTGGATTTACAAATGAAACAGGAAGGCCATGGAGGGCCTTCATTTTAGTTGCTTGTCAATCGCCTCTAATTTTTTTAGAAAATTTTTACTTAAATTCAATTTAGTTAACATATAGTGTATTATTTGTTTCGGGGGTGGACTTTAGTGACTCACCAGTGACATATCACACCCAGTGCTCATTACATCTTGTGCCCTTCTTAATGCCCATCACCCAGTTACCCCGTCCACCTCCCCACCTCCCCTCCAGCAACCTTCAGTTTGTTTCTCAGAGTCGAGTCTCTCTTGGTTTGCCTCCCTCTCTGATTTTATCTTACTGGTTTTCAACATTTTGAGGAACCTCCATGCTGTTTTCCAGAGTGGTTGCACCAGCTTGCATTCCCACCAACAGTGTAGGAGGGTTCCCCTTTCTCCGCATCCTCGCCAGCATCTGTCATTTCCTGACTTGTTGATTTTAGCCATTCTGACTGGTTTTTTCTGACTTGAAATTAAAGGGTATCTGGCCTTTATGGGAGTAAAACTCTTCAGCATTGTTTTGTTTGTTTGTTTTTTTACCACAGTTGTAGTTCTAATGGCCTCCAGGGCCCTAAAACTAGCCAGAAATACAAACTAGAGTCGGGGGCATTTCCTTCCTCTGGCATGAAACAAATTCTAACAGATATAAAAACACTGTTCCTAGCAAAGTAGCTCAAGTTCATTGAGTGGTTTTGTCAGCTGCCTGGAACAGAATGAATGTGAAAGGGAACAGTACAGGGAGCTCTAGAGACCAGCATTGCTATCAAGAGAGACAGCAGGATGAGCTCCATAAGCTCTCTCCCAGGCAGACCTCTTCTTACTGACATCTGAAATCTGTGTTGACAGAGAAATTCTATTAGGTCTACTTTAGGCAAATCATCCAATCTAGACACTACAAATAACGTCAGAACCAAGGATGGATCGTTTAAGTAAAGCATGCAATGGATAAACTCTGTTTCTACTTATATATCTGACCCAGAAGTATGTAAAAGATATTATGTATCTGTAGTGTATGGGCACTAATTTAGGCAGCACTCTAAAAGGATAATTGCAAATAGGACTGAGGTGCGACTGTGTGGATGAGTAAGAAGCTTTCTGAATAATTAGATGCTGGCAAGACCAATGAAGTGAGATCACTGCAAATAGAAAGTGTGAGTGGGCACTGGGGGTGTGGGGCTCGAATCGTCACTGGGAGGGGCATAATCCCTGCCCAGGGACTGAACACCCTGTCACAGGCCCCCTAAGAGAAAAAAGAAACAAACATTATACAAGGTCTGTCACCATGTACACCTGCCAGGAAAAGACAGCTGTCCTATATTCAATAAAACAACTGCTATGGAATTTTGACATTTTCTCTAACTTCTTTTGCTTTTATCTTGAATGAAAATGAGCATGGTTCAAAGTACGGGAAAAAATATGGAAAAATGTGAGGCTTGCTAGATAAAATAGAGAACGTATGCTTAAATTTGAATTTCAGATCAACAATGAATGTTTTATATAAGTATGCCCCATGCACTATTTGGGACAAACTAAAACTAGAACGTTATCCATTATTTATCTGAAATTCGGATTTAACTGGGCACCCTATATTTCTATTTGCTACATCTGGCAACCATAGAGGAAGCACAAATTTGTTTGACCTTCCTAAAACCCTCTCTGCTGGTCACTGTATAGAATGCTAAAGCAGCATGGAACAAGGCAGACCTGTCACTGAGTTGTCACTGCAAATGGTGAGGGAGAGGCAGCCCAGGACTGGCCATGAACCACAAGTACAGCTACTCTGTTTTCATCAATATTTTAACCCACTGAGCCACCCAGGCGCCCCTGTTTTCATCAATATTTTAAAAAGATTTTATTTATTTATTTGACAGAGAGAGAGCTAGAGATAGATAAAGAGAGCAGGAGCAGGAGGGAGAGGGAAAGGCAGACTCTCCGCTGAGCTGGGAGCCCCATGTGGGGCTTGATCCCAGGATCCTGAGATCATGACCTAAGCCAAAGGCAGATGCTTAGCTGACGGAGCCATCCAAGGACCCCTGTTTTCATCAGTTTTTAAGATTATATTTATCTCTTTGTTTCTAAACTGTGCTATTATTTTGGACCCAGATTTAAATATTACATATGTGATTTTAGGAGACTTACTCAATAGTTAAAGCGTTTCACCATGACCACAACATTGTAAAGCCAAAAAAAAAAAAAAAAATCCTTTGGTCCCCAACCTCTCCCTGAAATTCACCACTGTTACATAATTTCCCTCTTACTCCTCAAGACACATGTTTCAATCAAACTCCAAAGGTGATAAAATGTTTATATCCTCTCTCTAACGCAGAACTATAGGTGTTCACAATCTCTCTGGGATGGTCAATTTTAGAACCTGGAAAGAGATGTTCACATAACTTAATTATTTCTTGGTTCTTCTGAAGTACTTTTTTCCCCCTCCTGTTAACACTTCCCATAAGCATATTATTTTAGATTGAGAATATCTAAAAAAGTTTTTACAGTGCAACATTTAATTCATGATTCCTTTCACAGAAATGCTTACTAAGAATAATATTATCCCACCTCCTTTTATGTGGCATACTTCCATGATACCAAAACCAGTCAAAGACACTGCAAAGAAGTGCCAACATCTCTCATGAACAAAGAGAGGCAGAACAAACCTCAACAAAGTATTAATACACCGAATCTAGTGATACCTAGAAAGAATTATACGTGATGATCATGAGGGTTTCATGCCAGGGATACAAGGCTAGTTTGATTTTTTAAAAATCCACTGGTCTATGTGTCTGTTTTTATGCCAGTACCATGCTGTCTTGGTGATCACAGCTTTGTAATAAAGCTTGAAATCAGGTAAGGTGATGCCGCCAGCTTTATTTTTGTTTTTCAACATTTCCTTAGCGATTCGGGGTCTCTTCTGATTCCATACAAATTTTAGGATTATTTGCTCCAGCTCCTTGAAGAATGCCGGTGGAATTTTGATCGGAATGGCATTAAAAGTATAGATTGCTCTAGGCAGTATAGACATTTTAACAATGTTTATTCTTCCGATCCAAGAGCATGGAATGGTCTTCCATCTTTTTGTGTCTTCTTCAATTTCTTTCATGAGTGTTCTATAGTTCCTCAAGTATAGATCCTTTACCTCTTTAGTTAGGTTTATTCCCAGGTATCTTATGGTTCTTGGTGCTATAGTAAATGGAATCGATTCTCTAATTTCCCTTTCTGTATTTTCATTGTTAGTGTATAAGAAAGCCACTGATTTCTGCACACTGACTTTGTATCCTGCCACACTGCTGAATTGCTGTATGAGTTCTAGTAGTTTGGGGGTGGAGTCTTTTGGGTTTCAAGCAATATAATCCATAGCCAAAATATTAGAGCCACATGATCATATCAATGGCCTCAGGAAAACATCTAACAAAATCCAACATATATTCATGATGAAAAAAATCACGAAGCAAACTAGGGATATGAGGTAACTTTCTCAAACAGATAGGGCATCCTTGAAAAAACTATAGCTACTATCACAACTAATGACCAAATACCGAACACTTTCTCCCTAAGATTAGAAACAAGAAAGGATGTATAACTCTCACATTGCTATTTGACAGAGTATTAGAAGATCTAGCAAGTCCAGTAAAGCCAGGAAAATAAATAAAAGGGACGGAGATCGAAAAAGAAGAAATAAAGCTATTTATAGATGATGTAATAGTCTACCTAGAAAATCTTAAGGAATATACAGGAAATCTCCTAGAACTAAATGAATTCATCAAAGTCACAGGATATAAGATCAACAGAAAAATCAACTCCATTTCCACATATTAGCAGTGCACGCATGGAAACAGAAATAAAACACATTATAATTCAAAAACACTCAAAATAAAATACTTAGGTATAAAATAAGCAAAACATATATGGAACTTATAGACTGGAAATTACCAAAGAAATCTAAGCAAATGGAGAAATGTACAATGTTCGTGAGTTAAAAGCCTCAACAGAGTAAAGATGTCAATTTTCTCCAAATTCCTTCTGGAATCTCAGCAAGGTGTTTTTTGTGGACATAGACAAGCTTATTCCAAGATATTTACAGAAAGGCAAAGAAACTGACAAAGGCAAAAAACAATTCAGTGGAGGAAAAAATAGCCTTTTTATTCAGTAGTGCAGGAGCAACTGAACATCCACAGGAAAAAAGAAATTGAAATGTGACCTAAACATCAGACCTGATACTAAAAAAATGAATTCAAGTGGATCATAAGTTTTAGTGTTAAATGGAAAATTATAAAATTTTAGAAGAAATCATAGGAAATCTTTAGTACCTAGGCCTAGGTGAAAAGTTCTTAGACATGACACGAAAGTTAAAAATAATAAATTGTCCTTCATGAAAATTAAAACAAAACCAAAAAACATTTGCTCAGCAGAAAACCCTTTAGCAGAAAGTAAAAGCTTGGTCATCATCTCCAGCTCAGGAATAACCCCTAGCGGGTGAGGCCAGAGACCATGATTACATAATCCTTACCTCTCATTTGACCCATCCAATCTCATTGGCCCCTTATTCCTCCTCAGTGATCTGGAGGACTCCCCTCCTTCACACTGATGTGGAAGACCCCCTTCACAGAGATCCAGAGGACCACCACTCCTGCTCAGTGATCTAGAGGACCCTAGCTCTTCCTTAGTGATCTGGAGGAACCCCCTCCTTCACAGTGATTTGGAGGACCTCCCCCCTCCACAGTGATCAGAGGACCCCCCACTCCTCCTTGGTGATCTGGAGGACCCGCCTCCTTTTCAGTGATCTGGAGCCCCCACTACTCTTAACTGACCTGTAGGGCCCCTTTTACAATTCATGTAACAGCCAAAGGAACCTTTGCCAAATGCAACTCTGACCATGATCCAGTACTTACTGTTTGAAATCCCCAAACATTACAACAGATGTGATGGATTGGGGTGAACCAACCAGAGAGCTGGACTAGGGTGGGGATTCTAAGATGCTGGTGTGCTGCTCTCCCAGCCCCTGGGTCCGTGGCACTCCCACAAGAGCAGCCATGGCTCAGAGGACACGTTTAAGAGCAACACTGAGGCAGGCGGCTTCCTCCCTCCACCTCTTCTTTCTGGGCCAGCAGCAGCCCCAGGCCTCAGTGACAACGTTGCTTCCCACAGCAGGTGAGGGCTGACCTCAGCAACCTGATGTCACCACCACACAGTGACAAAGCTACCAGGAGGTGGCGCTTTGGGGAGCAGGGCCCTCTTGTTCCTGTTCCTCCTCTTTCCGCTTGCTTGCCGGCAGGACTGTAAGCACATTGGAGGTTCTTGGACCAAATGAAAAAAGACCTTAGGGGACCAGCAGGATGAAAAGTACCTTTAAACAGAACTCTAAAGGGAATAGATCCTCATTAGGGGCTCTAATACCCTGGAGCCACAAGAACCTTCCAAAGACACAGCTCCTGCCTGAAGTTTGCACTGGTATCCACTCAGCAGGGGTGCAGGAACATGGGTAAGGGCAAGCCTGGAGGGCACAGTGCATGGTGGACACCTCCTCACAGATGCAATGCCTGAGGGGAACTTCCATTGCCATGACCGTATTTCATAACGTTAAGAGCACATCAATGTGAAAATCGGGGCGTTCAGTTGGACCAATAGTGCAAGAAAGAAGCTCTACCCTGGGCTTCTGTAGCCAGATCACTAACATGCAGGGTCTTGTCGCCGGACTGAGGAACTGATACGTGTGAGGGGACACAGACAAGCTCCACAGGGGCGTCTCCACTGTAGGACTCTTCGGCACAAACAACAACACCCATCCCGTGACAAGAGCCATGTGGGGCGGATTTGGGATATAAACACTCACGTCAAGGCTGGGATTCTTAAACAACCTTAAACATCATAATCACTTTCTGGGGAGATGCCGTGAAGGGGTCACATGTAGAGATGCAAATCATAAATGACATGGTTAAGAAGTTGCCTTATTTACTTAAAAAATAAACTTTGGGCGTTTTTGTTGTTTTTGCTGCTGTTTTGTTTTTAGCTCTTTAATTTGGTCGGATGTGAACTAAATTATTTGCACAAAGTAAAATCTTTTCTGTTAATAGAAATATTACCTCTTTTGGCTGGTATTCCCCATTAACAGTTTCTTTTTTTATTATTTATATTAACATGTAATGTATTATTTGCCACAGGTGTACAGGTCTGTGAATAGTCAGGCTTACACATTTCACAGCATTCACCATAGCACATACCCTCCCCAATGTCTGTAACCCAACCACCCATTCCATACCCCTCTTCCAGCAACCCTCAGTTTGCTTTGTAAAATTAAGAGTCTCCCCATTAACACTTTCAAGACACAAGCAGTAGATTCTGAAATAATCTTCCAGGATGTTATTCAAAGAGAGCTCAAAGCTTATTCTCTAGACAACAGCAGTCTGTTTTCAATTAGAACGATCAAAGGTAACATTGAACCTTTGGACATTATCAAGCTTCCTTTAATGATAGACATACCTTGAAGTTAACCAGATGGTTTTGGTTTTTTATTTATTTATTTATTTTTGGTCTATTTTTTTTTCCTTTTAAAAAAATCAACAATTTTGGAAAACCCATTTTTAAAGTTAATTCTCAGGTTTCAGAAAATACCACACATGAACAAGAACCATTAAGATCTGTATCATCTCTAGATTCCACATGACCTGATCAACTACATCCCATTATCCAGATTTCCCCAAATGACGTTTTAGAATCTGTACAAATGAGCACATCAAAGGGATACTCAAGGTTAACAGGTCTGTGTGATTTCATGCTGACAGGACAGACTGCTGGAGAGTCACGTCCTGTTGCCAAAGAACATTCGCCATCATCTGTGCAAGATGGGGGCTGGAAGGCAAAGCTCCACCATGCCCAAAGGGGACGGTCACTCAGATAAACATATTAATAGTCACTGTAAAATAGAGCGCCACCTTTATTTGCCTGCTTGGTAAAGAGAGGAGGGGGCTGTGGTGTGGCAGCTTATCATGAGGTCTGTGGCCAGAAGACATGAGCCCGGACCCCCTTTCTGAGTCACGCTGAGACACCCCCTGCCCCCGGGGCAAAGTACTGAACTTGAACATCAGTTTCATCATCTCTGACAGGAGGGGAACACTGTCCCTGCTCCTCCCTGCTTCCAAGGATATGGGAGGTGATGCTGTGGGAAGCCGGGCTTCAATCCTGAAGGGCCATGGAAATGTGACTCATGGGAGTGGAAGGTTCCCTCAGCTCAGAGGGCTGTTCTGAAATGTCTCCTAATTCAAGATTTAGCCTCCGGAGCCTATGTGACAAACCCACAGTGACAGCTCGGCAGTCTGCTCTGCCTTTGCCCATCTACCCATCTACAGGACCCATTCCTAACCCCCCACCCAGAGTAGGTTTATCAGACCTGGGATGTGCTCTGTGGGCAGGTGACATCATCTGAGCACAGTAAGAAAGTAAACTGAGTTGCACAAGCCCATGTGGGAATAAAAACTCCTCATTTAAATGCAGAACTGGTCTCTACAAAATCCGATTCTCTTCTCCCAGATTTCTAAGAATCACTGCTTACTAAAGTGCCTTTAGATTCTTGCTTGACTCAGTATCAATCCCCATTTGCCGTTAACTTTATTTACTCTACCTGAAAAACCTCACTCATGCTTCTACCTGGCTGGAAAGAGTGTGGTATTTCTGGAAAGCTAAAGTTCTCTTGTATGCTGAAGCTAGGAATCCCTGTGACCCAGCGATTGCCTTCCTAGGTATGTGCCCCACAGGAAGGCATCCAAATGTTCAGCAAAAGACATGTGCTTAGAAGAGCCCAAACTGGAAACTACCCCCTCCACGCCCATCCATGGTAAATAGTGTGTATTTACACACTGAGACTGAATGATCTCCGGCGACACACCAGGACTCAGACAAACTCTGCCAACACATGAGGGGTAGGAGGAGCCAGAGAAGCATACACACTGTGGATCTCACTTGCAGAAAGCACAAACAAGCCACCCCAATTTACGGTATAAGAAGTGATGACCGCGCTTACCCCAGGTGGGCTCCTGGGGTGCTGGCGTGTTCTGTTTCTTGATCTGGGTGCAAACAGGGTACATTTAGTTTGTGAACATTTACCAAGCTGTACATTTATGATGTGCACCTTTCTGGGTGAGGTCATGCTTCTATAAAAAGATGTAAGCCAGGGAGAGAAAATGGTTCTCATACCGATCCCAGGACTTGGTTTTTCCTACAGTCAAGTAGGCAAGAGGAAATAATTTCCTCAGCCACTGCTGAGGGGGAGACCCTTGTGGGCCCAGCAGGTACCCAGCCCTCTGATGACCGGTTTCAGCAGAGACCGTATGGGGTGTGTGGGTGGGTGGGCAGGTAAGAGGACATCCTGCAGGTCAGAAATTAAGGCATGTTATTTAACTAGATTGCAAATGCACTCTGACTTCTGACAAGATTCGTGACTCTCTCCAAATTTACGGTGACTCACCTGTGATCTTGTCAAAACCGTGACAAAACCCTGACCTATTTAGTGCTAGGAAAGTGCCTCTAAATGACATCGCTGCTTCCCTATTTAAAGTATGTCTCTCATGACTTAAGCAAGAGCAGACCAGAAGAAAATCCCAAATTCACTGCATTCCAGAAGATGGTTTTACATTTGCTACTTGTCCTCCCAAAGATCCCAAATGCTCATGTGACATGCATGGTAATTAATGCCTCAGGTTCCCCAACGGCGAGGGCAGAAGGTGTGGGTGAGACACCACCGAGCCCTGGGTCCACATGTGCACCTTCACACCACTTCTATGCAGACCTTAGTCACCACTCTACAGAGGAACAAGAGGAAATCCAACCAGGTCTTGTGGCTGGAAGACTGCCCACGCCCCAACCAGGACCACCGTCCTGATGGCTGAGAGGGATAGGACCCTCTAAAAGTACTTGGAAACAAACCTTTTACACAACTCTTGGGAGTCTGTTCTTAGGAGTTTTAATCTTACATGTGACAATCTTAAACGTTTTTCTCAACAATAAAAATTCCAATTCAGCCTTCACTTAAGGCTTGATTCACTTAAGGCTTCCAATCAAGCCCTCCTTAAAACATGTTCCACAGTGACTTTTTTTTTTCTACCTGTGCTATGTCTCCAGTTCTTCCCTTAAAAACTTACAACTTAAAAATTAAAGTCTGTACCATTTTCACCTAATAGGGTTATGGCAGGTCATGCCCATGTTTCCTGCAAACATCTGTGGTGACAGCATCGCAAAAGAACCTTTGCTGAGCTGGGTAATATGCTCAAAGCCTAACTATGTCAGTTACTCTTTTTGGCATCTATCTATATATCTATCTATCTATATTTTTTCTTCCCCCCTGTTCTATAACTCAAACCAAACAGTTTAAGGACTGGCAGAGCTTGCCTGTTACATGGGGTATGCGGCCTAGGAACGCCCCTCCATCCTCTGTGGGATGGGCTCTAAGCTCTGCACCTGGTGTTTGACGGCAGGGTACCTCCCACCTAATGCACACAGCCTCAGGGAGGACCGCCTTTCCACCCCCGCCCCCTGACCCAGGACAGAAAGGCCGTGAACTAGGGGGATTGGAGACACACACTAGAGCATTCAAATTAAAGTTTATTCATTCCAAAGACTACCCAAAGTTCCAAGGACATATTCACTTTGATGAGGAATTTGAAAATCAAGGAAAGATGATGATGACCCTTAAACACTCGTCATTTGAAATGCCTTCTACAACTTTCCTATAAATAAATTGGTTTCTTGCCATCCAAATGCCTTCCTATTCACATCTTACTGCTTATTTTAAAACAATAGTAATTGGGGGGCACCTGGGTGGCTCAGTTGTTTAAGTGTCTGACTCTTAATTTGGCTGAGGTCACGATCTCAGGGTTGTGAGATCAAGCCCCCACATCAGGCTCTTCACTGGGCATGGAGCCTGCTTAAATTTCCCTCTCTCTCCCTCTCCTTCAGCTCCTCTTCCCCTCTCCCCCACTAAAAAAAAATTTTAAATAAATAAAATAAAATAATGGTAATTTTAAAAAGCAGAATTCTTGGATGTGTCAGCCTTCCCCGTCTCACGTGGCACCGCCTATTCCTTCACTGGGCCTGAAGTGTATACACCCATTTTCCTGATGTCTATACACACCTTGTCCCATGTCCTAAGTCTGTCTATCTCAAGGAGAGGTAAAATGAAAGAGGCTGCTGAGCCTCTGGTTCTCCTGCCTTTGCTCCATACCAGCCTTTCCAATAGCTAAACAGACACACCTTCCCTTGGTAACCACACAGTGGCAGTGCTGGCAGAGGAGGCCTTTTGGTCCTCTGCCCCCATGAAGCTGATTACATTGTAGCTCTCCATAACGTGCCCCCTAGGGACAGGGCAGGAGACCCCCTCTCAGCATGGGCCCCTCTTCACAGGTCCTGAGACCTCAATGAGGTCCTTGTGGAAGGCCCACAATGAGGCCAGCCTGGGACATCTTTGACTGCCCAGTTCTCTCCCTACCAGGACCCACCTTGTGCCTCTGGAAATAACCCTGCCCTTCCTGCACTTCCTACACCTCCCCCAAGATCTTCCAGTACCCCATGTTCTAAGCTGGCCCTATAGAAAGATGAGGAAAGGCCCATGCAGGTCTGGAGAGGCAAAGAACTCTGAGTCCAGCAACAGAGGGTCAGCCGGCCCTGTGGAGGAAGAGGAAGAGGAAGAGGAGTGGGAGCAGGATGGGGAGGAGTAGGAGGAAGAGGAGATATTGTCCTGGGACCTCCAGAGCACAAGTAGGTCCGTGGCCCTAGGGCTACACCCCAGGCAGTTCTCAGTCCCATGGCCCCCAGGATCTCAGGGATTCGCTGTTCTGAGGGCTGTTTCCTCCTGCTTCTAGCTGCTCCTCTCTCTGCCTCAGACTGGTTCGGACCCCCTAGAAGTCCTGATCTCAGGAATCTGATCCACACAACTCCTTCCTGGTCAGCTGAGCAATTCCTAAGAGGCCAAAAGCAGCCACTGTTCCCTCTGGGGTGCAGACTGTTGGGTCTGTAATCAAAGGAACGAGACTGATCAAAGTGAAGGTCAAGCAAAGCTTTATTTTGTGTCAAGCATCGAGAATCAAACTGACCAGTCAGGGCCAAAGAGGCGACCCTTGCCCGTCTCACAGACTAAGTTTTATAGAGCAAAGGCCATGTGGTTGAGCCTGGCTACACACAGGTTACAATTTACCTTAGTAGATATTTGAACTAGCCTATTACCTTGGTCAGAATTGGTGCCCAAGAGGCGGGGCCCAGTCTCCCTGGCAGCAGGGGAGACAGTATGCGCGCCGCACTGATTGGCTGTCTCCACCTGGCCTGACCTGCCCCTGTATCTGGGCTTTGCAAGTAAGTTCCTCTGGGAGGGGCGGGGTCAATCTAAGTTTACTGCACAGGGTCAATCTAAGTTTACTGCATAAACAACAAAATGGCTCCCTCTGGCTAAGTAGGCCCTTACACAGACCATCGTTTAGCTTTCTTTGCAGGAGGTCTGGAGAGAGGATGCGGCATCGCAAAGTCTGAGCACACGGCCGCTGACAAAGTTTAGAAAGATGGAAGGAGGGGGTATAGCAGAGACCAGAGTACAACTGCCGAGGGGGCCGACTGAAAACCAAGAGAACAGAAATAAAGGGAGAGCTCTGGCAATGGCACTCGAGCAGAAACGGGAGGAAGTGCGGCTCTCCCGGTGGTGGTGATCTGACCTGCGGCACTGGAACGATGCACCCGCTTGACCTTGAACACGTCCACCGCGCAGCCACAGAGCCCCACCCTCGACATGCCGCGCTGGAGCGATGCGCCCTTTTGACCTGGAACATGTCCACGGTGTGGCCACGGTGCCCCACACATGATAGGCCACGCTGAGCGATGCACCCTCTTGACCTGGAACACATCCACCGCGGGGCCACGGAGCCCTGTCCTCAGGGAACCCTCAATCGATAGTCCCTCCACCACCCACAGCACATTCAGCTGAGGCAGGGCCATGTGACCACAGAAACCTCAGCTTAAAAGGAATATTTAATACTGTGGAAAAGCCTCCAGAAATCACTCCAGGTGAAAAGGGAAACAAAACTGGACGAAACCTCCTTGGCGCACATGGTCACCTCTTTTCCAATGGGTATTTTTCCAGAGAGTATTTTCTACTTTGATGAGGGAGAATATGTCGAGACAAAGTGTCAGTTGAATGAATGAGGTGACAGGAAGCCAAGGGCAGCTCATTTTCGCCAAGATGAAATGCAGGAAGAGAGTCAGTAAGACGCCGAGAGATGCCGTGCCTGTTCCTCGTGCAGAGGGGACAGTGGAGACTCCCTTTCACCCTCCCCCAAGCTCCGTCGAGGAAGCTGGATGCCCAGTGGGTCTGCTGTCTCTGTCATCTTTTGGGTGAATCAGGCAGCAGGGAATGCGTGCTCAATGTCAGGGCATGCTCAGACTACAGAGAAAGCTTAAGACAGAACAGGGGGGCACCTGGAGACATGTCACATAAACTCATGACCATGTCAAACCTTCCACGAGTCAAAAGAGGTAATGAGTGGTCTGTGCTCCCACTATCCCACCTCATTCCCAACATGCAGAAGGACAGCAGCCAGAGCAGGACCAGGCAAACACCTGCCTGATGGGAGTGCAGACAGAAATGAACAAAGGGGTACAGTAAGGACAAAGGGCAAGACAAGTGTTTTCTAACGCTATGCACAACTATTAGTGTCCCCCCTCAACTACCAGGAGAAGGAGGCTAGTTGTAAAGACTCCAAGTCATAGTGACCTGGTAAGGGTTCTACACTCCAAAGAAGTAATAGAGTGACTTCAGACCCCAAATCTACTATGTACATGTTTTTGTTTTTGTTTTTGTTTTTGGGGGGGAGGGATAAAATACTGCAAGACTTTGGGGGGCACTAATGGTGCAAGGGAGTGCAAAACAAATAATTACTTGCTTTTGGAAATCTAAAGAGCTTTTCCTATGCCATGACCGTGAAAAGCACCATCCTCCATAAGGAAGGCACCCCGTGAGTGAGATTTATGAACACACGAAAATCTGCAACCTGCCCTTTGGAAGCCAGGACCTTAAGTGTAGAGTTCCCAGGAAGGCACACACTCTGTGATGTGAGCGCATACTTTAAAGGTTCAGGGATGGGGGCAAGCTGGGAAATGCCTTCAGAAGGAAAACCATAAAAAGTGTCATAGAGAAGGGGTGCTTGAAAGGCAGGCTCTACAGACACCTAGAAAGGGGAAGGGAGGGGTGCCTGGGTGGCTCAGTGGGTTAAGCCGCTGCCTTCGGCTCAGGTCATGATCTCGGGGTCCTGGGATCGAGTCCCGCGTCGGGCCCTCTCCTCAGCAAGGAGCCTGCTTCCTCCTCTCTCTCTCTGCCTGCTTGTGATTTCTCTCTGTCAAATAAATAAATAAAATCTTTAAAAAAAAAAAAAAAAAAAAAGAAAGGGGAAGGGAAACCAGCAGCCAAGATCAGAGCAAGGCAGCTATGTACTGTGGCACAGCTGGAATGAGGGCAGCTGGGGTAGACAATCTGCCTGGGGGCAGTGTCTAACCTTGAACTTCATATAATGGTTTCCCAATGGTAGGGAATACTCTCAAATGTTCTGTGCGCTTTTTTTTTTTTTTAAGTTTTCTACAATCAAGAAAAATGCAAAAGAAACCTCAGTTGCATATCTTCTGCACAACAGGTTCAAGAACATTCCAGCCATTAAGGTATGGATTGCTTTCCTCCTTTCTCTGCACTGACCCAGCACTCAGGGGCTGAAGCACTATGTGCTCTTCTACACCCAAGCTTTGCATTTTCAATCTTGTTGTTATGATAAAAAGAAGGAAACAAGTAAACTTCTAACACACTTAGTTGCAAAGAGTCAGCCAATACTTGGCCTTAGAGCAACTGACAGAGTTCCCCAATGTAACCAATACTCTTCCAGCCATGACTGAGCACTCAGTCAAGAAAAGTGCTCCCTGCACATTCCTAGGCCTGTCCTTTGGTGGGTTTACTTTCTAAGCGGTTCCCAACTTCAGGACAACCATCCACTCAACACATACACAGTGTCTGTGGCATGTGGCTAGCTCTGTCCTGACCTCCACACTGACTACATCCCTGTCTCATAGAAAGCATTTCCACAGCTCTCACCATAGGCTGCATGACTATAAACAAAGGGGAGGGGCTCAGAGGAGCCTCAGCTCAGACCAGCCCCCAGAGCTGCCAAAACCATCCACCCAAGGAGTTAACATGCAAGATGGCCCCAGGCTCACAGCAGCCCTGGGGGCTGGAAATAAAACAAATATAACCTCCCTGGCCAGGTGTACCCACCCTGAAGCCAAGGCAAAGATGAGGCTGTAAACAAGTGAGAAAACACAATAAGCAGCAGCTCCCCAAAACAGGGACCAGCAGATCCAGCAGAGTAGGACCAGACACCCCCTTGGCGACCACGATGTTCAGGTAACAGGCTATTACTCACAAACTGTAACATACTATTTTAAGTGATGGAGTCAGGCATTTTTCAAAATGATCAAAACCATCAGTAAACAGTATGACACTTTTAAAAAGACCAAGGATGTGGGAAATTAAGGGAATTCATGGAAATGACTAATACAGAAACAAAAAAACCAGCTGGTGAGGTTTTCCAGTGAATTGACATGCATCACATGAAGGGCAGATTCAGACTATCCAGAATGAAGTATAGAAAGCCAGAAGAAAGATAATGTAAGAGAAGGCTTATAAAACAAGAATGGAACAAAAAAGACCAATAAATGAGTAACTGGAAAAGAAAAGAAAAGAAAGAAGGAAAGTAGTAACAGGCCATCTTTGAAGAGCTAGTGGCTAATAATGTCCTAGAATTGATGCCAGCCGTGAATCATCCACGGGGGTGGGGAGTGGGGGAGGGCTCACAGAAGTCACTAGATGGGACGGCTCATTCTCTTATCCTCCCAGGTATCCAAGGAAGCTTCCGGAGGGCTACATTCTTCAAGATCTCACACATTCTGATTGCATAGCTGAGCCCAGGATGTCATTCTTCCCAAACGCCAAATATATTTTTCTCTTTCTCCACAGTTGAGACAGCACAGTGATGGTGTTGATCATTTCAACTGATTCTTGGGTGCTGCTGACTTCTTGTCTCTACAGGGATGTGGGGCTCAGCCCTGCTGGCTTCTCTGAAGACATGGCCCACAGGTTACTCATCCCCATGACTGACAACCTCTGTTTACTCTATAAACCAGTGGCAGGCTGAGAAAGAAGAAAAATATCTAGAGATTCACCCTACTGTCATTTTGTGCGTGGTGAACGTCCCCGCAAAGCAAGTGAAGACAGTGAGTGTGTGTGCTCTCCTCATCCTACACCACATGCCTGGCAGGTGCCACAGGAACAACAGGCTGTAGGAGCACTCTATCTTAGATTACTGCAGGTAAGCTGTTCCAAAATATACTTAGGTCAATAGATTTGCATGCACAAAGAGTTTGTAAGAGAATACGAAATGTTCACAAGCTTCAGTCAACCCAACAAAGCAAGGGCCCACCTCCCAGGTGTGAAGAACTAATCGGGGAGTTTGTAAAAGACAGTTTGTACTTCCAGAGATGTGTGGCTAGCAAATTGTGTGCTCTCCTACTAGGCTCACCTGAACAGTGACACTTGCCTCCCAGAGTGGCTGTGAAATTTAAACCAAATAAAGTCAATAAAGCCCATGACAGTCAGTGACAACCACTCTTGCTGCTTAGGGAGTACAGCATTACTTTAATATTCATTACTGATTAAAGCAGGAAGTATTCATTTAAGTCTTTATCGATTAATGTCCAAAAGGCCATGTAGATTTCCGAGATGTAGGTGGTTAGTCACTCCAAGGACACTGAGACACAGCAGGAGTGGGATGAGGCCACAGAGGCAGAGGAGGCCTGGGTCAGATTTCCAGCACAGAACCTGTCTGCATCCTTCCTCCAGGCTGCTATGCAGGGGAGGGCCTAGGATGCTAACTCTCTAATATGATAGCTTCTCTCCTCTAACAGTAAGGCTTTTGTGCAGAAGTGTTCTAGAGTCAAATAAAACCTCTTAGAAAAGGAGCTCCAAAATTCCAGACACTAAACAATGTTCAGCTCTTGTGAGAAACTGTGACCTGTTTCTCTAACTCAAAGGACAAGGGGTCCCCCAAAATTATAAGCAAAATCCCTCATCATCCACAGACCCATGGTTTGGTGAGACAGCAGCTTCTCCTGAAGGGTTTACTTTCCCACACTTTCTTTGAAAGCCCCCCAAACAATGAAAAGGGAGAGAAAGCGCTATAAAGTTATATTCTGTCTTCAATGAATCAGAGAGACAGACAAGCATACAGCACAAACCACTGAGTGTACCAGAACCCACGTAGTCAGGAAAGCACACAGCAAGCCAGGGCACACCTGATGATCCGTTGGTTGGGGGGGGGGGGTCAGACCCCACTGGGAGAAATGGCCTGGCGTGGATATAACTAGTCACGAAAGATCTTGCAGATGTAGAGACAGAGCCGCGGCATAAACCTCCACCTGTGGACTTGGCCTCATAGAGAAAAAAGAAGGCAGCAAATTCAAGACAAAAGGTCTGCTCAGAGCCACATCCAACTTAATAAGGAAAAGAAAACCCATCTGGCGAAAGTATATTCCAGACCACAACCTTGAATCGAGTGTGCACCTGCCCCAGTGTCAGCCTTAGCTCCATCCTTCAACAAAGATCTGCCTACACTAAAGCATGACTAACACCACAAAGTAACCAGCAAAGGACTGAGACATAGAAATGGGGATAGAGAAGGAAGGCAGATGGAGATTATGAAGAAATACTCATAAGGAAATAGCTGAAGAGCCTTTTTAGTAAAAAATCTCCCACAGTCTCTGCTAGTTTCCTATTACTGCTATAATAAAAATTGGGAAGTTTGGTGACTTAAAACAACATTCTGGAGGTCAGAAGTCTGCAATGGGTCTCACTGGGCTAAAAGCAAGGTATGGCAAGGCTGTATTCCTTTGGAAGTTTCCAGGACAGAATCTACTCCCCATTTTTATGCGTTCTATAGGCCACCCCTGGTTCCTGTGCCTGTAGTCTCCTTCCAGGAACCACATCACCCAACCTCTGGTTCTGTCCTTACCTCTCCCTCTCTGACTCTGACCCTCTTGCCTCCCTTGGAATTACAATAGGTCCACCTAGATAATTCAGCACAATACCCCCACCTCAAGACTCTAAATCACACTGGCAAAGTCCCCTCTAACATATAAAACCACATACTCACAGGTCCTGGGGACTAGTAAATGGACAACTTTGGGGGTTACTATTCTGCCTACCACATAAGAACCTTTTTCCTTGCCTTTTCCAACATCTAGCCCACATGCTTTGGCTTGTGGTCCAGGTCTAAAACAACACCAGGACAAGTCTTTCTCACACTGACAGATCTCTGGCTCTCCCTCTTCCGTGTTGAAGGACCCTTCTGATTACATTGGGCCCTCCCAGCAGTCCAGGATAAGCTCTGTATTTTAAGGTCTGCTGATTAGCAGCATGAATTCCATATCGAAATTTATTTTTCTTCAATTCCAATTCTCCTCTTCTTTGTAAAGTAGCATATTCAGGCGTTCTGGGGATCCAGAGGATAGTGACATTTTTAAGGGACCATTATCCTGCCTATCTTACTCTCCTAAAAAGATTTAAGAAATCAAAAACGATAATATAAACCAACAGAAAGAGAAGAAGAACTTGGGAAAGAAATGGAGAAATAAAAAATAAAATAAATGGGCTATGGAGGAAAACCACACTAGAAACAATTAAATAACAGAATGAAAACAATCACCCAAAGAGACAAGCAAATGAGACGTGAAAGGACATGAAATATCAAGTTGATTAAAGAGATGACAGATAGGACACCAAAGAAACAGTACTTACATAATTAACATTTGTGAATTATTAACAGAAAAAGGTCAATGATAGAATAAAATAAAACTCCTGAAATAAAGTATCTTGTGTGCATAAATTGAAAGGGTATATTTTGCTTTTTTTTTTTTTTTTAAGATTTTATTTATTTATTTGACAGAGAGAGACCAAGCAGGCAGAGCAGCAGGCAGAGAGAGAGAAAGGAGGAAGCAGGCCCCCCACCAAGCAGAGAGCCTGATACAGGACTCGATCCCAGGACCCTGAGATCATGACCTGAGCCAAAGGCAGAGGCTTAACCCACTGAGCCACCCAGGCGCCCCTATATTTTGCTTCTTTAAAGGAAAGTGACACAGAAAGATCAGCATCCAGAAACAGCCCCATGAAGTCACTGAACCAACACAATCATGCAAACAACTAGGCTGAAAACAGGAGTAGTTCAAATTTCTCCACAGTCATGCTCAGTGCTGAAAAACTATAAACTCCCAAAATATTTCTGTATAGTTTTAAAGGATTAGTGTGACTTGAGAATTTTATATTGACATAAATTTTCAAGAGAATTAATTTTTTTTTTTAAATTTTCAGGTTATACTTTGAAACTTGCAATTATTCTGCAGGTGGGTGTCAAGTGCCATGTGGGATGGGAATAAGGGACCTAAACGAACTTTATAATGAACTTCAGATCATTGAAAGAGGAATTGCAAGAAAGCCCTTGAGAATTCCTCCAGAATGCCTAATAAAAGCACTGATTTCTGTGTGATCCTAGAATCCACGTAAATATTTCATGAAGACCAAGTAACTGTGCAAACTGAGGTTAACTAAGAGAGGGCACACGGTGTGTGTGTGTCTCGGTGATGTAAGGGATTCTAACCACAAGGGAAGACCAGTGGGGGAGGGGAGGAGTCTGAAGGCAACGTGGCCACATGATTTCCTCCTCTTTCAAAGCAGAAGGGAGCTAGCTGATACCAACTCTAAACACAAGGTAGAAGCAAATCTGTATCCCAGTTTTCCCTAAATTTTACAGGAACTGAATGAGACTACAGCTGCTCCCAAATCCGCATCCTCTTCCTCCTGGGCATCCTCTGCTCACCCGCATGGTGTGTGCCCAGGGGACAGAGGCTGGGCCCTGCTGCAGGAAGTGCCACCTGGGAGGGCCACTGGGAAATCTGGGGCTGTGTCCGTAACCAAAGTCTAACTTACCCAACCGGGAAAGAGATGTTTTAGGAACCTTCACACTCCAAGAAATAAAGATATTTGGCTTACATGCAGTAAATCCTTCAATTATTAAATAAAAACAAAATCTAAATGAGTGCTTATGATTTTACTTATATGTGGAATTTAAGAAACAAAGCTAATGAGCATAGGGGAAGGGAAGGAAAAATAAAATAAGATAAAAACAGAGAGGAAGCAAACCATAAAGAGACTCTTAACTCTAAGGAACAAACTGAGGGTTGCTGGAGGGAAGGGGGATGAGAAGATGAGGTAATGGGGTGATGGGCATTAGGGTGGGCACATGACGTAATGTGTACTGGGTGTGATACGCAACTGACAAATCACTAAACTCTACCTCTGAAATTAATAATACACTGTATGTTCACTAAATTTGAATTTAAATAAAAATTTTTTAAAAAATTAAATGAATGCTTTCTAAAATATTGTATATTACTGTGGACTCTGAGAAACAAACTGAGGGTTTTAGAAGGGAGGGGGGTGGGGGTATGGGTGAGCCTGGTGGTGGGTATTAAGGAGGGCATGGACTGCATGGATCACTGGGTGTGATGCATGAACAATGAATCTTGAAACACTGGAAAAAATAAAATTAAGACGTTAAAAAAAGGCAAAAAAATAAATAAAAAATAAAATGCAAAATAGACAAATAAACAAATAAATGAATAAATAGCATATACTAGAGACTAAAAATGTAATAATCTCCTATATGACCAAGTGAGGAAAAGGAGAACAGAGAACGATGGGTACTGTATGCTCCTATGTATTTAAATTAAAAAAAAAAAAAGATGTTCATATCCTTAGACATTCACAGAATATATTTCTAGAAGGATACACAGGAGTAATTAACAGTAGTGCCTCTTGAAAGAGATTTGGGTCTAGGATCTGAAAATAAAACGTTTTACTATATATTCATTTGAATTCTTTTAACTTGTACAAATACTAGATTTTCACAAAATAAAAGACTGATGAAGCAAAAGGAAAAAACAGTATGGTCTATTTTTATGTATAATATCCAGGCTTCCACCTTTCTGCATGTGCAAGAAGCGCGGTGACACTGGCGGCAGGCCTGGGGAAGTTCTGCACTGATTTAATCTTTCTATATTTCAGTACTTCCTAAGGAGCATGTTTCACAAAAAATTTCTCCAAAATCGATTGTTATATTGGGGTGCCTGGGTGGCCCAGTGGGTTAAGCAGTGGCCTTGGGCTCAGGTCATGATCCTGGTGTCTCTGGATCTAGCCCACGGTGGGGTGGTCTCTGTACTCATCAGTACTCTGTACTCTGTCCCTCGGTCCCTACCCCTGCTCATGCTCTCTCTTGCTCACTCGCTCTCTCTCAAATAATCTTCAAAAGTAAATAAATAAATAAATAAATAAAACAGATGGTTTTACTCAAAACAGCAAGAGCAAAGTGAAGTTCACTCCGGGCTGCCTTCTCAACTTTCCCTCTCCTGACACATTAATTAAATTCATCAATAGTCTGCTTGAAAAATTCATGTCAGTGATGTGCACTGAACACAAGTTTGAACGATTCTTTGGTATACTCCCTCATAGGAAAGCAAAGAAGTAAATCCTGGTGGATGCCAGAAGGAAGGGTCCAGATTGCCCTCTCCAGCTCCAGGCTATTTTCTGCTGAAAGCCTCCTGTGAGCTCATGAACGTGCCTGCCAGACCTCTCTGGAGCTCCTGGACGAGCTCCTCCCTTTCCCAGAGGCAGCTGACAACTGGCCTCTGTAGACCTTGCAACAACCCCATGAGGTCCCTTCTCTCACTGTCATTCCAGGATGAGGAAACAGAGGCTCAGAGTCATACGGACTATCGGCAAGGTCCCCGAGATCTGCAGCAATGGCACAGGCTTTCCCCCAACCCCACTGAGAAGGAATTAATGCCCAGATGGTTTCAGCTCAGTCTTGACTGAAGAGGGCCTGGGAGAGAAGCCATAGGAAGCCAAAAGGTCTCCTGAACCTGCTGTCATTTGTGAGACAAAGGTCAACTGTGGGGACACTGAGGCTGGGGAGGATCTGACGCAGCCAGGGACCCATTGCAGGAGAGGCAGCACCAACAGAAATGGAGCCCACGGTGTCCAGGCCCAAAGAAAAGCCTCTCTTGGACTCCAGCCCCCAGGACCCCCCGGGCTGGAGTTATCTCACCCAAGCCAGCCTGGGAGCTCATATGGCCCCGCACAAACACTCAGATGCCCACATCCTCCCCTGGAGACACTCTAGGAAGCAGAGCATGCTGGGAAGGCAGGATCCCACAGAAGTAGCTGGAGAGAGCAAGTGCAAGACCACTGGGCAGTCACATCAGGGGCTGACATGGACCCTCTGGGCTCAGTGCCCTAAAAGGGGGGTCCATTTAATGGACGTACATGGGGCTGGCCTGAGTCAAGTTCCTGAAAATACTCAGGGTAAGCAGAAGGGTCAAGTCTCATGCGCTCAGGGATTTGGGGAAAGCAGTAATCCATGGGGAGAATACAGGAGGGCCCCAAAGACAGAGGTGGCAGCCTCATGCCCACAGTCCCTGCAGAAATGACCTGCAATCTACTTTCAGCCCACAAGCCGAGCTGCGCCAGCAACAAACATCCATGGGACATTCTCTATGAGCCACTGGGAGTCATGTGATGACAACGCCGACATTAAAAAACCAAAACCAAAACCAAAAAAATGCTTCTTACATTCGTACAGTCTTAGACAATTTATAAAGTACAGCTTCATGTGCAGATGAAGACTAAAGCTGGGGTTTGAAGGCTCTGGTTCCCCTGAGAACGTGCCCCTTGCCCGTCCTCTCCCCATGTGGTGCCTTCATGTGTGGCCTCCCCACCACCGCAGTAGCTGCCCAAAGCTGGTGCAGTGGCCGGGTCTGCCTTCTGTCACTGATGCTCAGCCCAGGCCCACACCCCAAGCCCTTGGGGGAGCTCCCTTGTGGCAGCCAGATGTCCATTCCAGAGGCGCTTTCTCATGTCCTTCTCCGCTGCTCATGGAATGCCACTGGGAATCCAGGGTAAAAGGCCACTACCTGCTCCTTGGGACACATGGAGAACTGATGGGTAGGGCCATCAGGAACCTGGGGGTCTGCCCTGCTGCAGGCTGGGCAGCTCTGTGAATGGACACAGGTCATTCTATCACACCGGGGGGTAGGCAGCCAACATGCCTTCCTAATCAGAAACCGTGCCTGCCTCTCCTCCTGTTAGGAAGAGTGGGACATGATGAGCACACACTGTGGGGGCTGGGGGTGTGGCTCAGATTCTGGACCTCACTGCATCTGAAACACTTGACTTTACCCTGTTTGATACCCTCCTGCACCACAGAGGGTCTATACGAGGTTGCGTTCCTTGTCTTAGTAATGCCCCTTCTTTGCTCCCTCCAGGGTGCCACACCTGGCCTCCTGAGCCCACTGCAGGTGCCTCCTGTGGGGCAAGGAGGAGGACCACGGATTTCCCATTCTGATAGAGGGCTTTTCAAGCAGCATTTCTGTGAGCCCTCCCTTTACCATCAAGGATACAGTGGTTCAGTTCTTTCTTTCTTGGGCCACTTTGGCAGGATTAAGAATATTGAAATGGAACAATGACAGAACAGGCTAATTGCTTGAAAGAAAAACTTCCCAGCAGTGCTTTAACCAGAAGCGTCGTTTCCCACTCAGTACCTTGGGGACAGACCTGTCCATCACAGCGGCACAGCTGTGTTCTGTTACCACCGGTCCAGTCGCTCTTACTCTCCTGCCAAACTGAAATAACATTAAGGCAGGTGATAAGGAATCTCTCTCAGTGGCAGACAGTTGAGGTCCAAGGGCCCCCGTAGCCCCAAGGGGACCCTTTAGAGCAGGAAGATGAGCTCATCAGAGGCAGAGGCAGGCACCAAGAGGGCAAGGGACCAAGTGGGACAGCACAGTCGCTGGCCCCAGTCTGCAGGAAGTGGAGAGAGACCCAAAGGAAGAGTTAGTCCCTTGCATAGATAGTATAGAACACTTCATTTTTCTCGGCTCCTCTGAAACCCCAGACAGGAAAAATTGAGGTTGGGAGGACTTTTTTTTTTTTTTTTAAACTCTATAGAGTGGGACACCTGGGTGGCTCAATTGGTTTAACATCTGCCTTTGGCTCAGGTCATGATCCCTGGGTCCTGGGATCGAGCCCCATGTTGGCCTCCCTGCTAAGTGGGGAGTCTGCTTCTTCCTCTGCCTGCTGCTCCCCCTGCTTCTGTATGTGTGCACTCTCTCTCCAACAAATAAATAAAAGAATAAAAAAAACTCTAGAGTATAATAATTTGTCTTATCAAACAGATACAGCCAATATTCCCTGAAACTGCATAGAATATATGTGATATATATAGCAGAAAGGGGTGCCTGGTTGGCTCAGTCGATTAGGCATCTGACTTCGGCTCCTGTTAAGATCTCGGGGTCCTATGATCGAGCCCCACATCAGGCTCTGAGCTCAGTAGGGAGTCTGCTTATCCCACTGCCACAGCCCCTGCTCTCTTGCTCCCTTGCTCTCTCTAATAACTTAATAAAATATTTTTTAAAATATAATGGAAAATATGAAACTATAACTCCTCTCAGAATTTATCCTCTGCTGAGTGACAAGCAAGTCCCAAGAAGGTGAATCAGTAAATAATCAATAAATAATGCTTATTATTATATTGCAATATTACAATTTATATATTGTAAATAATGCATTATTATTATAATGATTATTATCAGTAAATAATCTAGCATGTAAAAATTTTACATGCTAGCAAACTGGGGACTACAGCAGGGAAATGTTTCAAATTTTATGTGAACCGTATTCTCAACTACAGTGCTTTTGAACTCATGGGAGCTAACCAATTCTGGAAAGAATAGTTAAATGTCTAATTTTAATTCCCACAGGACTCGTTAAGTGCATTTAACAAACACAAGTTGAGAGTCTCTTCTGAACAAGGTACATCAGAGATCTCTTCCAGGAGCTTACTGGTCAGGAGGAGGAATGCTGTCCACACAACTCATTTCTAAGGACACATACTTGTGAAAGTGCTCTGTATTGTCCTCCACCTAAGAAACGGATACACATCTTTTGAAGAGACCTCAGAATTTTCCTACCTGTTCTCTCTCAACAATGAGCTGGGTTTTCTTTGCCCTGATTACTCAGCACTTAGAACTGGAAATTATTCTGCAAGGAATCATGGAGTTAATGGGATAATCAGAGAACAGGCAGCTAAATTTTTTTTTTCTTTCGCCATGTGAGATTAGACCTCGGAAATGTGCCCAAAGTGGAGGCTAAAGCAAGAAGGAGGCCACCTCTGGGCTGGGAGTTCTCTCCCCAGCAGGCAGGACCTGTCCTTCACCAGGGCAGCTGGTAGGCTACAAACAGATGCTCACTCATGTCCATGTTTGTAACCTAGCCCTCCAGTCACTCCATGGGGATAGAGGGAGTCTAATTTAAATGCAACTGCACACTAATCTTCTGGTAATGAGCCCCAAATGTTAAACTGCAAAATTTCTCCTCCATGTTGTCCCCTCCCAAGGGGGGGTCCTGAAGTCTTAACTGCCTTTTGTGATAATGTATTTCTGAATACCCTCCCTATGAGGCCGTCCACAGGATAGATCAACTTATCTTCATTTTTATTACTGAAGGATAGTTGACATACAATGCTATATTAGCTTCAGGTGCACACTGTAGTGATTTGACAATTGTATATATTACTCAGTGCTCACCATGGTGAAGTGTAGTCACCATTTGCCACCATATAATGTTATTACAGTATTATTGACTGTATTCCCTACTCTGTGCTCTTCATCTCTCTGACTTACTTATTTTATAAGTGGAAGTCTGTGCCTCTTAATCCCCTTCCTTATTTGGCCCATTCCCTCAGCCCCCTAGGGATAAGTCAACTGTGGCAGAAGAAACCTAAGGAAACCCTGCCTACCTCATCCAGTACAGTCAGAAGACCCCAAAGAGAAGCCCAGGCTGACAGCACACACCCAATAACCCAGGGTTGACTGCCCACTTCTGGCCAAGTGGACCTAAGGACCTAGTTCTCAGTCAGTACCTCAGAGAAGACAGACTTTGCAAAGAGAATAATGAAGGAATGTGTATGTGAACTGCAATCCATTCCTGCATTTCCAGGCCACAGATACCCAAGAGATTCAGTTTGGCCTTTCAATTTGCCTACCAATAATTGCACATCCATGGTGCCAAGTTAAATAGCCACAGAGCTTTCAGTCAACCTAATAAGTGACAGGGCTTGCAAAAAAGCCACTTCCTCCCTCATGCGCCTGCATTATCCTGAGGTGGCACAGAGACCTCTGGACACTTCACCACAGCCAGTGCCAGTGACAAGGGGTATTCCATGGTCTCAGAGCCCAAAAACTTGTTCTGGGAATGCCAGCAGGTCCTACAAGGGAGAGTGTTCAGGGTGGGGAGAGTGGTGTAGACACTGATCTGGGCACACCCTCTCGCCAGGGGTAAATGCCAGGACCAACCATGCTGGCAAGGTTGTAGGTCATAGTCACTGCCCATCACTGACACTGATGGGCACAACTCCACCTCTGGAACGCTCTTCTCTTTCCTCTCCCCAGCCCCAAGTTGTTCATGCAAACAACCAATCTTTCATCAATTCCAAGAGTAAGGAAATGCGCTCTGTAACCATCCAATGAGCCCTTGGGGGCTCAGCAGCATCCAAGGCACAGGGGACGCAGCCCAGTTTGGGGGAAGTTTGTGATTTATTTGAATTTAAAGGAATTCCCTTTAGCATTTTTTTTAAAGATTTATTTATTTTAGAGAGAGAGTGTGAGCACGCACATGCATGCCAGCTCGGAGGGAGAGGCAGAGGGAGAAAATCTTCGAGTTGACTCCCCACGGAGTGTGGCACCCAACACAAGGCTAGACCTCACAACCCTGAGATCATGACCTAAGTGGAAACCAAGAGTCAGATGCTTCACCCACTGAGCCACCCTAGTGCCCCTTCCTTTGGTATTTTTAACAGAGCAGGTTCACAGTTTTAGATAAACTGTAAGAATCACTAAAGCCATAGGAAGTCATCTATCCTTCTTACCCAGGCTTCCTTCTTCCTCTACAAAACAAGACAAAGCAAGTTCATTCAAGCAATGCCTTGAGTTACAAGTACAAACTGTAAATCCATCAACTGACAAGAGAGAGAAATAGGCTAGTGATGAGTGAGACGGGCATAATCAATCTCCAATTCCTTTTATTGGAACAACTGATGGCTCCTTAGAATTTAAGAACTCTCTGCACACACTCCCAGCGGATCCTCCCCCAGAGCCTGCAGGAGGACTAGGGCAGATATTCTCCCCCAGGGGGCTGCCTGGGACTGTGCCCAAGGTCACACAGATCATCACCCCATCCGAGTCAGAGACGTGAACTTGTCCATTTTATTTTTATTGCTTAGTGGTGATTCTTCTAAGGGTTAGCATGGTATTATTTAAAAGACTGGCAAAAAAAAAAAATCCAACTCTTAAATTTTAAAAAGAAAATGTTAACTATGTATATCTTGGAATGTGGAAAGAGTTTTTTTTTTTTTTAAGATTTGTTTATTTATTTTGGAGAGAGAGCATGTGCATATGCGCGCGCATGCATGCACAAGCAGAGGGAGGGGCAAAGGGAGAGAGAGAATCTCGAGCAGAATCTGTACTGAGCGCAGGGCCTGATGCCAGCCTCCATCTCAGGACCTTGAGCAGAAATCAAGAGTTGGATGCTTAACCAAGTGAGCCACCCAGGTGTCCCTGGAAAGATGTGTTTTAAAGGCATGAAATATTATACAAGCAAATGTGTTGCCCATATCTCAATAATGCGCATTTTTTTCTAAACTTCAAATCATTACTAGAGGAACTGTGGGGAAATAGATTGTCACCATGGCTTTTGGACTCCCAAGATAAAGGGGTACAATTCAGCTTGGGGGTAGGGGTGGTCTGCAGAACAAGGGGCACTTCATGTCCCAGGACATGGTGCATTGTGTAAGAGACATGTAAGAGACTTCTTGCATGACAAGGACAAGCCAGGCCAACCGTGAGTTTACTTTAAGAACCAGGAGAGGGGGGCACCTGGATGGCTCAGTGGGTTAAACCTCTGCCTTTGGCTCAGGTCATGATCTCAGGGTCCTGGGATCAAGCCCCGCATCGGGCTCTCTGCTCAGTGGGGAGCCTGCTTCCTCCTCCTCTCTCTCTCACTCTGCCTGCCTCTCCACCTACTTGAGATTGAAATAAATAATATCTTAAAAAAAAAAAAAAAAGAACCAGGAGAGGCTCATGTCATGGACAGTTCCTAGAATGGAAGCACGGAGATGATGGGGATAAACCATGGGTTTGTCAGCCCCAAGGGTAGCAGAGCAAGGTCTTGCCAGAGGCAGCAGTCTCAACTTGGCAGGGATGGCATGTGGGGTATCTTCCTCAGCTCCACACATTTGCCTTCTCTGGGACGAACTCCTCAACTCGTCTCAGTAACTGAGAAACTTAATCTAATCTCACCAAGGGGTGGGTGGGTGGTTTAGTCATACCAATCCTGAGTGCCATATGAAACTCTACAGTAATCTAATGAAACAATTGAGTGAAACACCAAACAGAAAAGGAAATTAATTTCAAAGTTCTCATTTTATATTTCATAAAAATCAATATAACATCTTACTCATGCATATTCATTCAGACATCAAATTTCTATTACATTTATAAGGAAAACGAGGTAAGATTAAATTAAGTTCAAATAGAAAATAATTCCCTGGAGGGAGACTCAAAATCCTTCAAAGCTAGAAAATGAGTTTACTTTAGACTTATCTACTTAAACCACTTGAGAGAGGCCTTTAGAATTTCCATCAGCAGGAATGTGCATTTGACTTCTCACAATGTGGGTTGATGGATAACACAAATCCTTAATAGCAAGGGCTGGGGTCTCATGGAAGAGAATGATTTTATTAGATAAGGCCTTGGAGAGACAGAAAGCTAGCTCTCTCCTTTTCCCACAAGGAACCTAGAGCACGGTCACACTCTGTGCTGTCCAGGGTGGTAAGCTGTGGCTGACGCAGGTGGAAATGCAGTCTTTACCCACTTCCCGGTCAAGAGATATAATTCCCAAGTCAGACAGCTAAACACACCGCCACAATACAGACATGAAGCGAGGCAGTGTCCAGTGCATTTCTCAATTTCAGAATTTAAAGAATGATTTCAACCATTTCTCCAGCCTGTTACTACGAATGATAAAGAACCTATTTCCAAGGTGTGGATGAAGTAGCTCCTACGTCATCTGCTCTGTCTCATCTGCATGAAGGCTGTCTTGCGCTTGGGTTGACATATACACTATTTGGGATACAGCAGTATAACCAAGGGCCAATAAAACTCTACCTCCAACTTTCAAGGGTAAAATATTTTCAAATTAGATTATTAGTAGGAGCTAGCATGTTTTATTTCCACTTAAACTCCTGTGGATCTCAGGGCTCCCTTTGAATGAGATGTTCTTTGGTCATCCTCAGGGATGGACATCTTCTAAAAGGATAAGGTGCCACCTGTTACCTTACTAGTGGCACATCCCTCCCCCTGTAGCCATCTACAGTGCTCTAAGTAAAGAGTGTGCTTCAGCACAAAGCTGAAAAAATTTTCCCATTTGCCCCTTTGAAATCAATAATTTGGTTTACATGCATTTTTTGATGGAACAAGAAGTATCAAGAAATAGCCAGCCATAGCATTTAGAGAATTCTCTAGCAGAAAATCTATTCCCTTCTAAAGTATTATGTTTCCCTTTTGCATGTGAGTGCCATGAGGGACCTGGGGAAGAGGGAGGCGTATCTGATGCTCAGTACCACTCCAGATGCTGCAGTGATCATCAAAGCCATCCACCCATCCCAACCAACAAGATGACCCTCCACTCAGGAACTCAGCTCCTGCAAGGAGAAGCCTCACAGGGAACTTGCCGATGAACTACCTGCATATACCTAGTGTCAGATTAAGCACATGTAAGCAAAAAGCACAGTTGCCTCTTTTCTCCTGTTTTCATTTTCTATGGGAAAAGAAATATACTGTAAATAAACATTTGCTTCATTCCATCAGAGTAACCCCAGGCCAATAACCCTGGTAAGACAAGCAAATAAACCCTCCAGGAGGTGCCACCCACAGTCCCAGGGTTTAAGTGAACAGGAGTCAAACCCAAGAGGAAATCTGGCAGGACGTTGGTGGCATTTCCTCTGGCTGTCCTGGGTGGCAGTCATGTCCTCACCAGGATCAGGATAGAGGCCAGAAGCTCCTCCCCAAGCCAACACCCTCCCTTCTGCAGTTTGAAAAGGCATTTCAAAAGGAGCCTTCAGACTAGAACCAACAGCCACTCTCCAAAGACCAGGAGCCCTTCAAGTGAGAGTAATCGCAGTGCCTCTTTGAGGGAGGCCAGAGTTCTGGAGCCACAGTTTCTGGCCATTCAAGTAATTTGCCCATCCTTCCTTCAGTTTTCACCCTTCGGGTGACAGGCACACAGAGGTGCGGTGCACACAAGCACACACTGACATGCGTGTGCACACACACAAATACACACACACGCGCACACACACACACACACACACACCCCTCAACTTGGTCATCCCAGATCCTCTTCCAAGGTGGCTCAGGTAGAGAACGGGCTGCCAACCCGCGTTTAGCACGCCCCCTGCTGGCCCTGCGGGAGCTGACTCAGCCTTTAGTCTCCAGGCCTAAGACACAAGTACATGACCTTAAGATCCGATGGGAACAAAAAGAAAAGCAAGGCAATTTTGGCTTCTCAGAAACAGAAGACATGATACTCTAAGCATACAAATGGGATGAAGAGGCTTTAAAGTGTTTGTTTTTGAAGTTTTTTTAAGAAATAAATGACTACCTAAAGATTTAGTGGAAACACATTTCTTTTACAAGTACTGCAGTGAGTTAAATAAAATTATGGCGAATATTTTCACAGGTCTACAGGTTAAAAAAAATGGATATGTAGCCAGAGTGATTTCACAGTCTCAATTTCTGAAGAGTTCGTAGCTTGGAACCTGAAGAAAACAATTTTCATACTATTTCACACAGTCCTGGGAACACTTCAATTATAGAAAAATCTCAGCCATGACTTAGGAGCTCGAGTTCCAGAGCAACGACATGCTGTGGGACCAAAGTCACAGAAATGTCAGTAAAGATTCTGCTACCAGGCTTCCTGTCTCATCCAGTCTTGCCATTGTGAATATATTTGACAACTGTCAGAAGTGCGAGGCTGTGTACACACTGCTTGCTTCAGCGGGAGGTACACCTCCCCTTCTCCACTTCTCCACAAGGTGAGAACACACAGTTTAGCTTCTTGACAATTCCACTGTTGGCCTCCACCAAGGCTGGGGGCCCCAGCAGTTACTTCCTATGAAGACACCCGCAATACCAGAACCAGGCTGAGACCCACAGCTGGCAAGATACCGTGAGGCAATGGGCTCCATCCATTGCCACCCTGAACATCACCCTAAAGTAAACCACTGCTTCCCCATTTTCTTGGCTCCACTCCAGCATTTCAAAGCTTCATATTCTTGACCAGACTCAAACTTTTACATGGCATATGGTATTAACTTCTTTACAGACCCAATATGCTCACACTAATAATTTAAGGCATGCTTATTTTAAGCAATTAGGGGTGGTCATGAATTATTAAATACAAAAATGTCAATACTTTTGTCCCTTATTGAATATCCTTTCAATATGATAGGCTTAAGTAGATATTCAGACTGTCTTGGGAACTTGCTCACTTTTGTTCCCATAACAATCAGTACTAATGGAACACTCACACACACACACAATAATGATGGCTTGCTGCTTGCATTTAGGGGCAAAATTCCCGCAGAACTTGATGTGCCGTGCAGGTAGGTCTCTAGGCTCTGCACTCTCTCCACTCTCCCTGGGTGATGAATTGGCCTAAAGGATGGTGGGACACACCAGCTGCTACAGTAAGAAAATGAAAGGCAGGGAGGGCCCCACAGAAGGAGCCACTCCTTTCCCTAGGGCAGGCTGCTCCCAGACCCATCCTGGAGGGGGTAGGGGTGCTGAAAAAAGAAGAGCTACAGATTTTCCTGAAGCCTTCAAGGCCTGTACAAATTTAGGCCACACTGTCCACCTTTTCCTGGACACATCATGTGCTACATCAAATAAAATATCCTTTCATTTTTTTTTTTTAATCTCACAGCTCACTTTCATTTATAAAGACAAGGCAAGCCAATAAGCATGTAAGTGTCATGCAAGCCACTTTCCTCTGGATCCTTTTGGTGTGGATGAAGCGATTCCCAGATCCGCTGGGATCTAACAAGTTTCCTTTCAGCTACTCTCAAATCTATTGATTCTCAAGCCAATAAATAAAAATAAGTATCTTTTTCACTTGTGCAATGCTGTTGAGTTTAGGAAGCAAAGGCAAATCCATTCTCTTACAAAGCTTCTCAAAGGGCTGCAATAGCTGCACCGGGAGGAGGGTACACTTGAGCGGTTGTGTCCAATGAAGGAAAGTTTTTGTTAATGATGACATCACTGACATCTCTCAAATTTAAAGGAGCACTTAAAGCACAGCAGATGCAATTTTTTCCCCTCCAGTGAGAAGATACTAGGGAAGGCCTCCGGGTTTACAGCCAAATTGCATTAACGGTTCCCCTGCTGTCCAGCCAGAGCCAAAGGAGCAAGCGAGCGAGCGGTGCGCCGGGCCACAGTGGCCCACGCAGCCACAGCCCGGGCACCGGCTAGCGGCCTCACGCGCTGCTTCTGGGCCCCTCCGTGCCCGGGAGTCGGCCGGCGCCGCGGGACCCCCGGAGCGCCCACACGGACTCCGGGGGGTGGGGGGGCGGTCCTCCCACGCCTGTCATCACGTTCCAGTGCAGACAGCTAAGGGGCTCGGAGGAGACGCCGGCCCGGACCCAGCCAGAGCGCCGCGCCCTGCCTGGGAGACGCGCGCCGATCCGGAGCCGGCGCCCGCGGCGCTCGCGGGGTCCAGAACGGAGCCCGCAATGCAGCGCGTCGCGAGCCCTGCGTGGAGCCTGCGACCCCCGCGCCCCCTGTGCCTTCGCGCTTTGGCCCCAGGATCGCCCGGCCTCTGAGCCCACCTGCCTCTCCGCGAAGCGCGGAAGGACCCGGCGCCCGCGATCCGACAGCGCACCTGCCGGGTCCGCGGCCCCGGCCCCGCCGCCGCCAGCAGCACCGCGGCCAGCGCCGTCTCACCTGCCGCGCCGCGCCGCTCCGCTCTGCCAGCCTGCAGCGCCGCAGTTGCCGCTACCCGACTTCCATTTTCTCTCGCTTTAAAGGAAAATCAGATCAGCTGTTTTGCTCGCGCTCCGGTTCCGCGGCCCCCTCCTCAGCTGCCGCTCGCGGTCTCGGGGGCCTCTCCTCCCCCGCCTCCTCCCGCGCTCCGCTCCGCCCCTTGCGCCCCTCCGCTCCGCCCGCGGCCGCGCGCAGCGCCCGCCTCCCGGCTCCGCCCGCAACCGCCCGGCGCGCGCCCTTCCCTGACGTCACCGGCCGCAGCCGTGCCCCGCCCCCACCTCTCGTGGACGAGCGCGCGCCGCGCCCCGCCCCCGCCTACCGCCCCCCGCCCCCCCGCGCCTCCGGGGCCAGCCTCGGAGCGCGCGCGCCCGCGGCTACGATCTGCACCGCGCGCGGGACCTCCAGGAAAAGTGCACGTTACTCCCGCGCAGGAGTGCTCGCTCTTCTTGGTGCTCCTTGGCACCTGCCCTTTGGCACCTGGGGTACTGCAGGAGAAGCTGCCATAAATAGTCTGCCTTTGCTTTCTGCACCCTCACACTATGTGCTTTCCACCCTTCTCACTTCTTCGCCCTGCTTACTCTTCCCAAACTTTGTCTCACCCATCCTGTCTCGGCTCCATTTCCAAGCCCTGCTTGGCCAATGCATCACTTTAATGCGAAGTTGCTCCTTTTGCTTCCTAAATTCTTGTTCTGACCTTTCCTTATTCTTGCCTTCCTCTTAATACTTCTTCATGCCACCACTTCCATTGGTTCCTCTCGCTGATACCAAGGCCTGTTCACTGCTTTCTGTTCACTCTTCCATCACTCTGTGGGTGTAACCACGCCCTTCCTCCCAAACAATGCGTTAAGTTACAGGTTAGTTAATACCATCCTCGTGCTTTTCTTGACAACTGCTATTTTGCTTAGTTTAGGACTTTTTGTTTAGTTTTGAACATTACATATATGTTTAGTAATTGTTTAGAATTTGTTTGACTTTTTAAATTGATACACAGTAAAACTGACCTTTTGAGGAGGGAGGGGTTTAAACACTTGTTTGGATTCTTGTAGCCACCAACACAATTAGGATACATCACCCAAAGAATTCTGTCTTGTCCTTTTATAGCCAAACCCTCCCCAAACTCGAATACACAGACATTGGCCATAGTTTTGCCTTTTTGAGAATGTTATGTATATGAAATTATGCCATATGCAGCATTTTGAGTCTGACTTTATTCATTCACCATTATGCCTTTGAGATTCATCGATGTTGTTTGTGTATCAGTGGTTCTTTTTATTGTTGGATGCTATGCCATTCTTTGTACCACATTTTGTTTATTCAACCACTGAAGGATATTTGGGAGATTTCCAGTTTTTGGCGATTGTGAATAGATATTCTTCAAACAGTTGCATGCAGAATGTTGTATGCACAAAAGTTCTCAAATTAGTTCGGTAAATACCTTGGAGTATCAATGGAAAACTCATTTAACATTATAGGAATCCTATGGTTTTCCAGAGTGTGTACACCATTTTCATAGCCACTAGCAATGTAGAGTCTCACCTTCCTGCCTCCTTGATATGCTAAAATATATTTGATATATATGTGTATAATTTATACATATATATGTATATGTAGGAATATATGACATTTTCATAGTTCTGGAGTCATATGTCGTTGTCATTTAAAATTGGAAGGGGAGGTGAACCATGAGAGACTATGGACTCTGAAAAACAGTCTGAGGGGTTTGAAGTGGCGGGGCGGGGGGGGGGGGGGTGGGGGGGGTGGGGGGTGGGAGGTTGGGGTACCAGGTGGTGGGTATTATAGAGGGCACGGCTTGCATGGAGCACTGGGTGTGGTGAAAAAATAATGAATACTGTTTTTCTGAAAATAAATAAATTGGGGGAAAAATTTTCAATCCCCTTATAAAAATGATGTTGAACATCTTCTCATATGCTTATCTGCTAGCTGTGTATCTTCTTTGATGAGGAATCTGTTCACATCCTTTGCTGATTTTTAATTTGGGTTTTTAAATGTTCTTATTTTTGAGTTTTAAGAGTTCTTTGTGTATTTTGGATAAAAGTACTTTATAGGATATGTGTGTTTTGCAAATATTTTCTGCCAGCGTGAGGCTTGTTTTTCATTCTCTAAATAGTGTCTTTTGCAGAGCAGAAGTTTTTAATTTTAATAAAAGTCTAACTTAGCATTTTTTTCTTCCAAGAATCATACTTTTGGTATTATATCAAAAAAATCACCAAATCCTAAGTCACATAGATTTAAGTATGTTTTCTTCTTCACATTTTATAGTTTTACATCTTACATTTAGGTGTATGATCCATTTAAACTTAATTTTTGTGAGGGTTTAGGATCTATCTCAAGATTCTTTGTTTTGGTGAATTGCTTTTTTTTGCTGTTGTTGCTGTTTGTTTTTTGTTGTTGTTGTTTTTTTTTTTGCTTGTTTTGTTTTGTTTTTGCATTTGGATGTTCAGTTGCTTCAGCATCATTTCAAGAAAACTATTCTTTCCCCACTGAATTACCTTTGCTTCTTTGTCAGAAATCAGCTGACTATTGCTATGTTGGTATATTCTGTTGCATTGATCCATATGTTTATTTTTTGACCAATAATATCAGACTGTCTTGATCACTGTAGTTTTATAGTAAGTCTTGAAGTTGGGTAGTGTCATTCTTCTGTATTATGTTGGTTATTGTAGCTCTTTTTGCTTTTTCATATAAACTTTTATTTTTTATTGAAATTCAATTTAATATGTACTGTATTATTAGTTTCAGAGGTAGACTTCAGTGGTTCATCAGTTGCATACAATACCCATTACTTCAAGTACACTCTTTAATGTCCATCACCCAGTTACCCCATCCCCCTTTTATACAAACTTTAGAATTAATTTGTAGATCTCTACAAAATAGCTTGTTCAGATTATAATTGAGATTCCATTAATCTATGGATCAAGTTTGGAAGAATTTATGTCTTAACAAGATTTTGTCCTCCAATCCATGGAAATAAAATATCTATCCATTCATTTAGATCTTCTTTTAATTTTTCAGCAATATTTTATGGTTTTCTGTATAAAGGTTCTATGAATATTTTGAGTTACATGTAAGTATTTTTGGAGTTATTGTAAATGAAATTGTTTCTTAATTTCTAATTTTAATTATTTATTGCTGGAATATAGGAAAGCAGTTGACTCTTTATATTGACCTTGAATATCTCACAAATATGTTATACTTGCCCCAGGAGTATTTTTTAAGGTTCTCTGGGATTTTCTACATAGAATATTATCATCTACTGATAGAGACAGTTTTATTTCTTCCTTTTCAATCTGCATGGATGTTATTGTCTTTTCTTGTCCTCTTGAACTAGTCAGGACTTCCAGTATAATGTGGAATAAAAGTGATAAAAGAGAATATCCTTACCTTGTGCCTGATTTTAGAATGGAACATCCAGTTTTTCACCATTAAGTATGATGTTAACTATAGGGTTTTTGGTGCATATTCTTTATCAAATCGAGGAAGTTTCTATTTCTAGTTTGCTGAAAGCTTTTTTTTTTTTAATGAATAGGTGTTGAATTTTGTCAAATGCTTTTTCTGCATCTATTGATATGATCACATGATAATTCTTATTTAGCTTATTGATGTGATGGATTTGATGTCTGAATGTTGAGTCAGTCTTGCATAAGTATGTTGAATCCTACTTGGTTGGGGTATGTAATTGTTTTTATACAGTGCTGGATTCATTTACTTATTTGAGAGCGAGAGTGAGAGACAGCATGGGCAGGGTGAGGGCAAAGGGAGAGGGAAAAGCATACTCTTCACTGAGCAGGGATTCCCCATGCAGGACTTGATCCCAGGACCCTGGGATCATGACCAGAGCTGAAGGCTGACGCTTAACAGAAAGAGCCACCCAGGCACCCTGCAATGCTAGATTCAGTTTGCTGTTTTGTTATTCAAGATTTTTTATGTCTATGTTTATGATAGATATTGGTTCGTAGTTTTCCTTTCTTGTAAAATCTATATCTTGTTTTGATATTAAGGTAATGCTGGACTCATAGGATGAGTTAGGAAGTGCTCCTTCTGTTTCTACCTTCTGGAAGAGATTGTAAAAAATTAGTATAATTTCTTTCTTAAACCTTTGGTAAAATTCACTGTTGAAACCATCTAGGTCGGTGATTATTTTGGAAAGCTATTAATTATTGATTCAATTTCTTTATAAATACAGACTCATTTAGTTTATCTACTTGTTTTTGCATATATTTTGGTAGTTGTCTTTAAAGGAATTGATTCATTTCTTCAAAACATTCACATTTGTGGGTATAAAGTTGTTGATTGTCATTCTTTTTTTTTTTTAATGTTCATGAAGTCAGGAGGGATGAAAACTCTTTCATTTATGATATTGTTACACTGTGCCCTGTATCTTTTTTTCTTGGTAAGCCTGGCACAGTTTTACAAATTTGAGTGATCTGTGCAAAGAACCAGCGTTGGTTTCTTTTTCTTTTAATTTTCTTTATGTTTTTCTGTTTTTCGTTTTTGTTTTTTTTTTTTAATAAACCCCCCACCCCTACCCCATAACCGTCATTTCTTCTCTATAGTTGAATGTCTGCTTCTAGGTTTGCCTCTCTTTTTTCCCCAAGTTTTATTTAAATTCCTGCTAGTTTACATATAGTGTAATAATAGTTTCAGGTGCAGAATTTAGTGATTCTTGCACATGTAACACCTGGTGCTCATCCCAACAAGTGCCCTCCTTAATACTCATCACCTATTTAACCCATCCCCCACCCACTTCCCCTCCAGTAACCATCAATTTGTTCTCTACAGTGAAGAGTTTTTTTCTTGGTTTTCCTCTCTTTTTTCTCCCTGTAGTTTCATTGGTTTTGTTTCTTAAAGTCCACAAATGAGTGAAATCATATGGTATTGGTCTTTCTCTGACCGACTTAACTTCGCTTAGCATAATACTCTCTAGCTCCATCCACATTGTTGCAAATGGTGAGCTTTCATTCTTTTTGATGGCTTAGTTATATTCCTCACATTATATACAAAAATGAATTCCAAGTGGATTAAAGACCAAAATGTGAGGCATGAAACCATTAAAATCCTAGAGGAGGACACAGGCAGTAACCTCTTTGACATTAGCCACAACAACTTCTTATTAGATATTTGTCCTGAGGCAAGGGAAACAAAAGTAAAAATAAACTATTGGGACTTCATAAAAAATAAAAAGCTTCTGTGAAGAAGAAAACAATTAACAAAACTAAAAAGCAGCTTATAGAATGGGAGAAGATATTTGCAAATGGCATATATGATAAAGGATTAGCCTCTAAAATCTATAAAGAACTTATAGAACGACACCCAAAAAACAAATATTCCAGTTTAAAAATGGGCAGAAGATTTAAGTAGGCATTTTCTCAAAGAAGACATACAGATGGTCAACAGATATGTGAAAACATGCTCAACATCACTCATTTTCAGGTAAATATAAATCAAAAATACAATGAGATATCACCTCACACCTGTCAGAATGGCTAAAATTAACAACACAGGTTTGCCAAGGATGAGGAGAAAGGGGAATCCTCTTGCATAATTGGAAGAAATGCAAACTGGTGTAGCCACTGTGAGAAATAGTATGGGCATTCCTTAAAAAGTTAAAAATAGAACTACTCTAGATCCAACAATTGTCATCCCAGGTATTACCCGAAGGATACAAAAATACTAATTTAAAGGAGTACATACACCCTGATGTTTATAGCACCATTATCAACAATAGCCAAATTATGGAAAGGGCCCACATATCCATTGACTGATGAATGGATAAAGAAAATGTGGTATATATACACAATGGAAGATGGTGTTCTCCTCTTTTATGATGACTTGTAAATTTTTATGGGTAATGAGAACTGAGGTAAATTGTCCTCTACAATGAGGATTGATGTTAATATGGGTAGGATTGATGCTCTGTTTTTACAACTGTGTTTGTAGGTTACCAGAGGCTGCAAATTCTTCTGTTGTCCTTGTTTGTTGTCTTCTCTCTTTGAGCTTCCCTAAGGACTCCTCCTCAAAGAATCTGTGTTGTGCAGCTCTTTTATCTGTTACCCACTGTTAGTATCGAACCCTGTCAGTATAGTGGTAAGGTATGGGTGAGGGAGAGAGTTTCATAATCTTCCAATTATACTGAGTCTTTTAGCACACATGTTTCTCTGCCCTGTGACCTTGACAGGTGTTTCTTTTTCTATGGATTCCTCTTCCCTCATGCTTTAGGTAAGACAGGCAGGCTCTAGGGGATGGATTGAGAGGACTTTCTTTTTTTTATGGTAATGGGACAGGGCTCCAATAAAAGCTTTCCCCCTGGAAAGTATGCTTCTTTTATGGAAAAGTCTCTGGTATATTTCACAAGGATTAGCCTTTCTCTCCCTGTGAATGCCAAAAGGGAATCTTCTTTGGACCTGCATTGTGAGAACCTGGCAAGGTTTCTAGAGGTAATGTACATTAAAGTGTGGGAGTCCTCTTAAGATTGGACCCCCAGGAGTTTCTCACTTTCAAACTGGTCCACACTCAGCCTCTTGTAATTTGTCAAAATTATCGTTTACGTGTTCTACCAGTGTGTGGCTCCAGTAGCTTCTCCAGGTGAGCAGATCTCAGTGTGACTTTCTAGATTCACCTGTCTTCTCAGATTTCAGGTGGTAGTTTTTCCTGCAACACCAATTTTATGAGGGGTCCAGGAAAAGTCACTGCTTTTCCATTTGTCCAGTTCTTTCTGTAGAGACAACAATGATTTGCAAGTTCTTTACACACCAGACCCCAGACCAGATGTCTCCCTATCATTATGGTCGTAACATGCATTTCCCTAATGGTTAATGACGGTGAACCTCTTTTTATGGGCTTATTTGCCATCTTTCTATTCTTTTTGGTGAATTTTCTGTTCAAGTCTTAAATTCATTTTTATGGTATTATTTTATTTCTGTTAAGTTTTGAGGGTTATTTATAAATTCTGGATACAAGTCCTTTATCAAATATATGATTTGTAAATATTTTCTTCCATTCTTTAGCTTATCTATTCATTCTATTAAGAGGTTTTCTTTTTCATAAAACAAACATTTTCAATTTTGATGAAGTCTGATTTAGAATTTTTTATTTTATTTTATGGCTCAGATTTTTGGTGAGATACCTAAGTACTCTTTGTCTAACTCCATGTAACAAATATCCTCTATGTTTTCTTCAAAACGTTTTACAGATTTGCATTTTACATTTATATATCACCTATTTTTCATTAATTTTTTGTAATAGGTGTGAAGATTTGGTCCAGGTACTTTTTTTTTTCTGTGTAGATACCTAATTTTTCAACATTTGTTGAAGACTTTCCTATCTGCATTGAATGACCTTTGCACCTTTGCCAAAAATCAATTGTGTGGATTAATTTATGTATTTTATGTTGCATTGATTTATATGTCCCTTCACCTTCTTTGATTACTGTAGTTCTATATTAATTTTAAAAATCAAATGCTGTGAGTCCTATGACTCTTCTTTTCAAAAATATTTGGCTTTACTACTTCCTTTTTTTTTTTTTTAAAGACTTCACTTATTTATGAGAGAGAAAGTGCAAGAGAGAGCACAAGAAGTGGGGAGAGGGAGAAGCAGGCTCTCCACTGAAGGAGGAGCCAGACATTGGCAGGGAGCTTGATGAAGCATTCAATCCCTGGACCCTTGGTCCAGCTCCCTGCCAAAGGCAGACGCTTAACTGACTAAGCCACCCAGGTGCCCTGTTCCTTTGCCTTTCTATATAACTTTCAGAATCAAGCTTATCTGTATCTACAAAAACACTTGATGAGGTTTTGATTGGAATGGAGTTAAATTTGTAGATCAGTCTGGGGAGAACTGATATGCTACATGTATGTACATAAGTCTATTTATTTTTTCTTTGATTTCTTTCATCAATGTTTGGTAATATCAAGTTCCTTCACGTGGTTTGGTCAACTTATTTGTAAGTATTTCAAAGTAATTTTTAAAGGTATTCTGAATTTTCAAAAGTTCCCGTTTCCATTGTTTATTGCTATTATTCAGAAATATGATTGACTTTTGTGTGTCGAATTTATATCCTACAGCCTTATTATTTCTTGTTATTTTTCATAAATTCAATTGGATTTTATGTATGGATAATATTATATTCTGTTAATAGGAACAGTTTTCTTTTTTTTTTTTTCCAATTTATTTATTTTCAGAAAAACAGTATTCATTATTTTTTCACCACACCCAGTGCTCCATGCAAGCCGTGCCCTCTATAATACCCACCACCTCACCACCTGGTACCCCAACCTCCCACCCCCCCGCCACTTCAAACCCCTCAGACTGTTTTTCAGAGTCCATAGTCTCTCATGGTTCACCTCCCCTTCCAATTTACCCAAATTCCCTACTCCTCTCTAACGCCCCTTGTCCTCCATGCTATTGGTTATGCTCCACAAATAAGTGAAACCATATGATAATTGACTCTCTCTGCTTGACTTATTTCACTCAGCATAATCTCTTCCTGTCAATTTCTTTAAAAAACCTTTCTAGAATTTTATTTGGAATTATGTTGAATCTGTAGATCAATTTGGGGATATTTTCTATCTTTCTTTTTCCCACTGTCTTTGATCAGGTCTTTATTCAAAATTAGCTGTCTAAATGATTTGACTTTTATGGAACAAATAAATGTAAGTTTTTAGGCAGCAGGATTCTTATCTTCCATGGTGTCTTTCTTTTCTGCAGCCTCTTGTCAGCTGCTGGTTTCTTGGTAGCTGCGACTTTTTTTCCCTCCAAAGGTTTCTTCTTCTTCTGTACACCAGTAGTCTTCTTTCTTTTCTTTCCTACCGTGGGCTTCTCACCCAGACCCCACTTCTCATCTGATTTGGCTTCTAAGTTTGCTGCTGCCTTATCCATCCAGAGTTTGTAATTCTTGGCCTGGCGATGAATATTGTTCTCGTGTATGGTCTTTGCATATGGATTTAGCTTCAACATGATTCTCAGGTTCTTCTGTGGATTCTTCTTCAGGTCTCTGTCATGAATCTTCTTGCATGATGCTTAGAGGGCTCTTTGAATCTCTGGGCTTTTCAAGATTCTGCTAAGGTCCGTATTAAGCATATTATACATGGGAATGTTGTAGTTACTCTTTTTGAAAAATTTTTTTTAAGATTTTATTTATTTATTTGACAGACAGAGATCATGAGCAGGCAAAGAGACAGGCAGAGTGGGAGGAGGAAGCAGGCTCCCCACTGAGCAGAGAGCCCAATGTGGGGCTCAATCCCAGGACCCTGAGATCATGACCTGAGCCCAAGGCAGAGGCTTTAACCCACTGAGCCACCCAAGTGCCTGTTGTAGTTACTCTTGAGGGAGGCAGCCTTACACCAAGTGCCAACAGATTGTGTAACTTGCAGAAAGCTCTTTCAGTCCAAATACAGAAATGTCTCACAGGTTCACCAGGAGCAAGTTTCAAAATGTTCAGTTTGCTTACATTAAGTAAAGTAATTCCCGGGATGTTTCTGAAATCCTCGATGATACCATTGTCTTCATTGTAGGTGATGTAGGGTCCCCTGTGCTGCATACAATGATGGTTTCTTGTTTTGCCCTTGACAGTTCTCATTCACTGGGAAGCACAGACCTCTTTGATATCGTTCCTTTTTGATATCATAGAACTTTTTTATATCACCCCATTGATATCATAGACCTTTTTGATATAATTTAAGTTTCTTAAGAAGCAAAACAGACTTCTTGGTCTTCTTGCAACCTTCAGCTTTATGTTCAGCCATGAAAGGAAGTTCAGGATCTTCCTCAATATGATGACCGTTAGACATGACTAGTGCTGGTAAGGCTGAGGCAGCCAGGGCAGAGCAGATAGCACATTGCTTCTGTATTGTGTTCACTCTGCGGTGCCAATGGCCCCAAGTTTTGGTTGGTGCAAACATGTGGCCACCACAACACACATTTCCAAAAGCATCCTGGCCTTTTAACGTTTGTTATTATTTTTTCAATAAAATAGCTTTATTGAGGTATATTTCACACTTAAAAAATATGAATACATTTAAAGTACACAAAAAGATATGTTTTAACATATGAATATACCTGTTAAACTATCACTATAATCAAGAATGTAAATATATATGACATCCCCTCAAATTCTTTTCATGCTGCTTTATATCATTTGTTCCTTCACCTCTCTAGTCTGCCCCTATCCCTAGTCAACCTCTGATAGCTCTGTTAGCAGTTTGTGCTTTGTAGAATTTAAATAAAGTTCTCTTTCTCTTATTGGGCATAATTATTTTGAGATTTGTTTATGTTGTTGCATGTATCACTAGTTCATTCTTTTTTATTGCTAAGTAATAGTCCATTGTATGAACATAATACATTCTGTGTATTCAATCATTGATGAGAATTTTAGATTTTATAGGTTTTGGCTTTTACAAATATAGCTGCTATAAAAATTCATTTGCATATTCTTGTATGAATATATGCCTCAATTTCTCTTGGGTAAATAAATACCTAGGTGTGAAATGATTGGAATTCATGGTATATTAATTAATTGATTTTCAGATGTTAAATCAACCATACAGTGCTAGGATTAATCCAAACCGGCCACACATTTGCTCTTTTTCACATGTTGATTCAATTTCTTTGTATTTTGTTCAGGGATTTTTTGTTTATAGTCATTAAAGCAATTCTCTGTGGTTTTCTTTCCTTGTAATATCTTCTCCTGGTTTTCATATCAGAGTAATTCTTGTCTCATGGAATGGATTGAGAAGTACTCCTTCCTCTTTGATTTTTATGTAAGAGTTTGTAGTTAATGTAGAATTAATATTATTTCTTGCTTAAATTCCTTAGTGAAGATATTTGGGTCTGGTAGCATTTTTTCACTTGTTTCCTTTTTATGGATGTTGAGTATAATTTTAATTTCCTTGATAGAGGACAATTCGTGCTATCAGTTTCTTCGTGAGTGAGGTTTCTAATTTATATATTTTAAAAAGTTGTCCATTTCATGTAACTTGTCAAATTTATTGATATAAAATTATTAATTATAGTCCATATATTTCTTTGAACCTATAGAATCTGTAGTAATGTCACTTGAAGGTGTAATCTGCATCTTCTTTCTTTCTGATCAGTCTGGCTAGGGGTTTATCAGTTTATTGAGTTTCTAAAAGAATTGACTTTTGATTTCATCAATTTGTTTTTTGGTTGGTTTTCTGTTACATTAGTTTCTATTTTTAAATTCCATTTCTTCTGTATATAATCCACTATGTTTGCTCTTTTTTCTTTCTGGTGGACTCTGTGGTTATTGACTTGAGACCTTTTCTTTTTCTAACGTAATTAAAGTCAAGCCCACAAATTTGATGTGTTGTGTTTTCATTTGCATTTATACTTTCTAGTTTCCATTGTGGTTTCTTTTTTTTTTTTGACCTATGTGTTATTTATAAATGTGTAAATTAGTTTCCAATATTTAGAGATTTTTTTCCCAACAGAGATATTTCTATGACTGGTTTCTAATTTAATTGTTTATGGCTAGAGAATGTACTTTGTTAGACTTAAATCCTTTTAATTTATTGAGACTTGTTTTAGAACCCAGAATATGTTCTACCTTGGTTAATATTGTTTCTGCAGCACATGAAAAAAATATTCTGATGTTGGTTATTGGAATGTTTTATATGTCAATTAAGAAAAGTTGGTTAACTGTGTTATTAAAGTCTTCTGTGTTGTTACTGAGTTCCTGTTATTTGTTCTATTAATTCTTATTGTTAAAGATTTTATTTTTAAGTAATCTCTACACCTAATATGGGGCTTGAAATCATGACCCCAAGATTGAGAGTCACATGTACTACCAACTGAGCCAGCAAGGTGTCCCTCTATTAATTCTTAAAAATTAATAAATATTAATAATTATTTAAATCTCTGACTGTAACTATTGATTTGTCTATTTCTCCCTGCATTTCTGTCAGAGTTTGCTTCAAGTATTTTGAATGGGTGGTTGCATACATATTTAGGATTGTCACGTCCTCTTTAACTGACCTCTTTATCATTGTGAATTAAGCTTATTTTTGATAGCATTCTATCATCCGGAATTGACTATTTCTGATAGTTGAGCAAATTTAGTACTATTTCTATTATTTTTAATATGGTTTACAATTTTCTATCCTTTTTCTTTTAAGTTATTTGTATCTTCATATGTAAAACATGGCTTCTCTGTTTCTCTCTCTCTTTCTTTCTTTTTTTTTTTTCTTGTAGATAGCATATAGTTGGATCTTGAACATTTAATCTAATATGCCAATCCCCAACTTTTAATCAGAGTGGTCAGACCCTTTAAAATTACTGTGATAATTGGCAAAATTAGCTTTAAATCTTGCTATTTTTTTCTGTTTATCTCTTTTGTACTTTGTTTTCCTTTTTTCCTATTTCTTCTTGGGTAAAATGAGTGTTATTTATGATTACAATTTAACATCTGTTGGCTTATTAGTTATAGCTCTTTGTGTTATTGTTTGGTGGTTGCTTTAGGATTTATAGACTGCATCTTTAACCTATCACAGTATATCTTCACGTGATCTTATAAAAATTTTAGTAGAACATAAGAACTGTACAAAGTATATTTTTTAGTTATCCTGTCCTTTGTGCTCTTGCTGTTATCCATATGGTTTTATACATTTTATAAACTCCACAGTACATTACTATTACTGTTGTTTAAACAATTTTCTTTTAAATGGGTTTAAATAATAAGAAACAATCTTGTATATTTACCCAATGTAGTTATCATTTCTGGTCTCTTCATTCAATGTGTAGATCCATATTTCTATCTTTCTTCTGCCTGTTGGATTTCCTTGTTTTGTGATAATGAATTATTCTGGCTTTGTATGTCTGAAAATATCTTTATTTTATCTTCATTTTTTTTTTAAAGATTTTATTTATTTATTTGACAGAGAGAAATCACAAGTAGGCAGAGAGGCAGGCAGAGAGAGAGAGAGGGAAGCAGGCTCCCTGCTGAGCAGAGAGCCCGATGCGGGACTCGATCCCAGGACCCTGAGATCATGACCTGAGCCGAAGGCAGCGGCTTAACCCACTGAGCCACCCAGGCGCCCGAAATATATTTTCTCTGGATGTAGTAATCTAGGTTGACAGTTTTTATTTTCAGTGCTTTAAAAATTTCCCCTGTCTTAGTGCTTTCCTTTTTTTTTTTAAATGTTTTATTTTTTAAATTTCTTTTCAGTGTACCAGAATTCATTGTTTATGCATCACACCCAGTGCTCCATGCAATATATGCCCTCCATAATACCCACCACCAGGCCCACCCAACCCCTCCCCCCACCCCTTCAAAACCCTCAGATCGTTTCTCAGAGTCCATATTCTCTCATGGCTCAACTCCCCCTCCAATTTCTCCCAGCTCCCTTCTCCTCTCCATCTCCCCATGTTCTCCATGTCATTCCTTATGCTCCACAAGTAAGTAAAACCATATGATAATTGACTCTCTCTGCTTGACTTATTCTACTCAGCATAATCTCTTCCAGATTATGTTGATACAAAATTTGGGTATTCATCCTTTCTGATGGAGGCATAATACTCCATAATGTATATGGACCACATCTTCCTTATCCATTCGTCCATTGAAGGGCATCTTGGTTCTTTCCACAGTTTGGCGATCGTGGCCATTGCTGCTATGAACATTGGGGTACAGATGGCCCTTCTTTTCACTACATCTGTTTTTGTTTTTAATGAGAAATTTACCATCACCCTGATTTTTGCTTCTGTGTCTATGACAAGTCTATTTTCATGTCTATTTTTTATATTTTCTCTTTTTGATGGGTTTTGAGCAATTTGATTTTGATGTGCCTTGGTGTATTCTTTTTTCATATTGCTTGTGTTTGGAATTTAACATCTTTGATCTTTGGCTTTATAATTTTTATCAAGTTTGAAATGTTTTTGGCTGTTATTTCTTCAGATACTTTTTTTCTGCCCTTCCCCCTCTATGAATACCAGTTACATACATATTAGACCACTCAAGGTTTTGTTCCACAGCTCACTGATGCTCTTTTCATTCATTAATTATTTTTTTCCTCTATGTGTTTGTTCTTGGATAGCTTCCATTGCTGTGTCTTCAGAATCACAAATCTGTTTATCTGCAATGTTTAATATGCCCTTTGATTCATGAAGTGTATTTCATTTTTTGTCTCAGGCTTATCATTTACATTTTTAGAAGTTTTATTTGGGTTATGTCTCCATTTAAATTTCTTGAGCACCTGGAATAGAGTAACAATGGAATGTTCTTTTCTATGTATCTTTCACAGATCATTTTCCTGCTTCTTTGCATGTCTAATTATTTTTAATTGTGGTCTGACATTGTGAATATTTTCCTGTTACACAATGGACTTTTTGTATTCCTATAAATATTCTTTTTTTTTCCTCTAAGTAGGCTTCATGTCCAATATAGGACTTGAACTCATTACCCTGAGCTCAAGAGTTGCACTCTACTGACTGAGCCAGCTAGGTGCCCCTAAAAATATTCTTGAGCTCAATTTGCTGTTAGGTTACATGGACACAGTTTGATCCTTTAAGGTTGTGCTTTAAGATTTGCTAGACAGGATCTAGTGTTCAATAAAGGGTTAATTTTATTGAGGCAAGTCTGTTCTTAGGATTCTACCCAATACCCTATAAATTATCCACCAATATGGTTTGGGGGAAATATATGATTTGGGGCCCATGGGAATGCAGGCACTGTTTCCTCTGATCCTTTTAGGAGGCCTTTTTACAACCTCTGGTAGTTTCTTCACATGCATACCTTGATCATAATCTGCTGACCACTCAAGGACTTTTTGTAGCTCTCTCCTCTCTGGTACTCTGTTGCATGTACTCTATGTGCCTTGCTCTGGAATCTCAGTTCTGTCTCCTCCATTCAGGCAATCTCCTGGACTCTGCTTGGGTTTTACCTCTCTGTGTTGTAATCTGGAAACTTGAGGCAATTGTTAAGTGTTGCTCCTATCATTTCCCATCTCTCAAGGATTACTATCCTTTGCTGTAAAGCCATGTTTCATTTGTTTTATCTATTTTTTAAGAGTTGTTCTTTCAAGCATGAAAGCATTTTGCTCTATTTTATCTGGAAACTTAAGTTAACTGTTTTTAAGTCATCCCTGCCCGAATGTGTGGACTCCTTTGTCATTGTGATCAGTCACTCCAGCTTTCCCTTTTTCTGCTTGACCTCCTTCCTCAGCCCTTTCCTTGACTCCAGATCCTGGTTAAATATTTCTGCAGTGATAGGAATTTCAGTGTAACTCTGTAAAATCCATGTTCTAGTTTACAACCTGAAGAAGTCCCTCATGTGCCCCTGTTCATTATTATGAAAGGTATCTATTTATTTTTAATTAAATTTTTTTTCTCGATTATAAGATGCAGAAGGAGATCACATATGAGGAAGTCTGTGTTAGAATACTGGCAGATGTGGGGAAGCATAGGGTGCATGCTCAGCCTCACATCCAGTCTTCATGGGAAGTCAGATGTTCATTCAAGATCCCACAAAAAATTTCCATAATGTTCTCACAGGAGAAGTAATGTGTGTCACGCTCCTGAGTGTATTTAGCTTTTGGCTCACGGTCAAGCCTGTGTATCCAAGGTTGCATGGTCCTACAGCACAATGTTCAGGAATCCTTCAGATAAATGCCTCTCAAAGGGGGCAAGGACTTAACTGCAACTTCGGATCCCATGGAGTGTCCAGAATGATGCCACTGGTTCACAATATCTTCTGTCAGTACCTGTTTTGCAAACATGATTTCTAATATTCCCATCCATGCAGGCTAGATAGCACTTTCCTTGTTTCCCCAGTGAAGAAATACTGACTCAAGGAGGCAAAGTGACTTGCTTTGTCTCAACCAGTGGGTTACAGAGGCCTGCTTCAATGAAGATGTGAAGAAATCTTCACAATGAAGATGTGAAGAAATCTTCAATGAAAATTTCATTTCTGAATATTTTTCAGTGCCCCGTCTATCCCATTCTATTCATACCGTTATTTTGGAGACAGCAGATAACGCAATGCTGTCTTGTTTTAAATCACAAAGTAGCAGAATGGATCATTGTTATGAACTGCACCATGCCCTCCCCATCAAATTCCTATGTTGAAACCCTAACCCCAATCTGGTTATATTAGGATACAGCACCCTTAAAAGGGGTAATTATGGTTAAATGAGATCATAGAGTAGGACCCTAATCCAATGTGACTGGTGTCCTTATAAGAAGAGGGAGAAATACCAGTGATGGACACAGAGGGAAAAGGCCACATGAGGACACAGTGAGAAGGTGACAAAGGTGAGACAAGCTGAAGAGAAAGGCCTTAGGAGAAATAGTCCTGCTGACACAGCAGTCTTGGACTTCCATTTTCCAGAACTGTGAAGCAAATAAATGTTTGTTGTTTAAGCCCTCAGTATACAGTACTTTGTTGTGGCAGCCCAGCCAGAATCCTCAAAACCATAAAAAGAGTCAAAATCAAGATTTCTGTATTCCTTTGCAAAATCTAACATTTTGTGGATTGGGGATGTTGGACTCTCGCATCAGTTCAGATAACTTGACTCTGTGGAGCTCATAAGCCAACATCTTGTTTCATAATTCAACCATCTCTCCAAACTCCAGAGAAAATGTCTGTCGTACCTCCTGGGAGCTGTGTTTGGAAACCATTTTTCTCAATTTGCTGAAGGTCCCTACTGAATGGTGGTAGCCCAGGTTTCTCAGGATAGGTGAATACAGAATAAGGCTCTGAGTGTGGCATTTTCTGCCACAGGAGCCGGTATGGGTAATGTCCCTAAAAGCATCCTTGAGTCCAAGTCAAAAGCCCCAGATCCAAGCAGCAAGAGGGAACCCTGAAGGACTGATAGTGTGCCATGGTGCGATTAGTGTGGGAGGCACCCATAGTCACACATAATGCCCCAGAGAGATGGGGGTGCTGAGCATTTAAAAACTCACATGATGGACACAGGTTTTTGTTTGTTTGTTTTTAATATTCTAAGTACATGTGATATTTCCCAAATTCCATAACTTCATCCACACTTTTCTTGCTCCTATATATTCCTTCCAAATATCAGACTTTGTTAACCCAGATACCTTCAAGCCTAGCTCATCAGCACCCACCTTCTGTATTTCTCTCTACCTCTTATAGGGGGAAGCATGGTGATTTTGGCCATTCAGTGCCAGCCTGAAAAAGCACAAAAGAGATGTGGTGTGTGACGTGAGGGCAGAGTTCAGAATGTTCTCTGCCAACTGCAGTAGAAATCCCTTCCTCAGGGGAGGTGAGTAAACTCCACGTGGCCCACGGTGAAGATGCAATCCCAGTCTGGAGCAGTGGTAATTAAACTAGAAACAATCCAGCTTAAATTATTATATCAGTTTAGCTCTGAAGGAGCAAGAGGAAGAAGAGATCAATATTGATATCTTTATTTAAAGAGAGTGGAGGGCGGAGGGCTGCATGTGTGTGGGCAGAGTGAAGAGGTTAAGAAGATCTGGATCCAGGCAGATCAACCTTTGTCCCCAGCTCCGTCCATACCTGTCTCTGGAAGCCCTGTATGGGGAGTGTCCAGAGAGGCTGAGAACGCCCTTCAGCCTCCACTGTGCCTATTTTCTCTTATACATTATGGCAGGATAAGGAAGGAGACAAATGAGGAATGCACTCATGCTGTGTGATTAAATTCCCAAGCCAAATGTTTCTAAGCCTCCCCATTTTCCTCCACACAGAACCCCTGGAACCATGCCTCTAGAGGAGTCCTCAAGGCAGTTGCCATCATACTGAGTGTCAGGACCAGATACCCAAAGACCACATCATAAGCTTCTCCCACAGCAGCTGGTGAAACCTGGTCTCCTGTGATCTTCAACACCTCATAATCCAGCCATCATTAGCACTACCAAGGAATCTGATAGATGCAAAAGGCCCTTTCCAGATGGTGTTCAAATATTTACATGTGCAGTGGGATTAACATTTCATAGAGAAACAACAAATTCTTTTCCCACAGTACTCCCAAGCATCTTTGGCCTTACCCCCAGTGAGGCATCAGCCAGGGTATGCAGTGTATACCATGCACAGCAGAGTGGGGAGGGGCAGAGAAAAAGGGTGGGGCCAGGAGAGAGAGGGAAAGAGAGAGAATTTGCATTACACAATCGTTTAACATCTCAAAACTGGACTTTTGCAAATCATATCTGAAACTATAGTCTGAGATGAAAAAAGCATTTTGAGTTTCAAAGTTTAGGCCCTGACAAACAATGTGTGTTCATTTTGATTCTTTTTTTTTTTTTTTTTTTTTGTCCTGAAGAGTAGATCAAATTTTCATGGGCTGGAGAGGGATGGAGAATTTAGAGAAGAAAAGGGGAAATGTGGAGTCATGAAACTCTGAGCAAGATCCCAGGGCACTCCCCCAGAAGTCCGAGCCCTAGCAGAGAGAATAGGTGCAGATGACCAGAGGGTAGGGCAGAATCCAGATGACTCAGGGAATCTAGGAGTATAGAAGAGCCCACCTACTTGGAAAATCTGAGTGCCTTACCCCCACCCCAGCATAGACATGGTCCTGGATCTGTGGTCACATAGGCTATTGGATACATAGCATCACAGAGCTCCCTTTTACTCCAGAGTTGCCTAAGAAGCTTGTGTCAGGAGTACCACAGAGGGTACCCAGCTCCTACCCCAGTTCTTGAGGCTCCAGAATGGCATAGGCTTTAGGGGACTACTTCTAGGTCCCTAAGAGAGCCTAAAGTTGCTGGGAGAAGGTTGGACTGAAGGGTCCCTGCATTCAGAAGTGAGAGGCAACCAGCAGCCAGCACACACCAGAGACTAGCTATGGAGATGCACTTCTCAGGGGATAGCAGATTGAAGGTGACATAACAAAGGCTAGATACCCATCTCCACCCAGTTCTGAGGCCATGGCACCAAGGAACCATATAAAACACAGCCATAACCTGGCAGAAGACTGGAAGAAGAATACACATGTGGGGTGTGTGTGTGTGTGTGTGTGTGCACGTGTGTGTGTCCTGACCTGCCTAAAATTTCATTTTGGCCACCAGTGGAAAGGTGCTTAAAAAATAAATTATGTCATACAAACATAAATCAGCATTTCTTGAAAACTTCTAGATTCATAACCTACGACTCCGTTTTATTTATCTTTTAGAGCAAATTTTAAGCACATAATAAAACAGAGATATAGATGGGAGAAAGCTTTATTGCCAAGGATTTAAACCTCAAATAGATGTAATCCTACCTGTAGTTGAAAAGTTATAAATGTCATTATTGAGTGACTATTTTACTGCTATGGGAACTACCAAAAAACAAAGACATATAAAATTGCCACAGTTTTTTTTTTAACTTGGACAAAAACATACACAAAAATTATAAATCTATTAGACTTTCAAACCACAATACTGTTGAGTAGCAATTCAGTTCCTTTGGTGTGCCTCTTGGCATGTGTGTGGTAGCTCATGAAGAACCAGCCTTGAAAGCAAAGCTTTAATTAAGAAGAACAGGGTTAGATCAAAACCATCTATCCTATGTGGAAAGAGATCCCTATCGAGAAGTCCACAAATCACTAGCAAAAAATGAAAAAGCAACAATAGCCACGAATTGAATTGTGACTGTACTAGGAGTACCTTACATGACGTAGTCACAGTTCCAGCAATGCCCTTCCCTGTGAGAGGCCGGAACCAGGCTCCATTTATTATTACCAGCCCCTCAGGTGTCCCCACTCTAGCAAAGGGCCATGATGATGTTTCTGGTCCCCGGGTGTCACTGTCACCTGAAAACTGCCTCAGGACTTTTATGTTCTCTGCAGACTTGCATGCCATGGGCCTGGCCCAGGTTCCAGCTGGTAGTCCAGCTTCTGTGGGTAGAGAACAGGAATATAAGAACCCTCCAGGATTCTGCCATTGAAAGCAAGGCCCTACTGTTCTAAGACTAATATTCCAGCACAGTCTCTGTAAGACAGCTTGGGCTGTCACAACCAAATACTATGCACCAGGTAGCTTATACAATAGACATTTATTTCTCATGGTTCGAGAGGCTTAAACTCCAAAAGGAGGGTGCCAACATGGCCATGTTCTGGTGAGGACCTTCTTCCTGGTTTGCAGATGGTCACCTTCTCACTGTGTCCTCAAATGGCAGGAGAATTAAAAAGAAAAAAAAAAAAAGCTCTGTGGTGTCTTGTCTTAGGTGTCTCTAACCCATCATGGAAGCTCCACCCTCATGAAGTCATCTAAACCTAATCACCTTCCAAAGGTCTCACCTCCTCATACCATCACACTAGGGGTCAGAGCTTCAACATAGGAGGTTTTGTGTGATGAAAACATTTTGTCTTTAACAGTATCCAAATAGAGGCAAGGGTTTCAATTGCCCAGTAGTCACAAAACAGATGGGAGAGACTCCAATCCTTATTCATCATAGCAAGGGCTGCTTCCTGAGTTATTTAACTCCAGAGGCCAGAATCTCATCTGGCATGTGATGCTGCCTCGAGGGAGCATTGAATTGTTAGAAATTCCGGGAGTGTTGGGGATGTCAGGATAGGGGAAGTGTTGGGATTGTTGGAAATGTTGAAAATTTGGGGAGTATTGGGAGTGTTGGGGGGTATGTTGGGAATTTGGGGGATATTAGGAGTGTTGGGAATATTGGGAGTGTTGGGGATATGTCGGGAATTTGGGGAGTCTTGGGAATGTTTGGAATATTGGGAGTGTTGGGGATATGTTGGTAATTTGGGGGCTATTAGGAGTGTTGGGAATGTTGGAGGGTGTTGGGAGTGTTGGAAATATTGGGAGTGTTGGGGATATGTCGGGAATTTGGGGAGTCTTGGGAAATATTGGGAGTGTTGGGGATATGTTGGGAATTGGGGGATATTAGGAGTATTAAAATATTGGGAGGGTTGGGAATCTTGGGGGAGTGTTGGGAGTGTTGGAAATATTGGGAATGTTGGGGATATATTGGGAATTTGGGGAATATTAGTAGTATTGGGAATATTGGGAGTGTTGGGAATGTTGGGGGGTGTTTGGAATATTGAGAATGTTAGGAGGTATTAGGAATGTTAGGAGTGTTAGGAATGTTGTGAGTTTGGGAATGTTGGGTGTATTGAGAATGTCGGGAATTTGTGGGATATTGGGAGTGTTGGGAAAGTTGAAAGTGTCAGCAATATAGACTCTAATCCTCAAAGTATTCAGGTTTCCTGCTAGTTGTGGCACTTTTGCCATCAGGAAATTCCTTCACAGCTAAGGAGTCCTTAGTTGCAAACTTACCCTTTCTCAGTGGCTCTCTCGCAACAGGGAGCTGAGGTACATGTCCCATTCCCTGACTGTGTGCTCTCACTTCCATGCCTTTGTATGTGCTGTTCTCTCCTCCAAGCACACCCTCCCTTCATGGTCTTCCTGGCAAATTCTCACTCACCTTGAAGTCCCCTCCTTGTGAAAGCTTCTACAACCCACTGAGCAGTGAAATCATTCATAATTCCAGCAACTTTAAAAATTTTTTTATTAATTTTTTATTTTTTCAGTGTAACAGTATTCATTATTTTTGCATCACACCCAGTGCTCCATGCAATCCGTGCCCTCTCCAATACCCACGACCTGGATCCCCCAACCTCCCGCCCCCTGCCCCTTCAAAACCCTCAGATTGTTTTTCAGAGTCCACAGTTTTTTACTGCTAATATTTTACTATAATTATACATTCTTTTAACTATGGTCTGAACTCCTAAAGATCTCGACATTTGCTTTATTCCATTTCATGGCAGATGCTACTGGTGTCCTGCTGGTACCAAAGGCTGCCTGTGCCTGAGGTTCTCTTCCTGAGTGCCTGTGTTCTCATGTTGGGAGTATGCTTGGACTCACTCACAGGATAAGCCAAGAATAGCAGGATGTGAATACCCTGAAACAGCCTTCAACCAGAGAATTTTGTGGGGAGTTGTGAGAACCCAACAACTAGTCTTGGTTGGGATGACTCTGAACGTGTTCATATCCTCATCTCATAGTTGACTTCTGAGGACCCCAACTCCAAAAAGGAGGTCCCAGATTTTGGGTCAATGTCTGGCTTCAGTTAGGTTCTTAATAAATTATTTATTTATTTATTTATTTATTTGACAGAGAGAGATTACAAGTAGGCAGAGAGGCAGGCAGAGAGAGAGAGGAGGGAGCAGGCTCCCTGCTGAGCAGACAGCCCGATGCAGGACTCAATCCCAGGACCCTGAGATCATGACCCAAGCCGAAGGCAGCGGCTTAACCCACTGAGCCACCCAGGAGCCCCAGGTTCTTAATAAATTTTTGATGAACAAATTCAGCCCTGAAGTGAATCAGAAATCCATTCATTTATTCATGCATGTAATAAACATTTCTGGAGAACATATCAGGTTTTAGAAATTGTGCTAGATGCAACATGGTGTGCCTAAATGATCATTTTAAGGAATCTAAAATCGAATGCAGGAAATAATACATGCAAATTCATAATCTTACTAATTATCAATTTTAGTGTATTTACCCCCAAATTTAGCATCTTAAAACAACAAACATTTATTAACGTGCACAGTTTCTCTGGGTCAGGATCCCAGGGAAGCCTGACTGGGTACATCTCATTCAGGGACTCCCATGGGGTTGCAATCAGGCTGATGGCTCAGGCTGCATCATCCGAAGCTTTGGATGGGGCATCCACCTCAAAGGCAGCTACTCACACGGCTGGCAAGCTGGCGCTGACTGTTAAAGGGAGGCTTAGTTCCTCTATGGGACTCTACGGTGTGCACATAGGATTCTAAGTAACGGGGTGGGGGGGGCGGAAAGAGTCCTCTCGGTTTTCAGCTTTGCTGAGTCACCCTTTGGAACCTTGAGTTCAGCAAGCACAAGGAGCAGCATTTTCTGTCTTTCCCTGGGTGATTACTAACTAGGAGGTTAAAAATTCCTACACATGTTGAAGAGAGGGTTGGAGGCACAGAACCCTCTAGCTTCTCATTTTCAGGGGATGTTAGTATTCCTTGGAGAGCCAGGGAGGAGCCCTCCTGGTGCTCCATCCTTGGTGTGCCAGCTTTGAGCCCAGAGCATGGCTGATCGTCTGCTGCTAAACAGTACAAAATGGCTGAAAATGAGGGTGCTGGCTTGACTCTGAGGAAGTTATGTGTCCTATCCTTGCCTCATTTTCCTTATGTGCAAACAAGGATGATCATAGTAGATACCCCATGAAGTTGACTAGCGATGAAATGGGTTAACACCCATGGAGCACCGAGTGCCTGACATGCAGAAAACACTAGACACAGGCCACCTTTACTACTTTCCTGCTGGACCTTTTGCTTTCATGCAGAATTCTGCCACTGTTATGATAGGTTATTCAGCCAGACATCACTTAAAAAAATAAGAATCGAATTACTGAATTGGTAAAATATAAACAAAGTAATTGATGTTAGGGGCTTCATAATAATTGTGCTTTCAGGTAGACACACGACCCACTTCCTCTACCTGAAAGCACATCTGTAAAACCTATAATATCAATTACTTTGTTTATAAAATCATCACACACGCACACACACACACCTGCAGCAGTGTGGCAGACTGTCATGTGCAATAGAAGTGGTCAAATGAGGAAGAATAGAATTCCTTAGTATCAGAAACTGGGTCCCTGGATGGGGCACTTACTTAGCATTTCAGCAGGGGTGAAGGGACACAGAGATCTGCCAATTGTGTTTTGGGCACAGGAACAGCATGGGCAGAGGTATGGAGGGAAGGGAGTTAGCCAGGGATGTCTGGATCCCCCCCTTTCTCAGGAAGAGAAGCTGTGATAACCACCCCTGAAGAGGTTCCTCCAATGCTCACCAGGGTTTTGGCACTCATGGTTATCTTCCCTGAAGCTAAGGGGATACGGGGGGGGGGGGAAGTGTTCTTGAATTAGATGTCCAGCCTGCCCTGAGCCAGGTCTGGAAGCAAATGAAAAACAAGGCTGAACTGAGATGAACAGATGACATTGCTGAAGAAGTCAGTTATCTAAAAGACTGGGAGTAGGGTGGACAGCCAACAAAAGGAGAGCAGGAACCCAGCTCTCCCAGAGCAGAAGCCATGGGGTCAATTTGGTTTACTCTGAGGGGCAGCCTCATCCAGGCTTTCTGGTATGTAAGGTGACAGGCAAAGAAGAACCAGTAAGGACAGAATAGAGTGGTGGGTATGGCCTAGAGACAGATTGGAAGAGGTGAGAGGGTGAGGCTTGAGACCACAGTGACATTGGAGTTTTAGGAATTGGGATGGTGTTGGTGGGCTCAGAGGGGACTTTAGTGGTGTTGCTCCAATGTCTCCATGCAGGGAAGAACAGTGCACAGGACACTTTTTGAGTCAAACGTTCTTCTCTTCAGCATGAAGTCCCTACTCCAGTCTGTTCCCAGTGGCTGATGCTCATCCCGGTGCTTGGTAACCACTGCTATGCTCTGTCTTTCCTCTTTCCCACTCACTCCTTCTTCTGGGAAGATACTGGCTCAGCCCCCAATGCGGCTCTTGGCTTGGGAAGATGGGGAACTGTGGGAAGCACTCTTGGCTGTCCCCATGAATCCTCTAAATGGATGTTGGCGTCCACCCTGAGCCCACTTCCTCTTAGCTTTGTGCTGTCAGGAGGCCATGGCTCTGTAAACCCATTTATTTGGCTGAAGCTGATAAAACACTGGAGTTGGTTTTAATTTTTGATGGTGTGGAGGTTTGTAGATGTGTTCCAATGGTTCCACCACTCCCATTATTCTCAATTCAAATCATTCTGTGGGCAAATAGAGGGCCAGGGAGATCGATCTGTCCCCTGTCCCCAGGCTTTCAATTCAGGAGGCTAAAGTAGATTTTCTTGTTGTGAATGCTAAACCCCACCAATTGTAGGTATAAGCTACTTTCTATCAAGTCAAAGATGATTTTTCTTCTTGACCTAATGTTCTCTGAAAAATGGGGACTTGTTGATTTTTATCTCTGGATATGTTAATAAGGAACTTCTCCCCAGTTGGGAATACACAGGGTGACCATCTGTGAGTTCTGTGCCACACCCTCACCCATGTTCTCCATGAGACTTGGCTAGACTAGGCTAGACTAGGCTGTGGAACCAGTGGGGGAGGGTAAGAAGCCTGGGCAGCTCCCCAGTGCTTAAACTCCTGAAGTGGGTAGGGATTGATAGGATGGAGCTCACCTACTGTCCCTCATTCCACTTGTTTTCCTTGTTATTTCCTCCATCTTATGATGTCTATTTTCTTCTGCTTTTATCTTCTTTCAAAATTATCTTTTGGCTATTTTCCCAAGATAGGTATATGGTTTATAGACTTGTGGCAGACCTTCTAATGACTACAGCCAACAGATAGTAGGTGTGATGATGAAGCAGATTGGAGTCCTGATGACATTGTTGTTTGGGCTCCTTGACCTCTCAGCTCTATTAGCCAATAATTCCCTTCTTGACTCAAGTTAGTTTAATTTCAGTTTATTCAACAAAATCTAGACTATTACTACACACACACACACACACACACACACACACACAAATTATCCTTGTAATTTATTGCATAGACATTAGTCAAACTTCTAGTACGATTATAGAACAGGACTAGATGCAGGAAGAGATGTGAATTGATATAAGATCCATCCATTCTTCTCAAAGAAGTTATATTCTTGTTGGTGAGGCAAGGCACATCTCAGATTATATAATACAAGATTCAAGTAACAGATCAATTTAGAAGAGATCAGTGCCAGAATATGAATCTTTAAACAATGGTCTTTTCTCTTTCGGTTTTAGGATAACAATGGCTGGTTCCAGAGAGTGAGACTTGAAGATCATTTTTCACTTAAAATATTTACCCAGAGGTAGAAGAGACTCAAACATCCTCATTTTTCTGCTGAAGAAATGAAGTCCCAAGTAAAAAAGATCCAGGCAAGATCGACTGTAAATTGTTAGTAGATCTGGGACCCAACCCTGGCTTTCTTATTACATTAAAGTGTGGCACCACTCTGCTTTGCTTTATTTTGGATTTTTGGGGGGCGCCTGGGTGGCTCAGTGGGTTAAGCCGCTGCCTTTGGCTCAGGTCATGATCTCAGGGTCCTGGGATCGAGCCCCGCATCGGACTCTCTGCTCAGCAGGGAGCCTGCTTCCTCCTCTCTCTCTGCCTGCCTCTCTGCCTACTTGTGATCTCTCTCTGTCAAATAAATATTTTGGATTTTTGGATCTGCTTGGATTTTAGCTGTTCAGATATAATCCAAGTATGCTGATGTAGGTATCCAGCTATATGAATGACAAAAACATTGCTGAACATTTATGTTTGCAATTCTCATCATCATCATCATCAAATAATTACTAAATACTGAATTATGCAAATTGAGCCCAATCTCTACGTTACAAACTTGCAGGAATATTAAATCAATTATGATCATTGTATTAATTTGCTAAGGTTGCCATAACAAAGTACCACAGGTGAGGTGACTTAAACAACAGAAATATATATACTCACAATTCTGGACGCTAAAAATCCGAGATCAAGGGATTAGTTTGTTTGTTTCTTCAAAAGCCTCTCTTCTTGGCTTGAAGATGGTCACCCTGTGTATTCCCATGTGGTCTTTTCTCTGTATGCATCTGTGTTCTGATATCTTCCTATAATTATCTCAGACATAGTAGGTTAGGGCTCACTCATCTGAATGACCTCATTTTAACTTAACTATCTCATTGAAATATTCTATCTTAAGGGGGACCTCGGTGGTTCAGTCCTTGAGTATCTGCCTTTCGCTTGGGTCATGATCCCTGGGTCCTGGGATTGAGCCCCACATCAGGCTTCCTACTTGGCAGGAAGAATGCTTCTTCTTCTCCCACTCCTCCTGCTTATGTTCCCTCTCTCGCTGTGTCTCTTTCTGTCAAATAAATAAATAAAATCTTTAAAAAAAAAAAAAAAAGGAAACTTCTATTTCCAAACAGTCACTTTCTGAGGTATTGGGACTTAGGACTTCAACAAAAGAATTTGGGGGGTTGCATAATTTAGCCTATAACAGTCACTTAACATTTTTCAAGACAATATAAAAAGAAATAAAAGAATATTAAGCATCATCGAACATAAATGTAAGGGGAAAAGGAAAGGAGACTTCATCTTGGGCCCATGTATTACAGTACTTCATATGCTGAGGCTTCCACCTCTGCACAGATAAATCACCCTCCCCATCCAACTTAAAATCTTCAAGCTGTAGCCTGACACTTCTTCCCTCTGTCAGCCTCCAGTCAATAAGAACTCTGTATCACCCATTCACAGAGGCTCAGAAGCACAAGAAAGTCACAAGGCATCACATAGCTGAAACCATGATAGGCCACAGAGCCTATGAGACCCCTTACTTCCTCTTGTATGGTTTTGTTGTTTTCAGGGAATAGTAATGTACACATTAATTAATGTATGTATGAAATAAACAGGTTGTATATTAATTGATCATGTGCTGATATAATTAACAATTTGTAATCTAATTAATAACTATAATTAACATTACTTATAAACTTTCAACAATTATATAATTATTAATATAAGTATGATTGTTTTCATACTACATTAATATAATGTATCATGCTATGTTAAAATATAATTAATAATTTTACTTAATATATAGTAATTATGTATTACATATAGTACACATTAATATGCAATATATGTATTTTTATATAAGTAAAGTTATATGTTAATATATACTTATGATACTTTTATTATATTATTTTTATTATATCATATGCAGTTACATTTTATATTGTATTATATATGGCAACATATAATGATTTTATATATCTAATTATATATTAATATATTATATTTAATATGTGTAACAAATATCAATATATTATTAAGATTATTATTTTATGTTTAATATAAAGATATTGAATATTTAAGATACTTAATATACATTAAATATATAATTATATTACTATATATTTATAGGTGTATACTAATATACTTTATTTACTATACTAAGATATTAGCATATATTAATGTATAATGCATACTTATTGTATATTAATATATACTATAAGTTTTATATTATACTATATAATTACTATATATGAATTATGTAGCCAGGTCTTTAAACTCTTATCTTTGTATCCTTGAATGTTACTATATTAACTATGAACATAATTTGACCCTGGGTACTGAACTTTTCTGAGCCTCAACTTCCCTATTTTCAAAATGAAGACAATATTTGTGTGCCTGTTAGGAAGAACAGTTATGGCAATGGTGGATATTACACAAAGATGAAGTCTATAAAATACCAATCACACAATAAGGATGATTGCCTACCCAGAGGTTGCTGTGGTAGGGCACTGTGGCAATGCCAGGGCTATGTCCCTGCAGAATCATGGCTCCATTTATTGCAAAGGAACCATGATAGGCGCCACTTGCAGATAGTGTAGAAACTCTGTGATGAAGAATTATAGTTTGGGGGTGCCTGGGTGGCTCAGTGGGTTGAGCCGCTGCCTTCGGCTCAGGTCATGATCTCGGGGTCCTGGGATCGAGTCCCGCATCGGGCTCTCTGCTCGGCAGGGAGCCTGCTTCCTCCTCTTTCTCTGCCTGCCTCTCTGCCTACTTGTGACCTCTCTCTGTCAAATAGATAAATAAAAAATCTTGAAAAAAAAAAGAATTATAGTTTGATTACATGCTGTGTAACTCCTAAAAAAAATCTCAATTATCTTACATTTTGTTTGGCTGCTCATGGGGAAGGCTGCCCTTGAAACTTGCACCACAATGAGGTGAGTGACATCAGGTAGTTTTGTTTGGGAAATTAGAAGCTTGAAGTTTGTAATAAAAAAAAAAAGATAAGAGTGGGAGGAAATGTGTTAGCAGAAAATCTCGGAGAGAATTGGTAATTTCCTTGGCTGCTCCCAAGGCAAGTGCTTACATGCCTCCACGCCTTCTTCTTCCCTGAGCAAGTTCAGCGGAAGATAAAACATATTCATTTGCCATCACTGAGATCAATTATATGAATTTCTAACACAGAATAGAAATGAGGAAGATGGGGAAAAAATAAATGAGGAAGATGGAATTTAAACTCAAAGTTTGTTAAGATGAAAATCTCTGAAGAAGAATTGTGTAAGAGGGTCCCACTATTACATTCCCGAACATAATACTAATATAAACAATAGCAACTGGCCTCTGGTTGTGGTCTGTGCACAGGCACTGATGGGTCCATTTCATGTGTTGCTTCTAGTCCTGAGATTGTAGCTCCCATGTTGGAACAAGACATTTGAGCTCACATAGATGACACAACTTCCTGGATGCCTCTGCCTCCCCAGCAGCTAAGTTAAGTGCTAGTTTGAAGAAGAATACCCTGTCTAAATGGGGAGAAACTGGAACTTTTCATTGGTGTTAGAATTATTTGGTTTGCTAACTATTTTGTGTTGAATTTAAAAAATAGTAACTTACTTAATTTAAATAAATACTATTTATTATATGCATATTTTATTTTAACATATAAATGTATACATATTTGTGAGCATTTAAAACACTTTGTATTTGGTTATAATATATTTTATAATATATTCATAAAGCAAAAGAGACAAAAAACAGTATTTACCAGTTACATATGCACTTTGACCCCATGACCCTGTTGTGTTCTTTTTTTATTGGCAAAGTTGATTGTTAATATCTGTTATTCACTCTGCTTTACAGAGAGGAGAGAAGGAAGAAAGACAAGATCTTCTAGCACCACCTCCTATGCCCCCAAAACATGGTCATTACTGTGTGGGAAATATTTTGGCTATATAGTATCATACATTAAGTACCAACTTCATAACTTTTCTATCACCTTTCTATCAGAGTTTTCTTGAGCATTCCAGAACATCAGCTCAGGGAAGCCAGAGTTGGAGCAAGTGTATAGGGTGGATGCAGTGCAAGCTTCCAGAGTGGGAGAAACCAAGAGCGAAACGTGATGGCAGCTCTATTGGAGCCATGAGGACCTCCAAAGACCTAACGATAGCAATTGTCATTCAGCCATTGAGAAAGGTTTAAATCCAGTATCCACAAAACACTAACAACCTAGGCTGAGTGTGAATATGGTTTATATTGCCATATAAGATGTACATTTTGACACCCAAATACATTAACTCTATCATGTGGAATATTCGGGTCTGGAGAACATGCTTCTCACCTATATCAGTCGAGCTGCTCTGGTGGACCGGTCACATGGAAACAACACTTAGCACATTGTAAGCAAGGCTATCCATTATCAATACATCCATCTAGATCAAATAAGCAATGATCATGTCACAGACAGGGGACTTTTTCGCCCTAAGTGGACTGGGAATTGTCAGCGGGCCTCAAAAAGATAAGGTTTCAGGTAGCATATTTCCATAATCGCACATCACTGCTTAGAATTTATCTCTCAGTAAATAACTTCAAAAGTAGATTTATTTAAAGATAATTTTTCTGTATCAATGTATTTCTTCTGCTGTAGAGAAATAATATCAAATGCAGCCTATTGGCACTGTGTTAGAGAAACAATTAGGGAAAAGGAAAATCCAGAATGGAGAATAGACTCAGGAGGTTGGGATCCTCAGATGAAAAAAGAAAGAGAGCCAGGACCCCCTTTATTGAGAGGTATCTGTATGCATCTGTTTAATCTCATCCTCCCACTGATACTTAAGGGAAAAAAAGAGCAAGTCCATGCTAATAGGACTGGACAAAAGAGCCCTATCCAGCGTGGCACTTTCCTCAGGTTGGGTTGTGGAGAAAGTATTCTCTGTTGCAGTCAGTTCATTTATATTTTAAACATCTGCTAGACTATGGTGAAATGACTCCCTCTTAATCATCACTATCGAGAATGAATAAATACATGCATTTATCTTGCACACTGTAATTGGCTGCAAAGCATCCAGCAACCCTTTCATTAGGGTGATGAGATCCAAAAATAGATGCCAAGTGTGTTTATTGGAAACTAATAGACCCACCTGAAGAGTGAAAAGTTCCTGTAAACGCAGTGATTTGCAGAGGTGTGTGTGTGTGTGTGTGTGTGTGTGTGTAGGGTGCACATGTGTGAACAAGCATGCATATGTGTTTTCGAGGGAGCAACGGGAAGGAAGAAAACTAATAATTCATTCTTCCATCACGTTAAGTTCTTCTTTGGAAGGAAGATGCATATTCAATGTAATTCGCCTCTGTTGGTATAATCATTGAGTCGGTTTCTCCACTCCTTCCTCTACTGGTTGAGTTTGAGATTCTACTGAGTAGTCTCTGGTTCGGTGAAGCTCCATGACAGCCTGCAGGCATCAGTGGGCTTCTCTTGTGAGCCACCCAGGAAGTGCTGCACCACTGTCTTCCTCCTTTCCACATCTCAGATTAGGCTTTGGTGAATTATAATTGTCTATTCAGGGCTCTCACTTGGATCTTAGTAGGAGTGATTGTGCAGGAGGCAGGATGTTGGTTTCCATGACCCCCAGTCCTCACCATCTGATGTTATACCTGTGAATATGTTACCACAGCAACAATAACAACAACAAAAACCCAAATACAGATTTTGGTTCTTGGAAGTAAGGTGCTTCTGTAAGAAATACTTAAAAATATGAATGCAGCTTTGAAATCGGGCAGTGGCCAGAGGCGGGAAGGATCCTTGAAGAGCCTGATATTACTGCAAGTCTTGACTGCCTTGAACAGACTGTTAGCAGAGATAGGAATGTTAAGGGTTCTGGTGGTGAGGACTCAGAGGAGGTGAAAAGCTTTGTACAGAAACCCCAAGTTCCCTCACAGGATGCCTAAGCATCACAGACAGACGTTAGAAACATGCACTTGAAGCCGGCTGCTGGTGGGAACGCACAGAGTTAGGCTCGGGTAATGCTGCATCTCAAGGCTCAGAACAGAGTGAGGAAATGTGATTGGAAACTGGAGGTCAAGAATCCTTATTATGTACTGGCAGAGAGCTTAGTGAAATTGTGCTTAGCGGTTATGCAGAAAGTAGAAATTGTAAATGACAACCTTGGTCATTTAGCTGAGGAGAGTCTCAATCTCAGTGTTAAAGGTGCAGCCTGTTTTCATCGTGCTGTTTATAGGAAAATGTGAGAAGGGAGAGATAAATTGAGGGAAGACCTGCCAAGCAAGAAGTGAAAAGGACCGGATGGTTTGGAAAATTGGCAGTCTATCCAGATAGCAAAAGACACTACAAAGAAGAAACTCACTGTCAGGAATACATCCTCTGGAGACAAGCATAGTGTGACTGTTCAACTTTTTGCTAGTGCTTCGGAAGGATCAAAAGACGACTTTATGAAAAGGTGATTATTCATCCCACGACACAATAGACTTTTGGAAGAGATTGAGAATGTGCGAAGTCAGTAATTTCAATAAATTCAGGAGAAGAAAGTGCAAAAAAATTAATATTATTGTGTCCATAACAGTGAAATGAGTGAAGCCCACAGTAAAATTTTTACCAAGCAGAACTGAGTGTCTATTCAAGACCAAGACTTGTCTCTTTTTCTCAGTTGTCCTGGTTTTGGTACTTTGGTTCTTTTTTTGTGTTCATAACGTTGTAACATGAAAAGACTATGTGCAAATAAGAGAAACTGAAATCAAAGCAGAGCCAACCAGAGATAAAAAACTCTATCATAAGGGAAGGAATTTGAGGGAGCTTGATGCAAAAAAAAAAAAAAAAAGAAGAAGACGAAGAAAAGATGATTTGAGATATGTGTCAAAGGATAACATTTGCCTGCAGACTCAGGGAACCCATGGGTCCTGGTAATTTCTTGCCTTTCTTAGGATTTGAGCCTGTTGAATGTAAGAAATACACATCCACATCTTTTTCCTTCTACTTTTTAGCAGTAGGTGCTGCCAGGAAGGACTGGGGGCTTGCAGGAAACAAAGGCTCATTCTACTGGTGCCCCATGTGAATCATCTTGGGATTGATGCTGTCCGGATAGTTGGGGTTTGTAATATGTTTCTGTACCTCCTGAGAGGATTGTATGGTTTCTTCTTTTTATTCTATTAATGTGGCAAATTATATTGATTGATTTTTGAATATTGAGCCAAAATACATTCCTGGGATGAATCTTACTTGGTTGTACTGTATTATACTTTCCTATACTGTGCTGGCTTTGATTTGCAAATATTTTGTGAGGATTTTTGTATCTATGCCCAAAGAGATATTAGGGTAATATCTGGCCTCTTGTTAAGGGGTAGAAGATGTTTCCCACTTTTATTTTTCTGGAAGATGTTTAATAGAATTAATATTATTTCTCCTTAAATGTTCATTTAAGGCTTAGATTTTTCCCCCTTTGGAGGAAAAAACCATTCTGTTACAAATATTTAAAAATTCACTTCCTTTAATGGATATGAAAGTATTTGAGTTATTTACATCTTGCCTGAGTTTTGATACTTTGTGCTTTTCAATAATTTGTCCATTTCATCTAAGTTGCCAGATTTATGGGTATAGAGTTATTCACAGCCTTCTTACAGTAGTTTTTTTTTTTTTTTATGTCTGTGAGGTCAACATTAAAACCTTTCCCTCATTTCTCATATTGGTAACTTATGTCTTCCTTTTTCACATTGGTCAATTTGTACGGAATATTATCAACCTCATTGTTCTTTCAAAGAGCCAAATTTTGGTTTCATTAATTTTTATCTATTTTTTCATTATCATTTATATCTGCTCTAATCTCTATTATTTCCATTACTTTCCTTGATTTGAGTTTAATTTGCTCTTCTTTCTCCAGTCTCTTAGATGAAAGCTTATGTTATTGATTTCAGATTTTTCTTCTTCTAGGATATAAGTACTTATTTATGTAAATTTCCCTCTAAGCACTGCTTTGCTATCTCACACAAATCTTAATTGTTTTCATTTTCATTTAGCTTAAAATGTTTTAAATTTCTCTTGAGACTTCTACTTTGATCCATTTCTTTTTTTTTAAGAAGTGTGTTGTTTAATTTCCAAATATGTTGAGATTTTCCAGCTATATTTCTACTGACTTTTACTTTAATCCCATTGTGTTTTTACAATAACTATGTATGATCTTTGTTCTTTTAAATTCAAGATTAATTTCTTTGGTCCAGATTAATTTCTTTGGTCTTTCTTGGTGACTGTTTCAATGTACTGTGAGAGTAACGTCTAGTATGCTGTTGTTGGATGGGATGTTCTAGAAATGTCAGTTAGGTCAATATTGACAGTATTGTTCAGATCACCTATATCCTCGCTGATTGTTTTGTTTTGTCTGCCTGTTCTACAAATTATTGACAGAGGAGTGAGGAAACCTCCAAATGTAACTGTAGAGTTGTCTGTATTCTCCTTTTATTTTTTTTAAAGATTTATTTATGTATTTAAGAGATGGGGGAGGGGCAAAGGGAGAGGGTGAGAGAGAATTTTGAGCAGACTCCCCACTGAACATGAAACCTGATGTGGGGCTCGATCCCACGACCTATGAGATCATGATTTGTGTTGAAATCACCGAATAACCAACTGAGCCACCCAGGTGTTCCTATAATCTCCTTTTAGATCCATCATTTTCAAGCTCTGCTGATAGTACAGGAACATTTAGAATTTCTATACTTCCTTATAAAATTGATCCCTTTACCATCATACAATAGACCTCTTCATCCCTGATTAGATTACTTGTTCTGAAATTTACTTTGCTGGATATTAATGCAGATATTACCAGATTATACCAATACTTGGGTCTTACGTTTTTATCAATCTGAAAATTTGTTATTGTATTGACTCCTTTAAGACCATTCACATTGAAAGTGATTATTAATACAGTTGGATTAAAATCTAACATCTTGCTGTTTCATTTTTGTTTACTTCCATTTTTCTGCCCTCTATTGGCTTAAATGAGCATTTTTATGATTTTATTTCATTTTTCTATCAACTTAATACTTAAACTTCTCCTTAACCATTAGTTAGATTTACCATATACATTTATAAATATTCTGAGCCCACCTTCAAATAATATTACACTGCTTTACATTTAATATAAGGAACCTTATAACCATATACTTCCAATTTTTAGAGCAGTTATAAGTTCACAGCAAAATTGAACAGAAATTACAGAGAGTTCCCACATAACCCATATCCCCAACATATGCACAACCTCCCCTGCTACCAATCTTCCACACTGTCACAATACATTTGTTACCATAGATGAACCCACACTGACAAATCATGATCACCCAAAGTCCATAGTTTACCTTAGGGCTCAGTCCTGGTGTTGTACATTCTATGGGTTTTGGCAAATGCATGTTGACATGTGTCTACCACTATAGTATCATACTGAATAGTTTCAGTGCCCTAAAAGTCCTCAGTGCTCTGTCTATTACAACTTACATTTTTATGAAGCTTTTCATCTTGAGACAGTTCACATACCGTTTAGTACTGAGATCCACATTCATTTGTAGGAAATTACACAGAGATCCTGTGTACCCTTTACCCTTCTCCTCCCACATATAGCATCTCGTAAAACTATAGGTGCGCCTGGGTGGCTCCGTGGGTTAAGCCTTTGCCTTCAGTTCAGGTCGTGATCTCAGGGTCCTGGTATCAAGCCCTGCATCGGGCTCTCTGCTCAGCAGGGAGCCTGCTTCCTCCTCTCTCTCTGCCTATCTCTCTGCCTACTTGTGATCTCTCTCTCTGTCAAATAAATAAATAAAATCTTAAAAAAAAACAACCAAAAAACAAACTATGATACACCCAGGAAATTCACATGGACATAGTCCACTGATCTTATCCAGATTCCCCCAGTTCTCCATGTATTTATCTGTGTGCCTTTCAGTGTGTCTATTTAGTTCTGTGCAATTGTCTCACGTGTGTAGTTCGTGCGTTTACCACTTCAGTTAAGATCCAGAGTAGTTCCATCCCAAGTGTCCTTCATCTTGCCCTCTTGTTAGAGTACTCATTTCTCTCCCAACTGACCTTCTATTCCCTGTTATCCTGACAACCACTCATCTGTTCTCCACCTCTATTTATATAACATATAAATAATGTTATATACATGTAGTCCTATAGTATGTAATCTTTTGGAAATTGATTTTTTTAATTCCGTGTAATTCTCTGGAGATTTATCTACATTGTGTATGTATCAGTAGTTCATTCCCTTTTTCATTGCTGAGTAGTATTGCATGGTATGCTGTATCACCCTTTTGTTTTGTTTGACCACTAACCTGTTTAAGGACATCTGCATTGTTTCCAGGTGTAATTTTTTTTTTTGGGCAGTTTTGAGTAAATTTACTATCCCAGTTGTGTAAAGGTTCTGAATGAACATAAATTTTCACTTCCCTGAAACAAAGGCCCAAGAATGCAACTGCTAAGTTGTGTGGTAATTGCGGATTTGCTATATAAGAAATACAAACTGTTTACCAGAGTAGCTGTTCCAGTTTTCATTCCTTCCAACAATGAATGAGTGATCTAATTTCTCTGCATTCTTACCAGAATTTGGTAGTGTCACTTTTTTGTTTTTGCCATTATGATCATTGTACAGGGATATCTTATTGTAGTTTCATTTTACATTTCCCCAATAGACAATGATGTTAAACATTTTTTGTAGGCATGTTTATCTTCAGTGAAATGTTTGTTTTTCAAATTGGGTTTTTTATTTTACTGCTGTGTTTTTAAGAGTTTTTTTTTTTTTTTACATATTATAGATACTAATCCTTTGTTGAATGTTTTGTAGTAAATTTCTACCAGTCTGTAGCCTGTTTCTCTATCCTTTTCACAGGATCCTTTGCAAAGCAAAATATTTTAGTTTTGATGAGGACTAATTTTTAATTTTTGTCTTTTATGAATTATGCTTTTAATGCCTAAGGTGTCTTTTCTAGACCTCGATTCTAATATTTTCTTCTGCTTTTTTTTTCCTAAAAATTATATAGTTTTAATTTTATGCCTGTGATCCATTTCAAGTTTATTTTTGCATAAAATGTGAGGTCAAGTTCCAAGTTCACTTTTTTGCCTATGGATGTCCAATTGTTCCTGCACCATTTTTTAGAAAGGCTATATTTCTTCAGTTGAGTTGCTTTTGCCAAGAAAACACAAAATTTCTGTCAAAAATTAGTTTACCATCTTTATAAGAGTGTATTTCTGAGTTTTTAATTTTGATCTACTACTCTACATGTCTGCCTTTCCACCAATACAATACTGTCTACACTACTGTAGCTATATAGCAAACTTTAATATTGGATACAGTTTTTTCTCCCACTTTATTCTTATTTTTCAAGATTGTTTTTAGCTGTTTTGGGTTTTTTGCTTGTTCATATAAATGAATGACACTGTTTACATCTACAAAAACCTTCCTGGGATGCTAAGGGGAATTATACTACACCTCTAGGTTAATTTGGAGAGAAATGATCTACATTACACTGAGTCTTCTAATATGTTAACATGGTACACCTCTTCACTTATTTAGGTCTTCTCTGTTTCTTTTATCAATATTTTTAATTTTTAGCATTCATACCTTATACATTTTTTGTTGAGTTTATACCCAAACACTTGATTTTCTTTGGTGTGATTATAAATAATTTCACATTTTATTTATTTATTTTCAAATATTTATTTATTTTAGAGAGAGAGATCATGCACAAGTGGGGGGAGGGGCAGAAAGACAGAATCTTGGAGCAGACCCTCCACTCATCTGGGAGCCTGATGCAGCCCTCGATCACATGACCCATGAGCTCATAAGCTGAGCTGAAGCCAAGAATCAGATGCTCAACTGACCGAGCCACCCAAGAACCCCTGGTTTTACATTTTTAATTGCAGTTTCTGCATACCACTTTTTAGCATGGAGAACTGTGATGGGTATTTTTTTATTGATATTGTATCCTGCACTCTTGCTAAACTCAGTTCTTATTTATAGGTCTTTATTTTTGTATATTCCTTGAGATTTTCTATGAAGACAATCATGTCATCTGCAACTAGAGGCAGCTTTATTTCTTCTTTTTAGTTCTGTTGGTCTTTTCTTTCCTCTTCTTACTGCAGTAGCTACAACTTTCAGTGCTATGCTGAATAAAAGTATTAAAAGAAGATACCCTTGCCTTGTTCCTGATATTAGGGAGCTAACATTCTGTTTTACATAATTAAATACCACATCAGCTGTAGGTTTCTGTAAATCCTCCATATGAAGTTCAGACACTTCCCTTATATTCCTACCTTACTGAGAGTTTTTTCATGTATGGGTGTTGAATTTTGTCAGGGTTTTTGTTTTGTTTTTTCTTTTGTTTTTTGGTCAATCTATTTTTTAACCTATTAATATGGTAGGTTTTGTTGGTTGATTTCAAATATTACATCATCCTTATATTTCAGGGATAAATCCCACTTGGTGAATATATAAAATTCTTTTTATACATTTTTGTATTCAATTTGCTGATATTTTTGTTGAGGACTATTGCATCAAAGTTCATAGATATTTGTGTTTGTGTATGTGTGCATGTGTGTGTGTGAGAGAGTGTTTGTGTGTGTGTGTGTATTTTCATATTGTCTTTGTTTTAGTAACAACCCTCTAAAATGAAATATGAGGTATTCCTATCTCCTATTTTTGGCGAAGATTATATAAAATTGTCAATTCTATAAACATCTGGTAAAATTTGACAGTGAAACCAAAGGGGACTGTAGGTTTCTTTTTTGGAAGTTTTATTTATTTATTTATTTTAAAGATTTTATGTATTTATTTGACAGAGAGAAATCACAAGTAGATGGAGAGGCAGGCAGAGAGAGAGGGAAGCAGGCTCCCTGTCGAGCAGAGAGCCTGATGCGGGACTCGATCCCAGGACCCTGAGATCATGACCTGAGCAGAAGGCAGCGGCTTAACCCACTGAGCCACCCAGGCGCCCCTTTTTGGAAGTTTTAAAATCATGAATTTGACCTCTGTAATGGTTCCCAGACTATTCAGATATCTGTTTTATGGTGATTACATTTTGGCCATTTTAAGGCTTTTGAGTAGTCAGTTCATTTCTTCTAAGTTGTCAAATTTAGAAGTGTAAAATTGTTTACAACGTTCCCTTTGTATCTTTTTTTTTTTAAAGATTTATTTATTTATTTGAGAGAGAGAGAAAGCACACACAAATTGTGGGGGGAGCGAGCAGTGGGAAAGGGAGAGAGAGAATCTTAAGCAGACTCCCTGCTGAGGGCAGAGCCCAATGTGGGGGTCAGTCTCATCACCCTGAGATCATGACCTGAGTTAGAGGCTTAACCACCTGAGTCATCCTGGTGCCCCTTCCCCTTTGCATCATTTGTATGACTGTAGGATCCATAATGATATCCTTTGATTCCTGGTACTGTTGATCTGTGTCTTTTCTGATTTTATTTTTGTCAGTCTTGATAGAGGGTTCTATCTATTATATTAATATGTTTAAGGAAGTAGCTTTTTGTTTCATTAGCTTTTCTATTATTTCCTGCTTTCACTTTCATTAATTTCCGATCCAATCTTTCTTTCTTTCTTTCTGCTTACTTTGGGTCTATTTTGCTCTTCTTTTTCCAATTTTTTGATGTAGTAACTTAAAATTATTATTTTGAGAACTTCCTCTTTCCTCTTTTCTAACATGGGCATTTCATATTATAAAATCCATCTCAGGTCTGCTTTAGTTGCATACCACGCATTTTTATATTTTCTTTTCATTTTTTTTCAGGTCTATTTTTTTTTAAACTATCCTTTAGACTTTCTCTTTGATCCATGGATTATTTAAAATTGTGTTACTTATTTTCAGAGTGTTTAGAGATTTTTCTAGTGTTGCTCTACATCATGCATTTTTCAGTTGTCACATTCTATCTTTAATATTATGATGATTCATTAAAAAATGTAAGAAATTTGGGACGCCTGGGTGGCGCAGTTGGTTAAACGACTGCCTCCGGCTCAGGGCGTGATCCTGGAGTCCCGGGATCGAGTCCCACATCAGGCTCCCAGCTCCATGGGGAGTCTGCTTCGCTCTCTGACCTTCTCCTCGCTCATTCTCTCTCTCACTGTCTCTCTCTCTCAAATAAATAAAATAAAATAAAAAAAATGTAAGAAATTTCCAAACATGTAATTCTTTTTATTCCTCAATCTGGAGTTGAGCTCATCTAGGGATGGGCTGCAGTTGCAGTTAATTTTAGTTTGCTATGGGTTTCATATACTTTGATGGTAAGAATCAGGTCCCCCGGGCGCCTGGGTGGCTCAGTGGGTTAAGCCGCTGCCTTCAGCTCAGGTCATGATCTCAGGGTCCTGGGATCGAGTCCCGCATTGGGCTCTCTGCTCGGCAGAGAGCCTGCTTCCCTCTCTGCCTGCCTCTCCATCTACTTGTGATTTCTCTCTGTCAAATAAATAAATAAAATCGTAAAAAAAAAAAAAAGAATCAGGTACCTCTTTCTTTTTTTTTTTCTTTTCTTTCTTTCTTTCTTTTTTTAATTTGAGAGAGAGACAGTGAGAGAGAGCATGAGCGAGGAGAAGGTCAGAGGGAGAAGCAGACTCCCCATGGAGCTGGGAGCCCAATGTGGGACTCGATCTTGGGACTCCGGGATCATGACCCGAGCTGAAGGCAGTTGTCCAACCAACTGAGCTACCCAGGCATCCCTCAGGTCCCTCTTTCAATTAGGAATTGGGATCCAAGACTCTGAACACCTCTCTCTTTGCTTTCTTACTCATTTCTCCAGCTTCCTATGACTTCAGAGAACTATTTTATAATCTTACCCCTAGCTTTTTACACCACGGGATCCCCCTACCTCTCTCTTCCCCTTCGCCCTCTTACCCCATCCCAGCCTTCCATGTACCACTCTGTATTTGAGAATAAATGTTTGAAGGAAAGAATTGATGGGGTGTCTAGATTAGCCTGGTTTTCATGCTTTTCTTGAGTCTAATCCATCGTGATGACCTACAGGTTCTGTTGGTTCTTCTTATCTTGGCCACATTTTTTTTTTTTAATAGCAGGTTTATTTTTCTTTCTGCCATGCTCCAGAGATAAAAGCAGTTATAGAAAACCCTTACCTTAAAAGGGCCCATCCCCTCCTGAAATACGCATATTTAGACTTCTTTGCATTCTACGTCTCTAATGGGTATCATATAGGATGATTTTGAAATAAGTTGGGTTTTTATCATTGCTATATTGTGAGTAATAGCTTCTTGCAAACTTTTACATCCTAAGAAGTAAAATCCCCATTACTCTGTTTAACCAGCAGAAACCCTCAACAGCCTATATGTCACCTGTGGTAACATACAGCTCACATCCAGACTGGGAGCTTGTGATTTGGTTTCCTAGAGGTTTGGGGAAAACAAATGTTACAATGTCTCCCCCATGATTTTGTCACTAATCCTATCCATCTTTTCCAAAGTGCTACTCCCAGAAAAAGGTACTTATCTCTATCTCACAGGCAACCTCACAAATCCAGTGAGATCAGTTATTCCAATAGATTGAGTAGTTCTACCTTATTCATTCAAGGCTCAAATCTCACACCTCGAATCTGAAAACTCATGTGTTACTAGGTTACCATCTCTCCAACCATAAATAAGATTATAAGATTAACTTGCTAGTCTTGCTTCACAACTTGGATGGTGTAGTGCTTTCACCAAGATAAGCACTATTCTGAATACTTTAGATATATTGACCCTTTAGGTAAGAACACCTTACATTTCAACAACCTTACGAAGCAAGCCCCATTATGATTCTCATTTAAAAGCACAGATCCCATAAGGGGCTTGCCTAAAGTCACATGCCTAAAGTCACAGGGGCTTGCATTAAAGCCAGGAAGTCTTGATCCAAAGACCACGCTTTATCTCTAAATGTATTGCCATACACTACCCCAGCTCTTTCAGACATGGGACTGTGATAGTCCCTTTCCAGCCTCCCACTAGCTTGCTGCATGATCAGGTTCTTTATTCCCTTTTGCACCTAAGTTGCCTGCTAAAATGCTGTTTTAGGCTAACAATTTTTTTTTTTTTAAGATTTTACTTATTTACTTGACACACAGAGATCAAAAGTAGGCAGAGAGGTAGGCAAAGAGAGAGGGGAGAAGCAGGCTCCCCTCCCTGCTGAGCAGAGAGCCCGATCCCAGGACCCTGAGATCATAACCTGAGCCAAAGGCAGAGGCTTTAACCCACTGAGCCACCCAGGCACCCCAGACTAACAATTTTTAAACTGCTACAACCCCCTAGTAGTTCATATTCGTTTTAATGGATAGCAAACAGGGTTAAAAAGATAAATCGGAATAATAGAGTAAAAAAAGAAAATATTTGATTCCTCACATTCAAGGGTGTGTATTGTTTTGTGAAATTTGGTTTCAGGTGGTGTGTGTGTATGTACATGCACGTGTGTGTGTGTGTGTGTGTATTGGGATGTATATATCAAGAAATAAAACATCTATCTTAATGTATGTTGTGGTTTAAAAGAAATTTAGAAAAACACAGCTGTAAGCCAAGAGGTGTCAGAATATACCCCTAGGACCAACTCTAGCTCCATGTAGATTTCTGTTTTCTTATCATTTCTGACCCCATTATGTCACTAAGAAATTTTTATTACCTTGCAGTTATAGTTAATCTCCCATATTCGCTCTATAATCTTCATTGCTTTGCCTTTTGCATTAAGTTTATAAGCCACTTGGAATTGATTTTATGTGTACTGTGAATCAGATATGCCTTTTCACTTCTTGGTAAAAATACTTCATTATGTTAATTCATTACTGAAAGACCACACTATCTCCACCATTCTGCAGTCACATCTTTGTCCCATATCTAGGCTTTCTCTTATGTTCCAGGGGTTTAAAAAAAAAAAAAAATCTTTATGCCAGCACCAACCTGTTTTAATTATCAAAACTTTATATTATGTCTTGATATCCAATAAAACAATTCTTCGTATCTTGTTCTTCTTGAAAAGTATTTTGGCTATTCTTGGCATTTTTCATTTCCATAAAAATTGGAGAATTAGTTTTTGAGTGCCATGGTGGGGAAAACTATAGAGAATTGCCTGAAATTGCATGGAATTCACAGGTTAAGTTGAGGAGAATTTGCATTTCAACAGTATTCACTATTCCAAACTCTGGACAAAGTATGTTCCAGACTCTATTTCTGTTCTCTTTCTCTTTTAAAAAGATTTTTATTTATTTGAGAGAGAGACAGAGAGAGAGAGACAGAGATAGAGACAGAGCGAGACAGAGAGAGCACGGACAGGGCAAAGGGTAGGGAGGGAGGGAGGGAGAAGCAGACACCCTACTAAGCAGGGAGCTTGACACGGGGCTCTGTCCCAGGACCCTGAGATCACAGCCCGAGCTGAAGGCAGACATCTAACCAAATGAGCTAAAAGGTGCCCCTATTTCTGTTCTTTTTAACGTCTCTCAATAATTTCAGAATCTTTTAAAGATAAGTCCTGTGAATGGGGCCTTTGGGAGGTAAATAGGTTTAGCTGCGGTCATGAGGGTAAGGTTTTAAACTAGAATTAGTGGTCTTATAAAAAGAGACACCAGAACATGCTTTCTCTTTCCTACTCCCATGTGAGAACACCAGCAAGAAGATGGCTCTCTACAAACCGAAGAGAGATGCCTCAAAGGAATTCAGCTCTGCTGACACCTTGTTCTGAAACTCCAAGGCCCTAGAACTGTGAAACAATTTATGTTGTCTAATCCACCCAGTCTGCGTTTTTTTAGACAGGATCCATCATTTCATTAGAGGTTGCAAAATTGTGCAACCCTCTCTTATTTTTTTTCCCCCTGCATATATTAGCTGGTTTTTTCCTGTAAGAACTTCCTTCATCATCTTTTTGGTTATGCTGAAATACCATTCATGCAGGAAAGGTAGGTTAAATGTTTGATTCTTTTCCTTTATCCCTTTTCATGGTTATGAGTTGGTGTCCCAGCAACTTCCAAGAGGGACTGATGAGGTGTTTGGTTATTTTTAAAACTTTGAGTGTCGGGGCGCCTGGGTGGCTCAGTGGGTTAAAGCCTCTGCCCTCACCTCAGGTCATGATCCCAGGGTCCGGGGATCTAGCCCCGCATTGGGGTCTCTGCTCAGTGGGGAGCCTGCTTCCCTTCCTCTCTCTCTGCCTGCCTCTCTGCCTACTTGTGATCTCTGTCAAATAAATAAATAATAATTAAAAAAAAAAAAAAACTTTGAATGTCATTACTGATGTAGCGTTTGGAATGTAGGTGAAGTCCAGAGCTGATGGCCAAGAAGAAATTCTCAAGACATCTTTGGAGCAAAAAGGTGATTTTATTAAAGCATGAAGACTAGGTCTGTGGGCAGAAAGGGAGACTACACTGGGGTTGTGAGGAGTGACTCATTATAGACTTGGGAGCTGGGAGTAAGGAAAAAGGGAGGTTTTCAAAAGGACTTTTGTCTGCAAAAAAGGATCTACAAGATACTGGAGGCCTTGCCATTGTCAAGGCGAAGTTGTTTTTCTCTCTAGTAAAGCATTAACATTAAGATAGTTGGGAATTTCCTAGAGGAATGTTATTTGTATTTTGCCTATCACAAGTCCTTGCCAGAGGGCTGTAGGTTATTAGGACATTTTTTTCTTTTTTCTTTTCTTTTCTTTCTTTCTTTCTTTCTTTTTTTTTTTAATGTATATGCCCTTCTACCTTGGTTTCCCACTTCATTCTGGATGGGTTGGTGATGTTATGGATTCAGGGAATTGAGTCTATAGGTCTCTGGAAGTTACACTATTGGTAAGAATGTTTTTTTCCTTGTAAATCACTAAGACATTTGTAAACTGAGGGAGACTCCTGTCTTGCTGGACTGGGATCTTTACTAGTGAACCATTTGTTTTTTACCTTCCCTTAGTTTCAGGACAGACAGGAGTGCGGGAGGAATGTCACACAAACCCACCTGGGAAGCCTGGTATGCAGACTGGGAAGGGTGGGGGTGGGTGAGGGGATTGGAGGGGATTTGCGGGTTTCAGCTTGTATTTGTCCTCACCTAACCTTCTGCTCCCTCGTCAGTTACCAAATAATTGTTTAATATTTATACTAACATAAATAACTATTGTTATTTTACTCCTTGATGTTCAAACTGTCTCTCTTAGGCTCTCAGATTGGCTTCTGTGTTCCTTTGGCATGGATTTATCAGTCTTCGATAGCTGACTTCTTTCCGACACAAAAAGAATGTCCACCTTACTCTTATATATTTTCTATTTCAGACCTGTTGTCAGCAATTTCTCTGAAGACTCCTGGCTCACTCTTTATGGTAAATGACAGAGACCACAATTCGTGTGCCAGAGGTACTCATTTCAACTGTGTAGTCCAGGTTTTTAAACCTTTGGTGGGCAGAATTAAGAAATTTTTTTGGTAAATGACAGACACAGACATGGGTTTTTACTAATATTTACAATTCAAATTGAAGCCTATTGGATTTTTACTTAACCATTTACTTACATCAGAAATCTTGGTATCCTATGATAAGAATAAGTTTCTGCTTCGTTATGCTACATATATATACACATATAATCATTTTGAAATAATACTAATATTAAAATTTATGCCAATGAATAATATTCTTTCATAGTTCTTTTACTTTTGTAAAATCACTATCACTATGTATCACTAAGGACATACAATGAAAATATTATGGTTTGGAATCACAGGAAATAATTCTTCCCTCAGGGTTAGTCTATTCAATCAGGGTCAGTCCTGTTGGTCCGTACTAATGGACATTCTGGTAGCTTGCAATCTTTTGCTGTCATAAACAGTTGTGCAACTAATAACCTTGTGCATATGTCAGTACATATTTTGCCAATATATTTTAGGAATAGATTCCTAGACATTGGATTCCTGGCTAAGAGATACAGATTTTTTTCTTGATTTTGTCCGATTCTCCTCCTAGGCACTGGAACATTTTGCATTCCCTCATTATCTGATGTGAGTGTCTTTTCCCAAACTCTTACCAATAGGGTATATTCTTAGACTCTTGGGATTTGCCAATCTGATAGGTAAGAAATAGCATCCCAGTATCATTTTAATTTGCATTTCTTAATCATGAGCAATTTTTTTTAATGTTTTAGGAAACATTTGCATTTCTTTTACTGTGAATTGTTTCTTCATAACATTTGGCTATATTTCGATGGGGTTGTTTGTCTTTTTCTTCCAATTATGAGAGCATTTTTTTGGGAATGTTTTAATATTAAACTCTTAACCTCTTGCCTGTGATTAAGTTGCAAATGTTTCCCCAAGTTTGCCCCGAGTTTTATTATTTTGCTTATGGTGTTTTCTTTTCAAGAATTTTGAAATTTTAATGTGGTCAAGTTTATCAGTCCTTTCCTTTTTTGCTTCTAATTTGAGAATAATTTTAAGTAATTTGAGTCATACTTTAAAACACATTACTTTCAGGTTATGAAAGCTTTCACTTTTTTTTTTTAACTTTATAACTTATACGGTTTTAATTTTTACATGCTTGTTTCTGATCCATTTACAATTTATCCTAATTTGAGTGATGGATCTGTCTCCTTTTTTTAATCTGGCTGTATAATTTTCCCAAAGTCACTTAGTGAAAAGGCCACCTCTTCTCACTGATCTTAGATATGACCTTTATTAAATATTCAATTTCTATTTACAGGTATGTGCATTTCAGGATTTTTCTATGGTGTTCCACTGTTTGTTGATGTACCATTGCCATACTATTTTAGTCATAGATGCTTTATAATACGTTTTTATATCAGGTAGGAATACGCCCATCCCACTGCTACTATTTTTTTCACGAAAAACTGAGCTGCTCTTGCTTGTGTATTCATTTGTATATAATGTGTGAATATATATGTATATATAATTACGTATATTGTTATGCTGTATTATATATAAATGTATATATAATTATCACATGTTTTATATTTTATTATATTATATATCAAATTAAAAGTTTATCATGTATTTACATTTTATTATGTTATATATCAAAGTAAAAGGAAACATTTATTTTGTTTTGACAGTGTTCTGGTTTTATTTCTTCCTATTTAACAATGTTATATATAACATTGTATTTATAGTTGTTCAAGTCAACCTTTGTGTTCTTTTAGAGTTTTTTTTAAATAGCTTTCCTCCTTTAAGTTTTACACTGTTTTTTGTTAGGTTAATGCCTAATATTTTATTTTTTATATTATAAGAAGTATATTCTCTTCTATTATGCCTTCTAACAGATTATTGTTTGTGTATGTGAAGGCTAGTATAAATTTCATTGTCTAAGTTTTTATGGTTGGCAAATAGAAGTATAACCAATATTTTACATTTTTTGTGCAATTTATCAATCTATTCCTTTGAATTTTCACATTTTCTAGGATTTTCTGTATGATAGCTTTATCATCTACAGGTGATGGCAGTTTCACTGTTCCTTTCTAACCCTTCTTTATTTCTCTTTCTGAACATATTGCACAGGTTGGAATCTCCAGTATGAACTAAAATGTACCTCTTGCTCCTTTCACTAAAAGGAGAACTTTCAAAATTTCTTCATTAGGTATGTTTTGTGATGTTTTCTTTGTAACTATTGATATAATCAGTGGTCGTAAAATACATTGATTGTCTTTCCAGTGTAAGAGCAACCTTGCAATCCTTGGATAAACCAATTTGGTCATGATTTGTTCTCCTTTCTTGTACATTGGCAGATCGAAATTTGTAGTATTTTATAGAATATTTAGCTAGGTACAGAAATGAAATTGGCCTTTAGTTATCTTCCCCAATTTGGACTGGAATTGTTTTGATATCTAGATTTTGCGGGCCTCATAAAATTATTTGGAAGCACAATTTTTATGCTCTGAGATCATGTCAGATTGGTGTTATTTCTTTCCACAAGGGTTTGGTAATACTTGTGGGTGAAGCCCTTCAGACCTGTACAGTTTTCATTGGAAGGCTAATGAATGTAGACACAAGGTTTTTTTGCACTATTATTCATATTTTTATCCTATGTCAATTGTGGTTTAAATTTGCCTCTGGTGGGGAAGGGGACAGGAAGTTGCTTACTCCCTTTATTAGTTTCTGATTATTTTTGTCCATTCTTTTTATTATAATTAGTCTTATCAGAACTTACCAGTGTTGTAAGTCTTTTCAAAGAACAAGCTAATTTTCTGTATTATATGTTTGCATTTTTATTTTACTAATTTCTGCTCTTTTATTTATAATCTCCTTCTGTCCATTTTATTTAAAATATGAAAGGACATACCATGTGCACAGATGAGAGGACTTAATATTGCAATCCAATCTCAATAAACATTCCAGCAAGTTTCCTTACTTAGTGAAACTGGGCAAGCTGATTTCTATACTCTGTAATATGCATGACCAAACCCAAAGAGAAATGTCAGACTGGGAAATATATTTGCATCTGATATACTAATAATAACCAAACAATTATATAGACAAATAATTAGTTTCCTTAATCATTCTATGAGTCAATGAAAAAAACCCAACAAACCAATATTAAAACTAACAAAGGATATGAATAGGTCACAGAGGAGGAACAATAAATGGGTCACAAATGTAAGAACAATATTCAGATGTACTTACATTAGTCAAACTGAAAATTAATGAAGTAAATATGTATTACAGAATTATAACAAAAAATGATATAATCACATGTATAAAGGGAAATTTCAATAAGACAACCAGACCAAAAATTAGTAAGGGTAAAGAATACTTGAACAACAAAATTAGCAAGTTTGACTTAATGAGCATATTTAGAACCCTGAACCCAAGAGAAGTCTGAAATTTTAGCAACACTGGAAGATACTAGACCACACAGCCAATCTCAGTGAATACTAAGTAGTTTCTTTAATATAGATAATTGTATCTAATAAGTATTCAAAATGAAAATCAGTGATAAAATGCAGCAAAAAAAGCGCCATATTTCTTTGGAAATGAAAAAATGCATTGCTGAATAATTCAAGGGATAAGGAAATCACAATGGAAATGATGAAATATTTATGAGTAAATGATAAAGAATGAGTATGTATCAAGATATGAGTAATGCTGCTAAAATGATAATTAGAGGAAAATGTAACTCTAAGTGCATCCATTAGAAAAGAAGAAATATTGGCCATTATTGAGCTAAGTTTTCAAAACAAAGCTATAAGAAGAGAATAATCACAAGGAAATAAAGAAAAGTACAAAAGAAAAGCACAAGAGGAAAGCACAGAGAAAGAGGAAGGAAAAACCATGAAGGTGTCAAGCCAAGAGCCCCAGTGGACTAATAATAAACCAGGAATCTGGAAAGATTCATCATTTTTTTTTTTTCTGGGAAGATTTTTAAATTGTGAGAATTCAGGTTTTTTTGTTTTTGTTTTTGTTTTTGTTTTTTACTTGTTATGGATCTATTTACATTTTCAAATTCTTTTTGAGTTGGTCTCAAATTTATTCAGGTCATCTAAGTCGTCTAATTTGTTGCCATAACATTGTTGATAATATTCCCTTTTAATGATTTATCATAATAGTAATAGTAATAATAGTTTCCTTTTCATTTCCATAAATTCACCACTGAAGTCTCCCTTCTCTTACCATGGTTTTCATAATTTTCCTTGTTTCTTGATCAATTAAAGGGTTAGCAATATTGTTAATCTTTTCGAAGAACGGACTTTCAGTTCACTGATATTCTCTATTGTTTTTCTTCTGTCTATTTAATTGATTTCCTGTCTAATTTTTATTATTTCTTTTATTCCTCTTCTTTTAGGTTCAGTTTTCTTCTTTTTTGTTTTTTAAATGTGGACGTTTAGAAAATCAACTTAGATCTTTCTTCTTTTCTAATACAGTAGTATAAAGCTATATATTTCCCTGTAAGCACTGTGTTAGCTCAGTCCATAAATTTTGATATTCCACAGTTTTATTTTTTCTGATATTAAATAGCCACTCCAGCTCACCTATGGTTACTATCTGCATAGCAGCTTTTTCTATTCTTTTGTCTTTAACTTATGTGCATCTTTGGATCAAAACTGTATTTTATTTTATTTTAAAGATTTTATTTATTTATTTGACAGAGAGTTCACAAGTAGGCAGAGAGACAGGCAGAGAGAGAGGAGGAATCAGGCTCCCTGCTGAGCAGAGAGCCGGATGCGGGACTCTATCCCAGGACCACGAGATCATGACCGAAGCCGAAGGCATAGGCTTAACCCACTGAGGCACCCATGTGCCCTCAAAGCTGTATTTTATTTATTTATTTATTTATTTTTAAGGTTTTTTTTTTTTTAATTTTATTTATTTATTTGACAGACAGAGATCACAAGTAAGCAGAGAGTCAGGCAGAGAGAGAGGGAAGCAGGCTCCCTGCCGAGCAGAGAGCCCGATGGAGGGCTCGATCCCAGGACCCTGAGATCATGACCTGAGCTGAAAGCAGAGGCTTAACCCCCTGAGTCACCCAGGTGCCCTTCAAAGCTGTATTTTAGATCTTCATTTCTTTTTACCCAATCTAAAAATCTCTGACTTGATTGGAGTGTTCAATCTACTTATATTTAATGTAGTTATTGATATGATTGGACTTATATCTGTCATTTTGCTATTTAATTTTTATTTCTCATATCTTTTTATTTCCTGTGTTTCTTTACTGTATATTTTTGGCAGCAAGTAGAAACTTTCTATTTCACTGTTTTAATTACTTTGTTATATAACTGCTGTCTTCAGTATATTATTTTCAGTGTTTTTTTTTCTGGTGATTACATTATGTGTCTTTATTTATCACAACCAACTTTAGATCAATGCTAATGTCATTTAAGTAAAATATAGATATCCAATAAGGCTGTTTTCTCCCCTCTTATTTGTGCTATTATCACCATTTATGTTACACACACATATGTTAAAATTCGACGATCAATATAGAATTACAATTATTTTTATGCAAATGTGTTTTAAATGAGTTGAGAAGAAAAAAGGATGAAATATACTGTCATCTATATTTCCTTATATAATTACCTATACCAGTCCACTTTATTTCTTCATACAGATTCAAGTCACTGTCTGGTATCATTTATTTTCAGCCCAAAGGACTGTTTTAGTATTTCTAAGGAAGATCTTCTAGCAATGACTTCTGTCATTCTTTGTTTATCTGGGAATGTATTTAATTCATACTTGTTTCTGACAGGTAGATTTATTCAATACAGACTATTTGGTTGGCTATTTTTTTCTTTCAGCCTCTTGAGTGTGTCATCCCACTGCTTTCTAGACTCCATTTTTTTCTTATGAGAATTCTCATTAGAATAAGATATTAACTAATTGTGGTTTCCCTGTACTTGAACCATTTTTTTTTCTTGCTGCTGTGAAGATTTGCTCTTTCAACAATTTGATGATCATTTGTCTAGGTGTGTATTTTTTCAGTTTATCTTACTTCAAGTTTATTGAACTTAGATGTGTAGATTGTTTTCTTTGAATCAAATTTGGGACTTTTTTGGTTATTGTTCTTTTAAATAATTTTTAAGTCCCTTTTGAGCCTCTTCTTTGAGGCTTTGTTCAATTTTTTTGTTTTAATGTTCTCTGTTTAGTTTGGATGTTCTCTAGTGCCATATCTTCTGGTTTGCATATTATTGCTTCTGTCAGCTCTAATGTGCTGTTGACTCCCTCTAGTACATTTTTTGTTTCAATGACTATACTTTTCAACTCTGAAATTTCTATTAGATTCTTTTTTAATGCAATTTCTGTATCTTTATTTCTATTCTCTACTTGATAAGCCACCGTACTTTTCCTGTATTCTTAAACATAGCTTCCTTTAGTCTTTGAACATGTTTGTAAATGATTGCTTTGGTGTCTTTGTCTGCGGAGTCCAACATCTGGACCCTGAAAGCAGGAGTTTGTGCTGACCACTTTCCCTCCTGTATTTTGAACACTTTCTTGTTTCTTTGCCTGTCTCCTGGTTTGTTGTTGTTATGGTCACTGGAAACTGAACATTTTAGATGTAGCAACACTGGATCCTGTTTCCATCTTCTCTTCCCAGAATTGCTGGTTTTCCTGTCCTTTACATTTTTTTTTTTTTAAACTTGTTTACTGATTTGTCCGGACTAACTCTCTAGGTTGGTCTCCCCCATGATGGTATGAAGCTGAAGACGTCCTGCTCAAAAAAACAGTGTGTGTGTGTGTGTGTGTGTGTGTGTGTTCGTTTGTTTAAGCCAGGCTTCCCAGCTAATGCCCCTGAATCAGCATCATTTAGTGATTGTCTACTGATTAGCCAGAGCTTGTGCTTAAACATCTTGGTCCAGTTGGGCTGATGCTTCTGAGTTTAAGTTAGGGGACTACACAGAATGTTCAGGATCTCTGCAAGTCTGCTGGAGCTCAGCCAGGCATTCCTTTTTCTCCTTTGAGTACCACACTAGTTAGAGATAGGGGGCTAGTCAAGGCCCTTTACAATTTTGTCTGATACATTTCTTGATATCAGTAAATATTTTTTGAAAACATGACTGCCTAATCTCCCATAACATGTTGTTTTTAAAATTTCTCTCTTACCCTCAGTTTTCACTATTTTAACTAATATTCAGATAGGCTTTTTTCCCTTAAAATTTGACTTGTATTTGTCTTTTTTTTTTTTTTAAACAGGATTCTTACAAATGCTCTACTGATTTGTTGTGGTCTGTCTCAGGAAGCCATAATTCTGATGAAGCTCCTTCAGATGTATCTTACTTGGCTCACCCTCAAATCTTCCTCACCCTCAAAGTTAAGTAATTAACTCAATCCTGGTTCCAGGAGCCATAGCTTATACAACTTTTTTGGTATTTCTCACTACTCTGCCCAGTAGTATATTTGTTTCTTACCCTCCCTAACTATACCATAATGCCCATGGAACAGAGGACCATCTTTTATATGTATGTCTGAGATTGCCTTATTTCCAGCATAAAGTCTCACACATAGTAGGTACTTGATATCTGTTAAGATAAATGGACTTTAAGCTTGATGGAAAAGTCACCCTTGCTTTTGGCCTCCTATTCCTTATACGGGCCAAAAGGCCCCATGTCTCTGAAGCCTTTTGTGTCTCTGACATTCTCCAGCTTATGTTTCTTGGGAACATTTGTGGGCTATTAGTCATCTTATGTAGAACAAGATATATCTGTCACTTCTCTTCTGTGAAACCCTCCCTCCAGTGAGATTTATTTTAAGAACTATGTGAAAAGAGAAAATCTCACAGGCAACCCTGTGAAAATCCAGTCATTTGTCAACATGTGGGATCAAGGGCCCAGAATGCCTGTCTGGCAGCCTCTGGCCCTGCCCACCCTAAGTCACCTCTGAGGTGTAGTTCTCCTTGGTTTACCTGCTGCTTCTGAGTCTGCCGTGCAGCTATGTGTCCACCAGAATACCTTTGCTTCCTTTGCTCTCAGGGGCCCCTGACCACAGTCAGGTGTAACTTCTCTGGAACAACATGGTTGAGGAACATACATACCACATCACCGAGTTATAAGGCCACCTTATAAATCATTATGACTCTATCACAGATGGGAAAACTGAGGGAACAACTATAATATGGTCAATCTAGACTTTGAGCTCAGGCCATTTGTTTCCACAGTCAAGGTTCTTTTATTTATTTATTTATTTATTTATGATTTCTTCCATCTTTTTTTTTTTCAATTTATTTATTTTCAGAAAAACAGTATTCATTATTTTTTCACCACACCCAGTGCTTTAGACTGAACTACTCTGACCAGCAAGATCCACTGACTTTCTCTGGAAATAGTCATGAAGAAGTGGCTGGTCTTCCACTGGCTGCAGCAAGCCTTCAATGAGTTTGGAGTTGGTGGAACCTAAAGGCTTTAGGGCAAAAACCAGGACTCTCTGAGGAGATGCAGGAGTAGTAGTTTATCATCCAGACCCAGCTAGGCGCAGGCTCCTCCCCTATGCACCACCTTGCCAGTAGAGAGAATGTGACATGTTGGCATTCCATGAGAGTTGGCCTGTTACTCTACTTTGACTATTGGCAATCCCTGGCACCCAGAACAGCTGGGGACCACTCAGCCTCAGTTTCCCTAACTTGGAGCTGAGGTGTTGGGGCACAAGGAACTTTCTACCTTGTCCAAGCTCCGAGGAGGTAAGGTTCTCTTTTCAATGCTGGAGTTAAGCAGAAAAGAAGCGGGGTGGCTTCCTCCTCCACCCTCTGGGACAACACATGTCGGGTGAGAAATGCTGGGGGCTTGATTTGGAGCTGCCACGCACACAGCTCTAAGGCTCCTTGCATCAGCCGGGAGGATTCACACTGCATCCTACTGAACACCTCCATCGGGAGTTTCTATAGCAACTTTCCGAGAGGAATTTCCAGGGCTCAGAGATTCTGTCACAGTAACCCAGTGAGAGAAGAAAGTGTGGGGTGTATGAGGAGGTGGCAAAGGATCCATATACACAGGTAGAGCCCCGGAGAGCAGAGCGAGGTGGTGTCCGCAGAAAGCAGTAGAGCTGAGTGGTCAGGAATCAGAGATCACAGCTCCTTCACAGCAAGCAGGTCACAAGTTTTCCTTAAGCATCGAGCTTTAGATAATAAAACAAGCCTCAAAGTAGTCCTCAGGATTAACTGAGGGAGAACTGCAGGCTTTTCATTTGATCTTTCCTGAGAATTAGGACAGGACAAGCCAGGAGTTTGATTCCAGGGGAGGACTGCCTGTGGGTGTCTGTAGAATAGAAATGAAATTATGCAAGCAGATGGCTTGCTGAAGAGACAAAAATGTGGATATAAAAGTGTTCTAGCTATGGAGATGCTAATTTTTTTGACTTTTAATAATGACACAATTTTGGATATCATAGGTGTCTTCTAGCTTTCAGATATGTTAAGACCCCCTGCATCCATCCACCCCCAAAAAATCCTTTCGACAGGACACTGCTCCAAATCATGCATAAGCATTTGGCAGTGGAGGATCAGACCACATGCCTCTTAACATGCAAACATTGAGCATTAGCTCTTTATTCCAGCTGGGCGTCTGTACTGCAGACTTACTACATACCCAGCTCTGTGCTGCACTCTCTGAGGAGTAGGAAATACACAGAGTACGCCGTCTTTCAATGCCTAGTAACCAGCAAGGGGGGGGTAGGGCACCTTCAACCACTGCAGGGAGTGCCAGCCTTGTCCAGAAGAAGACGGAAGTATCTCTGACTGGACCCCAGGAAGGCTTCCTGGAGGCAGAGGGGTTTCAGCTGTCTACAGTGGAGGTAGAACTGAGTCTGCGGTTAGACCCCTGGAGGAGGGCAAATCAAAGCTCAAGATCACAAGAGCAGGAAAGCTTGACAAGTTGAGGAGAGTGGAGGGCAGAGTTTTGGCCATGGGCTGACCCCTTCTGCCTGCACTCTCTCTGACCCATTACCAGTAAGCCCCTGACCTGAAGGTCTCAGCTCTTCTCCCTTGTTGAGGGCAATATTACCTCATTTACAGGGTTCTACCGAATAATTCAAGTCAAGAATTTAACCCAGTTCCTGGCACGCAGCATGTACTTAGCAGGTTATAAGAAAAGCAATAAGAAGTAAAAACTGTAGAAGTTGACAGTAAGAAATAATCCTGTGCTGTAATATTTAGAGATAAAGCTGAAGAGAGGATGTGAATGGGGGTGTTTGAATGGGGGTGCTTTGGGACATTTCTCAAATTCTCTAATAAAGCTTCATTTCTCAGCTCCCTCTGCCCCACCATATACTATTTCTGCCCTGAGATAACCTGAATGTGACGCACTTGGAGCCCTTCCTCAGGACTAACATCAAAGGAATTTTTTTTTTCCTCACAGTAAGAGACACTAGGTAAGAGACCTATTCTTTGCGGAGAGATGAATGCAAATAATTTCTTATCCCCTCAGCCTGCTATGCACATTTACCCAAGTAGGCATTGGGGAAGAATACAAGGAGAGGATAAATTCTGCCTTTGAGGGGTCCAGGATTGGATCAGACATGAGGGTATTGATCAGAGGGGTTGCAGAGGTTGACCCCTGTGGTCCAGATAGCATAAATGAGGTCAGCCTATTGCTACTTCATCCCACTGAGATCCCTTTGAAGAACGGCACGCCTCTTCCTTAATGGCAGACCCCCACATGCTCCTTCAGGAGACTTCCCCCAGACTCCTCGCTTCTGCTCTGTTCCTATTCCAAAGGATATCCCCCATGGTGGCCTTCAGCCAAGGGCTGACAGGTGAAGGAGTATGAAAGCCCAGCAAACATCTCCACCCAGGATTCCTTAGAGACATAATGTATATTCCAGTTTCCTTTGTTAAAGAAAAAAATATTCACGACACTTCTCAAAATGGTAAGGCAGACTATTCAGGGGGACTGTCGTGATAGGTATAGTGACCAATGGGGTTTTGCTACTGGGGGAAGAGGAGGGGCTAAACTCCAAACATGAGGAAAAGTGGGAATTTATAGCCAAGGAGCGGGTTAGGGGTGGGGGAGGGGTCACTGGATGGAGAATTGCTAAGAAAAAAAAAAAAAAAACCTCAAAGGTAAAGAGCATTCTGGCTAAAAGACAGGATTGTTGTCTTTTTTTTTTTTTTTTTAAGATTTTTATTTATTTATTTGACAGAGAGATCACAAGTAGGCAGAGAGGCAGGAAGAGAGAGAGAGAGGAAGGGAAGCAGGCTCCCTGCTGAGCAGAGAGCCCAATGCGGGGCTCTATCCTAGGACCTTGGGATCATGACCTGAGCCGAAAGGAAGAGGCTTTAACCCACTGAGCCACACGGGAGCCCCCTAAATGACAGGATTCTTGCTGAAGACAGGATTCAGGCTGATCAGACATCACCTGGGAGATGTGATGGAGAATGAAGGACACAACCAAAAACTGAGGGAGGTCAGGTATCAAGGGTAGGGAATTCTGACTAAGTCACTCAGTAGGATTCTCACTAAAATTGGTTGAGCAAAGATGGATGTGGAAATACAAAAGTGGGGGACTAGTTGGGCAGAGGAGTCCGAGGAGCTGGATTCAAGTTTGGCCAGGTAATAACTCTTTGTCACCCTGTGGGATCAAATCTGAAACTGCTTTCTGTGGGATTTGACCTGAAATCTTGTCCTTGCTCAGCCCATCCTGTTCCCTGCCCTGCTTCTCCACCTTGGCTTCTGGAAGCATTTTTTTTTTTTTTTCTTCACAAACCTCTTGCACAGAAACTGTCCCCTTGGAGTCTGCTCCTGGAGAATGCCACCAGAGGTAGTCGGCATGGCAGTGGTCCCAGGATGCAGAATTCTAAGAATAGGATTCTGAGGGTGGATCCCATCACTGGGAGTGGATGGTGTGTTGAGGGCTGTGATTCACCTGGGGTGAACTGAAACAAGGTACAGTTGGAAAAGGATGTGTTGGTGTGTGCTATAACTCTGGTGTTTGGGAAACGTGGGGGAATGGTGACTACAGGGAACCACAAAATTGGCTGGTTAGATGCTTGTGCTTTGGATGTATCAGTCAGTCAGCTGACTACTGACTTAAGGCACGTAAGGTAGCTCCCGTCGCAGCTGGGACTGATGTGGTACTCTCACTAGGATAGGTCAACGAATCTTCGGTGTGTGGTATGCAGCTATCGATCTGGAAAATGCAACCTTTTAAAAAATAGACTATTTAAATTTTTTTAAAATTTAAATTCAATTAGGTGACATACAGTAAGTACATCATTAGTTTCAGATGTCCTAATGTTCAATAGTTTATCAGTAATGCCCAATACTCATCACATCACATGCCCTCCTTATTGCCCATCACCCAATTACCCCATCCCCCAAACACCTCCTTTTCCACAACCCTGGGTTTGTTTCCTACAGTTAAGAGTCTCTTGTGGTTTTTCTTCTCTGATGTTTTCCCATTCAGTTTTTCTTCCCTTCCCCTATGTTCCTTTGCACTGTTTCTTATATTCCACATGTGAGTAAAATCATATGATAATTATCTTTCTCTGTTTGACTCATTTCGCTCTGCTTAATACCCTCTAGTTCTTTCCATATTGATGTAAATTGTAAGTATGGACATTGTTGCTATAAACATTGGGGTGCAGGTGCCCTTCAGATCACTACACTTGTATCTTTGGGGTAAATACCCAGTAGTGCAATTACTGGGTTATAGGGTAGCCCTATAAAATATAGACTATTTTCAGAACAGTTTTAGGGTCATAGCAAAATTGAGGGGGAAAGTACAGAGATTTCTCCTATACACCCTCCCAGCCAGCCTTCTCAACTGTCAATATCCCATACCGGGGTGCCAGTTGGAGTGAATATAGTCACTTCACATTTTCTTTCTTTCTTTCCTTTTTTTTTTTTTTTTTACATCCCCTTACCCTCTATCATTTATATACAATTATTTTAAATGTTTTCTCTATACATTTGAAACCATTTAAGACAGTGTTACAGAGAATGGCATAATTTTTGCTTCTCCTTTCAAACGTAATTTAGAAACTCAATAGGAAAAAGAAAGTATATGTATTTACCCCTCCCCCCCTTTTAAAAACTCTTTCCATTGTTCCTTCTTTTTGATGTCCTAAGGTTCTTTAACATTTTCTTTCTGTTTAGAGAACATATTTTAGTCATCCTCTTAGGGAAAGTGTGCTTTTGAAAAATTCCCTTAAATTTTCTTTATCTGAGAATGTTTTGATTTATCTCTCACTTCTAAAAATTTTCACTGAGTATAGAAATATAGATTAACTACGTTTTTTCACTTGAAAAATATTGCACCACTTCCTTCTGGTTTCTAATGTTTCTGATGAAAAACCTCTGGTCACTCAAATTCTTTCCCCCCTTTTAGGTAATGTGTTGTTTCTCTCTGGTTGCTTTTAAGATTTTATTCTTTGTCTTAAGTTTTCAGAAGACTGACTATGATGTATCTTGATGTGCATTTTTTTTTTGAGTTTTTAGTTAGAGGTTCTTTCAGCTTCTTGAATCTGTGAATTTATATCTTCTACCAACTTTTTTTTTTCAAAAATTGTATTCATTCATTTGAAAGAGAGATTGAGAGAGAGAGAGAGAAAGAGAGAGAGCGCGCACAAGCAGGGGGAGCTGCAGAGGGAGAAGGAGAAGCAGGTTCCCCACTGAGCAAGGACCCCTGACAGGGGCTTGATTCCAAGACCCTTGGGATCATGTCCTGAGCCAAAGGCAGAGGCTCAACAGACTGAGCTACCTAAATGCCCTTTCTACCAACTTTTGAAAATTTTTATCCATAATTCTTTGAATTATTTTTCAGTTCCACTATTTTTCTCCTTTTTTCTCAGTACTGTGATGACATAAATATTAGATTTTTGTTATGGTCCCACAACTCTGTGAGGTTTCTATTGCCTTTTTAATAGTGTATTTTCTCTCTGTTATTCAGAATGGGTAATATCCATTATTCATATTCAAGTTCATTGATTCTTTTTTTCTGTTCACTTCTATGTGGTGTTGAGACTGCCCACTGAGTTTTATTTTTCTTGTTTTGATTATTGTATTTTGTTTTCTAAAATTTTCATTTGGTTCTCCTTTATATCTTCTATTCCTTCACTGAGCCATTCTATTTCCTGCTTCTTTCTTTGGTTTCAAGAACATTTGTAGCTGGAAACATTTCTATAATGCCTGCTTTAAAGTATTTGTCAGGTAATCTTAACTTCTGCATTACCTAAGTGTTAGCACGTGTTGATTGTCCTTTCTTTCACTCAGATTTTTATTTTCTTGAATATTGGTACAACTAATCTTATTTAAATGAAAACTGGTCATTTGGGGTAATGTATTATGAGAGTCTAGGTTTTATTATGAGAGTCTAGTCTAGCCTGGGTGGCTCAGTCAGTTACACATGTGCCTTTGGCTTGGGTCATGATTCCAGGGTCCTGAGATGGAGTCCTGTATCATGCTCTCTGCTCAGTGGAGAACCTGCTTCTCCCCCTCCTCCGTGCTCATGCTGTCATTATCTCTGTTTCTTTCAGATAAATAAATAAAATACATAAAAAATAAACCCTCTCTTTTAGATGGATTCGATTGACATGCTTTGGTAGGGGAATGACAAGGATTTGCCTTGCTGTAGTTAGTGGCTCTAAGTCCAGGTCCCTTACTTGGCCTCTGGTAACAGTCAAGTAGGGAAGAGACTTTTCATCACTGCAGGTTCATTGGGTCAGTAGCTTCCACTGAATCATCCTGGTTGGTAGGGATGAGTACCTCTTCACTGTTCCTGATGACATCAGTGGGGAATGACCTTATGCCTGGGTGCTGACGAAAATTCTGACTCTCCACCAATCCTCCTCTCAGGCACCTCAGAGTGGGTGAAGACCTCATCACCACCAGATGCGAGTGGAAATCCAGGCTCCCCACATGCTCCCCATTGACCCCACAAGGGGTAAGGCACTCATTATTCCCTGGAGATGGAAGTTCCAACTCCCTACTCTGTCCTTTGAACACCAGGCTGGTGTTGGGAAGGATAATTTAGCACCTCATTACAGCCTGGTGAGAATGGAAGTCTAGACTTCCCCCCCAGCCTTTACTGGTGTAGATGTGGTGAGGCCACAGTCTCTTCTGTTATATGTGTCTAGAACTGAGTGATTTTGCCTTAAAGTTTTCTGTCTTGCTGGCTCATTCTTTCCTGAACCTTTGGCTAGAAAGAAGACTTTTATTGTAATTTTTTTCTTTTTTTCACTCTTTGTATTTTTTCACCAAAACCCTTTGGTATTTCTGGGTTGCCAGCTTCATGATCTCCAAGCCTTTGATATACAACATAAAGAAATTCCAGCAAATTCACAATCATATTGTTTTCTTAGTCCTGATATTCCTAACACATCTACCTTCTCTCCACCTTTCAGAATCTTCTTATGTTTGTTAACATAAAATATCCAGGGTGTTTAGTTGTACTTAGTGGGAAAAATCTGGAAGATTACATCTGTACCATCTTTCCAGAGACAAGGTCTCAGGAAGGTGTTTAAAAAATATTTTATCCAGTTTTTAGAGAACTTTTCTAGAATATTGATCAGAAAATTACCTAGTCCATTATGATCAACAGAACTTACAACCATTACTGTTTTTATACAATTTTATAGATCACTTTTTATCTTTTATTCATTTTTAGAGAGGTGGAATGGAAGAAGATATTCAACCAGTCATCTTGAAAGGGAAACATTTATTCAACGTATATTGAATATACTAGGAATTGAATATCTAGCAATGACTATGATATCATGCATCTATATATCTATCTATATCATTTATATCAACTATATCATAAAAAATTGGCTCACATAATTATGAAGGCTGATAAGTCACAAGAGCTACAGTTGGCAAGCTGGAGATATAGGTATGTTGATGGGATAGTTCCAAGAACTAATGTTTCAATTCAAGTGTGAAGACAGGGAAAAGATTTATGTCCCAGGTGAAGGCAGTTAGGCAAGAGGAACTCCCTCCTACTAGAGGAAGGGTTAATATTTTTCCTCTATTCAGACCTTCAACTAATTATATGAGGCCCACACTAGGGAGGACAATCTGCTTTACTCAGCCTACCAATCCATATGTTAATCTCAACCAGAAAGACCCTCAAAGACTGACCCAAAATATTGTTTGATCAAATATTTGGATACTTCATGGCACAGTGAGAATGACACATAAAATTAAACATCAAAGCAGGTAAAGTCTCTCTAAAACAGACAAAAGTGAAGAAAAGCTGAAGGCCAAGAGGAGTGAGAAGGAAGAACTAATGGAAATAACCTAAAGGCAAAGTGAACCCAATCTATTTGTTGAGAAGAACATACAGTGGTTAAAGTAGTACTTCCAAAATTCATGTCTACTCAGCAACTCAGAATGTTACCATATTTGGAAATAGGGCCTCTACAGATGTAATTAGTTATGACAAGGTCATGCTATGTTAGGGTGGACCCTAAATTCAGTGACTGGTGTCCTTCTATGGAGAGAGGGCTATGGGGACCCACAGACACAGAGTGAAGGAGGCATGGGAAAATGTGAGCAGAGATTGGAGAGGTGTAGCTACAAACTAAGGAAAGTCAAGCATGACCAGCAACCACCATGCTTAGGAGAGAATCCTGGAATAGGTTCTCTCTCAAAGCCAATGCTGCTGACACTTTGATTTCAGACTTCTGGCCTCCTGAAACGAGATAATGAATTTCTGTTGTTTTAAGCCACACTGTTTGTGGCAATTCATTACAGAAGCTGTGGGAAACTAACACAGAAAGTATTTCTGAATGACTTGAGCATAAAGCACACAGGGAGTCAGGGAGATGGAGATGGATATTAGGATAGAAAGACCACAAATGGCCTCGGGAGCCACAGAAGGATGTTTAGTCTTTATTCTGAGACCCAAAGGAAGCAGATAAGTGAATTTCAATAAAAGAGTAAAACAACAAGATTTGTGGTTATAAAGATCCTTCTAAGGCTGTTGAGCACCTCAAACTAGAAGTTGGATGCACAGTAAGAAGGCTACCATGGTTTAACTGGTTAGAGATGATGGTAGCCAGAATTTTGCAGCATAAGGAGGAAGGCAGATCTGTAAATGGACGAGCAGACAAAACAGAACTTCCAGCAGCAAGTTCGGATGGGTGATATTAAAAATAAAGACCGTTTCCTGGCTTGGGAAACTTTTGATGGTGGTGCCATCTATACTTTTCTCAATCCTTCTTCATACATCTTTTCCTCCTGTCCTTTTTTCTTAGTTACAAGACTTATTTGGCAAATATGTTTTTGAATGTTAAAAGGACCTGGAGAGACCCTGGAAACCACATGGGCTTTGCGTCCCCAGAACTACCTGTCTTCTGAGGCAGAAATTGTGAAAAATCACAATATAAGATCATCTCTAGTAGAGGGGCTCACAAGACTACAAGTGAGGATATGTTCAACTCTTGGTGTAGGACAGGGCTGGATAACAGAAACCAAAAAAAGGAACATCTGAACAATGAAATAAAATATTATCATGAAAATCATTTTTTTTAAGAGGGAGGGAGCGGGGCGGGGAGGAGTGGAAGAATGGAGGGAGGGAGAGAGAGAGAGAGAGAGAATCTTGAGTAGGCTCCACACAGAGCATAAAGCTAGATGTGGGAAGCGATCTCGTGACCCTGAGATTATGACCTCAGCCAAATCAAGAGCTGGACACTTAATTGACTGAGCCACCCAGGTGCCCCGAAAATCATCCTTAATGGTGAAAGACTGAGTGCTTTATCCCTGAGATTGGGTATAAGCCAAGGATGTCCACTCTCACAACTTCTGTTCAGCCTTGTACTAGAAGTCTTAGCCAGTGCAAGAAGGCAAGAAAAAGAACTACAAGGCAAATATATTGAAAAGGAAGACATACAGCTTTCTGCGTTTGCAGATGACACCATTGCCGATGCAGAAAATTTCAAGGACTATACAAAAGTACTCCTAGAATGAATAAATTTAGAAAATTATTTTTAAACCAAGGTAATAGATGCTGTTTTGACTCAGGAAAATTTACGTAGTACTCCAACATATTAATATACTGTGAACTGCAAAAAAAAATACATTTATAGTAGGATTATTGGTCACCAAAATGGAGAGGGGAAACAAATCTGCAATTGTGAGCACATGCAGATGTTCTTGTTCAGCCAATATTGACCCAGATGGCCATTTAGTATCTGTCCCCTCCAGTGCCTCATGGCTCTAGAATGCCCAACGTGACAAATGTGTCAACACGAGCACATGTTGCTCACATTCTGTTTTCTCTGGTGGACTGGAAGTAGGAAGTTGGTCATCGAAAATGTGCCCTCCCTCCCTTGATGTATCTGGAGCTGTTTAGAGAACAGTGAGAGGGAGCCCCCTTCCTTCATCCAGGGATGTCAGGACCTTGGCCTGTCCAGCTGAGTGGACTTTCAGGGGCCGGGAAGAGCACCCTGTTCAAGAGACTCCTGCAGGAGCACCGCAGTGTCTTCGGGTTCAGCGTGTCCCATACCACGCGGGACCCGCGGCCTTGAGAAGACAATGGCAGAGATTACTACTTCGTGACCAGGGAGGTGATGCAGCGGGACATGGACACAGGAGACTTCATCGAGCACGCTGAGTTCTCGGGGGACCTGGATGGGACTAGCAAAGCAGCTGTGCAGGCCGTTCAGGCCAGGAATCGCATCTGCGCGCTGGATGTCGACCTGCAGGGCGTGCGTGACATCAGGAAGACGGACCTGCGGCCCATCTACATCTTCGTGCGGCCGCCCTCGCTGGACGTCCTGGAGCAGCGGCTGCAGCGGCGCAACGCGGAGACAGAGGAGAGCCTGGCCAAGCGTCTGGCCTCCGCTTGGGTGGACACGGAGAGCAGGAAGTAACAGGGCCTGTTCGACCTGGTCATCATCAACGACAACCTGGACACAGCCTACCGGACCCTGGAGGAGGCGCTGGTCGAAGAAATCAAGAAGGTCAGAGGACCAGCTGCTCCTGAGAAGGACGCCCGCTGTAGACTGCCCTGGCCTCCCCTTCTCCCTCTGCAGCAGAGCTGGGCCAGTGGTCCTAATAAAGAAATGCTGGGTAGGAGTGGGAAAAAACAAAAACAAAACCAAAAAAACTTGAAGTAGTCACATCCACTGCCAGGCCAGCTGTAGCCTTGGTCTCTCTTCCTCTGGGGCAGCCAACTGACTGACTTCAACAAGATCCAGTGTCAACAGCAAATACCCAAAATACAGGATACAAAGTCAATAGGCACAAACCTATAAGTATTCTGCATTCCAGAAATGAAACAAAATAAAATAAAACAAAGCAACAACAAAATGATACCATTTAAAATAAATATCCTGAGGTGACATAAGCTAATGGCAACAAATCAAGTACAGGTGTTGAAAAAGGAGAAGCTAATAATTCTCTCTTCCTTTCCCGTCCCAATCCTGTCTGTGGTTATCCATACTTTCACTATTCCCAAACCAGCCAAAAAACCCAAAATATTTATAGCCCTCTCCCCCAATTTTTTACACAAATGGGATTAAATCAAAATTTCAACTTGCTTTTCTGCTCAATTAGGGTATGGTGAGTACATATAGAATTAATTTATTTCAATAGAATACTATTCTATAATGTGGCAGATTAAAGAATGTTATAAATTCTTTGCTAATCCTTTCAGTGAGTGATGAAATGCAATGTCTCTCGCCACAGCATCAGGCTAGAGTTGCTGACTTCCCTAATCAATAGATTGAGGCAAAAGTCATGCTGTTCAAAGCTCCCACTTTAGAGGCACCTGGGTGGCTCAGTCTTTAAGTGTCTGCCTTCAGCTCAGGTCATGATCCCAGGGTTCTGGGATTGAGTCCCATGTCAGGCTCCCTGCTTAGTGGGGAGATTGCTTCTCTGTCTGTAGCTCCCCTGTGTTTGTGTTCCCTCTCACTATCTCTCTCTGTTATTAAAAACAAACAAACAAACAAACAAACAACAACAATAACAAAAAACTTTAATAAGAAAATGAGGCTTCCACTTTAATCTCTTAGAACTCCGGCACCGTGCTATAAGGAAGGCCACACAACTCTATGGAGAGACCCATGTGAAGTTCTGATGTTCCAGGCACGACCTAGGTAAGCATCCAACTCCCTAACCATGGGAGTGAATGATCTTCAGAGCCTTCCAGAAGAGCTGCTGATGTCGCACAGAGGAAGAATAGATTGTTCCTGCCATGCCCCCACCAAACGCGAAATGAGTAAAATGAATGATGCTTATTGTTATAAACCAATAAGCTTTTGTGGAGGTGTGTTATAAGTGAATAGACCATCATAATGCCAAAAAAAATAGGCTATCCAGATATCTTAATTTATTCATTATGAAACCACTCCCCCATATATAAACATTCCCCCTGTTTTCAGGGTCCCCACCCCCGCCAACTGCTGATTATCAACTTCTGATAATCCTGCAACAAGCGTCATACAGTGACTACTACCACACGATCTGTTTCCTGTATTTGATCCTTTTATTTTGTGCTGTTGGTTTTCTTCAAGTGTCCCATGGTTTGTGTTTTATGGTGTATGATTTATCGAAAAGGCGTAATATCTGGGGTGTCTCTAAACTTTCGGGCTTGCTGTGCTTCTTGTCAGTCCTCTCCATTCTATTTTTTTCTGATGCTTTTTACTAGTGACAGATGCTGACTCTCTTTCCCACACATTAAGAAAAACATTTAGTTTGGTTTTTAACAAAATCAACAGGATGAGTCATGACATTCTTTAAAATCTAGTCTCTCTTTTTAGAACTCTTTGAATTGCCATCATGCTACCTCCAGTCTTTGCATGTTTTAGGAAAACTAGTGCAAGCAGCAAAGTGATACTCCGTTGGAAATGATTTTCCAGCCCACAAAGCCAAGCAGAACTTTCTTAAGAAGACAAATTAAATATGTAAAATCATTCTTCTTCTATCGTATGCACACTCAGAAACAGATGCACGATTGGACACTGAGTCTGGGTAAGGTCACTTTAATTTTGTGTTCTATATACTTCTGTTTTCTTTCTTTTCTTCTATAAGAAATGAATTCATGTTAACTATGTGACACCAGTTTTGATGTGTGTTTTTTCTCCTCACGCCACCAAGCCAGTCTCCAACACCAGCTGGGTGCCCTATAATTCAACCCAATTCTGACACTGTCTACCTGGAGACAGATCCCACAAGATTAAGGATTCAGTTCCACCTCAGACACCAGTTATAAATCCAGGCTCTCACCTGTGCTATGGACTGAAGTTTCCACTGATCCCATCTCTGGGTTTGACTAATTTGCTAGGGTGGCTCACAGTACTCTGAGAAACATTTCACTTACTACATAATGAGTTTATTACAAAAGGATAAGATTCAGGAATAGCCACTTGGAACAGATGCACAAGGCAAGGTATATGGGAAAGGGTGAGGAGCTTCCATGCCTTCTCAGTGTCAATAACTGTCCCAGAATTTTCAACCTAGAAGTTCTGGACTCTGTCCTTCTGGGTTTTTATGGAGGCTTCATTACATAGACACCATTGATTAAATTATCACCCATTGGCCATCTGTTCAACCCCAGCCCTTCCTCCCCAGAGACTGGGGTTGGGGTAGGACTGAAAGTTCCAATCCTCTATTCATGAAGTTGGGTCCCCTGGAACCAGCCCAGTCTTGAGGTGCTTTCCAAGAGTGACCTCATTCACATAAACTCGAGTGTGGTTGCAATGTGTTTGTTATGAATAGACACATTTATCATTCTTATCACTTAGGGAAATTCCAAGGTTTTTAGGAGCTCTGTTCCTAAATCAGGGATGGAGAGAAAATTTATACTTTTTATTATAAATCACAATGTCATATGTGTGTTGTGTAATTTTTTTTTTAGAAAGGTAAAGAAGGGACTATCTATACAACAGAACTGTTGTAAAGGACCCACATTAAATAGTATTATATCTACCAGGGTCTGGGGCATAGTAGACACTCAGAAAGAACACTATTTTGTGAACTTAAAATGTTTATGGAAGTAGATCAAGTGAGGTGTGATGGGCTCTCAGAGCCCTGTGCCCTTCTTTGAATCATCAAAGATCTGGCTTGGTCTAGAGACTGTAATGAAGGCAGTCAGGGTTATAGTGGATCAAGAGACCCTTCCTGTGTTGAAGAATCCCTTAGGCTGGATGGTTGAGGTTGCCTTCATGATGGAAACAGCCCCATGCACTCACTCTCTGCTAAGCAGGGATTAATTCAACTCAGTGCATGAACCAGGCATGGTCCCATCTGTATCTCTCTCCTTTCCTGCCCCATATCCCTGTGTCTCCTTAGCCTAGCCACCCCTGTGCCCTGCTGGGGATCTACTCCCTGCTCACCACCTTGGTTCATTTGTTTTTAGGGGTCAGTCTTGCACTGTCTGTGGCTGCAAGTCTGAAAACACCGGTTTAGAATATTTATTTACTTTCCGGTTGAAGGGAAAGCACAGTATTGTAAGTTGGTCAGAGTCTGGCTTTCCAGCTGTTCCCATACAGTGAGAAAAGATGGATCCTGGCCTGGCCTCTCCCTTCTGCTAAGTCCACCTGAAAGACAGGATGAGCAGGTCCCTTGAGCTCTCAAAGAAAGAATGAAAGAGGAAACCAAATGCTCCCAGAAAGGCTCAGTTCTGGTGTGCTGTCTGCCTTGGGTCTGTATGCTAGGGCATGAAGGAGTAAAAAGCACCCTTGCTCAGTATTTGCGCCAAGCCAGAAACTTTCTCGGTGTTCAGGAAATTGGTTTTATCATTTCCCATATGAAGAAGCTGAGGCCCATAATCTAAAGTCTGGCTGCCCAGTTTTCTGGCTCAGGGCTCCTTCTACCTACACAGTAAGCATCTGCTTTTGGCAGCTGCCTTCTGCTCCAGAAGTGTGCAGTTTGGAAGGACAGATGGCAAAAGCTAGACCCAAAGCCACCAAAACAATTCCTGGAGTCTGAAGTCTGCAACACCTCCAGTAAGGCTTTTTGGGCCAATATCCTTAATACCTGAGCAATTAATTCTAGAGACCCTGATCCTCTAGTCTGGGAGGAGGGTTTAGGGCTGGGACAAAGCCTGGCACTACTTCTTCTGGCCCTTCATTTTGGGAAACTTGAGCAGCACATGCAGACCGAAATCCGTCCTACAAACAGTGTGTGACCCGGATCTTTAGGAGGAGAAGTCCCGGCAGGTGAACTCATTGCCAGAGCTCCATGAAGAGTCTTCTGAAACCTAGGTCCTGCCTTCTAGCTTTTGCTTGCCAGGTGGCTGGCTTTCCTGCTCTCCAAGGACTCACTGAAATCACCTGCAGAAGGCCCTTGCTGGCACTGCTAGAACTGAGGGGAGCACAGAGATGCCCTAAGTATGGCCTTGATGCTGGGGGTGGAGAGGTGCAGGGCCTGCCCCAGAGCACAACAAGCCTGGGCTTCCTGCCCTCCAACCCCGCAGGGCTGAGGAGGGCTCACGCTGCTGCTTTGCAAAGAGGCAGCTGCTGGGGGCATTGCTGAAGAAGGGATGCCTCTAACAGTTTTCACTCGTCTGTCCAGGGACTAGCAACTATTTGTCAAGCACTAGCTCTCCCTTAGAAGGCTGCCTGGCAGGGGGCAAAGTCCTGAAGGACAAATCAGTCTCTGCTTTAGAGTCTGTATGTTACGACTTTTTTTCTATCAGAAAAGCAAAGAACTGCATGAAAATCATTCAGATCTGCTTGAAGACGTTTCCGCACTTGGCAGATTCTGGAGCTGCGATTTTCCTTTGGGCTAAATCTCTGGACCTTCAGCAAGAAAAGAAATCTCATCTGGAGAGGAAGGTCAAAAGCACATAGTTCGCTTAAATCGTTGCGTTGTGGCACCACCTAGCGGCTAACAGTTCAAACTACTCCTGTTAGAGCTCCTCACAGTCAGGGGTGGGAAGGTTGGGGATTGGGAAGGGTGGAGGCAGAGAGCTCAAGGTCAGAAGGTAGTTGGTTTCTTGCTTCCTGGGCTTTGAGACCAAGGAAAAGCGCATGCACCAAATGTCATTACAGTCCAAGGACCCATCTCTGATTCTTCCTCGGACCTACCTCACGAAAGCCATTTTATTAGGCACTGGTACTGGGGGAGGAGGGAATGCAAAGTGGTGTACCCTAAGGTGATAATTGGAATATCTAGCCAAATCGCGTGTGCTTTTTGCCCTTTGACTTAGTATTCTAGGATACCATTCCCCATTCCCAAAACACTCTGGCAAAACAAAACAGAACAAACCAAAGCAAAACAAAAACGAACAACAACAACAAAACCACCAAATAAGGCGTGCCGGCATGTTTCAGAATTATGTGTTATAGCCAAGGATGCAGAATGGCTCCAAAGTCCATCACAGGACACTGATGACTTAAACTCTCATACATCCACACAAAAGATACTGGCCAGAGTGGTTTAGGCTTTGCAGCAGTAACAAACCACATTGACTTCCAGTCCGGGGCATGGCTGGTCCCTGGGCACGGCCAGCCTGGGGCTGTGGTTGAGGAGTTTTCCAACTCACAGTTCATTCCTCAAAGCCAGCTTGGTGGGCTGACTTGGTGCATCCCCCCCCAACCCCCACCGCCTTGTGTTCCCAGCATCTGTGTCTGGCATGTTCCCACCATGTGCCTGGCGCGTTGTCTGGCTTTGTGTACCCAACACTTAGTGCCTCTTGGTGTTTGCTCAGGTCTGTATGCTCAGCAATATTTGTTTGGCTCTGCATGTCTGGAATGTGTGCCTAGCACTCTGTGCCTGGCTTTGGGTGTCCGGCGTTGTGTGCTTAGCCTCGTGCATATGCCACAATGTGTCCAGTGTGTGTGCCTGGCGTACCCGCTCAGTGTTTTGTTCCTGGCATGAGTACCAACATTATAGGTTCTGTGTTGCGTCTGTGCCTGGTATTGTCTGTCTGGTTTTGCAGGCCCAGTTTTGTGGGCTTGGCAGGTGTGCCCGGAATGCTACATCCCACAGTGTGTGCCTAGAATCACATCGCATGTCTGGCATGGTGCTCCTAGGATTTGGACCCGGCATTGTGTTCCGGAAGAGGGTGCCTCATGTCATTTGCCTGTGTTCGCAGAATTCTGCTTTTGCTGGATGTTCCTGGCGTTGTGTGATGGGCGCACAACTCAGCCTGTGAGTTCAGTATTGCGTTCCCAGAGACTGGGCCTGTTCTGGTGTCTCTCCCAGTACGTGCCCAATGTGTGTTTGCCCGGCATTGTCTGCCTGGGGTTCCGGGCATGGTCATGTGCCCGACAGCGTATGTCCATTTGGTCTGCCACTGTTGTGTGCCCAGCACTGTTCCCAGACGATGCGTCTGGTGTCGTGCACCTGGCATTTTCACCTGCCGTTGGGTACCGGCATCTGTGCATGAAGACGTGTCCTCGCATTATCTTCCCTGCACCAGTGCTCAGTGCTGTGCACCTAGTGTGTGTTCCCGGTGTATAGGCCTGGCACGTGCCTGGGTTGTGTCTAGTGTGTGGACATGGCATTGCATGCCCTGTCTTTGTTCCCAGCACGTGTGCCTGGTATCATTCTCTCAGAGCACGCGGCAGGCCGGCCTGGTCCCGTGTGGATGCCTCCTATGGTGTGGCATTTCTCCGTACTTCGTGTTTTGTGTTCCACAGAGTACACTTAGCATTGTGCTGTGGTGTGTGTTACTGTCACGTGCTCTTGCTGTGTGTACCTGGCACCGTGTGCCTGGTGTCGTGGGCTGGTGTCGCTTCTCTGGGGTATGTGTCAGCCTCTATTCCTGGCATGAATGTGACACGTGTCCCCAGTGTCCGTGTGTATTCCCGGTTTGTTGGCTGTCATTGTGTGCCTGGCTTTGTGTGCCCAGAGTTGTGTGCCTGGGTTGCGCGCTTAGCACTGTTTGACAGTACGTGGTTGGTATGTAGGTCTAACCCTATGTGTCTGGCGGGAGGCCACAGGTGTGTGGTCTGTGTTTTGTGCCCAGTGTGTGTGCCTGACACATGTCCCCAGGTTTTTGGGTCTGGCGCTGTGGGCCCACGGATGTCCACCTGCGGTGTTTTCCAGGGTGTGATCTTAGCCATTGTGGTGGCGCCTGTGCCTGGTGTCGTGTGCCCAGCCTGGCATTGCGTACTAGGCTGTGTGTGCCCAGCGCCCAGCAACCCCATCGTGTGGTTTGCTTCAGAAGCCCCTGAAGGACGGGAGCTGCCCGCTGGCTGCGGGCACCAGTGTGGGGGAGGCGCACCCAGGGCAGGGCTCCTGACAGCTCTGTGCATCACTTTCTTCCAGATCACCTTTCCTCTCTGCCTTCCCTTTCCCATGGGCCACAGATGGAATTCTGGTGGTTCCTTGGTGGGGGAACCCTGCTTCTCTCTCAGACCCCTCCTCATCTCATCCCAAGCCCCCTCAGGGGCACGTCTGCTGACACAGACATCAGCTTGTTGCCCTGTGGTTCCCTAGGGCGACATGTGTCCTGGTAAAAGCCCCCAGGGAAGGGTTAAGTTCGTAGAACCTGTGGGGGGCTGCAGCAAATTCAGCTCTGCAGGTCCAGCCCCGTGGAACGGCAGCAAAACCTAGCACCAAGAGGAGGGAAATGCCTGACAGCCATCAGGCACAGGGGCTAGGGAGTCCCCTCCTGCCTTAAATAAGCCCAGTGCTTAAGTCTGTCCTGAGTGTGACCAGCTCCTGGTGCAGTCACTAGGTGGCAGAGTTCTCTCTGTCCAGGGAAAGGGTCTTGCGTCACCTTCCTCAAAAGCTGGACAGGGCACCTTTGCCTGTGGCACAGCATGGCTCTCACAGACACCTTCTGCGTGGAGATGGACATGTAAATACAAAACACATAATTCTGACCTCTATGCAAAGAGAAGGGGTAGATTTCATGAAAAGCAGGAAGAATTTTAAAATGTATTGATTAGCACAAACCCAATTGCAAAATAAGCATTTAGAAAAACCATTGTTTTCTTGTGCTTTTAGGCGATCAGAGAGCAAAAACAATTAACTTGGTTTATTGGATGCTTTAATTTTAAATTAAAGTGTTAAAATTAGGACTCTGTTCCCCTGCTGGGGTTAGAGATGTGCAGTCTTCCCACCTCTGGCATGGAGGGGCTCAGTGAGCTCCACGCTCTGCCACTCTTCAACTGAGAAAGTAAACCGGGGACCAGCCCTCCTGAATTTTCCAGGATGAAAGCCTGTTACAGGTGCTGTTGTCTGGGAGCTCAGACCTACAGGACCCTCCACCATCCCGCCTCCGCTGCCCTTCTTGTCTTTCCTAGAGGCTGTGGTATTGTCCTGTCTCATTTTTGCTTTTCAAAGATTCCTTCAAATTCCTGATTGCTGATGTTGTTTTTCTTTTTAGTGGTGTTGTATACACATTTTCTTCTCATTTCTAAGGATACAGAACTGAGAAGGAGAAGGACATGTGTCACCACCATTGCTAACCTACACTCACCCTGTAAGGGCTGGTTCAGTGCCCTCTTTTCTTGGAAACCCTATACCCCCACGCCGGCCCCCAGGGACATCCCCACTGGCCACCCTCTGGACCTCGGAGGCCAAGAAATACAAATTTCTCTCCAAGGCACTGCATTTTGATTTGACTGTGAAAGTGCTTCCCAGAGGGCAAGGATGGAGGCTTGCATGTTTTTGTTTTTCTGGGATAGCAGAAGTGTGTATTGAGAAAGGTGGACAGAGAAGACTTTGTTGTTTCTGGCCAAGTGATAGAGTCTGAATGCCTGATGAAGGATTTCAGAATCTTCTCTCCAGAGAGAAGAACCAGGATAACTTCCAGGGTGAGTCCCGCAATCTCATAGGGACAGGAGGAAGATGCAAAACCAGGGCAGACTTGGCACTTCCTGGGGAAATTGTCAGGAGAAATAAACTGGGCATCTCACACTGGGGCTTGGTTCCTGTGGCTTCGGTGAGCTTTGAAGCTGAAAGTCTGAACTGATACTGACACAGCCAAGACAGATACAAAGATGACTAAGTACAAAATGCATGTTGATTCCCATGTTCTATAGAATTTTTTGGAGAGTGAAACAGCCTAAGAATCTGAGCTGGAGAAGTATTTCTCAGAAAGCAATAGCTATTGCAGAGGGTCAAAGAAAGCATAGCTGGAGACAGCAGCGGCTTTTGAGAGGCCTGAGTTTGTTATTCTGGCCAAGGCTATTCCTGATGGGGCAGAAAAGGACAGGTTGAGCACGCATGTCTAATGAAACTCATATTGCATTTTGCTGCTACAACCATTCTTTGTCTTACCTGGTTTAGCCTAAAGGTCCAAAGTATGCCAGCTCCCCGCAGCCTCTGGGTAGACTCACTGTGCTCTTATTACCATCCCCTGTTGCCATAAACATAGGGGATGACAGTTTCAGGAAACAGTTTTTACAACCCAGCAACTGCACTACTAGGTATCTACCCTATAGAGACAAATGATTCAAAGGAGCACCTGCACCCCAGTGTTTATAGCAGTGATGCCCGTAATAGCCCAACTATGGAAAGAGCTGATATGTCCATCAACAGAAGAACTGATAAAGAAGGTATGGTGTGTGTGTGTGTGTGTGTGTGTGTGTGTGTATAATGTGTATATATTTTACATATATGTATATACTATACATATATAAAATATGTGTATGTGTATATATATATTTACTTAGTTATCAGAAAAGATGAAATCTTACCACCTACACTGATGTGCATGGAACTAGAAGGTATTATACTGAGTGAAGTAGGCCAATTAGAGAAAGACAATCATCATATGGTTTCACTTATATGAGGAATATAGGAAACATTCCAGAGGATCATAGGGGAAGGGAGGGAAAAATGGAATGGGAAGTCATCAGAGACTTCCATGTTGCAGACTACCATGAAAGACTCTTAATTATGGGAAAGAAACTGAGGGTTTCTGGAAGGTGGATGGAAGGGGAATGGTTTAACTGCATGATGGACCTTAAAGAGGGCATGTGATGTGATGAGCACTGGGTGTTACGTGCAACTGATGAGTTGCTGAACTCTACATCTGAGACTAATGATGCTCTATATGTTGACTAAGTGAATTTCAACTAAAAAAAGACAAAAAAAGTTTTTGTGTTTGCATTTAAAAGTCATTTGATGTTTGGGGTTCCTGGGTGGCTCAGTTGGTTAAATGTCTGACTCCTTAGTTTCAGCTCATGTTGTGATCTCAGGGTCATGGGATTGAGTCCCAGGTTGGGCTCCATGCTTAGTCTGTTTGAAGATTCCCTCCATCTTCCTCTTCCCCAAGTCTCTCTCTCTCTCTCAAATAAATAAATAAATAAATAAGTCTTTAAAAATAGAAGTTGTTTGATTTTTGAACTTGTAGGTCAGGCTCTGAAACTGTATTCTAAAACAAGACGAATAAAAGATGGTTGGATGAAGAGGCTAAGAGAGACAACCAGTCTGTGCTAAGACTGCAGCAGCCAGCCTTCCAGGGCCTACAATTATCTGTATTGAGACTCAGCATGTGTGAGGACAGGGACACTCAGTACTGTGATCTGTATTTATGGTGACACATCTCAGGAATGGGAACTTCAGTCTTGGGATCTCTGCAGGCGTACGTCACAGAGATTGTGGGTTTGGATCCAGACCAATGCAAAAAAGCAAATATCACAATAAAGTGAGTGAAATGAATTTTTTAGTTTTCCAGTGCATACAAAAGTTATGTTTACACTATGTTGTAGTCTATTATGTGAGCAGTAGTATTATGTCTAAAAAACGATGTATGTATCTAGATTTTAAAAATACTTAATTCTTAAAAAGTGTTAGGCATCATCTTAGCTTCCAGAGAATTGCAATATTTTTGTCTTCTTCCCAGCAAGTTATAATATTTTTATTGTATTATGTTAGTCACCATACATCATTATTTTATTTTATTTTATTTTTCATTGTTCCAAGATTCATTGTTTATGCACCACACCCAGTGCTCCATGCAATACATGCCCTCTTTAATACCCACCACCAGGCTCACCCATTTTCCCACACCTCTCACCTCTAAAACCCTCACTTTGTTTCTCAGGGTCCACAGTTTCTCATGTTTTGTCTCCCCTTCTTATTTCCCCCAACTCAATTTTCCTTTCCTTCTTCTTTTTTTAAATATATATATTATTTATTATTTATATTATTATATATATTATTTATAACAGTATTCATTATTTTTGCACCACACCCAGTGCTGCATGCAATCTATGCCCTCTATAATACCCACCACCGGGTACCCCAACTCCCACCCCCCCGCCACTTCAAACCCCTCAGACTGTTTTCAGAGTCCATAGTCTCTCATGGTTCACCTCCCCTTCCAACTTCCCCAAACTCCCTTCTCCTCTCTAACTCCCCATGTCCTCCATGATATTTGTTATGCTTCACAAATAAGTGAAACCATATGATAATTGACTCTCTCTGCTTGACTTATTTCACTCAGCATAATCTCTTCCAGTCCCGTCCATGTTGCTACAAAAGTTGGGTGTTCATCTTTTCTGATGGAGGCATAATACTCCAGAGTGTATATGGACCACATCTTCCTTATCCATTCGTCCGTTGAAGGGCATCTTGGTTTTTTCCATAGTTTGGCGACCGTGGCCATTGCTGCTATAAACATTGGGGTACAGATGGCCCTTCTTTTCATGACATCTGTATCTTTGGGGTAAATACCCAGGAGTGCAATGGCACGGTCTTGGGAAGTTCTATTTTTAATTTCTTGAGGAATCTCCACACTGTTCTCCAAAGAGGCTGCACCAATTGCATTCCCACCAACAGTGTAAGAGGGTTCCCCTTTCTCCACATCCCCTCCAACACATGTTGTTTTCTGTCTTGCTAATTTTGGCCATTCTAACTGATGTAAGGTGATATCTCAATGTGGTTTTAATTTGAATCTCCCTGAGGGCTAATGATGATGAGCATTTTTTCATGTGTCTGATAGCCATTTGTATGTCTTGATTGGAGAAGTGTCTGTTCATATCTTCTGCCCATTTTTTGATGTGTTTGTCTGTTTCGTGTGAGTTGAGTTTGAGGAGTTCATTATAGATCCTGGATATCAACCTTTTGTCTGTACTGTCATTTGCAAATATCTTCTCCCATTCCGTGGGTTGCCTCTTTGTTTTTTTGACTGTTTCCTTTGCTGTGCAGAAGCTTTTGATTTTGATGAAGTCCCCAAAATTTATTTTCGCTTTTGTTTCCTTTGCCTTTGAAGACATATCTTGAAAGAAGTTGCTGTAGCTGATATCGAAGAGATTACTGCCTATGTTCTCCTCTAGGATTCTGATGGATTCCTGTCTCACATTGAGGTCTTTTATCCATTTTGAGTTGATCTTTGTGTATGGTGTAAGAGAATGGTCGAGTTTCATTCTTCTACATATAGCTGCCCAGTTTTCCCAGCCCCATTATTGAAGAGACTGTATTTTTTCCACTGTATATTTTTTCCTGTTTTGTCGAAGATTATTTGCCCATAGGGTTGAGGGTCCATATCTGGGCTCTCTACTCTGTTCCACTGGTCTATGTGTCTGTTTTTATGCCAGTACCATGCTGTCTTGGTGATCACAGCTTTGTAATAAAGCTTGAAATCAGGTAGTGTGATGTCCCCAGTTTTATTTTTGTTTTTCAACATTTCCTTAGTGATTCGGGGTCTCTTCTGGTTCCATACAAATTTCTGGATTATTTGCTCCAGCTCTTTGAAGAATACCGGTGGAATTTTGATTGGAATAGCATTAAAAGTATAGATTGCTCTAGGCAGTATAGACATTTTAACAATGTTTATTCTTCCGATCCAAGAGAATGGAATGGTCTTCCATCTTTTCGTGTCTTCTTCAATTTCTTTCATAAGTGTTCTGTAGTTCCTCTAATACAGATCCTTTACCTCTTTAGTTAGGTTTATTCCCAGGTATCCAATGGTTATTGGTGCTATAGTAAATGGAATCGATTCTCTAATTTCCCTTTCTGTGTATTTTCATTGTTAGTGTATAAGAAAACCACTGATTTCTGTACATTGACTTTGTATCCTGCCACGTTGCTGCATTGCTGTATGAGTTCAAGTAGTTTGGGGGCGGAGTCTTTTGGGTTTTCCATATAAAGAATCATGTCATCTGCGAAGAGAGAGAGTTTGACTTCTTCATTGCCAATTTGGATACCTTTTATTTCTCTTTGTTGTCTGATTGCTGTTGTTAGACTTCTAATACTATGTTGAACAAGAGTGGTGATAGTGGGCATCCTTGTCTTGTTCCTGATCTCAATGGGAAGGCTGCAAGCTTTTTCCCATTGAGGATGTTATTTGTTGTCATTTTTTTTGCTGGTGGAAGGTCTTTCCTTGATGTTGATGGCTGCGGACCGATCTGAGTGGTGGTTGCTAAAGGTGGGGATGGCTGTGGCAACTTCTTCAAATAAAACAACAATGAAGTTTGCATTGATGGACTCTTCCTTTCATGAACATTCTCTCTCTAGCACATGATGCTGTTTGATAGCATCTTACCCACAGTACAACTTCTTTCAAAATTGGACCCAATCTGCTTAAAGCCTGCCAATGCTTTATCATTTACCTTTAAGTGATATTCTAAATCCTTTGTTGCCATTTCAAGAATTTTCCTAGCCGCTTCACCAGGAGTAGAATCCAGCTCAAGAAACCACTTTCTTTGCTCACCCATAAGAAGCAACTCCTCACCTGTTAAGGTTTTATCATGAGACTACAGCCATCCACTCACATCTCAGGTTCCACTTTTCTACTGACACCAACTTTGTTGGGTCCCCAGAACCAATTCTAATATGGGGGGTACTCTCCAACAAAACCAAGAAATTCTAGGACACCAACAGTGTATCTGAGAACTGAACTCAGTTCTGATGGTGTCTACCCAGAGATAGCATCAGAGTCCACAGGTTAGGGGTTCAATGCTACAAGACAGTTCCACCTACAACCTCCCACTTCAGATGCCAGTCCCAATTTCCAATCCTATGACCATATGATTGTTCCTCCTGACAACAAGTCCTGGCTCTTGGGCGGGGTCCAAAAGTCACTTTCATTAACAACAGGACATTCATTAACTTGTATAGCTCTGAAGCATTTTTAGAAATTGTGGATGGAAACCAAATATATATCTTTTAAGTCATTATATTACAATTTCTGATTCTTTATGTCATTTTCAATTTTCAATCAATTTTCTGATTCTTATAAGTCATTATATTAAAATTTCTGATTCTAGATCTTTTGCTGTTCCTCTCAAGTTTGTAGCTACTTCCTCTACAGAAGTCTTAAAGTTTCAATTTGTAAAAAACACAATATCTGTGAAGTGCAATACTTGAAACCCAGTAAAGTGAGGTATGCCTGTACTCATGGTGACACATGTGAGGGACAGGAACTTTCAGTCCTGTGATTTGTCCTGATGGTGATACAGGTGAGGTTAGGTATCTTCAGGCTGTGATCTGTACCAGAGGCTAAGAGAACAGGTTGGATCTTTGGAGAGTTCCCTTTTAGTATGAATGGTTTGATTGTTCTTTTACACTCTTTGCTATACTAGTCTGGGGTATTCCTTAATCTTTACTTGCACTGAGTAACAATGATCTAATTTCTAATTCAGCACACTCTTATAAGTAAGAGTGAGATGAATAACACCATTAAAATTTTTTTTAGTTCCTGCTATGTGCCAGACAGTGCTGTGACTTTGGAATTTAACTAGTTACTTTTAAATATGTCTAATATTGGTGTATGAATGGTGTTTCGGGAGACCAACATGCAAATCTCCCATGCCCCCAAGAGTCTATGCTGAGCAAGTAGCAGAATTGGTGCAGAATATTCAGTGCATCAAGGATGCAAAGAAGTATTTTTCTCCTTCCAGTTAGTTCATAGAGGTAATAATCTTGATCTGAATTTTGATTGGGGTTAAGGACTTACAGATAAACAAGGAAGGTTTTTCTTTCCAGGCAACAGGAGAAGCATGTGTCAAAGTATGGAGGTGAGATAAGGTGCAGATTTTATATGGTAGTGTAGGGCTGGTTTTATAAGGCAGTGATTTGGGGAATGAGTGCAGGCAAGATTAGAAAAGGTGGATAGGACCCAGATCCTGGAGCACTTGGTAGGAGTTGTATCATGAAAGGGTTTAAGTATTTAGGTAGCTTGATTGATTTTAGGTCATATGCTCACCAACCTATATGCAAATGGACAAAGATTATAGGTAATCACCATGGAAATGGAGACCTACTGCTGGGCCATTGCACTGGACCTGCAGGGATGAGGTCACTGTGAAGCAGAAGTGGAAGGCAGATGGGGATGTTAAGTCTCCTCAAAAAAATGAAACAAGAAGGGATCGGGAGGGAGACAAATCATAAGAGACTTTTAATCTCACAAAACAAACTGAGGGTTGCTGGCAGGTTGCAGGGGTAGGGAGAGGGTGATTGGGTCATGGACATTGGGGATGGTATGTGCTATGGTGAGTGCTGTGAAGTGTGTAAGCCTGAGGGATCACCAATGTACCCCTGGGGAAAACAATACATTATATGTTAATAAAAATAATTAAATTAAAAAAGAAACCTAGTTCTTCAATGGTCAGGGAAATGGAGAGAGAGGGAAGGGTAGCTGGGGCTCCTAGCATGCAGGGACAGGGAGTCCTACAGAGCTCAGACATCTAGCTGGCTCTTCTATTGCCTGATTCATGCTGAATTCATAAAGTAGTACCATGTCATCTTTTTTTTCCCCCAATTTATTTATTTTCAGAAAAACAGTATTCATTATTTTTTCACCACACCCAGTGCTCCATGCAAGCTGTGCCCTCTATAATACCCACTACCTGGTACCCCAACCTCCCACCCCCCCGCCACTTCAAACCCCTCAGACTGTTTTTCAGAGTCCATAGTCTCTCATGGTTCACCTCCCCTTCCAATTTACCCAAATTCCCTACTCCTCTCTAACGCCCCTTGTCCTCCATGCTATTGGTACCATGTCATCTTATCTGAGACATCTTTTGGCTAAGAATGAGAGGCAAGAGGACTTTTTCCCAGCTAAATAAAAATAATATTAAGAATAACTTTTTCACAGTTTTTCTAAAGGTTACCATTAGATTGTAGTAAGTCAGCCTAAGGCTCATAATCTCATTAACTTGGAACAGAGTGCAATGATAAGCCACTTAATACAGTTTCATAGTTTGACATTAATGAATATATTTGGGAAACATTTACCATGGCCAGGTCCTATTACATAGGAAGGGTTAAGGAAAGAGATGTGCCAGGGGTATCAAAAGTATAAACCAGTGGGGGACATAGATTTGAAAACCTAGGTATGCCCTGGGGTAATGGATTCCTTCCAAACTGTGCTATTGGATTATAATTGCAAGGAGAATAGAGATGGTCCCAAGTCAGGCCTTGCCTCCTTCAGCATTATGGAAGGAGCAGAAATGCTCTGGGTCTCTTCAGGGTTGGATGTCCAAGGTTTTCACAATGGCCTGCTCCTTGAGGTCCTACCAAATCCTATTCCTGGTTAAAGAATGCTTACCTCAGAGAAATGCTGGATGCCCAGAGACAACGATGAGTCTTCATAATAATGGAAGAAATGCTGACAAAATCCCAGTTACAGACATGCAGGGGATCTTGGCTGGTTATGCTTTTAGTGATCAGCAGAACAGCGCTGGAAAAGTCATTAAGAAATTATAGGCTGAGGATTAGCTGAGAAAAAGCAGGAAATTGAATGAAGTCAGTGGGCATAGTGAGACATTTTCTGGCTGTCTGCTCAGAAAGGTCTTTGAAGGGTGGCACATCAGCATGTCAGAGATGAAATTGGACCCTGTGAGCATCACCTGCAAACAGCCCATGAAAAGGAGGCAGATTTCCAAATAGGCACTCTTTCTGGAGACCTCTCCTTTCTGTGGCAATATCTCTGGCTGCTTTGGAATGCAAGTGTGCCAATCCAGGCAATTTACAGCGTTCAGGAAAGATACGCAAGAGTTCACTTAGGCGACTGCAGACCCAGGTGTGCAAATCAAGCAAATCACCAATACTGCCCTGTGTCTCCACCCTGGAGGATCCTCCATCCCCAGACAGGCGAACCTGTTGTGGGGTCCACCTTACCTGATGCTAGACTCCCAGAGGGAGCTTGGTCACTGTACCTGGTGGCACATGACTCTCACCAGAGGGCACATACATGACCATCCCTGTGAGGTAACTATACTCACATATACCAACAGAGAATGTTCTCTGCTCTCACAGCAGCTGGAAATGAGAAGGTTTCAGGTGAGCCCAAGATTATAGAAAAGCAAGGCTTTGAGGTTGTGTTTCCCAGGCCTTCGGGAAGAGACCTTGTACGTATATGTGTCCAGCAATGCAGGCTTGTTGCCTCTCTAACTGCCCACTGCTCCTGACTCCAACTTGTTCTCCTATATGCTCTATGTACTTTCCTGTGTGCTCACAGCCTCTTCATTTTGACTGGGAGCCCTTCTCTGCTACAATGTAACAAAGCCACCCCCACTACACTCTCCAGGTGAATATACAGGGTGTCTGATCCTCCCCCCCATGGGAGCTTCAGTCAACCTTAGACACAGGGCTGAAGCTCTCGGTTTGCTACATCGCTACTTGCAGTGCAGAGTTTTTTCCTGTTGAGCACTCTCCCAGGTCTTGACAAAGAGTCAAGAATGTCCAGAGCAGATCCCAGAAAGTTGTGTGGGATCATCCTAGACAATCATCCCAGACAACAGAACAGTCACCCAAGAACAACTATCCTAGACAATCATCCTAGACAGCAACGCTTCTCTGCAGAAAGTGTAAAACAAAGACATTGGGTGTCAGATCCAACAGCTGAGAAGCTCTGTAAAGCTGCCTGGAAAAAACGCCACCATCTGTGCACACGTGAACATGTGGGTACCAGTGTTGTGCGCATAGGGCTGAAGACAAGTGTTTTGTTTGTCTGATTACCTATTAAAGATAGTAAAGGACCAATATTAGTAACAGAGGATTATGGAGGATCAGAAGGGGTGTCCTTGTGGCACCTGGGTGGCTCAGTTGTTAAGCAACTGCCTTCTAGCCCTGCTTGGGGCTCCCTGCTCAGTGGAAAGCTTGCTTCTCCCTCTGCCAGTCCCCTGCTTGTCTTCCCTCTCTCACTGTGTCTCTCTCTGTCTAAATAAATAAAAATCTTAGGGAAAAAAAAAGGAAGCGGTGTTCTCCAATTTTAGTATATGTGCTGCCGAAGCGAGCACAGGAAGCGGTGTTCTCAAGCTCACACTTGTGACTTAACCTTAGAGACCAGGGAAACTAAAAATCTAAATAAGGAACAGCTGTAATGAGCTGAAAAGACAACAGGACTTGCCTTCCAGCTTCCTGAATTGTGCTGTGAGTCCTGGGGATGCCAGTTTCCTATCAGCTGCTTCTCGAAGTTCGTTCCCTCAGCCACTCTCTCTTAGAAAGCCCTGCACAGGCTGCTGAGCAGGATGATCTGGGTTGCAGCGAGGTGCACATTCCTTCCAGGCTGCGGATGCAAGCTGAACTGATTCCAGTGTCGTTAAGGAAGTCGAACATAACCTGAAGTTCTATTGAATCCAGTCCTTTTCTGAAGTAAAGAACATTTAAGTAGATTACAATTCGATATTCTTGGCCATTTTCTGTTGGCTGATGGAGGGATGGAAAAAGTGAATAGTAGAGTCGCTTCACTGGGTAGAAAATGGCTTGTTTCCGGCTCATAGGAAGTTCCATGGCTTTTGAAATATGATTAAGCAAGGTGTAAATGAAGCTTTGGCACATGTTCAATGCAACAACAGCTCTTTGCAAATCTATTATATACCGAGAACTAAGCTGTGTTCTTGGAACAGAATGCTGAACAGAATGCTAGTGTCATGTGCATCAAGACACTAACAATCTCCCAGTGTTGCTACAATAAAAAGATACATCTGTATGTAGATGCCTTGTAAAGTGGAGAGCACAAGGTACTTCTAGGAGGTGGATGGATTTGAGGAAAGCAGTAGGGAAGAGGTAGCTTTAGACTGAAGCTTGAGGCAAACCGGGTAGAACATGGGACAGAGGGGCCAGAGGTCACTAGAAGGGAGGCTGCCTGGCACAAGTGGCTGAAAAATGAAGGAAGATAGACATCTGGGCCTTAAGGGGTGTAATGCTTTGAAGACAGGTGTAGGGTAGAAAGGGAAAGAATATAGTCAATGTTTAAGAAAGAGACTTCTAGCAGCAGTAGGGAGTTGGGGAACAGGATTATTATCATTGCAAGGGTGTTGAGGATTTTGTGTAGGAATACAGGCCTGAACCTGAGCCTGAGCCTGGCTGTTTAGAGAGCGGAGGAAGCCCATGATGGAAGTCTGTGGCAGAACAGACAGGACCGGGAGGCAGTCAGGAAAGGAGGAATCAGAGACACACTTGAGGTCCCAGCTCAGGGGCTGGGAGAAGGATGGCATCTCTCAGTGAGACTGGACATGTGGCAGAGGCAAAAAATTTGGGAAGAAGAATATTAACATTCTCTTTTTCCTCCTTTTGTTTTAGAAGTATTATTCAACAGATAACATAAACTTGTATATAGAAAATTCTAAGAAATCCACCCAAACTGTTGAAGCTAGTAAAGGCGTTCAACAAAGTTGAGAAGTATTAGACTTACTGAAAAGTTACTAAGATCATACAGAGAATTCCCATAAATCCTTCACCAAGCTTCTCCTAATCGCTGATAATTATACAATTATCAAAACCAGAACTTTGACACAACACCATTAACTGAACTACAGGTTTTATTAAAATTTTACCATCCAATGTGCCTGGTTTTTAGTTTTCTGAGCTAAGGAGCTACCAGAGAAAGTCTGGGTCTCAGGGAAAGAAAATATATGATGAAACTTTTGCTTTCTCTTTTCATCATTTTTAAAGGCATGCATTATATTTATTATTAATATAATAAATATATTCAATTGATAATATATAATAAATAATATAATGCTATTTATTATGTGAAATAATATTTATATGTATTTTAAGTTGCTTAAATACATTTTTATATACTTAAAATACATATTTATACTAAATACATAAATTTTAAAAAATATATTTGTATTAAAATATTAAAAATACATTTAAAAATATATAAAACGAATGGTGTCTTCAGCCATGGTCAATGGGAATGCAAAATGTTAAAGAACATAATGCAAGACAAATGGGCATTTCTGTGAAAATACTAAATGTACCTGCTTTTTAACTCATTGATGCCTCTGGGAATTTGCCCTTTGCATGTGTTTTTACACTTGCAAAATGATATATGTACATGTGTGTTTTCAGCAGCATTGAAATAGAAAAATATTGCAAAAACTCAAAAGCCCACCAAGAAGAAATCAGATAAATAAGCTCTGGTATATTGCACAACAGAATACTTTGAAGCAGAAAAAAAAAAAAAACTGAAGCTTCCCATGTGCTGATATGAGAATATGTCCAGAAATACTGTCATATAAAATAATCAAGAGGAAAATATATTTCATAGCATGCCATCTTTTATGTAAGAAAGAAGGAGTAATGAGAATTTATATATATACTTGAAAATGAGAGTTGTGAGATAGATAAGAACAGGGGGTAGAATTGAGACTTCTCATTTTGTAATGTATTAAAGTGTTCTGATTTGGTTTTTGAACCTTGTTGAATATATTATTCACACACATACACACACACACGCGCGCGCGCGCGCCACATACTTTAGTAACTTTCTCCTATACCTAGTGGAGATCCACATCCCTTAGCACAGGCGAGTGGAGCTGTGTAATCAGATTGAGACCTGATCTCCACCTTATCACCACCATCCTATTGGATGGGCCTCTATTAACGAACTGTTCAGCAACTTGAGCTGTGTTCAGTTTCTTGCCAACCTCAGACCCTTCCAGGATTCAGGCCCTGCCTGGAATGTATATCACCTCTCTCCTTGTGCAGCTGGGTCTTCTCAAGTTTCAAGGTGCCATATACATTCTACTTGAAAAGAACCTTGCTGACCAAGTCATACATAGGAGGTTATCCCCTATTTTTCTCTGTCTTTACCACCCTGTGAGCTATATTCATGAAATACTCTGTATACTTTGTAATTTCTCCATTTATTGTTAGTTTCTGTTCATGCAACTTCCTACCAGTTAGTCCAGGAAAGCAGACATCCTTTATTCTGACTAAAAATTTTAGACACTCAATATATTTCTTGAACAAATGACAAAATATGCTTAAATCTATATTTATTTCATCAAAATTTTCTAGCAATGTCATGAAAAAAATACTTATTTTTCCCATATTCAATGAAGATTTTTTCTCACCTTTGCTTCTTATGTTTTTCCAGCCCTCTTTTGAACATTATGTAATTGACAGTTAATATATAAATGTTCCTTTAAAAAAGAATCTTAAATTTTGCATGCAGCCTTGTTACAATATTTATAGCATTTATTTGTACCTAAATCCATATGTTCAAACTGTTTTAATGTTTAAACACCAACCATTTTATTACTTTTAATTCTTTATTTTCATGTTTCTATCACTTTGCTGGAGTATACCTTCTAGGATTTTTTTTTATCCCTCAGAAAGTATATGCAAGTGGCATATTTTCTGAGACCTTGTAATGTCACCTTTCCTTGTGATGCACAGCTTGTCTGAATTTTGCAGTATCTAATATCTACACCTTCCTTCCAAAGCACTACAGATTCTCCAGGTACCCGCTTCCATCAGTCAGCACTGAGTTTAGCCCGAGTTTCATTCCTGTATAGCAAGCCTGCTTTTCTACCTGGCTCCTTATGAATTTTTAGTTTCTTTCTTCTTAAAACTCAAAAGTAGGGGCACCTGGGTGGCTCAGTCAGTTGAACATCCAACTCTTGATTTCCGGTCAGGTCATGATCTCAGGGTTGTGAAATCGAGCCCCATGCAACGTGCTGGGCATGAAGCCTGCTTAGGATTCTCTCTCTTTCCCCGGAGTGCATGGAGCACTGGGTGTGGTGCAAAAACAATGAATACTGTTACACTGAAAAGAAAAAAAACAATAAACTCAGATATGGCACAGATGTTGGGACTATCTGACAGATAATTTAGTATAATTACGATTCATACATAAAAAGGTCGACAATGTGCAAGATTAGATGGGTTATTCAAGCAGAAAGATTTAAACTATTAAAAAGAATTAATGTACAAGCTAGAAATAAAAAGCCATTTAACAGGATAAAGAATGCCTTTGACCCATAGATAGAGCTGTGGAAAAAAATCATGAGCTTGTAGATAGATTAATAGAAATTGCCAGAACAAGACAGAGAGATATACAGATAGAGACACAGAGACACAGAGAAAATAAAATAGTAGGAAAAAGAAGAAAACATCCATGAAGTATGGGGCAATCAAACATAATAAAATATGTGCTATTGGAATCTCAGCAAAAGAGAGAGAAAATGGAGAAGAAAATATATTTAATTATTAACAATTTTTTTCCTGAAATTAATTACCCCAAAACAATGGAACAAAAAGCTCAGAGAACCTCAAAAAAACAAACCCCAAGGTGCACACACGCGCGCGCACGCACACACACACACACACACACACAGATACACTCACATACTCTTATGCATTTCATACTCAAACTGCTAAAAACAAAAAAAAAAAAGAGAAATTTGCACTCCTGGGTATTTACCCCAAAGACACAGATGTCGTGAAAAGAAGGGCCATCTGTACCCCAATGTTTATAGCAGCAATGGCCACAGTCGCCAAACTATGGAAAGAACCAAGATGCCCTTCAACGGATGAATGGATAAGGAAGATGTGGTCCATATACACTCTGGAGTATTATGCCTCCATCAGAAAGGATGAATACCCAACTTTTGTAGCAACATGGACGGGACTGGAAGAGATTATGCTGAGTGAAATAAGTCAAGCAGAGAGAGTCAATTATCATATGGTTTCACTTATTTGTGGAGCATAACCAATAGCATGGAGGACAAGGGGCGTTAGAGAGGAGTAGGGAATTTGGGTAAATTGGAAGGGGAGGTGAACCATGAGAGACTATGGACTCTGAAAAACAGTCTGAGGGGTTTGAAGTGGCGGGGGGGTGGGAGGTTGGGGTACCAGGTGGTGGGTATTATAGAGGGCACGGCTTGCATGGAGCACTGGGTGTGGTGAAAAAATAATGAATACTGTTTTTCTGAAAATAAATAAATTGGAGAAAAAAAAGAATTACAGTAGACTTCTTAATAGAAACAGTGCAAGCTAGAAGACTATAGAATAACATTTTAAAAGTCCTAAGGAAAAATGCTATTGATTCAGAATTCTCTTCACAATGAAAATAATTTCAAAAATGAAGGAAAAATAACTACTTTCTCAATCAAAGTAAAATTTAGAAATTTTGTTACCTGCATATTTATACTTTTTTATACAGCTACATACTTTCTTTCTTATGGCTAAATAATATCCCATTATATATATATCCACTCATCTTCTTTATCCATTCATCTATTGACGAACACCTGAGTGACTTACACAATTTGGCTATTGTAAATATTGCCACTATGTAAACATAGGTATGCATATATCCTTTTGAATGAATGGTTTGTATTTTTAGGGTAAAACCTCAGTAATTTAAATGCTGGATCATATGGTAATTCCATTTTTAACTTTTTGAGGATCTTCCATACTGTTTTCCACAGTGACTGCATCAGTTTGCATTCCCACCAACAATGCACAACACGTTACCTTTTCTCTGCATCCTGGCCAATATTTGTTGTTTCTTGCTCTTTTGATTTTAGCCCATCCTGACGGGTGTGAGGTGATATCTCATTGACATCTAGATCTGCATTTCCCTGATGATGAGTGATGTTGAGCATCTTTTCATGTGGCTATTGGCCATCCTTGTCTTCTTTGGAGAAAAGTTTGTTTATGTATCCTGTCCATCTTTTTAAATTGCCCATTATTTGTATTTTGGTGTTGAGCAGTGTAAGTTTTTAAAAATATAATTTGGATATCAACTGTTTATAGCTATGTCATTTGCAAATGTCTTCTCCCAGTCCATAGGTTGTCTTTTTATTTTGTTGATTGTTTCTGTTGCTATGCAGAAGCTTTTTATTTTGATGTAGTCCCAATAGTTTATTTTTGCTTTTGTTTTCCTTGCCTCAGAAGACATATCTAGAAAAGTGTTGCTCCAGCCAAGGCCAGAGAAATTATTGCCTCTGTTCTTTTCTAGGATTTTTATAGTTTCAGGTCTCATATTTGGGTGTTCAATCCATTTTGAGTTTATTTTTGTATATAGTGAAATAAAGTAGTCCAGTTTCATCCTTCTGCATACTTCTGTCCAGCTGTCCCAACACCATTTGTTAAAGAGATGATCTTTTTCCCATTGCATAATCTTGCATCCTTTGTAAAATTTAATCAACCTATATTATATTAACCTATATTATCATTGGTTTTTTGTGTACTATATTAACCTATATAATTGTGGGTTTATTTCTGAACTTTCTAATCTGTTCTCTTGATCTGTCAATTTTTGTGCACATACCATACTACTTCAATTACTACAACTTTGTCATATATCTTGAAATCTGGAATTTCAAGACACCTCCAGTTTTTATTTTCTTTTTCAATATTGCTTAAGCTTGAGAGAATCTTTTGTGGTTACACACAAATTTTAGGATTATTTGGGTAATTTAGGATTATAGTTCTGTGAAAATGTTGTTAATTTGATAAATATTGCATTAAATCTATAGATTGCTTTAGGTAGTATGGGTATTTTAACAAAGTCTTCTAATCTATGGGCATGGTGTATCATTCCATTTGTTTGTGTTGTCTTCAATTATTTCATCAGTGTTTTATAGTTTACAGAATTCTGTCTTTCACCTCCTTGAATAAGTTTATACCTGGGTTTACGCCTACGTATTTTATTACTTTTGGTGCAGTTGTAAATGTGGCTATTTTCTTTATTTCTCTTTCTGCTGCTTCGTTATTAGTGTATAGAAATGCAACAGGTTTCTATATATTAATTTTGTATCTTGTGACCTTACTCAATTCATTTGTTAGTTATTTTTTTAAAAGATTTTATTTATTATTTATTTGACAGAGAGATCACCAGTAGGCAGAGAGGCAGGTAGAAAGACAGAGAGAGAGAGAGAGAGAGAGAGAGAACAATTTCCCTGCCCAGCAGACAGCCTGATATGGGGCTCAATCCCAGGACCCTGAGATCATGACCTGAGCCGAAGGCAGAGGCTTAACCCACTGAGCAGCCTAGGTGCCCCCATTTGTTAGTTCTAATAGTTTTTTTCTGGTGGAATCCTACAGATCTTCTATATATAGGGTCATGTTATCTGTAAATAGTGAAAGTTTTACTTCTTCCTTACTAATTTGGATGCCTTTTATTCTTTTTTCTGTTTCTGATTGCTGTGGCTAGAACTTCCAGTTCTATGTTGAATAAAAGTGGTAAGCGTGCACATCCTTGTCTTGTTCCTGACTTTAGAAGAAAGCCTCTCAGTTTTTTTCCCATTGAGTCTGATATTCTTCTTGAGATTTTCACATATGACCTTTACTATTTTGAAGGATGTTCCCTGTAAACGTACTTTGTTGAGGTTTTTTTTTTTTAAGATTTTATTTATTTATTTGACAGAGGCAGAGAGATCACAAGTAGGCAGAGAGACAGGCAGAGAGAGGGGGGAGCAGGCTCCCCACTGAACAGAGAGCCCAATGTGGGACTCGGTTCTAGGACCCTGAGATCATGACCTGGGCTGAAGGCAGAGGCTTAACCCACTGAGCCACCCGGGGACCCCTGTTGAGGTTTTTGTTTTGTTTTGTTTTGTTTTTTATCATGAATGGATGTTGTACTTTATCAAATGTTTTTTCTCCATCTATTGAAATTATCATATGATTCTTATCTTTTCTCTTATTGATGTGATGTATCACACTGATTTGAGAAAATTGACTCATATTTGCATCTCTGAAATAAATCTGACTTAATCCTGATGAATGATATTTTCATTGTGTTGTCAGATTTGGGTTCCTAGTATTTTGTTGAGGATTATTTCATCTATTCATTACAGATATCAGCCTGTAGTTCTTTCTTTTTTCTTTTTGTAGTATCTTTACTTAGTTTTGGTATCTGGGTAATATTGGTCTCATAGAATTACTTTGGAAGCTTTCCTTCCTCTTTTATTTATTTATTTTTTTGGAATAATTTGAGAAGAATCGGTATTAATTCTTCTTTAAATGTTTGGTAGAGTTCACAAGTGAATTCTTCATTTCCTGGGCTTTTGTTTGCTGCAATTTTTATTACTGAGTCAATTTTATTGCTTTCTATTGGCCTGTTCAAATTTTCTATTGCTTTCTAACTCAGTTTTGGAAGGTTTTATTTTTCTAGAAATTTAGCCATTTTTTCTATGTTGTCCAATTTGTTGGCATAAAATTTTTCATAAAATTCTCTTATATTCCTTTGTCCTCTCTGGTGTCAGTTTTTATTTCTCATCCTTCATTTTTTATTTTGTTTATTTGATTCCTCTCTCCCTGTCCCTTTTCAATGAGTGTGGCTAAAGGTTTATCAAGATTGTTGACCTTTTCAGAGAGGGAGGCAAACCACAAGAGACCCTTAAATATCGATAGCAAACTGCGGGTTGCTGGAGGGGAGGTGAGCAGGGTGGGCTTAATGGGTGATGGGCAATAAGGAAGGCACATGTTGTTATGAGCACTGGGTGTTACATGTTAGTGATAAATCACTAAATTCTACCCCTAAAACCAATATTGCCCTATATCTTAACTAGAATAAAAAAAAAACAACTTATAAAATAGTTTGTTGATCTTTTCCAAAATCCAGCTCCAGGCTTATGGCAGTCCTTCAAATAATCTCTGGCCATGAGTGTATTGGAGGGGCCAGATATGCCATGTGAAGAAGAACAGGACCATGGTTTCATTAGTGATTTAGTTTTTATTTCATTTATTTCTGCTCTAATCTTTATTATTTCCTCCCTTCTACTGGTTTTGGCATTTGTTGTTGTTCTTTTCTTTTAGGTATAAAGTCAGTTTGCTTATTTGAGATTTTCTTGCTTCTTGAGGCAGGCCTGTATGGCTATAAACTTCCCTCTTAGAACCACTAATGCTGCATTCCAAAGATTATTAGCCACCGTGTTTTCATTCCTTGCTGGATAGGAAATTTTTGACTAGAATTTTTTCCATTCAGCACATTAAATATATCATGCCACTGCCTTCTAGACTCTAAAGTTTTTGCTGAAAATTAGCTGATTGCCTTATGGGATTTTCCTTGCATTTAACTGTTTTCTTTTTTCTTGCTACTTTAAAAATTCTCTTCATCACTATTTTTTATCACTTTAATTATGGTGTGCCTTGGTGTGTACCTCCTTGGGTTGATTTTGTTGGGGACCCTCTGTGCCTCCTGGATCTGGATTTCTGTTTCTTTCCCCCATATTTGGGAAGTTTTCTGCTATTATTTCTTCAAGTGAATTTTCCACCTCCTTTTCTCTTTCTTTTCCTCCTGAGATCCCTATAATGTGAATGTTATGATGGCTGATGGTGACACTGAGTCCCTTATTTTCATTTCGTACTATTATTTTTTCCTCTCGCATGCTCAGCTTGATTTCATTGCTCTGTCCTCCAGTTTGTTGATCCATTCAGCTTCCTCTAATCTACTATTTATTCCATCTAGTGTATTTTAAGTTTCATTTACTGAGCTCTTCATTTCTGATTGGTTATTTTTTAAAAATTTCTATCTCTTTGTTAAGGCCCTCCACTCTTTTCTCAAGTCCAGTATCTTTATGACCATTACTTTAATTCTCTATCAGGCATATTACTTATCTCCATTTTGTTTAAATCTCTTATTGTGACTTTTGTCCTGTTCTTTCATTTAGGACATATTCCTCTGTCCCCTCATTTTGTCTAACGCTCTGCGTCTGTTTCTCTGTGTTAGAAACACTGTTTCTCTGTGTTAGTCAGCTGACTCTCCTGCTTATGAATAAGAGGTCCTGCAGTCCTCCACAGTGCAGTGTCCCATGTTCACCAGGGGTTTCTCCTGTGTGTTATGTGTGTTCCCTACTATTGTGGCTGAGCACTTTTTCCTTCAGCCAAGTGTCTTCAATGGCTCTCTTTGCCTGTTGTGGGCAATTTTTGGTCCCTGTGGTTTAGTGGGCCTCTCTAGGGACACCAGGGCTTGAATCTAATCAGACCAACTTATCTGCTAGAGATGAATGGCACCAGAATGCAGGATGCTTTCCTTTTGTTGCCCCCTGAGAAGCTTTTGTTAGTTTTTGGACCCTGTAGTTAGACCACCAGTCTGCTCCCAGGCCACGGTTGGGGCCACGGTCTGACAGGTATGTGTGGTTATCTTTTCCTTCCCCTGGGGAAGGAGTTACTTTGGAGTGATGCTGGCCTTTGTTGGGGCTGCTTATGGCAGTCCTTCAAATAATCTCTGGTCATGAGTGTATTGGAGGGACCAGATATGCCATGTGAAGAAGAGCAGGACCATGGTGTTAGCAAGTTTTGTGTGCCTCTCCTCTGTGGGAGTAGACCTGCAGCTGCTGGGACTGAGGAAGGCCTGGCTGGAGAGGGTGGGTCTGCTAAATCATGGGTTTTTTTTTTTTTTTTTTGGTGGGGGGAGGAAGGATGCACCACATTAACAAGTTAGGCAGTCAGTGCTGCACTGTTTCCTGTAGGTAGCTATGTGTTTATGCTGGGGGTGGGGCAGGGTAGGGAAATGGTGACTGGGAGCTCCCTTTTCCCTAGATGAGTCTCTCTATGATCTCTGTTCCTCCAGCACATACTCTGAGATGAAGAAGTGAATCCTCCTCTCATATGCCCCAGGTATTTTCCAACTGCTGCTTCTATACTGTATGTCTGTGGGCTGTTTTTTGGTTGCCTTTTTAAGGATAGGAACTCAGTTTCTTCTTGCCCTCCTGGTTCTCCCAGAGCTGAGCCCACTGATTTTTAAAGTTCCAGGTTTTAAGTCCTGCTGATTGTAAGAACTCACAAAATTTGGCTCTTCTGATTCTCAAAGCCAAACAGTTTCATTCAGTTCTATGTATTTTCAAATGTTTTTGAGACCTCCTCCTTGACCATGGATTATTTAGTGTGTTGTTTACTTTTGACAAGTATAGAGATTTTCTTGTTGTTTTCTATATTGATTTCTAATTTGAGTCTGTTATGGTTGTAGGATACATGCTCTGTATGATTTCAATTCTTTTGTATTTGTCGAGGTTTAACTTTTGGAGTGGGATATGATTTTTCTTGTTGAAACTTCAAAGGGTGATTGGAAAAATATGTATTGTTCTATTGTTTGGTGGAGAGTTCTATGTGTGCTAATTACATTCTGTTAGTCCGTGTTGTTCAGATCTTGTATATTCTTACTGATTTATATCTAGTAGTTACAACAGTTGCTGAGGTGAGGTTTGAAACCTCCATCCATTATTTTGCATTTGTCTATTTCTTCTGTCACCTCTATCAGTTTTTGCTTCATGTATTGTAATGTTTTGTGGTTTGGTATGGACATATTTAAAATCATTATGTCTTCATAATCATAATTGATCCTTTGATCATTATAAGATGTCCTTCTATGTCTCTGGCAATTTTCTTTGCTTTGAAGTCCGCTTTATTAGATATTACTAACCCAATACTGACTTTCTTTTAAAAGAATACTAACATTTACATATTATATTTTCCCTCTCCTTTCATTTTCAATCTCCCTATGTCATTGAACTTGCAGTGAGTTTCTTATATGAAGTTTATAGTTGGGCCATGCTTTTTAAAAAATTCACCCTGACAATTTCTGTCTTTTCTTTGGAATATTTATATCATTTCTATACAAAAGAATTATTTATATGTTAGATCTCATGTTTGTCATTTTACAAGTTGGTTCTCTTTGTTTTCTCTGGTTCTCATCACTTTGTGTCTTTTCTTGCTTTCCTATGTATTGTTTGAACACTTTTTAAGATTCTTTTTTGTATTTACAGTCCTTTTAAGTGTATTATTTTATGTATTTTTCATTGTACTTTCTGGGCAGTACAATAGGTGTATACAGTCTGTAGTTTTTTAACATTTTGCCATTTAGTGTTAAGTTTGGAAACATCAATTGTATTTAGGTCCTTTCGTCAGCTCCATTTTTAAACATCATTGTCTGGGAAGTTAGGTGGTGTTATAATTTTTGCTTCAATCATTAAATAAAATCTGCAAAACCCATAAGGAAAAGAACAGTCTGATAACACCTACATTTTTATTTTTTCTTAGTTCCTTCTTCCCTACCAATACTCCAAAATATCTTCATTTATCATTTCCTTCCTTGAAGAACTTCCTTTAGTTAGTTTTTATGGGTAGGTCTTCAAGTACCAGTTTCTTATTTGTCCCCTCATCTGAGGGTTTTCATTTTCTCTTCATTTCTGAAGAATAGTTTCATCAGATATAGACTTCTTGGTTGACAGTTCTTTTCTTTCAGCACTTGAAAAATATTTTTTGCTTCCTTCTATCTCCATGATTTGGGTTCTGAGGAGAATTTTGTTGATTGGTGCTTTCCTGTTGATAAATTTATTCTTTTTCTTTGGCTGTTTTCAAGATTTTTATCTTTCTCTTTAATTTTTAGAACTTCATTAAGATGTATCTTGGTTTTATTTCATGTGGGTTTTCTCAACTTTTTCGAACTGTATGTTTATATTTTTTGCCAAGCTTCAGAAATTTTCAGACATTTTTTTCTTCAAATGTGTTTTCTGCCCCATTATCTTTCTCCTTTACTCTGGGACCTTAATGGTATGATTGTTATGTTCTTTGTTATTTTCTTATAGATCTCTGTGACTCTGCTTATTTTCTTTCAGCGTATTTTTCCTCTGTTTATTCAGATTTGGTGAATTTTTTTGATATGTTTTCAAGTTCACTGATTCTCTTCTCTGTAATTTCCATTTTACTATTGAGTTTATCCAGCAAGGGTTCCCCCCCAACTTTAACTGTATTTTTCAGTTCTATAATTTCCATTTGGTTATTTTTTATAACTTTGTTTTTTTGTTGTTGTTGTTGAAAAATTCTATTTTTTCCCATTTGTTTCAAAAGAAACTGTGATTGATTTTTGAAGGGTTTTTATGACAACTGCTTTAAAAATTCTTGTCAAATAACCCCAACATCTGATTCGTTTTGCTGTTGGTGTCAGTTGTTTGTCTTTTTTCACTCAAGGTCGTTCTTGGTATGACAGGTGACTTTCACCTGTATTTTGTTTATTGTGTCTAGTAGATTAGGAAGCACTGAGTTCTATTTAAATCTTTTATCTTAGTTGGCATGCTATCACACTGTATAGGTTTAGCATGTGGATCCCAGTCTACTTTTACGGGTTGTAGTTCCAATGACAGTTTAATGTCACTTAGGGTTAGGGTTAGGGTTACAGAGGAAACATACGTTGTTACTTTTATCTGTTCGGTTTATCTGGTACTCTGAGGGTTCCACTGTGGTCGGCTGGTGATATCTGAGGGGCAGAAGATTTTTCTCCAGGTAAGGAAGTCAGGTGTTTTTGGTAAGGGAAGGAAATCCATGTTTATTTTTTTTATTTTTTTTTAAAGATTTTATTTATTTATTTGACAGAGAGAGATCACAAGCAGACAGAGAGGCAGACAGAGAGGGAGATAGAGGGAAGTAGGCTCCCTGCTGAGCAGAGAGCCCGATGCGAGACTCGATCCCAGGACCCCGAGATCATGACCTGAGCCGAAGGCAGCGGCTTAACCCACTGAGCCACCCAGGCGCCCCGGAAATCCATGTTTATATGGCACCTTATCTTCCTTGATATATCTGGGAGAGGGAGACCAGTCTTTGACAGAGGAACAAAGAAGCTGCCAAGAACAGATTGCTTGCTGAGATTGAGCCCTGTTTACTTTTTCTGCATGTCTATCTCTGTGCCTGAATTGAAGAGGATAATTAGGCAATTTTGCATAAAATTAAACTTACACATACTCCACGACCCCAAGTCTTACTCCCAAGTATCTATTCAAGAGAAACAAAAATTTATGTTCACACAAAAGCTTGTATGTGACTGTCCTTGAAATAGTGAACGCATAATTAAACTATGATAAATCCGTCTAGCATAAAACTTTTTAGCAATGAAAAGAAACCATTCATGCATACAAAATTATGGCTAATTCTTAAATACATTTTGCTAAGTGAAGTAAGAAAGATTAAAGAAATAACCTCTTGTGTAATTCAACTTATGTAACACTGGAAAAAGCAGAACTATAGAAAACTGCAGAAATTACATAAAACTATAGAAAATTAAAATGTATCAGAAATTGTCTTGTTAGAACTGCCCTATGACCCAGCAATTGCACTACTGGGAATTTACCCTAAAGATACAAACGTAGTGATCCAAAGGGGCACGTGCACCCGAATGTTTATAGCAGCAATGTCCACAATAGCCAAACTATGGAAAGAACCTAGATGTCCATCAACAGATGAATGGATCAAGAAGATGTGGTATATATACACAATGGAATACTATGCAGCCATCAAAAGAAACGAAATCTTGCCATTTGCGACAACATGGATGGAACTAGAGCGTATCATGCTTAGCGAAATAAGTCAAGCGGAGAAAGACAACTATCATATGATCTCCCTGATATGAGGGAGTGGTGATGCAACTTGGGGGCTTAAGTGGGTAGGAGAAGAATCCATGAAACAAGATGGGATAGGGAGGGAGAAAAACCATAAGTGACTCTTAATCTCACGAAACAAACTGTGGGTTGCTGGGGGGAGGGGGGTTGGGAGAAGGGGGGTAGGGTTATGGACATTGGGGAGGGTATGTGCTTTTGGGTAAATTGGAAGGGGAGATGAACCATGAGAGACTATGGACTCTGAAAAACAATCTGAGGGGTTTGAAGTGGCGGGGTGGTGGGAGGTTGGGGTACCAGGTGGTGGGTATTATAGAGGGCACAGCTTGCATGGAGCACTGGGTGTGGTGAAAAAATAATGAATACTGTTTTTCTGAAAATAAATAAATTGGAAAAAAAAAGAAATTGTCTTGTATTGGAAGGGAGATAATATATATGAAGGAACTTTTGAGGTGAGGAAACTGATAGTAAACAGTTTATATGGAAAATCTGGTGTTAGCACAAGACTATTTGTTTGTCAAAATATATAGAACTATTTCCATAAAATGTGAATTTTAGTCATGTAATATTCAAAAATTAACCAAGATATAGGGGAAAGGTTGACTCCAGACTATGATAAATGAATTAAACTACATTATTAATGAATTACATAAGCACACTAAGTGAAATAAGAAGAAAGTATCATACCTAAGTTCAAAAGGCAGTGTTTGGCTGAGTACTGTATGGCTAAAGAGAAAAAGAACTGCAAAAAAAACCCACTGTACTTTTGTTGGCGTATTTGTTTCCTAGGAGGATTGGGTTAAAAATTCTGAAACTGCTTTGTGCACTAGTATTGAACAAATAAATAAATATATTATAGAGAATGAGAACTGAATTTATCACCGTGGGAGAAAGAAATTACAGATAAGGCCAGAGGGAAGTCTAGAATGAATTCTATGATGATGCATTGAAGTTGAAGGCTCAACATGGATGTATAAATATATATGTATATTTATATAGGTAAATACATACATAGTTATATATAAATATAATATATATCTAATATACATATACATATATATCTACCTAAATAAATACACACAGGTAAATAAATATAAAAATAAATATAGATGTATATATGCATGAGCTAGTATACACACATTTATTTCTTTATCCATTGAGAGAAATTTGATGTTATGTCATGCCAGTAGCATTAAGCATACTTTGTGTTCAGGTCTTAGTTTCTAGATAAATTTCATTCTCCAACAATAGGGGAATATGGATCTTTGGAGATGACGTTGCTTCCAGGCAGGGAAAATACATGAAGATACTAGAACATCTTTTAATGCCAATTAGTAAGGAGGTATTAAAATTAAACAAAACAAGAAAACAAAACAAGAACAACAAAAGATAGGGACATGTCATAAAGTGCAAAAGCTAATCTAAAAGACCTTTTAATGTCCAGAGAACAATGATCAAAGAGCACTCAATGAACATCTTTAGTTAAAAGATACATAATGAGAGTACCGAAATATAACCTGAAAAATTAAACACTCATGAGTCCATATTGATATAATGTATAACTGAATAAATAAATAAGTAGATATGTAAATGAGGGAAGTTAGATAACTCTTACCCACATAAGAATTCCCATTAGTAAATGCAGAAGAAACGAAAAGGAGAAATGAGAAAAATCCCTATTAGAATACTAAAGATATAATTGCCACAGGCAAAATCCATTGATAAATAATAATAGACAAATTTTGAGCACAAAGTATTTAATTTTCCACATATCTGTCTCCAAATATCTACTAATTTTAAGAAATAAAATGGTAAGTTTACACTGAATATCTCTGGTGGATATTATCTTAGCCATGTGATAAAGATTAACATAATCAATAATAGATAATTGCATCAGGCATCCCTTGATCTCCTGTACTAGAAGGGCACCCCACTTGGTGGTATCCTTCCCATTAATTATAAACTCAATATAATCATGAGAAGAAAAGGTAAAAGGTAAGAAGAGAGGTACACTCTAAAAATATCTATCCAGAATTTTTAAAAAAAGAATGTGAAGTTTCTAGGTTCTGAAGGATAAGGATAAATGGACAAATTATTCCAAATTAGAGAAGACTACAGAGGCATGAAAACTAAATGCAATGTGATATTCTAGGGACATCTGGAACAGAAAAAGACAGTAGAAAAGCAAGGTGAAATCCAATCAAATTTACCTCAGTTATTACTTTTTACCTATATTAATTTCTTAGTTTTGATTAATGTGTATGCTTATATAAGTCATTAACACAAAAGGAAAGCTGGATGATGGCTCTACTGTAATATTCTTCTGATTATGCAACGTTTCTCTGAGTCTTAAGTTATCTTAAAATTACTATTAGGTCACTTTATTTGAATGATAGGGAAACAACTATCTGGAAATCTAAGTAAATAAAAATAAAAAATAAGTGTTTATTTTGCTATTCTTATATCATCTACATCCTCTGAGTATTTAAATAACAATTGGAGGAAATGTTTCCTTGTAAAATTATTCTTTTTAAAAAAGATTTTATTTATTTATTTGACAGAGAGAGAGATCACAAGTAGGCAGAGAGGCAGGCAGAGAGAGAGAGGGGAAGCAGGTTCCCTGCTGAGCCGAGAGCCTGATGTGGGGCTTGATCCCAGGAGCCCAAGATCATGACCTGAATTGAAGGCAGAGGCTTAGCCCACTGAGCCACCCAGGTGCCCCTTTATAAAAGTATTCTAATAAATGAAAACAAGACTCTCAGTTTCTGGTCAGTCTGGCATGAAAGGAGCTTGGAAGTCATCTTTTTGATCATCATAATAAGAAGAAAAAATGGAACAAACTGAAAATCAATGACTCTTATTAAATTCATTAGAGAATAAGGTCACAGAGAAAACTTAATCCCCCAAATTGCAGAGACAAATAGGTAAATATGTAGGCTCACACTGTGACAACATAAACCCAGGAGCAGAAACTGCCACTGGAGCCAAAACCAGGAGAGAAAATCTAAGTGGTAATAGACGAATTGTTGGAAGCTCAGTGTAGACAGGCTTGAGAGTTAAAAACTCCAGGAGGGAGGACTTCTACATGATGGTAGTGTAGGAAGATCCTGAACTCATCTCATCCCACAGACATACCAAATCTACAGCTACACAGAAGTCATTTTCCTCTGAAAAACATCCAAAAACTACATGACATTGCTTCTTCACAACAAAAGCTAAAATGACCATGTCAAGAAGGTTAGGAAAAGCAGAAACACAGTATCCTCAAAACTCCACTCCTGACATGGGGACACACAATAAGGGGTGATGTCACCAATTTGGCCCTGCTGCAGAGGAGCAAGGGGTTGGTCCTCTACATCAGATACCAGCCTCTGGAAATTGTGCAAGAGACAAGCCCCTCATTTTCTAGCTTAGAAAAACCAATGGGACTGATGACCAAGGAACCCAAAGTGCTATAGAAAATTGAGATTTCCCCTTTAAGAGACTTACATATGGTCTCACTCCCCAGAACACCCAAAGAAAAAGACATTTGAAAAGTGCCTAGACTATAGGTGAAGGAGATTCATTTGCCCATCTAAAAGCATAAGATGGAGGGGCAGGAGAATTTGAAATTTCCCCCAGAGATGGAAGAGCTGTCCAGTGCCATTTTTGCACTCTAACCTAGTTTTGCTAGCACAAATAGATGAGTTTGGGTGCAGCACCCTTCTGCTGTCTTGCTAAGACCAGTGGGGGCAAGTGGTCATGGCACAATCTCACTGCCTTGGTGAAGCAATAGAGCATGGTGGTTGCTATATCTTCCCACTCCCTGGTTGAGGCAAGTGACCACAAACTTTCATGGCATTCTCCTGCTCCCTAAAGTTAGTAATCACATGTGATTGTTATACTTCCCTACTCACCGGCTGTAGCTGGCAAGCATGAATGGTGTGATATTCTCTCACTCCTGGCCTATGGCTGGCATATGCACACAGACAAGGTACTGCCCTGTTCTGCATTCCCAAAGCTTGTGAACATGCGCAGCCAAGACATTTTCCTGGGCCTTTTTGAAGCCAGTGAATGTGCCCTGCCCTGTACACTCACCAGATGGCTAGCTAATGCATGTGCAATTCACAGAGAGGACACCATTTGATTGCCTGGTCTTGGTCGCCATGGTCCTGGCATTCCTGAGTTCCACATGAATGTACTAATCATAAAGCCAGTTTTTGGAATGCCACTACCATCAAGGCATTGCACAAACAGCAGATTGAAACACAGCTCCAGTCCACCTGTGAAAAAGGCCTGTTTACTTAGCTTGGAGCTTCAGCCTGGGGGACAGGCTTCAAGTTTCCCACACACCTAGGCCTTTCCAGGGAATGTAAGCAGGGAGCCACCATCCTCGAGTACCACCTTGATTTTGCCACAACTCAATGAAACCTCCCAGAAAGAAACTTTTACACTCATCTGGAACCCCAGTTTTGCAGCTATCACCCAGGAGACATCTCCAGAATTCCTGGTCTGGAGGTAAGTTAGGGATTATGGTCCTATAGGACTGTATATATTTGCATACTTTAAAAGTTTCTTTCTAAAATGAGGTATTACTAAAATTCTTTCCTTTAGGACAATGATAAGTCTTGGAATAACCTTAATAATAGAAATATATCAAGAATAAATCTGGGGGATTAAGGGTACCTGGGTGGCTCAGTGTATTAAGCCTCTGCCTTCAGCTCAGGTCATGGTGTCAGGGTCCTGGAATCGATCCCCACATCAGGCTCTCTGTTCAGCAGAAGGCCTGCTTCCCCCTCCCCCTCTGCCTGCTTCTCTGCCTACTTGTGATCTCTCTCTCTGTCAAATAAATAAATAAAATAGCTATGTCTTTAAAAAAAAATCTCAGGGTTTACAAAATCATAAAGGTCCAAGAGACAGCAAAGAGCTAGAGTAAGTTTGAACAAGAAGTTTCATCACCTACACAAGGCCAAGACTCCTTTAAGACTAAAAAAGATAGCTGTTTTGCCTAATACATAGAAATAAGCACAGAAAGTCAAGCAAATGAAGAAACAGAGAAGTATGTTCAAAATGAGAGGACAGGAAAACATTTCAGAAAAAGTACCTTATTAATAGAGAGATAAGTAATCTACCTGATAAAGAATTCAAAATGATCATCATAGAAATGTTCATCAAACTCAGGAGAATAATGGATGAACACAGTGAGAACTTCAAAAAAGAGACAGAAAATATAAGAAAGTACCAAGCAGAAGTCACAGAGTTGAGGAATGTCATAACTAAACTGCATAATACACTAGGGTTGAACAGCAAACTGAATGAAGCAGAACAGATCCACTAGTTGGAAGATGAATCAATGATCAATCAATTTATGACAAAAGAACCAAGAAGATAGAATGGGGAAAGGACAGTGTCTTTAATAAATGTTGGGAAAACTGGGTTACAACTTTCTAAAGAATGAAACTGGATCACTGTCTTTTTAAAATTTTTTAAATTTTTTTTCAATTTATTTATTTTCAGAAAAACATTATTCATTATTTTTTCACCACACCCAGTGCTCCATGCAAGCCGTGCCCTCTATAATACCCACCACCTGGTACCCCAACCTCCCACTCCCCCCAACTTCAAACCCCTCAGATTGTTTTTCAGAGTCCATAGTCTCTCATGGTTCACCTCCCCTTCCAATTTACCCAAATTCCCTACTCCTCTCTAACGCCCCTTGTCAATTATCATATGGTTTCACTTATTTGTGGAGCATAACAAATAGCATGGAGGACAAGGGGCGTTGGATCACTGTCTTAAATCATGTACAAAAATTAACTCAAAATGAATTAAGGATTTAAATGTAAGACCTGAAGCCATAAAACTCCTAGAATAAAATATACATGATTAACTTCTTGACATAATGGTAGCATTGTTTTTTTGGATATGACTCCAAAGACAGGGGAAACAAAAGCAAAAGTAAACAAGTAAGACTACATTGAACTAAAAAGCTTCTACACAGAGAGGGAATCCATTGACAAAAATGAAAGGGCACCCTACTGAATTGGAGAAGATATTTGCAAATTTTAGATCCAATAAGGTGTGAAGATCCAAAATATAAGAAGAACTCACTCAACTCAGTAACACACAGACAAACAGAGAAAAATACAATTTTAAAATGGGCAAAGTATTGGAACAGACATTTTTCCAAAGAAGACATACAGAAGGCCAACAGGCACATAAAAAGATGCTCAATATCACTATATGGAAAATGCAAATAAAAACCACAATGACATATTAACTTATACCTGTCAGGATGGCTAGTATTAAAAAAGGCAAGAAGTAACAAGTGTTGTTGAGGATGTGAAGAAAAGGAAACCTTATGCTGGTGTAAATGTAGGCTGGTGCAGCCACTGTGTAGAATAGTCTGGAGGTTCCTCAATAAAGTAGAAATAGAGTTACCATATGATCCAGCAATACCACTACTGGGTAGCACTCCAGAGAAAACAAAACCACTAATTTGAAAAGATATATGCACCCCTATGTGCACTGCAGCACTGTTTACAATATCCCCAATATAGAAACAATCTATGTGTTCATCAATGGATGAATGAAAAAGATGTGGTATATATGTAGAGTGGAATATTACTCAGCTATAAAAAAGAATGAAACACTGCCATTTCCAACAACATGGATGGACCTTGAGGATATAATGCTAAGAGAAATAAATCAGAGAAAGACAAATACTGCATGGTCTCACTAACGTGAAATCTGAAAAACTAAATAAATATACAAAACCCAGCCTCACAGATACAGAGAAGAGATTGGTGTTTCCTAGATTGAAGGGGATAATGGGGTGTAAAACAGGTGAAGGGGATCAAGAAGTATAAACTCCCAGTTATAAAATTTAAAAAAAATAGTATATAATATATAACATAAGGAATATAGTCAATAATATTGCATTAATTTTGTATAGTGACAGATGTTAATTAACCTATTGTGGTGATCATTTTGCAATGTAAAATCGCTATATTGTATACCTTAGACTAACATAATATTATATGTCAATTATATCCCATTTAAAAAAAACCAAAAAACAAAAACCTCCAGAAGGTCCAGTTTAGGATAGAGGGGACATACCTTTATAAGTTTTATTTTCAGGAGATATACCAGGTTCTCACAGTGAGAATTGGAGAAAAATCCCCTCATGGTTTCAGCAGTGGAAGGCAAATTTTAAATATTACAAGAACATTCTGTTCTTCTTAACAAGCCCTGGCCTTAGGAGAAACTTTTTCCAGAACCTAATTGACTTGAAGGAAGGGAAATAACCAACTCTATTGTACTCTATCATTTCTGTCTCATCTAAAAATTTGGAAACCATGGAAAAGTACTTACAAAGGTCACACTACAGGGGCACAAGCTCACCAAAAGACTGAGATGTAATTGTAGGACTATAGAATGCTTCCTTCACACCTTGCCACTATATCATTAGGGTTGCTGTATAATAACAGAGGATTATAAGTGTAAGAACTGCCTATTATAGACCTTACCTAAGAAGAAGTCTCTAGGGACACCTGCGTGGCTCAGTCAGGTAAATGTTTGCCTTCAGCTCTGGTCATGATTCTAGGGTCTTGGGATCAAGCCCTGCACTGGGTCCCCTGCTATGTCCCTCCCCTTGACTCGCCCTACCACCACTAATGCTCTCTGTCTTTCTTGCTCACGCTCTCTTTTTCAAATAAATAAATAAATAAATAAATAAAATATTTTTTTTTTTAAAAAAAGAAGAAGAAGTGTCTAGGGATACCAAAAGACAACAGGAAAGACAAAAACAAGGAAACTGGAGGAAATGATAGCCTCTGGATATTACTGCAAACAGCAAGCACAGCTAAATTCTAACTTGATAAACATAAAACCTCACAGCAAAGGCCTATTTACCTCAGTTCATTTTACCTAGTACATCATGTCTAGTTTTCAATGAAAACAACAGCAAAAAAATTGCAATGCATGCTAAAAGACACCACACACTGTTTGAAGGGACAGAGCAAGCATTAGAACCAGATACACATGTGGCATGAATTTGGAATAATCAGACCGAGAATGTAAACAACTATGATTAATATACTAAAGCCCCTAATGGAAGCAGACAAAATTCAAGAACAGATGGTAATATAATCAGAGAGATGGAAACTGTAAGAGAGAATTGAAAGGAAATACAAGAAACAAAAAAAAAATCTTTTAACAGAAATCAAGACTGCTTTGGACTCATCAATAAACTAGACACATAGTTGAGGAAAGAATCGGTAAGTTTGAAAAATATGTCAATAGAAACTTCCAAAACTGAAATGTAAGGAGAAAAAAGTAATTTAAAAGACAGAAGAGAATATCTAAGAACTGTTAGATAATTCCAAAATATATAACATATGCAGCGATATCAGGAGGAAAAAACAACAAAGAAACTAAGATTGAAGTAATAATGGCTTAGCGGTCTCAAAAATTAATGAGAGATACGAAAACACAGATCCAGAAACCACAGAGAATGCTATGCAGATAAATACTAAAAAACTTACACCTAGATTTATTATAATTAAACTTCAGAAATTCAAAGACAAAGAGAAATCTTGAAAGAAGCCCAAGATAAAAGCAAACAAGCAAACAAAAACACCCTTAGCTATGGAAAATCTAGGGTAAGAATTACAAACAACTTCTCCTTAGAAACCATGCAAACAAGAAGAAAGTGGAATACGATATTAAAGGTGTTAAACAACAACAACAACAACAACATCAGACTGGAATTCTGTACCCAGAGTAATTAGCTTTCAAAAGTTAAGGACACACAGATCAATGGAACAGAATAGAGAACTCAGAAATGGACTCTCAACTCTATGGTCAACTAGTCTTCAACTCATCTTCTTAACAAAGCAGGAAAGAATGTCCAATGGAAAAGACAGTCTCTTCAACAAATGATGTTGGGAAAATTGGACACCACATGCTGAAGAATGAAACTGGACCATACAAAAACAGATTCAAAAGGGATGAAAGACCTCAATGTGAGAAAGCAATCTATCAAAATCCTTGAGGATAACATAGGCAGCAACCTCTTTGACCTTGGTCACAACTTCTTCCTGAATAGATCACTAAAGGCAAGGGAAGCAAGGGCAAAAATGAACTATTGGGACTTCATCAGGATCAAAAGCATTTTCACAGCAATGGAAACAGTCAACAAAACCAAAAGACAACCAACAGAATGGAAGAAGGTATTTGCCAATGACATGTAAGGTAATGGGCTGTTATAAAAAATCTATAAAGAACTTATCAAACTCAACACCCAAGGAACAAATAATCCAATCAAGAAATGGGCAGAAGACATGGACAGACATTTCTGCAAGGAAGACAAACAAATGGTCAACAGGCACATGAAAAATGCTCAACATCTCTCATTATCAGGGAAATACAAATCAAAACCACAATGAGATACCATCTCACGCTAGTCAAAATGGCTAAAATTAACAAGTCAGGAAATGACAGATGTTGGCAAGGATGTAGAGAAAGGGGAACCCTCTTATACTATTGGTGGGAATGTAAGCTGGTGCAGCCACTCTGAAAAACAGTATGGAGGCTCCCCAAAAAGTTGAAAATAGAGTTACCCTACAACCCAGCAATTGTACTACTGGGTATTTACCCCCAAAATACAAATGTAGTAATCTGAAGGGGCACATGCACCCCAATGTTTATATCAGCAATGTCCACAATAGCCAAACTATGGAAAAAACTATCAGCCAAACCCTGATGTCCATCAACAGATGAATGGATAAAGAAGATGTGATATAGATGATATGATATGAAGATGTGATATATATGTATATATACATACCATAATATATCCCTGATCAGAAGGAAGCTGGAGTAGCTATATGAATTTCAGACAAATCAGACATCAGAACAAGGACCATATATGGTCCTTGTTATGTTCATATATGTGTGTACATGTGTATGTATATACATGTGTGTACATGTGTATATATACACACATATATACATATGCACACATATATGTATATGTACACACACATATATATATATATGAGTGAATATTATGAAGCAATCAGAATATGAAATCTTACCATTTTCAATGACATGGATGAAACTAGAGGATGTTATGCTAAACAAAATAAGTCAATCAGAAAAAGATAATTACCATATGAGCTCACTGATATGTGGAATTTGATAAATAAGGCATAGGATTATAGGGGAAGAGAGAAAAAAATGAAACAAGAAGAAACCAGAGAGGGAGACAAACTAGAAGAGACTCTTAATCTCAGGAAACAAACTCAGGGTTGCTGGAGTGGAGGGGGGCAGGAGGGGTGGGGTGGCTGGGTGATGGACATTGGGGAGGGTATGCTTTTTGGTGAGTGCTGTATATTGTGTAAGACGGAAGAATCACAGACCTATACCCCTGAAACAAATAATACATCATATGTTAATAATTTTTAAAAAATTAAAAAGATCAGAAAATTTTAAAAAATAAGGAGAAATAAAGGCTTTCACAGAAAAATAAGAACTAAGGAAGTCTTGCAAGAAATGTTAAAAGCGGTTCTTTAGAGAAAAGGAAAATGATATGGGTCAGCAACTTGGATTCACATAAAGAAAGAAGTAACATTACAGAAAGGATAAACAAGGGTAAAATAAAACATTTTATTTTTTTTGTTGTTCTTAACAATTTTTCTCAAAGTATTTATAGTAAGTAACAATTAATTGTGTGACTATAGCATAGAGATAAGGAAATGAATGACAGAAATTTTATAAGAGATGGGAGGGAGGGATTGTGAACCCTTGGAGGGATTGTGAACCCTTGGAGAGGTATAGTGTATTTGAGGGTGACTTGGATTAGTCATAAATGTATATTGTAAACTTAAGGGCAATGCAGAAAACATTTAAAAAGTATAGCTAATATGCTAACAGACAAAGAGAAATTGAAATATATGATGCAAAAGCCTACATCTCCAAGGAGAAATAGATGAATTGTATAAGATTCTTACTTAAAATTAGAAGCCCCAGTGTAGTAATGGCAGAGAAAAACAAAAACAAGAGCAATAAATAGAAAACAGTAACAGATATGGTAGGTAGAATTCCAGCTTTATCAATTATCACTTTAAACATCAGTGACCTAGGGAGACTGGGTGGCTTAGTGGGTTAAGCCGCTGCCTTTGGCTCAGGTCATGATCTCAGGGTCCTGGGATCGAGTCCCACATCAGGCTCTCTGCTCAGCAGGGGGCCTGCTTCCCTTCCTCTCTCTCTGCCTGCCTCTCTGCCTACTTGTGATCGGTCTCTGTCAAATAAATAAATAAAATCTTTAAAAAAATCAGTGATCTAAGTACACCAATTAAAATACAGAGTATCAGAATGGATCAGAAAACAACACCCAATGATATATACTGTTTACAAGAAACCCATCTTAAATATAAAGACACAGGGTAAATATAAAGATATAGAGAAAGATACACCATAGTATACCGCTGATCAGAAGGAAGCTGGAGTTAGCTGTATGGATTTCAGACATATCAGACTTCAGAGCGAGGACAATTACCAGCAATACAAAGAGGCATTACATCATGACAAGTTGATTAATTTACCAAGAAGACATCACAATCCTTAGTGTGTGTCTAACAACAGTGTCAAAATATATGAGGCAAAACCTGATAAAGAAACCAATGAATCCACTATTCTCAATGGAGACCTCAACACCCTTCTACCAGCAATTGGAGATCCAGCAGGCAGAAAATCAGTAAGGACATAGTTAAACCAAACAGCAGCATATCAATCAATTGGATCTAATTGACATTTATAGAATACTTCGTCTAACTATAACAGAATACACAATCTCCGCAAGCTTACACAGGACATCCATCATGGTAAACCATATTTTGTGCCATAAAATAGACCTTAATAAATTTAAAAGAATAAATGGAAACAAGGTGACAAAATAAGTATATTAGCCTTTTACAAAACTCCAGCAATTCAAGAATCTAGGCACTTAGTATCATTCCCTTGGTGAGATCAAAAGAGTGAAAGCCAGCCACATTGTGCTTCTTGTTGAAAGGTCACAACACAATCTATAGTTTTGTCGAGAGGATTGAACCTAAGTCTGTCTAGATTTCTAGATCCAGCTGTTAGTTTGTAGAAAATAGGGCAGGGAAACATGCTGGGCTGCACAATCAGTTTGAAATCCAGGCAATAAGAAAATCTACAGGTAAAAGTACTACTTCTTCAACAGATAAATGGAAAGGAAAGGAGAAAAGGGGGAGAGAAGGAAGGAAGGAAGGAAGGAAGGGAGAAAGAAGGAAGGAAGAAAAAGGAATGGACAGAAAATGGTATCTAGATTGAATGAAAATTAAATAAGTTAGCAAAATATATATGGTGATACTTCACTAAGTATACACACTTGGATAGTAAAATCATGAAGAAATACAAGGAGGTTCCTACTACAAAAAGTTAGCAGAGTTACATTTAGAGAAAAGGAGAGGCTGTGGTTTGAAGCATGAGAAAGGGCTTTTAGGGGTACATTGAAAGTCTAGTTTTTGACCTCGGTTGGTTGTTACAAGGGTATTTACTTTATAATCTTAATTCATTAACCTCTACATGGATTTTGGTCTGGTTTCCTATTTCATCTTAAAATAAAAAACTGTGGAAAGAACTAAGATGCCCTTCAATGGACGAATGGATAAGGAAAATGTGGTCCATATACACTATGGAGTATTATGCCTCCATCAGAAAGGACGAATACCCAACTTTTGTAGCAACATGGATGGGACTGGAAGAGATTATGCTGAGTGAAATAAGTCAAGCAGAGAGAGTCAATTATCATATGGTTTCACTTATTTGTGAAGCATAACAAATATCATGGAGGACATGGGGAGATGGAGAGGAGAAGGGAGTTGAGGGAAATTGGAAGGGGAGATGAACCATAAGAGACTATGGACTCTGAAAAACAATCTGAGGGTTTTGAAGGGGCGGGGGGTGGGAGGTTGGGGGAACCAGGTGGTGGGTATTATAGAGGGTACGGGTTTCATGGAGCACTGGGTGTGGTGCAAAAACAATGACTACTGTTACTCTGAAAAAAATTAATAAATTAAGAAAAATTCTTAAAATAACAAGAATATTTAGAATTTAGAGTATTTAAATCAACATATTTAAATATTTAACATATTAAATATTTAGCACTGGGTGTGGTGAAAAAATAATGAATAATGTTTTTCTGAAAATAAATAAATTGCAAAAAAACAATTAATTAAATGATCAAATTAAAATAATATAACAATTATAATTAAATTAAATTTAATAATTAATTAAACTAATTTTAATTTTAAAAATTATGTCATGGTTAGTTACCATACAGTACCTCCTCATTTTTAAATGTAGTGTTCTATGATTCATTGTTTGCTTTTAACACCCAGTGCTCCATGAAATCTGTGCCCTCCTTAATACCCATCACCAGGCTCACCCATCTCCCCATCCCCCTCCCTTCTAAAACCCTCAGTTTGTTTCCTGGAGTCCACAGACTCTCATGGTTCATCTCCAACTCCAATTCCCCCTTTCTATTTTTTCCTTCTTTCTCCTAATGTCCTCCATGTTATTCCTTATGTTCCGCAAATAAGCAAAACCATATGATATTTCCCTGATAAATCTAAAGATTTCATTCTTTTTTATGGCCGAGCAATACTGCGTTATATATAATGGAATATATACACACAATGTACATATATACCACCTCTTCTTTGTCCATTAATTAGTCAATTAGTGTTGAGTTTGCTAAGTTCTTTATAGATTTTAGACACTAGTCCTTTATCTGATATGTCGTTTGCAAATATCTTCTCCCATTCTGTCAGTTGTCTTTTGATTTTGTTAACTGTTTCCTTTGCTGTGCAAAAGCTTTTGATCTTGATGAAATCCCAATAGTTCATTTTTGCCCTTGCTTCCCTTGCCTTTGGCGATGTTCCTAGGAAGATGTTGCTGCGGCTGAGGTCGAAGAGGTTGCTGCCTGTGTTCTCCTCAAGGATTTTGATGGATTCCTTTCTCACATTGAGGTCCTTCATCCATTTTGAGTCTATTTTTGTGTGTGGTATAAGGAAATGGTCCAATTTCATTTTTCTGCATGTGGCTGTCCAATTTTCCCAGCATCATTTATTGAAGAGGCTGTCTTTTTTCCATTGGACATTCTTTGCTGCTTTGTCGAAGATTAGTTGACCATAGAGTTGAGGGTCTATTTCTGGGCTCTCTATTCTGTTCCATTGATCTATGTGTCTGTTTTTGTGCCAGTACCATGCTGTCTTGATGATGACAGCTTTGTAATAGAGCTTGAAGTCCGGAATTGTGATGCCACCAACTTTGGCTTTCTTTGTCCATATCCCTTTGGCTATTCGAGGTCTTTTCTGGTTCCATATAAATTTTAAAATTATTTGTTCCATTTCTTTGAAAAAGATGGATGGTACTTTGATAGGAATTGCATTAAATGTGTAGATTGCTTTAGGTAGCATAGACATTTTCACAATATTTATTCTTCCAATCCAGGAGCATGGAACATTTTTCCATTTCTTTGTGTCTTCCTCAATTTCTTTCATGAGTACTTTATAGTTTTCTGCGTATAGATTCTTAGCCTCTTTGGTTAGGTTTATTCCTAGGTATCTTATGGTTTGGGGTGCAATTGTAAATGGGATTGACTCCTTAATTTCTCTTTCTTCTGTCTTGTTGTTGGTGTACAGAAATGCAACTGATTTCTGTGCATTGATCTTATATCCTGACACTTTACTGAGTTCCTGTACAAGTTCTAGCAGTTTTGGAGTGGAGTCTTTTGGGTTTTCCACATAGAGTATCATATCATCTGCGAAGAGTGATAATTTGACTTCTTCTTTGCCGATTTGGATGCCTTTAATTTCCTTTTGTTGTCTGATTGCTGAGGCTAGGACTTCTAGTACTATGTTGAATAGCAGTGGTGATAATGGACATCCCTGCCGTGTTCCTGACCTTAGTGGAAAAGCTTTCAGTTTTTCTCCATTGAGAATGATATTTACGGTGGGTTTTTCATAGATGGCTTTGATGATATTGAGGTATGTGCCCTCTATCCCTACACTTTGAAGAGTTTTGATCAGGAAAGGATGTTGTACTTTGTCAAATGCTTTTTCAGCATCTATTGAGAGTATCATATGGTTCTTGTTCTTTCTTTTATTGATGTGTTGTATCACATTGACTGATTTGTGGATGTTGAACCAACCTTGCAGCCCTGGGATAAATCCCACTTGGTCGTGCTGAATAATCCTTTTAATGTACTGTTGAATCCTATTGGCTAGTATTTTGGTGAGGATTTTCGCATCTGTGTTCATCTAGGATATTGGTCTCTAGCTCTCTTTTTTGATGGGATCCTTGTCTGGTTTTGGGATCAAGGTGATGTTGGCCTCATAAAATGAGTTTGGAAGTTTTCCTTCCATTTCTATTTTTTGGAACAGTTTCAGGAGAATAGGAATTAGTTCTTCTTTAAATGTTTGGTAGAATTCCCCGGGGAAGCCGTCTGGCCCTGGGCTTTTGTTTGTTTGGAGATTTTTAATGACTGTTTCAATCTCCTTACTGGTTATGAGTCTGTTCAGGCTTTCTATTTCTTCCTGGTTCAGTTTTGGTAGTTTATATGTTTCTAGGAATGCATCCATTTCTTCCAGATTGTCAAATTTGTTGGTGTAGAGTTGCTCATAGTATGTTCTTATAATATTTTGTATTTCTTTAGTGTTAGTTGTGATCTTTCCTCTTTCATTCATGATTTTATTTATTTGGGTCCTTTCTCTTTTCTTTTTGATAAGTCTGTCCAGGGGTTTATCAATTTTATTAATTCTTTCAAAGAACCAGCTCTTAGTTTGGTTGATTTGTTCTATTGTTTTTTTGGTTTCTATTTCATTGATTTCTGCTCTGATCTTTATGATTTCTCTTCTCCTGCTGGGTTTAGGGTTTCTTTCTTGTTCTTTCTCCAGCTCCTTTAGGTGTAGGGTTAGGTTGTGTACCTGAGACCTTTCTTGTTTCTTGAGAAAAACTTGTACTGCTATATATTTTCCTCTCAGGACTGCCTTTGTTGTGTCCCACAGATTTTGAACTGTTGTATTTTCATTATCATTTGTTTCCATGATTTTTTTCAATTCTTCTTTAATTTCCCGGTTGACCCATTCATTCTTTAGAAGGATGCTGTTTAGTCTCCATGTATTTGTGTTCTTTGCAAACTTCCTCTTGTGGTTGAGTTCTAGCTTCAGAGCATTGTGGTCTGAAAATATGCAGGGAATGATCCCAGTCTTTTGATACTGGTTGAGTCCTGATTTAGGACCGAGGATGTGATCTATTCTGGAGAATGTTCCATGTGCACTAGAGAAGAATGTGTATTCTGTTGCTTTGGGATGAAATGTTCTGAATATATCTGTGATGTCCATCTCATCCAGTGTATCATTTAAGGCCTTTATTTCCCTGTTGATCTTTTGCTTGGATGATCTGTCCATTTCAGTGAGGGGAGTGTTAAAGTCCCCTACTATTATTGTATTATTGTTGATGTGTTTCTTTGATTTTGTTATTAATTGGTTTATATAGTTGGCTGCTCCCACGTTGGGGGCATAGATATTTAAAATTTTTAGATCTTTTGATGGCTGCATAGTATTCCATTGTGTATATATACCACATCTTCTTGATCCATTCATCTGTTGATGGACATCTAGGTTCTTTCCATAGTTTGGCTATTGTGGACATTGCTGCTATAAACATTCGGGTGCACGTGCCCCTTTGGATCACTACGTTTGTATCTTTAGGGTAAATTCCCAGTAGTGCAATTGCTGGGTCATAGGGCAGTTCTATTTTCAACATTTTGAGGAATCTCCATGCTGTTTTCCAGAGTGGTTGCACCAGCTTGCATTAATCTTGCCATTTGCGACAACATGGAAGGAACTAGAGCGTATCATGCTTAGCGAAATAAGTCAAGCGGAGAAAGACAACTATCATATGATCTCCCTGATATGAGGGAGTGGTGATGCAACATGGGGGCTTAAGTGGGTAGGAGAAGAATCCATGAAACAAGATGGGATAGGGAGGGAGAAAAACCATAAGTGACTCTTAATCTCACGAAACAAACTGTGGGTTGCTGGGGGGAGGGGGGTTGGGAGAAGGGGGGAAGGTTATGGACATTGGGGAGGGTATGTGCTTTTGGGTAAATTGGAAGGGGAGATGAACCATGAGAGACTATGGACTCTGAAAAACAGTCTGAGGGGTCTGAAGTGGTGGGGGGGTGGGAGGTTGGGGTACCAGGTGGTGGGTATTATAGAGGGCACAGCTTGCATGGAGCACTGGGTGTGGTGAAAAAATAATGAATACTGTTTTTCTGAAAATAAATAAATTGAAAAAAAAAAAAAAAGCCAAGCGCCCTAAAAAAAAAAAAAAAAAAAAATTGTTAGATCTTCTTGTTGGACAGACCCTTTGAGTATGATATAGTGTCCTTCCTCATCTCTTATTATAGTCTTTGGTTTAAAGTCTAATTGATATGATATAAGAATTGCCACTCCTGCTTTTTTCTGATGTCCATTAGCATGGTAAATTCTTTTCCACCCTCTCACTTTAAATCTGGAGGTGTCTTCGGGCTTAAAATGAGTTTCTTGGAGGCAACATATAGATGGGTTTTGTTTTTTTATCCATTCTGATACCCTGTGTCTTTTGATTGGGGCATTTAGCCCATTAACATTCAGGGTAACTATTGAGAGATATGATTTTAGTGCCATTGTATTGCCTGTAAGGTGACTGTTACTGTATATTGTCTCTGTTCCTTTCTGATCTACCACTTGTAGGCTCTCTCTTTCCTTAGAGGACCCATTTCAGTATTTCCTGTAGAGCTGGTTTAGTGTTTGCAAATTCTTTTAGTTTTTGTTTGTCCTGGAAGCTTTTAATCTCTCCTTCTATTTTCAATGATAGCCTAGCTGGATATAGTATTCTTGGCTGCACGTTTTTCTCGTTTAGTGCTCTGAAAATATCATGCCAGCTCTTTCTGGCCTGCCAGGTCTCTGTGGATAAGTCAGCTGCCAATCTAATACTTTTACCATTGTATGTTACAGACTTCTTTTCCCGGGCTGCTTTCAGGATTTGCTCTTTGTCACTAAGGCTTGTAAATTTTACTATTAAGTGACGGGGTGTGGGCCTATTCTTATTGATTTTGAGGGGTGTTCTCTGAACCTCCTGAATTTTGATGCTCGTTCCCTTTGCCATATTGGGGAAATTCTCCCCAATAATTCTCTCCAGTATACCTTCTGCTCCCCTCTCTCTTTCTTCTTCTTCTGGAATCCCAATTATTCTAATGTTGTTTCGTCTTATGGTGTCACTTATCTCTCGAATTCTCCCCTCATGGTCCAGTAGCTGTTTGTCCCTCTTTTGCTCAGCTTCTTTATTCTCTGTCATTTGGTCTTCTATATCACTAATTCTTTCTTCTGCCTCATTTATCCTAGCAGTGAGAGTCTCCATTTTTGATTGAACCTCATTAATAGCTTTTTTGATTTCAACTTGGTTAGGTTTTAGTTCTTTTATTTCTCCAGAAAGGGCTTTTATATCTCTGGAGAGGGTTTCTCTAATATCTTCCATGCTTTTTTCAAGCCCGGCTAGAACCTTGAGAACTGTCATTTTGAACTCTAGATCTGACATATTACCAATGTCTGCATTGATTAGGTCCCTAGCTTTTGGTACTGCCTCTTGTTCTTTTTGTTGTTGTGAATTTTTCCGCCTTGTCATTTTGTCCAGCTAAGAGTATATGAAGGAGCAAGTAAAATACTAAAAGGGTGGCAACAATCCCAGGAAAATACGCTTTAACCTAATCAGAAGAGATCCCAAATAGTGAGGGGGGATTTCTCCCCCCTCACGACTGGGTGAGGGATCTCCTCTGATTGGGATCTCTTCTGATTGGGATCTCCCAATCTCTTCTGATTGGGGTCTCTTCTGATTTGGGGATAAAAAGAGGTTCAATAAAGAAAGAAGGAAAAAAAAAAGAAAAAAAAAGAATTAAAAAAAGATTGAATTAAAAATTCAATCAAGAATTAAAAAAAGAGATTGAAGAGATTGGGATCTCTTCTGATTTGGGGATAAAAAGAGGTTCAAAAATAAAGAAAGAAAAAAAAAGAAAAAAAGAATTAAAAAAAGAATAAAAAAAGTATAAAAAGAAAAAAATATATGTATATATATTATATAAACTAGTTAAAAATGTTAAAAAAGAAAGGGGTAAATGTTTAAAAAAATTTTAGCAGAAGAAGAGAAAAAAAATGAAAAAGAAAAAAAATTAAATTAACTGCAAGACTAAAAAAATCACAGGGAGAAACCCATGAGTTCCGTGGTTTGTTTTCTACTCCTCTGGAATTCTGCTGCTTTCCTTGGTATTGAAACTGCACTCCTTGGTAGGTGAACTTGGTCTTGCCTGGATTTCTTGTTGATCGTCTGGGGGAGGGGCCTGTTGTAGTGATTCTCAAGTGTCTTTGCCCCAGGCGGAATTGCACCGCCCTTAGCAGGGGCTGGGCTGAGTGATGCTCGGCTTTGTTTTCAGCATCCGTAGAGCTCCGGAGCGCTTTCCGTAGAGTTCCGGAGGACGGGAACACAAATGGCGGCCTCCTGGTCTCCGGCCCGGAGGAGCCAAAAGCCCGGGGCCCCGCTCCCCAGTGCGCCCTCAGGGAACAGCTCCTAGTAACTCCCGTCTGCCCAACCTCCGGCCGCGCTCCGAGCTCACCGAGCCCACGACTGGCTCAAGGCAACACTGAGCTGCGAGCTTACTGTCGGCTCTGTCTCTGTAGCCGGCTTTCCCGTTCCAATATCTGCAAGCTCTGCAACACTCAGACACTCCCGATCCTTCTGTGACCCTGCGAGACCCGAGGCCACGCTGACCCCGCGTGGGCTTCGCCCCGGTTTAGCCTCTGGAGCGATGTCCCTCAGTGGCACAGACTTTTAAAAGTCCTGATTTTGTGCTCCGTTGCTCCGCCGCTTGCTGGGAGCCGGCCCCTCCCCCCGGGGTCTATCTTCCCGTTGCTTTGGATTTACTTCTCCGCCAGTCCTACCTTTCAGAAAGTGGTTGTTTTTCTGCTTCTAGAATTGCTGTTCTTCTTCTCTTTGATCTGCCGATGGATTTGCAGGTGTTTGCAATCTTTAGATAAGCTCTCTAGCTGATCTCCTGCTAGCTGAAGTAGTCTCAGCTACTTCTCCGCCATCTTGACTCCTCCCTGTTTCATGTGTTTGTTAGCCATCTGTATGTCTTCTTTGGAAAAATACATATTCAGGTCTTCTGCCCATTTCTTAGCTGGATTATTTGGGGTTTAAGGGTGTGTTGAGTTTGGTAATTTCTTTTTAGACTTTGGATACTAACCCTTTATCATATTTGTCATTTCAAAATATCTTCTCCCATTCTTAAGGATGCCTTTTGGATTTGATGACTGTTTCCTTCATTGTACAGAAACTTTTTATCTTGATGAAATACAAGTAGTTCATTTTTGCTTTTGTTTCCCTTGCTTCCAGGAGAGGTATTTAGGAAGCTATTGCTATGGTAGATGTCAAAGAGGTTGCTGCCTGTGTTCTTCTCTAGGGTTTTGATGGTTTCTTGTCTCGTATTTAGGTCTTTCACTTGTTTTGAATTTATTTGGGCATAAGGTGTAAAAAAATAGTCCAGTTTCATTCTTCTGCATGTTGTTGTCCATTTTTTCCAACACCATTTGCTTTTTAAAAAATTTATTTTATTTTTTCAGTGTTGCAAGATTGTTTATGTACCACACCCAGGACTCCATGCAATGCATGCCCTCTTTAATACCAACCACCAGGCTAACCTAACCCCCCACCCACCTCCCCTCCAAAACCTTCAGTTTGTTCCTCAGAGTCCACAGTCTCTCGTGGTTCATCCCTCCTCCCACAATTTCCCCTAATTCACTTTTCCTTTCCTTCTCCTAGTGTCCTCCATGTTATTCCTTATGCTCCACAAGTAAGTGAAACCATATGATAATTGACTTTCTCTGCTTCACTTATTTCACTCAGCATAATCTCCTCCAGTCCTGTCCATGTTTATACAAAAGTTCAGTATTCATCCTTTCTGATGAACACATAATATTCCATTGTATATATGGACCATATCTTCTTTATCCATTAGTCTGTTGAAGGGCATCTAGGCTCTTTCCACAGTTAAGTGATTGTGGTCATTGCTGCTATGAGCATTAGGGTACAGATGGCCTTTCTTTTCACCAGATCTGTATCTTTGGGGTAAATATCCAGTAGTGCAATTGCAGGGTCATAGAGTAGCTCTATTATTTCTTTTTTTTTCTAAGATTTTATTTATTTATTTGACAGACAGAGATCACTAGTACACAGAGAGGCAGGCAGAGAGAGAGGGAAGCAGACTCCCCGCTGAGCAGAGAGCCTGATGTGGGACTCGATCCCAGGACTCTGGGACCAGGACCTGAGCTGAAAGCAGAGGCTTTAACCCACTGAGCCACCCAGATGCCCCTCTATTATTTCTTAAGGAATTTCCACACTGTTTTCCAAAGTGGCTGCACCAACTTGCGTTCCCACCAACTGTCTAACACCATCTGTTGAATTGACTGTCTTTCTTGCTTTGTTGAAGATTAGTTGATCATATTGCTATGGATCTATTTCTGTTTTTTCTATTCTGTTCCATTGATCTATGTGTTTTTTTTCCAGTACCATACTGTCTTGATCACTACAGCTTTTACTATAGCTTGAAGTCCGTAATTGTGATGCCTCCACCTTTGGTTTTCTTTTTCTTTTTCTTTTTTTTTTTTTTTTGGCTATTCAGGGTCTTTTGTCATTCCATACAAATTTTAGGATCATTTGTTTTATCTATGTGAAAAATGCTGGTGGTATTTTGATAGGGATTTCATTAAATGTGTAAGTTTCTTTGGGTAGTAGAGACATTTTAACAATGCTTTTTCTTCCAATACATGAGCATGGAATGATTTCTTTGTGCCACATTCAATAGCTTTCAGCGTACAGATATTTTACTTTTTTTGTTAGGTTTATTCCTAGGTATTTAATGCTTTTGGATGCAGTTGTAAATGGGACAGATTCCTTGATTTCTCCTTCTGCTCCTTCGTTGTGCAATGTATGTGAATGGAACAGATTTCTGTACATTGATTCTGTATCCTACGACTTTACTGAATTTGTTTATTAGTTCTAGGAATTTTTTGTGAAGACTTTCTTGTTTTCTATGTAGAGAATATCATGTCCTCTTCAAATAGCAGAAGTTTGACTTCTTCCTTATTGATTTAGATGTCTCTTATTTCTTTTTGTTTTCTGATTGCTGAGGCTAGGACTTCAGTATTATGTTAAATAACAGTGGTTAGAGTGGACATCCTGTCTTGTTCCTGACTTTAGAGGAATGCTCAATTTTTCCCCATCAAGGATGGTATTAGCTGTAGGTCTTCTGTATAGGGTCTTTATGATGTTGAGGTATGTTTCCTCTATCCCTACTTTGTTCAGGGTTTTTTATTAAGAATGGATGTTGTATTTTGTAAAATGCTTTTTCTGTATCAATTGAGAGGATCATATGGTTCTTATGCTTTCCTTTACAGATGTGGTATATCACATTGATTGATTTATGAATATTGAACTACCCCTGCAGCCCAGAAATAAATCTCAATTGATTGGGGTGAATAATTCCTTTGATGTACTGCTGGATTTGATTTGCTGGTATCTTGTTGATAATTTTTTGCATCCATGTTCATCAGGGATATTGGCCTGTAATTCTCCTTTTTAGTAGGGTCTTTGTCTGGTTTTAGAATCAAGGTAATGCTGGCCTCATAGAACGAGTTTGGATTCTCCTTTCCCTTCTATGTTTTGGAACGGTTTGAGAGGAATAGGTATTAACTCTTTTTTAAATGTTTGGTAGAATTCCCCACAGGAAACCACCTGGTCCTGGACATTTGTTTGTTGGGAGATCTTTGATTACTGATTCAATTTCATTGCTGGCTATTGGTCCAAGTTTTCTGTTTCTTCCAGTTTCAGTTTTGGTAGTTTATATATTTCTAGGAATTTATCCATTCCTTCCAGATTGCCCAATTTGTTGTTATATAGTTTTTCATAATATTCTCTTATAAGTGTTTGTATTTATAAGGTGCTGGTTGTGATCTCCTCAATCGTTAGTGATTTTATTTATTTATTATTTATTTATTTACTTTCTTTTTGATAAGTCAAATTGAGACTACTTTAAGATGAATATTCTTTGCATAGTTGTTATAGATTAAGATTTATGTTTTCTGTTTATGGATCACTGAAATAGAAAATCTGTGTCATAATATCAGAGAATCAGTGGGTCATGGGTTTTGAATATCTATGAATTATGGAGTCTGAAATCTGCTAAGTCATGATATTTGAAAATTACATTCGAATGCAGACCTAGATTTGCATTAGCTCAATATTAGAATCACAACTGTGGAATCCCACAGTTGTTCTCTCTGAAAAGCTCAGCTTTTATTCAAACATTCTGTGATGGCAAGTTCACAAATGCTGAGAAACAGAGTCATAGAGAGTCATAATGTCTCAAAGATGCATCTGTAGATGCTGGAGGAGTGCTCATACAAGCTGTGAATGTGCTTGCAGATTGAGAATATTTGTCTGCCACTACCCATTATGAAAGGAAATCCCTGGGGCAACGTAAATATTCAATGTTGTGGGAAGGAGGGAAATACAAATGCTTTATTGTGTATTAACCAGTTATCAGTTGCTTATACATGTTACTATCTAAATTATATGGTTTTATCCCCCATTTTAGGGTTGAGGAGACCAAAGCTGAGAATGATTTCACATCAAAGGTCAAGTGATACATGCTAGAGCCAGGACTTTAATGCCACATCAGACAGAAGCCTTGGGCAGGCCAGCAGGAGGGAAGCTAGAGATTCCTTGAGCAGTCAGCTTTTATTTGGCTCAGTCTGGTCAGTGTCCCATCCCAGTTGTCAGCAAAATACCTTTTGTCCTAACAGAATAACAGGAGCAGATATTCAACCAACTGACAGGATTTATTAAGGTTCCATGTTGATTTATCTAAGACTAAATTGACTACAAATCTTTACTCTTCCCTTGCTCAAATCCCAGGGCTATTCTGGGAAAAGATACAGGAATGGATCACAAATTTGTCTGCAGATTAGAATCACCTGCTGATCTTTAACAGGTTCAAAAGCCTTGACTGTCCCTAGGGCAGCTAAACCATGATCTTTGAGGGGTAGGATACTGGCATTGGTATATATTTTTTTAACTCTCCAGATGATTGCATTGGGAAGTGATTTTGGGAACCACAGGTTTATTCTGTTATTCATGAAAAGCAGTGGTTTCAAATAAGAAAAAAATAATCTTTTTAAAAAATTATTGAAACAAAATCCCAAATCCAGACCAGTGAGATCTCTAGGAGATTCTCATGAGAATAGCTGAGGGAAGCCTAGGCTAGATAATTTTCCAGAGCTACTCATGCTGATAGAGATAACATCCCTGGAAGGTCAAGTCGTGAACTCCCAGAACTGCATAAACCTCTCCTGCAATTTTTTATACTGGGTTGTAGAATTTTTTTCTCCATGGTTTCACCTGTGAATCAACAAATCACTGATTTTTGCTCAAATGGTGACTTTCTGTCAATTGCAAGTTCTAGAGCTGACCAAGCATCCCCATTTTCCCAGGACTCTTCTGCTTTTAGCACTGAAAATCCCACATCCAAAGAAATCTTGCAGCTGTAGGCAAACTAATATGGATGGTCACTCGACTTGTGATCACAGCATTTTGACTAATTTATTTTCTTTCTGGATTTCCTGGAATGACTTCTCTTCAGCTCCCTAACTAGGACTTATATAAATAAACCACCATCATGATTTATGTCAACCACATAGATCTCTGAGTACTTCCCCTCATATATCCTGAGATGTCATCTCAGCCTTCAGTAGCTCCCATTCTCATCACACAACTGCCCTTTTCACTTCTGTTTCTTACCTAACACTCTTCCTGGACCCTGATTTAGTGACTCCTCTAAGCCAGAATCTCACTTTCCCCAACTTTGCTTCCACAAGTCATATTAAAGCATATGGCTCCTCCCCATCTGTGGCTTGTAGCCATTTGGAACTCAAATGTGAAATGCACCCCTTAGTTCTCTCTTCTTACACTTGGGTCTGTTTAGTCAAAGTTCAATGTCACCCTCTAAAAGTTATGAAAACAGAACAATAATTCAGTTGGGTTATTTTTCTTCATGGAACAGACTTGTTCACAATACCTCATGTGATTGAGAGTATATCTTAAGAATTAATTTAAGAAAATAGGAAACAGGAATCTTAGCTATAACACCCAACAGCCATGCCTCATAAAAAGACAAGGAACCCTGAGTTGCCCACCAAGAAGAGTTGAATCGAAAGGCATCCTGACACCAACACTGCTCCAAACCTCAGTGGTAGGAATCCAGGGGCCTCCACTTCAGAGTTCCACTCAGGGAACACTCAGCTAGATGCTATTTGCACACTCCTCCCTTTGTGGATCAGCTTTCCTTTGTTTCTCAAGGCAAATCTCCTACTTCAAATTTCAGAGACTACCTTACTCAATTGATATCCATAATTCCTGACGAGGAAAATATTTTCACCTTAGGCCACTGACTTTTGGAGTGGTTACTTCAGGTCTTCACAGGTCAGTAGTCTATCAGCTAGGACTGAGAATTACCTCAGCTGTTCTTTCAGTGGAGGCTATGGATGTAGCAGTTTATCATGGGAGCAATGAGAAACCCTATGAGTGCATGCTTAGTAAAATGATAAAATCTTAGCTCTGGAAGAATCCATGTGGAAAATGAAATGCAGTTTTAGCCTTTTAGAGATGAAGGTAAAGTGCTATATATATATCAGAAATTTTTGTGTTTGAGCCAGAGCCTGTTTTTTACCAGATGACCTTGTGCAACTTACATCACCTCTCTTTATCTCATCTGTAATATGTAAGAGAGGAATATTTGGCACTGTATTTGTCATGAAGATTAATTTATAGAGCTCACCTAGGCCCCCAGCACACAGAGAGACCTTCATAACTATTAGTTTCCAACATGGACTCAGGCACTTCATTCTCTTGCCTCTTTGTCCTCAGCCATCACACTGTAACATGACACAGCACAAAAAGGGCTGTTCAATCAACAATTCAATCAACAATCAATCAAGCAAAAGTTTTGCTTTAGATGAAGTACAAGCTGGTTGGATTTGGGTGCCCAGAAGCCCTCCATCAGTCTCTAGTCTCTTATGTAACCCAAGCACATGATCAGAGAGCTTGGACCTTAAGCCTGAATCATCAATCTCAGTGGTAATGGGATATAGAAAAAAAACGTTTTTCCCTGGAAGATCACTAAAAGGTCAAAGTCTTGTTTTCCTCTCATAGATTTTCTGTCATATTGTATAGTAATGTTCATCTGGGTGGCAAGATTACTGTCCTCTTGAGAATAACAGTCATTTCTGTAGGTATTTTACCCAACTCTCCAACTGGACTCTGAGTTTCTCTAGAAATGACCTTTTAATCACTGGCTTCTAATTTGTACCTAGTTTTACTCTCTAAGATCACAAATGAAAAAGTAAATTCAACCATATTACTCAGTCTTTGGCACATGAACCACAGTCTTCTCTGCAAATCCCCATTTGTGTTACTTCATTTATTCCTTCATTTATTTGCTCCTTATTTATGTGATTATTAATTTCCTCTTTCATCCATTATCTTCATTCCCATTTTACTCTTTACCCTGATCATCAAAATGTGCACACATTGTATTTAAAGAAAGTCCTTTCAAACCATATTTATACTTCACTTACATATATATGTGATATTAAGTTATTTGGTGTGCATGTGGTGAATGCAAATATTGCTTTGTTTTATTAGCCATACATATGTTGACATATGTAAATCTAATTCATTACTTCATTACGGCTGTCTAGTTCTGTACCATGTACAAATACATTGTTATCCATTTCTATAAGGATGGCTACCCATGTTGTCTCCAGCTCCTCACTCATATAACTAAGACTGAATATCTTTGTATCAATATCTATGTACATCACTGACACTTTCTTCAGGGTATATGCCCCTGGGGTAAATGGCCAGGTAATAAGGAACATACATACATAATTTTGCAGGATTAGCCTCCAGATAACTCCCCCAGTTTTCAGTGCCCAAAGTCAACAAGGGCTAAATGCTCAATAACATTCAACATTAACAAATTTTCTAATTTTCATTAATCTGATGTCAATATGGAAATATGATAAGTTTGTAAATCTCAAATTACTAGTGAGTTAAGCATATACTTACTCTGTTAGTAGGTATTCTGCCTGGATTTCTATCTGAAAAGCTCTCCCATGTGTCTTGCTTCCGCCCCCCCCACCCCACCCCGCCTCTGGATTGTTGCTCTTATCCTTGATGATTTTTAGGAGTTCTTTGTATATTCTAGATGTTGGAAAAAGCAGAACTCAATTTGTCATCCGTATGTTAAATTTTACTTTGCTAATAAACAGAAATTACAAATTCTGAATGGGTCAAATCTATACACCTTTCCCTTCAGTGTATGTGATTTTTGGATCTTAAGTAAGAAAGACTTATTCACCTGAGTTGAGAAAAACATTGAGTCTTCTCCTATTGACTTAATGGATTTATTTCCTTTATAGAAATTTAGTCTATTCAATCATATATATATATATATATATATATGAAATATATATATAAATAAAGCCGAATTCCTATCTTACACACACACACACACACATATATATACATATATATATATATATATATATATATACACATACACACACACACACGTAAGGAATATCTTACACCTATAGCTATAGGTGTAAGATAGGAATACGGTTTTATTTATATATGTGATATGTGTGTGTGTGTGTATACATATATATGTATATATATATAGGTGTAAGATAGGAATGCGGCTTTATTTCTCTCTCTAGGTAGTCATGTGATTTACCCAACACCACTTAAGTAATAAAAACGTTTTTACTGAGGGAGGGGCAGGATGGTGGAGAAGTAGGAGACCCTGTTTCAACTGGCCCCCTGAACTGAGCCAAATATCTACCAGAACACCCTGAACACCCATGAAATCAGCCTCAGATGTAGGATTATACACTTCTGGATCCCTATGGGGGCAGGAAGATCATCAGTGGGGAGGTATAGTAGAGTAGGAGCGCTTGGACTGATGTCAGAGGATAAACAGAAGGGGGAAGGAGCCACCAGAGCAACCCATTGAAAAGTAGTACCCCAATACAAAGGTGCTCTGTGCTTGGGGACCAGTATTAACTTGGGGTCTGGTTAAAAGCATGCAAAAAGAATGAAGGGTCTTCTGAGTCTATTGGTGGAATCAGGCAGCTACAGGCATGGATCTAAGCCCACAGTCCCACGGTGGTCACATATGGTGCCTACCTGTGCCTGAGAGAGCCCATCAGGGGCTCCAGCTGGAGGTCCCTGGGCCCACAGCCTTCTATGAGCTGTGCGGGCTCTGGGTCTGAGCGCACCCCACCTGTACATGGGATAGCCCAGTGGAGGCTCCAGCTGGGGGTTCCTGAGCCCACAGCCTTCTGCGACCTGTCCACTGGTCTGTGTGCACCTGGCATGGGCGTGGGCTCCAGAGAGCAGTCTCAGCAATGGCAGTCACTGAGATTGGGCTCGCCTGGACCAATATCACTTGTGGTTTTGGTGGCACGGGGGTGCAGAGAAAAGCAGGGGCCTCTGCCAACAACTGAAATGGTTGCTGGGGATGTGCACAGCCTATGGGAGGTTGTGGTGTTCAGTGGAGTTTGCAGAGGGGTAGTCTGTGTGCTCTGGACCATCTAGAGGGGAGCAGACTGAGGTTTCTCTCTGAGGTGCAGGTGTAGGTGTGGACAATTTACTTTGCTCAGACCCTCCAAAAAGCCACAAAAAGCTGCCAAAACCCCAAAACCTCTAGAGAACAAAAGCCTGAAAAACTGGTTCCCACAGAGCCAAGCCCCTTAATAGGGGGCATGGACACATAGCCCAAGAAAGACTGACTGAGAAACAATGCAGTAGGGCCCTCCCCAGAAGACAAGCCAAAAGAACAAGAGGGCAATAATAACAGGGTCACTATAAAACAGTAAAACCCCAACATCAGGGAAAAACGATATATTAAGTTCTCAGTATTGTCCCAAAACCTATATATTTCATATATACAACTTTTCTTTCCTCCTTCCTTCCTTCCTTCCTTCTTTCTTTCTTTCTTCTTTCTTCTTCCTTCCTTCCTTCCTTTCTTTTTCCTTCTTTTTTTGAATTTGTTCTCACAATTCTTGTTCTTTTATTTTTTTTAACATACTTACTATTACAAATAGATGTTTAATACAACATATTCCCTAATAACTTTTTAACTTGAACTTTTCCCATACATTTACCTGTTTCTTTTTATTTTCTATAGATAGATAGATATCAATGTCTATATATCAATATCTATCTAGATAGATAGATAGATATAAGCTTCAAGGTAGCCCTTTTCCCCTATTCAATACTTCCCCTATATGTAAAGTAGTTTTAATTTCCATGTATCTCTGGAAAGTTGAGTCCTTTAACAAAGATAACAAGATAAACCCAGTAAGAAATGAACTTCCTTGACTACATCGAGGGTTTATGACCACCTTCCTATCTTATTCTTTTGTCAGTGTTTCTGTGTTGTTTTTGTTTTTTGTACTATATAAGTCTTATTTTTGTACTATATAAATCTTATTCTTAGGGTTCATTTTGGCTGGGTTTTCTTTTTTTTCTTTTACTTTTGTCTTTTACTTTCTATTTCTTTGTTTATGTTTTTGTACCTTATAAATCTTACTTTTGGGGCTCATTTTGTCTGGGTTTTTTCTTTTTCTTTTTCTCTTGCTTTTTTCTTCTCTCTTTTTGGTGGTGACTTCCAATTGCTCCAATACTTTCCAAGGTGCATCTTGCCTGGATTGTGGTTAATATATTCAACTATACATCCCCTCAACCACCTCTCACTAAAATTAGTAGGAGAGGAACACCAACAGAGAAAAAAAATCAGAGACAGTGGCCTCTGCCACAGAACTATTGGATATGGACATAATATGTCAGAAATGGAATTCAGGGTAACAATTATCCAGGCAATGGCTAGGTTGGAGAAGACCATTTGTGGCAAAATAGACTCTATAAGGGCGGAAGTGAGTCCTGATCTGGCAGACCTTAAAAATGCTATCAGTGAGATCCAATCTAATTTAAATACTCTAACAGCTAGGGTAACCAAGGCAGAAGATTGAATTAATGATCTAAAAGAAAAACTGATAGAAAAGAAGGATAAGAAAGAGGCCTGGAACAAACAGCTTAGAAGCCATGAAAACAGAATTAGGGAAATAAGTGATGCCATGAAATATTCCAATGTCCGAATTTTTGGGAACCCTGAGCAGGTAGAGAGAGAGAAAAGACTAGAAGTATAGTTGAACAAATCCTGGATGAAAATTTCCCTAGTTGGGGGAATGGAACAAGTGTTCACGTCCTAGAGACAGAGAGGACGCCACCACCCCCGCCCAAAGATCAATGAGGGTAGAAAGACCTCCAGGCACTTATTTGTGAAGTTCATGAGTCATAAATTCAGAAAAGACATCTTAAGGGAAGCTAGGGGAAAGCGATCCCTTATATAGAGGGAGGACTATCAGAATGATGTCAGACCTGTCCACAGAAACCTGGTAAGCCGGAGGGGCTGGCAAGACATATTCAGGGCACTAAATGAGAAGAACATGCAACCAAGAATACTTTATCTAGCAAGGCTGACATTCAGAATGGATGGAGAGATAAAGAGCTTCCAAGACTGCAAGGTTTAAGGTTTACGAGTATGTGACCACCAAGTTGGCATTATAAGAAATACTAGGGTGGGCAGAGTCTATAAAAGAAGAAAGAACCCAAGAGTGACATAGAACAGAAATTACCTGATGTATAAACAAAGAATCTTGCAACAGGGAAAAAAATAAAATAAAGTAAAAAAAAAAAAAAGAAAGAAATTTACAGAACCAATCTATAGAAACAAGGACTTCACAGGCAACATGATGTCAATAAAAAATTGTCTTTCAATACTCATTCTCCATGTGAATGACATAAATGCTCTTATAAAATGGCATGGAATTGCAGACTAGATAAAACGACAGGACCCATCCATATGCTGTCTACTAGAGATGAATTTTGAACCTAAAGATACATCCAGACTGAAAGTGAAGGGATGGAGAAGCATCTTTCATACCAACGGACCTCAAAAGAAAGCTGGGGTGGTGATTCTCAGATCATATAAATTAGATTTTAAACTAAATACTGTAGTCAGAGATACAGAAGGACACAACATCATTCTTTAATGGTCTATCCACCAAGAAGATCTAACAATTATAAATATTTATACCCCCAACAAGGGAGAACCAAATTCATAAGCCAACTACTAATCAAAATAAAGAGTCATATTGATATGAATACATTAATTGTAGGGAATCTTAACACACCACTCTCAGCAATAGACAGATCATCTAAGCAGAATATCAACATAGAAATAAGAGCTTTGGATGGCACATTGGACCAGATGGACCTCAGAGATATATACAGACCGTTCTACCCTAAAACAACAGAATACTCATCCTTCTCAAATGCACATGGAACTTTCTCCAGAATAGACCACATACTGAGTCATAAATCAGGGCTCACCTGATACCAGAAAACTGAGATTATTCCCTGCATATTCTCAGACCACAATGCTTTGAAACTGGAACCCAACAAGAAGAAAAAAAAAATTAGAAGGAACTCAAACACTTGGAAGCTATAGACCAATCTGCCCAAGAACATTTGGACCAACCAGGAAATCAAAGAATAATTTATACAATTCATGGAAGCCAATGAGAATGAATACACTTTGGCCCCAAATCTGTGGGATATGGCAAAGGTGGTCCTAAGGGAGAAATACATAACCATTCTTGGAAACCCATAAACTTCTGAGACTGAAACAGGAATTAATTGCAACCTGAATAGACCAATATCTAGTAATGAGATTGAAGCATGATCAAAAACTTCCCAAAAAATAAGAGCCCAGGACCTGAGAGATTCCCTGGGGAATTCTACCAAACATTCAAAGAATAAATAATACCTATTCTCCTAAAGCTGTTTCAAAAAATTGAAGCAGAAGGAAAACTTCCAGACTCTTTGTATGAAGCCACCATTACCTTGATCCCCAAATCAGGCAAAGACCCTATGAAACAGAACTTCAGATCAATATCCTAAATAAATATGGATGCTAAGATTCTCAATAAGATCCACGCTAATAGAACCCAACAGTACATTCAAAGATTACCCACCATGACCAGGTGGATTTATCCCTGGGATGCAAGGGTGGTTCAACATTCACAAATCAACCAATGTGATAGAACAAATCAAAAAGAGAAGAGTGAAGAACACATGGTCCTCTCAATTGATGCAGAAAAAGCATTTGGCAAGATACAGCATCCATTCCTGATTAAAACTTTTCAAAGGATAGGGATAGAAAGAACACTCCTCAACTTCATAAAACCTATCTATGAAAAACCCACAGTGAGTATCATTCTCAATGGGTACTCACAAAGCTGACAGACTTCCCTTTGAGATCAGGAACACGATAAGGATGCCCACTCTAGCCACTGTTGTTCAACATAGTACTAGAAGTTCTAGCAACAGCAATGAGACAACAAAAAGAAATAAAAGGTATTCAAATTGGCAAAGAAGAAGTCAAACTCTCTCCTTCACAGATGACATGATACTTTATAATGAAAAACCCAAAAGACTCTACCTCCAAATTACTAGACTCATACAGTAATTCAGTAATGAGGCAGGATACAAAAATCAATGCACAGAAATCAGTTGCTTTATTATACACTAACAATGAATATACAAAAAACGAAATTAGAGAACCAATTCCATTTACTATAGCACCAAGAACCATAAGATACCTGGGAATAAACCTAACCAAAGAGGTAAAGGATCTGTACTCTAGGAACTACAGGACACCCGTGATAGAAATTGAAGAAGACACAAAAAGATGGAAAAGCATTTCATGCTCATGGATCAGAGGAATAATTGTTAAAATGTAAAATAATTGTTAAAATGTCTATACAGCCCAGAGCAATCTATATTTTCAATGCCATCCAGATAAATATTCCACTGACATTTTTCAAAGTGCTGGAATAAACAGTCCTAAAATTTGTATGGAACCAGAAAACACCTTGAATCGTTAAGGAAATGTTAAAAAGAAAACCAAAGCCAGGGGCATCACATTACCCGATTTCAAGCTTTACTACAAAGCTGTGATCACCAAGACAGCATGGTACTGGCATAAAAACAGATACATCTACCAATGAACAGAGTAGAGAGCCCAGATATGGACCCTCAACTCTATGGCCAAATAATCTTCGACAAAGCAGGAAAAAATACACAGTGAAAAAAAGTCTCTTAAATAAATGATGGTAGGAAAATTGGACAGCTATGTAGAAGAATGAAACTTGACCATTCTCTTACACCATACACAAAGATAAACTCAAAATGGATGAAAGACTTCAATTTGAGACAAGAATCGATCAAAATCCTAGAGGAGAAAATAGGCAGTAACCTCTTTGACATCAGCCACAGCAACTTCTTTAAAGACTTGTCTCCAAAGGCAAAGGAAACAAAAGTGAAAATAAACTTCTGGGACTTCATCAAGATAAAAAGCTTTTGCAGAGCAAAGGAAACAGTTAACAAAACAGAGAGGCAACCCACAGAATGGGAGAAGATATTTGCAAATAACACTACAGAAAAAGGGCTGATATCCAAGATCTATAAAGAACTCCTCCAACTCAACTCACACAAAACAGACAATCATGTAAAAAAAATGGCAGAAGGTATGAATAGATACTTCTCCACAGAAGACATACAAATGGCTAACAGACACATGAAAAAATGTTCATCATCATTTGCCATCAGGGAAATTCATGTCAAAACCACATTGAGATACCACCTTACACCAGTTAGAATGACCAAAATTAAAAGGACAGGAAAAAACAAGTGTTGGAGAGGATGTGGAGAAAGGGGAACCCTCTTACACTGTTGGTGGGAATGCAAGTTGGTGCAGCCACTTTGGAAAACAGTGTGAAGATTCCTCAAAAAATTAAAAATAGAGCTTTCTTATGATCCTGCAATTGCACTACTGGGTTTACCACAAAGATACAGATCTAGTGAAAAGAAGGGCCATATACACCTCAATGTTCATAGCAACAATGGCCACAATCATCAAACTGTAGAAAGAGCCAAGATGTCTTTCAACATATGAATGGATAAAGAAGATATGGTCCATATATACAATGGAATATTACACAGCCTTCAGAAAGGATAAATACCCACTTTTGTATCAGCATGGACGGTCCTGGAGGAGATTATGCTGAGTGAAATAAGTGAAGCAAAGAAAGTCAATTATTATATGGTTTCACTTATTTGTGGAGCATAAGGAATAACATGGAGGACATTAGGATACGGAAAGGAAAAGTGAATTGGGGGAAATCAGAGGGTGATATGAACCATGAGGAACTTGGACTCTGAGAAACAGATAGTTTTGGAGGGGAGGTGGATGGGTGGATGGGTGAACATGGTGGTGGGTATTAAGGAGGGCACATATTTTGCATGGAGCACTGGTTGTGGTGCATAAACAATGAATCCTGGAACACTAAAAAAATAAAATTAAATTTATAAAAACCCACATTCTTACTGATGGCTATTGTAACCACTACCATATACCATATCCCTAAACACATTCTTGCTACTGTGTGGGCTATATAGGTTATTCTTTTGCTCTTGTGGCAGAGAAAAGTTTTGTACTTTGTATTATTTTATGGTAGGATATTTACCATACCTTGTAGGTTACTTTCAGAGAATGCATAGTAAGTTAAAAACTTCTAGAGTTACTTTTTCAGTTTTCTCCTAATAAGATAATTATAAAAAAATAAGCCTGGTTATTAGAAAGAAGCTGATTGTGTACACTAATATTTAGCAAAGTTATTCTCAAAGAGTAAACATGCAAATAAATAAGATATCAAATGAAGGGAAATTGACATAAAATTACCAGAAGTTTTTTTTCCTTAAAGGAGGTTTTTTTTTTTTTTAATTTTTGTATGTTCCCAATAGTTTAATTTTTCTTTTGTTTCCCTTGCCAAAGGAGACACATCTAGGAAAAATGTTTCTATGGTTGATGTAAAAGAGATTATTGTGTATGTTTTCTTCTAGAAATTTTATGGTTTTAGGTCTCATATTCAGGCCTCTAATCCATTTTGAGTTTATTTTTGTGTATGGTGTAAATAAGTGGTTCATTTTCATTCTTTTGCATGTAGCTGTCCAGTTTTCCCAACCTCATTTGTTGAAGAGACCTTTTCTGATTGCATATTTTCCTTCTTTGTTGAAGATTAATTGACCATATAATCATGGGTTTATTTCTGGTCTTGCTATTCTGTTCCATTTTTTGTGATACCTCCAGTTTTGTTCTTTTTCAAGATTACTTTGGCTATTGGGGTCTTTTGTGGTTCCATGCAAATTTTAGAATTATTTGTTCTAACTCTGTTAAAAATGCTTTTAGTTTTATAGGAATAGCTTTAAATCTGTAGATTACATCAAGATAAAAAGCTTTGTCACAGTGAAGAAAAACAACCAACAAAATGAAAAAACAACCCACCACCCACCAAATGGGAGAATATATTGACAAATGATACAACTGAAAAGGGATTAATGTCTAAAATATACACAGAACTTATATAACTCAACACCAAAAAATCAAATAATTCTATTAAAAATGGGCAGAAGACAGGAATTAAGCATTTCTCCAAAGAAGACATCTAGATGGCCAACAGTCACATGAAAAGATGCTCAACATCACTCATCATCAGAGAAATGCTAATAAAAACCACAATGGGACATCTCTTCACATCTGTCAGAATGGCTAAAATAAAAACACAAGAAACAGTATGTGTTGGTGAGGGTGTGGAAGAAAAGGAACTTTTGTGCTCTGTTGGCAAGAATGCAAACTACTACAGCAACCGTGGAAGACAATATGAAGGTTCTTCAAAATATGGAAAATAGACTTACCCTCTGATACAGTAATTGCATTACTGGATATTTACCAGTAGAAATTGAAATCTAAAACAAGAGAAACTAATTTGAAAGAAAGCAAAAACACTAATTCAAAAAGATACATGCACTTCTTTGTTTATTGCAACATTATTAACAATAGCCAAATTATGGAAACAGCCCAAGTATCCATTGACAAATGAATGGGTAAAGAAGTTGTGGCATATATATACAATGCAGTGTTACTGAGCCATAAAAAAAGGTGAAGTCTTGCCATTTGCAATGGCATGGATGGAGCTAGAGAGTATAAGGCTAAAGGAAGTAAGTCAGCCAGAGAAAGACAAATACCACATGATTGCACTCATACGTGGAATTTAAGAAACAAGACAAACAAGCAAAGAAAAAAAGAAACAGACAAGAAAGCAAACTCTTAACTATAGAGAATGAACTGATGGTTACCAGAGGGGAGGTGTGTGGAAGGGGGAAATAGGTGATGGGGATTAAGAGTACCCTTATCGTGATGAGCAACTGAGTAATGTATAGAATTGTTGGATCACCATATTGTACACCTGAAAGTAATAGTACACTATATGTCTACTAATTGGATTTAAAATAAAAACTTAAAAAATAAAAATAAAAAAATAAATAAAGGCTTTTTCTTTTGAACACGACAGATAGAGCCATTCAAAATCCTACTGAAATCAGAGTAAAGAGGAAAAACATACATCAGTGTGAAATGACAAAGCAAAAGATGGCATCAATTAAGAATTATTAAAAACTGAGGGTTTGGGAGGGGAGGAGGTTGTGGGGTTGGGTGAGCCTGGTGGTGGGTATTAAGGAGAGCACGTACTGCATGAACACTGGGTATGGTGTGTAAACAGTGAATCTTCGAACACTGAAAAAATAAAATTAAATTTAAAAAAAGAAAAAAAAGAAGGAAATTATAAAAAAAATTTACAGAAACAAAGTAGATTGACAAATGGTGTTTGAATTGTCAGTTCAGAGACAGCTAAGTGTGTATGGGAAATGGAGCCAATAAATATAACAGAGGATACTGCATCCACAGAATAAAAAAATGATGCCTTTAAAATATATTCAGAGAACAAAAGTTCATGAAAATTAAAAATATATTGGGAAAACAATATATACAATAGAAGGTCTGGAAGATAAAGTGACATTGCTCTTTAAGAAAGTAGAACTATGGACTCTGAAAAACAATCTGAGGGGTTTGAAGTGGCGGGGGGGTGGGAGGTTGGGGTACCAGGTGGTGGGTATTATAGAGGGCACAGCTTGCATGGAGCACTGGGTGTGGTGAAAAAAAAATAATGAATAATGTTTTTCTAAAAATAAATAAATTAAAAAAAAGAAAGTAGAACAAAGCAACACATGAGATTTAAGAAAAAAAAAAAAAAACAATAATCATTCTGGGAGAGCCAGCATCGGAATAACTGCAGTTTTAAAAAATGAGAACTGATAAGAAAATAATGATGAAATAATACTAGAAAGTTTCTCAGAATTTAAGGACAAGAATCTCCAGATTGAAAGTTTCCACTGAGCAACATAATGTTGGAAAGAGAATCATAAAAACCAACCACTGACATTTCAGAACACTGTGGGAAGGAGGCAACGATGCGGATAAGAAAATTATAAATAATCTCTTCCAGTCCCGTCCATATTGCTACAAAAGTTGGGTATTCAGAGATTATGCTGAGTGAAATAAGTCAAGCAGAGAGAGTCAATTATCATATGGTTTCACTTATTTGTGGAGCATAACAAATAGCATGGAGGACAAGGGATGTTAGAGAGGAGTAGGGAATTTGGGTAAATTGGAAGGGGAGGTGAACCATGAGAGACTATGGACTCTGAAAAACAACCTGAGGGGTTTGAAGTGGCAGGGGGGTGGGAGGTTGGGGTACCAGGTGGTGGGTATTATAGAGGGCACGGCTTGCATGGAGCACTGGGTGTGGTGAAAAAATAATGAATACTGTTTTTCTGAAAATAAATAAATAATAATTTAAAAAAAATAATAAAAAAGAAAATTATAAATACATAAGATAAGTCAGTAAAATGACCTCAGACTATAAGCAATGCTTTCATATTCTTAAAAAAAATATTTCCAATCCAGACTCTATACAGGCTATTCTATCAGTCTTATACAAGATAGTGAAGATACTTTCAGAAAATATGGTCTCAAAGTGATTGCCATGCACTTTTTAAAGAAGAATTTGCTCTATTAAAATGTGACAGTAGCAAAAGAGGAAATCATGAGATCTAAAAATAAGTAACTAATTCAGAAAATAAGCAGAAGGAATGATGATAAGAGAAGTCTCTAGCATGACAATTGGACAAGAGCATGATTCAACCAGACTGAAGATTCAATGGGAAGAGTATCTGCAGAAAATGGCAAGTTATTACAAGTTTGGAAGTATTGGGAGATATGTTTTTTTTTTTTTAACTGGGAAGTGAAGTTTTTATTTGTTATGAATTTAAAAAGGAAAAAAATACCCCAAACCACAAAACAAAATATGGCAATTTAAATTAAGATTCACTGACAAAAACAATACAAATAACTATAGAGTACTAAATATAAAAACTTAGATGAGATGGAAAATTTTTTGAGACACTTAAAATACTAAATTTTGTCCCATGAGAAAGAAAAAGTTGTAAAAATCAATAACCAATAAATGTATTGAAATGACAACCAAACACTCCCCTTGTAGATTGAGACAGTTTTACATAAGTAAACTCTACCAAACTTTCAAAGAATACAAAACCCTTGTTTGCAGAAAATAGAATTTGAAGACAAGCTTCCAAACTCATTATGTGAAGTCAGTTAATAACTTTGGTATCAAAACAGCAAGAGAATTACAAGGAAAGAAAATGACAGATTGATTTCACGGGTGAACATACATAAAGAAATGAGAAATGGAATGTTAGCTAATTAAACTCATTGGTGTATTTTTATTTATTTATTTTTTATTTAAATATTATTTATTTATTTATTTATTTATTTGACAGAGAGAGATCACAAATAGGCAGAGAGGCAGGCAGAGAGAGAGAGGAGGAAGCAGGCTCCCTGTCAAGCAGAGAGCCCGATGCGGGGCTCGATCCCAGGACCCTGAGATCATGACCTGAGCCGAAGGCAGCGGCTTAACCCACTGAGCCACCCAGGCGCCCTGGTGTATTTTTAAACTAACAAAACAAAAGGGTTATGTAGAGTTTATACCAAGAAAGCAAGGGCAGCATCAGAAAAGATTCAACATCAGATTATTTCATTATCAGAAAACCTACCAGTGCAATTTACTACATGAATGCAGTAAGAGGAAAATCACATGGCATTCTCAATATATTATTTTTTTAAAAGATTTTTATTTATTTATTTGAGAGGCAGCGAAAGTGAGAGATCACAGAAGGGGAGGGTGATGCAGACATCCTGCTGAGCATGGGGCTTGATCCGAGGACCCTGTGACCATGACCTGAGCTAAAGGCAGATGCATAACTGACTGAGCCACGCAGGTGCTCCTCAATACATTATTAAAAAACGTTTTTTAAAGTACTATGTTTTCCAGAGTGGCTGTACAAATTTGCATTCCCACCAACAGTGTAAGGGGGTTCCCCTCTCTTTGCATCCTCACCAATATCTGTTGTTCCCTGAGTTGTTAATTTTAGTCATTCTGACTGGTGTGAGGAGGTACTCGTTGTGGTTTTGATTCATATTTCCCTGATGATGAGTGATCTTGAATGTTTTTTCATGCGTATGTTAGCTGTTTATATATCTTCTTTGTAGAAATATCTGTTCATATCTTCTGCCCATTTCTTGACTGGATTTTTTGTTTTTTGATGTTGAGTTTAAAAAGTTCTTTATAGACTTTGTATACTAGCCCTTTTTTTCTGATAATTTACACTGGCAACATATAAAAAGAGACAATAGAAAATAAGAACAAATAAAGGAATACAGTAAAATTACCAGATAGGATATTAGCATATAAAAATGAATTTCATTCCTTTAATCAGCAATAGTCATTAAGAAAATGTCATAGTAAGATTCAATTTACAATAGAAACAAAATCTGTAAAATATTTAGGATAACCCAGCCAAAACAAACAAAAAACAAACAAACAAACCAACCATGAGATCTGTATGGAGAAAAAGAATCACTCTTTTAAGGACTGTTTTTTTTGAAAATTAAACTTTTAGGGGCACCTGGGTGGCTCAGTGGGTTAAAGCCTCTGCCTTCGGCTCAGGTCATGATCCCAGGGTCCTGGGATCCAGCCCCGCATGGGGCTTTCTGCTCAGCAGGAACCCATTTCCCTTCCTCTCTCTCTGCCTGCCTCTCTGCCTACTTGTCATCTCTGTCTGTCAAATAAATAAATAAAATCTTTTAAAAAATTAAACTTTTAATTTTGAGATCATTGTATATTCACATGCAATTGTAAGAAATAATAGAGAGAATCTATATAATATGGCTTTACCACAGTTTATTGGACCATTTACCCACTCAAGGACATCTAGGTCACATCCCATTTGGGACTATTAAAAATAAAGTTACTATGAACATGCAGGTATAGGATTTTTTGTGAACATGAGTTTTCATTTCTCTGGGATAAATGTCCAAGAGTGCAACTGGTGGATCATATGGTAATCATATGTTTCCTTTTATAAGAAACTGCCAAATTATTTTCCAGGGTAGCTGTACCTCTTTATATTCCCACTAGAAATAAGGACAAGATTTTTTAAAATATAAGCACAACTAAGGATATGTTAATAAAACTACAGACAGTATGAAAGGATACAAATCTGTAAGTCCCTCTCACTTCATTTCTAATGACTACAACTAATGCCTGCTAACAGTTACCTGAGTGGCTTCCAGAACTTCTTACCCAAATTAGATTATACTATATTGGTTAGTAATTTTCCTATGTAGCTTCTTGTATATGTTTTGTTATCTGTAAGCACATATCAATTCCACTCTTAAATATGCCTCTCATTCTAGTTTGTGGATATGCCATCCTTTATTTAAACTTTATCTTAATGATGGGCTTTCAGGAATTTGTATTTCTTTCTTTTTCTTTTTTTGTTAATATAAGCTATGCTGTAATAAATATGTTAAGGATTTTATTTGTTTGCTTGTTCATTTATTTATTTATTTAGTGGGGAGACACACAGACTCTGCACTGAGTGTGGAGTCCCACATGGGGCTTGATCTCAAGACCCTGAGATCATGACCTGAGCTGACATCAAGAGTCAGAGTCCTAACCGACTGAGCCACCCAGGCACACCTAAACATTTTAAACATAAATTTTAAATGTATATACTGTGGGGTGCCTGGGTGGTTCAGTGGGTTAAAGCCTCTGCCTTCAGCTTGGGTCATGGTCTCAGGGTCCTGGGATTGGGCCCCGCATCGGGCTCTCTGCTCAGCGGGGAGCCTGCTTCCCCCCACCCCTCTCTGCCTGCATACTCTCAACAAGAGTGAGTTTATGGGAGTACATGTTTTCTTAAACTTCCCTAGGCTTTGGGATTTATCAGAATTCTTGATCTTCATTGATTTGAGAGGCTAAATATGGAATCTCAACTTTAAGTCATCATTGAAAGATCATGTTTGAAGGCTTCCCCTTATCCAGTCATACAGATAAAATGTAGAAGGGAATGAAAGCCTAATAATGTTCAGCTATTCTTCAAGACAGAAAAAAATTGTATCTGTGGCTGAGAAACCCTGAAAAGCAGAAGCTGGGTTACTGATTAAAAACCTCTGACTCTTGGGAAAAGTAGGAAGTGATCTATTCCAGTGCTTAAAATGAGAATCCCCCTCTATCTTCTTGGTTCATGAAGGGAGTGTGGAGAAGGCACTGGGGAGGTGGAGTATCTCCTGCCAACGAGGGAACCCTGACAGGCCTAGATTTCTTCTGACCTTGGAATGCCCTGTGCAATGTCTTTAGTTTTGCTGAGAAACATTAACTGGAACTCAATAAGTAAAATGTCATTTTGGATTCCAAAGAAGGAAGGTTCCAAGGGAGGCAAGTATTGTCAATTGCAAAATTGTTAGATGCAGCAGGGTTAGGGAAGACAGACAGACAGAGACAGAGAGAGAAATGAGCCTACATAACAAAATTCCATAAACACATAAGGGGTTCTAAAATTAAGACAATCAACCCTTCTCCTAGAAAATATCATTAAATGGAACATATATCCACTGAAGAAAATAATTAAAATAATAGCGTTGTTAAAATAAGCAGGACAAACAACTCGTTCAAGACCAAAATGGAATAGACGGCACTTCTCTCTCCTCCTCCAGCTAAGTATAGCTAAAACTCTAAACATTATATAAGCAAAACAAGATTCCGAAAGGTGGAGAGAAAAAAGATAAATCAGCTAGGGAAATAAGTCAGAGAAAGGCAGACACCATATGATTTCGCTCATATATGGAATTTAAGAAACAAACAAATGAACAAAGGAAAAAAGAGAGAAAGTCAAACCGAAAAGCAGACTCTAAAGCCTAGAGACCAAACTAATGGTTACCAAGGGGGAGGGGGAAGGAGGGATGGGTGAAATAGATGAAGGGGTTTAAGTAAGGGGTATTCTTGCTGACATGAGCACGAGGTGTTGCATGGAAGTGTCGAATCACTAAATTGTACACCTGAAACTAATATTACACTATATGTTAACTATACTGGAATTTAAGTAAACAAACAAACAAAGACACCTAGGAACCTGGGGACAGGCACACACAGCCTGGGACACAGCAGTGAGTTCTCTGTATTTTATTTTTGACTTAATAAAAATAATATTTAATTATAATTTAATAATTATATTTAATTTAATAATTATATTTAATTTAATAATAATATTTTGACTTAATATCCCCTGGATCTTGGAGAAGCCTGCATCAGAGGATAGCTAATGAGTTCAGACAAAAATCAGTCAATAAAAGCTTGCTGTCTCTAGCCCATGGACAAGGAAAGAAGAACCAACAAGAGAGAAAATATTTAGAAAACATGTACACACCCACCTTCATCAACAATGGCCCAGTGGAGAGCCTAAATCTTCACTGCCCTTGACTGTAAGTGTGCATGGCTGGAGTCCATAGGCCCCCTCCAGCCATCAGAGGAGTAGACAGTTGAAACTTCTGCTCCACACACAGAACTAATAAGTCTCCTTTTCATGGTGTCACTGGGAGCCATGCGAGGGCCCTACACTTCAACCATCACGCACTGCTCAGGAGGATCCCCCCCCGCCCCACCACACAGTTCCAGAATGCCCCTCAGCTCCAAGCCAGGGTGTTTGCTTAGGCTACTCACAGAAAAGAAAGGACTGTGATTATCAAAATAACAAGAAGTTATGAAACAAAGCAGGCAAAAATGAAATAAGAACAAGTGGATACAATGAAAAATAATGAAAATGAGCAATGACATTTACAGAGCCTCAACTAACAAAATATATCTGGACAATGAATGAATTAGAAGTTAAAACTGAGGAGCATAGGATTTACCATCCAAACAGAGGGACTTGGGAAAGTGAAAGGGAACAACATGCATGGACCACTCCAAAACTAAGAGAGTCAATCCTCCGCCCCAGTGGTCAGTAAATTGGGGAATACAGTCCACTGCCTAAAACTCACCTCAGAGTCACAAAGGGAAGAAAAGTTAGTGAAAGGACAGGGGTTAGAGGAGAGGAGACAATAAAAGCCTCCAACATAAATCTGGCTGGAGTTTCAGAATAAAACACTGGAGAAAAATGGTAGAAAGCAATTTTAGAAGAGGTAATATGAGAGAATGTTTTCTAAGGTAAGGAGCTCTCAAATTAAAATTTACTCTGAGTATTATGCAGAATAAATGAAAATCTACACACCAAGGTGTCTTCTAGTGAAACTGAAGATTTTCAAATCTTTGGAAGAGAAAAGATAAAGGAACTACCTAAAGTGATACAGCATAGTGGTAGATTTTGTGAAAACAATTACCAGAACCCTGTGGAATAATATCTACAAAGTGGTGAATGTAAACAACGATTAAAGTAAAAATTATAGTCAATTAGGATATTTTTTCAAGGCCTCTGGGAAGATGGTGTAACTAGTAGTATTCATTTTGAATCTCTTCAAATCCCTGTAAACACACATAAGTGGGGATAGCAAGACCCAAATTTTGTAGACAACCTCTGAAATAACAGCTAGACAGTCCAGTATTCCTGAGAATTCCAGAACACAAGATCATGAAGAGAAACACTGCCTTCCAAAAGAAAGGCATTGTGTCAGCTGAGGGAAACAGTGGGCATTTGATGGGTTTGAGACCTTCAATATCACCACCAGGCAGGGCAACTTCATGAGCACATGACCAGTGCCGATGCACAGGACCTCACACTCAGAAAGGCTCCAGCTTGGAGGCTGATGATGGGCATTTGTTGTCTTAATGATTTTTTAACTTGACTAATGGAACAATGGAGCACGCACTGGGAGTTAGGAGAACTCATGCGTGGTCCTGCTTCCCATGTCCTCCCTGCCACTCTGAGATGCGTTCTCAGCAGTTTACTTACCTGCCCATGGCCAAAGGCCACAGCCACCCCCAACTCCTCCTGGGACCTGGTACAGGAAGCATGCAGTCTGTGAGGTAAATCACAGACTAGGACTTTGGGTTTCTCTGATGGCCTCACTCACCCTCCAAGTGTCCTGTGTTCAAGCAAATACAACATGAAATAGCAAATAAGAACAATCATGACGGGTTGGGAGTGAGATCACAGAGAAAAGGAAAAACCCTTTTCTTTGGTTTTTGAATAAGAGGTCCTTCTAAATGATGTGGTAAACCTTCTCAATGTTTACTTTCTTTTTAAAATTTAATTGTATTTTTTTCAGTGTTCTAAGATTCACTGTTTATACACCACACCAAGTGCTCCAAGCAATACATGACCTCCTTAACACCCACCACGAGGCTCACCTAACCCCCTACCCTTTTCCCCTCCAAAACTATCAGTTTGTTGCTCAGAGTCCATAGTCTCTCATGGTTCATCCCCCCTCCAGTTTCCCCTAATTCACTTTTCCCTTCCTTCTCCTAATGTCCTCCATGTTATTCCTTATGTTGCACAAGTAAAACCATATGATAATTGACTCTCTCTGCTTGACTTGCTTCACTCAACATAATCTTCTCCAGTCCCATCCATGTTGATACAAAAGTTGGGTATTCATCCTTTCTGATGGAGGCATAATATTCCATTGTATAGATGGACCATATCTTCTTTATCCATTCATCTGTTGAAGGGCATCCTGACTCTTTCCACAGTTTGGCTATTGTGAACATTGCTACTATAAATATTGGGGTACAGATGGCGCTTCTTTTCACTACATCTGTATCTTTGTGGCAAATATCCAGTAGTGCCATTGCTGGGTCATATGGTAGCTCTATTTTTAATTTCTTAAGTTATCTCCACACTGTTTTCCAAAGTGGCTGCATTAACTTGCATTCCCACTGACAGTGTAAGAGGAGTTCCCTTTCTCCACATCCTCTCCAACACTTATTTTTTCCTGTCCTCTTAATTTTGGTCATTCTAACTGGTATAAGGTGGAATCTTTATGTGGTTTTGATTGAATTTACCTGATGGCAAATGATGATGAACATTTTTCATGTGTCTGTTAGCCATTTGTATGTCTTCTTTGGAGAAGTGTCTGTTCATGTCTTCTGCCCATTTTTTAAAAGTGATTATCTGTTTTTGAGTGTTGTAGAACAGAAGAATAAATGTTAAAATGTCTATACTGTCCAGAGCAATCTATACTTTCAATGTCATCCAGATAAAAATTCCACTGGCATTTTTCAAAGTGCTGGAACAAACAATCCTAAAATTTGTATGGAACCAGAAAAGACCCTGAATTGCTAAGGAAATGTTGAAAAAGAAAAACAAAACTGGGAGCATCATGTTGCCTGATTTCAAGCTTTACTGCAAAGTGATAATCACCAAGACAGCATGGTACTGGCACAAAAACAGACATATAGACCAGTGGAACAGAGTAGAGAGTCCAGATATGGACCCTCAACTCTATGGTCAAATAGTCTTCAACAGAGCAGGAAAAAATATCTAGTGGAAAAAAGTCTTTTCAATAAATGGTGCTGGGAAAATTGGACAGTTATGTATGGAGGAATGAAACTTGACCATTGTCTTATAGTATACATAAAGATAAACTCAAAATGGATAAAAGATCTCAGTGTGAGGCAGGAATCTATAAAAATCCTAGAGGAGAATGTAGGCAGTAATCTCTTCGACATCAACCACAGCAACTTCTTTCAAGGTATGTCTCCATAAACAAAGGAAACAAAAGCAAAAACTAACTCTTGGGACTTCATCAAGATAAAGAGCTTCCGCACAGCAAAAGAAATAGTCAACAAAACAAAGAGGCAACCCACGGAATGGGAGAAGATATTCGCAAATGACACTACAGACAAAGGGCTGATATCCAAGATCTATAAAGAACTCCTCAAACTCAATGGTTACTTTCTAGAAATTCCAACAGGTCAGATTTTGAAAGCAACTGAACTGGGAAGGGTTTGCTCACTCTTAATGGAAGTGGGGGCACAAAGATTTCAGTAATATATGAAGGGACCAGCGCAGACTGGGTCATACAAACCATCAATAATAATAGGCTAATCTTCCTTCTAAGACAAAGCCCCACACAGAAAGGAAACTGCTAAGAAATGAGTCCAAATTGAACTGGAAAGGGACAATAGAAGCAAAGGGAAAAGAGAGTCCAGATTATAAGTGGGGGAAGAGAATAAAGCAAGATGTCACATATTCCAATACTTCTCAAAAGCAACTAAAAAGGTTACTTATATCAGCAGTCAAAATTCAGAGAAGCAGAACCACTGAGATGTGTGTTTGTGTGTGTGTGTGTGTGTGTGTGTGTGTGTAAGTATGTCTGAGAACTTGAATAAGGTCAAACTCTGGGAGCAGTCAAGCAGACTTTGTAAGGCTGATATCCTTGTACCTGATCCTGGAGTCTGAAGTTCTCAGGACAGGTGGTCAGGACCACAAGATGTATGTATAGCAAATGAGAGCAAGAACTAGCTAAACTCACAAGCACATGCTGGAAACTCATAAGAATGGACTGAAACCTGTGTCAGATCTTGTTGCATTTGAAACTGGTGCAATGGGCATCGTGCAAAGCCTCTTTGCTATGGAACTAAACATGTATCTGGTCCAGGAGTTGGACAAGTTGAAGGAGAATCCAGGGAAAATGGAGTCTGTCTCTGCTTCATGTTCACAAGGTGAGCTCAGCAAATTATCAACAATGCATGTGAGCTACAAATTGGTCGTTGTTTTACTTCTTCCTTCCAAATCTCCCGGGAGAATCTTACTGCCCTAGCCAGAAAAATACAGTGAAGAGAATTCTAGAAAACACAGTTTGGTTTTGCCAAGTAAACACATCAAAAGCCACCACAGTATCTGAGAACTGTGATATGAAACCATTCTAAGCCATACCTCCATTCTGAAAGTTTAGAAGAACCAAATTTAATGTAAATGCAGTAACAGGAAAGGATTGAAGTCATCCAAACCTTCTACAGAAAACAGAAATTAAAAGCATACAAGAAAAACATTTTGATAAAAAGCTTTTTTAAAAATATACAAATGCAAACAAATGAAATGTATATCCTCATATTTTAAAATAATTTATTAAGAAAATGATACAAAAGATGAGGGAATATCAATTAACAGAACTGAGGGGAAATATTTTTAAAAGAATTGCATTTGATAAATAAACACAGACAAATAATCACAATGTTATGTCAAGAGAAATGAAAGAAGAAGAGAACAGTTAACTTTTTAAAAAGATAAGTAAAAGATTCGAATGAGAAGGATAATATAAAAACTGATCACAAACAAAACAAAACCAAAAAACAGATCAAAGAAGAAAAACCAAAATCAGAGTAAAACAAATATTAGGAGCTGTATTTTAATAAACCTTTCCAAAAATAAGGATTTAAAACTATAGAATGAAAGGATGCAGTGCGTATCTAAGAAAGTCAACTCCTAACAATCAAAACAAGACAGAAAGTATTGAACTTTGAAGAAAAAGGTGGATGTCCTTTGAATATTCAGGACAAAAAGAACAGATAAAGGTCATACGGAACAGAAAGTTAGACTACTCTTAGACTTCTCAAGAGCAGCACCTACGTCAGAAGAAAGAAAAATTATATTTAAAGATACTCATATTTTTAAAAACTGAACTAAAGATATTATAGTCATACAAACTGACTTTCAATTATAGGAAGCAAATAGTCATCAATATGCAAAAACTTAGGCAATATTTTCCAAGAGTCCTTTCTTAGAAATGTGCTGGAGAACAAATTTTGGGTAATAAGTGTTACTGAAGGAAGTGGCATAAAGACCACTTTATAAGCATTACTATTATTATTTGTAGAACCAAGATTAAATATGAGTACAAAAGCAAATATAGCATGTAATAGCTATAGGCTTTGACAACATGCATACAGTAGAATTTTTTTTTTAAGATTTACTTTTTTAGTTTTATAGAATGAGAGAGAGAGAGAGCTTGAGGGGAGAGACAGAGAGAGAGAGAGAGAGAGAATGCCCACTGAGCTTGAAGGCTGAAGTGGGGGTCTTCTCTGAGATCATGACCGGAGCTGAAACCAAGAGACAGACACAACCAACTGAGCCACTCAGGCACCCCACAGTAGAATTTTTTAAAAAGAGGAAGAGCAGATGGAAAAAAAAAAAAACTTAACCACAAAAAAAAAATCACAATTTTTAAAACATTTTTCAGTAATCATTTTGGTGACAGTGTTGATATTGCTGTTTTGAATGTGCTTTGATTGTATTGTGAGATAAAGCAAATGAATATGTAGGTGTTATTCTAATCTGATTATTCCTAGTGCTTTTGAGAGCCAGAATTTTTAGGAGCTCTAAATGTAAGATAGAAAAGCTTAAGTAAGCAGTCCATAATTCTGAATTGGAACTCATCAGGCATTTTATCATAGATGATAGAGATAGATAGATAGATAGATGATAGATAATAGATATATACCCTAAATTTATCTATTGTAGAGGCCGAAAAACATTTGCAACTAAAAAATACCAGGGCTTCATAGAGAAATGGTTAAAATAACTGATTTCAGGTCCTGGGAAGGAAAAGTACAAGATGAGAAGAGAAGGTCAGAATACTTACAACAGATTGCAAGGCCATTATCAAGGACTAGTAGAGTCGTGTTAAAAAACTTGGGGTCAACCAGAAGAACCTCTCACTCATCAAAGATAGGACAATTTGATGATCAGTAAGGATAAGGACAGAATAGGTTTAAATACACTGAAGAAGTGTAAATCTGTGAGCTCATAATGATGTAAGACATTCATCCAGGTCCTCCAAGAAGCAGATGCCAAGGTGGGGTGAAATGTGCAAGGGTTTTATTGGAAGAAGTGACCTTGTGAGAGAAAACAGGGAGTGGAATAGAGTGGCTATCAAACTGCAGTGTTAAGTCTGATCCTAAGCAAATGGAGGAGGGGGGGAAATGTTGGGTGGAAAGCCTAGACGGCCATTCAGTAAGGTTTAGTAAGGCCATTGGGAGACCTCCAGCCAAAGGTGGTTGGTTATCAGAGTTCTGTCTCCCAGGAACAAAGAACAACCTGTCAAGGGCAAATCCTCAGTACAGGCAAGGAGATGGATTCCATCGCTCTCATAAGCTGAGACTCTTGTGTTATCTGATTTTGGAGGTCTGCATGGTCTCTCTCTCTCTCTCTCTCTCTCTGTCTCTCTCTCTCACTCACACACACACACACACACACACAATTAGATTAATTACATTTATAGGATTCTAAGGTGCCAGTTCTGTTTTGCAAACTCATAAATAAAAGGAAAGACTCAAACATCTATCCTGCCTTTCTTATGCAAACTACCACTGGGAAATAAATGGCAGATGTTGGGATATATTTAAATGAAGAAGGAAAAAGCTGGAGCATCACTATTTTGCAACATGTATAAATTAAAGATCTAAGCACTGCCAACTAAGAATATATGGCTGCCAACTACAAAAAAAGGTATAATTAGACTGCTATATGTCCCTTGACAATGAAATCAACAGCACCATCAAAATAATTTTCCTCCCAGAGTAAAATCTGGATCAGATTAAGTTTATAGACCCAATCACTACTTTGAACGAAAAATTGCAGAACTGTTTTTTTTTTCAACAAAAATGTTCAAGTTTAAAAAGATACAATTGGGTATTAAGGAGGGCACATATTGCATGGAGCACTGTGTGATGCATAAACAATGAATCTTGGAACACTGAAAAATAAAATAAAGTTTAAATTAAAAAAATTAAAAAATATACAGAGGGGTGACAGACATATTTTTAAAAGTCAAGCTAAGCTAAATTATGGTGGTTGGGGCTGCTCAGCTAGGTAATAGAAGTATAAAGAAAAGTAATAACGGATTTCCATGGAGTCTAGAACAGTAGTTTTCTTGCCATGGGAGGAAGGTGCTTGTTTTGAGAAAGGGGCATGAGGTTTCTGGAGTTGCTGCCAACTTCTCATTTATGAATTGGGTTAAAAGGATATCCATCGTATAACTCTTTCAGTGGTACATTTGCTCTAAGCAGTTTCCTGTATTTGTATATTTTTGGCATTGAAAAATTCAAAATTTGGGAGCACCTGAATGGCTCAGTGGGTTAAGCTTCTTCCTTCGGCTCAGGTCATGATCTCAGGGTCCTGGGATCAAGCCCCATGCCGGGCTCTCTGCTTGTGGGAAGCCTGCTTCTCCCTCTCTCTGCCTGCCTCTCTGCCTACTTGTCATTGCTGTCTATCAAATAAATAAATAAAATCTTTTAAAAAAAAGAAAAATTCAAAATTTGATGGGAGAGACATTTATAGACATTTATAGACATATAACAGAAAAAACTCACCACATAAAAACATTCTCTAAAACAAATATTAAATATGAATACATAACCTAGAGGGAAGGCCAGTGAGGGAAGAAGCAATATATGTTGACAAATTAACTAAACATTGCCTATATAAAGTCTATTGCCATCCTTAACTAAATAGTAGGTGCAGAAAGTAACTTTCTGGATCCAGGTCTAGGGAAGATGGAGTAAACACAAGCCAATCTTCCTATCTCACTGACCACCCATTATACAACCTGAACTGGATGCATAGACAGCCATCTAAAACTCTGAAAATAAATATAAGCTGGCAGATCAAAGGAAACCATCAGAATTCAAAATACTAATGAACTGGCAGTGCATTTGCCATATTTTCCTTGTATATTCCCCAGTCTGAAAACAACACAGCTGGAAAACCAGAATGAGCATTGTGGTACAAAGAGACCTCCAACTGAAGCCCTCTAGTTGAGCTGAAAGACTACGGAAGAAAAATGATGAATGAAGGAACTCCCTCGTGCTTTCTCTCCATTTTCTCAGTTCTTGCAGCCTAGTGTCCAAGGCAGTTCTGTGATGATGGAGCAGCAGCAGCAAAAGTAGCCAGCAACAGAGTACTGCGGGAGCTAAATCTCCGAGGGAGGAAGCTTCCTCTAACATTTGTTGTGGCTACAGATCCAAGAAGGCAGAGTCTATCTTAGGATTCTTTGCTCTCTGTCTTCCATATCATGGGCCTTTATGTATGGTGCAATGATGGAACTGGGCATTTCCTGGCCAGGCGGCCAAAAGTGGGACCAGCAGTGAACACAAAAGTACTCTCCAACCTATACCTTCATGGATCTGATTCTAATCAACATACTAAATACTTTAAGAGTTGAGATAACCAACCGACCTGTGCCCAGGTATTTGACTGACAGCTGGGTTGCACAGATACAAGATAGCTCTGAATCACGCTAAAAGGAACAAAACACTGAACTGGTATTGGAACCACAGCCTACATAAGGCTAAAATATAAATATTATCATTCTTCATAGGACTTAAACAAGTCCCAGGGTCTCATAATATTCAAAGTATGTAAGATAAAAATCCAAAATTATTCAGCATGTGAAGAAAACAACAACCCCCCCCAAAAAAAAACCCAAGCAAAACAACCTCAATTTGCATTAGGAAAATCACCAGACAAAGTTTGACAAGGCAAGAAACAACAAATGTGGAGAGGCTGTGGAGAAAGGGGAACGCTCTTACACTGTTGGTGGGGAGGCAAGTTGGTGCAGCCACTTTGGAAAACAGTCTGGAGGTTCCTCAAAAAATAAAAAAAAAATAGAGCTATGACCCAGCAATTGCACTACTGGGTATTTATCCCAAAGATACAGATGTAGTGAAAAGAAGGGCCATATGCACCCCGATGTTCATAGCAGCAATGGCCACAATAGTCAGACTGTGTAAAGAGCCAAGATGCTCTTCAACAGATGAATGGATAAAGAAGATGTGGTCCTATCATATGCACAATGGAATATTACTTAGCCATCAGAAAGGTTGAATACCCAAATTTTACATCAACACGGATGGGACTGGAGGAGTTTATGCCAAGTGAAATAAGTCAGGCAGAGAAAGAATTATCATATGGTTTCACTTATTTGTGAAGCATAAGGAATAGCATGGAGGACATTAGGAGAAGGAAGGGAAAAATAAAGGGGGGAAGTTGAAGGGGGAGAGGAACCATGAGAGACTGTGGACTCCAAGAAACAAACTGAAGGTTTTAGAGGGGAGGGGTTTGGGGGATGGGTTAGCCCATTGATGGGTATTGAGGAGGGCATGTATTGCATGGAGCACTGGGTGTTAAATACAAACAATGAATCATGGAACACTACATCAAAAACTAATGATGTACTGTATGGTGACTAACATAACACAATAAAAAAGAAAGGAAAAGAAAAGAAAATTGCCAGACATCTATGATGAAATGTTGGCATTCATTCTCTGAGAAATCTCTGAGGTGGGTTGGGGTACCAGGTGGTGGGTATTATAGAGGGCACGGCTTGCATGGAGCACTGGGTGTGGTGAAAAAACAATGAATACTGTTTTTCTGAAAATAAATAAATTGGAAAAAAAAACTGCTCACATGAGCAATCGTGAGCCCTCTTCAAACTAGTTAAAACTGAAAGTTTCAACAAATAAGTAGAAGATACGAAGAAGAGCCAAATGAAAGTTTTAGAATGAAAAAATATGATACCTGAAATAAACCTACTGTAATGATTCCATGGCAGAAAGGGGATGATAAAGGAAAGGATTAAAGAATTTATCATTAGAAATTATCTAATTTGAACAAAATACAGAAAACAAAATTAACAGCCTAAACGACAAACAAGGTAATGACAGCAGACCCAAATTTATGTTATCAGAGTCCAAAAACAAGAGGATAAGGGGTGAGATGCCTAAAATATATTTGAAGAAATAATGGCTGAAAATTTCCTCAGTTCAGCAAAAACAAAGCAAAGCAAAACAAAACAAAACTATAAACTTACAGATTCAACATGTTCTACAAATCCCAAACAGGATAAGCTGAAAGACATTCATGCCCAGACACGTCATAATCATACTTCTGAGAACTAAAGACAAATATAATAATTTTGAAAGGACCTTCACAAAAGTGAAACATCCCTGTAAGGAAACATTGATTTGAATGACAGCAGGTTTCTCATCAGAGGCCAAGAAGTGGCATCACGTTTTTAAAGTACTGAAAAGAAAGAATTGCTAACCCAGAATTTTTTATCTAAAGAAAATACTGTTCAACAATAAATGTATGACCAAAAAAAATGACTTCTTTTTACCCCAAAGATGAGTTATTACTTCATTGGATACAGGATCCCTAGACTACCATAACTTTATTTCAGTAGATTACAGATGAGTCTTCTTTTACAAGTTTCAATTTAAGATGTGTGTGGTTTACCTTATGTAACTTCTATTTTAATTTAATATACAAGAAATAGAACAAAAACAATAGAAAAGTAGATTTTGAGGGAAAGTATACAGTTGATTTTAAAATTTATATATGGGGACGCCTGGGTAGCTCCATGGGTTAAAGCTTCTGACTTCAGCTCAGGTCATAATCTCAGGGTCCTGGAATCGAGCCCCCACATCGGTTCTCAGTGGGGAACTTGATTCCCCCACTCTCTCTGCCTGACTCTATGCCTGCTTGTGATATGTCTCTGTCAAATAAATAAAATCTTTAAACAAATAAAAATAAAATTTATATAGAAAGGTAAGAAGAGCCAAAGTGAAGTTGCGAGCACAGATAGAACATGAGAACAGAATACAGGGCATAGAAACACACCATCATATTTGCTGTCATATGATGTAGAACAAAAGTAAAATTGTAATTCAAAGAAGATAGATTGTCCTTTCCACAAATATGTTAAGACAACTGCACATCCACACAGAAAAAAATAACCTTGAACCCTACCTTACCTCAGAGCATAGACAAACATTGATGATAAATGAATCTCAGCTCTAAATGTGAAAGATAAAATAGTAGACCTTTTTGAAGAGATATAGAAAAATAACTTTCTGATTTTAGAGCAGGAAAATATTTCTTGAACAAGACAGAAAAAACATCAACCTTAAATAAAAACTGTATAAGTTGTACTATACTAAGGTTAGTAAATTTTATGTGTCAAAATGTGTCTTCCAAGAGTGAAAAGGAAGGCACAAGGTGGAAGAAGATAATTGTAGAGCATTTTTAATGACAAAAGACTCATATCTAGACCATAGAATTTCCAGAAATGAAAAGGAAAAAGAAAGTCTATTCAATAAAAAAAAAAAGGTTAAAAAGCTCTGAATAAGACCTTCACAAAAGAAGCTATTTAAATTGTGAATGAATAAATGAAAAGCTCCTGAGCTTCATAAATTAATGAGGAAACAGAAAATTAATACCATTAATTCCATCCAAAATGCTTATAATAAAAGGGAAAGAAATCAAGTGTTATAAGAATGTGGAGTAACCAACATTCAACAGAGATGTACACGTTCACTAAAAGAAGAGTTATAAGAAATGGTGACAATGGAGCTATTCTTTTTTTTTTTAAAGATTTTATTTATTTGACAGAGAGAGATCACAAGTAGGCAGAAAGGCAAGGAAAGAGAGAGAGAGAGGAGGAAGCAGGCTCCCTGCCGAGCAGAGAGCCTGATGTGGGACTCGATCCCAGGACCCTGAGATCACGACCCGAGCTGAAGGCAGAGGCTTAACCCACTGAGCCACCCAGGTGCCCCAATGGAGCTATTCTTAATTGCTTCAAACTGGAAAATACTCATCTGTGGCCCACCAACAGCAGAAAGGTTTGTGGCTATTTATATGACATAATATTATATAATGAAGAAAATCAATGAATTGCTGCTGCATGCAACAAAATATGGATAAATACTACAAATATAAATTTGAGCAAAAATGGTCTGACAAGAGAGTGCATTGTGCAATTCAGTAGTAGGTAAAACTATCTATGATCTTAAAAATCAAGACAATGCTACCCTTTGAAAGCTAAAAACTGGAATGGAAGAAAAGAATGGAGTGCTGGCCATACTCTTTTTCTTGATCTCAAGTCTCACAAACTCATGATATTTTCTGTTTGTATGTTATGATTCCAGAACAAATGACAAAATGCAACACCAAATTGGGCGGTTCACCAGCTAATTCTTCTAATGATTTCAGGAGGAAATAACACAAAATTTACACAAAATGCTTTACAATATAGGAAATTAGGAATAATTTCCAACTCATTTTATGAGGTCAGCATAGTTTAGATTACCCAAACCATACAAGATTATTTCTAAAACAAGGAAATCTCAGGGATGTTCCATTGATAACCACAGATGCACAGTTCTAAGGAAAATGGTTACAAAACAAATTCAACGATTTTTTAAAAGATTTTATTTATTTGTTTGACAGAGGGAGAGAGATCGCAAGTAGGCTGGGAGGCAGGCAGAGAGAGAGAGAGAGAGAGGGAAGCAGGCTCCCTGCTGAGGAGAGAGCCCGATGTGGGGTTCGATCCCAGGACCCTGAGATCATGACCCAAGCTGAAGGCAGAGGCTTTAACCCACTGAGCCACCCAAGTGCCCCTCAACAATATTCTAACAAATAATAATAACTAAGTTTAAGTGGGTTATTTTTTAGGACTAGAAGGTAGGTAGGAGCAGGGCAACAGTGCATCTCCTACTTCGGAGGCAGTTTTAATCCCAGCTAAAATCTCCTAGCAAAGAAGGGCTGCTATTATAAAAGGTACCAGTTGTAAGACAAATAAGGTTTCAGCAGGGGTTGCTCGATACTGATTACCATCTAGGAGCACTTTTAGCATAACATACTTGGATTGTCTACAATATTTAATATAAATAAATCTGCAATTTATGAGCTACATCTGCATTAAACAATTGGTGAGTCACATAGCCAAACAGGACTAAGGAGTCGCCAGAATATAAAAGTTAAGAGATAATTGAACAACACTGTATTTCAGACTCATAGCTTCCAGAATTGGAAGACAATAAATCCCTGTGCTTAAAACTACTCAAGTTTTGATGTTTTGTTATGGAAGACCCAGGTGAATTATTGAATACCTTCTCAGCTTGAGATCAGAAGTGAAACAAAACAGTATGATATCATTTCAATTAAATATTGGATGTGATTGTCCTAGCTAGTGAAATAAGTCAAGAAATAGAAATGATAAATAAATCCTTAAAAAAATTTAGGGTGCCTGAGTGGCCCAGTCAGTTAAGTGTCCAGCTCTTGGTTTGGTCTTAGGCCATGTCCTCATGGGTCATGAGATTGATCCCCATATCAGGCTCTGTGTTCTCAAATGGAGTGGAGAGTCGGCTTGAAAGTTCTCTCCCTCTGGCCCCCGCTGCTCAGTCTTACTCTCTCAAAGAAAAAAAAAAAAAAAAGAATAAGAATTGGGAAAAATGTTGGCAGTTGTTTTGACTGTGAACATTTAGAAAAATCTATAGAAAAACTTACAGAATTAATAATAAGTTTGGAATTTCATGGGGTATAAGACCAATATGTGAATATAAAATATATTTCTATACATGAAAAAGTTATAAAATGAAAATATTTTATTTTATTTTATTTTTTAAAAGATTGTATTTATTCATTTGACAGATCACAAGTAGGCAGGAAGGCAGGCAGAGAGAGAAAGGGAAACAGGCTCCCCGCCAAGCAGAGAACCTGATTCGGGGTTCAATCCCAGGACCCTGGGGTCATGACCTGAGCTGAAGGCAGAGGCTTTAACCCGCTGAGCCACCCAGGCTCCCTAAAATGAAAAAAAAAATTAAATATCTTTTGACATCATTAAAAAATCAAATGTCTATGAATAATTCTTATGAAGGTTTTTCTTTCTCAAAATATCTACACTGAAAACTACAAAATGTATTTTAAAGATTTTATTTATTTATTTATTTGAGAGAGAGAGGGAAGAGGGTTAAAGTAGGGGAAGGAGCAGAGGTGGAGAATCTCAAGCAGACTCCTCACAGAACATAGAGCCTGATACATAGTTAGATCTCATGACACTGAGATCACGACCTGAACTGAAACCAAGAGTCAGATACTTAACTGACTGTCAAAGAGGCACCCCTAAAAATGACAAAATATTATTGAGAGAAATTAGAGAAGATCTAAATAAACAGAAAAAAACACAATGTTCATAGATTAGAAAACTTAATATGGTAAAGACACCAATTCTTCCCAAATTGATCTAAAAATTCTGTAGAATGTCCCCAAATTATAAAATGAACAATAATTATATTAAGATAAAAAAGGCTGAGAATACCCAAAGTGATCTTGAAGAAATTGAAAAAAGAGGAGAGAATTCACATTACCAGAGTTATAAAGTCTTATTACAATGCTATAGTAGTTAAGAGAGTCTGATGTCGCTTTAAGTACATCAGACCCACATAGGTATTGCCATCTGAGCAACAAAGGTGATGTGCTAATAGAGGGAGAAAATAATTACCTTTTCATTGAATAAGATTGGGTTGATTGGATATCCATATAAAATAATAAATCTCTATTCCTACCATACTTCACAGCATACACAAAGCTTAATTCCAGATGGGTGAAAAGTCTCAACGTGAAAGGTAAAAATCATAATACTCTTAGGAAAAAAATAAGACAATATCTTCATGATTTGGGGATGAACAAAGAAATCTAAAGGAAGATACAAAAAATGCAAACTGTGATTAGAAATCTTGAGAAATTAGACTATGCTGAGAGTAAAAACATCTGTTCCTCAAAAGATAACATTAAAAAAGTACAAATGAAAACATCGAGTTAAAAAATGTTTGCAATAGGGGCGCCTGGGTGGCTCACTGGGTTAAAGCCTCTGCCTTCAGCTCAGGTCATGATCCCAGGGTCCTGGAATTGAGCCCCATGTCCGGCTCTCTGCTCTGCAGGGAACCTGCTTCCTCCCCTCTCTCTCCTTGCCTGCCTCTCTGCCTACTTGTGATTTCTTTCTCTCTGTCAAATAAATAAAAATCTTAAAAAAAATGTTCGCAATATATATGTTTGATAAAGGACATATAATCTGAATAATGAATTCCTACAAATAACTAAGAAAAAGACAACCTAATAGAAGAACGACAAAAGAGAATATTCAAAATATCTATAAACATATGAAAAGCTACCCAACTTCCTTAGTCTTCAAGGAAATGCAAATTGAAAGCCACAATGAAATAAAATTATCCATAAGCCAGAATGTCTGAAATTAAATCAAAGACAAGTGGATAAGTATGCAAAGCAACTAGATCACTCACACTGTGGTAGGAGTGTAATTAGAGCAAGTGCTTTGGGAAATTGACTGTATCTTCTAAACCTGAATATTTGCAAGTTCTAGGAATAGCAGGGCTCTCCACAGAAACATATACGTATATGTATATTGATTATAGGATATTGACTCATATAATTAGGCCAACAAGTTCCAAGAACTGTAGGGTGAGCCAGCAAGCTAAAGATTCAGGAGAGCTAATGATGTATTTCCAATTCAAAGATAGGAAAAGCCAGCGTCCCAGTTTGAACACACACAGGCACAAGGAATTCTCTCTTACTTGGGGGATGGTCAGTCTTTTTGTTCTGTTAACACTATAGAGGAGAATCTGCTTTGCTTGGTTTACTGGTTTAAATGTCAATCTCCTTCAAAAACACACCCATAGTGAAATTTTGACTTCTTCCTTGACGATTTGGATGGCTTTCATTATCCCCAGACGATATGATATTCTATGTAGAAAACCTAAAAGACTCCACCAAAAAATTGCTAGAATGGATACACGAATTCAGCAAAGTCATAGGATATAAAATCAACATACAGAAATCTGTTGCATTTCTATACACCCATAATGAAGAAGCAGACAGAGAAATCAAGGCATCAATCCATTTTAATTGGACCCAAACCCATGATAACTAGGAATAAACCTAACCAGAGATAAAAGATCTGTACTCTGAAAACTATAAAACATTTATGAAAGAAATTGAAGACAATACAAAGTAATGGAAAAACAGTCTATGCTCATGGGTTAGAAGAATAAATATTGTTAAAATGTCTCCTCTACCCAAAACAATCTACACATTTAATGCAACCCCCATCAAAATACTATGAGCATTTTTCAGAGCTAGAACAAATAATCCTAAAATTTGTATGGAACCACAAAAGACCCCAAATAGCCAAAGCAATCTTGAAAAGGAAAACCAAAGCAGGAGGCATCACAATTCCAGTCTTCAAGCTGTATTATCAAGCTGTAAGCTTTGATGGTATGGTACGAACACAAAAACAGACATATTGATCAGTGGAGCAGAATAAAGAACCCAGAATTGAACCCACAACTCTATGGTCAGTTAGTCTTCCACAAAGCAGGAAAAAATATCAATGGAAAAAAGACAGTCTTGGGGCACCTGGGTGGCTCAGTGGGTTAAGCCTCTGCCTTTGGCTCAGGTCATAATCTCAGTGTCCTGGGATCGAGCCCAGCATCGGGCTCTCTGCTCAGCAGGGAGCCTGCTTCCCTTCCTCTCTCTCTGCCTGCCTCTCTGCCTACTTGTGATCTCTCTCTCTGTCAAATAAATAAATAACATTAAAAAAAAAGACTGGGAAAATTGGACAGCCACATGTAGAAGAATGAAACAGGACCACTTTCTTACAGTGTACACAAAACCAAATGCAAAGTGGATGAAAGACCAGGAAACAAATAAAGTCCTAGAGGACAACACAGGCAGTAACCTCTTTGGCATCAGGCATAGCAACTTCTTACTAGGTATATCTCCTAAGGCAAGGGAAAACAATACCAAAAATGAACTATTGGGACTTCATTTAGATAAAAAGTTTCTGCAGAACAAAGGAAACAATCAACAAAACTAAAAGGCAGCCTGTAGAATGGGAGAAGATATTTGCAAATGACATATCTGATAAGGGGTGAGTATCCAAAATCTATAAAGAACTTATCAAACTCAACACCCCAAAAAACAAATAATCCAGGTAAAAAAGGGCAGAAGACAGGAATAGACATTTTTCCAAAGAAAACATCCAGATGGTCAACAGACACATGGAGAGATGCTTAACATTACTCATCAACAGGGAAATACAAATCAAAACCATGATGAGATAGCACATCACACCTAGTTGAATGGCTAACATTAACAACACAGGAAACAACAGTTGTTGGTGAGGATGTGGAGTAAGGGGAACCCTCTTACACTGTTGGTGGGGATGCAAACTAGTGACCACTCTAGAAAACAGGATGGAGTTTCCTTAAAAAGCTAAAGATAGAACTACCTTACAATCCAGCAACTGCACTACTAGGTATTTACCCAAAGGACACAAAAATACTGAATCAAATGGGCACATGCACCCTGATGTTTATAGCAACGCTATCAACCATAGTCAAATTATGGAAAGAGACAAGATGTCCATCAACTGATGAATGGACCAAGAAATGGTAATAGAATATCACTCAGTTATAAAAAAGAATGAAATCTAGCCATTTGCAATGATGTGGATGGAGCTAGAGAATATTATGCTAGGTGAAATAAGTGAGTCAGAGAAAGACAAATACCATATGATTTCACTTATATGAGGAATTTAAGAAACAAAACAGGTGAACATATGGAAGGGGGGAAAAGAGGAAGGCATAAGAGACTCTTAACTATAGAGAAAAATCTAAGGGTTGATGGAAGGATGTTGGTGGGGTATGGGTTGAATGGGTGGTGGGTAGAAGGGAGGGCACTTTTTTTGATGAGCCCCAGGTATTGTATATAAGTGATGAATCATCAGATTTTGCTCTTGAAATCAATATTGTGTTATAACTAGAACTAACAAACTAGAGTTTATTTACTTTTTTTTTTGCTCCTCCCACTCCCCAACTAACTAGAATTTAAATAAAAATTTGAAAACAAGCAAACAAAAAACCAAAAAACCTTCACAGAAACACCCAGAAAAATGTTGGATGTGTATCAAAACTCTAGGCACCCATAGCGCACTCTTGTTAACATGTAAAATTATGCACAGTATTATAACATACAATGGAAATACGTACACATGTTCCCTAAAAGAAACGTTCACCCAAATTCATTGCAACATTATTAGTTATAACTTTACACTAGAAACAGCTGTTTTTCATCAATAGTAGGTATGGGGTTGTAGTACTATAATCGGTATAGTACTTTAATCAGGTACTATCTGACAATTAGGATGAAGAAACTGAATCTTCACCCAACACAAAACTAAAACTCAAACACAATGTTGAGTGAAAGAAATCAGACCTCAAAGAATATATGCTGTAAGAATCAATTAATATGAATACAAAAAAGGGGAACCCTCTTACACTGTTGGTGGGAATGCAAGTTGGTGCAGCCTCTTTGGAGAACAGTGTGGAGATTCCTCAAGAAATTAAAAATAGAAGTTCCCAAGACCCTGCCATTGCACTCCTGGGTATTTACCCCAAAGATACAGATGTCGTGAAAAGAAGGGCCATCTGTACCCCAATGTTTATAGCAGCAATGGCCACGGTCGCCAAACTATGGAAAGAACCAAGATGCCCTTCAACGGATGAATGGATAAGGAAGATGTGGTCCATATACACTCTGGAGTATTATGCCTCCATCAGAAAGGACGAATACCCAACTTTTGTAGCAACATGGACGGGACTGGAAGAGATTATGCTGAGTGAAATAAGTCAAGCAGAGAGAGTCAATTATTGTATGGTTTCACTTATTTGTGGAGCATAACAAATAGCATGGAGGACATGGGGAGATAGAGAGGAGAAGGGAGTTGGGGGATATTGGAAGGGGAGGTGAACCATGAGAGACTATGGACTCTGAAAAACAATCTGAGGGTTTTGAAGGGGTGGGGGTGGGAGGTCGGGGTACCAGGTGGTGGGTTTTGTAGAGGGCACGGATTGCATGGAGCACTGGGTGTGGTGCAAAAATAATGAATACTGTTATGCTGAAAATAAAAAAATAAATTGAAAAATATGAATACAAAAGCATTCAAATTAACCCTCTAGTATTAGAAGTCAGAAGAATCATGACTCTGGCAGGAGAGCTAGTAACTGAAAAGGAATTTCCTGCTTTTGTAGCTAATATTTTGTGTCTTGATCTGGGCCCTGATTACAAGATGCTTTAATTTTGTAAGTTCACCCAGTGGTACTTTTAAGATTTTTAAGATTTGGGTTGTTCTTTATTTTGTGCTCCATCAACAAAATGTCTGTCTTAAAGTGGAGCTGAAATAAAGCACATTTAGAAAACAAAAGCTTGAACGATTTTAAAATCATTAGATCTTAAGTGTGGTAACATCACAGGGAAGTGTTTCTGAAAAAGTAAAATAATCAGAGCCTGAGATACAAATAGAAAAAATATGGTTAAGATACATGGGAATCATGGAATAAATACAGACAAATATCTATTGATTAAAACAATAATAGTAAAAATAACAACTAAACAACAATAATGATGCATAGATTCATGGGTAAAAAGCAAGGAAGAAATGAAACTTCCAGTGGTGACAGAATATAATACTAGAATGCTATAGTCACATTGAAAGTGCTCTAAGTTCCTTGTGTTGGAGGAAGGAGAATACAATGCTTAACTTTAAACCATGGTATACTAGATATTCACTTTAAGGGTTATGAGTAGGAAAGCTATACTCTTCAAGCCATGAAAGAGTAAGTGTACCATAAACAGCTATAAAATTATCAGACAACTGTTTTTAGATGTTGGGTAACAGGCAGTGTAAGACTGATTTCAGAATGGAAAGAAAAAAGCAAGCAAATTTGTGAAAAAGCTAACCAGGAGCCTTTGGCCAAGAACTTGACTGCACCTCAACAGAAGAAACTCCCCAAAACCTAAGGGACATTACCTGTTATGGGGATGAAACTTGAACAGAGAGGCCAGGTATATGCTGACTGATGTTGGCGTTCTGGACCAGTCAGAGTGGAGACGCTTTGCCAAGTACCTTGGTCATTCAGTTGTGATCCCAGAAAAGCCAAGACTTAAGATTAGTATCACATTTTTTAGTAAGAGCTAGGCTATGGACTAAATTTATAACTTAGGAGAAATAATACACCTAAACAAAGAATAAAACCAATAAAACCGGGGACAGAATAACACCCTATTAATAACTGCCTGCCAGAACAAAACTTAATATTCTTTAAAGCACTTACTACAATGTATCATCTATAATCTCTGACATAATTAAAAAATGAGTAAACACATGAGAAGTAGAAAAAATGTTTCTCGTTATTAAGAAGAAAAAAGATAGTCAATAGAAACAAAATCCAAGGAGATCTAGACGTTGGAAATAACAGAGAAGGATATTAAGTCAACTCTTATGAGTTTCTTCTAAAACATAAGAATATATTCATAAGGAATGATCATACTGGGAACCTTGTATCCTGTCATGCCAGAATTCTGTATCCACCAAAAATGTTCTTAAAAATGAAGATAAAATAAAGGAAAGTAACAGCTGTGATTATGTGTTTCCAGGAGACGTACCCTGTAAGAAATACCAAAAGGAAGTTCTACAAGGAATGAGATGGAAACTAGGAAAGTAAGAAGAGCTCCACAAAGTTATTAATAATTATGAAAGATTATCTCTTTTTCTTAATTTTATTTTTAAAAAACTCAACATTTTTTTTAGATTTTATTTTTAAGTCATCTCTACACCCATTATGGGGCTGGAACTTACAACTGCATGATCAAGAGTCACATGCTCTCCCAACTGAGCCAGCCAGGAATGCCTCAACTCACTATTTAAATAAAAAAGCTATAACATTGTAATGTGAGTTTTATTAACCATGTAGTTGTAAAATATATGATAATAATTGTACAAAAGACAAGAGAAGTAAACAGAATTTTACTGATGTAAGATTTTATGCTTTATAGGAATTAGTATAATAGTAACCGTAACAGACAGTTGTAAGTTAATGATGCATTTGCAATTCCTAGAGCAAACACCCAATAAATGCAAAATAGTGTAATTAAAAATGCAACAGAGAAATTAAAATGCAATAGTATATACGATTTTGGTGAACAACAACAACAACAATAAAAAACCGGAAAGTAGGAATAGAGGTACAAACAATGCATTGGTTAACTAGAAAATATATATCTAAATGATAGACTTAACCTAACCAATAAGCAATAATTATATTGAATGTAGATGGACCAACACTTTAAGTAATATCTGAAGTATTTATGCTGTAAAAAAGCAACAAAACCTGTATGCCATCTCTAAGACGTATTTTAAATATGAAGCCAAATTGCAAGTAAGAGATTTTTTAAAAAGGTGTGACATGCAAACAGTAAGCATGGAAAGCTGGTGTAAGCATATTTATATGAAATTAACCAAAGAGAGTGATTGGAATTAAAGAACAATATTTTATAATGTTAAAAGAGTCAATTTATCAACCTAACAGTCATTAATGCCCATATGAATAATAACAGATTCAAAATTCATGAAGCAGAACTGGCAAAACTAAAAGGAGATTAGAATAATCATCAAGGACAGTCTCTGAAAAATTAAAAAATCAGAGCGTCTGAGTCGCTCAGTTGGTTTAGTGGCTGCCCTCAACTCAGGTCATAATCCTGTGGTCCTGGAATTGAGTCCTGCATTAGGCTTCTTGCTCAATGGGGAGCCTGCTTCTCCCTCTGCCTCTCTCCCTGTGTCTCTTATGAATAAATAAAATCTTTAAAAAAATAAAAAATCAGTAAGGATACAGAGTATACAAACAACTGTACCAACTCACTTGTCTTATTGACATTTATAGGATACTATACTCAACAACTTCAGAAAACATATTTTTTCAAGTACATATGAGATGTTCACCATGATAGAGCATTTATCATATGCTGGACCAAAATTAAGTCTTAATATAGTTTCAAGTGTTGAAATCATAAAATATTTATTCTCACTACAAATGAATTAAATGAAAACTATGTATCTAAAAGAGACATGAATATTTAGAAACAAAATAGCACACTCAGAAATAAATTATTGGTCAAAGAGGAAATCACACACACAAAATAAAAAAATGTATTGAACTGTAGGTAATGGGTATATAATATACCAAAGTTAGTATGAGCAACTAAGGCAGTACTCAAATGAGATTTTATACCTTAATTTTTATTTTGTTCAAGACTTATTTATTTATTTATTTATTTATTTGAGAGGGAGAGAGAACATGGGAGGGGGGTGTAGTGGACAGGGGCAGAAGGAGAGGTAGAGAGAAACACAAGCAGACTCCAGGCTAAGTAGGGAGCCTGAGTGTGGAGCGCAACGTAGGGCTTGATCCCATGACCCTGAGATCATAACCCCAGCCAAAACCAAGTCAGACACTCAACAAACTGTACCACCCAGGCACACTAAGGGTTTTATATCTTTAAATGCTTGTATTGAAGAGGAAGTCTGAAAGCAATGATCTCAGTTTATACCTTAAGACATGTGTAAAGATCAGTAAGTTAAACACAAAATTGGTAGGAGGAAATAACCAACACAAGAGTAGAAATCAATGAAATATTTTAAGAAAGCAAAGTTGAGAAAATTAACAAAGTAAAAAATTGGTTTTCTGGAAAGATTAATAATATTGGCAAAGCCTGCCAAGAGTCATCAAGAATTAAAAAAGAAAAGAGAGAGAGAGAGAGAGAGAAAACACAAATTACTGAAAATGGGAATGAAGAGGAAATATCATTATATTGTTCTCAGACATAAATATGGTAATACAGGAATATAAAATATAAATACAATAACAAATAAAATAGACAATTAGAAAATGAAACTTGGTAAGTCTTTTTGCAAGAAGAAATTCTGAGTTGCATGATATCTATGAAAACTTGAGTTTATATTAAAAAAAAATTAAACTTCCCACCAGGAAAACTCCAGGCAGATAGCCACTCTCCTCTTCCACTGAAATAACAATTTACCCAAAAGCACATTGGAAGGGGAGATGAACCATGAGAGACTATGGACTCTGAAAAACAATCTGAGGGGTTTGAAGTGGTGGGGGGGTGGGAGGTTGGGGTACCAGGTGGTGGGTATTATAGAGGGCACAGCTTGCATGGAGCACTGGGTGTGATGAAAAAATAATGAATACTGTTTTTCTGAAAATAAATAAATTGGAAAAAAAAAGAAAGAAAACATATAAAGAAATAAAAAAAAAAGAAATAACAAATACATGAAAGACCTTAATACTTTGTTTCTCTTGTTCTCTTTGCTATTGTTCCTTTTGTCCGTCCATGCTTCAGCCTACGCTTTGTCCTATCTTTCAGATCTCTAATTCATTCTTTAGCCATGTCTCATCAGCTGTTAAATCCATGCATTGAATATTTTCTTTAAAAATTTCAAGATTTTCTTTGTCTTCAGTTTCAATACAGTTTGCCCAGTTGTTATTCATTTATTTATTTATTGTATTTGTCTTGCTTAGGTTCTCTGAGATTCCTTCATCTGTGATTTGTCACCTGTCATTAATTTAGGGAAGATCTCAGATATATCACTCAGGTATTTTTTCTGTCTTTGCAGTGTGGCTTTACAAATGTTTCTATCCCACATTTACTGGTGTAGATTTTCCCTCTCTATTGCCTACTTCCTTCCAAGGCATTTCCAATCTATTTTGGTGAAGTTGTGTCCCCTATTGACTGTTTTATTTTTATTTTTTATTCATTTACTTTTTGTTGTTGTTGCTGTTGTTGTTTGTAGATGAGACTGAAAGCCTAGCGCAGACTGAGGTGGATTGGACTTTCCTTGTTGTAGGTGGAATGAGGTCTTGGTATTACCCTCTGGTGAAGACCTTTTCCCTGGGAAGTAAGTCTCTGTTAGGGAGAAGGGATTACCAATGCCTAATCTTCCTCTCCTTTTGCCATGACCATAAGGGAATCTTTCTTATACCCTCACTTTGAGAACCTGGTGTGGTTCCCAGAGGGAAAGAGCCTATAATTGTATGGGGATCTTTCTATGAATGTGACCCTAGGAATTTCTTTTTTTTTTTTTTCATTTCTTAATCTTTTTTTTTCCAATTTATTTATTTTCAGAAAAACAGTATTCATTATTTTTTCACCACAATTTCTTACTCTCAAGCTAGTCCTCATTCAGCCTGCTGACATTGATTAAACTGCTAGTTAAGTCAGTGATCCTACTAGTTTAGGGTGTCTAGCAGCTTCTATTCTAAATGTGAACAAATTTTAGTTGCTATGTGCCTCTGGCTGTGCATGACTCCAAGTTCTGGTGTGGCCATTTGCCTGAATTTTCTTGCTGTAAGGACAGCAGTATGACTACCAAGCTATTTACATGTCAGAGATCAAAGAAGAAGCCCCATCCATTGAACTCATTAATTTAAGTTCTGAGCTTAAGTGTTTAAATTTTTTTTTTTAGTTTTAGACTTTTTTTTCAGTTTTACAAAAAATAGTGCTTACTTTGTGACAACATACTACTTTTGTGTTTAATATCCTTCGAGCACATTAAATATAGTCATCTTTGCAGCACCTGGGTGGCTCAGTGGGTTAAGCATCTGACTCTTGATTTTTGCTCAGGTCATGATCTCAGAGTGGTGAGACTGAGCCCCATGTTTGGCTTTGTGCTGGGCATGGAGCAAGTTGGGGCTCTCTCTATCCCTCTCCCACTGTCTTTCTCTCCCTAATAAAATAATAATAATTACATATATATATAAAATAATAATAACAATAATAATTACATATGTATATATATACATATATAATAATAATAATTACATATATATTACATATATATAAAATATGTGTGTATATATATTTGTGTGTATATAGATATATGTGTGTATATATATTTATATATATTTTATTTATATTTTACATATATATAAAATTACATATATATGTACATATACATTCCATATCTATAATATATACCTCCATATACATATATACACACATACATTTAAAATATACATATGTAAAATATGTATGTGTGTATATATGTATATGGAGATATATATATATATCCATAACATATATATCTCCAAACTCTTTTTCTCTGTTTTATATTTTATAATTTTATATTTATAAAAAAATGTTTTTTTCCTAGTATTTTTTTCCTGTTTGGGAGCCCATCCAGAATACCAAATTGCATTTAGTTACTATGTTTCCTTAGCCTCTTCTGGTGTGTGGCAGTTTCTTAGACTTTCCATGTTTTTGATGAGTGAAAGTTTTTAGAATGTTGCCCAGTTACTATTTCTTGTGTGTTGGATGTTGCATTTGCACAATTGTTACTTAAAATATTTTGAGGCTTACAATAATAACTCCCACCACAGAAGATTCACATTTACCTCAGCCAAGTAACTGGGAGTTCAATTTGGGCTCACTTCAGAGTAATTCCCACACTGATACGGTTCAAAGCTGAGCTGTATCCCCTGAATGGTCTTGTCTACTTCTGATTCACACTTATGTATAATGATATAGCCAATGCAGGTACTAAGACCAGGTAAAAGAGTTTTACTAGCGCTATTTTCCTTTTTGGCCCTCCATCAGTTCTTGTCTTTCTAGCCTCCATGAGGCTAGAAAGTTCATCCTCCTTTAGCTTCCTCTTCTGGAAGTGGCAAATGGCACCTCAGAAAAAGTTTCTCCAAAAACCCAACTGTGTCTTTGCCTTTCTCAAGACCCTTGTCTTTTTTTTTTTTTTTTTTTTTTATTTGACAGAGATCACAAGTAGTCAGAGAGATAGGCAAAGAGAGAGAAAGGAGGAAACAGGCTCCCTGCTGAGCAGAGAGCCCAATGTGGGGCTCAATCCCAGGACCCCAGGATCATGACCTGAGCCTCTGCCTGAGCTGAAGGCAGAGGCTTTAACCCACTGAGCCACACAGGGAACCCAAGACCCTTGTCTTTAGTGGAGACAGTCTGTTCACTGTCTTGTTAGCCCACTGATATTTTCAAATAGATTTAAAAAAAGAATAACTTAAGAAATAACACGGAGGACATGGGGAGATGGAGAGGAGAAGGGAGTTGAGGGAAGTTAGAGGGGGAAATGAACCATGAAAGACTGTGGACTCTGAAAACCAGTCTGAGGGTTTTGAAGGGGCAGGGGTTAGGAGGTTGGGTGAGCCTGGTGGTGGGTAGTGGTGGGTATTAAGGAGGGCACGTATTGCATGGAGCACTGGGTGTGGTGCATAAACAATGAATTCTGTTACACTGAAAAGAAATTTTAAAAAAATTTGAAAAAAAAAGAATACCCCATAAATTGAATTTCTTAATGATATCATAAATGTTCTCATCAATGAAGATGCAGAAACCCACACCAAGTTTATGTAATGAAGTCTTCATTGCTGGGGGGAAAAAAACAACTTTATTGAGGGATAATTTACATACAGTAAGATGCTATGTAGTTTGATTAGCTATAACAAATGTATATACTTGTGTAGCAACCATCATAATCAAGGTATGAAACATTTTCATCATAATAAAAACTTCCTACATGTTTTAAACTCCCCACATGTTCTAAACTCAACAATCTTCATCTCAGGCCCCAAGTAATACTAATATGTTTCTTCACTATAGATTGCTTTAATCTTTTTTTGAGTTCCATAAAATGGAATCATATGGTGTACATACTTTACCATCTGGCTTCTTTCTTTAAGCAGAATGCCAAACAGAATTTTAAAGTATATTTTGACTAATATTCTAATTGTTCTCAATGAGTCTTTCAGAATTATCAATTCTGCCATTACAGAAATTGGAAATTTCTTGTTAATTTACTCTTGGAATATGAAATTTAGGATTGGCTGGTAAATCTTCACAAAATAATATTTCATGATTTTGAATGATGACATTAAATTTACAGTCCAATTTGGAGACCACTGACATCTTTTTAAAAAAATTTATTTTTTTTCAGCATAACGGTATTATTGTTTTTGCACCACACCCAGTGCTCCATGCAATCCGTGCCCTCCATAATACCCACCACCTGGTTCCCCCAACCTCCCTCCCCCCGCCCCTTCAAAACCCTCAGATTGTTTTTCAGAGTCCATAGGCTCTCATGGTTCACCTCCCCTTCCAATTTCCCTCAACTCCCTTCTCTCTAACTCCCCTTGTCCTCCATGCTATTTGTTATGCTCCACAAATAAGTGAAACCATATGATAATTGACTCTCTCTGCTTGACTTATTTCATTCAGCATAATCTCTTCCAGTCCTGTCCATATTGCTACAAAAGTTGGGTATTCATCCTTTCTGATGGAGGCATAATATTCCATAGTGTATATGGACCACATCTTTCTTATCCATTTGTCCGTTGAAGGGCATCTTGGTTCTTTCCACAGTTTGGCGACTGGACCACTGACATCTTTTAATAGGGTGAATTTTCCTAGCTATAAATCCATCATCTTTCCATTTATTAAACTAAGTTGAAACTAAACAATGTCTTAAAATATTCTCAAAATAAAAGTTAGGCAAGCTTGATTGATTGAGTTCTAGGTAGTAGGTTGCTGGTATTATAAATAAGCTACTGTAAAGAATTTTTTATAAGGTTGTTGAGCTGTATAGAGACACTTAAAGTAATATTGAATAGAAAATACAGTAGCGAGTAACTTTATACTGTTCCTGATTTTAAGGATACCTTAAATGTAACCAGAGAGGGAAACAAAACAGAAAAGACTCTTAATCTCAGGCAAGAAACTGAGAGCTGTTAGAGTGGAGGGGGGTGGGATGGATGGGGTGACTGGGTGATGGACATTGGAGAGGGAATGTGCAATGGTGAGCACTGTGAATTGGCAACACTGATGAATCACAGACTGGTGCCCCAGAAACAAATAATACATTATATGTTAACTTAAAAAGTTCAAAAAAAGAATACCTTCGATGTTTGAATATTAAACAAAAAATTAAATTTTAAAGATATATGATATCATTAGAAGCAGTAAAAGTGTTTGATGAAATTAGATACAAATTTATAGTACACCTTTAAAAACAAAAACATAACAAAATTAGGGGTACCACGTGGTGGATATTATAGAGGGCACGGATTGCATGGAGCACTGGGTATGGTGAAAAAATAATGAATACTGTTATGCTCAAAATAAATAAAAAATAAATTTTAAAAATGTACAAAAAAGTAAATAAACTATTTGTCTCCATGAAAAAAAAAATTAGGAGTGAAAGAGAATGGCTTTATTCTACTCAAGTGAATATTGGAAAGCAACCTACAACAATATTTGATGGTAAAAACTAAACCCTTTCCTTCTAAGACTGTGAAAAAGGCAAGGATGTCCTCTCTCCTCACTCCTATTCATTATCATCTTGGAAGACAAGGGAAAGAAATAAATTGTATACAGATTGGAATGGATAAAATAAAAGCACCTTTATTCTCAGACAATATGATTGCTTATGTGAAAAACACCAAAGAATCTACCCTCTTACCATCCCCCCACCCCAGCCTGGGGAGCAGGGGGAACAACAACAAAACCTTGTGGAAGTAATTTAATGAGTACAGCAAGCACACAGGATATAAAGTCAATATACCAAAGTAAACTGCTTTTCTGTATACCAAGAAATTGGAATTTGAAATTCAAAGAGTGATACCATTTACAATAGCACTAAAAAAATGAGGTGCTTTGGAATACATCTTACAAAATATGTACAAGATATATTATGCAGAAAACTGCAAAATATAAATGAGAGAAATCAAAAAAGATATAAATACATTTTTAAAATTCCATGTTCATGAATTAGAAGAATTACTATTTTTAAAATATCAGTTATTCCCAATTTGATCTATAGATCCAACAAAATTCAAATTAAAAATCTATAGGGGGCAACTATAAAACTACAAAACTTTAGGAAAAAAATCCATGTGACCTTGGGTTTGCTGAGAAGTCTTTACATCCAACTAAAAGCACAGTACATGAGAGAAAAAGATGATAACTTGTATTTGTTAAGATTAAAAACTGTCCTGCAAAAATATTGTTAAGAGAGTGAAAAGACAATTCATCAATAAGGAGAAAAACATTTACTTATCACATATTTGATAAAGGACATCTATCTAAAATATACAAAGACTACTTAAAAACTGAACAATAAGAAAATAAATGACAAGCATTTAAAAATGGGAAAAAGACCGAAACAGCTCATCAAAGAAGATATATAGATGGCAAATAATTATGTGAAAAGAGGCTCATCATCATTTTTCATTAGAGAAAGACAAAACAATGAGTTGCCACTATACACCTATTAGAATGGCAAAATTACAAAAGAAAAAAACAAAACAAAAACCAAAACAAAACAAACTCAAAAAAACACAATACAAATTGCTGGCAAAAATACAGTGCAACCAAGACTTTTCTAATTTTTGATGGGAATGCAAAGTGGTATGGCAACTGGAAAGATAATTTGGAAATTTATTTAAAAAAACTAAATGTTATGAATTGAATTGTCCTCCCCACTACCCCCCAATATCCTGAAATCCTAAATCCCAGTATTTCAGAATATGATGTTTAGAAATAGAGACACTACAGATATAATACGCATACTGGAGTAGGGTAAGCCCCTAATCTAATATGACCAATATCCTTGTAAAAATGAGATTTGGAGACATACACAGCACACAGAAAGCACCATGCAGAGATGAAGGAAAAGATCAGGTCATGCTTCTACATGCCAAGGAATGCCAAAGATAGCCAGAAAACCACCAGCAGACAGGAGAGAAATGTGCAGTAGACTCCACTTTACAGCTCTCAGAAGAAACCAACCCATGCAATACCTTAATAATCAGACTTGTAGACACCGTAATCGTGACACAGTAAACGTTTATTGTCTAAACCCCTCAGTTTGTAGTTCTTTCTTAAGATAGCCTTAGGAAACTTACACGCTAAACATAGTCTGATTGTAAGATGCTCAATCACATTTCTAAGTATTTATCTAATGATCTGAAACCTTATGTCCATACCTACATGAAAATCTGGACTTGAATCATAATTATAGCTTTATTTGTAATTGCCCCAAATTGAAAGCATCCAAGATGTCCTTCAGTAGGTGAATGGGTAAACAAACTACATTATAGTCATATAATTGAATATTATCCAATAATAAAAGGAAATAAGCTACCAAACTATGCAAAAACATGGATGAATCTTAAATGTATATTGCTAGATGAGAGAAATCAGTCTTAAAAGGCTACATATGGTATGATTCCATTTATATGACATTGTGGAAAAGGCAAAACTATAAGGATGATCAATGGATCCATCTTTGCCAGGGATTCAGGAAGAGCTAAAATATTAATAAGTGAGTCATAACAAATAGCATGGAGGACATGGGGCGTTAGAGAGGAGAAGGGGGTTGGGGTAAATTGGAAGGGGAGGTGAACCATGAGAGACTATGGACTCTATAAAACAATCTGAGGGGTTTGAAGTGGCGGGGGGGTGGGAGGTTGGGGTACTAGGTGGTGGGTATTATAGAGGGCACGGATTGCATGGAGCCCTGGGTGTGGTGAAAAAATAATGATACCGTTATGCTGAAAATAAATAAATTAAGAACCTGAAAAAAAAAAGAATATTTGAAATATCCTTAGTGAAGAGGTTGGGGGAAGAGTACTGAGTTAAGTAACTTTGGAAATGAGTGAAGACTTCACGACGAAAGGCAAAAAGGACGATGTAAGCACTGCATTCCCATGGATAATGGACAAATCTGAAACCTTTGTACCCATGTACTACTGGCATTCAACCAGCAGGTAAGTAGATGGCAACGGCAGGAGCCATTTTTTACTGTTGGAGTTGGAGGTTATCCATAGACAATGGGGAGGAGGCTACATTGATCTATGTGGTATTAGCTTAGAGCTGCAGATGTTAGGGTAAACTCATGTGTGGCTTGCAACAGCTATAGATAGGCATGCGTGTGTACATGGCTTAGATAAATATAAATCTCCTTCCTCCGACAGCGTCAGGAGATCTAGAAGCAACCTCACCCAGTAGCAACAAGCATACCCTGTGCTCAGATCTTCATTTCTAATACCATTTTCAATCAAAAGGATCTAGGGATCCTTGGAGAAATGGCTGATTCTAGGACTGGGGCCAGAAATATTATGAGTCTAGAGTTTCTTGTAGTGTTAGAAAAGATGGGAGTACTCAGACAAAAACCCACAAGGGAGTGTATGAAAGAGACACAGGAATCAAATGAAAGAACTCTGAATGATCAAAGCTGAAACGCTTTGAGCAAAAAAATGAAGTCATGCTGGAATATAATCCAAGGTATAAAGTAAATATCATTGAGTACACTGATATAAATAAATGATTGAATAAATAAATGAGAGAGGAGAGATAAATCTCTCATGCAGAAGGATTTCAAGTAATTTATGTAAATACTTTAAGGAGTATTTAAAATTTATGAGAATACTTTAAGGAGGTTGATCACAACTTCCCACTCCTTACACGTGGGCTGTGAATACTGATATCCTTCCAAACAGCACAGTATAGGCAAGGAGGCAAAAAAGAGTAACTTCACAGTAGAAAAATCTGACATTGTGTCAATCCAGGTGATCAAGGTCAACATCAAAAGTGATAAGCCATTCTGATAGTGTGTATCCTTGATGTGATCTGATGAGAATGGCACTCTTTCTTTGCAGACTTCCTTTCCACACCCACCTCAGTCTAATCACAATAAAATATCAGCAAACCCTAACTGAGAGACATTCTGCAAAATATTTGACCTATATGTCTCAAAACTAACAAGGTCAGCAAAAACCACATATTATCGGAAAATTATCATGGCCAAAAGGATCCCAAGGAGATATGATATCTAAATGTGATATGGTGTCTCACATGAGAACCCAGAAGAGAAAGACAGTAGGTGAAAACTAAGAAAATTTGAATCTTTAAATTATGGTCCATAGTAATAATGTGTCAATATTCTTTTGTTAATTGGAAAAACGTACCCTAATGTTAGATGTTAACAGTAGGTCATACTCTCCTGAGTGTGAGAAAGAAGAAAAACTTTTCTAAACTTTTCTAAATATAAAAGTTTATTCAAACACAAAAACAAAGACATGATATTTGCTGTAAGCTTTTAGAAGATGCACTTAATCAGATTAAGATAATTTCCTTCAGTCCTAGGTTGGTGACATTTTAGTCCTGAATATGTGTTGAATTTTATTCAATATATGCTGACGTGATTATATTTTTTGCTGGCCTGTAAATGTGCTAATAATTAAAGGAATATCTCATTTTATTGTACTCTGCTGATATTCCTTTTTCTGGCCATGGAAGGGGTACACATTGAAGGTTTGTAGCAACTCTACATTATGCAAGTCTATTAGCACTATTTTTCCTACAGTATTTCTTCACTTTATGTTTCTGTGTCCCATTTTAGTAATTCTCACAGTATTTTAAACTTTTTATTGTTATTATATTTGAATTGCTACAATCTCATGATAAAACTTTAATAGACGAGTTGTTGTTGTTTATGGATGAGCAAAGAAAGCGGTTTCTTGAGATGGAATGTACTCCTAGTGAAGATGCTGTGAAGATTATCTAAATGACAGCAAAGGATTTAGAATATCACATAAAGTTAATTGATAAAGCAGCGGCAGGGTTTGAGAGGATTGACTCCAAATTTGAAAGTTCTACTGGGGGTAAAAATGCTATCAAACAGCACTGCATGCTACAGAGAAATTGTTTATGAAAGGAAGAGTCAATCAATGTGGCAATCTCAATTGTGATTTTAAGAAATTGCCACAGCCACCCCGACTTCAACAACCATCACCCGGATCAGTCAGCAGCCACGAACATCAAGGCAAAACCCTCCACCAGCTAAATCCTACAACTTGTGGAAAGGTCAGAGGATGGTCAGCTATTTTTAGCAATATTTTTTTTAAATTAAGGTGTATACATTGATTTTTTTCAATAATGTTACTGCATGCTTAATATACTACAGTACAGAGTAAACATAACTTTTACAAACACTGAGAAACCAAAAGATTAATTTGGCTTGTTTTACTATATTTGCTTAATCGGGGGGTGCCTGTTTCTCAGTCCATGGAGAAACAAACTCTTTGTTTGGACTCAGGGCATGATCTCGTGGTCTTCAGGTGAGGCTCCATGCTCAGCAGGGAATCTACGTCCCCTCTCCCAGGGCTCCTTCCCCCCACTTAGGGACACATATTCTCTCTCTCAAATAAATAAGTAAATAAATAAATCTTTATAACATTTGCTTCTATTTTAAACATCTTATTTATTTATTTGACACACAGAGAGAGAGAGAACACAAGCAGGAGGAACAGCAGGCAGAAGGCCAGGGAGAGAAGCAGGCTCCCTCCTGAGCCAGAAGCCCGATGCAGGGCGCATGGCCTCCCAGCACCCTGAGATTATGACCCAAGCTGAAGGCAGACCCATAACAGACTAAGCCATCCAAGAAGCCCTATTACATTTGCTTTACTGGAATATTCATCTTACTGCAGTGGTCTGGAATCAAATCCAAAATATATTTTAGGCACACCCATATGAGGTCATAAAGGTGTGGCTCTAAACTGATAGGACTGATGTCCTTTCAGGAAGAAGAGGAAACATCACGCTTGTTTCACTCGGTCTCCCTGTCGTATGCACAGAGGGAAGGCTGTGTGATCACACAGGGAAGCGGTGGCCACTGCAAACCAGGCCTAACCAGAAACCCACCCTAACAACTCCTTGACCATGGACTTCCAACCTCCAGAATGACGAGAAAATACATTTCTGTTGCTTATGCCACCAAGACTGGCCCATTTTGTTCTGGTAGCTGACTAATATGATCCTTTCGATAATTATGAATTGTTAGGCTTTTTTGGATTTGGTATGCTAGTTGTAATGTGTTTTTTGCATCTAATTCTGTAAGTTGTACTGCCCTATATTTCTTTCTTCTCATAATACTTAACTAGCCTTAGTAGTTAGGTCTGTTTTTTATTAGACAAGAAAAAAAAATAAACATTATTGACATCATTTAACTTAGAAGTTAAAATAGAAATAAACTAGCATCGGAGCATGGAGGCAGGAAGGAATTTAAAAAGATGTGAAATTAATGAAAAAATAATCAAACACCTAATAGGGTTGACCAACAAAATTAAAAAGTTGTTATTTGAAAAACTGAAAAACTAATAAAATAGAATAAGAAAAAATAGAAGAATATACAAAAATAATATTGAGAATGAAAAGGAGGAACCTCATGTAAATATTTCATTCGTTTAAGAAGAATGTTTTTTCACCAATTTTTTTTGAAGATTTTATTTATTTATTAGAGGGAGAGGGAGAGAAGGAACACAAGCAGAGGGAGAGGCAGGCTTCCTGCTGAGCGGGAAGCCAGAAGCTGGGCTTGATCCCAGGACCCTGGGATCATGACCTGAGCCGAAGGCAGACACTTAACAACTAAGCCACCCAGGCGTCCCAAGTTTTCACTAACTGTTGGTTGCAAATGCTGTTATAAGTGTCCACCAGATCAAATTTCTTTCTTTTTTTTTTTTAATATTTTATTTATTCGAGAGACAGAGATCACAAGTAGGCAGAGGCAGGCAGAGAGAGGAGGAATTAGGCCCCGTGCTGAGCAGAGAGCCTGATGGGGGGCTCAACCCCAAGACCCTGAGATCATGACCTGAGCTGAAGGCAGAGGCTTTAACCCACTGAGCCACTCAGGTGCCCCCAGATCAAATTTCTTAAAAATAAATTTTTCAATCTCCAATATACTCTGTGATTTTCGCTAAATGGGTTTATTTTTGAAGCAGATTTTGTTGTTACTTGAATTTGCCATCTTGCAAGGACCAGAAATATCCTCTTCAATTATACCTTTTCCCTTCCAAATTATTCTTATTATTTAGCAATCATTGATTATTTAGATTTGCATGTAGGTTGCCACTCTTTGTCTCCCTTAAAAATCTATGCTGTATTTTTCCTCTTTAGTGGTTTTACCAGTTTCATTATCTAGTGATGAATTTTCTTTCTTTTTTTTTTTTTTAGATTTTATTTGTTTATTTGGCGAGAGAGAGAGAGAAAGAGAGAGAGAGACAGTGAGAGAAGGAACAAAAGCAAGGGAAATGGAGAGGGAGAAGCAGGCCTCCTGCTGGGCAGGGAGCCAGTGCAGGCTGGATCCCAGGATCCTGGGATCATGACCTGTGCCCAAGGCTTAAGGACTGAGCCACACAGGCGCCCCTAGGGATGAATCTTTTATTTAACATGACCCTTGCTTCTTGTACTTCTGCAATTTGAGATCTACATTTTTTTTCAGTGGGAAAATTTTTAGTCATTTTCTCTTTAAATAATTTCTCACCTATTCTTATCAATATTTTCTAGGACTCCTATTAGGTGACCTCTTATTCTATCCTCAATCCCTTAACCGTTCTTATCTGGGTGATTTCCTTGGTATTTTTTCACTTCTTGCTCCCAGAGTACCAATGCTCTCTTCGTCATTAGCCAGTCTCCTCTTTAACATAGATTTTCAATTTTAATAGTTATGGTTTTTTTTTCTAGGTGTTCATATTTTATTTTCTGTTTGTTTCTATTCCTTTGTGCTTTGTTCTCTCCCTATGCCATTAATTCTTACTTTATTCCTTGTATATTATATTCCTAACACTACTTACTTTTTTCTCTTCTCAGGCCCAGGTAAGAAGACTGTTTTCTAGTTTCCCTTGCCTGAGGTTGTGATCAGTGACTCCAGCCAAAGGAATGTAGACAGAAATACTACAAGCAACTTCTAGACCTGACCCTGGTACACTCCTACTTGTTTGCAAGCTGTGTAAATGTTGAGGCTCCAGCAGAAAGTTCAATTAGCATACTCCTCTGGTCCTCAAAACACAGTCAATCCAGTTGCTGAAAGATCTCTGAAAGATCTTGTATCTCTGAAAGATCTGAGGAGTTTAGATACCTAGGAAAGTCACTGGAACTTTTTCATATCATTGTAAGGGAGCAATTAACTTTATAGTGTTATGCCAATTTTATTATATGTTATGCCAAGGATTTGTGGTTTATTACTGTAGCTGATATAACTCACCAGGATCAAAAACTTTGGCATTTTAAACACACTTATTTTATAGGTTTCTTTTTCCCCAGATCATCCTATTATTTCAATTTGTGGAGTACTATTTTTTTTTTTTCTGTTCTTTCTGCCTGAGTAACTACTCTGGATTTATTTCCCGTCCCTGCTTTTCTAAGCTCAAGTATGTTTTAATCTACTCTTGTTTTATTTCCCATTCATGTTGGGAATAGGAGTGAGATGAGGACCTGTGGCTCTGTCAGCTCAACTCCCAGAATGTCCTATTACCCTCTTTATTTTATAAATGAAAAAACATAGTCCCATACATGGAGGGAGCATAGCCAAACTCACAGACCTACTTAATGGCATAGTACATACTGGAATTTATTTTCCCAAGCTCAGGTCAGCTCTAAACTGTAAACTGAGTGACTGGCTTAACCACTGGGAAATAGTTTATTTCTAGGTTTCTGATGTTATGGGTACAAGGGATGTAAGGAAGTAGTTAAGCTTTTAGGAAAGTGATTCCAGTGACCAAACTCAAGGCACATGAATTCCCTTGGCCCCACTAGAATGGAAGGCAGGGCTTTTAGACACTTTTAGGAAATGTGTTTGAGAGCTAGTGCTGCATTCACAGGACCAGTGGAGATGACATGCCAGTGAGAATCTTCCCGTTGATACTCTTATGCCCCTTCTATTCTGTTGTTTTATTTTCCTTCTCTTATTCCCTTTTTGCCAGTGGCTGTAAACCTTCACTTTATTTTATTTTATTTTATTTATTTATTTTTTCAGTATTCCAAGATTCATTGTTTATGCACCACACCCAGTGCTCCATGCAATAGGTACCCTCCTTAATACCCACCACCAGGCTTACTCACCGCACCCTCCCCCTCCAAAACCCTCCTTTTTTTCTGAGTCCACAGTCTCTCATGGTTCCTCTCCCCTTCCGATTTCCCCCAACTCACTTTAGTTCATTTATTCACTGGTGCCAGGTCTATGGGTATCCAGGCGGCCGCAAATTTCATAACTGACTGAAGCTAAGAGCACACTTATTTGCTCACCAGGAAGCTCCGTCCTGGTGCTCCCATCTTCTGGCTGAATACCTCCTCTGTGGCAAGCCCGGGTTCCTTGTCATTTCCACCAACACTTCTCCGGAAAGAATGAATCTTTTCCTCCGCGAGGACCCTACCGCAGTTATCAAAGCCTCACTGATTATTTGTTTATACATAGATCAGTTAACAGGTGCGAATTTGCTATCAGACACTTCTTGCAAGGCTGTCACATTTCTTTCTTTTTCCAAATCAAATAACTGGCTCGGTTGCCCATTCCTGCTGCTGGGATATATTCAAGGGTAGTCACGTTTTGGAGAGCCTTTCTCTGGTTTTTAATGTTATCCAAGAATCCCGTGTCTTACGCAGCTCAGAAATGTGGGCATTGCCTAGGCTGGTCCACAGTGCCTGAGCTCTGGATTTGGTTCAAAAGCTCTGGGGCTTGAACCGAGGCGAGGGGCAGCGCCCCCTAGCGGAGCGCAGGGAACCTGCTGCACTCAGTTTTCTGCAACCTGCCTGCTGAGAGCAAATGGGGCAGAGCTCTCCGCCTCTGTAGAAACCCCTCTTCAATACCTTCATTCCCTTGCTCATCCAAAACCATACCACCTCTTTAACATCTAGGATTAGGCTTAGCCCTTGACGTTTTGACTCCCCCCCACCCTGCCGCTGAGCCTCCCCTTGCCAATTAACTATCTCCCGGGTTTAAAAAAAAAAAGTGTAGATTACACCACCAAGTTTTGGCTAGCTTTCCAGAAAAGGGTTGGGGGAGTAACTTCAATCTTCTAAATCTCCTTTGAAAGAGAATGAGACACAAAGAAGATACCCACTGGGAATCCCATCACACACTTTTGCAGCTTTTCTCCTCCCTTATAGAATGTCTCCCAGGCAGAGATTTCCCCTCTCCTTTCAGCACTTCCAGAACCTAAATGAGAATCCGGCTGGTGATGCCCAGCAAACGGTTGCTGACAGAACACCGGGGCGGGGGCAGGAGAGGACTTCCTCCCAGGTCTGTTTCGTCAGGCTGGAGAGACTTCCCAACCTGTGGAAGCCAGGTTCCCAGTCGCTGACATCTAGCCACTGGCGTAAGGGAGGGAGGACCCTGGAGGACTGCACCCCAGAATTGTCCCGCTCTCTCCCAAGGACCCCGCGCAGCTTCTGTCTGAGCGCAGGAGGGAGCGGAGTACGGACCAAGGACAGAAGGAGAGACAGCGCTGGCCCTGGATAGCCCCCGGCTTGCTGGAGGCGTGATGCGGTGGAGACAGAGGCTGGGCGGGGTGCCCACACTGTAACCAGTGCCGGGGCGCACTTCCCTCTTGCACCCGCGGGCTGCAGTTCCCCGGGCAGCCGCCGAGCCTCCCAGGCCCCCGCGGACCCGCTGGGGTGGGGGCGGGGGCGGGGCTCATCACGTGGAGAAGCGCGCGGAGGCGGGCGGGGCGGGGGCGCGCGCTCGGCTCTTTAAAGGCGCGCGAGCCGAGCCGGGAAAGGTGGCTCCGCGGCCGCAGGCGCAGGCCCGGGCGGACCAGCGAGACGCGGGGCGCGCCGGCCCGTGGCAGCTCCGAGTCGCAACATGCGCCGGTCGGTCTGGCTGGCGCTGGCCGCGTCGCTCTTGCACGGTAAAGCCGCCAGGTCTCCCAGCCCTCTACTCCTCCTCCGCGGGATCCCGGGCGCATTCCGGCGGCTCCGAGCGCCCCGCGCCGGGGCCAGGTTTGGGGGCTCGCGCGAGGAGGGACGGTGGGTGGCGCTACCGGGGGTGCCCGGGAAGGGCGAGCCCCGTTCGTCTGGGCTGCTTGCTTTAGGTGGCGGGGGTCACAGGCAGGGGGCGTGGGGCGCACCCCCGCTGGCCTTCCCTGAAGAGCCCGCCGGGCTCTCCTTTCCTTAAGTGTCCCTGCAAGGCGAGTTCCAGAGGAAGCTCTACAAGGAGCTGATCAAGAACTACAACCCCTTGGAGAGGCCCGTGGCCAACGACTCGCAGCCACTCACCGTCTACTTCTCCCTGAGTCTCCTGCAGATCATGGACGTGGTGAGTCCGGCCCGGCCGCAAGGCTGTCCTCTCCCCGCTGTGGGTTCTAAGGGGTCGCGGAAGCATCAGGCAGCCAGGCGGTGTAGTTTGTCTGGGACGCGCCAGCTGGCTCAAGGCCAGGAGGGCCAGAACTCTGCCCCTGACCTGAGCCTGCTCGCTGCTGTGTGCCTCAGTTTCCCCTCCCGCCGAAGGAACCCGGTATAGCATGTTCCACTGCTCCGGCCACCTGTGCATGGGTACTCCAGACCCACCCTTCCCTCAGCCTGAAACTCAGGATGAACATATTCCCATCCTGAGCCAGAATCAGCAAGAATAGGGTCCAAATGGTCACATTGCCGTATCCGTTATGGTATAAGTGTTAGTATGCTGTCCGTGTCAATTTGGCCATCTCTAGACTTTATTGCTGCCTGTAGTATGTAGCCTCTTTGGGTAGGGGCTTGGTCTTGGGCTTTGCAGCTGGTTAATCTGTCCAGCCAGATGGCCAGCTGTGAGCATTTACACGCCCCCTTTGCCCCAGTTCCAATAATGGGCTTTTTTTTTTTTTTTATCCCTTCCTGGTGTTAGTAGTGCTGGCAGTCCTGCTCTGATGGTGAGCAAGCCTCCGCACTCGAGATACACTTGTCGGTCAGGCAGCTGCTCCCAGCCCCATGGGGTTCTTTCTTTGTGGACTTATTAGTGCTCACTTTAGTTGACAAATCTAAATAATGTGTGTAAGTTTTTTTTTTCCTTTTCTTTTGCTCAAAGACAGCGTTGAATGTTCAGAGTTCATGACATATCCTTCATACAATACAAATATTTTACAAAAGTGTTTGATTCCATGAGAGACTATGGACTCTGAAAAACAGTCTGAGGGGTTTGAAGTGGCGGGGGGGGGGGGGGGGTGGGAGGTTGGGGTACCAGGTGGTGGGTATTATAGAGGGCACAGCTTGCATGGAGCACTGGGTGTGGTGAAAAAATAATGAATAATGTTTTTCTGAAAATAAATAAATTGGGGAAAAAAAGAGCTAAAAAAAGTGTTTGATTCATTATAAATGGGTTTCTGTGTCTAATTTGTACAAAGTATTAGCCTCTGTTCTGGGGTACAGGGATGATGGTGTTCAGGGGGAGGGAAGACTGTGGTGGGAAAGAGGTGTTCAGATAGCCTCAGTTCCACGTAGAAAGTGCTACGATCCACCAGAGGGGTGCAGATAAGTGGTGTAAGAAGACAGGTGATATTTCATAATCTTACAAATAAAGAGGACCCACGTTACCACACTGATGCACGTTACATCACTTAACGTAGGTAGAATTGCCGTGACGAACGGCTCCCTCTTCCATAATATTCCTGCGTTAAATGTGCACTTCTTCCAACAGACAGAACTATCCTTAAAATATTCAGTGATTATGTGACAACATAGACGACTTATCAGGAGGTGTGCAGACAAGTGCCGTCTAGAGGTTACCAAAGAACAAAAATCACTGTTTACGGAGCTTGGATTTCAGGAGAGGGGAAAGGATGTAGATTTGGAATTAGGGGAAGAGAGGCTGAAAAAGAAGCTCTAGGACTGAATGAAGCCAAGGTCAGAGAAATGCCAGTGTGGAGGCTTTGGGAGCTCCACAAGGCTCTGCCTGTTTGTGGGGAGGGAGTATTTTCTTTAAGAGCAGCTTCTCTGTTACTTCAAGAAGTACTTGGGGGCCTCTGTGGGTTCTGGCTCTCACAGTTTCTGAATGGTTGCTCTTTGGTAAGTTTTGTGAGTGTCCTGAATCTGTATTTTCCTGTTAGTGAAAGAGACAGGATAACATTTCATTGGTCACTGTGATGAGCTAAAGATGTGAAGGCAACTTTGAGAGATTACAAAGCTAGCACACGACTATGGTGTTTTTCATCAAAACACACCAAACCAAACAACACTCTCCACCCCACCCCCTGCACATGGCAGAGGACCTGTCAGCTAAGCTAATACACTTCACAAGTGGTGCATGGTAGGCTGAGAAGGTGAAAGCTGCCCTCCCCTTCTTGCTCAGGATTGGCTCCAGCTAGCCAGATGGCCTCACCATGGCTATGTGCTACAGCTGCTTCTCTGGAGTGGTCCTCGTGCTGGCTGGATGGCATGTGAGGGTACAAGGCTTGCTTAGCCAAGGAGCAGGAACAGTGAGCATGTGGAGCAGTCCTCTTAAGGCTGTGGCAGTCTCTTTGGGAGAGAAAATCACTCCCAGTGCAGCTGCAAGCTTCTTTCTGGGTGCTTTTATCTCTTTAGGAGATCCTTAAGGAATCAACGTAAATGAAGGATTCGAAGGTCTTATGAGAAGTTTAAGTGTCAGCTAGGGTTACATGATGTAACAAAGAAATAATAAAACACAAGCTTGTGTCAAGTTAGGAAATTTTAAAAACTATCAAAAAACTCGAGGACTGGGGCGCCTGGGTGGCTCAGTGGGTTAAGCCTCTGCCTTTGACTCGGGACATGATCTCAGGGTCCTGGGACTGAGCCCCGCATCAGGCTCTCTGCTCAGCGGGGAGCCTGCTTCCCCCTCTCTCTCTGCCTGCCTCTCTGCCTACTTGTGATCTCCATCTGTCAAATAGATAAAACAAAAACAAAACAACCAACCAACCAAACAAAAAAGACCTTGAGGACTGAGTACCATCATCATTCCAGTGTTGGAGAAACCTGAAGATAGCCATGAGGTCATGGGAAGGTGGGAGGAGAAAAGCCTTAGTCTCTCCCTGGCCATCCAGCCATGAACCCATTGAGCTTCCCAGGCAGGCAGTGCTGCAAGCTCATGGTGTGGCCTTGAACAAATTACTTTACCTCTCTAAGTCCTGTTTCTTCATGTGTAAAATAGAATAGTAATACCCACTTCAAGGGTTTCAAGAGGATTAAGTAAGAAATAATGGTTGACATTCACTGGTAATTCACTGAAGGTTTGCTCGATCTTAATTATGTAGCTACTCAACTCAGAGGTTGGGAAGTTGATGCCTAGAAAGGAATGGTCACTTGCCCAAAGTTGTTCATTGGTTAGCGGCAGAGCTGCGAGAAAAACCCACATCTGACTTTGAAGTGCTTTGCCTCTTACCTCCTTTGCAGTGGGTAACGTCTTTGACAGAGGAGTTAGCTTAATTTATTTACATGGGCTGAACTGAAGCTGATCGAGTGCAACTACTCTGAGATCCTAGGTGGAAAGGAAGTCTCTATATCAGAAATAATGAAATATGCAAACATTTGTAATCCATTCGGACTTGGCTCTGCCTGATTTTGAAGCAGAGCCAGGGCGCTCCAGCTGGAATCTTAGCACCCTAGACAGAGATACAGTGGCTCTCATAAGGGATTCATGTGATAGTCCTGACTGGCATGAGATTCTCTTTATAAATTTGGTAATAGGGGTCATTTACTTACTCTGACTGGGCTGTTCTAGACATCATTACCCCACCCTCCGAGTGTTATTGTTCCCCTTTTTGCCAGCGAGATTTCCTGGCTGGAGTGATAGGGAAATGGCATATGATGTTGCATATTTTATTTTCATGAAAGATCATTTCTATTTCACCAATTTATTCCATACATATTTACTGAGCTCGTTTTGTGAACTTTGCTAGTTCTGGGGATTCGTAAGTGAATAAAGGATGGTTTCTACTTTTAAAACTCACAATCAGGCTAAGGAGACTGACGTGTAGATCCAAGATTACCACATGTGTAATTTAACGTACATGCCTGTACCAAGTGCTACAAATACACATAGAAAACATTTATTTCCAGTGAGGGTAACTGGGAATGGTTTCAAAGCGGAGGTAGTCAGATTTCTAAAATTGAGTAGGAATTTGCCAGTTGGAGAAAGTAAGACTGACCCTCCAGGTGATGGGGGCAGGGTTAGGAGAGTTTGGTGGAGGACAGGACAACTTCAGCAAGGTAGGTTCTAAGAAACGCTGGCTCTCAGTTATTCTTGGCTACAGGTTTTACTGCAAGACTTCTTAGAATATTGAGTGTTCTTGTGTTTATTGAGAATTTCTAAAAGAAGGGTATAGTATTGACCGAAGTAATTTTTCTCTACAGACTTTTCTGGTAAGAATTAGTTTCTGGAAATGCGCTTTACAAAATGCAGGATAGGATTATTTTTTGGGAGGATGTATGCATTGAGTTCAGAGACAGGAGGGGAACAAAGCGTGAGGTGCGTTGAGTGTTTCTGCAGAGTTGAGGTTTTGCCCTGGCCTGGGTATCTCTGAGAGCATGAGGAGGCAGTGTGCCAGGGGATTTGTGAGGCTGAACGATCAGCTTGCCATAGCAGATTTTCCTAGAAATGGAAACAATCCAAACCATGATACTGGTATTAAATCTAACAAGTATACATTATAGGTTAGAATGAAAAAAAAAAAAGATGCATACATTTTAAGGACAAAGCATATATTTTCAGACGGATTGTTTTACCTGCTGTGGTCTGTTCTAGCTGTCTAACAGGCCGCTTGGTGAACTGTTAGGTGGAGAGTGGGAAGGTGTGGTGTATTTTTAAGCAGTGGAGGGATATAACTAGATCTGTGTTTATTTAGATAGAGGATGCTGAGGGCAGTATGTATGTGGGATGGATTGGAGAGGAGGAGAAGTGTAGACAAGGGATGAAGAGGTCGAAACTTCCCACATGGTGGGAAAGTGAGAAGTGGACAGAATCCAGAGACGCTCTAGATATCTAACCTATGATATGTAACTGTTTATATAAACTTCATGTAGCTACATAGATAAATTTGTTATGTAAAAATGTCTAACTTATTCCTAAATGCATACTCTGACTCATGGCATTTATTAATTTAGTTTGTGGGCTTGTAACTGGGCTGGGAATGAGATGATACACAAGAAATCATTTTGAAGTGATACAAATGCAAGGTTCTAAACTGCCAGTAGTTTCCATAATATTTCTCCTTTATTCCTGCCCTGTAGTCATTCACCTGTACGCATACATCTTAAGGCCATTCTAGATGTTGATTTGCATACAATAAATGTGCACAGTTATGAAAGCATGTCCAGAAGGCAAGGCATTTAAAATGAATAATGTGAATCAACACATAATTACGCACAATGTAAAACACATAATTATGCACAAATGATTTTTTGGTATTTTATGGATTCTACTTTTAGATTCAACCTTTTAGAAGCTTTAATCACAAGACAATAGAGCTAAGTGGCCCCACATTTGGGGTTTGCTACAAATGACGACAGGTATGTTTGTGGAGCCCGATGTTGTAAGGGCTTGTGTGTTATCTGACATCCCCATGGCGATGCTTTGCTTTTGTCATACCTATGATTTTGCATCTACTGGCCACTGTTTAAAATGCTACAACTCTCATTTAATAGTATCCAATATTAGCTGTAAAAATTGTTCACATTGAACACCTTCTGTGCAGAAAGCCCAAGGTACAGGTAAGTATCCTAATGATGTTTTTATACGTGGTATTTCTTAAAACTGTAAATGTAATATATATATATGTGTGTGTGTATATATATACACACATATATATATTATATGTTTTTTTGTGCAAGAAATGAAATTTTTAAAAAATAGAAGAAATCATCACCCAAATCACCATCACTCAAGATATTCTGGTGTATTTCATGCTCTCTTTTCTCTGTGTTTATAGACTATATACAGAAGTATTTAAAAATTAAAATTGTATAACCCCATTACCATACTTTAAACAATATTAGCAGGCATTAATTTTAAAGTGATACAAATATGCCAAGTAGTAAACAAATACAGGTTTTAGATTAAAATTGAATTCTTTTTCCACCATCATGGGTTTTTCACCATCCGTGCATGTTCAATCTCTGTCCCTCTTTTTATTTTAGAAATCATTTAAAAAGCATGTATTGAAGTGATTCACGATGTTACTTTTAAGTTACATGAAATGATTCACGATGTTGTTTCTAAGCCTTTTCATATCGTGCCAGTGCATGTAGAAAATTGCAGAGATCATTTGAAGGTCTTAAGGATACTTTTTGTTTGGATAATTTTTGTTTGTTTCTGACCAACATCCAGGTCATGACATCAGCAAGCACAAATTGCTTCAATCTAGTTAGTCGTTGAGAAGATGGGGAGCTGGCCTTCCATTCCTGTAAGGGCTGATCCGCTTTTGATTTTTGATTATACATACTATGATGTAAATATAGAGAATTTACTAGAGCCTTACCTCTTTTCAATGGACTTGAGCTCCTATTTTGTCCCTCTAGCTCTCACATTCATCAAGATCTGCTTAATTTTTTGACCCTTTAGACATTGTTTTAAGAATCATCAAGGGGTTGTTGAAAAGTGGCCCCCAAACCTGTTATCTGCTCAGGTCTTCCCTCCCCTCTTGGACCTTGGCTCCACAATTCTTCATTGCCCTGTTAAGTTCTCTGGTGTTTTTATACACACGATCGCTGCATTTTCTATCCTCTTTAATTGTTCTCACTGGAGGGTTTGTGAGAACCACTTAGTTCATCATTGCTGGGGGCAGAACTGAAATTCTAAATTAAAACTTGTTTACAATGCACCTTTGTAATTGATCCAGATTTACTATGCTAGAAATTTTATCCCTCTCAAACCTCTTTATGGCTTTGGGACATAAACAAACATACAAAATGCTTTAGCTTTATAGACTGAGGATTATGGGTGCTTTTACTGAAGGAATCTTTCTTGTAAATGTTGCTTTTCTGGTCTACCACTGAAGGTATTCCCCAAAGGGTTCAATTTTCTCAGAGCCCCTGATTCATCCCTGACATGCTGTTAAAGGAAGAGAAATAGTCTTGTTATGGAGGGATGCCAACGAAAATCTCTGTCCTTTTATTGATTTATTAGGATTAGGTAGTGTTTTACTCCTCAGAGGAGAAGAGAGTCATTTAGAACCTTCTAATAGCAGTTCCCATGGTATTTATTTCAGTGATTTACTTATTGACAGTCAACATCAGCTATAAACCATTTCAGGAAAAAAAAAAACAAAAAATACAACTCCCAACCAAACTATTGTAAAAGTGTGTCTGTGTACATATTTATGTGTATATAAATACACACACACACACTTGTCTTATCTTTCCTTGTTGAATATTTTCTTGTGGAATATTTATTTTGATACCTCAAAGTAAGATTTCACATAATATGCTTAAGTTTCCATGGAGAAAAGCTGGAAGTTACAGCAAAAGCTGAGGAAACACAGCCCTCAGAATGCCAAAATAATTGGCTGAAACTAACAAAATTAAATAAGGAATTGCATAAAGCCCTGTATTATGAGTTAAAAGCCACTGAGGGAGAATGGGTTGTGGGAAGGTCTTCGATGTGGGCCTGACTCCAGTCTCTAACTCAGGTAGTCTCCACCTGTCTGTGACAGGTGGAAGCTGACAGGGAGGGAATTGTAACTGTCATGGTTAACAAATGCTACCTGTGAGATGATTCTCAAAGTGCAGAATTTACTCTTGGATCACTGTCTGTAAAGATTTTTGTCTTGGACAAAAAGAGGTATTGTCTATATTGGAGGGAAAAGGCATATCACTAAAGCAATAAAAATCTGTTTGGGGCGCCTGGGTGGCTCAGTGGGTTGCAGCTTCTGCCTTCGGCTCAGGTCATGATCCCCGGGTCCTGGGATCGAGCCCCGCATCAGGCTCTCTGCTCGGTGGGAGACTGCCTTCTCCTCTCTCTCTGCCTACTTGTGCTCTCTGTCTGTCCAATTAATAAATTTAAAACATTTTTAAAAATCTGTTTAATTTCCACTGGAAAACCATTAGCATGATGTTGAGCACCAGGATTTAATTTTGCCCTTCTCTGGGGATGTATACAGGTGGGGATGTATACAAGCACACAGTGTGTACTCTTTTGGGTCTGGTTACTTTTGCTTATTTTTATTTTTGAGAGTGACATTCAAGTTGTTGCCTATGGTTGTAGTGTATTCATCTTTATTGTATGAATGTAACATTTATTATTCTATTGATGGGTAATTAGGTGCCAGCTTTTGTCTATTATGAAGACCTCTGTCATAAATACTCTTATTTTACATGTCTTTTGAGGCCTGTGTGAATGCATTTCTGTCTATCACATACGTATATATATGGGTGGGGTGTGTGCTCTAAGTCATAAGGTGGCAATACCTTTAAGTTTTCCAAATGAAGCCAAATGAAATGATTTCAGAATGATTCTAAACCAATTAGCATTCTCACCAGGAGTGTATGAAAAGTCATTATTGTTCTACATACTCACCAACCCTTGGTATTTTCAGTGCTTTTAATTCACATTCTGGTGGGTAGGGAGTGATACTTCTTTATGATTTCAATTAGCAGATCCACTGATTACTAGAGGAGTCAAGGGCTATTTCATTTCTTAATTTTCAAGTTGATTCTTTCCTTTCTTTTTTTTTTAAAAGATTTTATTTATTTATTTGTTAGAGAGAGAGAGAGAACAGGCAGGCAGAGGCAGAGGGAGAAGCAGTCTCTCTGCCAAGAAAGGAGCCTGATATGGGATTCGATCCCAGGACACCGGGATCATGACCTGAGCCAAAAGCAGCAGTTTGGCCGACTGAGCCACCCAGGCATCCCTATTTTTTTTTTTTAAATTTTGTTTTATTTTTTCTGTTTCCAAGATTCATTGCTTATGCACCACACCCAGTGCTCCATGCAATACTTGCCTCCTTAATACCCACCACCAGGCTCACCCAACTCCCCATCCCCCTCCCCTCTAAAACCCTCAGTTTGTTTCTCAGAGTCCACAGTCTCCCCCTCCTATTTCCCCCAATTCACTTCTCTCCATCTCCCCACATCCTCTGTGTTATTCCTTATGCTCCACAAGTAAGTGAAACCATATGATAACTGACTTTCTCTGCTTGACTTATTTCACTCAGCATAATCTCCAGTTCCATCCATGTTGATACAAAAGTTGGGTATTCATGCTTTCTGATGGAGGCATAATAGTCCATTGTATATATGAACCACATCATCTTTATCCATTTGTCTGCTGAAGGGCATCTTGGCTCTTTCCACAGTTGGCAGATTTTTTTTTTTTAAGATTTTATTTATTCATTTGACAGACAGAGATCACAAGTAGGCACAGAGGCAGGCAGAGAGAGAGAGGAGGAAGCAGGCTCCCTGCTGAGCAGAGAGCCTGATGCCTGTCTAGATCCACAGGACCGAGACCATGACCCAAGCCGAAGGCAGAGGCTTAACCCATTGAGCCACCCAGGTGCCCCAGGCAATTATTTTCGAGAAGTGTCTGTTCATGACTCTTGCCTTTTTTTTCTTGGCTTGCTTGTTTGTTTAGTTTTTCCTTAATGATTTGTATGAACTTTTCTATATTATGGACATGAGCCCTTAGGCACTTAAATGTTTTTGCAAATATTCTCTCAGATTCTTTGGCTTGTCTTTTTGCTTTTTTGAGCTTTGCTTTTTCTGTCTTTTATAAATCTTTAATTAAAGTATAATATGCTTCTAGAAAAATGGTGCCTTTTGATGCACAGCAATTCTTCATTTTAATGTGACCCAACTCATAAAACCTTTTTTTTCTATGTTTAAGGCTTACTGTGTCCTATTTAAAAACTCCTTCCCTTTCTCAACCTCATGAAGATATTTTCCTTTAGAGGCTTTCTGTTGTTGTTGTTTTACCTTTCATATTTTATGTACCATCCACCTCAAGTTGATTTTTAGTTTAGTATATTTAAAGGTGATTACTTTTAAGTAGCTTTGTGAAAATCTTGACTGATGATTAATTTCAAGGGTTGTTAGTGTAATTGCTATGTGATTGTTGAACTATATCACACTTGGACATTTTATTATCTACTGTGTTGGCCCCCGGATAGGTATTTCAGTTATTTAATGTGTGTATACTATGCAGAAAATGTATAGGCTATGAAATTTTTTAATACTTAAGAATGTCAGCGTGACACACAACATTTACAGAGCCAACAATAAGGATTTATGAGAAGCCCTAGTCATATTCTATTTTTCACATTGCCGTCCATTCCCCTGAGACCTTCAGCAGTTTCTGTTTCTGGCTATGATTCCTGATTCCATACTCATTTATTATTCCTTGATTGATCAGCTTTATCCGTTTGCTATTGACTTCTTGTTATGATGAGATATGAACTTGATTCACTCAGAGCTCTCCCTGTCTGCTCTCATAGTACTGTTGTCACTTCCACTGATCACTTTTATGCCTTCAAAAAAGTCTTAAGACTGTCATTTCTGTTAACCATAATTTGGTTTCCTAGTCTATAAGCACTAGAGTTCTGTCCCTACTTTTTTTTGGTTGTTTTTTTTTTTTTAAACCACCTCTATCTCCATGTTGGTAGCATTTACATTCTCTCCTGTAGCCACATGTAATTTATCTGTAGTTTGATTCTATCGTATCTTGATTTTTTTTTTAAACTGCCTTCACAATTTTGTGACAATGTAAACTATACTCTCTGAAAAGCCATTTTTTCTGAGTCTATAATTCTTTCTGTTTGAATGTTTCTGTTGTCATCTATCCTGGTGTCAAGTTTAGATGTTCTCCTTTTTTATACTCTTCACCAAATTTTTTCATTCTTTTCTTTTTCCAAGTCTTTAGTTATGCTGTTTATTCCCTCTGTTCATTATAGAGTTGACTTCCTTTCTCAGAGGAAATTAGTTGAGGGTTATCATTCATTTCTTTATTTTTTAAATTCATTTATTTCAAACTGAATAATATTATTCCTTCTAAGATAATTTTTCCTTTTTCTTTGAATTTGCTCATTTATTTGTTTTTCTGTTTATTTTTATGATTTGTTTAGCAAGCTTTCCTAAAATGCCTTCCGATTCTTAGATTTCTCTTTGCATTTTAAAATTAAGGAAGAGAAACATTGGTGAAAGTGTTGTATTCGAGGGAAGAATTTAGTGTCAGCTGTGGTTTTAGGGCTTGGGTGAGGACTGTTACATTTCTTTGAAGACACTAAATGCCAAAGCACTGGATGCTTTGTCTCAGCATTGTCTCCTGTCACCTCAGCTTCTTCTATATAGAAGCTATCAGTGCTACCCAATACAAATACAATGTCAGCTGCAGGTGTAATTTTAGGTTTTCTGGTGGCCATACTTAAAAAATAAAAAGATATAGGTATAATTCATTTTAATAAGATATTTTATTTAACAAAATATACCTAGTTATTAAAATTTCAACACATAGTCAATGTAGAAACATTGTTACTGAGATAGTTTACATTTTGGGGGGAGGGGAGAGCTAAGGCTTAGAAATCCAGAGTGTGTGTTACACTCATAGCCCATCTCAGCACTGGTCACATATCAAGGACTCTGTAACCATATTTTGCTGGTAGCTACCATATTAGATGACAGAGCTCTAATCAATCTTTTTTTTTTTTCTTTTTTTGCATTTTGGCTCAGTAGAGTAAGGAGAAACCCTGGCTGTGATGGTTATCCTTAGAAGGGAGTTGACACCCTGTTCCAACGCTCTCTGTCACTTCGCCCGTGTTAGCTCCCCTTCATCCTCCCTGCATCCTTCATTTTACTTCTTATTTATTTATTTATTTCCAATTTATTTATTTTCAGAAAAACAGTATTCATTATTTTTTCACCACACCCAGTGCTCCATGCAAGCCGTGCCCTCTATAATACCCACCACCTGGTACCCCAACCTCCCACCCCCCCGCCACTTCAAACCCCTCAGACTGTTTTTCAGAGTCCATAGTCTCTCATGGTTCACCTCCCCTTCCAATTTACCCAAATTCCCTTCTCCTCTCTCACACCCCTTGTCCTCCATGCTATTTGTTATGCTCCACAAATAAGTGAAACCGTATGATAATTGACTCTCTCTGCTTGACTTATTTCACTCAGCATAATCTCTTCATTTTACTTCTGAACTCAGCGAGGTTTCAGGTACCATGGGGCATACCTGCTCCTCTCACCCGGCAGCCCCCTCACCGGTATTCAGCACAAGGCTTCCTTCACTCTACACTTGCAGATACTAAGCCTCCCTGTATGTGCTCTCTCTGTATGTAATGTATTGAAATATCTTGCCTTTTTGTGATCCCATTCCCATTCTCTTTGTTTTGAGGCATTTTTACGATTTCACTCCTTTATTTTAATTCTAGTGGTCATAGAGGGAAAGGGGAAATAAATAGATATCTTTAAGCTGACGTCTTAAACTAGAAACTGACAGGATATTCTTACCAGCCACTCAGCCAATGGCGTAAATGTGCTGTTATGTATGTTTAATCCATTGTTTGATTCACAAGTCCATGTTAGTATTTCTATAATTCACTTAGATATAATTGGGTCCTTTAAACTGAGTGGTGAACACTTGGGTAAAGTTGTTTCTGTCATTTTCTTAGATCAGTGCATCTCCTCAGAATGGTGTATGATCATATCCTGCAGGTGGCCTTTTGTGACCTATTGAATATACGCTTAAAAGGTACTGTCTAAAAAATGCAATTAAAAGTTATAATTCCCTGCTCCTTGGCAAGAGCTTTGACTTTAAAAGAATGAGATAATAAGCATTTTCTCACACTTCTCACATATACTATTTAAATGTAAATAAATGTTTTCTTTTAAAATAGTCACTGTAGAAAATGATGTATTTACTCTAAAAACACTACTAACTTACTGAATACTTTTGGACTCCTTTTAGGTTTAAAGCACTATTATTTGAAAATTTTTAGAAGGGCTATTTTTATTTTCAGGATGAGTTTATTATGGATGACTGAGTATACCTCAAAGTAGGGTCTTGCGATGAAGGTCGGTGCTCTTAAATGAGATGGGGATGGATTTTCCGTTTTTATCTTTCTTTTGGATGCTTATAATCTGATACTGAAGAAAAATCAAAATAAAGTTCCCCAAAGTGTCCTAAGCAACATAAAACCTTCCTATACTATTTTCAAAGAGAGCCTGTAATGAGGTAATCAGCTTTTTAGTATGTAAGCTTGAAAAAGCTTTAGTTTATATTCATAGCTTATATATTAAATGAAGTGTTTTATGGGTTTTAAAAATTAATTGGCCAAGGCTTCTTTTTTTTAAGTTTTTATTTAAACTCCAGTTAGTTAACATACAGTGTAATATGACTGTCAGAGGTCTACTATATAGTTTTTCAACACTTCCATACAGCACCCCTTGCTCATCATAAGTGCCCTCTTTAATTCCTACTTCATCCATTCCCCCACCCAACTCCCCTCTTGTAACTATCAGTCTGTTCTCTGTAGATAAGAGTCTGTTTCTTAGTTTGCCTCTCCTTTTCCCTTTGCTCATCTGTTTTGTTTTTCAAATTCCACATATGAGTGAAATCATATGGTATTTGTCTTTCTCTGACTTATTTCACTTAGCATAATATTCTCTAGCTTCATCCATGTCATTGCAAATGGCAAGATTTTATTCTTTTTTTATGGCTTAGTGTTATTTCATTGTGTGTATATATACATTGTATGTGTATATATATATATATACACACACACATATATAATATAATATGTACATATGAAGTATATATGTATACGTATATATATATATGCCACTTTTCTTTATTCATTCATAATTTGATGGACACTGGCTGTTTCCATGATATGGTTATTATAGATAATGCTGCTGTAATCATTGGGATGTATTTATCTCTTTGGATTAGTATGTTTGTATTCCTTAGGTAAACACCTAGTAGTGCAATTGCTAGATCATAGGGTATTTCTAGTTTTAGCTTTTTGTGGAACTTCTATTTTTTTCAGAGTGGCTGAACCAGCTTGCATTCCCACTAATAGTGTGAGAATGTTCCCCTTTCTCCACATCCTTGCCAACATCTGTTGGTTCTTGTATTTGTGAGTTTAGCCATTCTGACAGGTCTAAGTTTGTATCTCTTTGTTGTTTTTGATTTGCATTTCTCTAATGGTGAATGATATTGACTATCTTTTCATGTGTCTGTTAGCCATCTGTGTGTCTTCTTTGGAAAAATGTCTGTTCATGTCTTCTGCTTATTTCTTAACTGGATTATCTGTTTATTGGTTTTTGAGTGCAATAAGTACTTTATAGATTTTGTATGCTAACTGTTTATCAGCTATGTCATTTGCAGATATCTTCTCCCATTCCATAGGTTGCCTTTCAGTTTTGCTGATTGTTTCCTTTGCTATGTAGAGGCTTTTTCTTTTGATGAGGTCCTAATAGCAAAAATAATAATTTTTGATTTTGTTTCCTTGTCTCAGGAGACATATCTGGTAAGAAGTTGCTATGCCCAATGTCCAAGAGGTTACTGCCTGTGTTCCCCTCTGGGATTTTGATGGTTTCTTGTCTCACATTAAGGTCTTTCATCCAGTTTTAATCTATTTTTGTGTATGGTGTAAGAAAGTGGTCCAGGTTCATTCATTTGTATGTAGCTGTCCAGTTTTCCCAGCACCGTTTGTTGAAGAGACTTTTTTCCATTTGCTGTTCTTTCCTGCTTTTTCTTTTCTTTTTTTTTTTTTTAAGATTTTATTTATTTATTTGACAGACAGAGATCACAAGTAGGCAGAGAGGCAGGCAGAGAGAGAGGAAGGAAAGGAACCTCCCCGCTGAGCAGAGAGCCCGATGTGGGGCTCGATTCCAGGATTCTGGGATCATGACCTGAGCCGAAGGCAGAGGCTTTAAACCCACTGAGCCACCCAGGTGCCCCTGCTTTTTCTTTTTTTTAAAGATTTATTTATTTATTTAAGAGAGAGAGAAAGAGAGAGCTAAGGGGAGGGGAAGAGGGAAAGGAGGTAGAAACTCTAAGCAGACTCTGCACTGAGCATGGAGTACAGCATAGGGCTTGATCTCATGACCATGAGATCATTACCTGAGCCAAAACCATGAGTCTGAGATTTCACTGACCACACCACCTATATTTCTCTATTCTTTCCTGCTTTGTTGAAGATTAATTGACCATGTAATTGTAGGTTCATTTCTGGTTTTCTGTTCTGTTCCATTGATATATGTGTCTATTTTCATGCATTGGCCAAAACTTCTAAAAATATTAAAAAAAAACCACACTTAAAAACTTCTTTACAAGGTTTGCTCTTTAAAACTGAAAATGCTACTTTTAGATTTTTCATTAAATATTATAGCTATCCTCAGCAAATTGTTACTGAATCATTTAGGCCAATATTTTGTATTTGCCTAAAATATCTATAGACTGAGGATCAATAAAATTCTAATGGATGATAACTAAATAATAATAGGAATGTTGATTAAAAATGGGCAGATCACATAAAATCTTGGTATTTCCAAACATTCATACATTTCTTTTTTTTTTTTTAAGATTTTATTTATTTATTTGACAGAGATCACAAGCAGATGGAGAGGCAGGCAGAGAGGGAGAGAGAGGGAAACAGGCTCCCCGCTGAGCAGAGAGCCCGATGCGGGACTCGATATCAGGACCCCGAGATCATGACCTGAACCGAAGGCAGCGGATTAACCCACTGAGCCACCCAGGCGCCCTATTCATACATTTCTGGTTAATTTTCTCAGGTACATCCCTGAGTCAGCTGGAAGTCAGGAGATGCTATATAATTTTTTTTTTTTTTTTTTTTAAAGTTAGGCAAAGAGTAGGCAGTGTAGGTAATTAAAGCAGGAGCCATTCTCTAAATATGGCTTTGAGGCTTTCCTGTTCTTTATGTTAGTAGTTGTGTATCTCATTGCTCTGGAGTGAGCAAACTGCATCAGAGGCTTTTTCCCCAAAGTCATTAGGCCAGGGAGTGGTGACTTAGGGTCCCAGGAATGAGAGAGACATTTAAGGCAGCTCTCTGTAAGTTGGAGTTGAGCTGGAAGATCGTCTACAGCCACAGGGAATTTCTCTTTAGTTTATTTCCCTCAGCAGGAGTCAGGCCAGTTGGATCCCTCATCTTATTCCTGTGTATGGAGCAATTAATGGAACGGTCATGGCCTGAACAATCCTTTGTCAGTAACCTTCGGGTGGGTATTAAAACAGCAGTGTACAGATGGCACCTTCATTGTCTTTGACAGGGAAAATTATGGATAGTGGATTAAATTAAAGGCTGAAAGGGAATATTCATGACAGGAAATTTGTTTCCTTTCCAGTGGTGGTTTGCATCAGCAGGGAGCAGCTGGTCACTGATGTCTCATCACACACCATCTTTCCACTGGCTTCCTGCATTTTTCCAAATATCACTTTAAAGGCACACCAAATTAGAGAGAAATTCCTATAAAGTGCTTGAGACTTGATCTCAAAGGAAATTAATAGCAAGATGGGATACATGTTGTAGTTTTGGGTAGATTGGAAAGATTGCACTGATTTCAGAAATCAGCTTTTTGAAGGAAAATGAGTCTCCTTCTGACGTATCTCTGCATCTGTCAGGAAATTTGGGAAGGACTGTGGGTATGACCTGAGGTGGTTGGAATTCAGGGCCTGGCTTCCCCACTAATAGGTAGCCTTGATGGTTTGACTCTGGGTGTATTACTCAATATCTGAATTTGAGAAGAACCTTAAAATATCATCTGTATATATATAACTTTAAGGTTTTCAAACGCTGTCATACACCTTATTTTTGTTTCTTCAATGGTCACATGAACAATGTATTCTCTTCCCGTGTAGGCAGAGAAGCTTTGGGACTTGAACCCAGGTTCGTCTGGAGATTTTTAAAAATATATACAGTATTCAAAATATTTATATAGGTGACCAGTGAGATTTTATTATCATTTTCAATTATTTTGGGTGTATTTTTTATGTCTATTTCATTACAGTTACTGTTTCTGTTGCTCAGATTGTTAGGTTGACGCCTTTGTCTTTTTGGTGTAGTTTCTGTGATCACGGGTATTTTCTGTTTCTAGCGCAAAATACAATGAAATGTTCCAGACTTATCATATATCTCCCTCTCCAGACCTGGATCCCCGTTTATCAAGAAACTTGTCAGTGGGGAATTATGTTTGGAAACCACTGATTGACAGTAGGTAATAGAATGACTTCTGACTGGAGTCTACTACCTATCTCAGAAAGAGATAACTGAACCAATGGGAAGTAAGAATAATAAAAAGTGATTTTTTAAAAAAAGCTTCTAGAGTTCAAGGAAGACAGGAAAGCTGATGAAAAAGTCACACTGAATACTTCAATTTCAACAAGTATGAGAAAAGAAAATCTTTAATTCATTCAGAATAGATGAAAATAATTTGCCAAAGGATGATTGCCAAAATGACATCTGTCATCTTACAAGAAAAACCTTGGATTTGAAAAGACAGTGGACTATAGTGTCAAAGCTCAGATGACAAACTGATTATTATCTCCCAAATCACTACAAAGATAAGTAGAAAAGCAAAAAAAAAAAACAATATTAAAGTTTTTAAGTATCAAGGATTCAATGTTTACCACCCACAAACTATCTGAAAGAATTGCTAGGAAGTGCATTCCAGTTATACAAAAACAAAAACAAAAAAACCTGAACCCTAACCAAATCCTTATGAGTGGGATATAAGAAATGCGACCAGAAAAAATTCCTATTAAGCCTGAAGTGTCAAGCACCAACAATCCCTGAAATGTTCATAGCAATCTGTAACCCAGATCTCTCCTGTTCTCCCCCACCTCTCTCTTTCTCTCTCTGTGTGTGTGTGTGTGTGTGTGTGTGTGTGTGTGTTTAATAACCAGGGTCCCTGGTTGGCTCAGTTGGTTAAGCAGCTGTCATTGGCTCAGGTCATGATCCTGGAGTCCCAGGATCCAGTCCCACATGGGATTCCCTTCTTGGCAGGGAGTCTGCTTCTCCAGCTGACCTCTCTCCTCTCATGCTCTCTCTCTCTCTCATTCTCTCTCTGTCTCACATAAATAAGATCTTTAAAAATTTTTTAAATAACCTCCTTAAGAAAATTATAAAATTTTCAAACCTTGAAGGGGAAAAATGAAGCAAAGAAATTTGAGCATTCCAGTAATATCCAGAAATGCTTTTAACAAACACAGCAAAACGCTGTAGGGAAAACAGTGACACATTTTGGTGAAAGAACAAGGCCAGTCTTACCCATAATCCCATAATCAGTACTGTGAAATGGGTAGGTAACCCTATTTAAAAATGGGAACCCCAGATTCATTTTTAAAAGTTTGACCTATATGCTACTTTCAAATTAATCGACTTGTACTACTCAGGTAAAAAGAATCAGATCTAAATAAATATTGATGGGGGAAAAGCTACACCAGGGAGATGTTAACAGTAGACTCACTATTGTATCTTCCTCTCTTGCAGGCTCACTGGGATGATTAATTTAATATGTCAGCTAGACCGGACTAAGGGATGCTCAGATAGTTGGTAAAACATTATTTCTGAGGGTGTCTGTGAGGGTGCTTCTGGAAGAGAGTAGCGTTTGAATTTATAGATTGAGTAAACAAGATCACTTCCACTGATACTGCAAGCATCAGCCAATCACTGAGGGTCCTAATGGAACAAAACAGCAGAGGAAGGGTGAATTTCATTTTCTCTATCCAAACTGAGACCTCCATCGTCTGCCATGGACATCAGTGCTCCTGGTTCACGGGCTTTAACTTTTCAGTTCTGAAAAGATTTACACCATTGGCTCCCCAGTTCTTGGGCTTTTGGACTCAGACTGAATTACACCACCAGATTTCCTCATTCTCTGGCTTGCAGATGGCAGATCATGGGACTTTTTGGCCTTTGTAATTGTGTGAACCAATTCCTGTAATACGTTTTCCCTCCCTCCCTCCCTCTCTTTTTTTCTTTCTTCCTCTCTTCTCTTCTCTTCTCTTTTCCTTCCTTCCTTCCTTCTTTTTAGGGGAACCCTGGCTAATGCATTCATCAAGGAAAGCCATGTGCAACTGGCATGGTTGGGAAGTGGCTTCCCTATGGTGTGAAGGCACTGATGCAGGTATCAAAGCCCAGTGGGAGGACAAAGCATGCCTGTCAAGGGGTGATGGCGGAGCTGCATACCCTGAGGAGCCCTGTGGGCCTCAAGGGGTCTGGATGCTCACTGTGGATTGCAAGTTCAGAGGGATAACAGCAGTAGCCAATGCCAATGCCTGGCTCTCCATTTAGTCCTTGCTGCAGCCCTGTCCGATGGACTGCTACTCACCTCATTTTGTTAACTGAACACCAGAGTTGGTGTGAGTTCGGGGAATTGTAAAAGTGGGATCACAAGGCACGGATAACTGCATATGACTTACAGACTGTTGCGAGCTCCTCAGGTGCCTGCATCAGGAGTCCTGCTGTGTGGACTGCACTTACTGCATCCTCCACCCAGCCCAGACCAGAAGCTAGGTTGAGGCCAGAGAGAAGGGAGGAGGCCCATCCAGGCACTTGCCCTGCGCAAAGAACAGCCTGAGATGGCTCAAAGCCTAGTTCAAATGACATTTCTGTAGAGATTTCCTGGTCCCCTCTAGTCAGAATCAATCCTTTTCCATTTGGTGATATCAAGACACTTCGCTTACTTACAAGTTGCTGCTGGGAAGACTCAGAGAGACACAAGGTTTGAGATCATAAGAAGAGAGTTTAAATCTGAACTCACACCTTCTATCAGGAATGCTGCCACACCTCGTGGATCCTGTCCCTTAAAATAATAATACTTCCTGTGGTAATGTCACAGTACTGTTGTAGGTGGTGATGCTTTTTTAAAAAAAAAATTTGTATTTTTGTTAATATAATTCTTGCACATAAATTGAACACTGAAATAGATCTGTATGGCTTATTTCTATACCTGCCTCCATTTCCATTACTCAGAAGCAACTGCTTTCAATTCTTAGCTGTTTCTTTGAGAAGTACATCTAGATCTCTAAATAAGATCCTTGTTATAACCACTACTTTCTGGTTTACAGTTATGTTCAATATTTAAGGACTTCCCAATACTAAAGATGAGGATTTATTCCCGCATTCACTCCCTACTGCCAAACAAGTAATACGCTTCCCCTTTTCTTCCCATTTTCTCCCAATGGCATTATATCACTGTTTTGTTAAATTAATGTATAGTATGTATATCAAAGTAACTGTGATATTATTCACATTTGAACCATGTAGTAACCTATGATTATATTCATTTGCTACCATAATAATTTATTTTTATTTTCCTCAGGGCTAATGCTATTAGTTTTCTTCAGTTGTTGATTTTTTCATGTAAAAAATCAGTTTCATCCCCTACTTTTTAGTAGAAGTCTAAATTGTTCTTCCTATGTTCAGACACATGTAGTTTTGAGTGTTTCTGGTTCTCAGAGACATATCTTTTGAAGCATTTTGTCTTCTTATTTGAAACTAAATTGGTTGTTCCTTGAGTCTGCCGTATAGCTGTCAAACTGGTATTTTCTTTTACCATTGGGTTCTGTCAACAAATCTCTGATAGCAACTCAGTATCCTACAATTCAATTCGATTCTCACCCCAGCTACCCAGAGTTAGCATCAGATCTGACAAGATAAAAGGCAAAGAGCCCAGCAAGACTGCTCTTCTTTTAGATGCCAGCCCAAGTGGGGTCTCCAGGCTATCAGAACTTCTGCCCTGTTGACAGCAAATTTAGGGATTTCCAAAACCCCCAGGTTTACTAATTCACTAGAACAACACACACAACTCAGGAAAATGCTATGTCATTATTGAGGATACAAATGAATAACCAGATAAAGTGGTATATAGGGCAAGGTCTAGGAGGGTCCCAAGCACAGAAGCCAGATCATGCTACCCTCTCGTACACCAACCAGGAAGCTCTCCCAAGCTTTGTTGTCCAGAATTTTTAATGAAATTCCTTTTTGCAGACATGCTTGATTAAATTATTTGCCACCTTATTGAACTCAATTTCTAGCACCTCTTCCCCATCTTTGAAGGTTGAACTGAAAGTTTCAGCCCTTTAATCTCATCTAGATTTTTCTCTGATGACCAGCCCCCATTCTAAAGCTTTTCAGGGAATCCCCTACTTTTGCCTTAAGTACTTCATTGACTTAATTAAGTCATTCCAGTAATTCAGGAAATTGAAAACTTTTTTTTTTTTTTAAAGATTTTATTTATTTATTTGACAGAGAGAAATCACAAGTAGGACAAGTAGGCAGAGAGGCAGGCAGAGAGAGGAAGGAAAGCAGGCCCCCTGCTGAGCAGAGAGCCCGACGCGGGACTCGATCCCAGGACCCTGAGATCATGACCTGAGCTGAAGGCAGCGGCTTAACTCACTGAGCCACCCAGGAAAACTTTTTTGAAGTTCTGTGTAATTTCAGGACCATGGAACAGAGAATGTGTATATATAGGTTTTTTTTTTTTTTTCTATACTATACTACAGCTATCAAGTAGAGAAGTCCTGTTGCTGTTCTGTAGTTATATCCTTTTCAGGGACCCATGACATCTTTATAGGTTTCTGTTCTCATTCTGGTGGATGGTGTCCATTAGTAGCAGTCTGGGAAAGGAAGCATAGAAGAACATGTTTTCAAGGTCTTATGTGACTTTATTTATTTATTTATTTATTTTTGTATTTGATAGATAGTTTGACTGGGAAAACTACATTTTTCCTCAGAATTTTGTTGTTTCCTTGTCTTCTATATTCCAGTGTTCCAATTTCCAAGAGCTCTGTTTTGTACTCTCTTCCTTGGTGGTGGTATCTGCCTCCTACTGAAACTTGTTCTTTTTACATTGATGCCATAGCTTCTCTTCCATCTCTAAAGTTATTTTTTTTTTAAGTTTTGAAAGTTTTCATCTCCCTGTATTGTCTGTTTCTGCAAAAGATTTTCTTTGCTTATTTTGTTTTCTGTTTTTTCATGTTAAAGTCTTTTCCATAATGAGAAGCGATCCTTGCTAAGAACTGTGTGTGTGTGTGTGTGTCCAGATATCTCTCAGTGATTATGACAGAGTGGGCTTCACTGTAGCATGATCTGGCTGGGAAGATATTTGGGGGATCTTAGTATTTTTAGATCTTGTCTTGGGGATGGTCAGTTTGCCTAGAGAATGTAGTGCTATTATGCAGACTGGGCAGTATGAGCCTGACCAAGTTTTGAGAGCCAAAAAGGGACTGTGGTTAGAGAGGTCAAGTACTCTTTTTTTTTTTTTTTTAAAGATTTTTTTTTAATTTGACAGAGAGAGATCATAAGTAGGCAGAAAGGCAAGCAGGGAGAGAGAGAAAGAGAGAGAGGGAGGAGGAAGCAGGCTCCCTGCCTAGCAGAGAGCCCGATGCAGGACTCGATCCCAGGACCCTGAGATCATGACCCAAGCTGAAGGCAGAGGCTTAACCCACTGAGCCACCCAGGCAGCCCCAAGAGGTCAAGTACTCTTAACCCCATGTCTCTTTTCAGTATGTTGCCTGTGTTATGGCTGTACCTGTACCTGTGTCTCTGTGTTCAGAGCGTTCTAGTGTTCTGGCAGGCAGGGAGGAGCAATTGCCAGATGTGCATGTGAGTATATTGGGGCATAAATGACTCTTATACTTCATTCCAGTCCTCCTGTTTTAACATAATCTATACTTGTATAGTCACAGTGAGCTGCTCATTTTGATTTGTAAGCTGTTCTGGGTTTTGTGTCAGCTTCCTCTTTGTTGACTTAGTTTTGTACTTTGTAGACTCTAACAAGTCTATTTCTTGTTCATATCTGTTTCACAGTACAAGTTATTTATGTTATCTCCTTTCCTATTTGCCTTTTATTGTAAATATGGATTTATGCCTTGACACATATCTTTAACTCTTTTTTTAACTTGGGAGGAAAAGGATGTATGCTTATGTCCAGATGGTATCTTAATAGGGATTTTCTGAGTGGTGGTACTGACCCAGGACTATGTGCCAGAACCTTATGAAGAACTTTGTCAAATACAAGTGCCTGAAGGATATAACTGAGAATGTAGAATAAGGAACCCCTAAAGATTCTTTCCTCAATAAAAACAAAGAAGACACGTGGAACACTTTTTTCCAAAAACAACTTTTTTTTTTAAATTTTGGAAATTAATCCAAGGCTTATAGATGGCTAGGGAACATTTATTCAAGAAAATCAACTGAATCTTGGTAATAACAATAAACTTTGTAACTTGCTCTATTTCTATTCCCCTATCTCCAGCCACCCCATAGCTTGAAACCTTTAGTCCGCAATCATACCAAAAGACATCAGCCTAACAGCACTGAAGGGAACAGAACAGCATTAAGGTTCCTTTATAGTCTCAGTTCCAGAGAATGGTCATTGTTTGTTTCCTCTGGTGATTTTTAGAAAACCCTACTTACAAATTTATCCTTAGGAGACCTAATCCAGAGCTTTCCCAGTCTGTAAAGCCTTTTCCCTGGTGGGATTTGTTGAAAAAAAAAAATGTTTTCCCTACGACTCCCATTTCTCTATTTTTCTTTAGTATCATCTTGATTGCTTTGTTTTTGTATTTTTTCTCTGTATCTGTTGACTCCTCTCACTTGTTTCTCCCCTCTGCCTCCAACTTCCACCTGTTCTCTGTATCCACAAGCTTGTTTTTGTTGTTGTTTTAGATTCCACATATAAGAGAGATCATATGGAATTTATTTTTCTGTGTCTGACTTATTTCACTTTGCATAATACCCTCTAGGTCCATCCATGTTCACACAAATCATAGATTTCATTTTTTATGGCTCAATAATATACCATTGTGTATATGTATAAGCAACTTTTCATCCATTGAAGGACACTATGTTGCTTTCATATCTTGGCTGTTGTAAGCAATGCTGCCATGATCATGGAAATGCAGATACCTTTTCGAGTTAGTGTTTTTGTTTTTGTTTTTGAATAAATACTCAGATGTTGAGTTGCTAGATCATATGGTAATTCCGTTTTTAATTTTTTGAGGAATTTCCATACTGGTTTCCATAATGACTGCAACAAATTATGCTCCCAACCAATAGTTCATAAGGTTTTCCTTTTTTCACATTCTTGCTAACACTTCTTATTTCTTTTTATTTTCTTAAAAAAATTCTTCTTTTTTAGTAAGAGGTCTTCTAACAGGTGTGAGGTGATATCTCATTATGATTTTGATTTACATTTCCCTGATGATTGATCATGTTGAGTATATTTTAAGATACCTGTTGTCCATTTATATATCTTCTTTTGAAAAAAATCTATTTAGATCTTCTGCCCATTATTTAAATTGGATTATTTGTTGTTTTTATTATTGAATTATATGTTATCCAGGTTGGAAATTTTAGAAGTAATTGCTTAAGCTTGGAGCTGCCTGAGTCAATGGACGTGGGAATTACACCAAACTAACCCAAAGACTGAAAGGAAAGCTGGGGATTAGATGCCCATATGGCCTTTGAAAATATCCAGAAAGCACATGTAAGGCTATGCACATGGTCAGAAAAGACCTGAGAAGCCCTTACTCTTCACCTTTGATTGACCTTGAAGCTGTGTGGAAGCAGGAACTAAATGCCAAAGAAAAATAGTCAACTGTCTGGCTGACTGTTAAAAATTTACCTCAACATACACAAAGAGCCTGCTGACAAAGATTAGGAGACTTATTAGTTCCAGGCATTTAAGGAAATCTCTATTCCATCAACAACTGAAAACTAAGTAATCAGACAGTTACTTCACTGGCCACCCACAGCAAAGAATACAGAATTAATTGACATAAGTTACTAAATAAATAAACAACAAGTTCAGACCTGGGGGAGGTTTAGAGAATATGGTTTTCAGAGTTGTCACATTATATAAAGTGTCCACTTTTGAACAAAAATATACAAAACATGCAGTGGAAAAGAGTATGGCCAATACACAGAAAAAAAGCAATCAATAAAACTATTCTGAGGAGGCACACACATTGAATTTATATAGGTCCAATGAACTAAGGAGAATCCATGTATAAAGAAATAAAGGAAAATATAAGAATGATGTCTCACAAAATACTGAAGAAAGAGATATTTTAAAAAAGAGCCAAATATAAATTCCGGAGTTGTAAATTATAGTAACTGAAATAAAAAATTCACCAGAGAATGTCAACAGCAGAGTAAAGTGAAAGAATATAACTAGGAATATGAATATAAATTGAGATTATCCACTCTGAAGAATTAAAAAAAAATGAACTAAGTCTCAGAGACCTGTGAGACACCAACAAATATATCAACATACATAAAATGGGAGTCCTACAAGGAGGGAAGGAAAAGGGGAAGAAAGAATATTTGGAGATATAAAGGGTGAAAACTCCCCAAATTTGATGAAAAACATTAATCTACAAATCCCAAAAGCTCAATGAACTACAAGTAGGGTAAACTCAAAGGGATCAGCACTTCATAATCAGTTGATGAATGCATAAAGATGATGTGAGATATCATATATGTATTTTTTCTTTATATATTAATTTATATTATGTATAATACATATGTATTTATATTATATATTACTATTACATATATTTATATATGTAATGGAATATTACTCAGCCATTGAAAAGAATGAAATCTTGCTATTTGCAATGACATGGATGGAACTAAAGAGCATAATGTTAAGTGAATCAAAACAGTCAGAGAAAGATACCATGTGGTTTCACTCATATGTGAAATTTAATAAGCAAAACAAAGGGAAAGGAGAGACAAACCAAGAAACAGACCCTTAATTATAGAGAACAAACTTATGGTCAACAGAGGACAGGTGAGGGGTTAGGTTAATTAGGTGATGGGGATTAAGGAGTGCACTTGTCATGATGAGCACCAGGTGGTATATGAAATTTGTGTATGGACTCACTGTATTGTACCCCTGAAACCAAGATAACACTGTCTGTTAACTAACTGGAATTAAAATAAAAACTTAAAAAAAACCCTTCATAATCAAAATATTGAATGCCAAACACAGAATGAATTTTGAAAACAGAATGCAAAGATCTTCAGATTAATAGCTGATTTATCTATACACATCATAAAGGATGAAAGACAGTTGGAAGGCATATTCAAAATACTGAAAGAAAAAAGACTCAACTAAGAATTCTATATCCAGCAACACTGTGTTTCAAAAATTAATGTATTTTCAGATTTTAAAACTCCATATCATTTTGTAACTATATATGGTGATGGGTATTAGCTAGACTTACTGTGGTGATCATTTCACAATACATACAAATATTGAATCATTATGTTGTATACCTAAAACTAATATATATCAATTATACCTCAGTAAAAAGTGAAGAATATCGAAATAAGTGGAAAAACATCCCATGTCCATGGATTCAAAGATTTAGTATTACTAAAATGGGAATACTCTCCAGATGAATCTGCAGATCCAATGCAATTCTTATCAGATTTCTAGATGGCTTTTTTAGAAAAAAGAATCTTGAAAAAAATGTTGGAAGCCTTGCTCCAACAATCAAGAGTATATGATGCTAACATAATATTAGACATCTGGATCCATGGATTAGGATCCAGAATCTAGAAATCTACAAATTATCAGTCAATTGCTTTTTGACAAAGGTGCCAAGGTAAGTAAAGATTTTTTTTTTCCTAACAAACAATTCTGGGACAATTGGGTATCTATGTTAAAAAATAGAATTGGACATCTACCTCCCACCATATACCAAATTTAGCTCAAAATGTATCAAAGAACTAAATTTAACTGCTAAAACTGTATAAATCTTAAAAGAAAACATGTGGTATATATTTGCGACCTTGAATTAGGCAGTGTTTTCTTAGGACAACTAAAGTACAAGTACTGAAACAAAAAATAAATTGGATTTGTCAAAATGAAAAACTTGGTGCATGAAAGGATAGTATAAGAAAGTGAAAAGATAAGCCCAAGGTTCTGAGGATTTTCTCCTATGTTTTCTTTAAAAGTTTACAGTTTTACATTTTTCATTTAAATCTATGACCCTTTTTGAGTTCCTTTTGTATAAGATACGAAATTTAGGTTGACTTTTTTAATATGTTATTTAACTGATGCAGCCCTATTTGTTAAGGAGATTATCATTTATTTATTGAATTTTTGCACTTTTGTCAAAATCACTTAGCCACACTTCTGTGACTCTATTAGTGGGTTCTTTATTTTATTCCATTGATCTGTATGTTAAGCCCTCTACTGAAACCACATGGTCTTGATTACTGAATCTGTTTAATAAGAATTGTAATGTAGTAGGATTATTTCTCATACATTTTTCAAAATTGTTTTATTCTTTTTTTTTGACCTTTCCATATGCATTTTAAAATCTTGTGAAATCTACAAATATCTTGCAGGGGTATTGTTATAAATTAAAATAATTTCAAATAAATATATGTATCAAGTTGGAGAGTATTATATTGAGTTTTCTGATTCATTAATATGTTATGGCTATGCATTTATTTAGATCTTTGATTTTTTTATCATCTATATTTTTAGTTTTCAGTGTATAAGTCCAGTAGATGCTGTGTAAAATTTCCTCTCTCCCTCCTTCCTTCCTCCTTTCCCTTCCTTTCCTTTATGCCTTCTTTCTTTTTGTAAGCGAATATAAATAGTAATGTATTTTTAATTTAGTTCATGTTTTGTTCATTTCTAGTATGTAGAAATAGAACTATGTTTGATGTATTCATTTTGTATTCTACCACATTGCTAAACTCTTATTACTGGAGTTTTTCTGTAGACTTCTTAAAATTTTCTATGCAGACAGTTATGTTTTCTGCAAATAGTGACAGTTTATTTTACCCTTCCCCATATATATGCCTTTCTTTTTTTTTTTTTTTTGAACTTATTGCAATGTTAGGATTTCCAGCACTATATTGAATAGGAATAGATTTCTTGTAGATGTTCCTTAAAAAGTTGAAGGCATTTCCCTCTATTCCCATTATTTATTTTAGAGTTTACTTTTTATTCTATCAATATGCAATTGATAATGTTTGTGTGAATTTTTTCTTGTTTTACTTATTAATATTCTGGTGTTTTTATATTGTTTGGTTTTTTTTTAATTAAACTTTAAATTATATTTTATTTTGCTTTTAAGATCTTTTTTTTTTAAAAAAATCATTTTGCTGATCTCTTTATCTCTTTTTTTTTCTCCAATTTATTTATTTTCAGAAAAACAGCATTCATTATTTTTTCACCACACCCAGTGCTCCATGCAAGCCGTGCCCTCTATAATACCCACCACCTGGTACCCCAACCTCCCACCCCCCCGCCACTTCAAACCCCTCAGACTGTTTTTCAGAGTCCATAGTCTCTCATGGTTCACCTCCCCTTCCAATTTACCCAAATTCCCTACTCCTCTCTAACGCCCCTTGTCCTCCATGCTATTTGTTATGCTCCACAAATAAGTGAAACCATATGATAATTGACTCTCTCTGCTTGACTTATTTCACTCAGCATAATCTCTTCCAGTCCCGTCCATGTTGCTACAAAAGTTGGGTATTCGTCCTTTCTGATGGAGGCATAATACTCCAGAGTGTATATGGACCACATCTTCCTTATCCATTCATCCGTTGAAGGGCATCTTGGTTCTTTCCATAGTTTGGCGACCGTGGCCATTGCTGCTATAAACATTGGGGTACAGATGGCCCTTCTTTTCACGACATCTGTATCTTTGGGGTAAATACCCAGGAGTGCAATTACAGGGTCGTAGGGAAGCTCTATTTTTAATTTCTTGAGGAATCTCCACACTGTTCTCCAAAGAGGCTGCACCAACTTGCATTCCCACCAACAGTGTAAGAGGGTTCCCCTTTCTCCACATCCTCTCCAACACATGTTGTTTCCTGTTTTGTTAATTTTGGCCATTCTAACTGGTGTAAGGTGATATCTCAATGTGGTTTTAATTTGAATCTCCCTGAGGGCTAATGATGATGAGCATTGTTTGGTTCTTAAATGTTAAACCAGGCTCAAGTCCATGGAATAAACTGTGTTGTTGTTGTTTGTTTGTTTGTTTGTTTGTTTTTACACTTAGAAGTCTTATGCCATGTCCTTCTGGCCACTATGATTTCTAATGAATAATACACTATCATTCGGATTGTCTTTGCCCTATAGATAAGGTATTGTTTTTCTCTAGCTGTTTTTATTTATTTATTTTAAAGATTTTATTCACTTATTTGACAGGCAGAGAGGCAGGCAGAGAGAAGCAGGGGGGTGGTGGTGGGGGAAGCAGGCTCCCTGCTAAGCAGAGAGCCCTATTCGGGGCTCCATCCCAGGACCCTGAGGTCATGACCTGAGCAAAAGGCAGAGGCTTTAACCCACTGAGACACCCAGGTGCCCCTCTCTAGCTATTTTCAAAGGTTTTTCATTGTCCTTAGTTTTTGCTATGATGGGTGTTGGTATGGATTTCTTTAGATTGTCTTGTTTGGGATTTGCTCACTTTTTGAAATTATAGATTTGTATGTCTTCTCACATTTGGAAAGTGTCAGCCATTATATCTTTATGCACTTTTTCAGTTCCACATTCTTTTTGACTCAAGACTCCAATAATACAATTGTGAGATCTTTGTTGTAGTCCCATAGGTTGCTGAGGCTCTGTTCATTTTTTTTAGTTTAATTTTTCTCTGTTTTTCAAATTGTGTAATTTCCATTGTTCTATCTGCCTGTTCACTCATTCCTCAATCATTCTGCTCTTGAGCCTGTCCTCTTAGCTTTTCTTTAGGTTATTTTATTTTTCACCTCTGAAGTTTTCAGGATTTTTCTTTACATCTTGTGTTTCTTTGCTGAGACTATCTTTTCATTTATTACTGTTTTGCTCATAATTCTTTGAGTTTTTTTATGATGTTTGCTTTAAAATCTTTATCAGACAATTCTAACATCTTTGAATTGTTCATCTTATTGTTGGCATCTGCTGATTGTCTCTTTTAAAAATATTTTATTTATTTGAGAAAGACCATGAGAGAAGAACATGAAAGGGGGGAGGGTCAGAGGGAGTAGCAGACTCCCCACTGAGCAGGAAGCCAGATGTGGGGGCAGGCTTAATCCCAGATTTAACTGACTGAGCCACCCAGTCACCCCATGTTGATTATCTTTTACTTTTTAAAAATATTTTATTTATTTATTTGACAGACAGAGGCAACAAGTAGGCAGAAAGGCAGGCAGGGGGGGGGCATATCCCTGCTGAGCAGAGAGCCCTATGTGGGGCTCGATCCCAGGACCCTAGGATCATGACCTGAGCCTAAAGCAGAGGTCTTAACCCACTAAGCCACCCAGGCACCCCTGATTGTCTTTTAAAATTCACTTTGAGATCTTCTTGTTTCTTTGTATGGTGACTGATTTTCATTAAGAACCCAGACATTTTGGTTATTATGTTATGAGACTCTGGGTCATATTTAAACTTTCTATCTATGTATCTTTCTCTGACACTACTCTAGCAGAGGAACAGGGGGCAATGCCTAATTGCTAGGTGAGGGTGGACGTTGAGATTTCCTACTTGGCTTCTGTTGGTTGACATGAAGGAATGGGAGAGGGATGGGCCCCTTTTTACTGCTAGGCAGATACAAATTTTTATTCCCCCCTCCATTACTGCCTAGTGAAATGAAAGCCATGGCTTTCAAATTGTCCTTCTGGTACATAAGAATCAAAAATAAAACCCACGGAATTCACTGAAGTGTTATTCCTTGGTACTAAGGTCTATAGGCAGTCTGCCTTCTCCTGCACACTTTTTAGAGTCTTTTCCTGTTTGCCTTATATATAACATCTAGAGTTTTTAGTTGCTTTCAGTTGTATTTAGTGGCAGGCTCCCAGCTCCATGGGGAGTCTGCTTCGCTCTCTGACCTTCTCCTCGCTCATGCTCTCTCTCACTGTCTCTCTCTCTCAAATAAATAAATAAAATCTTTAAAAAAAAAAAAGAATGGGAAAAATCATATCTACTCCATCTTTCTGGAACTTAATCATTTTTATGGCTCTTGTAATGAGCATTTAAAAATTCTACAGTAAGCCAAAATATGTAGTATCAAAAATGAGATAAGAATTATAACTCCCACAGTTGCGTGCATGTTAAGGTCAGTATCACATCCTCTATATATTTTATTTAGAGAGGTCAAATAACTCTTAGTAAAGCAGGTGGGTTGTGAGAGAAGATTTCAGAGAGCAGTTCAGTATTGAAAGGATCAGATTATATTCATGAGTAAGCAGGGGATGAAAAATAGAAGAATCACAGAATAGAATTTAAACAATGGATAATACTATAAGTACAATTTTATGGGATGTTTTTCTCCCAAAACACATTCTAATGTGTTTCTCAGATGATTGTATTTTTTTAAGAAACATTTTAGTAATTACATGGCATTTCCCTTTATGGATATGCTACAATTTATTATTATATGTGCTGCCGAAGCGAGCATGCTACAATTTATTATTGGGCAGTTAATTTGCTTATAATATTGTGAGCACTGTAAGTAATATAATCAGTACCTTTGGACTTCCTTGTTCATTCTGATTCCTGACTATTTCTTTAAGGCCATTTCTTAGATGTGGAATTAGCCCCCAAATTTAATAGTATTTTTTAAAATTCTGTTACATAAAGGCAAATTTAAAGGTTGCTTTGAAGAAAGTATGTAGTACTTTACACATTGACTCACAGTTTCGGAAGCTACCAGTTTTGCTATACCATCATCAGTTCTGAGTCTTATCATTTTAAAATACTTACTTAAAAGGTGACTTGGTTTATTTTAAGCACATACAACTTTGCATTAATACAGATTTAAGAAAATGGCCCACAGTTGCAGAAGCCAATCATTCTTTCAGTTTCTCAGGATCATTTCCTACTATCTATCCATGAACCCATACCTAAAGGAGGACAGGTCCAGGATGTATAAATGTAGCAATACTTCAAAGTTTTGTTCATTATTTATAAATTTGATGTTAGAATTAATCCAATAAAATGTGAGAATTCAAACATATTCAATGCAATCTGTCACTTTTTTTCCCATTTGTATGTTTTGAGATGTCTCATTTTTCCCCCTCTTCCAAATCAGCAATATATATTCACAATCTTTGTGCTATTATTCCTTTCCTTTTCACTTGTGAGCTAATTGGACAAGATTTTCTTTCTTATGAGTATGCTTACTCAGTTTTCAAGAGCCAGAAGAGAAGGTGTGTTCTGATCCTCTTAACTGTTATTGCCCTGTGCCACTTATGGAGTTGACCACTGTCAGGGACTGTGAGGACACATGAGGACAGGGGGGGTGCATTTAAACTTCTGCCAAATAAGTTAGATGGCATCTCAGGAAGGTCCTACTGGAGGCAAAAGGGGACATTGAGTGCTTCAGCATGTGGTTGGTCAGGGGAGGTTACAAAGTATCTTTAGGAGCGAGGAAGAAGGTAACAACTCACTGTGGAAGTTGGTGAAAGTTCTTAGGAAATGTCAAGGGGACTCTTCCTTCCCTGGGAATCTCTTCTTATTTCATAACCTAATCTTTTATAACAATCTGTTTATGAAATCCAATTTAAGGCAAGTGCATCCCCCTTGTTAAACTAAAGAGAAATTGACTGTTCTAGATTATAATGAATATAAAAATAGGTGCAGGTTAATTTTGATCTACTGGTGAAGGCATGATTATAGATCGAGAGGGGTTAGGAAATGGGAAGTTGTGGAAGAGAGATTCAGCTCCAGTTGTTGTAGATTTCAACTCAGGCATCTCCCGCACCGAGCATTTTCTTAATAGTGAATTCATGGTTTATAATGAAAAAAATTTCCCTGAAATATTAAGTGGCTGACATGTAACAAAAGGTCATTTATTAAGGAAGGGCACACTTTGGAAATTTATGCAAACTATTTAATCACTGGAATCACAAGAAAGTTCCAAAGTCATCTGTTCCTGATTTTGTGATAGGAACATTTTTCTTGGTAATTGGTATAGTGTGCTTTATGGCATGAATCACTTCATTGTACTTTCCAGAAGAAGAAATGAGGTCTGTGAATAGTCTGAATTTGGCTTATTTAGCTCCTCATTGTTCCATGTAGAATAGGGCATCTGAATATGCTCTGTATTAGATGGGAAATGGACTTCTATCTTGGGGAAGGGAAAGGTGTAGACTTTTCCTTTCTTAGTGTTAGAACTCTGTGATGATTAGTCAGAATGAAGTGCCAAGTTATTTCTGGGTATTGGTCATTTATTCGCTTTCTACAAGTCTGTAAGAAAAGGATTAGAGCCTAAAGATCCGTAGAGGACTCATTATTTATAGCTTGTATAGAAGAACAAAAAGGATCCTATAATTCCATTTGGGAACCACAAATTTTGTCAGGTTCTTTGGGACTTAACAAAATCCTTGTGATAACACATGAACTGGGGTCTATGAGGGTGCATCCTAGTGTTTTTCTTTGTTGATATACATCATTTAGGCTGTACACTTTAGCCCTGGGGTTTCCAAGATGACCCCAGCCTGGTTTCTTTAAAGGGTAGAACCTTGAATGCAGACTTCTCTGCTACTGTGTTGCTAGTCAGAGTTGGCACTGGGGGCTGCCTAGGTAGCAGCATGTATGAGAACATCAAAAACTCAGAACAGGCATGTTGGGCCATGTTGGACCACCGTTAGGACAGCATGGGACCTGTGGAACTTCTGTGGAGGATGCAGTGTTGCCATATAATGTTCCTGGTTCTCCCTCAGGTATCTGTATGGCAGAGAGCAGGTCCTTAATAAAAGTGCATCACCAGGGTGGGCATTTGGTCCCATAGTCAGGTTGAAAAGGAAGACACTTTGAGTCAGCTGCTGTGGGCAGGAAATTTAGACTACTTCAGAGGTGCTCTCTCCCCATGCTGGGGGGACCACATGCATAGGGGGACCATGTTGGGGACCCACTGCATAGACTGTACGCATGCCCAGTCTTAGCTACCGCCTGACCTCTGACTCCTCTGAAGGGGCCCAGGGGTAAAATTGGCTTATCTTTTTACAGAAGTCCCCACCATCTGGCCTCTCCCTTACTAGATCTTTGGTTGCTTTAAATGCCTTATTTTCTTTTTCTATTGAAATATTTTGTTGAAATATTCAAAAGAGAGAAATATTCTCATTTTGCTTCTTATCCGCTTCTTGATTAAGATGTGCTGGGTAACATGCTGTTTGGAAATGGTGACAAGGACTCTCAACTTCTTTTCCTGAATTGTAGTTGTTAGTGTCCTGGAACCACCACAATGACATTCCTTGTTTTTCTAGTTCCTAAGTTTAGCAACATACTCCTATAGGTTATTCCCATCAACCTTCTCCATTTGAATGAGTTCAGGAATATTTGCAAGCTTAGAAATTTCTCTGCCTTTCAGATAGCGTGTAAAAATTTCAACGTTGATTCTGGAAGAAACCCCTGTGTAGGCTCTTTGTGTTTTCGAACATTGGAACAAATGAGGTTGAGATGGGTCATTAGAAGTCTCTGCTACTGCTCATGCCTTCTTTAACTTATGAAAGAAGGAGTAAAAAAATACATTTTGTACCATAGTCTATCAATTCTAAGATTATTTTTCACATTTTAACATTCGTGTAACATACATGTGTCTTACAGCTGAATGGCATCTAAGATTGGATGTCAGAGTCTTATCCTGATGCTTGCTTCGACCCTTCAGATTATTTTTTCTTGTCTTTTACCTGCCTGGTGGTTTTTCTGTCACAAGTCAGAAATGACCTGTAATAGGAGTTGAGGCAAATACAACTTAGTATGAAAATTTATGTTAGTTTGGCTATTGGTTAGGTGTTACTGTTTGATGTAGCTTTGGGGGCCAGAGGCTTCACATTCCTATAGTGTCCTTATTTTTGTCTCCTTGCTTGACCTTGGGCTGCCCTTGGCACTCTTGCTCAGGGAGTCTGCAGACTATTTCAGCCATACCCTGGTGCCCTACACCCATACTGGTGTCCTACTGGAGCATTGTTGTGGTGGAGAAGTGTGGGGGAGAGGAAGCATTCTATAATCTTATGATAAAATCACAATATTTTGGTGGGGCTGTGCTCCTGGGTGTTTCCTAGTGATATAGCTCTTCCCTTCCCCAATCTGGTGAGACAGAAAGATGACAGGGTATTGGTGTGGGCAAGGGACACTCTCCCCAGCAGAAATAAATCTGACAAAGTCAGAGTAGGACTTTTTGGAGAGTAGAACTTTGCTAAGGAGAAGCCTCTGAGTGACCTGTTTCCCTAGAGTTGCTCCCTCCATCCCTGTATCAGAGTGAAAAGTGATCTTTTTTTGCATATTTTCCATGAGAACTTGAGGGGGGCTGCTGCTGGAGATAAAAATCCATAGAAGTATAGAGGTGTCCATAGAATTGTGGCTTGTGTCATGTGGACGAATGCGGTCTGGGGGTTTGGTTCAGTTCCCCTCCAACTATGGAGTCAAAGCTTTGTCCTCAGTCCCATCAAGGCCCTGCTCAAGTTCTCTGTGAATATAACTGGCCACCACTGTTCTCTGGCAACATCAATTCATGCACTCACCATGTTCTTTTTAGTTTTTTCTTGGATTTCTGTTTCGAGGGATTTCTCGTACCTTTTTTATGAGCTTAGGTTTTCATTTAAAAAAATTTTTGTTTGATTTCTTTCACCATTTCTAAGTGTTTTGTGGCACAATGGTGTTCAGGCCATGGAGTCTAGTGTTTTGCCAGAACCAGAAGTATGTCTTCTGTGCACTTACTTTTTTCATGGTCTGCTCTCCGTTTCAGCTCTCCTTCTGTCTTCTTATGTCACCTCCACCTCCGACCTCTTCCCTAATGGACTTAATCGCTTTGTGTTTTTCCTTTGCACAAACTGTGATCATCTCATGCCTCGCTTTCATGCCAGTAACTCAATTTTTAAGGGCCTGTTTTGTCCCTTTCTGGGTCTAATTTATTAGCTATGTAATCATGTTGTTTTGGTTCTCAGTTTATTTATTTAACTCTGCAGTTTCCCTTTCATTTCATTTGGTTATTTTATAATCTTGTCTTTGAAATCATATTTAATTTGATCCAAGGTTTTATTAAGTTATATAGTATTAAAGAACTCATGGGAAACATGCTCTTCTTGTTTGGGTTTTTTTTTTCCAGACATTATTTTACATTTTAGTTGTGCCTATCTGCTTGCCTTCCTTTCTTCCTTGTATTTGCTATTTTTAAAAATGTACCCATCCATTCATTCATTCATTTATTGCCGTATTTTATTTATGCAGCTGTCATTTCATCTTGCCCAGGCCTTATCCTCATAATGTGCCTACTCTTAATTTTTAATTTTCTGGGTTGTAATGGTAGTGAACTATTTTTTCCCATCATTTTTTCCTTACTTGTGGTCCTGTTTATTTTTCCTTAATTTATTAAACCAATTAATCTATATTACTTGTAGAAATACAAGTAATGCCAAATAACAACCAAGGGAGAAAATATTACTTCTCTTATATCTTGCTTCTACCTTCCCTTCATTCCCTCCTTTTTGGCCTTTTGAACCCACCTTTGCATCAGTTACACATGGGGTGTTCTGCTGGGATCCCTGTATCTCTAGCTGATGTCTTTAGAAGACCTCGGTTGTAATGAGACACACCACAGTCAGTTCCTGCCAGAGTGCATTGGAAAAGCCTGGTGCTGATGCTGCACACATCTCTGTAATTTCTCAGGCATCTGTGGGGGATCTGGTGGTCCATGTGATTCTTTGCTCTTAGCCCATTCAAAGATAATGTTTTATGTGCACTGCGTGTGTAGTAGTGAAGGCAATGCTTGGACACTGATTCAGTTAGGATGATGGTTAAGTGTAAAGGGAAATTTATTGTGTCTGTTCAAGCAGAGTCGAGATAAAGTTGATTCCTGGGTCATGTAGGGCCACTGAAGCACTTCTCCCTCTCCCGCACTCCATGATCTCCCCCATTCCTGCCACCATGTCCTCCACTTCTCAGCTCTGTAAACTCAAGGAACAGTGTCTTCTTGGTTAGGATCACTCTCATGATCACCTTCCCCAGCTTCGTTCCTCCAAATTTGGGTCTTTGGGGGGAGATAGAGAGGCCCGTCCTCTTGCAGAAGTGGAAAGAAAGCCTTTCAGTCTCAGTAAAAAGTGTACTCTTGAAATCACTCCCTCTCCTTGGGGAACCTGGGCAGTGCTGGGGATGGGGTTCACCCAGCAGGAACCATATAACGACAGGGCAGGTTACTTCCCCAGGGAATCCTCTCATACCTGCACACACAGGCAGCAGAAGTGGCTTGGCCATGAGCCCCAGTCCCTTCGATATTGCACTGGGCAGTGGGTTGTTGTTGTTGTTAAGATTGTATGTATTTTTTGACAGAGAGAGATCACAAGTAGGCAGAGAGGCAGGCAGAGAGAGAGGAGGAAGCAGGCTCCTTGCTGAGCAGAGAGCCCAATGCGGGGCTCGATCCCAGGACCCTGAGATCATGACCTGAGCTGAAGGCAGAGGCTTTAACCCACTGCGCCACCCAGGTGCCCTGGGTGATGGGTTTTATAGGGGAAAGAAAATCAGTTCGCATTGGCCAAATCAAGGACCTAAGCTCAGGAGACAGACTTGCCATTAGTTCACCTGGCATGGAAACTTTCCAAGGAGACAGCTTGATGGGCCAGTTTTGTACCCTTGGTTATGATGCATCTTAACTGGGCTGAAGTCAGTAAGGAATTATACACCGTCCTGTTGGAATAATACTCTGGTCTGATTTCACAGATTTCTTCCAGACTTCCTCTTCATTATTCCTGAAAACAGTGTTCTAATGCTATGCAAGATTAACTTTGGTAATTAAAAATGGGATAAAAGGGTTCAAAAATCACTTTGGGGAATTCGAGAGACAGTTTTCCAAGGACCATAATTTGCGTTGGTGGAGTTCTTCGGGGCACTGTCTACAGTATCAGGCTCTTCAGAGTGCCGTGTTTTAAAGGACCACAGCATAATACATTTCCTTTATTTATAAGTACTTAACAATACTGTTAGAAATAAGCATATATCTCTAAACAGTTGAGTGAGGAGTAAAGAGTTCCAGAACCTTAGTAAGAAAATGGTGAGGTTCCAAGGCCAAGCCTGCTGAGAAGCCGGATGCTGGTGGAAGGACATAAACATCCAGCACTCGAAACTGTGGCACACATTTTTTTTTTTTTAATTCACATCTGCACATTCATATATCACAATACCCTTAACCCGTTAGGAAAATTAAATGTTGACATCAAGACATTTACCTTCTAGGCCCAGATTTCTGTGAGAAAACAAATGTAATTATGTGCCACCTGCAAAGGTAGGCATTTGGGAGTAGAGAGGAGATTTTGCCTCGGTGGGACAACCTTCTAAGTCACCCCAGTACCTTTCTGTTGGAGGAACTTGTTTCTGATCACTGAAAGGTAGAAACTTGGGACACCTGGATGGGTCAGTTAAGCATCTGTCTTTGGCTCAGGGCATGATCCCAGGGTCCAGGGGTCAAGCCCACTTTCAGGCTCCTTGCACAATGGGGAGCCTGCTGCTTCTCCCTCTGCCCCTCCTCCTCACATATGTTCTCTTTTTCTTAAATAAGCAAACTTTTTTTTTTTTTTAAAGAAAGCCAGAAGACTTTACTGTGTTTTAGGGACTTCTTGCGTGCTACTTGTTTAATCCTTGCAGTTTGCTGGAGAGATGGCAATCAGTTTCTTATTTTTATGTATAGGAAACCGAATCTCAGAAAAGTTCAGTGACTGCCCTAAGTCTACATAGCTTGTAAGTAACACAGCCAGGTCTGCCTGTGATGTCTGGGCTTTTCAGTTGTACTCCCATGTCACAGATCATGAACAACCCCAAAAGGAGAACAGAGATGCAGTAGGGCTCTGCACCATGAGAGGGCTGGGTTTTAGGTATGAGATACAGAAGTTCTTAATGAATGTAGGCCCTTTATCAGTGACTCTCAAACTTGAAAGCTTCAGGACCCCTTGTACTCTCAGAAAAGTTACGGGAATTCCTCCCAATTTTTCTTATGTGAGTTATATTTATCAATATTTACCATATTATAAATGAAAATTAAGAAAACAGTTTAAGTTCATTAATTAATTTAAAATTGTAATAACCCCATGCCATGTTAATGTGACCAGTATTTTTCTAAAAAAGTAAATACATTTATCCAAGCAAAACAATTTTAGTGAGAAGGGTGGCACTATTTTATATTTTGCCAATCTCCTTAATGCCAAGCTTAATAGAAGACAGCTGGATTCTCTTATCTGCTTCTGTATTCAGTCAGTTGGCGACTCATATGCCATAGGCTCTCTGCAAAGCTCTGCTCAGTGCTCATGAGGCAATGAGGGGGAAACCACCTAATAACTTCTAATGATTATGAAGTTTTTCACTGATCCTCTAAAGCATCTCAGAACCTCAGAGGTTTCCAGATGATATTTCGAGAACTCCTGTACGAAACAAATACCAAAGGGAACTACTTTTCATTAACATCACCAAGGTGCTCACTGTTCTGACATTGGGAGCAGAGCCTCATGGTAGCTTAAACACAGGTGTTGGGATAAAGAGGTAAGGGGGTGGATCTCAGCTTCCACGCTGAGCTGGGGCCAGGAACTCCTTTTGTTTCACAGTTGATATTTTTATGCACCCCTTCCCTCTTGATTATAAAGGAAGATATAGGCTCACCTGAACATATTTGAGCAGGATGGAGACATATATTAGGTTAAATTTGGGAGCCTTTCCATAATCCCCATTATTAAAGGAGAATAATCATAGTACTGACTTAGCTGGGTTGTTGTCACAAACTTTAAAAAAAAAACAAAACAAAACTGTGTGCGTGCCTGTGTGCACGCATGACATTTGGGAAGAATGCAGATTGTCTACTGAAGATTTAACTAGGTATTTTCAGATGTCATTTACTGATATTCTCTGTGGTGAAAATCATGTGCTTGTTCATCTTTTGCTCATTTTTCTCTTGGATTGTCTGCCTTATTCTTATTGATTTATAGGAGTTTATTTCTTATTTTGGATATGAGGGGTATGTGTCTGTGCGTGTGTTGATAGTTCATCTACTATCTTGCTGACTTAGGGAAAATCTCAGTTTATTATTCTATAAAACTAGGACAAAAATATGGTTGGTGTAAAATTAAATTAGATAAAAGAAGTAATCCTTGGTATAAACTAGAGACTACACAAATAGGAATTTATGTTATCCAGCAATTTTTCTCTGCAAACAAGAATTTAGACACAGTGAAATGTATTGTTATCTACTTTTTCTCAGCTTCTATACAAAAGCAAAGAAAAAGTGTTGGGAGCTTTGCAAAATAATGTTGAATAATGTTGCTGTACAACTTCCAGAAGAATAATTGCTATATGAAATACAAGATAGCACATTACACATTATCAGAACTGGTGTGCCCAAAGCAGATTCTGCGTGCTCATGCTTATTCTGGGAGATTGTGTCAAAAAGCATGGCTGCTTAAATCAAAGTGCACTTTTTTTTTTTTTAAAGATTTTATTTATTTATTTGACAGAGTGAGAGAGATCACAAGTAGCACAGAGGCAGGCAGGGGGAGGGGGAAGCAGGCTCCCCACTGAGCAGAGAGCCTGATGCAGAACTCGATCCCAGGACCCTGGGATCACGACCCAAGCCGAAGGGAGAGGCTTAACCCACTGAGCCACCAGGGGCCCCAATCAAAGTGTAATTTTAAAAGAAAACAACACGCCCTTTATTGAAGTATGAGTGAAATACAGAAATTTTATTTATATTTATTTATTATTTATTTATTTCTATGATAACATTTAACACAAGATCTACCCCCCCCTTTTTTTAAAAAAAAGATTTTATTTATTTGACAGACAGAAATCACCTAAGTAGGCAGAGAGGCAGGCAGAGAATGAGGAGGAAGCAGGCTCCCCGAGGAGCAGAGAGCCCGATGCGGGGCTCGATCCCAGAACCCTGGGATCATGACCTGAGCCGAAGGCAGAGACTTTAACACACTGAGCCACCCAGGCGCCCCAAGATCTACCCTTTTAATAGATTTTTAAGTATATAATATGGTATTGTCAGTCATAGGCTCCATGCCTCACCAGAAATCTCTAGGAATTGTTTATCTTTCAGAGCTGAACCTTGGTTCCCCTGGCCTAAAACCTCCCATTCCCCCGGCAGCCACCATTCCATTCTGTGCTTCTTTGTGCTCAACTATTTGTTGATTCCTCATATAAGTGTTATTTGCTTTTCTGTGTCTGACTTTTTTCACTTAGGATAGTGCCCTCCTTGTTCATCTATGCTCTCACAAATAGCAGAATTTCCTTATTTTACACTGTTGGTGGGAATGTAAGTTGGTGCAGCCACTTTGGAGAACAGTGTGGAGATTCCTTAAAAAATTAAAAATAGAGCTTCCCTATGACCCTGCAATTGCACTACTGGGTATTTACCCCAAAGATACAGATGTAGTGTAAAGAAGGGCCATCTGTACCCCAATGTTTATAGCAGCAATGGCCACAGTTGTCAAACTGTGGAAAGAGTCTAGATGCCCTTCAACAGACGAATGGATAAAGAAGATATGGTCCATATATACAATGGAATATTACACCTCCACCAGAAAGCCTGAATACCCAAGTTTTGTATCAACATGGACGGAACTGGAGGAGATGACGCTGAGTGAAAGAAGTCAAGCAGAGAAAGTCAATCATCAGATGGTTTCACTTACTTGTGGAGCATAAGGAATAACATGGAGGACATAGGAGAATGCAAGGAAAAGTAGATTAGGAAACATTGGAGGGGGAGATGAACCATGAGAGACTGTGGGCTCTGAGAAACAAACTGAGGGTTTTGAAGGGGTGGGGAGTGAGGGGTTAGGTGAGCCTGGTGGTAGGTATTAAGGAGGGCAAGTATTGCATGGAGCACTGGGTGTGGTGCATGAAGAATGAATCTTGGAACACTGAAAAAATAAAATTAAATTAAAAAAAAGAAATGAAAAAATAATTTCCATATTTTTTAAGGCTGAATAATATTCTGAGGTGCTCAGAATAAAACAAAAAACAATGAGGCATTAGACTAGCTGGCTTTGGGGTTGCTTTGTCACAAGGGCCTCCTGTGATTCCATGGCAGGAGAGCTGTGTGGTGAGGGCAGCTGCACAGGGACAGCCACTGGCACTGAGTCACATGTCACAGTTTGCAGGATGCTCTCCTTGCCTCTTCCACTCTAGAAGGTGGTCAGGGCCTCTGTTATCTCCTTATTTCCTAGGACAGATAATTGGAACCCACAGAAACTGAGTGCCTATGATTGGAGGGCTCAGATTGGAGCCTGGAGGGTCTTCTGCTGAGACGGGGTCTGCCCCTCCACGCTGTCCTGCAGGGCTGGATCAGATCAGGGATGGCCAGGTGGCCGCCTGAGGGTCTGGAATCACTGAAACCCATGTTCAGATTCTGCACTGCTTGCTGGTTATTTATTCAGAGACCCTGGGGCTAGGGTTTGGGACTTGGGTTTGGAGGTATCATTCCCCCTCCCTGCAGGAATCCCAGTGTTTGTCCAGTGTGCCACCCAGCTCATGAGGAAAGAGATTATTGAAAGCAGCTTCATCAGCTAATTCAGGATTTAAACAAGCTCAAGGGAGTGCAGAAGGCTGATGGCTTTTCTGTCAGTGGAGGATGTTTACTTGAGAGGGAAGGAAGCTTCCTCCCGGGTTGAATAAGTACAGCTTCTGGACAGTGAGAGTGGAGCCCCTGCAAACCCTGCCAGGAACATCCAAATGCCCGAGGCCAGAGAGGCATCTGGGAACCACAGCTCCATCTGCCAACTTTCTAAACCAAAGCCTCCGTCTCCGTGCCCAGTTCTCCACATCACCTCAGCATGGACAGCAATGCAAACCCTGAGGCATGATAGTTGAATGCAGGCTAAAGTTCTGCCTTGGGCCCTCTTGCAGAAGGCTCAGGAAGTAGGGCACTGCGGGTATCCTGGGGATGGCAAGAAGGAAGGGCTAGAGGCTGGCGTGGGCACCAGGGTGTGTAGGAGATCTGGCCACTGTAGACTGCGCAGGCCCTCGGTCACCTAAGCTGCACACTTGCAGGGCCACTGAAGTGTCCTTTGCAGGCAGGTGGCTATCCTCTGTGTTTATAACTCCAGGAGCTGGTTGCCAGGTGCTTTCTGAAGTAGGCTGGATTCTTGCAGGCTGTAATCTCTCTTATATCTCTCCTCAGTGCTCCTCATTCTCCTTTGCAAAGCCGAGGTCCTGAGCTGCGTTGCTGGCTCTGTGCTGGAGCCGCTGTTGAGTCAGGAGGCAGCCTCAGTCCGGGCAGGAGAAAGGAGGAGGGTAGGGAGAGGGCAGGTCCTGGGAGGTGAGGAGTGAGGTCTTGAAGAGAAAATGATACAGGTGATGTGATAAGGGAGCCATGTCTTTTGGTCTTCCAGTATCATAGGGTGTCAAAAGGAAGGCTCATTCTTGGGACTCCATCCCTGTCATTCTCTCTGAAGGCACCCTGTTCCGTTTCTGTCACCTTTTGTAATTATATCATTCTTGAGTTGTCTAATCCTATTCCTGACTCACATTCTACATTCTACGGGCTCAAGAATGATGTTCAGTTCCTACTGTATATGTCTGGATGGGACAGGATGAGACAGGAAGTGCTCTGCAAACATTTGTTGAATGAGTGAGTGAATGAATAAATGAATGAACACTTGGCTGGACTGTGGCTTGTAGAAAAGGCTGTGTACTACACTAGGAACTGTAGACTTCATTCTTTCAGCAGTGCAGCTGGATAAGGGCAGAGAGCCCCATCTGGAACTGAGTGAAGGTCAGTGTGTGGTGGGGTACTATCTTCATCAGCTTGGGCTCCTATAACAAAAATATCACAGACTGGGTGGCTTAACACACAATTATTTCTTACAGGTGAGGATGCTGGGAAATCCAAGGTCAGTGCACTGGTCGATCTGGTGTCTGTGCGAACCTGCTTCGTGGTTCATAGACAGCTCTTTTCTCCCCGTGTCCTCACAGGGCCGAAGGGGTGAGGGGGCTCTCTGGGGTCTCTATCATAAGGCACTGATCCCATTCACAGGAGGCTCTGCTCTCAGGACCTAATCTTCCAAAGGTCCCACCTCCAGATGTCATCACAGTGGGTGTTAAGTGTGAACATGGGAATTTCCGGGGGACACAAACATTCAGTGTGTGATGGAGAGGAGGCACTACGCCCGGGGGTGGGAAAGAATTACGACATCTTGTCGCTGGGCAGGCTGAGAAAGCTGAGAGACACAGCCAGTGGGTGGCCCTGGGATGGAAGCAGGAGAAAGAGACCCACTCTGGGAATGCACACAGCAGCCTCCTTGCTGATCTGTGGGCTGGTCCCCGGAGTCTCCGCGGAGGGCTCCCCGACCTGGCATCCTTGTGCTCTCCGGCGGTAGCTGGCTGCTGCTTCGTGTTGATTACAGTTTGAAATGCCGGCACTTCAGTCCCATGCCGCTACACACCACAGAAATTCCGTTTCACTCTAATGAGGTTTCAGTTAGAATGTTGGAAAGAAGAAAGCCTTTTAATTAGATTGGTAGTAATTGAGCTCCCAAACCACAGAAGCTTTTTTCTCAGAAGCTGAAGACACAGACGCAATTAAAAGAAGGAAAGCCACCCAAATGGAACACTGGCTAATTTTAAGTCCATTAAAAACAACAACTCCTTAATAAGTTGATGCAATGGATATATGTCCTTAAAGAGTTCACTGATGCTTTCAAATAATATTGGAGATTGACCCGGAACAAGAGTTTTCTTGCGGTGCAAATACACGGCTCTATCGGGGACCATTTGCTCAGTACAGAATACCGAGAGACGTCAGCTACGTTAACTTTTTCCACCAAAAAGACACTGCCGTGTTTTATTTTGGAAAATAGGGTGTGTTTTTGCTTTAATTAAACTGACAGCATTTTCTGGACACAGCTGCAACCCGAGACTTTACTAGGATGCTGTTGCCTGTCCCTTCCCAAGCAGCTCTGTTCTTTCTTTGGGATTCACATACCTCCTTGCCTGCCAAGTTCAGTTCTCAAAAGTTGCTTGGGTGGGAGCTGCTGAGCCAGGGGCATTGGTGCATCAAAGAATCTTTGCCAAATCCTTACATGTTCAAGATATTTTTATTTTAATGGGAAACAGCATTTATTTCTCATTTGCATCCCAGCCCTCTGGCCACGCCCCAGCAGATGCCATGTTCTTTCTTCCATTGGGTCTGTTTTTGTGTAAGCCATCAGTTAAAGGGGCCAGGTAAATCCTGGAGGAGGAACTCACAGTCTCAGCTTCTAGGCACATCTATTTGGGGGCATTGCTTAATACTTTCTCCTAAAGAGACTGGCAGTTGCCAATTTACAGAGTCGTTTAGGTGGGAATTGGGTGCTAAGTTCTGCATAACACCATCGCAGTAGAACTACTGCAGGAGACTTGCTCATTAGCCTGCACACATTGCTGGGCCATGTTGGGCTTGGCCAGCTGTGATACGATGATGCTTGCATCCCAGCTGGAAAGGTTGATATTGCCTAGAATCTTCTGTAGATGTCCTGTGCTGGGGCAAAGCCATGGTTATTACACTATCCCAGGCTCTGCTTAGAGCACAGACTAGGCACCCTGCTGGATCCCATCCTTAGGTGGTTTGGAAATGTGGGGAGAAGGGGCTTTGAGTCAGAGATCCAAGTTTGATTAGCTCTGTCGGAGAGTCATCTTACCTTGCTGAAACTTGGTTTGCTCATTAGGACAGAATTTACCTTGTAGGTGTATGTCAGGGGCCAGGCATCCTTCTTGGTAGCTAGAAGATGAGAGAAAAGGTAGGCAGATCCACAGGGACCAGGCAGATATGTGACCCATGCAGCACCATTGGCATACAGTGTGTCTGCTGCCATAGGGTCATATTCCCTTTCCTGGGGGAGGGAAGCACGAGATATTGATATTTGTTTAAAACTGTATACATTCTGGTAATAAACTTGACTTTAAAGAATTGGAATTTGTACCCAATTTTATTTTCTTAAGCATTTTAATTAATGTAAAGGGTACAAAGGAGAATAAGCTAAATCATTAGCATGTGTCATCTCTGGATAATGGGGCTGTGGGGTTTTAATTTTCTTCTTTATACTTCTTCATATTTTGTAAGTGCTCTATAATGTACATAATTTCAGGATAAAGAGAAAAGCTTAACTCTGGGGAAATGCTGCTTGTATGTATTTGGAAGCGCTCAATGCCTCCTAATTTCCACACACTCCAGCAGTCTGAGCAGTCCGATTCCTGCATGAATAACAGTATCATTCCCTCTTTTGTAAACCATATAAACCATATTTATATGGGTCTTTCTTTTTCTTTGAAGGATGAGAAGAACCAAGTGTTAACCACCAACATTTGGCTGCAGATGGTAAGTCGGGACAATGGCAGTCCTCCCCTGCGGGTCTTCCTGCTCATGCTTCCCAGTAGCCAGTGCTTGAAATGCAGGGGAAGCAGAGGACCCCTGAGCAAAGCCAGGGCAGTCCTCCCTCACTGCACACATGCCAGTGTATGTGAACTAGAATGCCCACTCTGGGGTTTCTCATTGTATCCTGCAGGATCGAGTGCATGCTTGTGTTTCTCTATGTGGTGATTTGAGGGACATTTTAAAACCACTTCATGCAAAACAAATAATAAGACAAAGATCTGCATTGTCTGTAAGGTGTCTGTAACCTGCACTAACTGGACCCCAGGGCTCAGGGGCACCTGCCTCCCCCACCTCGCCATGCCCCCTGGATGCACATATTGGAATATTAAGGAGTTGCCTAAGCCAGAGGCCTCCACACTTAGTGCTCCAGTGGCCCCTGCAAACGTTTGGAAACACTATATTCCATTCATAGATTTTTAACTTGACATCTAAAATTCTCACCTAAATTTAATTGTAAATTGTAAATGATGTCTCTTCCATCAAATTGTAAATATTGACATTTGAAAGTAAAACTGTTAATCTCTATTTTCAGTGGAATCTAAATGCCATAATAATTTGATATCCATATCATTCACTTAAGAAATATATAAACAAGGTCTTCTTTAACTGCCAGATATTTCACACAGTCCCTGTCTTCTTTGCACTGGCATTGCAATTCTAATTTTCACACAGAATTTTACCCTAACATAATATAATTTTGTGTTTGCAGGTCTTTTATTAATCACTCTGTCTTGGTTCTCTTAAATATAAATATTTACATAAAAAACTATTCCTTTAGACAATATGTTAATTTTTTTTCTTCTAGATTGATTTAGGTTTACAATGATTATTGGTACTTAATTCATCAAGGTGACATTCATCTCTCTACCAAAGATGGGTTTTTGTTTTAAATTAATTCATGTATTCATGGATGACTGTTTTTTATTATCAGAAATGAGACACTGATGTCTATTTCACCATCAGTTCTATGACTTTTTAAAATAGATGTAATAATGTGTCGCTCATAATGAAAGACATTTTCTTACAGCAATGTTAATCAATTCCTTGAACTTCTTCCAGATGACGTGCCAAAGATAATATAGTTTTATCAGGATGTATCAGCTGACAACCTGATTAGTTTCTCTTTCAATTTTGTTGAAAGCAAGGAATTAAATGATTTAAAACCCACCAAAGATCATTTGAAAGTTTTTGTCACCCAAGTTTTAATGCATAGATACTGACATTTTGAATTGACTTGTTCCTTCTTGGTCCACTGTCCCAAGATAGAAGCTGAGGTAAGGGAAATATGCCTTTCTTTGCAAGGAGAAATGAGAAAAGTAAACGTGCGGAAAGGGGTACTCCCAGGTGGTTCTTGGGCAGGTGAGTTTTAGTGGAAATGCATGTGGAAGTTGAGGGAGAGAAAACGGATTCATGCAAAGCCATCTGCTTTGTGTCCCACAAGTGAGCTTCTCTCTACATGAGATCCCTCAAAGAACCTTTTAGAGATTTCGCTGCCGGATTTAAAGCAGCATTCTTTAGTGAGCACATCCTACCTCAAAGCCTGTGCACACCTGCTCCAGCTTCCCTCCTTCTATCATGGGCACAGGGTCAATGCTCCCCTAGAGAAGGGCTCTCCCTCCTGGGAAGGGGTTCCTCTCCTGGTACCTGCTGAGAACCTTGCTTTCATGGTCCTCCCTGTTGCCTCTAACGTCATAATAGAGTCTGCAGGTCATTCTCAGCATACAGGCAGGGCTCAGTTTGTCCCCATTAACCCCTCCAGTGACTCTGGTTTCCTCCTCACCTTTACAAGAATGTTCCTCCAAGTGGTGCTTCCCTGGGCTCAGACTGCCCCCAGCCTCTTCCCATGCGTTCTCAGTTAAACTCACCCTGGCCTGGCTTGGGGTGAACAAACCACTAACCCCAGTTTGCTGAATGCTGTACTGTGAATAACAATTTTCCCCAGGTTTTTGTTGAAAATTTTCAAAAATTTCAAGCTTTGTCAAGTCACAGTGAGTGTATGTCTTCACCTCATAGACTCTGTAATTAGCACTTCGTAATTCTTGCTTTCTCCCATATTTGGCCATCTATCCATCTTCCTATAGATCTAGCTTCTTTTAAAATTCTGTTTAAAGTGGAAGAGCGGACAGTGGTCACCTTCACCCATGTGTTTCATGCAGCTTTTTGACTAGGGTGTCTTTCAAGGCAAAATTTTAGGTACAGTACAATGCCTAGATCCTAAGTGTACTCGTCAGTGAATTGCCAGGCATGCTTTCAGCTCTTCAGTCCCACCCTCCTCAGGAAGCAGAACTTTGCCATCATCCAGGGTGATGTCTTGTGTCCCTTACCAGTCAATACCTGCCCTGTCCCCCTACTTCCCACCAGGGGTAGAATACCATTGTTTTATCTTTTCCAGGGATTGATTTTTTTTTCCCCCTCGTATCTTAATGGGTCTCTCAGGGCATTTGGTAGAGTTGATTGGTCCCTCTTCCTTAAATCTTTCTTCATTTAGTGTCTGGATACCTCTCCTTAAGTTTTTCTCCTAATTCACTCAGACTCCTAAGCTCCCTCTGTTGTCTCTTCATATCTGTCCAGCCATTCCTTGTCTCAGGAGTTGGAGGATCCAGTATCCTGGCTTAAGGCACCATTCAGGAGCTAACAGCACCAACCCAACTTCCTCCCTGGTGTCCCCATGTGGGCACCCAGTAGGCTCTTAACCCTAGTGTATTCCAGACCATCCATTCTTTTCCTTTCACACTTGCCACCTCCATAGTGAAGAGAAGCTAAAATCTTTCTCTACCCATTAAGGTCCTCCCAGTTGGCCTAACATTGAATTTACATGAGACAGATTAACAGGAGAAAACACAGTTTTGTTATGTGCACATGGAGACCCAATAATGGCATTGAGACCTACAGAAATGACCAAGACAGATACTTTTAAGCTTCTTAGACAAAGAGACACATTTGTGAGGAATTGACAGGACAAAGACCCTGTCTTTGGGAGTTTTAATTAGTAAGGAATTCTGAAGGAAATTTGGACTGTGCTGGGAAATTAGCAAAAAGTAACAAAGATTGTTTCTACAGCCTTCTTGGCTCTAAATTTTCCTATCTCTGGTGATAATTATGTCTCTTTAGCTCCTGGTCCAGGGAGGGTATCTTTCATGGGAGAAATTTATTTTCTTTGCTTTCAGGGAGACAGAGGAGGGTCTGAGTATCCTTCTTGCAGAGGCCTTTTTAGGTAACTTTTATTTAAAATAATCAGTATGATGGGCATTAAGGAGGGCATGTGATGTGATGAACATTAGATGTTATATACAACTAATGAATCACTGAACACTACATCAAAAACTAATGATGTACTATATGTTGGATAATTGAATGTAAATTAATAAAATAAAATAATCAGTATAGCACAGTGGAACATTTTGGGCAGCTGCCCTTGGCTACTACAGTAGCTGTCTCCATTTGGGATAAATGGTATCTCCATTGTCTTCATTTACTCAGAGCAGAAGCCTCAGAGTCACCCTTAACTCTTGTTTTTCACACCCACATCTGATCTGGCAGTTCGACCTTCAAAACAGATCCAATTCTTATCACCGCAAGTCAACCCCATTGCTTCTACCCTGGTCTAATCCATCATCCTCTCTCACTCATGTTATTGTGGAGACTCCTAGCCCAACTTTCTGTGTCAGTTCTTACCTCCCCTAGTGATGTCTGTTCTCAATATACCAGTCAGTATGATCCCAATAAGAGAGGATGAAGGTTCAACCACAAGCCTCATTGACCCAGATCCTTCCAGAGACTCCTGTCTCACCAGTGACAAGCTGAAGTCCTTGAGGTATTCTCTGACTCTGTCAGCCTGGCCCTTGCTGGCCTGGCCCTTCCTCTTTTTCTTGCTGTGCTCCCTGCCCTGCGTGATGCCCTGCACATGTTACCCAAGCACACACCCACCTCAGGGCCTTTGTACTTGCTCCCTCTACCTGGAAGACTCAGCAAGAACCACTTCTTTTCTCCCTCGCTTCTTACTAGTCTCTTCCTGAAAATCAGCTTTCCAGTGAGGTCTTCCCGGTGTCCCTGACTACTGTCTCAAACCCTCCCCTGCTACTCCAGCTCACTCCATTCTCCTTACCTGGTGCCTTTGTTTGGGCTGCTATAAGAAAATACCATAAACTGGGTGGCTATACACTACAGATATTTATTTCTCACAGTTCTGAATGCTGGAAGTCTGAGATCATGGTGCTACCAGCCACAGCTGGGTTCTATTAGGGCCCTCTTTTGAGTTGCGTTTGTGTCATGTTCTCACATGGTTGAGAGGGAGTGAGCTAGCTATTGGCCTCTTTGTATAAGGGCACTAATCTCATTTGGGAGGGGTACTTCCATATGATCTAACTACCTGCTAAAGGCCCCTTCTCTGACATCCTCACATTGGAATTAGGGCTCAGCATAGCAATTTGAGGGAAGCATGCATTCCATAAGGCCATTTCATTTTGTTTCTAAAGCCTTTGTCCCATCCTTTGTTTATTTGTTCTCTGGCTCTGAGTGTCCCTCCCACAACTGGAATGTACACTGGGAGGGCTGGACTCAGTTGGGTTTATTCACTACTCTACCCCCAGTGGGCACTGAATAATTTTTGTGGAACGAATGAAACAAAAAAACTCAACCTAGGAACCTAGGAAGGGCTAAGATACCATGATACAAAATAGAGCCAACTCCAAATAACATCTGAACACTGTAGTGTAAGGATGAAGTTCTGGAAATTCTGGGAGATAATACAAATGCTTCCTTTTTAGCATAAAACCAGAATTCCCCGTGTCCTCTATGGCACAGTCCTGCTGTTGCCATTTTTCTTATATAGAGAGAAACACCTAATATGTTCACTGCATGTGAAGTCACAGACAGGTCTGTCTTCTTGAAGCCTATATTCCTTATCCCACAGTAAGCAAATGATCTTCAATGACATATATGACTTGGCAAATGTTTTTTTCAAAGTTGTTGTTTTCCAGGAAAATATTATTTTGCCAGATTATTACTTATTACATTGAGTTCAGGGTCTTCATAAATAAACATGCTTGCTTTGAAGGATGTCGCTGGAGACTTCTAAATTTCTCTCAAGCACAGCATGTTTCTAATTAATTCTCGCAATTGCAGAATTGTCTGCAACTTCATTTATTCTAAAACTCACCTTATCTCACTTATCTATTTAACAAATCTTTTTGAGCACCTGTTATGAGGAAGGCATTGAACTGGGTCATGTGAGGGAGACCCAGAAGTAGATGAGACCCAGCTTTTTCTCTTAAGCCATTTATGATCAGGCTGTGCAATTTACATTCAACCAAAAAGGTTAAAATTTTGTGACCAAGTGAGTCCCTAGAGATATGGCAAGAGGCATGCTGATGGTAGGGACAGTGGAGTTCACAGGTGGGGAAAATCTCTGCTTTACAGAAATGAACTGTTTTGTTTTCTTTTTAACATCTTAATTTTATTATTATTATTTTTTCAGTGTTCCAAGATTCACTGTTTATCACCACAACCAGTGTTCCATGCAGTATATGCCCTCCTTAATACCTGAGGCCAGGCTCACCCATCCCCCCCCTCCCCTCCCAAACCCAAAGTTTGTTTCTCAGATTCCACAGTCTCTCATGCTTTTTCTTCCCCTCTGATTTACCCCAATTCAGTTTTCCTTTCCTTCTAATGTCTAATGTGAAGATCAGAGAGCAGTAGACCAGGGCAGAAATATGGACAGGAGGGGAAAGAAAAATCAAGGAAATTGCCTTCAGCAAATTTTATTTCCCAGAGCTTCCTGTTGCTGAATTGCTGTTCTGAAAACCTGAATCTGCATAATCTGTTCCCCCAGGGTATTTGAACTCTGAGGTCAATATTCTGCAAATGAGAGATTTTCTATACAGTCTGAATAGAAGGATGGAAAAGTAAAATAAATTAATTAAATTAGATTTTCTTTTGAGTTACAGTTTGTTACTATGTTTTCCTTTTTTTCACTCACCCTTGATTTGGCAGGAATTTCCAGTTATTTAGATAACCTGAAGGAAGAGAAAGTTGCTGTTCTGTTTACCTCTTCTTATTCCTAGGAGGAAGTGCTTGGGGTATTTTTTTTCTATAGAGTAGTTTCATCATTTTGGGAAGCCTGTCAGATATAATCTGATTTAATCTGTGAGAAGAAATAGAAGAACCATTTCGGTTTCTGAAGGGAAATCCAAAGACTTGCCTGTGCTTTTCAAAAGAGTCTGGCCTCTGATCTCGGAATTTTGACCATTCTTCTGGCTCTACATTCCCCATCCTTTTTATGTTCTCTATTTTGTACTTCCTGATTCTAATTATGGAATGAATAGTATTCACATTGTAGAATGTTACATTGTAAACCATGTTTATTTCTAAAACGTTTACTTTTTAAATTTGTTTTCTCTACCACTTCATCTCTGACATGTAGAAATGCTGCACATTACGTTCACACACAAGCCAGCCAATGCCTTGCTTAGGGCCCTCATAACAACCCACAGTTAATGATGATTTCAATCGTGATGTCATACAGAGAGAAAAAAATGTCAGGGGTGTAAGGTTTTATAGGCGAGATAAACACAACACCAGGCAAAGTGGGTGCAAGGCAAGATTTATTAAAGGCACTCTCCGGTGAAGTTTCGGGGCTCAGGAGTAGGGGAGCCAGGAAAGTTGCACTGGGAGGAGGTGGGCACCCTTGGGGCGAGGTTCCTTGACTCTGGAAAGAGGAGTGGGGGAAGTCGCACTGGGAGGGAATTGGCAGTGGGTGGGGGGGCAGGGGGGGCAGGGGGGTGGGGGCGCGTGTCTTTTATCTGTTTCCTGCATAGGTATCGGGTTACCTTTGGAGATGTGACCTGGGCATACATCCTTTTGGCGGGAGAGTCAAGGGTGAAGGAAAGCGTGGGAGGAGGCGGGAAGATGGCAGGACCCATGGTCATTTCTCTTATTCCTCCTGCACTCCCAGAACCGCCAGTCATTTCTGTTGTTCCTCCTGCGCTCCCGGAGCCTGACGACCCAAGAAGGAAGGAAGGAGGAAGGAGGAAGGAGGAAGGAGAAGGCCCACTTTCTTCTTCTGAGATCAAAACCGTTGACTCGAAGAATTTTCAAAACACACATGTATGGAGTTTTCTGACACCAAGTACATGCTTTTTCACACCTACGATCAGTTCTCTGATTCTCTGGACACAGACTGGGTGTCCAGCCTTTCAGTTCTATTCTGATCCTCTCTACCTGGAATTACCATCAGATCCTACAAGTCAAGGTCTCAGTCCCACAGGTCTACCCCCAAAGCATGCCAGCCACAATGTGGGTGTCCAGGCTCCTCATACTTCTGTCCAGCTGAGTTCAAATTCAGAACATCTCATGGAACTCAAGAAAACACTTATATTTACTGATTTATTATAAAGAATACTGGTCAGGAACAAGTAAATGGAAGAGAGGCATAGGGCAAGGTATGGGGGAGACACAGAGCTTTTCTGCCCTCTGTGGGCTACTGTCCTGGCACCTGGTCACCAACCCAGAAGCTCTGAATTTTGTTCAAGGGTTTTTATAATCCATTCTTCATTCTCTCTCCTCTGCCTGGATATTAAGTTTGGGTGGGGCTGAAAAATCCCACCTGGGAGTCAAAGCTTGGTCTCTTTGATGTCCAGCTTCATCCTGGCTATCTGAGGTAATCTAGGGGATCCACCTTAAGTCACCTCATCTCCTTAGAATAATCTTAGATGGACTCAGATATATGAATAACAAGAGACATTGCTATCCTCAGGGAATAACCAAGGTTTTAGAAGCCCTGTGCCAAGAACCTGGGACATAGACCAAATATGTTTCTTATTATACCAGACGTACTTTCTCTTCTCTCTCGTTCTCCTGCTATAAATATTTTCATGCATGTGCATGCACACACACTTAAAAAGTTTCCTGTGGGCTCAAGGCAAATGCTAATGAGGCCAGTTCTCAGACACATGGAAGAATTGGGGTTCCTATGGTGTGTTTCACATCCAGGGCCCCTTCCTCCCTTGTATGTCCTCGTAACAACCCTACTTAATCATATCTTGAAGACGAAATGAGAAGGGATCCCTCAGAAATGGAAGAGAAGGAAAAGCAGAGATTCTTCCAGATGCTCTGGGAGTAATTATCTGACACTAACTCCAGGTAAAGAGGATCTGAATTGAACCAAATGGCTGGACATCCGGTTCTTGTCCAGAGAATCAAGAACTGGTTGTTGGTGTGAAAGACTTGGCTTTGGAAAACTCCGTACATATGTGTTTTTTGTTGTTGTCCTGTTGTTTTAAGATTTTATTTATTTATTTAAGAGACAGAGATGACAAGTAGGCAGAGAGGCAGGCAGAGAGAGAGGAAGGGAAGCAGGCTCCCTGCTGAGCAGAGAGCCTGCTGCAGGACCTGATCCCAAGGCCCTGGGATCATGAACTGTCCTGAAGGCAGAGGCTTTAACCCACTGAGCCACCCAGGTGCCCCAGATATATGTTTTGAAAATTCTTTGAGTCAACTATTCTGATCCCAGATGAAGAACATGGTTGTCGTTTCTAGGTTGACACTTACTATCAGGTACCCAACATGCCAGGCACTGTTTGTAGGAAGATTTTGTGCAGGACCTCTGCCCTCCAGGGACCTACTTTCTGAGTGGGGAGTGAGTGCTTCAAGAGGATAAAAAACCTGTTTCTGGAACATGATTGCTTACAAGCCCTTTTACATATTCGGTTTTCAGAAATGTTCATGGAAACCTTTGGGGTCCTGGGCTCTGATCCTGCTCCCAGGGCACACAGAGCCAAGGTTCCTGCTACAGCCTCCTGTGCCCAGTTGATGGTGTCTCTATACCTTTGGGTAAAGCTTGGTTCTTACAGCTGTCTTGTCCTATAGGGTCTTGTGAAATGGAGAAGTCCTTCTTTTGCTTTTTTTTTTTTTTTTTTTGGGTATGCCATCATTATTTGTCACATTCCTGCTATGGCCATGTGACTGACCTGCTACTGTACACATTTCATCCTCACAGCACCATCCTGCCCTGCGAGGCAGGGCACCTGTGAGGAAGCCACAGCTCAGAGAGGGAGGTTTACCTTGTGAAAAAACAAATTGCAACCAAGTAAGGTTGAAGATCTAATTGGCTTAATTAAATGATCAATTTGTGAGTTGGGCGGCACCCTACCCAACAAGTAGAGAGGAATGAATTCCCAGGAGTTGCACAAAATGGAAAGTTTTTAAAGGATGGGGGGCAGGGCAAGAAAATTACAAGCAAGAGAAAAGAAAGAATTGTTTCAGACAAGGTCACTTTCCCTTACAGGGAAGGGTAGGGGGGTCTTATCAAGCAGATTACCTCATCTTCCACTGGAGGATAGAGAGGGGCTTTTTTTAAAAAATTAATTTATTTTTTCAGTGTAACAGTATTCATTGTTTTTGTACCACACCCAGTGCTCCATGCAATCCGTGCCCTCTCTAATACCCACCACCTGGTTCCCCCAACCTCCCACCCCCCACCCCTTAAAAACCCTCAGATTGTTCTTCAGAGTCCATAGTCTCTCATGGTTCACCTCCCCTTCCAATTTCCCTCAACTCCCTTCTCCTCTCCATCTCCCCTTGTCCTCCATGCTGTTTGTTATGCTCCACAAATAAGTGAAACCATATGATGATTGACCCTCTCTGCTTGACTTATTTCACTCAGCATAATCTCTTCCAGTCCCGTCCATGTTGCTACAAAAGTTGGGTATTCATCCTTTCTGATGGAGGCATAATACTCCATAGTGTATATGGACCACATCTTCCTTATCCATTCGTCTGTTGAAGGGCATCTTGGTTCTTTCCACAGTTTGGCGACTGTGGCCATTGCTGCTATAAACATTGGGGTACATATGGCCCTTCTTTTCACGACATCTGTATCTTTGGGGTAAGTACCCAGTAGTGCAATTGCAAGGTCATAGGGAAGCTCTATTTTTAATTTCTTGAGGAATCTCCACACTGTTTTCCAAAGTGGGCTTTTGACAGTTGACCTCACTGATGCTGATCAGAAAATTCAAGACTGGCCCTTTAAGGCTTAAATCTCTGGAGTTGATTGAAACTGCAGTTAAGTATTAAGCCCAGTTTGGTGACTTGGCCAAGTAATTTGGGGCCCATGGTTTTTTGTTTAACAACTTGCTTGAGCTCACACAACTGGCTCTGCCACAGGCTTGGTGAGAACCTAGGGCTGCCTGATTTCCACCTCTCCCTGAAGCCCACCTTTCCTGTCCTGAGGTGGGGGAGACCCAGCTTGGCTTTCAAGTGAGCAGATGCGAGGCACCTTCTGGGACGATGAGGAGCCCACCTCCCTGTGGTGGGAAGTCTGCCAATGCAGAGACATTTGCTAAGAAGAACTGGCCATGGTAGAGCCTACAGATCACTCTTTTTTTTTTTTTTAAATTAACATATAATGTATTATTTGCCCCAGGGGTACGGGTCTGAGGATCATCAGCTTACACATTTCACAGGAGTCACCATAGCACATACCTTCCCCAATGTCCACAGTGCAGCCACCCTATCCCTACCATCCTACCCCCCAGTGACCCTCAGTTTGTTTCATGAGATTAAGAGTCTCTTATGGTTTGTCTCCCTCCCGATCCCATCTTGTTTCATTTTTCCCTTCCTTAACCCCCAAACCACCCACCTTGCCTCTCAAATTCCTCATATCAGAGAGATCATATGATACTTGTCTTTCTTTGATTGACTTATTTCGCTCAGCATAATACCCTCTAGTTCCATCCATGTTGTTGTAAAAGGCAAGATTTTTTCCTTTTGATGGCTGCATAGTATTCCATTGTATATATGTATATACCTCATCTTCTTTATCCATTCATCTGTTCATAGACATCTAGGTTCTTTCCATAGTTTGGCTATTGTGGACATTGCTTCTATAAACATTCGGGGACACGTGTCCCTTCAGATCACTTCATTTGTATCTTTGGGGTAAATACCAGTAGTGCGATTGCTGGGTCATAGGGTAGCTCTATTTTCAAATTTTTGAGGAGCTCCACACTGTTTTCCAGAGTGGCTTCACCAGCTTGCATTCCCACCAAAAGTGTAGGAGGGTTCCCCTTTCTCCACATCCTCTCCAACATACGTTGTTTCCTGACTTGTTAATTTTAGCCATTCTGACTGGTGTGAGTTGGTATCTCACTGTGGTTTCGATTTGTATTTCCCTGATGCTGAATGATGTGGAGCACGTTTTCATGTGTCTGTTGTCCATTTGGAAATAATCTTTGCAGAATTGTCTGTTCATGTCTTCTGCCCATTTCTTGATTGGATTATTTGTTCTTTGGGTGTTGAGTTTGGTAAGTTCTTTCTAGATTTTAGATACTAGCGCTTTATCTGATATGTTATTTGCAAATATCATCTCCTGTTCTGTCAATTGTCTTTTGGTTTTTTTTCCTGTTTCCTTTACTATGCAAAAGCTTCTGATCTTGATGAAGTCCTTGCCTTTGGCAGTGTTTCTTGGAAGAGGTTGCTGTGGCTGAGGTAAAGAGGTTGCTGCCTGTGTTCTCCTCAAGGATTTTGATGGATTCCTGTCTCACATTGAGGTCTTTCATCAACTTTGAGTGTATTTTTGTTTATGGTATACAGAAATGGTCCAGTTTCATTTTCTGCATGTGGCTTTCCAATTTTCCCAACACCATTTGTTGAAGAGACTGTCTTCTTTTCCATTGGACATTCTTTCCTGCTTTGTCAAAGATTAGTTGGACATAGAGTTGAGGGTCTATTTCTGGACTCTCTAATATATTCCATTGATCTATGTGTCTGTTTTTGTGCCTATATCATACTGTCTTGATAATGACAGTTTTGTAATAGAGCTTGAAGTCGGGGATTCTGATGTCACCAACTTTGGCTTTCTTTTTCAACATTCCTCTGGCTATTCAAGGTCTTTTCTGATTCCATATAACTTTTAGGATTATTTGTTCCATTTCTTTGGAAAAAATGGATGGGATTTTGATAGGGATTGCATTAAGTGTGTAGATTGCTTTAGGTAATATAGGCATTTTCACAATATATACTCTTCAAACCATGAGCATGGAACATTTTTCCATTTCTTTGTGTGTTCCTCAATTTCTATCATGAGTAATTTTTAGTTTTCTGAGTACAGGTTCATTGCCCCTTTGGTTAGGTTTATTCCTAGGTGTCTTATGGTTTTGGGTGCAATTGTAAATGGGATTGTCTCCTTAATTTCTCTTTCTTCTATCTTGCTGTTGGTGTATAGAAATGCAACTGATTTCTGTGCATTGATTTTATATCCTGATATGTTGCTGAATTCTTGTATGAAGTCTAGCAGTTTTGGAGTGATTTTTTTGGGTTTTCCACATAAGTTATCTTATCATCTACAGAGAGTGAGAGTTTGACAACTTCTTTGCTGATCTGGATGCCTTTAATTTCTTTTTGTTTTCTGATTGCTGAGGCTAGGACTTCTAGTACTATGTGGAAGAGCAGTGGTGATAGTGGATATACCTGTTGTGTTCCTGACCTTAGGAGAAAAGCTGTCAGGTTTTTACCATTGAGAATGATATTCACTGTGAGTTTTTCATAGATGGCTTTGATGGTATTGAGGTATATAGCCTCTGTCCCTACACTTTGAAGAATTCTGTTGAAGAAAGGATGCTGTACTTTGTCAAATGCTTTTTAAGCATCTATTGAGAGTATCATATGGTTCTTGTTCTTTCTTTTATTAATATATTGTATCACATTGATTGATTTGAGGATGTTGAACTAACCTTGCAACCCAGGAATAAATCCCACCTGGTTATAGTGAATAATCCTTTTATGTACTGTTGCATTCTATTGGCTAGTATTTTGGTGAGAATTTTTGCATCTGTGTTCATCAAGGATATTGGTCTGTAATTCTGCTTTTTGATAGGATCTGTGTCTGGTTTGGGGATCAGGGTAATGCTGGCTTCATAAAATGCATTTGGAAGTTTTCCTTCCATTTCTAGGTTTTGGAATAGTTTCGGAAGAATAGCTATTATTTTTTCTTTAAATGTTTGGTAGAATTCTCCTGGGAAGCTGTGTGGCCCTCAGCCCTCGGCCCTTGTTTGTTAGGAGATTTTTTTTTTCAAATTTTATTTATTTATTTGAGAGAGACAGAGAGAGGGCACGAGAAGGGGGTTGGTCAGAGGGAGAAGTAGACTCCCTGGCAAGCAGGGAGCCTGATGTGGGACTCGATCCCAGGACTCCAGGATCATGACCTGAGCCAAGGCAGCCGCCCAACCAACTGAGCCACACAGGTGACCCTGTTGGGAGATTTTTGATGATTTCTTCAACCTCCTTACTGGTTATGAGTCTGTTCAGGTTTTCTATTTTCCTAGTTCAGTTTTAGTAGTTTATATGTCTCTAGGAATGCATCCATTTCAAATTGTCAAATTTGCTGGCATATAGTTGCTCTTAATTTGTTCTTATAATTGTATTTCTTTGGTGTTAGTTGTGATCTCTTCTCTTTCACTTATGATTTTATTCATTTGGGTCCTTTCTCTTTTCTTTTTGATAGGTCTGGCCAGGAGTTTATCAATCTTAATAATTCAGTGAACCAGCTCCTAGTTTCATTGATTTATTTTACTGTTTTTTTTTTTTTTTTGGTTTCTATTTCATTGATTTCTGCTCTGATATTCATTATTTTTCTCCTGCTGTGTTTAGGCTTTCTTTGCTGTTCTTTCTCCAGCTCCTTTAGGTATAGGGTTAGGTTGTGTACTTGAGACCTTTCTTGTTTCTTGAGAAAGGCTTGTATTGCTGTATACTTTCCTCTCAGGACCACCTTTGCTGTGTCCCAAAGATTTTGAAAATTTATGTTTTTATTTTCACTTGTTTCTATGAATATTTTTCAGTTCTTCTTTAATTTCCTGGTTGACTCCTTCATTCTATAGTAGGATGCTCTTTAGCCTTCATGTATTTGAGTTCTTTCCAACTTTCTTCTTGTGATCGAATTCTAGTTTCAGATCATTGTGGTCTGAAAATATTCAGGGAATGATCCTAGTCTTTTGGTATCAGTTGAGACCTGATTTGTGACCCAGGATGTGATCTATTCTGGAGAATGTTCTCTTCCACAAGAGAAGAATGTGTATCCTGTTGCTTTGGGATGGAATGCTCTGAATATATCTGTGATGTCTATCTGGTCCAGTGTGTCATTTAAAGCCTTTATTTCCTTGTTGATCTTTTGCTTAGATGATCTGTCCATTTCAGTAAGGGGCCTCTTAATGTCTCCTATCATTGTATTATTGTCATGTTTGCTTGATTTTGTTATTAATTGATTTATATAATTGCTCCCATGTTAGGGGCATGGATATTTAAAATTTTTAGATCTTATTGCTGGACAGACTCTTTAAGTGTGATATAGCGTCCTTCCTCATCTCTTATTATAATCTTTGGCTTAAAGTCTAATTTATCTGATAAAAGGATTGCCATCCCAACTTCATTTTAATGTCTGAAAACATGAATTGTTTTCCACCCCATCGCTTTAAATCTGGAAGTGTTTTTGGATTTAAAATGAGTTTCTTATAAACAGCATATCTATGGGTCTTGTTTTTTTATCCATTTGATACTCTGTGTCTTTTGAATGGGATATTTAGCCTATTTACATTCAGGGTAACTATCAAAAGATATGAATTTAGTTTCATTGTATTGCCTGTAAGGTGACTGTTACTGTATATTGTCTCTGTTCCTTTCTGGTCTGTTACTTTTAGGTCCTCTCTTTGCTTAGAAGATCCCTTTTAATATTTCCTGTAGGGCTGGTTTAGTGTTTGCAAATTCTTTTAATTTTTGTTTATCCTGGAAACTTTATATCTCTCCTTCTATTTTCAGTGACAATCTAGCTGGATATAGTATTCTTGCCTGCATATTTTTCTCATTTAGTGCTCTGTATATATCATGCCCGTCCTTTCTGGCCTTCCATGTCTCTGTGGATAGGTCTGCTGCCAGCCTAATATTTCTAAGATTGTATGTTACAGACCTCTTGTCCCAATCTGCTTTCAGAATTTTCTCTTTGTCACTGAGACTTGTAAGTTTTACTATTAGATGATGGAGTGTGGATTTTGAGGGGGGTTCTCTGTGCCACCTGGATTTTGATGCTTGTTCCTATGCCATATTAGGGAAATTCTTTACTATAATTTGCTCCAATACACTCTCCTTCTGCTGATCTCTTTCTATTCTTCTAAGATCCCAGTTATTCCAATATTGTTTTGTCTTATGGTATTGTAAAGTTTTATAGGCGAGATAAAATGACACCAGGCGAGGTAAGCACAAGGCAAGATTTATTAAAGGCACTCTCCGGTGAAGTTTCAGTGCTCAAGAAAAGAGGAGCCAGGAATGTTGCACAGGAAGGAGGTGTGAACCCTCAGGTGAGGTTCCATGATCTGGAAAGCAGAGTTGGGGAAGTCATGCTGGGAGGGAGGTGGTGGGGGTCTTTTATCGGGCCAAGGCAGGGCATGGGCTTACATCCATATATGGTAGGGTATTTGATGATCAGAGGGTATGGGGTGTGGGCATCCTGATACTTCTGTTTCCTCCATAGGTATCAGGTTACCTATGGAGATGTAACCTGGGCATACATCCTTTTGGCAGGAGGGTCAAGGGTTGAGGAAAAGGGGGAGGGGGCTGGAAGATGGCGGCCCCAGCAGTCATTTCTATTCTTCCTCCTGCATTCCCGGACTGCTGACTCAACAGGTATCACTTATCTTTTGAAGTCTCCCCTTATGGTCCAGTAGTTGTTTGTCTCTCTTTTGCCTAGCTTCTTTATTCTCCAGCATTTGGTTTTCTATAACACTAATTCTATCTTCTGCCTCATATATCTGAGCAGTAAAAGCCTCCATTTTTTATTATACCTCAATAATAGCTTTTTTGATATCAACTTTGTTAGACTTTAGTTCTTTTATATCTCCAGAAAGGACTTTTATTTCTCCAGAAAGGGTTTCTCTAATAATCTTCCATGCTTTTTTAGAGCCCAGCTAGCACCTTGATAATCGTCATTTTGAACTCTAGTTCTGACATATTGCTAATGTCCATATTGATTAGATCCCTAGCTGTTGTTACAGCCTCTAGTTCTTCTTCTTCTAATTCTTTTTTTTTTTTTGTGGTGAATTTTTCTGCCTTGTCATTTTATCCAGATAAGAATAGAAGAATGAGAGAACAAAATACTGAGAATGATGGCAAAAACCCCAGAAAAATAAGATGCTAACCAAATCAGAAGAGACACAAAACAAGGGGGAGAAGAAAAGGGGCAAAATGAAAAAATAAAAAATAAATAAAATTATATATATATATTAGACTTGTGAATAGAACAGAGCCACCCACTTAATTTTGGGTGTATTTTGGTCTCTTAGAAGAAATTACCTCCCAAAATTTTAAAGAAAGAAAAACTTAAATATATATGAAAATAAGGGTAAACACAATGAAGGGATGAAATATGACTATACAGATGAAAATTTTAAAAGATTCTAAAAAGGGGGGGCACCTGGGTGGCTCAGCGGGTTAAGCCTCTGCCTTCTGCTCAGGTCATGATCCCAGGATCCTGGGATCAAGCCCTGTATCAAGCTCTCTACTCAGCAGGGAGCCTGCTTCCTCCTCTCTCTTTGCCTGCTTCTCTGCCTACTTGTGATCTCTGTCTGTCAAATAAATAAATAAAATTTAAAAAAAAAAAGATTCTAAAAAAGGAATTGATAAGAAGTTATTTGGAAAAAAAAAAGAGGAGAAAATGTGATCAGATTGGAGACTAGAACAAATCTGTGCACTAGATTTTGGGTATATTTTGATCTATTAGAAAATATGTCCAAATTTTTAAGAAAAAAAATCTATACATATACAGTAAATAAGGTTAAATACAATGAAGGGATAAAATATGACTATACTAATGAAAATTTATGGAGTCAGATGCGCTACCATTGTACCACAAGGTCACCACCAATGAAAATTTAAAAAGTTTTTTAAAAAAAGGTATTTATAAGATAAAATAGTTAAAAAATGTTAAAATAGGAAAGAAGAAAAGTTAAAAAAATAGAACAAGAAAATAATAAAATTTAAAAAAATTATCTTTGAAAGACAAAAGGATCATGGGGGAAAGCCATGAATTCTATGTATTGCTTTCCCCTAGCTCTGGAGTTCCACATTTCTCACTGATTAGCAAACTTGGTCTTGGCTGGATGCTCTTGCTGATCTGGGGAAGGGGCCTCTTGCAGTGATTCTCAGATGTCTTTGCCTGAGGTGGAATTGCACTGCCCTTGATATTGCCAGGGGCCAGGCTAAGTAATCAGCTTGGGTTCGCTCTAGGTAGGTTTTGTTCCCTGAATGCTTTCCATACAGCTTTGGAGGATGAGAATGAATATGGCAGCCTTTCAGTCTCCTGTCCAGAGGAGCCAAGAACTCAGGGCCCCACTCCTCAGTGTGCCCTCAGAGAAAAGCAGTTAATCCCTCCTGTCTCCCTGATCTCCAGCCATCCAGCACTGTGCTCATCCAGCCTGTGACGTGCATTTCTATATCTGGTGCACAGCCCCGTTTGGAGACTCCAAATCCAGCAGATTCCTGCAGCATGCTCCCGCGTAGCTTCTCCCAGAGGAGGAAGAAGGAGGGGTCTCTGGATCTGCCACTTGTGGGATCCCCACTCGAAGAACAGTGGCCCAACTCTGCCTCAGAGCACAGTTTAAGGTGGCCCTGAGCTGAGAGCCCACTGCTCAGCTCCATCTCTGTAGCAAGCTTCATCACTCTGATACCTAGGAACTCTGCCACACTCAGGCACCCCTGGTCTTTCTGTGACCCCATGGGTCCTGAGACCACACTGTCCCTCCAAGGGCTCCACCCTCTGCTTAGCCTCTGGAGCGATATCCTTCAGTGGAGCAGACTTCTAAAAGTTCCAATTTTGTGCTCCGCTGCTCTTTCATTTCCTGGGAGCTGGCCCCTTCCCCCACGGTCCATGTTTCCATCGCTTTGGATTCACTTCTCCACATGTCCTACTTTCCAGAAAGTGGTCGATTTTCTGCTCCAAGAATTGCTGCTCTTCTTCTCTTCTATCTCTTGTTGAGTTTGTAGGTGTTCAGAATGGTCTGATAACTAGATAGCTGAACTCCTGGGACCTGATGATATTTCAGTCTGCTACTCCTCCACCATCTTGCTTCCTTCTATATCCTGATCACTCTTCTTGAAGTCAAACAATGCAGCCCTGAGTCTTGACCCAGTGATTGACAGAAAGGATGTTGCTTCTCTGTGCTCCAGTCTCCTCTTGTAAATAGGAATAGTTGTCATGCTAGCATTCCTGGATTATGACCAGCGAGGTGTACACATGACTTGAAACAAACAAGGCGGTCAGGGTGTATGCCTACAGGACACATGCAGCTAAGATCATGAGTTGGGTAGGGGGAGATTGCTAGGGAGGTAGCCAAGAGCTCACACATGGTGCCATCAGAAGAGGCTGAACTTTGACCAACCAACCAAGCGCTCCCACTCCCTGCCTTACCTCCCTGCTCTGCCCCTCATTTCAGCAGGCTAGGGAGATGGGTATTTTCTTCCCATGCCCATCTTCATTCTGGGAGCCATGTGACCCTCATTAACATAGTGAGAGTAACAGGCTATGCAATAATGAGTCACCAACCCAGAGAAGCATCCCAGGGTAAGATGAGATTCTAGTAAGGAAATCACAGGTGTTGGGTATGAATGGGCTCATCACCAGGACAAAGGAGGAAAAAGAATGGTGCCCTGGGCTACAGAGATGGAGCAGTCTGGAGCAAACACAGTTTGTTGATGCCCAGGGATTCCTGAAAACCAGCTTCACCAAGACTGGTCCTCTGGGAACTTTCCTTCCCTTCTCCTCCACCAACAACCCACATCAATTAGAAATATCAGTGGGGTGGCTTTCTATCCTAAATACCCCCAGGTGATTCTCCAACACATTATACATTGACAAATCTTCATTCTCAGAGGCTCCTGGCTGTAAAGTGACATTACTCTCCCAGCTCTTCCCTCTCATCTGACTTCAGATGGTCCCAGAAGTGGGATTGCCTTTCCAGATACTTACCTGTCCTCTCCAGAGGATGGAGGGATCTCTGGGACATGCTCTGTGATCCACTACCACTTGGCTGCAATTCCCAAATCTCAACAGCTTTGAAAATTAAAGGACTTTTGTCTCCCTTGATGTTGTTTTTGTAACTCTGCATCAGACTCACGGAGTTTAAAAATCAAACTGAAATAGATATGCAGTGAAGGCATTTATTTTTCTGACTTAGTATCAGTATGCATGTTTTGCAGTAGAAATAATGATACTTTTGATTATGGGAGTTGCCTTGGTCCCAGCTGGAAGTGTTGTATCAGATACCTTTCTAAGCCTGAGAAGGTCTGAGCTCCAGAGTACAGGTGGTCCCAGGGAGACTGGATACAGGATGGGGCCTTTGCTTGGGTCTTCTCTGATTATGGCACATTTATAGGAGCTGCTGAGTCCAAATGGGCTAGCTCAGCAACCCTGGCTTGGTGGTGCTTTTTGTATATAGCAGCTGCCTGTGGGATCCTTCCTGACCAGTCTTTATAGAGCTAGTGGACTCCAGGCAGGGCTGGGGTATGTGGTCCTGGACAAAGGACCCCAGGCATGGGCCTTCCTCTGGCAGAGGTCACTCAAGAACCAATTTAAGGCCTGGCCCCAAGGAGATGCACCTGTGCTGGTGTGTTTAGGACTATTTCTTGAGTCCTCATCTGCACACTTGTCCTGATTCAGTGTTTTACCACCAAGGCCAAGTGTTTGTATTTTTCGGTTGTGACATCAGAAGCACTATTCCTGAGAATATGGACTCCAATCCAAAAACAGCCCCCCATTAGAAGGTTCTGAGAGGTTTCCCAGCAGCTGCACAAAATTGTTTCATGGAAATAAATATTCTCCTTTTTTCCAGCTCAGTTCGTATTCCAGTTGAAGTAAGTGAATTTATTTTTCCCAAGTGTCCTTTCAGTGGAGAACTTTGAAAGCAGAACAGTCACTCATTTGGCTAGAAAAACCCCATCTGCTGTGGGAGGGAAAGGCTTGGGGGCATGCAGTGGACCAGAATTAACTTTACTGCTACCGTCTGAATGTAATCATGGTGACAGCAGAATCTTAAATGCAATTTTTTTTGTGCTATTCATGGTCATTTTGGAAGAGATTATTTAATTCTCAGTTTCCTTATATTTTGTAGATAACAATTAAATTATGTAAATAAGTATCTGGATCTCGTTTTGGCTCTGAATGTATCTAATAATCTTGTAGAAGAAATATAAGTAGGCACAGAAGCAAAGTGCTGCTAATGTCATTGTATCTGTGTGTCAGTCTTGGACAGATCACTATTTACAATGGAATATGTCAGAATATCCGGGTGTGAAGACTGTCCGTTTCCCAGATGGCCTGATTTGGAAGCCAGACATTCTTCTCTATAACAGGTAAGCACGCTGGACAAAAGGAAAAATGATTTTATTCTTGCATACATGTAATAACCAAGCATATTTACATATTTTATAGAAACACTGGATACATTATCTGTATTGAGATCATTGCTGTCCATGATGCTTTGTGAATGCCCAGGCCTTTGAGAAGCCTTCTGCCCCCTTCTCCCATGTTCTCTGCTGTGGCATGCAGGCTTGTATTACTTACTACTCTCCCTATGATGACCATGTCTCTAGGACTGTGCATGATAGATACATACATACTTTTGTACATATTGGCACTGAGGCATTTTTGCATGTGGAAGTACCTTTGCACCTGAATGGCAGCATTATGGTCACAGCATAAGTTGCTGGCCAATGGCGTGCATGACTGGAATCTACTCTTCGGACCCAGGTCCTCACTGGGTGCATTCCCCAACGTGCGTTGGGAGAGTCCCACTGTGTATAGCTGGGTGCATGAGATCGTCATCTCTAGCTGTGCTTGGAAGCTTGTGATACAGGTCGAGTGACAGAAGGCACATAACAGTCATATTCTAATAGTCCTCCTGCTCCTGAAGTCAAGAAATGAGGAATTCATTAGTAATCCAGGACATTCTGATTTGTAGACCAGATGCCCAAAAGGCAAGTATTCAGGCAGAGTAAATTTCTAGAAGCACAAAATTTTGGGCTAAGCTACATCATCAAAATAGGGATCCAGAACATCTCTTTCCAGTAAGGTGTAGAATATGATAATGAATCTAATGTAAAAGAAAGATGTTTCCTAGTGGTAACTGCTGCCTTTGGTCCTATCTGGAAAAGAAGGAGGCCCCATGCCTTCTTGACTTAGGAAACAGTGTGACCAATGTGACCATTGAACTCAAAGGCCCTTGCTTTTGATTTCCACAGAGTGATTCTGGGACCAGCTGATATGTTTGTCCTATATTGACTGCTTCCAGGAGGCTGGATGATTCTTATCTTGCATCAGCTATTAATTTGCTGGAGATTACATTTCATTTGAATTATTGGGCCTGTTTCTAGAAGAATATTATCCCTTCCTGATTTGCTTCCATACTTCAGTTCCTTAAATTAGTTCCAATACCTGAGTTTTACAACATGTCTAAAGTCAGAGTGCGTGGTCCCCTACGGAGTAGGTGAAACACATGAAATCCTATGGCTCATCTTTTGGGTCATCAGTGTCCCAGGACTGCCATAAGAAAATACCACAGACTGAGTGACCAGAACAACAAGAATTTGTTTTCTCACAGAAATGTATTTTTTTTTTTAAGATTTATTTAACAGAGAGAGAGAGAGAGAGAGAGATTACAAGCAGGCAGAGAGAGAGGGGTAAGTGGACTCTCTGCTGAGGAGAGAGCCCGACATGGGACTCGATCCCAGGACCCTGAGACCATGACTGAGCTGAAGGCAGAGGCTTAACCCACTGAGCCACCCAGGTGCCCCCAGAAATGTCTTTTCTTTTGGAGCCTGGAAGCCCAAGATTATGGTGTCATTAGGTTTCCTTCTTCTGAGGCTCCTCTCCTGTAACTTGTAGATGTCCATCTTCTCCCTCTGTCTTCATATGGCCCTCCCTCTGTGCATGTCTGTGCTCTGTGATCTCTTGTGAGGACAACTATCATACTGGATTAGGGCCTACTGTAATGACCTCATTTTAACTTAGCTTCCTCTTTAAAGACTGTCCAAATACAGTCACATACTGAGGTACTTCAGCATAAGCTCTAGGACTTCAGCGTGTGAATTTGAAGGAAACACAATTCAGCCCCTAACAGGGACACTGCAGTTGACTCCTTAAGGACAACGAGTCAGGACTGGAGAAGTCCGGGTTGGAATCTTAGCTGTAATGTTTACTGTGTGTACAACTGTGAAGTCTCAGACTCCTCCTTTGCAGAACGGGGGAGATGCCAGCTTCACAAAATTTGGAAGGGATCACTCTGTGGATGTACCTAGCATGCCCGGTGTGGTACTTGGCAAAGACTGAATGGCAGAGCATTTACAGAGATGGTAATGAGGATTTCCGCATAGAGTAAGAGGGTATGGCAATGCAGAAGGAAATGTCTGTAAGGGTTTTGCATTGTGCCTAACTTAGTTCTTTTTCATTTGAAGTCAAGAATAAATACAACAATGTGGTAGAATCTTTTCTTTTTATAAAGATTTTTATTTATTTATTTGACAGAGAGATCACAAGTAAGCAGAGAGGTAGGCAGAGAGAGAGGAGGAAGCAGGCTTCCTACTGAGCAAGGAGCCCAATTTGGGACTTGATCCCAGGACCCTGAGATCGTGACCTGAGCCAAAGGCAGAGGCTTAACCACTGAGCCACCCAGGTGCCCCGGTAGAATCTTAACAAGGCCATAGAGATGGTTCTTATGGTTTATATGGAAGGCCTCAAACCCTAATAAATAAAATGTTTGATGATTCTAACGTTCTGGATAATGAAGAGTTACCAAGAATTCTATATAAACTGAATTTCAAGGAGCAAAGGAATAGTCTCCACCTGCTATCACCACGGAGCAGGCCCTCAGAAATAATGCTGCCCCCCATATGTCTGACCAAGCCAATGGCCCCAGAAACCCTTTCCTCTCAGTTTCCCCTTGAGCTCTAAATAACTATCTTTTTTTTTTTTTTTTTTTCCCCTCTTTTCCCCACCTCCCTGCTGGCCACATTCATTATTTCCTCTCATAGACTCTGTAGAGGCTGCCTCCTCTTCAGCTTCAGTTTTTCTGAGAAATGGGAGGTAGAGCCTCCTTTCTGAAGTAATTGTTAAATATATGGCTTGCATGTCCACACAAACATGTTGTAGCATAAGCAGTTTACAGAATATATTTTAAGCCTGTCATAGACACAGTGTCATTTATCCTTTGCTGTTGGACAGACTACCCTGAACTTGGTTCTTAAAAAATTGTGTGCATGTTACTTCTCACCAGGCTGGGGACTGACTGGACCCATGTGGTTGCCTGTCTCTGCATGTGAGATGTTGGCAGGACGCAGGGGGCTGGGGCTCAGACAGGCTGGAATGTGGAGGGCCGCAGCCCCATAGCTGGCAGGGATGGCAGCTGCCGGTGGGAACTCAGGTGGGGCTGTCACCTCTGCCACCTCAGCTTCCTTTTAAAAGTCTTTTCTACTTGGTATGGGCATCCCCCAGTGGGGTGCTTGAAGAGGAAGGAAGTGGGGGCCATGAGGCTCTGTAGGGACTGATCATAAGAACCCTAGAATAGCCCCTTCACTACACCCTGTTGAGCAGAGTAGCCAAGGGCTCAGCTTGGATCAGGGGAGCAGAAGTCAACCTCACCAGGGCACACAGGGAGGGAGGGAAAGGAAGACAAAGGTATGCTGGGCTCTGTGGAAGGGAAGTGGTGAAGCATGAAGGCCAGATTCGATGGTTGTGGGGGGAGGGGATGAAGAACCAAAACAGACATGTGTAATGAAGGAGGACTCAGTTAAGTGCACCCTGGAGGGACCTGTAGAAGGGAGAGAGTGCACAGGGAGGCAAGCAGAGAGAGATTCCCAGCATCCTCTCATCCCCTGACTCCATTCACTGGCTTACCTCTGCTGTCCGGACAGAAGTCACAAGGCCTGGCCAGCAGGTGGGAGTGGCCCCGCCCATCCCCTCCAGCTGCCTCTTAACACGTGCTGCTCCCTAGCTAGAAGTTTGTCTTCTAGCTCCTTGGTGTGTCTGGACTCTCCCACTACAGGACATCTCTGTGAGCTCCCCTCTTGACATGGTCACCCTTCTGTCCTCCCTCGGGCCTCAGCTTGATGCCCTAGCCCACTGAGTCCCTGGTGTGTGTCTCTCTGTCACGCTCTGTCACAGAAAGAGGTCCTGCCGCCCATAGCACATGGGGTCTGCCATCTTTCAGGGGTCTAGAGGGTGGTTAATACATATTTGTGCACAGGCAGGATAGAAGGAGGAAGGGAAGATGCAGGAGTTAAGAGGAGCGAGGGCAGATGATGGAGCCATGTGATGTGGGTGCTGTTAAGAACAGCAGGGAAAGAAGAAAAAGAAACCGTATGGGCAAACTGGAAAATACGAACCTGTAATGGAGCCAAAAAATTGACACAGGAAGTAGCAAAAACAGGCTTGAATTTAATAGGATCCTGACCTTCTGATATTCCATTATTAGGGATTTTGAGAGATGTCGAGCTTAATACTTTCTGCCAGCTTCCAGGCACTCCAAATGGTATGTTCCCTCAGTAGGCTTGTGAGATGGTTCATTAACATGTTGTGTTTGCAGGGGGAGCTTTTCCTTAAGGAGGGGGGTATACCATCATTTCTGTGTAAGCCATGGTTTTAAAAGGAGCATTGATTCAGGTTAGGGGAAGCATCACAAACATGTCCATCACGTTTCTTGGTCTATTCTGGTTTGATAATGGAGTCCAAGTGTGAGCCACTAATGGTTTTTGGGATAGAATACATTTTCTGTGCTTTGAAGAGGCTGGGTCACTGCAAAACAGCCATCTCTGCATCATTTCTGGGATGGGATGCTTTATTTCCCTGATGGATGGAGAACAAGTTACAGTGCTGCCAGCCAGCTGGCCGGCTTGCTCCAAGGAAAGGACGGGCGCTGATAAAAGCATCCCTGCCGGATGCTGATCCCAGTAGTTTCTCGGTTGCTTTATTCTGCTTTACTTTAAGCCTGCAGTTCAAGGATTTTTCTGAACACAGCCTTGCTCAAAGTGAGTAGCAATTGTGGATAGCTTTTCATGATTTTCACATTTGGATGGAATGAAAGGCGTCCCTTATCAGCAGTCGACTCATAGAAGAAAGCCTGAACCGCCGGGACGCCTTGGCTTGCCCTGCACTGTGCAACCACAGGCAACTGCCTCCGCCTCTCTGGGCTTCTCCATTCCTGAGCTGCTCAATCAGTTATAATAGTGGAATCTTTGCTGATGAATGTATTTGAAGGTGTTTTTGTTGGCTCTGTATTTTTAGGACAGCATGATGTGTCAACCATCCCTTTCTTACCGCCTGTGCAAAACTGCATTTCCATGTCTGCAGGCTCGTGTCTGGCTCGGAGACTCCAGTCCCCTGGCTATAGCCTTCTTTCCGTCATGTATTCCCATAACCCTGTACCTGATGGCAGAGCCTAGGGAAAGGGTGATGTGTGCAGAACAAGCCTGGATGCAGTGTATTCCAGCCCATGAGGGCCAGTAATTGTGTGCTAATCAGTGACTCACCCATGAAATAGAGTTTATTTCCTTTCCAAGTGTCTTTTGTTCCCCCCAGCAGTCAATCTACGACAAGTATTTCAGCACATGGTTTATTTGGGAGAAGCGAGACAGGGAAGGAAGGAAGCCAATGTAAGATAAATTAAAAAGCAAGCTACTGCTCTGGGCAGTGGGGGCCCTTTCTCGCTGGAAACCTCTGCCAGCTGCCCTCTGCCTGTCATAGGTTGACCGCTGCTTCCAGGAATGTCACCTCCCTGACACCACCTCTGCTTGCCTGCCCCGTGCAAAGACCGAGTGGGAGTTGGTCCTCAAGCCTCAAGCCAGGCTGCTGATGCCTGCAATAGGCAGATGTCAGGGCCTTGGGCCTGGGAAGGACAGCTGTCAGCCTGGTCAGCTGCAGTGCAGATGAGTTGCACACTCACGTTTCAGTCGTTGTCACCTTGGCCTGATTGAAGTTCCAGTCCAGTTCCCCCTCCTGTTGCGGAAGGCAGCAGTGATGCAAGTAGGAGGGAGAACATCATAAGGACTAGGCGGGTTTCTCAGCCAAAGCAGAGAGGAGACAGGCAGGTAACAGAGGTAACAGAGAAGAGCCAGGACCTATATCCTTGTGAGTGACCATAGCCCCTCTGTGGCCTTCATGTGTTATCATGGTTTCACATCAGTCTACATATGCAAAGGGATCTCAGGGAGCGAATCTCTTATTTGGTGTTGTCACTGTTAATGCCTCGTGGAGAAGGTTAATGAGTTAGTACCCAACAGCCCATGTGCAGTCATGGCTGGTTGTGGGGGGTGGGGCTGGGGGCAGGAGGCCATCACGGAAAGGATATCAGTAGCGGCTCTTGGATGCAGCAGGACTCTCCAGTTGAACAAAGGTAATTTTGCAACTTTAGACCTCCCAAGCGAAGGAGGTTTTAGGATGTGCTGTTACAGCATGATCTGCTTTATCAAACATTCAGACCTACTCTGGAGGGAGGCTGTTCCTAAGAAGGCATAACAGGAAGAGATCGGAGCAGTCACCTGTTTTCAAGAAGTGAGTGGAACCATCCGATCTATGCGTGCATTTCCAAAACTGTCCTCCGAGCTGTCTGCCCAAACCTCCCCTTTCTTACCCCTGTGCCTTTGATGTTTGTTTTTAATTTGTTCGTTCACTGAACCAATATTTAGTGAAGGCTTATGTGCTGTTATCACACACTGTCTAGGATCTGAGGACACCACAGCAATCAAGCCAGACAGAAATCCCTGCTCTCTAGAGAAAGGGAGAGAGAGAAAAGAGGGGAGCACAAACGCCAGATTATAGGGGCTCCAAGAACAAGAAAGCAGGGATAGCAGATAGGGAGTGGTAGAGTCATGGGTAGGATGTGAGGTCAGCAGAAGGTCCAGAGGAGGTGGGGTAACAAGTCATGTGGCATCAGGGAGATGAATGTTCTTGATCGAAAGAATAAGGCCTCTCAGGAAAGGTTATAAAAAGCCTTGCAATGTGAGAGCAAAACAGACAAGAGAAAGATGACCAGGTGGCCTACGGCATGCTGTGTGTGGTCACACGCACCTTCTAGGTTAGCAGAAACTATCTCAAACTCTGTCATGGTCTTTGAACTACTTTCCAACTCTGTACATTCTAGGAAACCAAGAGTAATGCATTTAAATGACTGCAATGCACAGAGAAGCAAATGGATTTTGTCTCCTGGGCTGATTTCTCCGTTAACAGATCTGATCCCCACTCTTGATTGCCTTTGTATGTGTCTACTTTCTGGATGCTCCTTAGAATTGGTTTTTGACACCTTGCTTCTTCCCTAATTAATTAATGACTTAAGTAAAAATTTCAACACATGTTCACTTGGTATTTTGTGCAAGTGTCATGCTTTCATCTTTGAGAAAATTTACCTTTTTTGATCACTCTCAGATGGGAACATGCCATCTGGGTCTGTCTGGGAACACGAGGGAGAGTGGCCCAAGTGTTGGAGGGCTTGGCTCTTATCATGAGTGAGATGCGAGCGGCTCTCATCCTTTTTGTAGAATTTAATTTCTTTCTTTCTCTGAATAATTATCAAAATACTTATTCGTATTCTCCTTCTGACTCCTCCTTCTACCACCAGATGATTCCCATCCCATGGTTATTTTGTCCAGAAGTTACCTGTTCTCTGCTTGTACACTGCTCCCAGCCGATGGCAGAGGATGTGTTTTGCTTCTGTTTCCTCTGGCTTTTTGGTCATGCTGAGTGGAGGAGGGCCCATGAACACATGCTGTCATTCAGCCACTGTTAGCCCACATCCACATCCTGACTCAGAGGCCAGCCTGTCTGCACTGGACATCACAGACTGTCCCTGCTGGACCTTTAGCACCTCTGCCTGGTCCTATTCTTTCTGCAAAGGGCTGGGTAACTTCAAAGTCAGTCTTTCGCATCCATATTTCTCAGGACAAGAAACTGGTACCCAGAGAGCTTTAGTCAATTGCCCAGAGTGACCCAGCAGTGTGTGCCCAATGCCAGAGTCTGATGTATCTCAGGCTGGCCTGCCTCTGGTCTGGCCAGAGATCCTTTATTTTTCTACAAATTAAACAAAACAAAATAATTCCTCTCTCCCTCCCTCTGAGTTGACTCTACTTTTAGACCTTCACTGAGCCTCTCTTTTTCTTTCATTCTGGAAAGGTGAGTCTCTCTTCCCACTCTCAGAGCATCTGACATCCAACTTTTCTTTCACCAAATCCCTTGCCAGCTAGAGTGGGATGACAAAATGCAAACCACTGTGCAAGGGTTTGAGCAGAATTTCAAACAGAGGGCCAGGTGCTGCAGCGATTGGGGTTTGCTAGGGAGGGCTTTGCATCCAGATGGCCCAGGCCAACGGTCTTTCTGCCTTTGGCACAGGGCCAGTCCACTAGCGCCCACCCCCTCCCTGCACCCTGAGGGCCTGTGAGACTGATTGAGTCCAAGAGCATGGCTTTTGGAGATGAGCTTATTGATCTTAGTGACATTGGACACAGAGCCAACATGGTTGTAAGGGTCTGTGTAATAAATATGTGAGACAGGAATTCGATGGGAAGTTCAGTCATCATCATGAGCTGCCTGAGGGAGGGGCGGGGCAGGTAGCACAGTGGTGGTGGGCAAGATCAGCCCTTGCCTGCCCTCCTCAGACTGCTCTGGGGATCCCTGCAAATTTCCACTGCCCTCTGCCTAGGGCTGTGCTCAAGGCTGCCTGCATGGAGCCGCACATAGGGGTTTGTGAGTCACAGGAAGAGATGTATGGGAGAAAAACTGGTCTTCCCCAGCAAGCCCTCACAACCTCCTCTACAGAGTGTGGGCCCCTAGCTGATTGTGCCCCATGGAGTATATCAGAGTGTATGGAAACCTGGAGGAACCGAGACTTGACTTGTCTGATGTGGCTGATGCTGTCAGTTCAGCTCTGGAGGATTTTCTGAGGACCTACTAAGTGTGAGATTCTGTGCTTCTAAAAGGACACACATTCAGTGACCTGAAGGCACTTGTAATCAGGAAAAAAAATCACTTTACCCTAGGTGGCCTCATCTGATTTGATCTCATCAAATTACTATCCCCAGTTCAGCTATTTCTGAGATTAAATGGCCTGTTCACACAGAACCACAGCCTTGACTCCAAACCCTTTTGCTTTTTGCAATGCTTTGACACCTTCTTCCTGGGTATGACAAAGGCTCAATGGATCATCTTTCAGAGGAGAAATGATGTATCAGGGATCTGGCATCTTAGAAGGATCTGGAAGACCGAAAGCCTCATCCAGAGGTAGGAGAGGAGTACTTGTCTGTGGGAAGGTGGCTGTACCAGATTTGTCTACCTGGGAGCCTGGGACAGGCCTGAGTTCAGTTTTCTGTCCTGGCACAGCTATTAGTAATGCCTCATTTCACTTCTAAGAGTAACTCAGTTTAGACAATAATTTAAGTGGTCACCTCACTTTGGGACAGTGTCTATCTGCTTAGAGAGAACAGTTAGATTAAGACATGGGAGCCAAGAGGGGCATCTGGGTGGCTCAGTGGGTTAAGCCGCTGCCTTCGGCTCAGGTCATGATCTCGGAGTCCTGGGATTGAGTCCAGCATCGGGATCTCTGCACAGCGGGGAGCCTGCTTCCCCCTTCTCTCTCTCTGCCTGCCTCTCTGCCTGTTTGTGATTTCTCTCTCTGTCTAATAAATAAATAAAATCAAAGACATGGGAGCCAAGATATATGGCATTTTCATGAGAAAATAAGAATTAGGCCATGGCGTGCAGAGGGCTCTTGAGGAGGTGATGGGAGTCAAACTTGGAAGGAAGCAAATGTTGCAGGATTTGCTTTTAATGCAAAGGAGGGGATGAAGATAAGATAGTAAGGTCAAGATGAACTACAATGAGGAGTTCAGATCAGTCTGGCCAGGCTTCTCCTCTGGGACTGTCCCTGCCTTGGCCACTGTGGACCATGGAGGAACTTGCTGTTTCTAAGCAACATGACCCATAGAAAATCAGGTTTAACACTCTCCTTCCTCCTCACTGGCCAGTGATCTCTGTCAGGGAGGCCATGTTCTGTCCACATGTTTTATCCCCAAAAGTTAGTGTGGCAAATAGCACTAGAGAGCATCAAATTACTGTGAGTAGTTGCACTACTGGAGCCATTAGGTGGGTCCATTAGGGAGTGGCTGGAGCCCACAATTTGGTAATGGCACTGGAACTCACACTGTCTGGATTGACCAATTGCTCTCCCCAACACCAAACACATACCTCCCTACCTATCTACCTACCTATAAACATACATGGATTTTGGTTGTTTGGGGTGGGGGTGTTGGGTATGGGTCCTAAAATATACATGGGTATAGCCTGAAAAACAAATTAACCTAGAGATTGTCATTCTCTTTTCTATAGTACTTTCCATACCAATCTCTCATGAAGGATTATTCAATTTAAATTATTCAAGTTGTCTTTTAGCATGATGTATGGTCTTTTATTTAAAATAAATTTTCATTCTTAGTAAATCAGATCTATTTTGTTATTATTATTGTTTTTTTTTATGTGTCCTCTAAGACTTTGGGATTCCATGCCAACAGATGACATGTGCATTCTATTGTAGTTTCTTTTAATACTTTAAAAAGTTTGTACTGAACTAAACTGACTGCTAAAGTAAACCAAGAGAAGATTTTTTTTATATTGTGGGTTTTTTTTTTTTTCCTGAAATTTTCCTGTATGGTATGAGGTAAGAGTCTAACTTTATTTCACTCTAAAGAATAGGAAATGATTAACATGATTTGGTTGAGCATTCCATCTTTTCCCCAGTGTATTGAAATGGGATGGTGTATTTGTCTCTTCATGTACCAATAGCATACTGAATACTAAGTAGGGTAAACAGAAGAGACTTATATCTTGAATATCACTTGAAATTTACAAACATTGAGGATGAAAGGAAAACCTCTCAAAGCTCTCAAAGTGAAAGATCTTTATAACAGGAAAAAAAAAATTGCCTAAGTTAATAGAGCCTTACTTTCTAGTATTAGAGGTAAAATTCTTTTCATAATAAAATATTTTAATGAACTGTACTACCCAGGCAAAAATTAAGGTAGTTTAGAATTTGTGAAGACTTGAGTGATTTACTCAAGGATAGACTGAACAAAATGGGATGAAACCAAAAGAGAGGCAAAAAAGACTGGTGTACAGTCAGCAGTGGTTACCAAAGAAAACACTAGACGTTATAGCTAAGTTTAAATATTTGACAATATTTTTAAATAGATTAATATGCTGTTTAAGTCAGTAGGAGATTGAGGCATCGAGGAGTGACGTGGAAGTTTGCTCTACTCTTGTTTGTGTATGGGACAGATAGATGCCCTAGTTAAGTGCACAGGATGGACAAAAAGTACGATTAAATTGATTGTTTATAAATTTTGGTAGGTATTAGAGGGACAGACATGGTATAATAACTTCCAAACCACTAGACACAAAACAAAGCAATCCTGACTGATTGCTTTGTTTTGTGTCTAGTGGTTTGGAAGTTATTATATGTAGGAATGGAAAAATAAGAAACAACATGAGAAAATATGGCAAAATGACAAGAGAAAAGCAGAAATAAGTTAAAGTAGTCACTAATCGTAAAAGTGCAAATAGGTTTACATCCCATAACAATTCCTAAAATAAAATAGACTCTCTGATTGGTTTAGAAAAACAAACAAAAAACAATCTGAGGGTTTTGAAGTGGTGGGAGAGGTGGGAGGTTGGGGTACCAGGTGGTGGGTATTAGAGAGGACACGGATTGCATGGAGCACTGGGTGTGGTGCAAAAACAAGGAATACTGTTATGCTGAAAATAAAAACTAAAATTTAAAAAAAAAAATTAAATAAATAAAATGATATATGCACCTCAGTAAAAAAAAAAAAAAGAAAGAAAAAGAAAAACAAACAAAACTCCAACTGTAGGCTGTATACAGAGGACGCATTTTCATCAAAATGATGCAGCAGAATGAGTAGAAAAGAATTGAAAAAGTTATGTCTGGAAAGTGCCAGAAAAAAGACACCTGATTTAGCAGTGTTCTTATTCAAGAAATAAAAATCAAAAATAGAATACAAAAGGCATGAAAAGAAACAAAATGAATCTTTTTATATTCATTAAAGGCAAAGTTACTGAGTAAACAAAGTGATTATGAGCAGTTATGTAGCAAACAATGTAATTCAAGACATTTGCAGCTAATACTGATGAAGTACGTAGGAGAAGTAGACAAAATCATAATCTCAGGGGGAAAAGATTTGGTTAATAGGATGAAATAAAATAGTTGATAAGGTCAAATCATGAAATACAGAGATTCATACTCAACAAACAAAAAATACTTTTAAACACTTGAAATATTTGCCAAAAATTATTTTTTTTTTAAAATTATTTATTTATTTGAAAGAGAGAGCAAGAGAGGGAACACAGCAGGGGAAGTGGGAGAGGGAGAAGCAGGCTTCCCACCAGCAGGGAGCTCGATGTGGGGCTCGATCCCAGGACCCTGGGATCATTACCTGAGCTGAAGGCAGATGCTTAATGACTGAGCCACCCAAGCGTCCCCCGAAATTATTTTTGAACTATAAGTAATATCTAGTGTATTCTAAAAAAGTACATCTCATATAGCTCGTATTCTCTGATCACGTGTTTTAAAAGATGAATAACAACAGAGGGATTATGATAAGGTATTCTGTGTGCATATGTATCTATAATCTGCACTTTTTAAAAAAAGACACTCTCAAATTAATCTTGGTTTATAGAACCTTTCAAGAAATATCTTTTAAGGAATGAATGACAATGAGAGTAAACATAACAAGACCAGGGAGATATTGTCAAAGCACAAATTAGAAAAGAAGGAAGTTTGAAATTTAGTTAGTAAGTTTGTACCTCAAAAATTTAGAAAATATTGGGGCACCTGGGTGGCTCAGTGGGTTAAGCCTCTGCCTTCTGCTCAGGTCATAATCTTGGTCCTGGGATTGAGCCCTACATCAGGCTGTCTGCTCAGTAGGGAGCTTGCTTCCCTCTCTGTCTCTTCCTGCCTCTCTGCCTACTTGTGATCTTTCTGTCAAATAAATAAATAAAATCTTTAAGAAAATTAGAAAATCCATACCAGAATAAACCTGAAGAAGGCAGAAGGAATAAATTAGTGAAGGCATAAACAGAAATTATTTATGATACAAAACAAATACACATTTAGAGAAAGGAAAAGAACTAAAATTTAGTTCTTTGAAAACATAAACTCCAAATGAGTATATGTATGTATGTGTGTGTGTGTGTGTATATATATATATATATATATATATATATATATATACACCTGGTTGAAATGGGTGATTTTCTAGGGGAATACAAATTACTAAATATACCTAAAGAGAAGAAAATCAGGATAGATTTAAAAATACATTAAAAAATGGAAAAAGTAGGCCAAGATTTATATTTTAAAAGATACATTTTTACATTGGACTTTTGTATCTTCAAGAATAGATAAATCTACGTTATATAAATTATTCTAGAACATGCATAAAAGATGGAAAATGTATAACACTGATATAAATTAACATGGTAAAGATATCTCAATAGAAGAGAACTATCAACAAATCTTGCATGTGAATATGGATGCTGGTATTCTAAATGAAATGCTGGCAGATAAAATCCAGCAGTGCATTAGGTGAAAAAAACCAAATAAATTTTATGCCAGGTATGCAAACATGGATTAACTTGGTAGTCTTGCTAATGGAATTCACTGTATGTCCATGTTGAACAAGGAAACAAAGACAAAATCTCGAATGACAGAAAACTTTTTAAATTCAGCTACAGTTCTTGATCAAAACACATTATAAAGGGGCACCTGGGTGGCTCAGTGGGTTAAAGCCTCTGCCTTCTGCTCAGGTCATGGTCTCAGAGTCCTGGGATCCAGCCCCGCATTGGGCTCTCTGCTCAGCAGGGAGCCTGCTTCCTCCTCTTTCTCTGCCTGCCTCTCTGCCTACTTGTGATCTCTCTCTCTCTGTCAAATAAATAAATAGATTAAAAAACAAACACACTATAAACTAAGATTAGAAGAAAACTTTTATAACTGGATAAATATTATCCACAAGAAAACTCCTGCAGACATAAAGCTAACTGTTGAAAAGTTAGATGAATTCCATCCAAGTTAGAGAGAAAGGGAAGATGCCAGATATTCCTGCTGTCCGCGGTCTGCTGGGAGGCCCTAGCCAGAGCAAATTAAAAATAAGAAATCTAAATATTACAGAGGAAGACATAACACTGTCATTGCTCCTAGCTGATTATTTACCTAAAAATAGAATTAGCTGACAAACTCTGAGCTAATGAGAGAGTAGAGCAAGGAAGGCAAGATAATAGCTGAGTTACACATCAGTGGATAGCAACATGGAATAAAGGGTCTTGGATAACCCTGAGATACAGAGAAATAAATCTGGGACAAAGGCACCATCCTGTTGTTAGGAAAACTATAAAAATTCACCAAAGCACCTCAAGGGGAGTGAAACAGCCAGAAGTGGCATATGTGTTCTTCCTAACCCTCTTCCCCATGTGGCCACCCAGACATCGGAAGCAGCATGCAGCAGGAAGACTGCTAGGGAAGCTTCCTGGATCAGGCTCTACAACTTTATCTGCAGTCTCTCTGTACCAGGACAAAGGGTCCACAAGGAGACAGACTCATTTTGAAAATTTTCAGATTGCTCAGTGGTTCTATCTGCGGCTCTCTGAAGCCTTGTGGGCCGTAAGGGTCTTTCACATTGTGCTGACTATTTTGACTCTTCTGTTTTGACTTTCTGGCTTCTGCTCTACCATAAGAAGCTCCTTGAGTACTTGTTAACAATGGAGACTTCCCTTCTACCCTCCCAGGGCCTGACCCAGCAGGTGTGAAGAAGTACAGCTCAGGACTCTGCTACATATGGTCCCCAGACCAAGCTTTGAAAGACTCTGCCTGCTTAGCACTAACACCTGCTTACATTTTTTTAATTAGATGGAAGCTAGCAGGAATTTAGTGCCTGGAAGTCCTGAATTTCAGCTCATACGCTAACCTCAGTTATATTCTTGTCTCCCTCTTGCTGTCCAGAGAAATACCAACTGAATGGTGAATTATAATCATGCCACTGGGGGCTATGGTAAAAGAACCAATGAGAACTTGATTGTAACCATCTGAGTGTTTCTCTTTGGTACTTACCTAGTAAGTGCTTCTCATTTTTCCCTGGGATGCATGCATTAATGCTAGACAGCTTTAGTGAATCATTACAGGATTCCTTACCTATTTTGTAATCAACAAATGTGTTATTATAACATAGTCTTTTGATGTTGTTGGTATGCAGAACATTGTATGGATTCCATTTTATGGTCTTCCAGATGGTGCCTCCAAAAGACTTCCTAAAGATCAGTGGCAGTAGATCAGTGGGTTTGAAGGTTTCAGTACCTTCTGACCTTCCAGTAGATGTTGTTACTTTTTGTGTTGTCACTGTTGACCCTTATTTATTATGAAAGCTAACTTCAGATTGAGAGCAAGGTAAAGAAGGACCTCTTCATATTTAAAGACTACCATCAATGGCCATGAAAAAGTAAAAATGCTTAATTTCTGTTTCTCCTTCCCTAAATAGCTAAATTTCACTTTATTATGTCTTCCTTTAGTCCAGCTGCTTAATATGCTTTTATGGGATTATAATGACATAATTTTTCAGTTACATAGATATTTTCTGTTTCCATGGACTTTTCCTAATCATCATTTAAATGGTGACATAGTAGCCCATTGAGAAGATGTATTTTATTGAACATTGTTGGATATTTTGTAAGTTTCTGACTTTTTCAAATATTTTATTTATTTATTTGACAGAGAGAGACAGCAAGAGAGGGAATACAAGCAGGGAAAGTGGGAGAGGGAGAAGCAGGCTTTCTGCTGAGCAGTGAGCCAGATGTGGGGCTTCATCCCAGGTCCCTGGGATCATGACCTGAGCTGAAGGCAGATGCATAATGACTGAGCCACCCAGGCACTCAAAGTTTCTAATTAAAAAAAAAATTCTACCTTCATTTTGAAATAATTATAGGTTCACAAGAATTTTTTTTAAAAGTATACATGGAGGTCTATCTTTCTAACCTGGATAGGACTCAGTGGTATGGATGTACCATGGTTTGTGTAACCATTTATCCATTGAGGAACATTTAGGGTGTTTAAAGTCTTTAGCTGTTACAAGTGCATCTCCTGTGAACATTTGTGTACAGGTTTTATGTGAACATAAGTTTTCATTTATCTGGTATGAATTAAGTAAGAATGCCATTGTTGGCTTACATAATAAGTGAATAAGTGGATATTTGGTTTTACAAGAAATTGCCATAATCTTTTTCAGAGTATCTGCATTGTTTACAAACCCCTAACCCCCAGAAGTATATGAGTGACTGAGTTACTCTGTGTCCTTGCCAAGATTTGATGTTATTACTAGTTTTTATTCTGATAAGCATGTAGTGATATCTCATTGTGGTTTTCATTTGCATTTCCATAATGGCTAATGAGGCTGATCTTTGCATGTATTCACTTGTCATCTGTATATTCTCTTAATTAAATTTCTGTTCATGAATTTTTCCCTTCTTTCTATTTGGATTGTTGCTTTTTATTATTCATTTAATTTTTACTGTTGAGTTTTGAGAGTCCTTCATATGTTGTAAATATGAGTCATTTGTTGGACATGCCATGAGAAAAAAGCTTTTGCATTTCTGTGGGTTGTCTTTCCACATTCTTAACAGAGTCTTTCACAGAGCATTTTTTTAAAAATAGTGGAATCTAGTTCATCAAATTTTACTTTAATGGATTGTTTTTGGTATCAAATCTAAGGACTCTTAGCTTAGACCCAAGTCCTCAAGATTTTCTCCCAAGCCTTATAGTTTTAAGATTTGCATTTAAGTCTCTAATTCACTTTGAGTTAATTATTGAATAACAGGTGAAGCTCAGGTAGAGGGTCATCTTTTTGCTTATGGTTTTCCAATTGCTCCAGCTCCATTTGTTGCAAAGGCTTTATTCCTCCTTTGTGTGTCACACTTTTGTCAAAATCAGCAGGGTGTACTATAGTCCCTTCTTATTCATGGGGGATATTCCAAGTTCCCCAGTGGAGATCTGAATGCCTGAAACCACAGGTAGTACTGAACCCTGAATATGTTTTTTTTCCCTTATAGATATATACCTTTGATAAAGTTCAATTTATCAATTAGGCACAGTTAGACATTAACAATAATAATAATAAAATAGAACAATTATAACAATATATTATAACAACAGTTATGTGACTGTGGTCTCTCTATCAAAATACCCTGTTGTACTGTACTTATCCCTCTTCTTGTGATGATGGGAGATAATAAAATGCCTCACTGATAAGATGAAAAAAGGTGAATGATGTAGGCATTGTAACATCAACTTAAGATACTATTGACCTTCTTACAGTGCATCAGAAGGAAGATGGTTTGCCTCTGGATTCCGGGTAACTGAAATCACAGAAAGTTAAATCTTGGGTAAGGGCTGGGGGAACTACTGTATTCATGTGGGTGTAAACTTGGGTTCTCTGTTCTGTTAGTTTCTTTGTCTGTCTCTCCATGGATACTGTATTGTCTTCCTTGCTTAAGCTTTACAGTAAGACTTAGACATTGAGTATTTTCTGCCACTTCACTCCTCTTCCTTCAAAATTGTTTAAGCTGTTTTAATTCCTTCGCCTGTCTGTATCAATTGGAGAATGACCTTGTCTATGTCTACAAAATAACTTACTGGAATTTTGATAGGAATTTTGTTAAACCTACAGATCATTTTGGGGAGAATTGACATCCTATATTGAGTCTTCCAATCCATGATTACGGTATGTGTCTCTTATTTAAATCCTCTGTGATTTCTTTCACCCGCATTTTGTAATTTTCAGCATAAAAGTCCCATGAATGTCTTGTTAGGTTTATATTCGAGTTTCATTTATTTGAGTGATTATAAATGGTATTGTGTTTTCAGTTTCCATATGTTTATTGCTAGTTTATAGACACATAATTTTTTTTTTGTTTTTTTGTTTGTTTGTTTAAAGGTGATCTTGTATCCTCTGATCCTGAACTCATGTATTCTAAGAGCTGTTTTTTTGTTTGTTTGTTTATTTTTAAGAGACTTCTTGGGATCTTTTACCTACATAAACATGTAGATGATTTCTACTGTCATGTCAACCCAAATAGGGACAATTTTCTTTCCTTCTGATCTTTATGCCTTTTTTCCCCTTTATTTTTGAAGTGAGGACTTCCAGTGTTATGTTGAATGAGAGTGATGAAGACAGGTGTCTTTGCTTTGTTCCTGATCTTAGGGGGGAAACATCAGTCCTTTTACCATGAAATGTAATGCTAGCTTAGTTTGTCTTTAGATGTTCTTTATCATGCTGAGGAAGTTCGTTACTATTCTAGTTTTCTGAAAGTTTTTATTATGGGTAAGTGTTGACTACTATCACTCTTTTCCTACCAATTGGTATAATCATGCTGTTTAGGCTCTTAATGTGCTTGATTCCACTGATCAGTTTTGAAATACTGAACCAGTTTTGCACCCATGGACTAAACCCCTTTGGGTTATATGTGCAATTACCTAAATATGCAGCTGAATTATATTTGCTAATATTTTATTAAAGGCTTTTAAAATGTCTGTTTATGAGGGAATGTAGTTTGTAGCTATATTTTTTCCTTTTTCTCTTCTTTTCCTTTTTTTAGGAGGGTGGGGTGGGGTGGTCCTATCTTTGTGGTTTTAGTTTCAGAATATTAGACGTTTAAAATGAGTTGATAGACATTCTATCATCCTCTGCTTCTTGGAAGAGAGTTACAGAGTTAGTATTCATTATTCTTTGATTGCTTTATGAAATTTTCAAGTAAAACCATCAGGATCTAGAGAATTCATTTAAGAATTTTTAAAATTATTAATTTAATTTGTAAAATAGCTTTAGGGCTATTCAGTTTCTTCTTGGCTAAATTTTCATAGTAAATTTTTAGTAGTTTGTGATTTCCAAGGAATTGGCGTATTTCATTTAAATGGTCAAATTTATGTGTGAAGAGTTGTTTACAGTATTTCCTTATCACCTTATCATCCTTTTATTGTTATAGAACTTGCAGTGTTATACTCAGATTCCTTCCTGATACTGGTTTGTCAATTTTATTGATCTTTTCAAAGAGGTAGATTTTGCTTCATTGATTTTCCCTGTTTTTTTCTCTTTTCACTTTCATTGATTTTTGTTCCTATCTTTATTATTCCATTCCCTCTATTTAGTATGAGTTTATTTTTCTCTTCTTTTTCTAGTTAGTTGAGAGGTAATCCCAGATTATAGACTTGAGACTTTTTTCTAATGTAAGCAATTTGCTACTATAAATTTCCCTGTCAACTCCTTGTCTACATCTTACAGATTTTGATGTGTGTTTTTTTTTAATTTTCATTCAGTTCAGTGTATGTTTTGAATTCCCTCTAGACCTCCTCTTCGGCACATAGACTACTTAGAAATATGGTGTTTGATTCCAAGTGTTTTGAGACACTTCCTGTTGTTTCTAATTTGATTCTGTTGAAGACACATATTATGTTCTATATAGATTCAATTCTGATAAATGCTGTCAAGCTTTGTCCTATGGCTCAGGATACGGTCTTAGTATACCTTCCGTAGAGTATTGAAAAGAATGTGTTGGGGCACCTAAGTGGCTCAGATGGTTAAGCATCTTACTTTGACTTGGGTCTTGATCTCCGGGTCATGGGATCGATCCCCACGTCAGGTTCCCTGCTCATCCGGGAGTTTGCTTTTCCCTCTGCCACTCCCTCTGCTCATGTTCTCTCTATCTTTCTCTCTCTCTCAAATGAATAAATAAAATCTTTAAAAAAATGAATAAAGAGAATTTGTTTTTACTGTTGTTGGGGGAAGGGTTTTCTCTCCATTAAGTCCTTTTGGTTGAGGGTGTGTTAAGTTCTTTTGTATCCTTGCTGATTTTTATGTCTATTTGTTCTGTCTTCCATTGTAGAGGGAGGAGTGTTGAAGTCTCCAGCTATAACTGTGGGTTTGTCTCTTTCCTTTTTTTCACTTCTATCTGGTTTTGGTTCACATATTCTACAACTTGTTTGTGGAAAGATTACATATGATTACGTAAGATTATGTATGATTACGTAAGATTATGTATGATTACGAATGATTACGGTGTCTTTTGGTGGATTGAACCCTCAACGATGTGTATATTTATGTCTGCCCTTTGTAATTTTCTTTCCTCTAGCGTCTACTTTATCTCATAATAACATAGTAATTCTTGCTTTTTTGGATATTATTTTCTTGATATATACAATTTGGTTGGAAGTCTGGAGTCCTCACTTAGCCATTGCTGATGGGGTTGGTAATGGTATATTATTTTCTTCTTTGGTGTTTAGCTGATACACGGATATTGTCTAAAACTTTTCTGTCTCTCTGCTACCCTTCTGGTCACTGGGCTAGATAGAGCAGGCTTTTCTCCGAGCCTTTTTTTTTTTTTTTTCTTTTGATCTATGCCTTTTGGTGCTCTCAACTACCCAGTTTGGAATTTGGGGAGACAAATGGAGCATGCAGGGACTTCATGTCATTCCTTCTGCCTTCTTCTCTGCACTTTTCTCCTTATGTTTATTTATACATTATATTCAGAGTTTTTAGTTATAATTAATAGAGAGAATGATGGATTAGCCAACTTGAGCTGCCATAACAAAGTACTATATGTTGGATGTTGTGTTTCTTTTTGTTTTGTTTTGTTTTTTGTAACAAAGTAGATATTTTTAGAGAGCTAAATCCTCAAGCCATGAAAGTTTATTTCTTATTTATTTATATACTGTGCTCCTCCCAAGAAGCATTCAAAGTGATTTTCATGGATATATAAAAATGGAGACTTTTACTTCTCACAGTTCTGGAAGTCCAAGATCAAGGAGCGAGCCAATTTGTTTCCTGCTGATAGCTTTCTTCCTGGCTTGTAGATTGCTGCCTTCTCATGTCCTCATATGGGATATATAAAAAGTATGGGGGAAGGGAAATGGAAAGAGAGAAGTCTCCTTCCTCTTATAAGGCTGCCAGTCCTATAGGACTAGGGCCTCATCCTTATGACTTCATTTAACTAATTACCTCCTTTAAGCCTTTAAGCTCTATCTTCAAATGTAGTCACTCTGGGGTTTAGGGATTCAAAGTGTGGATTTTGGGGTGGGAGGACCCAAATCAGTCCATAGTAAAAAGATAATGTTCTGTCTTTCTATAACTGAAAGTCTGAGCTGTATATTCTATCAAAATAGTAATAAACATATGTGACTGTAATTGTTTTAACTTTAGGTAACTTTCCAGACAAAATATGGAAATGTTAAGGCTCCTAAATGCTCTTACTATATTATGTGAAATTTCTTTCCAAGCTTGTTATACCAACGTGGTTTACTCATAAAGAAAATAAGACCCTTTATTCCCAACAGCTTTTTAAATTTTACTTCTTTGGCCTAAACTTTGCATAATTTCTTAAAAAAAAAAAGAAAGAAAGAAAAGTAAAAAAGAAAAAAAAAGGAAAAAAAAAGAGAGAAGAAAATAAGAAAATAAGGCCCCCAGTATTATATTCCACATACTCTAAACCAAGTTTGATTTTTATAATTAATTATTAATCTGTTTCAGTTTTTTGGTGGAAATACTTGAAATAATTATGGGCAGGAAATCTTTAGATTGAGTTTATTAATTTTTTTTTGAATATAATGTCATACATAGCAAGTGGTATTTTTTGAAAGCATATGCTTACTTTATATAGACATCATATTCATTCAGATTAATGCTGATGGAGTTCTTTACTATCTTCAGTCTAAAAAGGAAAGTCCCCTTAAAAAATTAATGTGGTCACTTTTTAGCCAGTTACCTCAGCATGGATCTCAGGCCACCATTTACATAGGAATTTCCTAAGCTGACAGAGATTGCTGGAGCACAGGTGGGCAAAGTGTGATTTTGTTACATTTACCATTGTGTTTTCAGTCACCCTGCACACACACACGCACACACACACACACACACACACACAAACTTGTGAATTTCTGCATATGATTTATAGTCTTTTAACACATAATCATACCAGTGGCAGAATACTTTGTCCACTGGCACAGGCGATTAGCTTTTCCTCTTTTTCTCTTTGTTCCACAGATCTGGAGCCAGAGAAGGGACGTCATAGTTTGCATAGTTTAGGAATGAAAAACTACTTTTTGTTTCATTGAGGTCTTCGTATCGATTATATAGGCTACCTAAAACACCGCTAGAAGGAATGCCCAGGCTTTCTTTTCTGCCCAGGTAGCCGACTTAGGAAAATGGAGATCAGCTCTCTCTTTCCCGCCTGGAGCCCTGGAGAAGTTCAATGAACTGTTCTGTGTCACAAAACTAAGGCAGGAGTGATAGCGGTGCTTCTGCTCTCTTGCCCCATACAAGGTGGACTGGAACTGAGAAAGCTGGCTGGCTGTGGAAATGCTGCCCTCAGTGAGAAACTGGGCTGAAAAGCATTTGCTTCTCAGCACAGGAGGATTAAAGAGAAGCTTGCCTGTTTTACACTGTGCTGGGGGGGGGGGTTGCCTCCTGGGGCTAAAAGGCTCAAGGTTCATTCTGGTCTGTCCCAGCAAAAAGCTCCAACATGCCCTGTTCAAGCTCTGTGGGTGGGAAATCTGCACTTGAGCCAAGAGTTTTGTGCAGCCTAACAAATAGTACAAGGCACAAGTAGATAAATGTCTGGAGTGGGAGGCATACAGCTGTGAGGAGAAAGCCACAGGACTCTTTTTTCCCCACTGTAGTCCCCAGCCTCCTCTCCCACCAGCACTGTTGCTGCATTGATGCCTCCTGAGCTCTCGTTCTTACAGAAAATTGTACAAAGACTACCGGAAATAAAGCAGTAGGGGAAGGTAAGATGGAACTCAATTAAACATGTGCACGTGCACGCACACACACAGACACACACCCTGCTGAAGATGAGTTGAAAATTAAAATTATAAAATTTATAAAGAAACAGCTCACTTGGAGCAAATAGTAAACACGGCAAACAACAGATTTAGATCTAAATCTTAGGTCATAGAAACTAACAAATAATTTTAAGGTAATTAAACATGATTAAGAATTGAAAACACAAGAAAAGAGCGGCACACCCTCTAAAAAGCACCATTTATTTATTTATTTTAAAGATTTTATTTATTCATTTGTCAGAGAGAGAGAGCGAGCATGCGCACAAGCAGGGGGAGCAGCAGACAGAGGGAGAAGCAGGCTCTCCCCAAGCAAGGAACCTGTTGCAGGACTCGATCCCAGGAGCTTGGGATCATGACCTAAGCCAAAGGCAGACACTTAACCAACTGAGCCACCCAGGCATCCCTAGAAAGCACCTTTTAAAAGTCAAGTAAAACTAATAGATTGAGAAATTTAGCCATCAAAATGAAAAACTCGGTGGAGACATTGATTATCAAATGAGGCACAGTTGAAGAAAAAAGGCTATTTCCCAGATGAATCACAGTGAGCTAAGTAGACGAGAATATGAAAGAACAGTGAACAGTTGCAAAAATTTCTAACACTTCTATGATGCTTCTCTGTGCCAGGTCCTGGTCCCGAAGTTTCATATAGACTAACAAGGAAGGTACTATTATTATTCCTCATAGCAATAATAATAGTAACGTACTATTATTATTCCTATTTTCCAGTAGGGAAAAATAGGACTAATTGATCATAATCATAATAAAGTAAAGTATGTCTGAGGTTATGTGGAAAACATATATGGAAGCATGAATCCACCCAGGAGATACCATGTACTTAATCCTGCAAGACCTGGAGTGTGGGTTCCTTTCATATGTAGGATTAGTATTCCCACACATGTTTGCTAGTACAATAGAAGGAAATAATAGAAAGAATGTGGGATGAGTGTTCAAAGATTATTTTCAGAAGAAAGATAAAATTGTGACTTGTAAACAGATATAAAAAGTGAACACATGTTAAAGAATTTATTTTACTCATAAAACACAAGGAAACCAGGCAGATGTTAGAGCCAGTTCAAAGGAGAAGTCAAATCAGGACAAATTTATATGGACTGGGAATGTTGAGATAATTTAGAGGTGGACACAACACTTGTTTTCCTACAGGGCACAGAAAGTCAAGTCACTGTCAGTTAAATCAGTACCAGACAACATATAATTTATACATCTATCAGTTGCTTACAGCTTACAAAGAACTGCAAAATAGCTCGAACACCATACAGGCTAACTCAGAACTGTGTTAGAGAGCATGAGATTTTCCACTGAAATACATCTTTTTTTTTTTTTAAACAGAAGCCATATTCCGAAAGAATAGCTGAAAATTTAATAATATTGATGAAAAACAAATCCTCAGCTTCAGGACATACAACAAGCCTAAGAAAAGGAGGATAGTAAGAAATGAGCCCCTAAACATACTGTGCTAAAGGCTGCAGAACACCTGAAGCTGAGGAGATCCCGGGAACAAGGGAAGACAAAAAGGGCAGCTTCTTAATGAAGAGCTGAGAATTAGACTGCCTGCGGACCTTTTAGAAGCCACAGTAGAAGCTAGGGGGAAAAAAAGAGTATTTTCTAAATACTGAAAGAAAATAATTATCAACTTAGAATTCTTTCCCCAGCCAAACCATTTTTTAGGGGCAAATTAGACATCCTGACATCTTCAGGAAAACAAAGACAAAAAGAGTTTCCCATGAAGGGGAAATGACCATAAATACTACTAGTAAGAAAAATGTCAGAACGAACATTTAGGAACGAGTTTTGAGAAGGAATGGTAAGCAAAGCAGTTGGTTAGAAATTCAGGTAAATATAAGGGCACCCGGGTAGCTCAATTGGTTAAGGGTCTGACTTCGGGTCGGGTCATGATCTCAGGTTGTGGGATGAAGACCTGAGGTGGACTCTGTGCTCATTGAGGAGACTGCTTGCCCCTCTGCTCCTCCCCTGCTGGTATACACTCTGTCTGTCTGTCTCTCAAATAAAATCTTAAAAAAAAGTTCAGGTAAATATAAACAGGCTTGAATATATAAAATAATAATGATGAGGGGCACCTGGGTGGCTCAGTGGGTTAAAGCCTCTGCTTTCGGCTCAGGTCATGATCCTAGGGTGCTGGGATTGAACCCCGCATCGGGCTCTCTGCTCGGCAAGGAGCCTGCCTCCCCTTTTCTCTGTGCCTGCCTCTCTGCCTACTTGTGATTTCTGTCTGTCAAATAAGTAAATAAAATATTAAAAAAAATAATAATGAACTTGGGGGTATTAAAAACAAAGAGATTAAGATGCTAGAAAATAGTAACATGGAAGGTGGTACTTGGATAGCAGGTGGAGGTAAAATACTCCCTTGTTGCTCTGGCAGGCCACAGAGTGGTCAGTTCTGAGTAAGAGACACATGTTAAAAATGTAAGAAGAACCATTAGAAGTATAAGAATAATATAGTGAACTTTCAAACAGGTGGGGGTGGGAGAATAAGGAAAACATGAGTAAACCAAAGAAAAGAGGGAAAAATGCAGTCAAAGGAGAGAGAAATCAAAAGCACAAAATTAAGTAGTAGAGAGAAAAACCAAGCGTATCAACAGAGAAGATAAAAGTAAATGGATTAGGCAGCTGATTAAAAGTACCAATGTTTCCCAACTATGTTATAGATACTTTAAAAAATCTGGCTATAGGTCATTCGGATAGAACTAAAGCATTTAAGTACATAAGAAACAAAACACATTAATTAAGGTAAAAAGTAAAAAATGAGAAGGTATACTTGACAAAGAGGAACCAGGAATGAGAATGACTGTGTTTACAAAAGAAAAACAGCAGCCAAAAATAAAATAAACCCCAAAAAACAGAAAACCAAAAGTCATAACACACACTGTAAGAAAAAAAATAATAAAGGCCTAGTCCATGATAAAAAAGAAACAATTTCTAAGAATGCATGTACTAAATACAAAATACCTTTAAAACAAATGAAGAAAATTGGCAGACAAATCCATAATTATGGTAGATTTTGATGTCCTTTTTTAGTAATTGATAGTATAAGAAGAGAAAAAAGCATAAAGATTTCTCAGTTTTGAACTACACAGTTAACAAGACTTATCCAATATATAAATATGTACAGTTAAAGGGATACACATGGAGACAGGTATAGGAATAGATTTATCCTTGTTATACAAAAAATAAATATCTGCAGAACTAAATATCATATATGAGTAAAAACTTTGGTGTAAGTGTGTGTGTGTGTGTCTGTGTGCCTGAGTGTCTGTGTCTGTGTGTGTAGGGAGAATACATAGCCTTAAATAATTACTTTAGAAAAGATTTAAAAAGGCAAATATGCGATTTAATCATCAATCACAAGAAGTTAGGAAAACGACTAAGTAGAAAGAAGGAAGAACAAAGAGTAGAAATACCTTAAATAAGAAACATAGAAATCAAGAAGGAATAAGCTGATTATATTCACTTTATTTCTTTAAAGATTTTATATATTTGATAGAGGGAGATAGAGGGGGCACAAGTTTTGGGGGAGGGGCAAAGGAAGAGGGAGACTCCCTGCTGAGTAGGACACCTGATGTGAAGCTCAATCCCAGGACCTTGGTATCCTGACCAGAGCCAAAGGCAAGCACTTAACTGACTGAACCACCTAGGTGTCCCAATAAGCTGGTTTTTAAAAGAACTAATAAGATGAATATACCTCAGAATAATTACCAAGAAAATAAAGAAGATACAAACAAATGATAATTAGCAGTAAAAAGGGTTTATAACTGCGGACAGGTATTTTATTTTATTTCGTTTTATTTTATTTTATTTATTTTTTGGACAGGCATTTTAAAACAAGTGGGGCTATTATGGATAATTTTATGCCAATAAATTTGGAAATTTAGCCAGAATTATTTTTTTCTGGAAAAACAGAAGCTGATTCTAGACAAAAACAGAAAAAAAAAAATAGATAAGATTGAATCAACATGTATTTCTTAAAAATAGACTTTACTTTTTAGAGCAGTTTTAGGTTCATGGCATAATTGAGTGGAAGAGAGAGATTTTTCCCTATATCCCCTGTGCCCACTTATGCACAACGCCCCCCCCCACATCAGAGCGGGACATTTAACATAATTGATGAACCTACATTGACACATCATTATCACCTAAGTCCATGACTTACATTACGGTTCACTCTTGATGTATATTCTCTGGGTTTGGACAAATGTGTAATAGCACATATCTGCCACCTTTATATCATACAGAGTAGTTTGACAGCCCTAGAAATGTTCTGCTTTATCTGTGTATCCCTCCCTCACCACTACCCCTGGCAAACACTGACCTTTTTACTGTCTCTGTAGTTTTGCCTTTTCTGGAATGTCATATAGTTGGAATCATACATATACAGCCTTTTTACATTGGCTTCTTTCATCTTGTAATAAGCATTTACGATTCCTCCATGTCTTTTCATGGCTTGTTAGTTCATTTCTTCTTAATACTGAATAATTTTCCATTGTGTGGATGTATCACAGTTAATTTATCTAGTCACCCACTGAAGGACATCTTGGTGGCTTCCAAGTTTTAGGAATTATGGATAAAGCTGCTATAAATATCCATGTGCAAATTTTTGTGTACCTAAGTTTTCGACTCCTTTGGGTAAATACCAAGGAGTGTGATTGTTGGATTGTATGGTAAGAGTATGTTTGGTTTTGTAAAAAATTGCCCAGCTGTCTTCCAAAGTTTGTATCGTTTTGTATTCCCACCAGTAATGAATCAGAGTTCTTACTGCTCCATATCCTTGTCAGCATTTGGTGTTGTCAGTGTTTTCGATTTTGGCTAAGCTGGTTGGCCAAAATCTATTTTAATTTGCATTTCCCTAATGATCGTGGAAAATCTTTTCTTATTCTTATTTTATATTTGTATGTCTTTGCTGAATTGTCATTCAGGTTTTTGGCTCATTTTTAAATCAGGTTGTTGTTGGGTGCCTGGGTGGCTTACTGGGTTAAGCCTTTGGCTCAGGTCATAATCTCAGGGTCCTGGGACTGAGTCCTGCATTGGACTCTCTGCTCAGCAGGGAGCCTGCTTCCCCCTCTCTCTCTGCCTGCCTCTCTGCCTCCTTGTGATCTCTCTTTCTCTCTCTGTCAAATAAATAAAATATTAAAAAAAAGGTTGTTTTTATCCTTATTGTTGAATTTCAAGGGTTATTTGTATATTTTAGATAACAGTCTTTATCAGTTATGTCTTCTTCAAATATTTTGTCCCCATCTGAAGCTTGCCTTTTCATTCTTTTGATTGACATGTTTTGAAAAAGAAAGCAGAAAATGTGGGGTTTATAGGCAAGTTTCACCTAACATACAGTGTCACTTATGAACACACATGTATAAATGTTAACCAAAATATTAGCTTACTAAATCTAGCGATAATTAAAAATAAATCCAATCAAATTTAGTTTTCTATTAGAAATACAAGTTTTGTTTAACTTTAGAAAAATCCATTTATATAATTCATCCTCATATGGTCATCTTGGTAAGTGGAGAAAAATCAACTGACAGTATGTGATACCCATTTGTGAAATAGAATAAAACTTAATTTCAGTTGATGTAAGATCTTTACCAAAAGCCCATTTAATGCTGAAACATTAGAAGTTTCTGTATGTGGGAACGAAATAAGGATACCCATTGTCATCATATATCTTAATAATGGTATGAATCTAAGTAGTAATAAAAGCAAAGTACTAAAATATCAGGGATTAGAAAGGAATAAACTAACCATTATTCATAGACTGTTATTTGTTTACATTAAAAAGAACTCTTTAGAGACTACACAGACAAATTATGTTGGATACAAAACAAGTGTGAAAATACTGAATGTATTCCTTTGCCCTTGTAACAATTAGAAAATGTAAGTTAACCAAGTTCATTTCCAATATCTGCAAATGGCAAGAATTACTAATAAACAAACATGAGAAAGACCAAAATAAAGGATGGATTATGTCATATTTAATTCTGGGAAAACTCAGTATCACAGAGATGTCCAATTTTCCCAAACTATTCTATAAATTTAATGTGATTCCAACTGAAGTCTCAGCAAGGTCTTTGTGAGACTGGACAAGTGGATCCTAAAGTTTACAATGATGAAGGAAGTGTCAAGGATAGATAATACAATTTTTAACAAAAGAACAAAGTTGGGGGACTTATTCTGCTAAATAACAACAATTTATTATTTTGTAGATTAAGATGATATTATATGAGGGGTTGAGGGTGGCTCAGTCAATTGGGCATCCGATCCTTGATTCTGGCTCAGGTCTTGATCTCAGGGTCTTTAGATCAAGCCTGGAGTCAGGCTCTGTGCTGAGCATGGAGCCTGCTTGGGATTCTTTTTCCTTCTCTCTCTGCCCTTCCCCTCACCATCTCTCTTCCTCTCTTTAAAAACAAAGATAATATTGTAGGAGGTCATGGATAGTCATACAGTTCAAAGAACAAAATAGGGAGCTCAGAAACTTGATAGATATTGTGCTAACATTATCCTATTCATAACATTATTATAATCCATCCAATGTTACGTTCAATTGTTATAATAACATCCATGTTATATGCCACCTAACATGTAAATTGGTGGATAAAGAAAGGATCTTGAATGCATTCCTCTGGAAGCCTCCTGCTGATGCTGATAGCTGCCTCCTGGGATCTCTGACGGGTAGAAATGACCATGAATTTTTAGTTCTGCTCAAGACTTTGTTCATGGACCATGACTGGCCACAATGCTGGTTGTAGACCCTTAACATCTTAGATAAAAAGGCAGAACTAAATCAAACAGGCAGAAATCAAAAAGAACTAAATAAAAAAGAACTAAATCAAAAAGGCAGAACTAAATCAAACAGTCCAGAAACTGGACTCATTACTTTTGAAACAAAAACCATCTCTTTTAAACAGACTGTTTTCCCCTCTGACATCTAGGTATGCCTTACTTAAGAGGTGTTTTGGGTTTTTTTTTTTTTTTTTTGAAGATTTTATTTATTTATTTGACAGACAGAGATCACAAGTAGGCAGAGAGGCAGGCAGAGAGAGAGGGAAGAAAGCAGGCTCCCGGCTGAGCAGAGAGCCCGATGCGGGGCTCGATCCGAGGACCCTGGGATCATGACCTGAGCCGAAAGCAGAGGTTTTAACCCACTGAGCCAACCAGGCGCCCCCATAAGAGGTGTTTTATCGTGTAATTGACAACATGGTTTTTTTTTGGCAAGAGATTTAATATAAATGATACCTTAAATCCATTGTATTTTGAGATAGATTGGCTCTCTCTGTCTTCCTCCTTTACTTTTTTTCATTCCAGTATTTTAATTTTGTTATTTTTTATTGAGATATAATTGACATGTAACATGCCAGTTTACTGTGTGTGGTGTGTTGATTTGATCCATGTGTATATTGTAATAAGATTACTGCTGTAGCATTAGCTAACACCTCTAGCACATCACATAATCATTATTTCATTTTGCGGTGGGAACAGTTGAGATCATTTTTCTTCTCTTCTGCTTTTCTGTTTCTCTTTGAAGGACGATGTGAGCTCAGAGAGGACAGGATGGGCTGCACATGAGTTCTTATTCATCAAGGTCCTCATGAGCTCACACACCTAGTGGCTCTTTGGTACAGCAGGGTGACCCTGGATTATTTTTTCCCTAATCCTTCTGCATTACTAATATTCAGAGTCTTTAGTTTAGTGAGCATGTGTCTGTTGGGGGTTGGTCTTTCTGGGCTTCCTTGATGACTGGCCCCCCTGTTCTTCTCTCTCAGGGCACTGACAGCTGGACTCCAGGGACAGATGATGCTGTGAGTGGCACGGCCACTTTCTTTTCCCTGGCTTAAGGCTGAGCTCCTGTAGACTGTAGGGGTCCGTGCTGTAGGGCAAGCTAAGCAGGAGGCTACGGTGAGCTGGCTTCAGAGGCTCTGCTTCCCAGGTCAGGAGCCAGTACTATAGCCCCAGGGGGATGGAGAACAGGAAGACATCTAATCCCAGACCCCCAAGTTCATCTCTGCCTGTGCCTTCATTGACTTCTGAAAGTACAGCTTGCAATGAACTCACTGAGCATTGAACCCTGGACCCTGCAGGCATGGCTACCCATGGTTTGCCCTCAAGCCCTGATGCTAGCCTTCCTGCTAAGGCAAGTGCTATGATAAGGTATTGGGGCAAACTTCACTCACTCCAGCATCCAGGCAAACCACACCTTCACAGGGCTTCCCTCTGTATAGTTTACTTACAGGTATATGATCAGACCATGCATTCTGCTGGGGATGTACCAACCTTCCTTTCCACCTGCTGGAGTTATGCCCACCTTTCAAGCCTGTCCAGTTGCCCTTTCTTCCTGACCACCCCATGTAGGACATTAGGGTCAGAATAATTGGGCTAAATATCCATCCTCTCCATGATCACTTCTCAGTGACAAAGCCACTTTGCCCTTTGTTGCCCCATTGGTGTGTGTGGGGGGGGCGGTGTACCCAGAGTTCTCCTCATACCAGTGGAGGGCTTGTCTGTCCTCCTCTGGCTGGACAAGGATGCAGGCAGCTGGAGAGAGGAGCTGTCGATGGGAATGAAGCGGCCATGTGCCTGAGTTGTCAAGAACTCTGAGGGTTCATCATGTCTTAAGGACATAAACAGTATACATATTCAAACTGTTTAATACAGGAAGTTTCGCATGCACACCAGAGCAGAGGGAAGAGTGAGCCAAGGCCTGTGGACCTACCCCAGCTCCCATGGCTAGCAGTGTCTGCTGGCTACAAAGCTGTGTGATCTCACCCCTCATGCTCCCTCTCCCCTGGCACACATTATACATCACTGCATGACCTAGTGCTGGGCCACGGGACACATTTCACTGACACTGTCACGCCCCTGTGTCATGGCAGTGGCTTGGGACCACTCGTGTTTCACAGAGCTTTGTTCAGCCTCAGTTTTTAGCAAGAGAGCCCTTTTGCAAACAGATCTCATCTCCAGTTCTCATGGCCAAAACAGATAAAGTGGTATTAGCATACAATTATTACAGCAGTTTACTTTTACATCATTGGTGTAGAAAATAGCAAAGAACTCTAAGACTGTCAAAACAAATATTAAGATTTGACCATTGATAACGATAACAGTGTTACAGTTCAGTTTATCTCAATATTCTGTTTTGGTTGAACTGTGTTTAGAAATCAGTGAGTCACACAGGTAAACTGTTGCTAATGGAAACCGATTTTTATCTTGTTTTTACACATTTGTCTTGTGATCTCAAGAGTGTCTTCAATTAAATTGATCCAAATGTGTGGAGGAAGAGCGTGGAGGAATTCTTTTTTATTTTTTTTCTCCTCTAGAATTAAGTCACTGATCTAACAGATGCTCACAGCCTTTGTTATAAATATAAAAATCAGACAAGAAGAAACCCAAGCTTAAAATAAGCAGAACCGTGCATCCTGTGTCATGTGTCCTGAGACAGTTTCAGTTGTTGCAGTGGTGGGAACAGGGGCTGTGCAGTGGGGTCCAGGTTCTGTGCTAGAACTGCAGGCTCAAATGTGGATTTTTAAAAAGAGCAGTGCAAAACTGAAATCTTACTGGGTAACTCATTTGCAAGAGATTCAGATCCATGCACAGGCATGGCAAGAGAAGTTTTAGCTTAACTTTCAGCCAGAAGGGAGTTAAATGGGCAAATGGGCCACAGGTAGTAATCCATCTGTCGTCTAGTCTGAAGAGGTAGAATTTTCTAAAAGTCCTTTGAGTGTCTTTGGAATTTGATTAGTATTTTCAAGTACAAGGAAAAGAGAGTATCAGAATCTACATGTACAGAAACTCCAGAGCACATCCAGAAAATCTCAGGGTTCCGGAGAACCCGATTTGAAAATCATGGTTTGAGCTGGAGCGCTTTTGTGATGGTCCACATGTTCAGCTTTTCTGTGCTCAGTCACTGCTTATCATTTGTTTCATGGAGACAGTTGGGTACAGACCACAGTCAAGCAGAGAATATTTGCACCTTGAGCCGGCCTCCTCCTCTCTCTCCCTGTGCAGGCTTGCCAGAAAGGATGTAGGAGTGTTCTTCATCCCAAAGCTAGGAGCTTAGACTCTCTCCCCTGCTTCTTCCTCTGCACCTCAACACATATTTGTTTCATATTCAAACCCTGGCCTTTTTTTTTTTTAAAGATTTTATTTATTTGACAGGGAGAGAGATCACAAGCAGGCAGAGAGAGAGGGGGAAGCAGGCTCCCTGCTGAGCAGAGAGCCCTATGGGACCTTGATCCCAGGACCCTGAGACCATGACCTGAGCCGAAGGCAGAGGCTTTAACCCCCTGAGCCACCCAGGCGCCCCCAAACCCTGACTTTTTTGTATAGTTTTTTTCCCCCCGAAGTTTCTGGTTGATATTTTACTGTAATTTTAAAAAACGTGTTCTTGATAGACTGCATGGTGTTTTCCAGCTTATTTCTCTTCTCCCTTGCTCTGAATCTACTTCACTCTCCTGAGACCCCTCATCTCTTGCTGTAATTTGGACAGGTCTCCCAGTCCCTCCTCTTCTAGGCCCGCTGCACAGCTCAATATGGAAATACATTTACTTGATCCCCAGGTTTAGTCTGAAAGTTTATTCCTTCCTTTTTCAGTATTCACCCTCATTTTCCTAGAGCTCATCCTCAAATCCATGATCAAGAAAATACACGTGGGACGCAAGCCCTCTGAGCCCTTTAACTGTTGTGAAAGTGCCTCCCTTTGCCTTCGTGCTTGGCTGGTTTCTTTCAGCTCCAGCATTTCTCTGTGTGATTTCTTGAGTAATTGTCTCCCGCCCTTTTGTCTCTCCAGCATCTGTCAAGTGAGTTCCTTGGGTCTTGGACTCTGGAGGCTTTCCTCGTCTCTGTCCTACATTTCATCTCTGATTGTTCTCAGCCCAACCTCCCACCCATTTATAAAAATTTATTTCATAAATCATATTTTAACTTTCATATTTCTCTTTGTTTTACTAAATGCAATGTCCTCTTGAATTTCTGAGAGGAGATTACTTTTTTAAGGAGAAATTTTTTATTCCTTTCATTGATGGCATCTTCTTGGAGGGAAAGAGCCTTTACAGTGGTTTCCGTGGACTGGAACTGGCGAGGCAGGGTGAGCAGGGTTAGGCTTGGCTGGTGTGAAGGATGTCAGTGGGTTCTGGGTCGTAGGCTATCGCTAGTTGCTTGGTACCTTGCCCTCAGGTAATCAGGACAGAGGGAGAGAGGGCCAGAGTGTGAGACCTAGAGGAAGGGGCTGGGGTATGGGCTCTGGATTAGATGGTTTGCGTTTGACAGATGCACTGGTGAGCATGTTGTCTCCTGTCTCTAGGAACTGGCTAACTTGGCAGTGGAGGGGGGACAATTCCTCCAGGGTCAGGAAAGCATCAGAATACAGAAGATACAAGACGTGAATAATAAAGGCTGATGGCTTTAACTGTTCTTTTTTCCTGTTTCATGTCTTTGTTCAAGTTGGTAACTTCTGGCTGCAGGAGGTTCTGAACAAGGGCAGGGAGGGGCCTGGGGTGTACCTGTCTGAAACCTGTTCCTATCTCTGCTCTCTTCACCTGCCCTCCTTCCTGTCATCGCTAATCATGGGGCCCAGAATGCCTCTGGGCTCTGCTGGTGTCTTCAGTTCAGTCCCTCAAGATGTATTGGTTGAGGACCCGCTAAGCATTGGGTGCATTCAGGAGGCGGGAACTGGAGCTTTGGAGGTAGTGGGTCAGAATCCCTGCCCACATGGGGCTGTCCATAGCAGAATGCTTACCCGCTCTTTATTTCCTACAGAGAGATAGGAACGTCTCATCTGCTGATGTCCTGTGAAATTGTCTTCAGGTTTAACTTCTGCTAAAAACTTTGTTTTATGTGCATATGAAAATCAGAGTGTATATGAAATGAGTGGCGTAGATGGACATTGGCCACTACCAGCCTGTGCTCTGAGAAGATCTCCCAGGCCAGCTGCAAATGGTGTCGGCATGATCTAAGCACCAAGGGTAGCACTTCTTAAGCTTTTCTAGCTGCAGTCAGGACAGACGTAAGAGCCCCGAGAAATCCCCCGCCTGGCAGTGCTGACTCATGAAATCCTTCTCGTGTTTCTAGTGCTGATGAGAGATTCGATGCCACATTCCACACCAACGTGTTAGTTAATTCTTCTGGGCATTGCCAGTACCTCCCTCCAGGTAAGACCTGCTTCCTTTGTCCTTCTATAGTTAGACAATTTAAACGAGTTCAGGGTGCCAGTTCCAATGGTCCTCACATGAGTGTGGCGCATCCTTTGCCTCGTTCATACCCAACCCCTCCTGTGTTTGCAAATATTTCCTGAACATGACAATGCCATCTTCCTCTTTTTTGTCTTGGGGTCGTGGCTCAAACTGTCTTTGCTGAAATGTGTTATATGTCCTCATTGTGTGCCAAGTGTTCTTTAAAGTTAATCCACAGTTAAAGCAGGTCTCCCTCATCAGGTCACTTCCAGGTCTCCCTATAGTCTGCAAGACAAGCACCCTGGCCTTTCCCTCCACCATTTCAGCTGGCTGTTTCCCTTCCTGCCAGACAGCGTATCTCGGCCGGGGCTGTTCTCCAGGTGCTGGGGGCGAGATGATGGACTTGCGGGCTTTTTGAGCATGTGCATTAAAAAACTTGCATGTTAGATAGAAGAGCAAGTGGTTTCAAAGTGGGGCTCATTAGTGTCTTATTCCTGACTGAGCTTCTCTCCCTCGCAGCCAGTTGCTGGTTAACTGCTTCCTGGGATTGATTTTTTTTGCCCCACCAGCTCCTCATTTTTCTCCATTCATTGAGCCCTAGGCTGCTCACTGAATAATACAGAGCATGGGGAATCTGGGTTTTAATGCTTTGAGGCAGATATTAACAGAGTTTTAAAAATCTTTTAGATGATTTTTTTTAACATGTTCTTTTCCAGGATTATCTCCCCCACTGCAACTGTTCAACTTCCTGTTCCAGGCAATCTGCAGCCGACTCCTACCCCAACACCAGCATAAACACACACACACACACCATACCATATGCACACACCTACCACTCCCACACTCACCACACACACACATTATACATCACACGCACACCCCCCCACATATACACCCCACATCCATATCTCCCCCACACACATATCCACACACATTCACACACCAAGCAAGCCCCCCCACAACACACCACTCATACACATCACACATAACATGTCCCACATCACACCTCACATGTACTACATCCATATCTCCCCCCCTCACATAGCCACACACGTTCACACACCAGTCACATCCCCCACATACCTACACTACACACCACACACACACACACCACAACCCACATATATACCCACACTCATACCTTCCCCCCACAAATCCATACACATTCACACTCCTACCACATCTCCCACATACATATACTACACACCCACACCATATCCACACACTATCTACTGTCCCCCCCACACCACACATGCATTACACACCACACATCCCACATATATGCCCTACATACCTGCTTCCTGCACACGCATATCCACACACCAAGCACAACCCCTGCATACACACTACACAACATACATACCACACTCACATACACTCACAGCCTTTCTGCTGTCGTAAACCCCATTCTCACACCTTCATTCACAGCACACAGCAAAGCTGGCCTTATTTCTTGTTGTTGCTTACACATTCTTCCTCCTTAGCAGATGATAAGCATCCCGTGGGCAGATTCTGTGTTTACTCATCTTAGAACCACCACTAATCAACCAGGCACCTGGCCCACTTGTTCATAAATGAATGTGTGAGTGATTAAACCCATCAAAGGCAGATACCTCCCAATAATGTTTGTAGAGACCGAAGAACCACAGATTTTCAGGTTTTGTACCTGAAAGCATGTGCTTCCTTGCTGCTTCCCCTGTTCCTTCACCCCTCCCCCAGCCGAAGCATGCTTTCTGCCTGACAGCAGGCCCCTGGGGGACTGAGGCTATGGGAGGAGTCTTCCATCACATACGCATACATTCTTTTTCCCCAGCCTGGGAGTTACAGTTTCTATTATGAGAGCTATTTTAAAAAATGATCTCCGGTAGTCATCAGTGTACAAGAATATGGTGCTGCACATTGTTTTGAGGACGGAGGCTATTTTCAGCTACAAGAGGCAGCATTCCTGAGCCCTAGGCCACCTGTGTGCAGCAAACTCCTCTGGGGCTCCGTGCCTGTGTCCCAGCCTTCATGGCCCCAGGAGCCTGGGAAGGACAGGGCAGGTTGTGCTGTGAGTGTGGGAGTCTCCCCTACTTTGGCAGGAGCAGAATGGAGCACTCTGGCCTGGGGCAGCAAGCCTGTGCCCTGGGGTCATGTAGGACTGACCTGGGATGCTGTTCTGTTCATGCAACCAAGTACAGGCAAGAAAAAAAAAAAAAAAAGTGTTTTGGGTGCATGATTTGAGATAAAGACTTGGTTATGAAATTCTCTTTCTATTTCATGTTTTTATTTTTAACAGGTTTATTATATAATTGACATATCATACAGGTCACCCATTTTAAGTACACGATTCAGCGATTTTTCAATAAATTCACAGAGTTGTACAACCAGTACCAAAATCTAGTGTTAGAACACTTTTTATCACTCCAGAAAGATCCCTTTTACCATCCTGCAGTTGATCCCCACCCTTACTGCCCGTCCTAGACCAGCACTGATCTGCTTTCTATCTCTAGGGATACTCTTTCTCTGGCCATTTCCTGGAAATGGAATAATTCAATCATGGAGTTACATTTTCCACAAGCAGTGTGGGTTCAGGGGGATCTCGCCCATTAATGGGAGGGCAGCATCTGTGGATTCCTATAAACAGCAGACATGGCGCTTAAAGGAACTTGTGAGGATAGAACATTGTTTATCGTTTCTCAGCTTGGTTGTGGAGTGAAGGTTTGTGTTTGCAAGGCTGCGGAGTCCCTCCCACCATTCATTTTTTCTTTTTGCTTTTTTTTTCATTTACTAGCAGAAATGTATGGAGCACTAACCCTGTCCCCAGGAAGAGGGGGCACCCTTAGCTCTTTGTGCCTTCCACAGCCTTCAAGCCTTTTTCTGGGCAGGGAGGAGCACATGGGCATAAATTACTGAAGGGGGCTTATCTGGTTTCGTCTCCGTAACCTGCCAAAAATTCACTTCCAGCTTATCTTAGGCTGAAGTCAGTCTTTTCAGTGGAAACTTTTACTTGTACCCAAGCACTGTCTTCCATTAAACCTATCAGTCTTTGTTCTTCATCTAAGATCCAAACTAGTTAAAATTATCCTGCACATACACGTGCATTGTGAAATGATGCCCCAAAGTTAACACATCCATCACCTTACCGGGCTGGGTTTTGTTTTGTTTTGTTTTTCATGAGAATGTTTAAGATCTGCTCTCTTAGCACATTTCAAGTACACAATGCTACTAACTAGAGTTCCCTTGCTGTACCGCTGATCCTCCAAATGTACCCCTTGACCAGCCCCTGTCCATTTTCCTACTTCCCCTAGGCCCCTGGGAACTCACTGTTTCTGTGAGTTCAGTTTTTTGTTCTTGTTTTTGTTTCTTTTTTTTTTTTCCTTCAAAATCTACATGTAAGGGAGATCATAGAGTATTATCTTTGGCTTACTTCAATTAGCAAGATGCCCTTCGTGTTCATCCACGGTACTGCAAATGGCAGGATTTCCGTCTCTTCTAAGCTGAATAGTATTTCACCGTGTGTGTGTGTACGCATTTGCATGTGTGTATGGTTTGATCATCTTTTTCTGTTTTTATTCATTCATCGATGAATACTTAGCTTGTTTCCAATCTTCAGCTGTTGCTAATAATGTCGCAGTGAACATGGTGAATATGGGCGTGCAGTTCTCGCTCCCGGAGGGCGATTTTATTTCCTTTGGATATATTCCCAGAAGTGGGGTCTCTGTATCATAAAATAGTTCTATTTTTAATATTTTTAGGAATCGCCATACTGTTTTCATAATGACTATACCAGTTCACATTCCCACCAGCAGTGTGAGACTGCTGGGTATTTAAAGCCGGGCTTGGTCCCCTTCCATTTCGGTTTTCTGACTGTTTTGTTGCCCACATAGGCATATTCAAGAGCTCCTGCTACATTGACGTGCGCTGGTTCCCCTTCGATGTGCAGCAGTGCAAACTGAAGTTTGGGTCCTGGTCCTATGGAGGGTGGTCCTTGGATCTACAGATGCAAGAGGCAGATATCAGTGGCTATATCCCAAACGGAGAATGGGACCTTGTGGGTAAGCAAGGACATGAGACCAGCAGCCTTGTAGAAAGCTGCTTTTAAAAAAAAAAAAAAAAAAAAAAAAAAAAATATATATATATATATATATATATATATTTATTTATAAAACAGTACCCATTTATTAGCTCCTAGGTTTTTTTTTTCATTTAATAAATTTTTAATTTTTTTTAAACATATAATATATTATTAGCCCCAGGGGTACAGGTCTGTGAATCGCCAGGTTTATACACTTCACAGCACTCACCGTAGCACATACCCTCCCCAGTGTCCATAACTCTACCACCCTCTCCCTAACTCCCGCTCCCCACGAAAGCTGCTTTTTATTCCTGGGCTGGCTTTAAAAGTCTGGGATTTTCCACTCTGGTTTCAGTGTAAGCATTTATTGAACCCTGCGGCAATCTCTATAATTTACTGAGAGCCATACAATAAGAAACAAAAAACAATTAGAAAATTCAGAGCTTTCCATGAGAAACGTGCAGCCATTTAAAGAAGTCAGTGCTAGTATAGGCATGACTATATTATTAGAATCTGCTCCATTCCTAACATCAGGTTGGATAGCAAATTGCAGTTCACAAAAACCTATATTTGATTATTTTTAATAGAAAAAAATAGTAATTACATTTATAATGGTGTAAAGCTCATAATGTATTATTTATAATCATGGTGTCTTAGTCCATTCAGGCTGCTAAAACAAAATACCATCGATTAGGTGGCTTATAAACAGCAGAAATTTGTTTATCACAGTTCTGGAGACTGGGAAATCCAAGATCAAGTCCAAGATCAAGGCATATCCAGTGTCTGCTGAGGGCCTGCTTCCTGGTTCATAGATGGCTGTCTTCTGTCTATGTTCTTACACAGCTGAAGAGATTAGGGAGTTCTCTGGGCCTCTTCTCTAAGGGCAATAATCCCATTCATGAGAGCTCTGCTCTCATGACTTAGGCGTGCCCCCCCAAAGTCCCCATCTCCGAATGTCATCACTGTGGGGGTTAACATTTCAACATAGGAATATGTTTACATATTCCTATGGGGACACAAACATTTACTTTATACCTCATCTAGTTCAGTCCATTAAAAAAAATTCTCCCGGGGGCACCTGGGTGGCTCAGTGGTTTAAGCCTCTGCCTTCAGCTCAGGTCATGATCTCAGGGTCCTGGGATCGAGCTCCACATTGGGCTCTCTGCTCAGCAGGGAGCCTGCTTCCCCCTCTCTCTCTGCCTGCCTCTCTGCCTACTTGTGATCTCTCTGTCTATCAAATAAAAAAAAAAATCTTTAAAAAAAAAAAATCTTAAAAAAAAAAAAAATTCTCCCGGTTTGCTTCAATATCACTGAGATACTCCTGAACAACTCAAATACACCAGAAAGGGTTTATTCAAACACTGATTACCCAGTTTTATTATTTTTTTAACTTTTTTTTTTTTTTTTTAGCACCTAACAAACTCCATGGTCATTTGTGTGATACGCCCATTAAAATAAACAAGCAGGGTAATTTTCTTCAGACACTGTTCCTTTCCCCTTTTGTTCATGGAGGAATCCCAGGCAAGCGGAGTGAGAAGTTCTATGAGTGCTGCAAAGAGCCCTACCCAGATGTAACCTTCACAGTGACCATTCGCCGCAGGACCCTCTACTATGGCCTCAACCTCCTCATCCCCTGTGTGCTCATCTCTGCACTGGCCCTCCTCGTCTTCCTGCTTCCTGCAGATTCAGGGGAGAAAATTTCCCTGGGTAAGTGTCCTGATCTTGGGTGTGAGTCTGAGACAGGATGGGAGGCCCTTGCCTTGAGGTCAGCTCTCTAGGGATCCCGGTGGACGATGCAGGACATGTCATGGCTATGGGGGCAGAGATGTGGGGTCACACACTGACCTCCCAACCCGGGGCATCTCCCCAACACCTCAGCCTCCTGATTTAGCTTCATGCTAGATACCCAGTGCCCTCCTGAGAATCTGTAGGCTCCTCCACAGAAGATGGGACTGCCCAAGAAGAGACTACTGAGTTCTGTCCTGAGGGGCAGTAATTACCATTACTTTCTCTTCTTGTGCCACTGCATCCTGTTTCTTGGAGAGCAGCTGGCCAGCATTTGTTATGGAGACGCAACACTTTAGTTAGTACAGTATCAGTTTGCATCTCTATATTGCTGTACACAGGGTAATTCCTTCTGATCATCCAATAGAAAGATAAGAAAACTAAGACTTAGAATGGTGAAATGAATTTCTCAACATCTTAGAGTTATTAAAGGTCATATGTCATACATGTAGAAATCATCCTCAAACCCTTATCTTCTGACTGCAAGGCTCAGGCACATTAAGTGACTTATCCACAGTCACACAGGTAGTAAATAGCAAAATCAAGAACAAAAGTGAGGTCTTAAGATTGTGTGGCTTTTTTGTTTTGTTTTTGTTTTCCTGCTATATGTAACTACCTCTCAATTCTAATGTAGTTAAGAAAATGAGAGATACTTGTGTTGAGTTCAGTAGTTCATTTTGTATCCTTGTTCTAAAGTCCTGGCTTCTAGACTTACCTCGATCTGGGACTCTGACAATTGATGTGAACAGCCCCCAGAAAAATGGCCGTACCCTTACAGACAGAGAAAGAACCCTGCACTCACTTTTAGGACATCACTGGCCTCTCCCCCACACCTCCCTCCTTTGAATCGCAGATTAGGCACAGTTAATGGACTTGAGGCGTTATCATCTCTTTTGTCTCAGGCACTGCTGTGTTTATGTTTCAGGGATAACAGTTTTACTCTCTCTTACTGTCTTCATGTTGCTGGTGGCTGAGATCATGCCTGCGACATCTGACTCGGTGCCCTTGATAGGTAAGCAAATGTCAGGTCTCTTTTGAAGATGTGGGTTTAGTGAGGGTCCTGGAGAGCCACATGGTCCCAGGAGGAGTGACTTTCTAGAACTGTTTGAGTGACCTACAGACTCTGCTTCCCTGGGTACATGTACGGCAGTGTGGGGAGTCAAGCTTCATGGTTTGGCTTGAAGGTACAGAAATGCACCCTTCCTCCCATTGTTCTCCCCCTCACACTTATGCAGCCAGAGATTTTACCATTAGAGATTTGTCACTTTAGCTTTGAGTCATTGTTCTTCCACAAATCCTTTGTCAAAATCAGAGGAGCTCACATTTTAACTCTGAGATACCTCAGTGTCTCTGGATAAAGTTAAAGCTTGTGAGAAAATGTAAACAGGGTAAATGTGTTTTTGGACAAGACACATATAAATCATGACCTCCAGCCCAGGACAGGATGACAGAAACAGGAGATAGCATTGCCCGTGGCTATGTACCTCCCTGGATTGGAATAAGCAGCAACGTGCAGAGGGGTGCTCAGAGTCTAGTGGTCAGGATTTGCTATTTTCGCCACTACAGCCAGGGTTCTATTCCTGGTCAGGGAACCAAACCTCCAAGCCAGTTTTGAGAATGGGAAGCAAACAGCCTCATAGGGGATATTAGGTATAATATGAGCATCACTCCTCCAATTGGGTGATGGAGTTCAGAAAGACAGATGGAGTCTCTGATTATTCCTGTTGCCCCGGGCCACCTGAGGGCCACCCTGTGTGGTTAACAAGGGAGGGTAGGTCTAGGGGAGCCTATTTATCTTACACAGATACTCCCAGGCTTCACAAACGACAAAGGCAAGTTTCTCCTTTGTTCCCCTAATGTGTGATATTTTGACCAGAGAGAGACAGTATTGCTATGAAAAGCCTTTGTGGGTGTTCCTAGTTCTCTCACTAGCATCCAGAGGTCAAGAAACCATGCTTCAGCCCACTCTTCCTACCTTCCAACACAATGCTTTCAGTAGAGACTTCAAACAAAAAGCAGGCTCTGTGGGGTAGTGGGCATCCCTGCCTTGACCGATGAACTGATGAGCAAAAGACATGGTTGGTGCATAGCCCATGTCTAGAAAGATGGGATTTCAGCTGTGGGGATCCTTTGACCCCACATGTCTCCACAGGTCTTTGTCTCAGTCAGCTAGGTTTGCTACAGTAAAATTCCACAGACCGGGTGTCAACACACAGAAATGTATTTGCTTATAGATCTGGAGGTTGGGAGTCAAGACCAAGGTGCCGGCAGGTTTGATCTCTAGTGAGGCCTCTCTGCTTGACTTTGGATGACCACCCTCTTGCTGTGCCCTCACATGGTCTTTCCTGTCTGGGTGCATTCCTGGTATCCCTTTGTGTGTGCAAATTTCCCCTCTTATAAGTACACTAGTCAGATAGGATCAGGTCCCACTCTAAGGACTCCATTTTAACTTAATCCCCTTTTTAAAGGCCCTGTCTTCAAATATAGTCATATTCTGACATACCAGGGACTAGAGCTTCGACATATAAATATAAACTCAGCCCTCAGAAGTCACAGTTTTGTTCTATCTCCTTCCTTTTCTTAGAGATCCCTGGAGCTAACTTGAAGTCCCAGATATCCTTCTCTCACAGCTTCTCACATGTACCTCTTAATTCCCACAGTGGGGCAGTGAGTTCCTTCCTGCCCAGAGAAAAGGAGGCATTCTTAACTGAGTGTGTGGCCATGCACTTAGCCTCTGCACCAGGATGTCCTCTGCTTCGAGCTCAGCCCCCTTGAGCTGAAAGCCACACCAAAGGTTTAGTAATGAGAGTTGCCAATCAAGGAATGTCTTCCCTTCGCCAGGCTTTCTTCTAGATCCTCAGCTCATATAATTGCTATGCCTGCACCAACCCCACAAAAGAAGGCATTGCCATCCCTGTTATACTGCTGAAGAACCTGAGGCCCAGACAGGCTGAGTAGCCTGTCTAAACTCATAGATGTCTGAGCTCATGGTTGGAGGCAGTGGGTTAGTGGAGAGCTGTTTAGGATGTGCCATGCTTCTCATGTGGATCAAGGAGGAAAAATGCATCCTTGCCCACCGGAGCTGAAGCTGGCATTCTCAGCCAGGAAAGTCACTGTCTTTCACGTTTTCTTCAGACACCTGGCACCTCCTCCTATCTCTCATTAGATGGGACCAGGCTCATTTCCCACACTAATTCTAGGTACTCCGCCAGTGATGCCCAGGTTTGCCCTTATTACATCCCTGCCTCCAGCATGTCCCTGGCCTACAGTTATCACGATGGGGACCAGACCTTCACTATCCTGGTATTCTCAACTCCCATCACAGTCCACAGCCTTTCTCCTAGGAGCAACCTTATCAGCGTCCTGTGAGGCACCGTTAACCCTCCCTGGAGGAGGAGGCTGGCGGAGCTCACAAAAGTGGGGTCAGCCAAGCCAAGCAGCTGGCACGGATGGGAAAGCTGGTCCCCGTGCTCCAGGCTGGCCTCTGCCTGCCAAGAGTGTGGCGGGGGGTTCTGCAGGCCCGTAGACAGTCCTGCCTTGCTCCAAGCTCTGCCACATGGTCCCAGGCAGTCAGAGATGGCCATCTGGTTCTGCCTTCCATGCCATGATGCCTGTGCCGTGGAGGGCCCGGGGCTCACCCTGCGTCTCTTGTCTCCGCAGCCCAGTACTTTGCCAGCACCATGATCATCGTGGGCCTCTCCGTGGTCGTGACGGTGATTGTGCTTCAGTACCACCACCACGACCCCGACGGCGGCAAGATGCCCAAGTGGGTGCGTCCCTCCTGCTCTTCACCACAGGGAGTTAGGGGCCCTCAGCGCGGGTGACTCCGCAGATGAATTATCTGTTTTAAAACTCCCACCGACAGCTAGCAGCCCTCAACCCAGAGCCATGTATCCCACAGGACCTCCCCGGTCCGCACTATTGTATTATGTCTGGCCTGTTACGGTGAGCACGCTCCTAGGGGCCCATGGCACTGTTCTTGCAACCTGACATTCCAGAACGGGGCCCACACACTGGCCGCTCTCTACGTTTGGCTACCAGTGTGTTTCTAAAACGTTTCGCACGTACGCTGTGGAGAACAGGACAGTGGTTGGAAGCAGCGGAGGAGATAAGCACCCAGCCATGTGGCTGGATCTTCCAAACAGAATGAAGACCAATGGGGTGAGAGAGAGTGAGCCATGTATTAACACAGGTAGTCAGTGCCTGGAGGAATGCCAGCGTACCACAGGCCTATCTAATAAAGGTTAGTGCTTACCAGTGGGCAGGGGGGCTAGGATAAAAGCAAAAGGGAAAAAGATAAATGATTGAATATAGCCTGTTATGTCAGCCCTGGGCCATGCCATTCCTTCCCAGCTCCTGCTCAGCAATGGGCACTGGGATGTAGGCAGATGCTTACCAAGCTGTGCCCTTGGGAGTCCGGGATCGGAAGCTCAACGCTGTTCCTCACCTGACACTCAGGAAACCTTGATTAGGGCCAAGTATGGCCTGGGCTTTCCTCACCTCAGCACAGTGTGACAACACCCAGGGCCAGGGGAGAGATGGATCCTTATTTGGGCCCTGCAGACCTTCCAGTGTTCTTGTCCAGAGAGCATGGCCTAGGCACAGCGGGTGCTAAAGGAGCCCTCTCTTGTCAAAACAAGGCTGTTTTCTTTGGAGATCTATAACCTTGCATCCAAGTTCGGAAGGGACTCTAAGAACCGCTCCCCATCTTCCCTCCCACACACACACGCTAAATGCAGGTGCAAGAAGTCAGGGACATTTTGTGGACCTCTGGGAAGAAAGCATTCCCAGGCCTTCTAAAACTATTCATTGTGCAATAATTTACAGTTACCCAAAGTGATTGGAAAGACCAATTTAATTTTTTTTTTTTTCTTTACTGAGTTACTGTGTCCTCTTAGGTTCTTTTCCACTGCAATTTCATACACTTAATGACGACTTTCTCTCATAGCTCACTGTATCAGCACCGGAATGAGCCCCCAGAAATGGTGCTGTCTCCTACACATGTCCCATCACTGCAGTCCGTGGGCTTGTTTTGAGAAGGTCCCCCCATTAAAAAGTGGGACACATTTGCACATATTCACTACATTGTCATCTGACTTTTACAGCCCTGACACACTTTCTGGCTACCTTCCTTCCATTTGAAAAAGGTAATACATTCACATGTTTCAAAAGTCAAAGTGAAAGTTAAATCATATGGAAGGAAATCCTGCTCTCGTTCCCAGCCTCACTGTGCTTCCACCACCAATACTGATAGCCATTTTAAGCAATTTCCCCATTATCCTTCAAGTGTTTATGCAAATGTAAAACTAAAGACACATATTATTACTCCTTATGTTTAAGACACAAAACCATTTTTAAAGACCTGGTAGTACTTTACTAGCCCAGAAAAAAAAAAAAATCTTAATTAAGAGTCTATGCTAATTATTCACCTCTCAGCACGGGAGTGTGTTAAAACCAATGGCTGCAAATGAAATATGAAGCTTGGATCTCTCACTTTCAATTTATATAGCCTCCTGCATTTTTCTTTCTTTCTGTGTGTATTTGAAAAATAAATAGCCTCCGAGGAACTTTTATTATGATGTGTTGCTATGAAGAAGATATTGCCGGTGCCGTGGCATTATGTGACATTTACACAGCCAGACACAAAACCATAACCCAACAGAAGAGGTCATGAGCACAGTTTGATAAGTGTCAAGAGGATAATTGCATCTTTGGAGATGCTTTAGCCTTGAAAGCTAATGATTTAGGCCATGGAACTCAGAACAGACTTGGTAGCATGGACCACATTAGCTTGAGATGTGCTCCAGGGTAGGCACAGACTCCCCTGCCCCCCGCCCCCCGCCACACACACACACACACACACACACACACACTCCATGTGTATAGCTGTCTCTTGGGCTTGGACGCACTCGCTGCCCAATGCATTTCCTTGAAGTGGGAGTTGGGCTAAAGTCACAGGAGTGTTGAAAAAGACTTCATAGACCCTTTCACAGATGAGCCGTGAAAGCCTAAACACATAGATGGCTTGTTTACTGTGTGACCTTGAGCCAATTTATTAGCCTCTTTGAAGCCTCAGTTTCTTTATCTGTAAAATGGGTGGGGAAATTATACTCACTTCACAGAGGCCCTGAAAGGAGCAACTAAACTGTCATGTCTTCTCAGCCTCCTGTGGAGGGCCAGACTGACCTGCAGATTCATGGGAGGCCATATGTCCCTGCTCCTTACTGGTCATGGAAAACCCTCCAGGGTATGCAGACTGGATTTTCCAGGCTCTGGAGATTTGTCCATAAGGGATGGGCGGGATATACAGAGTGCCTCTGCCCTGAGCAAAGGGTTCTCTTTACAGCTGGAGTGAATCTGCACTTACGCCTTCTTGTTCTCTTTTCATTGCCTGTCTCCAGACAGGTCTACTGCAGTTATCTCTGAGAAGATGCCATCAAAGTGCTACAGGCATGAACTTCACAACTTACCGCCTGTACTTACAGATGGGAAACATGCCTTTTATGTTGCTGATGGAACTCACCGCAATCCTAAACCAAAATTAAAATTGGTATCTGGATAACTTCAGGGAAAGGGCCCACTCTTCCCACACTTGTCTCAATAAGTTTCCAAGAAATTTTTTAACCTGAATTAAGGCTTTGCATGGCTCCCTCTTTTCATTAGAGGGAAAAACCAGAAATCTCAGTGATTTCTCTCCAGCATCTTCTGCATGTAGGCAGTATATGTTGATAAAACACGTTAAACTGGAGGTCAGCCAGCTGTGGCTCCAGTGGTCAAATCTGGCCTACCAGCTGCTTTTGCAAATAAAATGTTAGTAGAAAAAAGCCATGTTTATTTTTTTACAAGCTTTCTATGACTATTTCTATACTTTATTAATAGCTGAGTATTTACAACAGAGACCTTATGGAGGTTATTATGTGGCCCCTTAAACTCTGGCAACCCCTGCTTTCGACTTTTCCAAGTACTTTCGTGCACATCATCTGACTGTCTTCATTGCAGCCTAATGAATTAGGTTAGAGGTCCCTAAACTTTCCTGGTTCACAGCTCTTTTAGTGTCTTGGGGATTTTTTTCACAGGCCCTAGGGCAAAAACAAAAACAAAAAAACCCCACCTAATGGCTCTCTTTATTAAGGTGGTCAAAATAATGTAATAAATATTTATGTCCTGACCCCGAGGCACCTGTTGGCACAACACACCCCTTCAAATCTTAGGAGCACAGTGCCCCCATTTTCTGTTCCATGTTGACTTTCTTGGCACTTGCTTTTCATCAGGACAAAAACCCGCTTTGCAATGATATGCCATCCTTACAAGGGACCCCATGTTCTAGCAGGAACTATTTCAAGCTGGGGGTTCATGCAGCATCTGATAGGTGTCACGGGGTTCCCCTTGAAAGTTTTAAAATCTCCAGCGGTGTGCCCCTGCAAGTCTGCCCTGGCACTGGGGCGCCCCACAAACAGCTGGGTATGATGGTCGCTGGTGGAGGATGGGGGAAGATTGGAGAGGGAAGGTGACTTATTTTGTTTACACAACTCAGGCAGGGCTCTTTTTCCAAGACCGCTCTCTCCTCCCGTATGCCTGTTTGCCCCAAGACTGCAGTGTGTCTGCCACTGAGAATTCCGCTCATTTCCAGGGTGACTTTCTGGATTGGTTTATTCTAGGCTCACATTTGACCCAACCATTGCAACATGTTGGCACTTCTTGCCAGTGTAAACTCAGGGAAGAAGTGGGAGCCTGGCTCCCCCAGTAACCCCTTCCCCCCACAAGTAGGGCTGCGATCAGGACCCGCTGATGCTCGCTTCCACCTGCTCCTAACTTCCCTGTTGTCTCCCCAGACCAGAGTTATCCTTCTGAACTGGTGCGCATGGTTCCTGCGCATGAAGAGGCCGGGGGAGGACAAGGTGAGGCCGGCTTGCCAGCACAAGCAGCGTCAGCGTCGCTGCAGCCTGGCCAGCGTGGAGATGAGTGCGGTGGCGGGACCGCCCACCACCAACGGCAACCTGCTCTACATCGGCTTCCGCGGCCTGGATGGGGTGCACTGTGCCCCCACCCCCGACTCGGGCGTTGTGTGTGGTCGCATGGCCTGCTCCCCCACGCACGATGAGCACCTCCTGCGTGGTGGGCAGTCCTCCGAGGGAGACCCGGAGCTGGCTAAGATCCTGGAGGAGGTCCGCTACATCGCCAACCGCTTCCGCTGCCAGGACGAGAGCGAGGCCATCTGCAGTGAGTGGAAATTCGCGGCGTGCGTGGTGGACCGCCTGTGTCTCATGGCCTTCTCTGTCTTCACCATCATCTGCACCATCGGCATCCTGATGTCAGCTCCAAACTTCGTCGAGGCTGTGTCGAAAGACTTCGCTTAACCTGGTCTTGGTCCCCAGCATGTGGGAAACGCACCAACAGGCGATGCCTTTGGCTTGGGGAAAATCCGGGGTGCTACACTAGACATGGGGATGCTGATGTATCCAGAGCGCTCGCTGCCAGTCATATCCGTTATAGTTTCCTTGTTACTTTGAATAATAGAATCTCAGCACGTTTTGTTGAACCCTCTCAGATGGGCTACTTGATATTCTTGGGACATCCTTAGGGTCACTAGGACCACTGAAAGCTGTTTTTGCCCATTCCCCAGTGCCTGGTGAGCCCTTCAGAGAGGTCAGGGTGGCTCCAGACCGCCAGGGGAGGCCTGTACAGTTGGTTTTGCATGCCTGCATGTCACTTGCCAGAAGGCCTATGTGAAAATTCAACATAAGCTTTTGCCTGTTTACAAACCTCGAAGGAAAGTAACAATAATAGTAATAAACCACCCTCACTAGATCCATTCAGATAATTGGTAAAAGGACACAAAACCAAAAGGAAAAACCCAACTGCTCGTTTTTCTGTGATTCAGATTTTATTTTTCTCTGCCATAGATGGTAGAGAGAGACAATTTTACACTGCTCCTGCATTTTATTAGAGAGAGAAAGAGGCATAGTTGGTCTTTTAAATGATGCTTTTACCAGTCTGATTTTCTGCCAAGCTACCCTGTGGTGGGAATCAGGAGGGACATAGATGTATGTTGATTCTGAACTAGGACCACACCTGCCCAGTCAGGGGGATGTCTGTAGATACCAGGGGACTCCCAAACTTCCTATGCTACCCTCAGACACTGGGGAGCTGAATTTGCTCTATTCTGAAAAACCCAAAGGGCAAATAGAATTCTGTTAAAATTATAAGCCCGATCTAATAGCTAAAGTTAAATTAAGCCAGCTGTGTGTGTGTGTGTGTGTGTGTGTGTGTTTAATAATGCATTAGATGTTTCTCGTGTACTTGAGTTAATTAGTCTTAGAAAATTGTGGGTCTGTACAAATGCACAATATAAAGTGAAAGTATGCTATGCCTTTCCTTATGTGTCAAGGCCAAGGAGCAGGATCTGGGACCTTTCTGGTTCCTTGTATGGCAGGAACTGGGAAGGGCATGATGTGGGCAGCAGCTTTCCTGGAGCAGTAACTCCATTCTCTGGCTTTTAGGGATCTGCTTTCGCACAGCTCAACAGCTCCAACGTTAGCCCAGAAAGGTAGCTTGAAAAGGGACATACATCTATGTCCCTCCTGATTCCCACCAGATTCACTGGAGATAAGCATTTTGAAAGCAAAGGAATCTTTCATTTTAAACCTGTGTGGTGACAGAATTTTCCAGTTACATTATCTAGCTGACAGTGGTCACTTTGACTCTTCCCAGTTTCCTTATTTTTTAATGCAATCAGAAGGAGACACAACAAAATCTCTCCTGCTCTGTTGTTTCATCTAGAAACAGATCAGAGCTCAAAACCGCAGAAGGCTTTGAGCTCCTGGAGATCTTTAATTTGCTTCTAACCCCTGAGACAGGTGTATTATGAGGGAAGATTATGTTTTCAGAGAGAAAGAAATTGCATACCTTTCTCCGGCCATTTATTTCACTCATTTCTGGGTAATGCACATGGATTTGTTTGCACTGAGGAGAATGGAGGCTTGGGTATGCTCCGAGTGTGGGTGTGCGTGAAAGCTGAGTGTGCAGCTGCAGAGGGGACAAGCAGGTTGATAAGTGAGGGCATTCTAGCTAACATCACGCCGTTTGGAGCAGGGTTGTCCTCAGAGTTCAGCCGTTCTACATGGGATGGATGAACAACGCACAATCTTTTCTTTCCTTTTTTTTTTTTTTTCCTATTGTAGACACAAGTAGAAGTGTTTTGATATATAAGAGAATGCTTCATTTCCTATTGCTACCTGAAAACCTCTGTAACACTTTTGCTTGGGAAAAAAAAACAACTGACTTTGATTTTGTGTTTTATACAGAAAAACATTTAAAAAGCAAACAGAAGTAGTTTATATGTGGACCCCTTGACCAGTACTCTGCCATTTTAGAAAGTGATAATAAGGAAAAGATGCACATGTAGTCAGAAAAGCATAATAGCTACAGGGACCACGGGTGAATGAGCTTCTGAGGACTGGGGAGCATTTCCAGAAAGGAAGAAAAAGAAAGGGAGGGAGGCCGGGAGGGGGTGTAAGGGGGCTCAGAGAGACTCCTTTGCTACCCCCTCCTGCTATGCACAGCACTCTGCACTTTGCTTTCTGCGATTAGTGTTTTATCCTTTCACAGCAACATAAAAAGATCTACCTCATTCTTCTTAATAGCTGCTTAGCATTCCATTGTCTCGATGGACTTTTTTTTTTTTTTTTTGGTTAGTCTATTAGTGAACATATAATTTCCAGGTTTTTTTTATTTTTATATACAAATCTGTAATGAACATCCTTGATTTATATCTTAGCATACATTTATGACCATATCTTGATATAAATGGGAATGGTGTAAGTGGGAAATGGAATTGCTGGATTCAAGGCTCTGTGTGCATTTACCATTCGGTAGATATTGATAGATTACCCTCCAAATACCAATCAATGAATATACCTACCAAGAATATAATGAAAAGGCTAGTTTCTCAACTTTCTCAGTACTGGGTATCATCAAACTTAATATATATTTTTTTCCAATCTGGTGAAAAATTATATTGCAATCTTATTCTGATTTAGTTCATTTTATTAGGAATAAAGTTGAGTATCTTTCAGATATGTTTTAGACATTTCAATTTTTGTAATTTATGTTCTTTACATAATTTGGGGTTATTTGGCTCTTTCTTAATTAATTTGCCTGTGTACTTTGGAACTTTCTTGTCTTATATCTTGAAAATATTTGTTTAGAAAATATTTTTGTTTATTTTTGTCTTTTGATGTTATTTATTGTTTTGTTTATTTCTTAGCATATAGAAAGTTTAAAGTTTTATGTTGTCAATTTATCCATATTTGCCTGGGTAGATCCTGGGATTTGTTTCCAGTTTTAAAAGGCCTTCCCCATTCTGAGATTATAAATAAATTTACTCATATTTTCTTCTAAATTTTTATGGTTTCATTTGTTTACCTTTACATCTTCTAGCTCCCTGGAATTCATTTACTGCAGGAAATAAAGGTAAAAATGCACTTTTTTTTCTCTCCAAATGGTTGGTCAGTTGTGCCAATAAAATATATAATAGTGTATCCCTGTAATATAGTTAGTCTTTTCCCCATTTTGTTCAGAATGGCTCCTTGTTTGTAAACTAAATTCCTGTCAAGTGTTTTGGGGCTATTTCTACTTATTGGTTTGTCTCTCCGTGAATGCTTTTCATTTTTGAAGCTTTATTCATTTTAATATTAAATATTCACAAATCGATATTTTCAAATCCCCTTAACATTTCCTGCCTTTCCCTTCCTCTCTCTTACTCTCTCTCCTCCATTTCCCTCTCTCATACACATTTTTTTTTCATTTAAATTCAATTAGCCAACATATAGCACATCATTAGTTTCAGATGTAGAGTTCAGTAATTCACCAGTTTCATAGAACACCTGGTGCTCATCACATCACGTGCCCTTCTTAATGCCCACCACCCAGTTACCTCACCCCACGCCCCTCCCTTCCAGCAGCCCTCAGTTTGTTTCTTATAGTTAAGAGTGTCTCATGGTTTGTCTCCCTCGTTGAGGTCACAATGAATTTATATGAGTCTTCCTATTCAAGAGTGCTGCAGTCTAAGCTTGTGTTCAAATCTAATTTTATGCCACTTGGTAGATTATTATGGTTTTGTTCAGATAGGTTCTATGAATTTCTTGTCTAGTTCTAGATAGTTTATTGTTTGGCTACCATTTTCAATGGAATATTTCTTCCATTTTATTTGATAACTGGATGTATAAGAATACAGTTGATTTTGTATATTAATGCCATAATGGCTTTAACTGTGTTTTCTTATTGTTTCTAAGATTTTCTTTTGCCTTCTCCTTTCCAATAATTTCCCTTATTTCTTTCCCTTGGGCAATTGCGCTTGAGAACAGTGTCAAATAATAGTGATTCAGGTGGCATACCTATCTTGTTCCTGACATTAATGGGGTGGTTCAGTGTCTCAATATTCAACTTGTATGAAGACATGTATTTTCCTTGTCATAATAAAAAAGTGTCCGTGTATTCTCAAAATATTCAGGCTTTCTGGGGGAATATATAGGTGTTAGATTATTGTGACAGCCCCACAGTATCTATGGAGATGATCAGAAAGCTTTCCCCTTTGCGCTAATAGTATGTTGTATTATATTAATAGATTCCTTAAGACCAAACCACTGTTAGAGTGAGGTGATCCCTACATGTAATTTTTCCCTATTAGTACTGATAATTGAGATTAATCATTCTGTCGCTTTTGTGTACTAAGCAAATATCTCTATATTCTGCAACTGGTTACTTGGTTTGAGAATCATCTTCTTAAGGGTAAAAGAACTCACCTGGGGGCTGTCTGGGCATCCACCGGTATGTGTCTGAATTCCTCCCGTTTGGGAAGGTTAGGTCCTCAAGTTGACGTCTGGAGTCAACTTTAGTTATAGATGTTAAAGAAAATTAATGACAGTCCCTTTTTCAACATATTTGCATAGGTTTTACAATATAGGCACTTAGGATTTGTTAATTTCCTCTGTGTTGGTAGCTTATTCTCAGGCTTTCATTTTTAATTGTGTACATTTCTCCTTTCTTCTGTTTTTATTGATATGGCTCACCAAGGATTTTGTTTTTGTGTTTTCAGACCCCAAACCCTTAGACGTTTTCATCCGTTTGGAGAACTCGGTGCAGCCCCTTTTGGCACTATGCTGACCTGACCTGTCCTGGGACAGCTTGTATACTGTGCAAAGGGAGCCCCAGCTATGAGGAGCCACCTTCCCACTGGCTTCCGGGGCCACAGCAGGAGTATCACTAGGCAGAGGGAGCTCAGGGTTCAAACCAGGCCAGGCAGCACAGATGTGGCACACATGAATAACCATTCTACTGAAGAGATGACCATAGTTTGCTGGAGAATAGATGGACTTAAAGCTTTAACCAGAAGCCATCTTGTGGCACAGGCCACTGGAAGTATCCCTTTTTCACATAATTTAATGTTCTCTCATTAATGCATTCTTTTTGACCAAACCCTCCCCAATCCACACAGGACTGACCTCACTGCTCATGGCTCCTTAACTAAAAACCATTTACTCCATTTGCATATGGGTTTGATTTTTCTAATATCAGATATTATGATAATATGGAGAGGGGGTCCTGATATGTACCTGGGGGGAGGGAAGCGGAGGAAGGTACTATCCATAGTTTCAGCCTTTTTGAAATCTTGGGGGTCGATTGTCACCGTATCTTCAGCACACCCCATTTAGGAGTGCGCGATATTCCACAGTTCAGCCCAGTCCTTCAACCTTTCCTGTCTGACTCCAATGTCTCATTTAAAATTGTACATTCTCTAAATTTTTTTTTCTCCAGAAACCTTATTACCAGTCCCTCTTCTGCTGTATTGGATTTTTATGAATTTACCTTCTAACAAATACTGCCCATCAACAAATTCTATGGAAGTGTTTTATAATTCTTAAAGTTCTACTTTTATTTTTAATATTTCAGCTCTTTTCCTCTACTCTTATTTTTATTTTTTTTACATTTAGGATTCGTTTTTGAGCAGTTTTAGGTACAGAATAACTAGAGAGTACAGAGAGTTCCCATATTAGCCCCCCCCCACACACACATGCACAGCCTCCCCCACTACCAACACCCCCTATCCAGAGTGGCATAATTGTTACAACTGACAAAAATACATTGTCAATGTATATTATATACTATATAACCACCCAAAGCCCATTGTTTACTTTAAGGTTTATTCTTGATGTTACACATTCTATGGGTTTGGACAAAGACATATGTACACCATTATAGTAACACACTGAATAGATTCACTGCCCGAAAACTGTGCTCTGCCTGTTTATCCCCCTACCCCCACCAACCTCTGATCTTTGTCTTCAAATTCTGCTTTTGTTTTTCCAAAATGCCACATAGTTGGACTCATACTGTATATAGCCTTTTCAGACTGAGTGCTTAGTAATATGCATTTAGAGTTTCTCTCTGTCTCTTCATGACTTGATAGCTAATTTCTTTTTACAGGTGAAGAGTATTCCATTGTCTGGATGTATCATAGTTTATTTATCCACTCACTTACTGAAGAACATCTTGGTTGCTGCCAAATTTTGGCAATTATGAAGAAAGATCCTATAAACATCCAAGTGCTGATTTTCGTTTGAAAATAATGTTTCCACTCCTTTGAGTAAATACCAAGGAGTGCGATTGCCGGATCATATGGTGAGAATGTGTTTAGTTTTGTAAGAAACCCTCTTCCAAAGTGGAATGCATTTTGCCTTCCCACCAGCAGTGAATTGGAGTTTCTGTTGCTTCCCTTTCTTTCCAGAGTTTGGTGTTTTCAGCCTTCAGATTTTGGCCATCTAATAGGTGTGTAGTAGTACCTTTTTGTTGTTTTCATTTCCCTTTCCCTGGTGACGTATGATGTGGAACATCTTTCAATATACTTATTTGCCGTATGTCTTTCTTATTTGATGAAGTATTTGTTAAGGACTTTGGCCTATTTTTTAAATTAAGTTGGGTTTTTTTTTTCCTTGTTGTTGAGATTTTTTTTTAATTTATTTTTTATTTATTTTCAGCATAACAGTATTCATTATTTTTGCACCACACCCAGTGCTCCATGCAATCTGTGCCCTCTCTAATACCCACCACCTGGTACCCCAACCTCCCCACCCCCCCGCCGCCACTTCAAACCCCTCAGATTGTTTTTCACAGTCCATAGTCTCTCATGGTTCACCTCCCCTTCCAATTTCCAACTCCCTTCTCCTCTCTAACTCCCCATGTCCATGCTATTTGTTATGCTCCACAAATAAGTGAAACCGTATCATAATTGACTCTCTCTGTTGTAGAGTTTTAAGAATTCTTTGTATATACTGGATAGCAGCCCTTTATCCGATGTGTTTTTCAATTTTTTTCTCCCAATCTGTGCTTTGTCTTTTCATTCTCTTAACATTGTCTTTCACAGAACGAAGTATTGCATTTAAATAAAGTCTAGTCTATCAATTATTTCTTTCAAGGATCATGCCTTTACTATTGTATTGAAAAACTCATTTGCATATCTAAGGTCATCTAGGTTTTCTGCTACATTATCTTCTAGGAGTTTTATAATTCTATGTTTTACATTTAAGCCTGTGATCCATTTTGAGTTAATTTTTTAGACAGTGTAGAATCAATCTTTCTTTCTTTCTTCCTCTCTCTTCCTTCCTTCCTCCCTCCTTTCTTCTTTCCTTCCTCTCTTTTCTTTTTCTTTCTTTTCTTTTCTTTTATTTCACTTTTCTTTCTTTTCTTTTCTTTCTGTGGATATCCAGCACCATTTATTGAAAAAGCTGTTTGCTCCATTGTATTGCATATGGATGTTCAGTTTTTCAGGCATCATTTGCTTAAAAAACTGTCTTTTTCCAGGTGCCTGGGTGGCTCAGTCACTTAAGTATCTAATTCTTGATTTCAGCTCAGGTCATGTGAGCTAGAGGCCCGCGTTGGGATCTTGCTTGGGTATAGAGCTGGCTTAAGATTATTTTTCTCCCTCTCCCTCTGCCCCTCCCCTCTCAAAAAGCCAAAACCAAACAAACAAACAAAAAAAAAAAACAAATTTATCCTTTCCCACAGAATTGCCTTTGCTCCTCTGTCAAAAATCAGTTGACTGTATTTATATATGTCTATTACTGGGTTCTCCCTTCTGTTCCACTGGGTTTCTTCTGAGTTCTTTATTCTGTTCTATTTGTCTATCATTTTATTAATGCCACACTATCTTGATTACAGTAGCTTTATAGTAAGTCTTGAAGTTAATTTTTTTAGAAAACTATTATAAATATATAATTGTGCTAAAATATAAACAACATAAAATTTATGATTTTAACAATTTTTTTAAAGACTATATTTATTTATTTGACAGTGAGACAGACACAGAAAGAACACTAGCAGCGGGGGCAGCAGAAGGAGAGGGAGAGGAAGAAGCAGGCTCCCCACTCAGCAGGGAGCCCCATACAGGACTCAATCTAAACCCTGGGATTATGACCTGAGCCAAAGACAGATGTTTAATAGACTGAGCCATGCAGATGCCCCCAGTTTTAGCCATTTTTAAGTGTACAGGTCAGTGGCATTAAGGGCAGTCACATTGTGGTGCAACCATCACCCATCCATCTCCAGAATTCTTCTCTTCTTGCAAAATTGAAACTCTACCCCCAACTTTGTACTAACGCCCCATTTCCCATCTCCCCAGACCTTGGCAGTCACCATTCTGTTGTCTGTCTCTATGAATTTGGTTATTCTAAGTAACTTACGTAAGTGCAATCACTTTGTCATTTGTCATTCTGTGACTGGCTTACTTCACTGATCATAATGTCCTCCAGGTTCATCCAAGTTGTAGCTTCTTTTCTATTTTATTGTTTATTTTGTTGGTGTTCTAATTCATTCAGTAGATAGCTAGTTCACCTAATTTCATTAATTCTGACTTACTCGTATCAGTACTTTAAGGTCTGAATAGTCTTCTCACCAAAGCTTTAACAGCAATTCATATTTTGAGATGTAGTTTTTTTAACCTTCATTTTCTAGATATTCTTTAAGTTCTGTTTTGACATCTTTGAAATGAACTTTTTTGAGCATTTAAAAAATTTCCATATTTTTAAAAATTAAAATTTATTATTGTATTACATTGTTCTTTGAGCACCATGTATTCTGTACTATTTTTATTATTTATAATTTATTAAGCTATATATTGAGGGGTTTTACTCTTGTTTTGTTTTGTTTTTTTAAATATAATCAGTCTGTAGGAATGGGTCCTTCCCAGAGTATGACCTTGGAGTTCCGCCTTTTCACACTGAACTGTCAGAGTCTGGCAAGAGGGGTCACACACTATTAGCTGTACTTCTTTCATTTTTCTTTCTTTTACCAGGAGATATCTAACAATACATCATATTTTGGTTCTGTTCTAAATGTTTACCTTGAATACACACTTGTCTGCTTTCAAAATCAGGGCCCCGGATTTCTTTCCCTGAGCTTATGCTTCATATATCCTCCCTCATGATTTTATTTTTAACCGTTTTTGAGTCACTTTGTTGTAGGTTCATCTTGAAACTCATTTAAACTTTAAATGTAACTGATATGGTTGTCCTGATATTATTTTTCCTCAAATGATTTCTGTATTAATATAAATTTTTTGCATCCTATGTTTTGGGTTTTCTTTCCCCTCTTTTGGGGATATGGGTTTTCTTTTTGTTAAAATGAAAGATTTATTATTTGTATCTATTTAAAGTGGCTACCTATATACTTTTACATAACATAATCAAACCTATATTTCTTTTTTTTTAATAAAACCTATATTTCATGATTTATCAATCTGAGCCTGTTTTCAATGTTCTCACATGTTCTGAAATGGTGGGTTTTGGATTCTCAAGCTCTACAATTTGCCTTTCATTTGATTCATCGATCTTTTCTTTTAGCTCTTGTTTTATTGAAATCAATTTCTCATTAACTTCCTATAACCAATTTTGGAGCATTTCCTTCTCTTCATTGGGTTCTTTGTCCTTGCTGAGGGGAATCTTTGTCTTTCTTCCAGATGGGTCACACTTTCCTTTCTGTTCTCCATGAACCTGTTTGCATGAATGCCTTGCCATTTATTTTCGTCTTGCTTCTGCTTACTTTGACCAGCTCTGTGTGGACCTTCCATTTCCTCTGGTTGAGAAGATCTCTGACCCCCTTTCCCAAATCTCTAATTATTCTCCCATTCAAGCTTGAAGTGAAAGCCCACTCCTCCCTCTTCTGCTCTTTTGCCCTGAGATTCTGGGAGGAAGGATGGAAGATCTAGGGTTTATGTTTACCTTTTTGCTGTACTTGTTGGCCTGCTAAATGCCACTGACAAGTGAGGTACCACTTTCAGAGACTTCCATTTATTTCTCTAACTCAGCATGAAGTCCTGGAGCCTCCCACCAGCTGATTATTTAAGCCTGATCTCAGCAGCAGCATGGCCCAGCCCTTACCCTTAAATCCATTCATTCAGGACAGAGAGAAGAAAAAATACTGGTGGACAGAGCTGCTGTTCCCACCAATGGGTGCGATGTGGAAACACTACCTTTTGATCGGATTGTGCCTCTGAGGTGGTTAAAAATCGCATTCCCCCCACTTTTTTCCCGTCCATCTCAGAAAGGCAATGTGAAGACCCCTGGTAGGTTTCTGGCTTCTGCAGAGATCCTCAAGGGGTCCATAGGGCATTCTGCACTCACGGGGGTTCTAGAAATGTTCCCCTCTGGATTACAACTTCCCTTTTCAGTGAGCCACATGCCAGACTGGTGTGGATGGGGTTGGGCAGAGTGGAGTCAGCTGCTTCGGTGGGATGTCCACGTAGTAGGCAGGATCTGTGCCTTGCAGGCCCACACCACTCTGTCTCTCTCTTCGTGGCTGCAGTATTTTGAAAAGTGCAACATGCAAGTCCGTCACTTCATTTACCTCCCTCTGCTGCTTAGCATTCTCGCTGTTTGGGCTGGGAGCATTTCTGGTTCTGCTTTCCTCCACTCATAATGCCTTTTTAAGGCCCTTGACCTATATTCGGAAAAATGAGTAACAGAGGAGAATAACTGTTGTATCCTTAAATACCAAGGCTAGTGGAAAGTTATATTCTCAATCACTTGAAAGTATCCTGGCAGGTATTTTTAACTTTATGTTGAAGGAGCATCTGGTCGTGCAGCTTAATATTCCTCCACCCCTATTTGCCCATTTTTCTTCCCATGGTAAATGAAAGCAGCCAAGAGCTGGCCGTTTATTGTAGTAATTTTTTCTATTAATACTAATGACATAGCTGTTTTTCAAGACCTGTTATACCAAACTATCTTCTAAGATATGGACAGTCTTGAAGGAATAAATACTTCTGACTTAAAGTGAGTGGTGTGTTTTCTCCTGTGCATTTTGGTAATTACTATACAGTGTGAACTGCCGTTACACTCTTCAAATGTAATAGGGCTCAGAAAAGAACTACCCATTTGAAATTTAATATGATCTCGTCCTGTCCATACTTCGGCATGCTCCCTATACCCTGTCGACCTCGGCCTTCTGGTTCCTCTGTGATGACCTCAGGCGTCCTCATTTGCCGAGGCCCACGTGCTTTCTACAGAGGGAAGCGTGGTTATGCATTTGAGTAAGCAGTGTCTCACATCTTTTGCAGAATAAGGTTAAGTTTGTCACCAGCTAGAAAGATCCCCAAACCTGAACTTCATTGCCCGCCTGCTTGTGCTCACCGACCTTTGCTCTACGTTTTTCCTTCCGCTCTTCTTTCCAGATTATTATCTCTTAAGTCAGGCAAATGGACAATGAAACTGACCCTTGAACAACAGCAGCTTCCCTGACAAGACTTGCAGCTGGCCCAGAACACCCAGAGTAATTTGAGAGTAACCTCTGACTCATGCCTGTGCAGATATGACCCTGGAATGACTTCTAGAATGACCAAAGACTACCTTTACCTCATTATAATACTACAACTCCCACCCAAGGAGGAGCACGAGCCTCATTCACATACATACAATGCAGGTACAGGCCTGTTTCCTTATGCCCACCCCTACATACATACAAGGCTTCGTTATCTAAATATTCATCTTCACCCTAAATAAAAGGATCACATCCACCCTTGCACGGGGAGTCACAGCTTTGAAAGTCATTCCCTGTGATCTCCTTATTTGTTGCAAATAAAGTTTTCTCTGTGCCACAACGACCCCGTGCAGTTTATGACTCCCCACGGAGTGAAGTCGTGTTGTTTCAGTTACAATCTGGGTGGGGTCTAATCCGGTCTGACTGGTGTCCTTCTAAATAGAGGAGATTAGGACACAGACACCCACAGAGGGAAGGCCATGTGAGGACACATGGAGAAGAAGGTCATTGGCAAGCCAAGCAGAGAGGCCTGAGGAGAAACCAAGCCTGCTGAGACCTTAATCTCAGGCATCTAGCCTCCAGAACTGTGAGACTAAATTCTGGTCGTGTAGACCCCCAGTCTGCTGTTCTCTGTACAGCAGTTCTAGCAGACTAATAAACCACCCATGATGCAATGTCCCCTGTCAGGCTCTGCGGTGAAGAGTGGGTGCTGCCATGTGCAAGAACAACAGTTCTTCATCCAGAAAAAGAGGTCTTTCCCAGGAAGAGACTTAGATGCAGAAATAGACAAGGAGTGAGGCATCTCAGGCTGGGGAAATCACGGAAGACTTCCCAGAGAAGGTGGTGCCTCAGCTATAATCAGACAGCCAGACTGAGGCCAAAACCGATCATGTGTTCAGTTTCTCACAAATGATTGCTTTTGAGTTAGGACGGGAGACTCGGTGTCCTAAGGTTGTATTCATTTACCCCAAACGCGTCTGTCCTAATTTGGAAATGGAGAATGCTGTCCTGTCCTTCAATACCCAGATTTAAACAAAAGTGTAGAGATGCTACGGCTGCCTTGCCGACTCAGCATTACATCCTTCAAAGTGATTATTTTTTCTGTCACTGGCGTGTGCTGTCTTCATTAGTTAGCTGTGGATGAAAATTTTGTCTGAAACCATTTTTCTTTGTAAGGTTACTTCTTCAGGGCCATGATTCTGGGGACACTGGTGCTCCTGAAAGCGCTTTTAGCTGAAGCATGGGTGGCAGGGGCAGCTGGGAATGGCGCCCTGAGGCCCTGCGTCTAGAGCTTCCCACAGAGTGGTTTAGGGCTCTGTTCAGCTACCACAGATCGAATAAGTTCAGGTGGGAGTGATTAAGAAAATCTCTCCAAGGCATTTTGTGGCTTGCAAATCCATTCCCTTCAAACTATCACTTCTCTAGTGCAGTGCTTAGAAATGGCCACCCCAGGTCAGCCCATCACACCCGCAAACCCACCTCTGGCACGGCAATGACTCAATGACTGACCTCCAGCCCGCTACTCAACCTCAGTTTCCCCATCTGTAAAGAGTAAATGACTATTAGCTCTATCTGCTGAGACAGGTTTCCAGATACAGGACGCAGGAAACACTCAGAAAATGTGAGCTAAGTTCATTTTCACCAGGATCAAACCTCACCATCCCACACAGGAGACATTCAATTCTTGTTTTTAAAGGCTTATGACAAACAGCTTCCCAATTGTTCTGTCACAGGCTTTGCCTTCAAGTTTAACAAACGGCTCCTGCCCCACTGGCGAGGACATCCAGCCACATGTTCCTGGGGAGAAAAAGCAGTTCAGAGAGACACTGTCTGACATCTCTTCTGAGTGGTATTTTCCAGAACCCCAGTACTGAAAAGCACAAGTCAAACACCTAGAGAGGGGCTTTGGCAGTGAACCCCGAGAAAAGCTGGCAGGTGGGTAGGGAGGGGCCATTCCACATGAAAAGCAGCAGAGCTGTCACAGAATGAGTACATATTCAATGCCTCCTACACGCTCCACAGGTTCCCACATGGCAAGAGGGAGAAGCCTATCCACACGTCTGGTAGTCTTGGAGTCTGGTAGGGAGTGTGATCAACTTGTGTACAGACATGGACATGAATGAGACAGGATGGGCATGACAGGATGAAGACCTGGGAGAGTGGAGTGGAGGGAAGGGGTCAGGAGAGGTTGGTTGCCTCTGGAGGCAACCTCATGCAATACATAAAGCAAGGATGAGCAGAGTAACCCAGCGTGGTGGATGGGAGTGGCAGCCCACAGCGGAGGCCCCTGACCTGTGTAGCCCCAGAGGGACAAGCAGTCATGTAAGGATAAGAGCTGGGAGCGGTGACACTGGGGTGTCACTGTTTTTCCTCAGAGCAATAGGGAGGCTTTGAAGGTTCCAGCAGGACGGTGGTATGATCCCGTTTGTCTTCAGATTCTTATAGACAGATTTGAGGGAGACAGCATATCCCCTCCCACCACTTCCACCCCACAGGACATAGAGAGCATATGTTGAGGACTATGCTGAAAGCCTGAACAAGTTTGACAGTAGAAGCCGAAGCCCCCTGATTTTCCTTTAAGATTTAGTTATTTATTTGAGGGAGAGAGAGAGCACAGTGGGGTGGGGCAGAGTGGGAGGAAGAGAGAATCTTCTGCAGACTCGCCACAGAGCCTAGAGCCCAGTGTGGACCTTGATGTCATGACCCTGAGGTCATGACCTGAGCCGAAGACAAGAGTTGGATGCTTAACCAACTGACCTACGCAGTCACCCCTTCAGCATCCCCCCCGCCGACCATTTTTAAGGTGAGAAACGGGGTGAGAATTGCAGGATGGGGGATGCAAGGTCACAACCAATGAGACTTGGCTAATGAATGAATGAGTAACCAATATTTTATCAAAGCCCAGGACAGAGGGACCTAGAAGAAAGCACAAAGTCGAAAGGGATTTTGAGGCATTTTCTAGACAGGTATGATATAAACGCTCTCCTCCATCTCACCAAATGATATTTTCTAAACTTTGCAAAGCCCCATCTGCCAGTCTGTGCAGACGGGAGGCAGAAATGTGAGCATGGAAAATTTCATTCGAAGAACCATCAAGCAGACAAAGGTAGCCAAGACTGAAAGGAGGGATCAAGGGCTCTAATGTGTATAGAGAGGCTGGGATCACAGAAAACAGCTGCCAGCCCTGGAGCTGAGGGGAAAGACAGATTTTCCAGGGTTTCATTTATTTAAAGGTGATGTATCATTTTTTAAAAATTTTTTTAAGATTTTATTTTTTATTTTTTTTAAAGATTTTATTTATTTATTTGACAGACAGAGATCACAAGTAGGCAGAGAGGCAGGCAGAGAGAGGAGGAAGCAGGATATCCACTGAGCAGAGAGCCTGACGTGGGGCTCGATCCCAGGACCCTGGGATCATGACTTGAGCCGAAGGCAGAGGCTTTAATCCACTGAGCCACCCAGGTGCCCCAATGTATCATTTTTGAAGCAATTTTTTTGTGATGGCTACTTTAAAAGTTCTTGTCAGGTAATTCCAATATCTGATTCATTCTGTGTTGGTGGCCCTTGTCTTTTCTCATTCAAGTTGTGATTTTCTTGGTTCGTGATATGACAGGTGATTTTCCTGTATATTGTAGACATTTTGTCTGTCATGTAGGGAACTCTGGGTCTTTTTCAAATCTTTTACTTTAGCAGGCAGTCACCTATTTAAGAATGCATGCCCTGGCCTATTCTGTGCACTGTGGTTCTGATGACAGTGTCAGAGTCTCTGCTGTGTTATTTTTCCCTGTTGGTTTCTCTGATGTCACTGGATCTCCCATGGTGCCTGCTGATGCTGCCTGATGGACAGAAGGGTCTTCCCCCAGTCCTGGGCGTCTCTCGGTAAGGCAGAGTGATCTGTGCTGGACAAAGAGGCCTCTCAGGTGGAGTTCCCCTGCAGGTACCATTTATTCATCCGGTATCCCTAAGTGGCGAGGAAGATCTCAGCTTTTGAGAAGGGAGAGTGACTCCCCTGACAGTTCTTACTGGGGGTTCTTGGGATCCATTTCCCTTGCTAGTGGTGTTGAGTTGGAATTGTCAGAAGAACATCCTTCATCAGAGAAGGAACACATCCATCCTGCCGTCTTCAGCTTCTGGGCTAGGATCATCTTCTGTTGGACTGGAGAAATTCAGGTCTTCCTTCCACTGTTCCTTCCTTCCTAGGGTCCCAAAGCAGCCCTCCACCCTCTGACGACCTTTTAGAGTTCTCTGATTGCCTCTTGTGTGTTACTCTAAATATCTGGTTGTGCTTGGAGCAGCAAAAAGTGGTCTATGCATCTTGCCCAAATGGCAGATGGGGTAGTGAAATGGGGACATATTACGTGTTTATCATAGACTGGTTTTGGAGGGGGAAATGCATGTCCAGGGATTGTTGGGAAACATGGAGTCCAGGAATTGTGAAGATATTGGGTAGATATCCCCAGGGCTATGGGCGGAGGATCATCCTAAGTGAGGGAACCACAGTGCAAGAGGCACTCATGAAGACAGATGTAGCCTCTCCATGGTCTACTGGGGTTCAGTTTAGTGGCTGCAGCATCACTGCATCTTTGAATAGTGCAAGATATGATTATCTGTAGCCCAAGACTTTTTTATTACTTTTCCTTTATGAATCCCATAATTTGAAATATCATATCTACCCACTTAATCATATCCCAGTGTTTCTAAAGAAAAGAACATTGATGATATGTTATTCATCAATAATCCTGCAGTACACAAAAACAAAAAAAAGTGCTAATTTAGTCATATTTTGCATCGATTATTACTGATTTGATATGGGAAAGAGAAATGATGGGTAGGCACTGGTCTGGCGCTCACGGCTGGGCCTTGGTGCTCTCCTGATAAGCGTCAACAATCACATTGCATGCAGCAGGCAAAGCCATTCAGTGTTCGTGATGGATCAGGGTGAGAGCGAGACCAGTACATCATCATGTCTGAATACAGACAAAGCAGGAACACTGTCCAAGCTCCAAAACTGGCCAAACATCCCCCTCTCCCAGATGAAGTGAGCGTGCTGCTTCCTTATAATTAAAAGAATGCCACCTCACTTCTGTCTGCCCTTCTTCTAGATGTGATTTATTAGGTCACCAAGCAAAGCATTATGCTTCCTGACAGCATCCAACCTAGAACAAAGCCCCACTTCTTTTAACCCTCCTCCAGAGTCACCCAATGCTAGCCCTAGTCCTGTAAGAAATCCTTTCTGGCACCCCCTTACCCAGATGCCCCACAGTTCCCCATGGAGGCCCTATGGGTGGTTTCTCCAGCTCCAAAGGAGCAAAAAGCCTGCTTTGTTCAAATGCAGACATGTTCCTAGGGGGTCTCCAGCTAAAGGACATTTTCAGTTACAATATACTCAGGTAGCATTTATGGGCTAATTTCCATGAGGCCTTTTGAAATATGTCAAAAAACTGACATATTTAACTCCCACCTGGCCACCAACTTCATGACAATGCAACTTTTGCTAAATCCTAGGATTCTGGAACACTCCAGATTTTAACTTCTGAGCTAAGAACATCCTTGTAATTTTTGTGGTATATGAGTAAATAACAGGAGTAACTTAATGAGATTGGATATCACATTTTCTTCAATTATTAATCTGCTGATTCTACCAATGATGAATGAAAACCACCTGATGCCTTTAAACTCTCCTTCTCACCTCTCCTGCTATTTGTCCCCAAGAGACACACTCCATTAGCTTCAAATTACTTTGTATCTGCTTTCAAAGAATGTATTTTTTCAAAAACCAAACAAACAAAGAAGGTGCTATAATGGATAGATACCACCAGTGTGCTCACTGAATTGCACAAAAGTTGTTCATTTTAAATGTTAGCATAAGGAAACAAAAAAAAATAAATAACTAGAACTTACTTAAAGTTTCTGGTTAGAGACTTTTAGAAAAATGGCTCAAAGGACGATATTCAAAATCAGGATCTTTGCACATCATATGAAGCCTTTGACACACATGTCTGAGCAGCCTACATATCGACTGAGTCTGGAGTTGAAGATGAAGTTAGAGAAGCTTCCAGAAGACATTGTCAGCTCTGCACAGTTGCTCTCTCCACCCCTCCCAGGATAAGACGTGGAGGAAATCTGAACAGGCACAGTGTCTACCACTGGGTGATCCTCCCTTCATGAAATTCATGGTGTGGGTATGAAATCGTCACCACTGCATCTTACATCAAACCCTAATATAAATAAGCAAGCAAATAAAGCTTTTAAACATGTATTTTTGATACTATACAACCACAATAGGATTCGGAAAATATCTCCTTGAGTTTGGGAGAGGGGAATGAGGGAAAGTAGGGTTTGTAGATCTAGAAAATAAAAATACAGGATGGGATAATAGTACATGAGACATCTTTACACTAAAAAGTTATTCAACTGAAATTCAAGTTTCACTGGGTACCCTGTGTTTTATCTTCCCAGAGGTCATCACAAAAAAATAATATTAACAACCAGTCAGGTGGAAGTGTTGCTCTAAATTAAGAAAGGTTTGGCCTATGATGGGATTCCAGGTGTGCAGTTCCTGACTGCTCTGAAAATGACCAAGAAGCTTTGGCTGGAACAGGAACCAATGGTTGGGCAAAGGAGAATATGGGAACAGTCTGAGTGGTCCAGAATTGCCTGTTGATGGGTTCTAGATAGTCTAGTCCTAGACTCCTTTTTTAAAGATTTTATTTATTTATTTTGGAGAGAGATGGGGTGGGAGAAGGGGGGAATGGGTAGAGGGAGAGAATCCCAAGCAGACTCTCTATTGAGCATGGAGCCTGTCACGGGGCTCGAACTCACAACCACAAGATCATGACTTGAGCCAAAATCAAGAGTCAGATGCTCAACTAACTGAGCCACCCAACCACTTCAAGATCTCTGACTTTTTAGGAAGGTCTGGTTACCCATCAGAGCCTAGAATGGTAGGTCAGGAGGCTGAGGTATGTGCTGCTAAGTGGAGTAAATTGAGTCAAGTTTCTTGGCTCAAAATTGACTGGCTGTGAGGCGGTGTTCTTAGATAAAGCAAATGAAGAGGTCCACGTCCTGTTTCTCTACCCCAGCAGGACTCTGGTCCGCCCTTGGGCTCTCCTGAAAGCCTAAGACAGTCACTGGCCTGTAGTGCTCAGTGTGGACAAGAGGGAAGACAGAAGCCCGATAGAGGGACTGCTTTCCTTTATTTTCCTTGTCCCAGAAGCCATCCTGCTCTGGGCTGGCCATGCCTGTCTCTGGTTGGAGCTTGCCAGTTCCAGCAGTTACTCTGTCTCAGGTCAGCAAGGCTGCTTTTAATGCAGAAGTGTCCTGCTGTGAATGATAAATTACATGATCATCCTATTCTTAGCCCAGGGGCCTCTCTGAGTTGAACTGATTGCATCAGCTTTGTTTTAACCATAGAATCCACCTTTGCAATAGGGGGACAATATGATTCTGGCAGACAGAACAAAGATGAGGAAAAATGGGACAAAAAAGGAAACAAAAAAGACGAAGACAGGAGAGAAAATGGTAGGAGTGCAGAGGAAAAATCCTACCCTTCCCTCCTGGGTCTCCTGACCTATGCAGGCCTCAGAGGGACCAGTTCACTGGAGCGAACCTGAAAAACTCACTCCAGAAAAGGATTCCAGGAAGCTGTTTCTAGAGATACTGAGATCTGGCTCTGGGGAAACTGTGCCAGTGTGGCTCCATCCAGGATCTGAAGTCTGAAGAGGGATCTAGTCTGTTTCCCAGAGATGCTTCATTCGAGTGGGGCAGGGGGACTGGGGCCATGGACACTGGATTGTGCAAGGCACTTAGCACATGCCCTGTCAACGTTGACGGGGAACATACATACAAGTTCAAACTGCCTTATTAGAGTTTCAGATAGTTTTCCTCTGTAAATTATTAAAATATTTCCCTTACTTTCTTAGAAATAATTTTATTTAAAACCCACCTGTGTTAGTTTCCTAGGGCCAGTGCAACAAATGGCCAAAACTCGGTGGCTCAAAATGATATAAATAGATTCCCCAACCATTCTTGTGGTAGAAATGAGTCTCATAGGGACAATACACCAAGGTGTTGGCAGGCCTGGCTCCTTCTGGAGACTCTGGAGAGGATCAACGTCCTTGCCTTCTCCAGCTTCTGAAGTCACCTGTGTTCTCTAGATTGTGACACATTCTTTGCAGCACACAGCCCTTTCTTCTCCTACTTCTCCATCATACTGCCTTTCCTTTCTCATGTCAAGTCTTCCTCTGTAATGTAATTACATTTAGGGCCCACTTGGATGATCCTGGATAATCTCCCCATCTCAAAATCCTTCATTTCATCACATCTGCAGAGTCGTTTTGCCATGTTAGATATCTACAGATTCCAAGGATTAGTGGGGCAGTGGAAGAGCCCATCATTCAGCTGACCACACAGCCCCTCTCTCAGATTGAACTGGTGGCCTTGTCTGTCCCTCTTTCAAGGCAGAGGGACTTCTGGGTCTCCTGCTCCTCACAGAGCTATCTGTAAAGAGTCTTACTCACATACATCCGATATGCTCTTCAAAACCACCCACGAGCCAGTAGTCAGTCACGATTCCTTTGCAAATGAGAAATTGGAAAGGAAACTAACATTTACTGAGTTAAATCAGATACCAGTTGAGCATTATTATGTGCAAGGTCCTGTCTTTTCATTGCTTCATGCGATCCCTTTACGATATGGAAAATAGTTTTGTTTTTGACTGTTTTTGTTCCTATAGAGAAACCCAACAATAGAAAGGTGAAGCACTATAACTAAGACAGCAGAGTCAGACATGAAGGTGCTGAACTCAAATGGGGGTTCGTAATTTCCAACCCTCACATGTCCTTCAGCCCCCTTCTGCCCTGTTCAGCATTCCTTGAGCGAGGTCCTGCAATGGTCGGAGTACGGGGTGGCTGCTGGCTGCAGCGGACCCTGTAACTGTCTCTCTGTGGCATGCAGGCACATCTTTGGTTGTATCCAGAACCACAGAACAGTAAGGCAGAAATGAGTCCTGCTGAAAACCCTCTACATGTGCTAGCCGAAGTACAACATATACACAACTCTATGGTTGCTTATAAAACGTAAAAGTTTCTGAGCCCCGTTCTCAGGAATTTTAACTTAAAAGGTCAGGGGTAAGGACCAGAAATCCAATCTTTAGCATTCCCAGAGCATTTTTAACATGCTCTGAAGCAATTGGATGGAAAAGAAAGACATCAGGATAAGAGAGGTAGTGCATATTTTCTAGAATGGAGCATTAGCCCCTCTGAGAGCATGGGTTTGTGTATCATGGAGGCTAGTTATGGTGAATCATATGACCATAAAATGGCAAATAATTCTTCTTTTATAAATATTTTATTTATTTATTTGAGAGAGAGTGAGAGAGCAGGAGAGAGAGAGGGTAAGAGAAAGAGAGCATGAGAAAAGGAGCATGAGCAGGGTGAAGACAAAGGGAGAAGCAGACTCCCTGCTGAGCAGGGAGCCTGATGCAGGGTTTGATACTGGGATCATGACCTGAGCTGAAGGCAGACACTAAACCTACTGAGCCACCCATGGACCCCATCTTCTCTTTTTAAAAAATATTTTGTTTATTTATTTGAGAGAGAAAGACAGAATCTGAAACAAACTCCACACTGAGCACAGAGCCCAATGCAGGGCTTGATCCCAAAACCTTGGAATTCGTGACCTGAGCTGAACCTGAGTCTGATGCTTAATCAATTAATCCATCTAGGCACCCTGGAAGGGTTTTGGCAGTCTGGACTCTGATTTGAAGAAATCTGGAGTGGCTGCTAGAGTTTCTACAGTACAGTCCGTCTGACTGCACTTTCCAGAATACAGGGTCAACTGACTGTTGAGTAATATTTCAAATCAGGGAACAGATAGGCAGTATACAGAAGCCATATATTAACCAGAGATTTTAGCACAGACTTGAGCTTTGTTACTGCTTAGAATATTGAGAAATGCAGCAGCAAAACTTAATATTTAGGGCTGGGGGAGAATGTGCCCAGACCAAATACCTTGATATCTGGTTGTCTTAGGCAAATTTGCCCTATGGACACCTGCTTTCTTTGTATTCATAAACTTACCAAGTCACCTGTTACTTTATGTTGCATTTCCCAAGCTGAATTCCTGGGGACAGAGATACAGTCAGTCTGTTTGACTGGCATAATCCTGGTGGTACAAATGAGACACATGAATGATGATTCATGGACTATGGTGAATGATAATGTAACTTACCACATTGGGATCTGACTCCGCATTTCACTTGGGCTTCCTGCAAGTTGAATTCTTGAAAGAGCTCAGATTCCTGGCTCAGCATGCCTTTGCTGGAGGAGTGTGCTCTGAAAGGAAGAGAAGCAATAGTTTTGTTTTTTCTCAGTAGACCGCTTCTAAAGTCAAGTCAGGGTTTTAACCAATGTTCAATGTCTCCTTTTAAAATCCCCACGTCTCTGTTTCCCATAAAGGATCCAGGCCAGAGTTTATGCAGACACTATTTTTTTTGAGGGCAAGGTCAGCAAATTGTGCTAAGTATGTGTCCTATGATCTCCATAAAAGGGAATCATTGAATTTTCTGTCCACTTAGCGGTGTTTTTTTGTTAATGATGGGCAAGAGGCTTGCATTATTTATGGAGAACTTTGACAACTCAGCAGTTTATGGAGTATATATGAAGAAAAGGGGCTTTTTGTCATCTAATAAAATGTTGCATAACAACTTCAGTATTGAACTTCTAAAGAAAGAATCCTGGATTATCATGTGGCCAGTATAAAGGACTTACTTCAGTCTCACATTCAAGCTAACCTACCAACCTTTAAGACTGTGTGTCTATATGTCTCCTGGCAAAAGTGAGGTATTACTTCAAAGATAAGAAGATTTATATTATCCATTATAAATCCTTCCCAAAGCAAAGAGTCATCTTATTAAAATGCTGTAAGTTCATCCACGTGGGATTTGGTGAAAGCAATTTTGGACAAGCCACTGTGTACCAGTAATGAAAACAGAAATGAATTCAACCCTCTAATGGGAAAGTGACAAGCAAATAAATTAGTCTCCAGGTTATCCAATTTTAGAAAATTATCTAAGACAAAATATGACCAAAAATTGAAATAGAAAGTTAAAAGAGACTCCAGTTTCTGTATGGATAACTTGTAATTTAAAATAGTTGGGGCGGACGGGGGTGTCCAGGGCAAATCTGAACATCAGAATTCGCCCCTTCTCTCCGATTGCTGCTGCGTAAAATTTGCTGCACCTGTTCTCTCTGCCCTTCCCCATAAGTGAGTCCCAAAACTCACACAAAACTCTCACCAGCCTAAAATACACAGCCTGCTGTCTGAGACTGGCCAGAGAGTCCCTTAGTTTTGTCTTTTACTTAAACAAGTTATCACCTCTGCTTAATTATAAGAAAAATAGAAACCATGTCTTGCAAGCCCAGGACACAAGACTAGCATTACATGACATCTTCATGTTTAGGGAAAGGGGTGGGAAGGGCCTATCTTGGACACATGTTGCTCTTCTTCCTTAGGATTCTAGGACACTCCTTCCGCTCTTTGTTCCTAAAATCCCATCCTCAAAGTCTTGCTTCCCTCAAAGTGTGCACCATGCCACAGAAGTAGCACCTGAACTTCCTCCCTTTACTTTGTCTTACCTCCTCCTCCTATAACCCAGGTTAGTCAGAATACCCAGAGTGCTGGCTTCTATAAGCAGGATGGTTGTACTGGTTTTCAAGACAGCGTGGCAAACTTTCCATTATAAAATAAGCCAGTCATGACAGAGATGCCAAGGATAGCTTGGGGAATACGGTCAGTAATATTGTAATGGTTTGCAGGGTGACAGATGGTGAGTACACTTACTGTGGTGATCACTGAGTCATGTTTGAAATATCAAATTGCTGTGTTGTACATTTGAAACTAATATAATATTGTATGATAATTATATGTCAATAAAAAAAAAAGATCATGTTGAGACAAGTGCATAGAAAAGAGGTGGATATGGTTTTTCCATAGTTCCCCTCAGCTCTTCCTCCAGGGCAGTGGGACAAAAGCCAGGAGAGGTCCTAGTTTTTAATCCAGGGGTTCAGCCTGAAACCTGTCTGATGCCAAACACCGGAGATGCTGGGAAGCCCAGACTGATCATGGTTTTAGGATACTCAAAGATCCTTCTTCCTGCCCCCAGGTGTTTTTTAAAGCCCATCCCATCAGATAGTCAGAAAAATCAACCATGTGTTTGTCCACAAAGAAAATCTTTATAAATTTCTGAAAGTAAAAATGATACATGCATATTTCCTTTTATAAAACAATGAAATCGGAAATTAAGAATGAAGGAGGGATAGCAAAAAAAAAAAAAAAGAATAAGATCTGTCTTCCTTTAACAAGCCCACCTTTCTTAATACTTCTTAAATTAGGGAGGAAATCACAACAACATTTTAGATTATTTAGAAGTGTGTAACTGTGAGGACACCAAACCCAAATTCATGGAACATGCGCAGGCATCAGCTAGATCAAATCTATTGTCTCCATGATATACAATGAAAAGAATTAAAGTATGAACAGCATATTAATTATGTATACCAGTTTAAAAAAATTAAAGTGATTCTACTTGGTATAATAAAAGGAGTTGATGTGGATGAAGTTCACTTTCAGTTCAAACTTTGAAATTCTACATAAAATATCCAAAGAGGAAAAAAAAATGTATGTATTTCTCTAAACTGAGGCATGGGTTTTCCCCAATGGCAGAAATTTGTACACATTTTTCAAATACTGTTGACTCTTGAATAGCACATGGTTTCCAAGGCATCCTGGAAGGACGTAAGAGGTAGGAGGTAGGAGGGGAGATCTTAGAAGAAAATGTGAGCATGTTTTAAGGGTCTGGCTTGGAAGTAACACCCATCACTTCTGCTCACATTCTACTGACTAAGACCTCAGTTACATCACCCGACCTAACTGCAAAGAGTGTTGGACAACAAGTCTGGCTGTTTGCCCAAAAAGAATGGCAAACTAGATTTTAAACTTCCAGCAAATTCTGCCACAAATCTAACAAAGAATGTACAAGGCTTATGTGAATAAAACTTTAAAGTCTGCTGAAGGACGTTAAAAAATACTAAAGAGGAGAGACATATTTTGTTCTTTTATGAAAGATACAGGCCTGTAAACTAAGTTCTCCCATACTAGTCTAGAATTCACATGAATCCTCAACCAAAATCTTAACTGAATGTTAATGGAACCTGACAAAATGATTCTAAATTTCATATGATAGAAAGTATCAAATTTTTAAAAGAGGACATTATAATGTTATTATCACTATAGACCTATCATAATTAAAAATTAGTGTTATTGGTGCAAAAATAAATGTGTAGACAGGCAAATAGACTAGAGGACCCAGAAATCTGGATCTGTTGCACAATAATGTGAATATACTTAATACTACTGAATCATACACATTAAAATGATAAATTCTGTTACTCTTTTAACCACCATTTAAAATTAATTAAATTAGGAGCTCCTGGGTGTCTCAGTGGGTTAAACCTCTGCCTTTGGTTCAGGTCATGATCTCAGGGTCCTGGGATCGAACCCCACATCGGACTCTCTGCTCAGCGGTGGGGCCCTGCCTCCCCCTCTCTCTCTCTGTCTGCCTCTCTGCCTACTTGTGATCTCTGTCTGTCAAACAAATAAAATCTTAAAAAAAAATTAAATTAGTTTAAAAACAGATATTTTATTGTACTGATAAGACAGTAGCTTATGATAATAAAAAGGGGTGTTTCAAGTTAGTGGTAAGTGGGTAGTACATTTAAGAAATAATGTGGTGGTAATTCCATACCCATATGGAAGAAAATGTTCCCTTATAAATAATTTTAAAAAATGCAGTTTATAATAAAAAGCAGAACTTGTAAACTTAGAAAAAATATTACAGAGTGTTTTTATAATATGGAAGAGTTGCAAAAGCCAGATAAAAATCAAAATTGTGCACTTGATAAATAAAATGTAGGGAACTGTTGCATTATGTTGGAGTGGATGAAAGTATGTCCAAGCAAAGTGTAAAATTCAGAACCCACAAATAAATCTAATGAAGTATTTGCCTTCATAAAACCTAAAACCTTTTGTAGAGAAAAAAGTCTCTGTAAATTTAAAAGGTAAGTGATGGACTGGGGGGAGATATTTGCAACATAGTTAATCAATAAAGCATTAATATGCAAAATGTATAAAGATCTAAAAAAAATAAAGAGGAAAACACTTTAATAGAAAAATTTAGACTATGGACATGATTCTTACAGAACCCTGAAATAGCCAATAAGCAAGCATATGAAAAGATATTAAGTCTCACTCAAAATCAAGAAATAGCAAATTACTACCATAATAAAATTTTTCCCTCATCTATTAGATTGGGATTAATTTAAAATATGAAGAATAATGGGTGTTCTTATTCATCTCTGGTGAAAATGTCGAAGTTTTGGTTTCATAAAAAATGAATATATTTGTCAAAATCTAAAATGTAAAAATAATAAATAAATAAATAAAATGTGTATGTATTTTATTTATGAACTTTGCACTAGGCATCTATCTTAAATATTCCTATATGTGAATAGAGGTAAATATACTGAAATGTTCATTGCTGATTTAAAGAAATGTTCATTGTTGATTTAAAGAAAGATCAGAAATTAAATATTCATCAACAGGGGTTTTACTAAATAAATTGTGCTACTTGCATATTGTGGGATACTATGTCGCCATTAAAAATGAAAAGGTTAGATTATATGTACTGACCTTGGAGGATCCCTAAGACATATCATTAAAAAAACAATGCATATAGAGTGATCAATTCTGTAACTATGTAATAAAATGATGGAAAGGATGCATCTTGGATCAGTTAGATTTTGTTGCAATCCTGTCGTGTAACAAACTCAGTGGGCCTGAACAACAATCTCTTATTCTCATGAATATCTGATTTATGGAGCAACTTTGTCTTAGCCTGTAAGCCATGCTTTGGTATGCACCACCTGTTTCTCCTCCTCTTTCGATCAACAGACTGGTTAGGACATATACTTCTCATCCTGGTGGCAGAAGCTCAAGAGCCTGAACAGAAACATGCAAGACTTCCTTAAAGCCCGGGCATGGAACTGGTGCACCATCACCTTTGCCCACCTTCCCTCGGCCAAAATGAGTCCTAGAGATGAGTCCAAAGTCAAGACACTGCTGGTCTGACATCTCTGCCTATAGGATTGGAGGACTGGGGCCAGTATGTCAATCTACTACATATACTTAAGTGTTGATCCTCAAGACAAGATTTTGCATGATTATTTTATGCATTTATTTGATAAATACTTATTAGCTTCTACTGTGTACCAAGCTCTATTCTAGGCATTGGGCAATTAACAATGAACAAAAGTCATCACCCTATAGATGCCCTTCCCTCATGGACCTTACATTCTAGTAAAGGAGACACCATAAATGATGTCAATAAGAAAATATATACTGGATTAGATAGTGATAAGTGTTCAAGAGGAAAATAAAACAGAAAAGAGACATAGCATTTGGTCTGCAGGGAGAGGGAATACAAAAATAGAGATCACGTGTTAGGGAAGGCCAACGAGTGAGAAGATGACTTTTAGGTAAAGCTGTGAAGGAAGTGAGGGAAGGACCCATTTGTATATCAGGGGGAAAGTACCTTCCAGGATGGAGGAACAGCAAATGCAAAAGCCCTGAGATAAAAGCACAGCCAAAGTGTTCATGAAAGAGGAGATGCCATGGTGCTGAAGCAGAATGAACAAGGGAAAGAGTAGAAGGATTTCGTCAGAGAGGTCACAGAACTCAGTCATGTTCCTGACAAGTGCTTGCCAGGGACTGCAGCCCAGTTCAAAGACGCATACTTGTAGGCACTTGGGTTTTCCTGCTTTGGATTTTCAGGTGTTCTCACCAACTTATTTTCTGTTCCCATGCCCTGCTCCTAAGCAGGTGTTGTTTTGTGACTTTCTTGTGTCCACTGGACTAGGCTTTCCAATGACAGTAAATCCCTCAGAACTCTTTCCTTGTTTATGAGGGTCTCTTGTCCTAGTTCAGGCTCCACAAAATAGTTTCTTCTTCCTCAATTAACCAAGATGTAACAGATCAAGATCAAGAGCTCTATGGATTGTGCCTTGACTGGTAGTAAATGGATCAGGGATTTGGGGAAACTGCTCTATGACTAAAAAGATTACAATTTCTCTGATCAGAAAAAAAAAATTATGATCCAGATGATTCCTGAAAAGACCAGTAGATTGTAAGATGGATAGATGGCCTAAGCATTTCTAGCCATGGCTACCATATTCCAGACACCAGAAGTTGCTTTCAGGGGTGACAGCGGGATTGAACCCAAATAAGAAAAGCCATTAGATCCACTGGGCACAGAATAACACCTGCCAGCCCAAAACTGCATAAATGGCCAGACAACAAAAACCCCTTCTGCTTCATGAAGCACATAATATAGGATTATATATAATCCCATATTACATTATATAGATATAATATATATTATATCTATATCTTATATAATATATAGATATCTATATAGATATAATATCTATATAGATGTATTTATATCTATGTGTGTTTGTATATATGTATATAGATATATACACACATAATAAAAATGGCCCATTTTTAAATAACATTTAAAGAAAACATTTATAATAACGTTTAAAACATTAAATTGTTTGATTGAAGTGGTGGGGGGGTGGGAGGTTGGGGTACCAGGTGGTGGGTATTATAGAGGGCACAGCTTGCATGGAGCACTGGGTGTGGTGAAAAATTAATGAATGTTTTTCTGAAAATAAATAAATTGAAAAAAACCATTAAATAACATTTAAATAAATTTAACATTTAAATAAATAAATTAAAACATTAAATAACAATTTAAAGAAAAATAAGATTTTTCTCACTCTTTTAGTATCAAAAAAGTGGGGGTCAGTAGGGAGGAATTCTAAAAGACAAAGTATTTTTCCATTGCATTTAAGTGGTAGTGCATTTCAGCTCATTCCTATAATTACCATTGATGTAGTAAATGGAGAAATCTATTAAGTCCTTGAATTTTAATAACCTTAATGGTACAAGCCACATTAACGATATTAACATTACTCCTTCTGAATAAAGAAGTTAACCAAGTTTGCCCTTTGGGGCCTTACGAAGACCACAGACTGCATCCAGCCAATATTGTTGAGTTAGGATCCTAGAGTGTGGATGTAAGCAGGGTCCCTGTACACAGCCACAAACAGGCGGTGATGTGGTGTGTGGTGTATCCAGCCCTCTGGATACTACCAGGACAGATATTTACTGTCCTGGAATATGGTTCCTGCCATTCAAAGACACTGAGGTGGGGATGAAGTCAAAAGGGCACTCACTCATAAGTACTTAATGATGAGTTTTCATGGTAGTAGAGCTAATGGTTAGTCAGGAAACCTGCACTGACCAAAACATACTCCTTTATCCAGTAAGTAGTGTTTAAACACTGTATTTTTTTTTTTTTTTACTTAAACAAGATAGTTTTCCTTTAGTAGAAGTAACTTTTTATATAAGAGGTTTGACTTCAAACTGTCTTACTATTCCTCTTTTTGGCCTCTAATTTTTTGAATTTAATTTAGTTTTTTTTTCAGTGTTCCAAGATTCATTGTTTATGCATCACACCCAGTCCTCCATGCAATATATGCCCTCCTTAATACTCACCACCACCTGTATTTTGAAGCTTAAATAATCGTTGAACACTACATCAAAAACATCAAAAACTAATCAACACATCAAAAACTAATGATATACTATATGTTGGCTTACTGAACATAATAAAACAAAATCATGAACTCCAATAACAATGAGTGTCCTTCTCCAGAGCTTTCCCACCCCTTTGACTTTTTTAAATTATTTTTTTAAACTTTAGTAGAGTTAATATCCAGTTAACACACACACACACTCTCTCTCTCTCTCTCTCTCTATATATATATATATGTATAGCTATACACAGATCTATATCTACATCTATATCATCTGTATCTTTATCTATATATCTATATACACACACAGCTAGTGTGAGCCCGTTACTAACATCCAATATGGGATTTCAGGATTGATTTGGCTATGCCCTTCACCTTGAATGTAATGCAGAGTGGAAAATGGAATTCCAATAATCCACAATGAGCAATGACATTAGGATTCAGTTGTCACCTGAGGTTGCTGGGGAAGAAACGCTTATTGAAGCAAATGCTTTGGGTGCTGTACTTGACATTCATGGTGGGGACAATGATGACAAGACCTGCATGGAGGGATGGGAAAACCACGTGGCAACTGTGCAGGGAAGCAACCCCAAGACAACATGCCTGACTTTAAACCATTGACTCCTGTCATGATCAGAAATCAGACAGCTTCTGCAGTGATGCTCAAAGCAAAAGAAGACAAAACATCTTTTTCCTTTTTTATTAGCAGGAAGGCAGATATGACTGCAAAATGGACTCAGAGATTAATTGAGTGGATTGCACAATCACAATGACAGTTGAATTCTCAGACTCATTTATATGTTTGTGTATAGTGAGGCTCTGATTGTGGTACAGATGGCACTTCTGAGACTTGGAATTGGGATATGTGTGTGGATTCAAGGAAAGCTGGGGACTTTGAACTCCCAAGACTCTTTGATCTACCCTTGCTGGAAGAAGAAGCTCACTCACTCTGTATGAAAAACCTTTCCTTATTTAAAAATCCCTTAATATTTACATGGGGTGATGCTTATGACCCACAAGAACTATCCCTATCACTTGGTATTGACTTGGGACCTGAAATTAGGGTCACAAATATCAAGTAAGATTCAGGGAGACAAACATAAAATCTGATCCATGAAGAGACAGTTGATGCTAAGAGAAAGGGGGAGGGGAGACAGAAGGAGACAGAGAAAAAGGAATGTACAGAAAGAAAGGGAAAAGAAGGAAGAAGATAAAAAGGGAAATATTTGCTTATTTAAATGACCAGAGACATATGTGAGTATATGGGCATGGATTCTAAGATTGCTAAATCATAGAGTGAGAAATTCAACACTGGGTAAGGCTGACTTTGTGCCCATGAGAAGATATACAGAGATTCAAGCTAAATGGGTTAATTGAGCACCTTAGAGTAGTTCTCAGTTTGCTGTTTGGCAGAATGAAAACCAGATTCCACAATGCCCCACACCCAGTGAGGCCAAACTGTCCTGCTTCTCTGTGATAGCCCCTTGTGCAGAAATCTCTGCATTCTGTAGAAGAACATACTCATCCCCTGGTATGACGAACCTTGCAAGCAGATATAGCAAGAACTTTAAGTGTCTTAATGAGACACGTGTGTAACAGAGGATGAGAAATAACCCACATGAAATCTCAGGGGCCCAGACCTTGGAGCTGTTTCTAATGACCAGGTAGTCTGAAACATGTTGGAGCATTCCCTCCAAAGTGAAAGAAAAGTTGCTATTTCTTCTACTGCCTAGCACTTAAAAATAGACCATTTAGGATGGGTCTCTTTGAAGACAACATATACCATATTTGAAAGTGCTGTTATAATACCTTTACTGAATAATCTACAAAATTCCAGATTCGAGTGGGACCTGGAACAGGTGTCTTGGGCCTAATGGACCAGCATAATGGTAATTGAAATGTCTGTTTCCAACAGGGATGCTGTATGGAACTCCTGGCAAGCTTAAATGAGAAAATTAAAATGCAAATATCCAGGTTTAGGAGCAAAGCCATGTTCTATGCTGTATACAATAATAATAATTATTATTAATTTTAAGAATCATGTCTTATATTGATATGCTACTAAAAACTCTGTAAAGACAGAAAGGGGACTCAGTGACAATGTGATCTAAGCTACTCATCATGACTTTGCTGTACTCCGACACACCAGGCAATTGGGTGGAAGTTTTTTATAAGAGAATAGATTTGAGTAAGTCTAGAGGGTACAGAAAGTTTCATGGTCTGTTAGCTCAGACTCCTACTGCATCCTGTCCTGCTTCTCTGCCTTTTTTTCTCACAATTTACATGTATAACTTCATGGGTATTCCTTATGGTACTGGGGTTTATAGATGGTTCTGCCTGATACACTGGCACCAACCGTAGGCAGAATGCTGCACTCTCCAGCTTCACTCAAGGGTGGCCCTGAAGAACAAGGGAGAGGGATATTCTCTAAGTGGACACAAATTTGAACAGTACATTTAGTTTTTCACTTTGTCTGGATAAGAAATGGCCAGAAATAGAGATTGGAAGAAAGAAGAGATTGAAAGAAATTGGAGAGCGATATGCAAATGACCTCTGAGAATGGAAACAAGATGCCATATTTGTGTCTTATGTGAATGTTCATCAAAGGTCAAACTTCCCTCTATAGGGAAGTAATTAGGTGGGCAATTTGGTACATTCTATGGGTGTCATGAAAGGCTCCGTGGCGCCATGTACAAAGTGGCTAAGGCTGCAGTGATGGAGGCCATGCATGGGCTCAACAACACTTACCTCCTAGAGGAATCAGTCATATGGTAGCAAGCATATTACAACACTAATTTCCCTAAATTGCTGCCTTGTCTTTTTTGGAAAAAAAAAAAAAACAACAACATTCCAGATGTGAATTATTTTTTTTCCATATTGGTAATGTTTCTCCCAGCCCTAAAATTTCTGGATATGGTATGCCATCTCCACAATAAGTTATTTCATACAACACTGCTTCTGATCCAGGAATTCACTTCGTAATAAAAGGATTATGGCCATAGGCTTATACCCTATTTATACATCCTACTATATTCCTAGTCACTCAGAAATAGTTGGCTTGATATAATACCAGAATGACCTGAGAAGACTCAGTTATTCCACCAATTGGGAGATGGCATTGTGGAAGTGGTATATACTTTGAGATAACAACCAATGATCAGAATACACTAATCTGGAAATTGAAGAGACATTATTGGAAATGCTTCTTCTCATTATTATGCCTAATATTTCTGCAGGATTTTGGCTTCCCACCACTATAACTTTGTGCTTTGCCGGTTTGAAAGTTTTAGTTCCAAAGGGAGGAATGCTTTTGCCAGAGAACACAATGATATATCCATTGAATTTGAAGTTGAAGCTATAGCCTGTTATTTGGGGCTCTTTATTCTGCTATAAAGAAGAGAATTACTGTCCTCGCCAGGCTGATTGATTCTGATTACTAAGGAGGACCTGCATTTCTGTTACACAAAGGATTTGGGAGGACTCTATCTGGAACACAGAGGATGCTCTGGAATGTCTCCATCATGTCCAAGAGTAGATATTAGTGAATACTTTGTGAATTTAGTTGTGTGCCTCACAAAGATAGGCTGAAATCCTAAACCCTGGTACCTGTGAATGTGATCTTACTTGGAAGTAGGATTTTTGCAGATATAGTCAAGTTAAGGTCATACTGGCTTAGGGTGAATCCTAATCCAGTGTGACTTGTGTCCTTATAAGAAGTGTAGAAGAAATGTAGACACACACACACACACACACACACACACAACGCTATGTGCCAACGGAGAGAGGTTGGAGTTGTGTAGAAACAAGTCAAGGAATGACAAAGATTGTCAGCCACCACCAGAAGCTAGGGGAGAGGCATGGGATAGTTTCTTATTCAAGAACTACAGAAGGAATCGCCACTGCTGACACATTGATTTGGGGCTGATAGCTTCCAGAGGTGTAGCAGAATACATTTCTATTGTTTTAAGACACCCAGTTTGTGATGATTTCTTTGGCATCCTTTGGAAACAGATGCAGACAACAACAGTTTCATAAAGGTGGGACAGCTAAGGACTCAGACCCTCCAGGAATTAAAGTTTAGGTCACCTAACTGGGAAAGCAGCCACAACTATTTGAGACCCGTATCAGCTATGACCCCGTGATCAATACAGAAATAAGGGCAGTAGCAACTAGGAGTTTGTGTGTATGTGTGTGTGTGTGTGTGTGTGTGTGTGTGTGTGAGAGAGAGAGAGAGAGAGAGAGAGAAAGAGAGAGAGAGAGTCTATTTGATCTTTTTGATGGGAGTATGTGAATGCTTGGCACTGAGATATCCTATAAGATGAGGCACACCTTTAATGCAAAGTTGACAGAAACTGTCATCAATTTTACCAGAAGATGCCCATGCAGCAGGGAACTAAGGTAATCTAATCACTGTTTCTTTTGAGCCATTTATTTGCTCACTCATTGCAAGTCTGGGTGAGACCACTGCCTTCATTCACTTAGTCCTGAACCCAGCATAGCAAAGCTCTTACCCCACTTAGAGATCAGGCTCTACATTCTGTCTGCCCCTTATCAGTCCTCCACAGGTCCCTCAAACCTCTCTCATCTTCTCCCTGATCTCAACTATAAGCTCTCCCTTTCATAGTGTAAACTTCTCTAGTCCTTTGAGTTCTGTGATCATCAGGAGCTTTGATTTTAGTCACTTTTCCCCTCCCACAATACTACCTCCTACATATCCAAAGACCCATCAATTTCTAAATGCTCGGCTCGCATACCATACCTGTCCCAAGGTCTTCACCTGGCTCTAAGCCACTAGTATCACAAACTGAGTATTTAATGCCCCTCCTTTCATTTGACGAGTTTTTGTTTCATCACCTCATGCTTCTGTATCCCATAACATGTCTTCCATCTGGCTTGAATGCTTCCTTCTTTCTCCTATGCCCCCTAAAGTTGAAAGGTCACCAAGTCACATTTACTCTCCTCCAAAAATGTTTTTATGACTGTTGCCAGTGCTGCTAACTCTAGTCCTTCTGCCACAGCAAGAGCAGGAACTTGTAAAAATGACAACATCGTGTTCATCTAAGTCCTCTCCATGGGTCATCTTGTACAATCCTGCAAAACCTCATGAGATGGGTGTTATCTTTATTCTTGCTTTACTCCCACGGAAACTGAAGCTTATGGAAGTTAAGCAACTTGCCCAAAGGCAGAAAGCACAGAAAACTAGAGATTATTTGTGACAAAAAGTGCTTAAAACATAGACTGTCCACTTTAAAGATATTTTGGGTGGTCTAAAGGTCTTAAAGGTTTGGAGTATCTAAGACCCACACTCACTGAACTCTCATGGTTCTTTTTTTTTAAATTTTTAAAAAAATTTTAATAAACATATAATGTATTTTTATCCCCAGGGGTACAGGTCTGTGAATCGCCAGGTTTACACACTTCACAGCACTCACCATAGCACATACCTTCCCCAATGTCCATAACCCCACCCCTCTTCCGACCCCCCTCCCCCTAGCAACCCTCAGTTTGTTTTGTGAGATTAATGGTCACTAATGGTTTGTCTCCCTCCTGATCCCATCTTGTTTCATTTATTCTTTTCCTACCCCCCAAACCCCTCATGTTAACTCTCATGGTTCTTAAAGGAAGTTTGCTTTTTGCCAAATTTAATTCCTAAAAATAAAATTAAAAAAAAATTGTCCCTTTTCCTTCAAGAGATTTTGGTTTAAGCAGGATTGATTCATGTGAAGGTCTGCACTTTCAGATTTATTGGCAGTATGGTTGGTGGAGACAGGCCTTTGATTTTGAATTGTAAAGCTTGGCAATTTTAGCAGAGTTGGGTGTAGTCCAAGAATTTTGTGAAAGTTCCTGGGGTCACCATGAAAGCTAGACTGGAGACAAGGAATGAGTTTCAACCAAAGCAGTTGTGCTTTTTATGTGCATGTGTCTTTGTGTATCTACATGTGTGAATGTATGAATATATATACATGTGTGAATATATACACATATGATATGTATGTATTTGTGTACATGTGCATAGGTATATAAATTTATGCAAATATACATATGCATTTTCTGAGTTAATCTTCATTTGGGAACAGAATTCTTATGCTTTAGAAACAGTAAGATGCACTCATTGCAGTGAAAGGCAAGGATAAAAAAATAAACAACTGAGGATCAGGGAGATTAAATATATAGCCAGAGACAACATGAATATTTAATGACAACTCCTCAAACTCAAGTTTCCTCACTGTGATAAGATGATTGTTTTCTGAGGTCTTCTCTCTCAAAAGCCAGAGTGGGAACCCCTGGAGGATAAGGATGAGTAATTGGTACATTTCAGGCCCAGGGCTAGGCTGTAAGCTATAGGTATGGGGTGAGGTTCAAGAACTCCTTAGTGAATGACTTAATGGCATGGAGCAGGCCATACATAGTATGCTGCCCAAGGTATTGACACCTCAAAATCCTCTCTTTGGGTGGGCAGGGGGATCATGCTGCTTTCAGTGCTTTACTTCCGCTAGTCTGGGGATCCCAGCATCTTGGGGCTTGATTGTCTGTATATTGCACCTTTTATCCTCTGGATAATTTTTATAATTTGCTTGTTACATGCAGGCAGAGTTAACTGGTCCCTGTGAACTGAGCTGGGATCTGCAACTCTACTCTTAAATTAAGATCTTATTAAGGGAACAGGTCCCACAGAACTAACATAAGGACGATAGAGGCCAATATTTCAAATTACAAAATGTTTATATTTTTTTTCACTGAAATTTACCTCTCACTGCCCCCAAGGGAAGAAGAAAATAACCTCAAAACTTGCATCCAGAAATGATGGATCTCTTAACTTGATGTCTAAGATAGCCTGACCTTTAGCTAGAAATGGCCAGTCCCTTCTCGACTTAAGGCAGGGGTTTCACATAGGAGTCGGGTGGGGGGGAGTCCTGCCAAGGTCTGCCTTCCCATCATTCTAGGGCAAAGGAGGTTCTATCTTCCTTTACAAATTAGCACACTGAGCTCATGAAATCAAGTATCCCTTCTAGATAGGAGCTGGCCTGGTGCCGTCCATTAGGTGGTTCTAAACGTCCTGAATGTTTTGCTTGGGCAATATGACTTCCTCCAGACTCAAAGAGCAAATAAATATTAAAAGGCTGGTGCAGACTTTTGCCTTTTAACAGATACTAACAGAGCTTTAGATACTTGGCAAATATTTACACAAGAAAGCTCATTTTAGTCTTGATCTGGAACAGAACTTTTTGTGAAATGTAATGCAAGAACCTTGTTCTAGGAAGAAATTAGCTTTCTGCACAAACACGCCAGCATTTTGCTAAGGATTTTGATGGACTAAGAATTGTTTTAGATGCCAATATCAAATTCATTCTGCTGACCATCAGCCTTGAGTGGTGGCCACAACCTGGAGTTCCATTCTGCCTTAAGCAGCTGTACTGTTCCTTGCATCCATGCCTGCAACCATTTACCCATTGTTTTGTATATAATATCCCACCAGAAGTCAGTCTTGAATTAGTCTGATAGAAGTCTTGTCCCTTGTAGCTTGCATGATTAAAGTTATAAGAAACATATAACATAGTGAAGAAGGACTGAAAGGCGGAGTAGATGTACATTATGTTTTCCTTGACATTTACAATTATTTGCAAATACCCATTATCTCCTCTGACTATATCCATGTGTAGATGTTATCAGTGATCCCCCTTTAGTGGTGAGAAAGTGTTAAGTTAAATGATCTCTCTGCCCCCAAACTCATGACTAACAAGGAAAGGCTCAGGACTTACTTTGGCCCCTATTTGTTTTGTTTTGTTTTAAATTTGATGTTCCCAGGTCTTTCCTCAATACCACAAATTCATTCAGAAGGATACTCATAAATCACCATTGACTATGGAAGGGGAAAGAAACAAGTGTGGAGACCAACATACAGATTTATGGGGAATCAGACCTGCTTAGAGTATACAATCTTGCTCTGAAACTCTCTCCTTGCTCCCTAGTCAAGGACAGCACATACAGGACAGATGCGTAGGTGTCAGTATGAGACATCTTTGTGCCTGGGGACACCCAAAGAAACGTGTGATACTACAGGAATTTGGAAATGAAGAGTCAGGTTACTTTCTTCAATGTGTGGTTTGTGTCCCAACTGCAATTGTTCTGAGGATGCAACTGGGCTCTTGTTTCCCGTCCTCTCCCCACAATCCCTCTGATGAGCACCCTCTGTCCTCACTCTGGAAGAAAACATAAGAAGGATTGCCGACTTTTTTAGCCTTGATGTTAGCAGACATATTGATAGCACACAACTTGCATGGGCTTTATGGAGAAGCCATTTTTGAAGAATTGGCTCTGGAAATTCCAGAATACGCGCACTGATACATTATGAAACCAAGTCTTCCAAATATAATACTCTAAGAGATTGTTAACAGAAGGAAAAACTTTGAGTCAGCCTTTTAAAGCTTTTTAATTTGTGTTTTTAAACTTTATAGTGGGAGTAGAGAGAAGCAAAATCTGCTCATCAGGCACAGAGATAGCATATCTGATTTTCTCCCACAGACTTGGAGACTGAGTAGAAATGAACCAGCCTTTAGGGACTCAATACAATTGCAGTTCTCTGAGAACCAGGCTTATATCACCATCATCTGAGTGCTGAGAAAGGGTGACAGCAGTAAGAAGCGCCTTGAAGGACCTTGGTATTCAGGCTGGCAAACTCTAGAGTAAGAATGCTGAATGAGGCAGAACTTCCTTGGAAAATTGTTGAATCAGTGAATTTCAATGAAACAGCCCTCGGAGGCATAATATTTAGTGATTTCAGCTTGCATTATTTATTGACTAGTGGGGAGTTTGTGGGTTTAACATTTTATTAATATAGCACCAGGTCATCTGAGAAAGTCATAGCCACTGAGAAAGTTCCCTAGAAACACATTTTCATATTATCAACAGTGCACTTGAAGGATTGAGCAGAATCTCCTGTGTGTCTTTGTGGACAGAAAGTGCCAGGTCTTGTACAAGCCATATCTTCTCCAAGGAAGTCAAATGGGAGTGAGGAAACTCCATAACTACTTCATTTCTTTCTTGATGATTTTGAGGTTCTTACTTTGTGCCTTCAGACTCATGCAGGGCTGGGCAAGCCATGATCTCTAGACCTAAGACAGATCTGGGCAACCAAATGTGTCTCTTCTATTTTCATTCATTAGACCCCAGGATGTCTGGCATCAAAAACAGCTTATATGTAAAGGCTCATGGCCTTCTATCTCACTTAAAAAATGTGATGATCAGTGCCCAAGGACTCAGGTCCACTAAGAAAACCTTGAAATTTAATCATAAGACTATGGAACACTTCTCTCCTTCCCTTCTTCCCCCTACCCCCCCCTTTTAAAGATCAATTTAGTTAACATATACTGTATTATTAGTTTCAGGGATAGAATTTAGTGACTATTTAGTTGCATGTAACACCCAGTGCTCATTACTTCAAGTGCCCTCCTTAATGCCCATCACACAGTTACCTTATCCCCTCACCCACCTCCCGTCCAGCAACCTTCAGTTTGTTTCCTAGAGATAAGTGATAAAAACAGAAAGGGAGTTAAACCATGAGGGACTTTCCTTCACTTCTCACCATTGCATTAACAGGGCTTCAATATGTTAACAGTGAGTTACAACTAGAAAAGCTAAAATTGCTGTAAAGATCAGACCCTATTTGAGAAGTTCTTAAGGAAACTCAGACAAGAGAAACAGAAACATGAAAAACTAGACAAATTTAAAACCACTGGCATCTACAGCTATAGCAAACATGAAACACTTCTAGTAGATTAACTTAAAACCTTATACTAAAGGCAAATCTGAATAAAACTCACACCTGATATAGATTTTGATAATTATAATTAATTTTCTAAGGATAATAACGGGAAAAAAGTAAACAATATTTAAGAAAAGATGAATAATGTTAAAAGATACTGAAAGCTCTAAGAAAGAATCAAAAGAAAATGTTTGAAAAAATAAAACAGTAGCAGAAATAAAGAATATCTTTAATAAGCTAATGAGTAGACTGGAAACAGCCAAAGAAAGAATCAGTGAGCCTGAAAATGTGTCAACAGAAACTTCCCAAATTAAAATGCAAAGAGAACAAAAAAAGAATAATAATAAAAAAAAAACCATAGCAGAATATCCAAGAACTTTGGAATAATTTCAAAAGATGTAACATGCATAATGAAATATCAAGAGAAAAAAGAAGGAATGGAGTAGAATAAATATTAGAAACAATAATGGATAAGAACTTTTCAGAATTAATGGCAGGCATCAAACCACAGATTTAGGAAGCTCAGAGAATACAAAGTAGGATAAATAACAAAGACTCTGCATCCAGGCATATCATAATATATTAAAAGAATGCCCCTTCAAAGAATCTATATCCAAAAAATCATTTTTCAAAAGAGAATTAGAAACACAGACTTTACCAGAAAACCAAAAATTGATAGGAATTCATCACATACAAGAAAAGAAGATCTACACAGAGAAGGAAAATCATAGCCTGGAAATTTGAATCTACATTTTCAAAAGACCAGAGAACAGATTGGAGAAGGAATAAATGAAAGTAAAATAAAATCTTTTATTTTTATTATCCTTAATTGATCTAATGGAGAAATGCTCGTTTAAAACAATAGCAGTAACAGAACAGTGTACTGTGTGATTACGTGATACAATAAGGCAAATAAATGACAGCAATTTTATAAAAGAGGCAGGGAGGAATTAAGAATATTCTTTTATAATTACTGTATTACCCATGAAGAGGTATCATGTTATATAAATTTACATTAGTTGTAAATGTATTTTGCAAATTATAGGGCAATCACTAAAATTTTTTAAAGTATAATGTATTCAAAGAGAGAAGAAAAATTTAATAATATGCATGTAAAATTAAAACTAGATAGGAGCAAAAGAAGAAAAAAAATAGAAAGAACTATAATAAACAGAAAACTGTTCTAAATATGGTAGTTATCAATCCAATAATATCAACAATCATATTAAACGTGAAATATCTTAGTATGCCAACTGAAGGACAAAGATTGTCATACGGGATTAAAAGTATCCAATTATATATTTTACACAACATACCTCTTTTAAGTTTGAAGACACAGACACATTACAGTAAACGGGTGGAGGAAGATGGCAGAGTATGAAGCGCCAAGAATCCTTCTCCCCATCTGGACAACAACTATCCTGCAAAATCTGTTTGATGTAACTGATATGGAACTCTGGAATGTACTGAAAGTTTCAACTTCCAGGGGAAGATTTGAATGGTCAATGGCAGTTAATTTCAGTCCATTTCAGCTCATAGTAGAACTCAACCCTCATGCAGACAACTGTGCAGGTGGTCCTAGGGCAATCTTAGGGGAGCCAGGATAGGCAAAAAGTCCTTCCAAATGTCAGGAATCAGTGCTGGTATTGCTGCTTCTGATCATAGAGCTGCAGACAGAGAGGTGGAGGACATTGTTGTTGCATGGACCCCATTTGTTGTAAGCCCCTCCTTCTCTGGCTGAAGGTTGCTCCATGGTGTTTAAAAGACTGGCACTCTTTTCTTTCACCGTCATTTTTCTCTTTTTTCCCCTTTTGGGAAGGGGGCTACTAATCAGGTTTATAGAAATCCCAGATGTGAAGAAACCTTATAGACAAGATATTAACCAGAGAGAAGGGAACCTAACATCTACCATGTTCTTTCTAAATATAGACAGGATATTCTCATGATACTTACAAATCCAGTACCTTTGACATGTTATTGACTAAATATTTATCAGTTTCCCTGATCAGTTTTCTTTTCTTTTTTTAACATCTTAATTTTATTTTTTTTAAGTGTCCCAAGATTCATTGTTTATGCACCACATCCAGTGTTCATGGGATACTGCCCTCCTTAGTACCTGATCAGTTTTCTATAAAAGACCAACCATAAAACCCTCAGTGCTAATCCATTCAGGACACTTTTCACTCTGGAGAGCTTTTTTCCCCTTTCCTTTTTGTTCTCACCTTTACTTAATAAACTTTCACTTCATTTCATCCATTTTTCCACGAGATTTATTCTTCAACTGCCTGAGACAAGAATCCTGCAACCCTGCAACCGAACTAACCTTCAAAAATAAGGGGAAATTTGAGATTTTTCCAACTAAACAAAAGCAGAGGGAATTTGTTACCACTAGACCTGCCCTGTAAGAATTGCTCAAGGGACTCCTGCAGGATGAAAGGCCACTAGACATAACTTGAAGCCTTATAAATGAACTTACAAATAGAGATAAATAAAAGGACAACTTAGATGGCTCTGATGAAGAAAAACAGGAAAAAAAGAAGTGTTGGTGAGGATGTGAGGAATTGAATCTTTTGTGCAATTTTGGTGGGAATATAAAATGGCACAGCTGCTGTGGAAAACATTAACAGTGTTTTTTTAAAAAAATAAAAATAGAATTAACGTGTGATTCAGCAATCTCACTTTTAGGTGTATACCCAAAAGGTTTGAAAGTAGGGTCTCAAAGAGATGTTTGTAGGTTCATAGCAGTATTATTCAGAATGCTAAAAGCAACCCAAGTGTCCATAGACAGATAGATGAATAAGAAAAATGTGGGATATATTTACAATGAAATAGTACTCAGCTTTAAAATGGAAATTCTGAATCTTATAATATGGATAAACTTTGAAGACATCATGTGAAGTAAAATATATCAGTCACAAAAAGATAAATATATGCTTCCATTTATATGAGGTACTTAGAGTGGTCAATTTCATAGAGACAGAAAGGATCATGGTGATTGCCAGAGGCCTGGGAGGGAGAGGAATGGAGTTATTGTTCAGTGTGTTTAGAGTTTCAATTACGCAAAAGGAAAAGAATTATGAAGATAGATGATGGTGATGGTTGCACAAATTTAAGAACATATTTAACACTACTGAACTGTATACTTACAAAGGGTTATGAAGGTAAATTCTGTGTCATGTGTATTTCACTGTTTTAAAAATGAATGGGAAAAAAGCCCTCTGAATGGAAGGAGAAAGACCTAATATGCTAACACTAATCAAAATAAATCTAGGGTAAATTAGTTTAAGACAAGTTAATTAAAGACCTCAGGACAAGGAAAACTATCAAGGAGAACAGTGTGGAGATTCCTCAAGAAATTAAAAATAGAGCTTCCTTATGACCCTGCAATTGCACTCCTGGGTATTTACCCCAAAGATACAGATGTCGTGAAAAGAAGGGCCCAATGTTTATAGCATCAATGGCCATGGTCGCCAAACTGTGGAAAGAACCAAGATACCCTTCAACGGACGAATGGATAAGGAAGATGTGGTCCATATACACTATGGAGTATTATGCCTCCATCAGAAAGGATGAATACCCAACTTTTGTAGTAACATGGACGGGACTGGAAGAGATTATGTTGAGTGAAATAAGTGAAGCAGAGAGAGTCAATTAACATATGGTTTCACTTATTTGTGGAGCATAACAAATAGCATGGAGGACATGGGGAGTTAGAGAGGAGAAAGGAGCAGGGAGAAATTGGAAGGGGAAGTGAACCATGAGAGACTATGGACTCTGAAAAACAATCTGAGTGTTTTGAAGGGGCGGGGGGAGGGGGGTTGGGGTACAAGGTGGTGGGTATTATAGAGGGCATGTATTGCATGGAGCACTGGGTGTGGTGCAAAAATAATGAATACTGTTATGCTGAAAATAAATAAAAAATAAATTAAAAAAAGAATAACAGATAATTACTTAATGGTAAAAGAGGCTAAGTCTCCAAGAGGATATAATAATAATCATTGTATGTATTTATAAAATGTATCTATAAACTGTATTTATAAAATGTATGTATTACATAATGTATCTTAACATGTGACAAAACTTGATAGAACGACAAGTAGAAATAGATGAATTAATACTTAGAGTTGGGGACTTCAATACCCTTATCCGTGATTGGTAAATGAAAAGGAAGAAAATTAGTAAGAATATTGTGGAACTGAACAGTACCATCAATCAACAGAATCTAAGTAACACTTACAGGCTACTCCATTAAACAATAGCAGAATACACATTTTCTTAAAATGCCATGAAAGATTCACCAATATAGACCATATTTTGGACCATAAAATACATTTAATACTTTTAGACAAATACAAATTATATAGTATGAACTCAAATGATAATGGAATTAAACTAAAAATCGTTAATAGAAATATGGCTCAAAAATCTGAAAATATCGGAGGAGGAGTCAAGATGGCGGAGAAGTAGCAGGCTGAGACTACCTCAGCTAGCAGGAGATCAGCTAGAGAGCTTATCTAAAGATTGCAAACACCTGCAAATCCATCGGCAGATCGAAGGGAAGAAGAACAGCAATTCTAGGAACAGAAAAACAACCACTTTCTGAAAGGTAGGACTGGCGGAGAAGTGAATCCAAAGCGACGGGAAGACAGACCGCGGGGGGAGGGGCCGGCTCCCGGCAAGCGGCGGAGCAACGGAGCACAAAATCGGGACTTTTAAAAGTCTGTTCTGCTGAGGGACATCACTCCGGAGGCTAAACCAGGGCGAAGCCCACGCGGGGTCGGCGTGACCTCAGGTCCCGCGGGGTCACAGAAGGATCGGGGGTGTCTGAGTGTCGCAGAGCTTGCGGATATTGGAACGGGAAAGCCAGCTGCAGAGACAGAGCTGACAGTAAGCTCGCAGCTCGGAGTTGCCTTGAACCGGCCGCAGTTACGGTGAGCTCGGAGCACGGCCGGAAGTTAGGCAGACGCGAGTTACTAGGAGCTGTTCGCTGAGGGCGCACTGGGGAGCAGGGCCCCGGGCTCTCGGCTCCTCCGGGCCGGAGACCAGGAGGCCGCCATTTGTATTCCCGTCCTCCGGAACTCTACGGAAAGCGCTCAGGGAACAAAAGCTCCTGAAAGCAAAGCCAAGCAGATCACTCAGCCCGGCCCCTGGTAAGGGCGGTGTAATTCCGCCTGGGGCAAAGACACTTGAGAATCTCTACAACAGGCCCCTCCCCCAGAAGATCAACAAGAAATCCAGGCAAGACCAAGTTCACCTACCAAGGAGTGCAGTTTCAATACCAAGGAGAGAGCAGCAGAATTCCAGAGGAGGAGAAAACAAACCACGGAACTCATGGCTTTCTGCCTGTGATTTTTTAGTCTTGCAGTTAATTTAATTTTTTTCATTTTCATTTTTTTTCTCTTCTTCTGCTAAAATTTTTTTATAACTTTTACCCTTTTCTTTTTTAACGTTTTTTAACTAGATTATCTAATATATATATATTTTTCTTTTTTATACTTTTCTTTATTCATTTTCTTTTTTTTTAATTCTTTTTTTCTTTTTTTCTTTCTTTATTTTTGAACCTCTTTTTATCCCCAAATCAGAAGAGATCCTAATCTCTTCAATCTTTTTTTTCTTAATTCTTTTTTAAATTCTTGATTGAATTTTTAATTCAATCTCTTTTTTTTTTTTTTTTTAAAGATTTTTTATTTATTTATTTGAGAGAGAGAGTGTGAGAGAGAGCATGAGCGAGGAGAAGGTCAGAGAGCGAAGCAGACTCCCCATGGAGCTGGGAGCCTGATGTGGGACTCGATCCCGGGACTCCAGGATCACGCCCTGAGCCGAAGGCAGTCGTCCAACCAACTGCGCCACCCAGGCGTCCCCAATCTCTTTTTTTTAATTCTTTTTTTCTTTCTTTTTGAACCTCTTTTTATCCCCAAATCAGAAGAGATCCCAATCAGAAGAGATTGGGAGATCCCAATCAAAGGAGATCCCAATCAGAGGAGATCCCTCACCCAATCGTGAGGGGGGAGATTTCTCCCCCCTCACGATTTGGGATCTCTTCTGATTTGGTTAAAGCATATTTTCCTGGGATTGTTGCCACCCTTTTAGTATTTTACTTGCTCCTTCATATACTCTTAGCTGGACAAAATGACAAGGCGGAAAAATTCACAACAAAACAAAGAACAAGAGGCAGTACCGAAGGCTAGGGACCTAATCAATACAGACATTGGTAATATGTCAGATCTAGAGTTCAGAATGACAATTCTCAAGGTTATAGCCGGGCTTGAAAAAGGCATGGAAGATATTAGAGAAACCCTCTCCAGAGATATAAAAGCCCTTTCTGGAGAAATAAAAGAACTAAAATCTAACCAAGTTGAAATCAAAAAAGCTATTAATGAAGTTCAATCAAAAATGGAGGCTCTCACTGCTAGGATAAATGAGGCAGAAGAAAGAATTAGCGATATAGAAGACCAAATGACAGAGAATAAAGAAGCTGAGCAAAAGAGGGACAAACAGCTATTGGACCATGAGGGGAGAATTCGAGAGATAAGTGGCACCATAAGACGAAACAACATTAGAATAATTGGGATTCCAGAAGAAGAAGAAAGAGAGAGGGGAGCAGAAGGTATACTGGAGAGAATTATTGGGGAGAATTTCCAATGTGCAGAAATCAGTGGCTTTCTTATACACTAACAAGGAAAATACAGAAAGGGAAATTAGAGAATCGATTCCATTTACTATAGCACCAAGAACCATAAGATACCTGGGAATAAACCTAACTAAAGAGGTAAAGGATCTATACTTGAGGAACTATAGAACACTCATGAAAGAAATTGAAGAAGACACAAAAAGATGGAAGACCATTCCATGCTCTTGGATCGGAAATAAACATCGTTAAAATGTCTATACTGCCTAGAGCAATCTATACTTTTAATGCCATTCCGATCAAAATTCCACCGGCATTCTTCAAAGAGCTGGAGCAAATAATCCTAAAATTTGTATGGAATCAGAAGAGACCCCGAATCGCTAAGGAAACGTTGAAAAACAAAAATAAAGCTGGCGGCATCACCTTACCTGATTTCAAGCTTTATTACAAAGCTGTGATCACCAAGACAGCATGGTACTGGCATAAAAACAGACACATAGACCAGTGGAACAGAGTAGAGAGCCCTGATATGGACCCTCAACTCTATGGTCAATTAATCTTCGACAAAACAGGAAAAAATATACAGTGGAAAAAAGACAGTCTCTTCAATAAATGGTGCTGGGAAAGCTGGACAGCTATATGTAGAAGAATGAAACTCGACCATTCTCTTACACCGTACACAAAGATCAACTCAAAATGGATAAAAGACCTCAACGTGAGACAGGAATCTATCAGAATCCTAGAGGAGAACATAGGCAGTAATCTCTTCGATATCAGCCACAGCAACTTCTTTCAAGATACGTCTCCAAAGGCAAAGGAAACAAAAGCGAAAATAGACTTCTGGGACTTCATCAAAATCAAAAGCTTCTGCACAGCAAAGGAAACAGTCAAAAAAACAAAGAGGCAACCCACGGAATGGGAGAAGATATTTGCAAATGACAGTACAGACAAAAGGTTGATATCCAGGATCTATAATGAACTCCTCAAACTCAACCCACACGAAACAGACAAACACATCAAAAAATGGGCAGAAGATATGAACAGACACTTCTCCAATCAAGAAATACAAATGGCTATCAGACACATGAAAAAATGCTCATCATCATTAGCCCTCAGGGAGATTCAAATTAAAACCACATTGAGATCTCACCCTACACCAGTTAGAATGGCCAAAATTAACAAAACAGGAAACAACATGTGTTGGAGAGGATGTGGAGAAAGGGGAACCCTCTTACACTGTTGGTGGGAATGCAAGTTGGTGCAGCCTCTTTGGAGAACAGTGTGGAGATTCCTCAAGAAATTAAAAATAGAGCTTCCCTACGACCCTGCAATTGCACTCCTGGGTATTTACCCCAAAGATACAGATGTCGTGAAAAGAAGGGCCATCTGTACCCCAATGTTTATAACAGCAATGGCCACAGTCGCCAAACTATGGAAAGAACCAAGATGCCCTTCAACGGATGAATGGATAAGGAAGATGTGGTCCATATACACTATGGAGTATTATGCCTCCATCAGAAAGGACGAATATCCAACTTTTGTAGCAACATGGACGGGACTGGAAGAGATTATGCTGAGTGAAATCAGTCAAGCAGAGAGAGTCAATTATCATATGGTTTCACTCATTTGTGGAGCATAACCAATAGCATGGAGGACAAGGGGCGTTAGAGAGTAGTAGGGAATTTGGGTAAATTGGAAGGGGAGGTGAACCATGAGAGACTATGGACTCTGAAAAACAGTCTGAGGGGTTTGAAGTGGCGGGGGGGTGGGAGGTTGGGGTACCAGGTGGTGGGTATTATAGAGGGCACAGCTTGCATGGAGCACTGGGTGTGGTGAAAAAATAATGAATACTGTTTTTCTGAAAATAAATAAATTGGGGGAAAAAAAATAAAAAAAAAAAAATAAAAGCTTCCAGGACAAACAAAAACTGAAAGAATTTGCAAACACCAAACCAGCTCTACAGGAAATATTGAAAGGGGTCCTCTAAGCAAAGAGAGAGCCTACAAGTGGTAGATCAGAAAGGAACAGAGACAATATACAGTAACAGTCACCTTACAGGCAATACAATGGCACTAAAATCATATCTCTCAATAGTTACCCTGAATGTTAATGGGCTAAATGCCCCAATCAAAAGACACAGGGCATCAGAATGGATAAAAAACCAAAACCCATCTATATGTTGCCTCCAAGAAACTCATTTTAAACCCGAAGACACCTCCAGACTTAAAGTGAGGGGGTGGAAAAGAATTTACCATGCTAATGGACATCAGAAAAAAGTAGGAGTGGCAATCCTTATAGCAGATCAATTAGATTTTAAGCCAAAGACTATAATAAGAGATGAGGAAGGACACTATATCATACTCAAAGGGTCTGTCCAACAAGAAGATCTAACAATTTTAAATATCTATGCCCCCAATGTGGGCGCAGCAAACTATATAAACCAATTAATAACAAAATCAAAGAAACACCTCAACAATAATACAATAATAGTAGGGGACTTTAACACTCCCCTCACTGAAATGGACAGATCATCCAAGCAAAAGATCAACAGGGAAATAAAGGCCTTAAATGATACACTGGATGAGATGGACATCACAGATATATTCAGAACATTTCATCCCAAAGCAACAGAATACACATTCTTCTCTAGTGCACATGGAACATTCTCCAGAATAGATCACATCCTCGGTCCTAAATCAGGACTCAACCAGTATCAAAAGATTGGGATCATTCCCTGCATAATTTCAGACCACAATGCTCTGAAGGTAGAACTCAACCACAAGAGGAAGTTTGGAAAGAACCCAAATACATGGAGACTAAACAGCATCCTTCTAAAGAATGAATGGGTCAACCGGGAAATTAAAGAAGAATTGAAAAAAATCATGGAAACAAATGATAATGAAAATACAACGGTTCAAAATCTGTGGGACACAACAAAGGCAGTCCTGAGAGGAAAATATATAGCGGTACAAGCTTTTTTCAAGAAACAAGAAAGGTCTCAGGTACACAACCTAACCCTACACCTAAAGGAGCTGGAGAAAGAACAAGAAAGAAACCCTAAGCCCAGCAGGAGAAGAGAAATCATAAAGATCAGAGCAGAAATCAATGAAATAGAAACAAAAAAAAAACAATAGAACAAATCAACCAAACTAGGAGCTGGTTCTTTGAAAGAATTAATAAAATTGATAAACCCTTGGCCAGACTTATCAAAAAGAAAAGAGAAAGGACCCAAATAAATAAAATCATGAATGAAAGAGGAGAGATCACAACTAACACCAAAGAAATACAAACTATTATAAGAACATACTATGAGCAACTCTACGCCAACAAATTTGACAATCTGGAAGAAATGGATGCATTCCTAGAAACATATAAACTACCAAAATTGAACCAGGAAGAAATAGAAAGCCTGAACAGACCCATAACCAGTAAGGAGATTGAAACAGTCATTAAAAATCTCCAAACAAACAAAAGCCCAGGGCCAGATGGCTTCCCAGGGGAATTCTACCAAACATTTAAAGAAGAACTAATTCCTATTCTCCTGAAACTGGTCCAAAAAATAGAAATGGAAGGAAAACTCCCAAACTCATTTTATGAGGCCAGCATCACCTTGATCCCAAAACCAGACAAGGATCCCATCAAAAAAGAGAGCTATAGACCAATATCCTTGATGAACACAGATGCAAAAATTCTCACCAAAGTACTAGCCAATAGGATTCAACAGTACATTAAAAGGATTATTCACCACGACCAAGTGGGATTTATCCCAGGGCTGCAAGGTTGGTTCAACATCCGCAAATCAGTCAATGTGATACAACACATCAATAAAAGAAAGAACAAGAACCATATGATACTCTCAATAGATGCTGAAAAAGCATTTGACAAAGTACAGCATCCCTTCCTGATCAAAACCCTTCAAAGTGTAGGGATAGAGGGCACATACCTCAATATCAACAAAGCCATCTATGAAAAACCCACTGCAAATATCATTCTCAATGGAGAAAAACTGAAAGCTTTTCCACTAAGGTCAGGAACACGGCAGGGATGTCCATTATCACCACTGCTATTCAACATAGTACTAGAAGTCCTAGCCTCAGCAATCAGACAACAAAAGGAAATTAAAGGCATCCAAATCGGCAAAGAAGAAGTCAAATTATCACTCTTCGCAGATGATATGATACTCTATGTGGAAAACCCAAAAGACTCCACTCCAAAACTGCTAGAACTTATACAGGAATTCAGTAAAGTGTCAGGATATAAGATCAATGCACAGAAATCAGTTGCATTTCTGTACACCAACAACAAGACAGAAGAAAGAGAAATTAAGGAGTCAATCCCATTTACAACTGCACCCCAAACCATAAGATACCTAGGAATAAACCTAACCAAAGAGGCTAAGAATCTATACTCAGAAAACTATAAAGTACTCATGAAAGAAATTGAGGAAGACACAAAGAAATGGAAAAATGTTCCATGCTCCTGGATTGGAAGAATAAATATTGTGAAAATGTCTATGCTACCTAAAGCAATCTACACATTTAATGCAATTCCTATCAAAGTACCATCCATCTTTTTCAAAGAAATGGAACAAATAATTTTAAAATTTATATGGAACCAGAAAAGACCTCGAATAGCCAAAGGGATATGGAAAAACAAAGCCAAAGTTGGTGGCATCACAATTCCAGACTTCAAGCTCTATTACAAAGCTGTCATCATCAAGACAGCATGGTACTGGCACAAAAACAGACACATAGATCAATGGAACAGAATAGAGAGCCCAGAAATAGACCCTCAACTCTATGGTCAACTAATCTTCGACAAAGCAGGAAAGAATGTCCAATGGAAAAAAGACAGCCTCTTCAATAAATGGTGTTGGGAAAATTGGACAGCCACGTGCAGAAAAATGAAATTGGACCATTTCCTTACACCACACACAAAAATAGATTCAAAATGGATGAAGGACCTCAATGTGAGAAAGGAATCCATCAAAATCCTTGAGGAGAACACAGGCAGCAACCTCTTCGACCTCAGCCGCAGCAACATCTTCCTAGGAACATCGCCAAAGGCAAGGGAAGCAAGGGCAAAAATGAACTTTTGGGATTTCATCAAAATCAAAAGCTTTTGCACAGCAAAGGAAACAGTTAACAAAACCAAAAGACAACTGACAGAATGGGAGAAGATATTTGCAAATGACATATCAGATAAAGGACTAGTGTCCAAAATCTATAAAGAACTTAACAAACTCAACACCCAAAGAACAAATAATCCAATCAAGAAATGGGCAGAGGACATGAACAGACGTTTCTGCAAAGATGACATCCAGATGGCCAACAGACACATGAAAAAGTGCTCCATATCACTCGGCATCAGGGAAATACAAATCAAAACCACAATGAGATATCACCTCACACCAGTCAGAATGGCTAAAATCAACAAGTCAGGAAATGACAGATGCTGGCGAGGATGCGGAGAAAGGGGAACCCTCCTACACTGTTGGTGGGAATGCAAGCTGGTGCAACCTCTCTGGAAAACAGCATGGAGGTTCCTCAAAATGTTGAAAATAGAACTGCCCTATGACCCAGCAATTGCACTACTGGGTATTTACCCTAAAGATACAAACGTAGTGATCCAAAGGGGCACGTGCACCCAAATGTTTATAGCAGCAATGTCCACAATAGCCAAACTATGGAAAGAACCTAGATGTCCATCAACAGATGAATGGATCAAGAAGATGTGGTATATATACACAATGGAATACTATGCAGCCATCAAAAGAAACGAAATCTTGCCATTTGCGACAACATGGATGGAACTAGAGTGTATCATGCTTAGCGAAATAAGTGAAGCGGAGAAAGACAAATATCATATGATCTCCCTGATATGAGGAAGTGGTGATGCAACATGGGGGCTTAAGTGGGTAGGAGAAGAATCCATGAAACAAGATGGGATAGGGAGGGAGACAAACCATAAGTGACTCTTAATCTCACTAAACAAACTGTGGGTTGCTGGGGGGAGGGGGGTTGGGAGAAGGGGGGTAGGGTTATGGACATTGGGGAGGGTATGTGCTTTTGGGTAAATTGGAAGGGGAGACGAACCATGAGAGACTATGGACTCTGAAAAACAATCTGAGGGGTTTGAAGTGGCGGGGGGGTGGGAGGTTGGGGTACCAGGTGGTGGGTATTATAGAGGGCACAGCTTGCATGGAGCACTGGGTGTGGTGAAAAAATAATGAATACTGTTTTTCTGAAAATAAATAAATTGGAAAAAAAAAAAGATTACAGACACATCCAAATGAGGCACTGCGTGTGGCAGTCTGTGTTTCCAAAAAAAAAAAAAAAAAGTTGAAGGTGCTGATCCCTTGGATATTAAAAGAAAATTGTAAATAAATAAAATGAACCACTCTATATCCATAAATTTGATAACCTAGCTACCAAAAGTCACAGGACAAAAAGTCTTCATTTATTAAATAAATTACATCAGTAACTAATAATCTTTCAAAAACAAAAGCACCAGAACAAAATAGGCTTCACTGACATAATCTGTCAAACATTTGAGGAAGAAGAGATATCCAATCTCTACATTCTCTTCCAGAAAATAAGTAGAAGTAACACTTCCTCACTCATTCTGAGACAATCATTGTCCTTACTTCAAATCCAGGGGTATGCATGTTTTAAAATTTTGCTCAGGATCCCACTCTACATTTACTTGTCATTTTTCCTTGGGTTCGTTCTTTCTCTCTTTCTTTCTTCCTTTCTTTCTGAACTATCAATTCAAGAAAAGACATGGATGGACTTCAAATGCATATAGCTATATTAAAAAAGCCAAATTGAGAAGGGTAAGTATAATCTGATACCAATTTATAACATTCTGGAAAATGAAAAATTATAGAGTTCATAAAAAGATCAGGTACTTCAGGGGCTCTGGAATGTGCAGCAGTTGAACAGATGAAGCAGAGGGGATTTTTAGAGTGGAGAAACCATTCTGGTGTGCTTAAGGCCCACTCCTTAAATGTGAGCTCATTTACAGTGACTTCATTCCAATTAGTACAGTATGAAAAGTGTGAAGGAGACAAAAAATTTACAGTGGAGAAACCTGACAAACTATCTTAACCCAGTAATTCAAAGTCAACACTGACAGTGATAGATAACGTTGACAGTATGTATCCATGATATGAAGAGATAAATATGGCACTTTACCTCTGCAGTTTTCCTCCCAATAACCTACAAACCCAGTATAATCATGAGGAAAAAATTCAGACAATTCCATTTGAGGGACATCCTATAATGTAATTCACCAATGCTCCTCAAATCTGTCAAGATCCTTAAAAACAAGGAAAGTCTGAGAATTATGCCACAGCCAAGAAAAATCCCAAGGGTTGTCTCTTTGTTCTGTTGACTATTTCTTTTGCTGTGCAGAAGCTTTTTATCTTGATGAAGTCCCAAAAGTTCATTTTCGCTTTGTTTCCCTTGCCTTTGGAGACATGTCTTGAAAGACATTTCTGTGGCTGATGTCTAAGAGGTTATTGCCTGTGTTCTGCTTTAGGATTCTGATGGATTTCTGTCTCACACCGAGGTCTTTCATCCATTTATCTGAGAAACAAACTGAGGGTTTTAGAAGGGAGAGGGTGGGTGGGGGATGGGATAGCCTGGTGTTGGGTATTAAGGAGGGCACATATTGCATGGAGCACTGGGTGTTATACACAAACAATGGATCATGAAACACTACATCAAAAACTAATGATGACTAATGGTGACTAAGATAACATGAAAGAAAGAAAAGAAGGAAGAGGGAAAGAAAGAAAGAAAGAAAGAAAGAAAGAAAGAAAGAAAGAAAGAAAGAAAGAAAGAAAGAAAAGGAAGAAAGAATCCAAGGAAAAATGACAAGTAAATGTAAAGTGGGATCCTGAACAAAATTCTAAAACAGAAAAGGACATTCTGGAATTTGCTGTCAAGCTGGGAACTGGGGATATGGCTGAGAATGACCCCAAGACTTTGTAGGATCTTCCTTCAGTGGTGCAGACACTCCTGCAACAGATGCAAGATAAATTTCAGACCATGTCTGACCAGGTCATTGGAAGAATTGATGACATGAGCAGCTGCATTGACGACCTGGAGAAAAAAATTGCAGACCTCATGACACAGGCTGGAGTGGAAGAGCTGGAGGCTGAAAATAACATCCCTGACACACCAAAGAGTTGAAGGTGGCTAATTCACTCTGTACTTCAGAACACCAAGCAATGGCTGTGTGTAGATAGGTTTTCTATTCTAAAGTGTGAGTTCTTCTTACCACACACTGTATAGTTAGTCTATAGAGTGATTCTCCCCCCAGTTTCTTGAACATGCTAATTCCACATCTTGGACCTTGGTCAGTCACGCTGTTAAATACTAAACACTAAAACTTTGGCAGTTCCTGAAAAAGAAGACATTCTGTGAAAACTGAGGAAATCTGAGTAAACTATAGACTTTAGTAGTAATAATAACAACAACAACAACAACGAGGAGGAGGAAGAGGAGGAGGGGGAGAAGGGAGGAGAAGGAGGAGGAGAGAAGAAACATCTTACAAATGTAAGAGACTGAGTATGAGGGTATTGTGGGAGCTTTGTACTACCTTCTCAATTGTTTCTTTAAATCTAATAATGTTCTAAAAATTAAATATTTTAATGGTGCTTCATGTTGCCTCTATCCCAGTTAATGTAGATACAAAGTCAAATCACACATGAGCACATTTAATTCACAGACTTAAGTTATTCTTGTAATCAACGGAGTTTAGCAAATACAGTTTTGAGCTTTCCAACCTCTGTAGTATAGGAAAACATATAAGAAGTTTGGAAATGATGATGAATGAGCCAATTCACAAGAATCAAACATAGGTGTTTTTATCAAAATTCATCAAACTATTGTCTTACTAGTCGACCTCTAAGCCCTATCCATTTCTTTTTGTTATCAACAGTGCATCTAAGTCAGTGTTTCTACAAGATAAATAGAAGACAAATTAGAGATACCACAAGAAAAAAAATCATCGAATTTATACGCCCAGCCAAACTATTGCTATCAGTTTACAATCATTTGTTCATAATTTTGTGAATCTGTTGCATAAAATATCCCGCCTTGTTACTGTTCCAGTAAATGTTTCTCAAATTACAAATGAAGTAATGGTTCTGATCGCCTGTATACTCACACTGAAGTATGAGCTGATTTACAGAGACTTCATTCCAAGGAGTACAGTATGAAAAGTGGGAAATGAGGGAGGGAGGATCCTCTGTCCTAAATAGGATGAGACAGATGACACCTGACACTGGGCAGAAGAGATTCTCAGCAGGTTATTAGTCACATATGCTCATGGTCTTAGAGAGGAAGACACTGAATACCATGCAGGGGGCCTGTGGGAGACAGGCTTTCCAGAGGATGCAATTAACTTGTTTGAATAGTTTCATGGGCTGGCGGGGAAGTGAAGGTCAGTAGGGTGAAGACCAGGTGGACTGCATCTGGTCCAACTGAAATGGGAATTAGCCAGGTTAGGAGACTTTCCCTACTGGGGGGTGGGGTTCTCAAGGGAAAGCAGGGGAAGAAGCTACAGATAGACATTTGGGGCCCCATGAGGTTCAAAGATGTCAAGGTAGTATATTAAATTTTAGGCCTTTTAGTGTTTATCTGTCAGTTTTGTGTCATTTTTCCAGGATTCAGTCTTTTTTTTTCTCTGATTAACAACTATTTTTTTCTTACCCATATTATAAATATTTCCCTCTAGTCTGTTTTTGTTTGTTGTTTGTTTCTTTTCTTTTCTTTCATTAAGAATGTTCTTTAGGGGCACCTGGGTAGCTCAGTGGATTAAGCCTCTGCCTTTGGCTCAGGTCATGATCTTGGAGTCCCAGGATTGAGCCCCGCATCCTGCTCCTTGCTCAGTGGGGAGTCTGCTTCTCCCTCTCCCTCTGCTCCTCCCCCTGCTTGTGCTCCCTCTCTCTCACTCTCTCTTTCAAATAAATAAATAAAGTATTTTTTTTAAAGAATGCTCTTTAAAAACTAAATCTGACTTTGTCATTATGTACTTAGAACACTTTAGCGACTTTTAGAGCAAATTCCAAAATATTTGATGTGGCTGGGTACCCTGCCTGAGCTGCCAAACTCTCTCATGCCTATGCTCCTTCTGGCCTCACTTCTGTCCTCATTTTTTTCTCATGCTTTTTCGACCCTTCACATACCTGATTCTTCCATCTTGGGGCCTCTTGCTGAAGATTCTTTTCTCTTCACGCATTACGATGATAGACTCATGTACACTGAGAAATAAACAGCAGTGGGTGCAGTAGAACTAATGAAAGATAGTCATAAACCCTAAGCATTGTGGGCATTCATCATGTTTCTTTTATTTTTCTCCTCTGAGTTTTCCAATAGCCATTTTACTTATTAATTTTAAACTGAAAACCATTTGCATGGTGCAATTTCTTTTCCTTCCTTCCTTCTTTCTTTCTTTCTTTTTTTTTTTTTTTTAAATCAGTTCTGTAGTGAGAAGAAGGTCATCATCCCCATTTGTTTCCCAGCCCATTTTTTCCCCAGGAAGCAACATCAGAAATTGGTTTCTTGGGTCTTCAAATTTATAAGCATGTGTGCTCACACCAGATGCATTGTTTTGTACCTTCTCGTTTTGGTTTTTACTTGTTTCATCCCTTTGCAGTATATGTAGAGCTTCGTCCTTTAATTTGCTTCATATTAAATCACATGGATTCTCTGCACTTTAAGCCAACAGCTCTCTATTGATAGATATATATGCATCACTGGTATGTTTCTATTATAATGTTGCAAAAAATAATCATGTTCATACCTCATTTAGCCAGGTGTAAGTTTATTAAAAATAGATGTGTTAGTCAAAGAGTATGTGAACTTTTAAATTCTGATTAGACAGGACCTTGTTGTTTCTTACATTGGTTATGCCAAGTTGCACTCCTACCAGCAATGTATAAACCATAACTTCTCCAATTGTTTATCAAATCTGATAAGCAAAAAATGTGTATTACTGGTTTTAGTCTGCATCTTTAACTGATAAAAGAAGCACAGTCATTGTTTTGTGTTCTCTTACTCTGTACTTTAATATTTTATTATTTTTTTGTTCACTTTTATTGAGCATTTGGTCTTTGTTCTCATTGATTTATTGGTAATCTTTATATATTATGGGACTATATATCTCAATTTTTTATCATCATATAAGTTGCAAATATTATGCTTCTGTTTTTCACTTCTCTTTTTAATTATCTTTTTTTAAGCAGAATATATCATATTCATTTAAATATCAGATTTATCAATACTTTCATAGGTTCGTTGTTGTGTAATAGGTTAAGATGCCTTCCCAATTCTACTTCTTCGTCGGAAATGTCATTGCTTTTCTAGTATTTTTATGTTTTCTCTCTTAGGATAGCAAAGTTAGATTATTTAGGATTTGTGCCCCATGTCAACTAGGGCCCTAACTTTTTTTTTCCATATAGATACAAATTATCAACATTATATTTTGAAGATTATATATTTTTTCTAACTTATTTAAAATGTTGCCATAACAACTGACTAAATGCCTTCATATTTTGTGCTGTATTTATGGACTTTTAATTCTATTCTGTGGATTTCTTTATTTATGTACCAGTAGAACATTCTTTTATTAAGTGTATATTTATAATATAGTTTAATATCTGAATGGGTATTCTATCCTCATAATTTTTCATATTCAGAATTTTCCTACTACTTTCCTTTACCATTTTCCTCTTTCAAATCTAGAATCAACTTCTCTGGTTCCAAAGAAAAAATCCTAATGGTACTTTTATTGGATCTCAAATACAGCTTAATGTAATTGACATCTGATTACTGTCTCTTTCACTTCAACATCACTGTACAGTTTTCCATTTGTTTCAGTTTCAGACTTCTTTTAAGTCCCTCAATGGAACTTTATAATTTTCCTCATAAAGGTCTTGGATTTCTTATTCTAATGCTGGATAATTCTTCCTGTTGTTTTTGGTATCACTTACAATTGTTGTGTGCAATATGTATATATGTTATATATATATATATAGATAGATATAATCTCCATCCATATAAAAATTATATATATATATATAATATTTTTTACCCAGCTCCTTTATCAAATTCTTTTTATTTACCTTATATCTGTTGATTACTTAGGTTATCCAGGTATACAATCATTCTAATTGCAAGCAAAGATAACTTTACCTCTTCCTTTCCAGTTTCCACATGCCTTCTTTCTTCCTAAAATTTTAAGCTATTGCTCTTATAGCAATGTTTAATAGCCGTAATGGTGCTTGATATCCTAATCTGGGTCCTGACCTTAATGGGAAAGCTTCAGTGTATTATAATATAATAATTATAATAATGTATTTGAGGTTGATATATATATATTTCATTAGTCTTGATTTCTTTAAAAAATCCATTTTTTAAAACCAAGAATAAATGTTGGAGGTTATTAAAATATCTTTTTGGAATTTGTAGAGATAACTTTTTTCATTTTTTTATTTAATATAATACATCATTTGAATACATGATAAATTGGTTTTGCAGCATTAAGCCATTCTGGTATTGTTGGAATAAGGCTATACTCTGACTTCTGTTTCTAATATTTTATTTAGGACATTTACATTAATATTCAGTATAAAGATGGATATGTATCTTTTTGTGCTATCTGGTTGAAATAATTATAAATTTTGTTTGTTTCATTAAGAAAATTTCATTTTTTTACTGTGCTCTGAGTGCATTAATATAGCATTTATGCATTTCTTTCTTTCTTTTTTTAAAGGTTTTATTTATTTATTTGAAGATCGCAAGTAGGCAGAGAAGCAGGCAGAGGGGGGGGGAAAGCAGGCTCCCCATAGAGCAGAAAGCCCAATGCGGGGCTCGATCCTGGGACCCTGGGACCATGACCTGAGCTGAAGGCAGAGGCTTTATCCCACTGAGCCACCCAGGCGCCCCAGCATTTATGCATTTCTTAAATATTTAGTAAAGTTTTCTCCATGTAAGTGTTTGGGCCTGGTGTTTGAATAACTTACTTACTGACAAATTATTCTAACTTTTTTATGAAAATTGTTATGTTTTCATTTTCAATTTCCCCTGAGATCATTTTTGGTATTTTCCCAAGTATTTCTTAGGAAGTCATCTAGTTCATTTAGGTTCTTCCTTTTTTGTTGTTGTTGTTGTTGTTTTTTGTTTTTTGTTTTGTTTTGTTTTGTTTTTAAAGAGGAAGAGAAAGAGAGTCATGGGGAGGAGCAGAGAGATCCAGAGAGAGATAATATTAAGTATGCTCCATGCTGGGCATGGAGTCTGACTCTGGGCAGAATTTCAGGACCTGAAGGTCATGATCCTGAGATCAGGAACTGAGAAGAAATCGAGAGTCATATAATTAAACAACTGAGCCTCTTTCCATACTTTTTCATGAAATTGAGCCAATTAGTCTTATTTATTAATGTTCTCTTTTTTTGGTATCAAAAAAACTGCTTCCCCTCCCCCTTGATTATATTAACTAAAACTAATTAGTTTTAAAGATCTGATTCTGGAATTTGGTTATACAATTTTTCTATATTTAATTATTATTATCATTTTTAAAGATTTTATTATTTTGACAGACAGAGATCACAAGTAGGCAGAGAGGTAGGCAGAGAGAGAGAGAGGGAAGCAGGCTCCCCACTGAGCAAAGAGCCCGATGTGGGCCTCAATCCCAGGACCCTGAGATCATGACTGAGCTGAAGGCAGCCGCTTAACCCACGGAACCACCCAGGTGCCCCTCTATTTTATTATTTAAAAAATCTTTTGTCCTTATTACTGGCTTCTTTCTGCTCCAGTTAATTTTGTTGCATTTCATGAATTTGATCCTGAGCATTGTTCTAGCTGGACCCATAGTGCCCGGTATATATGTTTCATTATCATTTTCCTTATAGCACACTGGCTTTAATTTATTTTTTAATCAAAGAGATTTTATTTCCAGTTTCTGATATTTGTGTATGATATTTTTGCTGTAATATTGTAGTTTCACTATAATGGATTCAGAAAATGTTTTGTCTGTTTTTCTTTTACTTTTGGGAACTTACTGGATTTTACTTTGTGGCTTAATACATGGTCAAATTTTGTTTATGTTTGGTCACCTGCAAGAATGATGTTACATTCTCTATAGTCTGAATGTGGAAGAATGATGGTACATTCTCTATCGTCTGAGTGTAGGTATATATATATACACATACCTTACACATATAAGTATATATTTATATATGTATATATCAATGAATTATACATATGTGTCTGTACATATATGTACAGATAAATAGGTATATGTGGTGTAATTCACCTATAAAGTGCAACTCACTATGTATACAAATTCCAAACTCCACATTGAAATATAATAATAACTTACTTAGGGGCACCTGAATGGATCAGTTGAGCATCAGACTCTTGATTTTGGCTCAGGTCATGATCTCAAGGTTGTGAGATCAACACTGTGTCAGGCTCTGTGCTGGGTGTGGAGCCTGCTTAAGATTCTCTCTCTCAGGGCCTCTAGGTGGTTCAGTCTTTTGGACATCTGCCTTTGGCTCAGGTCATGATCCTGGGTCCTGGGATCGAGTCCCACATCAGGCTCTCTCTGCTCCTTGGGGAGCCTGCTTCTCCCTCTCCCTCTGCCTTACCTCTCTGCCTACTTGTACTCTCTCTCTGTCAAATAAATAAATAAGTATTAAAACAAAAAAAGATTCTCTCTCTCCGTCTCTCTCTCCCCCTCCCCCACCACTTGCACACACACTCTCTCTCTAAAAAGAAAAATAATAATAATTTACTTGATCAATAATTTACCTGGTCAATTATATGATTTAAATATTTTTTAGTCTTTCTGGTGGCAATACTGCCCTCTCAAGGACTAAGTGTGAAGCATCAAGTCCCTTACCATTCTTTCCTGTATTTTCCATAGCTTTTGTATTCTAACTGTTGATATTGTATAATTAGGTGCAGATTTTCATGACTGGTAGTTTTCACTGAGAATCATACCTTTTTCATAATAAAGAGCCCTCTTTTGTCTGAAATAAAGCTGAAGTTGTTTTCTTTCTTTTCAATGGGCAGGAAATTAACCAATGTGGAGACAGACTGGTGCCCTGACCTGAAAAATGTCAGAGCAGAAAACGCCATCTCTTCTGAGGAAAGCCATTCTCTGGGCTCAGAGGCCAACCAGGGGTGGCAGGAAGGTCAAAGGCAACTCTGCTGCTGGCCACTGAACCATAGCAGGAAGGGAACTTTGAGATGACCTGTTTTCACTGCCCCTGTGGAAGGCACGGTGTCAGAGTTCATCAGGAAGATTTCACAGAGAAAAGGTTTCATGAAAATATTTGGAAAGCAAAGGATATTATCTGGCAGAGAGAGCAGGGAGGCCAATTCCAGTAAAACAGCTTCATCCAAGAAGAAGTGCACAGCAATGAGGACGGGCAGTGTGTTTGCTTGCCCCATCAAGGCCAGTGGTGTGGACTGGAAGGCTGGCAGGTTTAAAACATCAGGGCAAAGCTGCACCGCTCCTGTATCTTTTGCTTCTCTGCCATCCTTTCTTATAAAAGCATTTTCAAAACTCTCTAGATCATCATACTTAATTTATGAGATGTCCCCCAGGTCTATCTGCTGATACCCGATTGCATCATCCACCTCGTATTTTTTTTTTAATCTCTTTTCATTTCTTCATAAAGATTTTTCCTTTCTGTAGTGTTCTTCCTCTTTTCCAACCTCTGAACTCCAAAGCTCTGTTCACATCCTCTCCCACCTTCACCTGGCCTGTTATTTGAGTATCCTAACTTTTATAGGAACCCTTATTTCAAGACATGGCATGCTATCTGCTACACATATTTTTAGTGAGAATTCCTCTCTGTTTCCTTGGATAATGGCCCTTGTACTGTGTGTCTTCATATTTCCCTGTCTTGTCTTTTCTCCTTCCATCAAAAGATGCAGCTGACTGGATGCTCGATGGCAGTCTTTACCCATAGACTCAGACTGTTTATCTTAGTGTGACTTACCTCTGAAGAGAACAAGCTATAGCCCTGTTCAGCTAGTGGTAGAGAAGGTGGGAATGGGAGTTTGACAGGAAGTGGTTTGTGGTCCTGGCTACTGTTTTCACTTGCATTTGTTCTTGAATATCCTTCAATAAAAGCTGCTATTATTTATGTATGTGTTTTTGCCCTGAGGATCTTCCTTCCAGCTCCCAACCCTCCTTTAACCTCTCAAGTCTTTCCAAGGCTCTCCAACTTGACATTGGCAATTGCTGCTGCCCACCCTTTGTGTCCTGTACATCTTTTGCTCTCTTCCAATGAATAATTTGAAGACTGGAACTAAGAGATGGAGCATGGACTCTCCCTTTGAAGAGCATGGCTAGGCTGGCCTGGGGTCCCAGAGGACAGAGCACAAATTTTTATGTACTCCCTAGCTCCAGTCTAGATGTCAAAGCTTTTTCCTTGGGGTGCCTGGGTGGCTTAGTCAGGTGAGTGTCTACCTTCTGCTCAGGTCAAGATCTCTAGGTCCTTGGATTCATCTCTGCATCAGGCTTCCTGCTTAACATGGAGTCTGCTTCTCTCTCTCCCTCTCTTCCCCTCTTTCCTGCTAATTCTGTCTCCCTCTCAAATAACTAAAATCTTAAAAATAAAAAATAAAAGAAAAAGGAAAAAAAAAGCTTTTACTTTAAATTTATAAATATGGGGAAACCTGAGTGTCTTAGTCAGTTAAACGTCCAACTCTTGGTTTCAGCACAGGTCATGAACTCATGGTTGTGGGTTTGAGCCCCATATTGGCCTCCATGTTGAATGTGGAATCTACTTCAGATTCTCTCTCCCTTTCTCTACCTCTCCTCCTACTTGTGCATTCTCTTGCTCTAAAATAAATAAATAAATAAATAAATCTTAAGAAATAACTTAAAATTATAACTATGTTCCTGTTTTAGAGAATGGATACCTCTTGTTCTCTGTTTAAGATGGTTATCTTTTTCCATATACATATCTATATTTGCTGTTTTTATATATATTTTTGGTGAGTGTTGAAGAAGATTAAGAGTAAGAAAAGCCATCTTTAAATAGATATCAGCTTAAAATTCTGGTCCTCATCTTTGAGTTTCCCTACATGAAATGGAGGAGGGATAAGATTAGAAGAAATCAGGAACACTAAACTAGTCTGACCCACTTTTAAAAGAAAAACTAAAGCTTATTTTTGTAAACATCAAATAAGCATGCACTAAGTTTCTCTGCTTACTGTGGTCCTTGAAGTTCACTAGTCATTTATAACCAGACCTGCACCAGGCCACCTGGCACTTCTTCCAGGTCTCTGCTTCTTTTTATGTAAAATAAACTGATTGCAATAAATATAGTGAGAAAAAATATAAACTTTATCATTTGCTTTTAGAGTAATTCTCAAAATATGAAGAAAAAATTCTAAATTTCTAGAGATGGTTATTTGCTTTCTTTCCCCTAGAATAACTGAATTCTTAAAAATCAGAATCTACAGGGGGAAATAAAATCAGTCAGTTAAAATGATAGACTGATGCACTGTTGCCTTAATACAGAGGTCAGTGGATAATTAATAATTGAGAATCTGTCCTGGCAGTTCCCAGGCGCATCCTTGCTGCAGAAGACCTTGAGATCCTCCAGCAAGTGGGTGAGCACATGGTATTAATTTTTTATTAGGCTGTCAGCCCTGTATATCTCCTCAAAAAAAATGTAGCCCATAAAAAAGTACTTCAGTTCTCTTCAACTGATTTGATGCAATTTTTTTCAGGACTGTCTAGTTATATTTAATGCCCTTTTTATACTTATGTCCAAAAAAGGGTGGGGGAGACATGCAAAGAAGACCATATTCTATTTTTTTAGAAGACCATATTCTAAAGTAAGAAGCAATATAGGGTAAAATAATTAAAGTCCCGGGTCCCTCAATCTTAGAGGAGAACATAGGCAGTAATCTCTTCGATATCAGCCACAGCAACTTCTTTCAAGATACGTCTCCAAAGGCAAAGGAAACAAAAGCGAAAATAAACTTCTGGGACTTCATCAAAATCAAAAGCTTCTGCACAGCAAAGGAAACAGTCAAAAAAACAAAGAGGCAACCCACGGAATGGGAGAAGATATTTGCAAATGACAGTACAGACAAAAGGTTGATATCCAGGATCTATAATGAACTCCTCAAACTCAACCCACACGAAACAGACAAACACATCAAAAAATGGGCAGAAGATATGAAGAGACACTTCTCCAATCAAGAAATACAAATGGCTATCAGACACATGAAAAAATGCTCATCATCATTAGCCCTCAGGGAGATTCAAATTAAAACCACATTGAGATATCACCTTACACCAGTTAGAATGGCCAAAATTAACAAAAAAGGAAACAACATGTGTTGGAGAGGATGTGGAGAAAGGGGAACCCTCTTACACTGTTGGTGGGAATGCAAGTTGGTGCAGCCTCTTTGGAGAACAGTGTGGAGATTCCTCAAGAAATTAAAAATAGAGCTTCCCTATGACCCTGCAATTGCACTCCTGGGTATTTACCCCAAAGATACAGATGTCGTGAAAAGAAGGGCCATCTGTACCCCAATGTTTATAGCAGCAATGGCCACAGTCGCCAAACTATGGAAAGAACCAAGATGCCCTTCAACGGATGAATGGATAAGGAAGATGTGGTCCATATACACTATGGAGTATTATGCCTCCAACAGAAAGGATGAATACCCAACTTTTGTAGCAACATGGACGGGACTGGAAGAGATGATGCTGAGTGAAATCAGTCAAGCAGAGAGAGTCAATTATCATATGGTTTCACTCATTTGTGGAGCATAACCAATAGCATGGAGGACAAGGGGCGTTAGAGAGTAGTAGGGAATTTGGGTAAATTGGAGGGGGAGGTGAACCATGAGAGACTATGGACTCTGAAAAACAGTCTGAGGGGTTTGAAGTGGCGGGGGGGTGGGAGGTTGGGGTACCAGGTGTTGGGTATTATAGAGGGCACAGCTTGCATGGAGCACTGGGTGTGGTGAAAAAATAATGAATACTGTTTTTCTGAAAATAAATAAATTGGGAAAAAAAATGTAGCCCATAAAAAACTACTTCAGTTCTCTTCAACTGATTTGATGCAATTTTCTTCAGGGCTGCCTAGTTATATTTAATGCCTTTTTTATACTTATGTCCAAAAAAGGGGGGCATGGAAAGAAGACCATATTCTATTTTTTTAGAAGACCATATTCTAAAGTAAGAAGCAATATAAAATAATTAAAGTCCTGGGTCACTCAAAAAAAAAAAAAGGCAAAGAGGAGTGGATCTTATTTTATGAAGCCTTTATGAGAAGAATTTTAAGAATTTTAAAGTTTGTAAAGCAATAGGAAACTCATTAACTTTTATAGCCAGACAAAAATAAATAGTACTTGTAGCTATGGAGATATAATTGGGCTTTTATTTAAATGTGGCAGGGAGTGTGTACTCATTTTAGGAAACAAATGAACAACAACAAATCATCCTTTGGATTAATCCCCCATGAAGTACTGGTATTGGAGGACCAGAGAACTCACCCAATGCCATTTACTTATGTTGCAATGGATAGATAGACAGATAGAGCTAGGACTTGATAGAAAACAGCACTCTGCAAGTGTGAATAGTAATAGTAATTATAATCTTCATGATCATGATCATGGCAAAATATTCTCATTGTTGTGTTTAAATAGAAAAAAAGTAAAGAAAGATTGTAGATCATAAATGCAATTATTAATATTGTCATGGGAAAACACTAAATGTGATCATCCTCTTGTCTCTACTATACCTAATCCCTTTCCCTGACTTGAAATTCCTATTACCCTCCAATCTGGCAATTTCCTTTAACTCTATTGTCTCCTTATCCAATTAGTTAGAGGAACATGGGGTGAAACCTATCTGAAACGTCCCACAGATTCAGATTCTTAATAGATAATGAATATTGAAAAGTCCTTGATATATCCTATGTACTTCCAAAAACAGGTCTGTGCAATGCACTGTGCAATGCACTGTAGTATCGCCTTGCAAGGACACCTGGAAGGATGGACTTGAGCCTGTTGTATATAAAAAGACCAGTGGAGCTTTGAAAAGGTTACATGAGAGGCAAAAATACTTAGCACCATGCTTTTAACATGCACAGTTTACTGAATCCTGTGAAGAAGCAGGCACTATACCAAGGGTCTGAAAACCCCTCTAAAGGACTCTCCTTCCAGAGCTGGAGATGGAGGACAAAAACAACCAGGAACGTTGAGGACCAAAGTAAGTAGGGAAACTTAACTTGCCTTTATGAAACAGCCATTAATGGAGGGTTATAGCAGTGGAAGGATTGATGGCTGAACTGAAAGTGTCTGGTGGGAGAAAGGAGAGGAGCCTGGGATGCAGCCTGGCAGAGCACCATTTGCCAGTGCTGCAGACTATAAGTTGAGTGTGAGTCTATGTCAGGATGATGATTGGTAAGAGCAGAGGCTAGATGAATGGGCAAGAAGGAGATCTTGACATGAATTCATTGGGTTTCAGTCATTTCCCATAGCGAAGTGGGACATAGGGAGGAGTTTAAGGAGAGGGATAGTGTAATTCAATTTATATTTTATAATCATCATCTTTACTTCAATTGTAGAAGGATTGGAATGTTTTTAAGATTGAACAGAGGAGACCTCTGAGGAATAAGCCAGATAATAATTTATGAGGGTTAAACTTTGGTGGCCATAGCAGAGAGGCTGAGAGAAAAAGAGGTAGTTGGTGGGAAGTCTTTTTATAGGTGTGCCTAGGTCATCTCTATACCCCCATTCTTGGTTAAGGAGTGAGCTTCTCAAGGACTAGCTATCACCTTAATCCAAGCACCCTTTCATTTTTCAGTCAGGGCTGAGTCAATGGATGTGCCTTTTGCCATTTCTATTACCTATCACCACCTGTTTTGCTTAGACTCACCTGAGCACAGGCTGGTTAAAGAAGATGAAGGATGAGAAGGAGGAGGAGAGCCAGAGGAGGGAGAGAAAGAGAGAAGAAGAAGAAGAGGAAAAGGAAGAAGAAGAAGGGGAAGGAGGAGGGGGAGGGGGGAAGAAAGGGGAAGGGGGAGAGGGAGGGGGGAAGAGAGGGGAGGAGCCAGGAGAAGAAGAAGGAGAAGAAAGAGAGGAAGAAGAAGAAGAAGAGGAAGAAGAAGAAAAAGAAAAATAACTTAACTATAGTGAGAAGTCCCCAAAAGAAGAAGAACGTAACTGTAGTGAGAAGTCCCAGAGCTCATACCTTAAAGCTGTTCTTTAGGAGTGTGCATACATGTGCCAACCCCTTATGAAACAATGGATCCTAAAACCAGCCTTTAAGTGGGACAAGGATGTGTTATCCAATGTTTACTGAAGATTCACACAGAAACCCAGCTTCTGTCTCAAGGTTATTATTTCCTATATAAATTCAGAATTCCCTATAGACCTTTCTGAGTGATTGATCAGAAGACTTTTTATATCATTGCAGGGAAAAATGGATTCAAAATAGTTTTTAAGTGTATGGGTTGGAAACAGTGTCTTTTTTTCTTTTTTAAAAATCATTTCTAATAGTGGTAAATTACACTACCTTAACTGTAAGCGTACAGTTCAATGTCATTAAGTACAATCATTATTTTGCAACCATCACCACCAGCCATCCTTAAAACCCTTTCATCTTCTTAAACTGAAACTCCATACTCATTAAACAGTAGTTCCCCACTCCTCCTGGCCCCTGAAATCACTATTCTACTTTCCACATCCAAGGAACTTGATGACTCTAGGAACATCATATAAGTGGAACCATACAGTATTTTTTCTTTTGTGTCTGGCTTTTTTTCACTTGATACAATGTCCATAAGTTTCATCCACATTGTAGCAGGTGTCAGAATTTCCTTCCTGTTTAAGACATTGTGTACGTATCAAATTTTGTTCATCTGTTCATCCATTGATGGGCACTTGAGTTACTTCCTCCCTTTGGCTATTATGAATAATGTTACTGGGAACATATAATACTCTTTATTTTTAAACATGGGAGTTTTTCCTAATCCTGGAGACTCATGAGATTCCTCTAACTTCTCTGTTCTTTTAGCACTCCTTCCCTTCCATGTTCTGGGATATTTTGTCTCTACTAAAAGAAAAAGTATGAAAGGCTAAACACACACTTTGAGCAAATCGTTAAATTTCTTTATGACTTAGTGTTCTTGTCTATAAAACAGAAATACTATTGCCTACCTCTTACGCTTATAAGGAAGATAAAAGGAGAATATTTTCTGTAAGGAACTTAGCACACAGCCTGCCACAGGATGACTATTGAGCAAGTGGAGGCTAGTACCTCCTTCCTTGTAGTTAGAAGCAAAGGGAAGGGTAGAATTCATTTATCTGGGGGCATGAGGAGTGGAGAGAGACATACTTATAGCTAGAAATACCCTGAGGGCAAGTCCACACTTAGAATGCAAAAAGATTGGCCTTAGTCACTGAATATTGGAGGTTCTTGATGTGTTCAGCCAGTAGGACTTTTAGGGGAATTGTGTTGCAAGAGAGAAACCCAAGTCTGGCAAATAAGGGCCCTTTATGCCTCAGCTCTGATCCTGGTACTCTGCCTGGGATGGTATGGGTAGAACAGCTCCCAGAAGGGGAATCTATCTTGTTATAGGTTGGATTTTGCATCCCCTTCAAATGCGTATGTTAATGTCCTAACCCCCAATACATCAGAGTGTGGCCTTATTTGGAGATAGGAATGAAAAACGAGGTCACTGGAAGGATCTTAATCCAATATGACTCTTGACTTTATATAGTGGGGAAATTTGGACACAGAGCTATGTACACTTGGAGGGAAGAAGGAGAGAGGAATAGAATATAGAATGGATTCTTCCTCAGAGCTCTTAGAGGGAACCAAACCTGCTAACATCTTGAATTCGGACTTCTTATCTCCAGAGCTGTGAGATAGTAAGTTTTTGTTGTTTAAGACACTCAGTTTGTGATAAAAAAAATTCCTAGGAAAATAACACATACCCCTAAACCCTTTCAGGGGTGGCGATGGAAGACCATGGGAAGTCAGCAGAACTTAAGGAAGCAGATAGGCTGACCAAGCAAACTTCTGGTCTTCAAGGACAATATAATGTCTATTTGGCATACACGTAATAGCCATTTGGCAAGGGAGCCAGAGGGTGACTAAAGTATTTTATTAAACTAAGCACATAATTTGCAAATGGTTTTAGAGGAAATTTAAAAAAACAAATTATAAAAAATTTCAATAAAAACATACAGACTTGACAGCAGAATTACTTTATCTTTATAGTACAAATAAAAACATTTGTTTCTCACATACTGGCTGAAATTTTTATAATGTATTCCCCAACTGATAGCTGCAATATTACATTTTAATGAGTAGTCTCACAGTTAATTCATTCATTTGTTGAAAACAGTTTCACCGTTTGGACCATACAAATCAATTGCTCAGTGTAAAGGACAATGTTGATAAAATTTATCATACATAACGTGAAGTCATAAAAAGCCTTTCAGTATGCAAATGTATTCTGGATTGGTTTCTCTACTAAATTCTTTACATTTCTAAGTCAAGGAAGTTGCCTTTACTTCAGCATGACTTTCGAGCTGCATGGTCTAATTTTGGAGAGCCTGAAGCAGTGCTTGGGAGGAATTTACTGGTGACTGGCTCAATGCCAAAGACTATTCCCTGGCTATGCTTTCCTATCCCTGTAATCACAGAGAGGTAGGAATTACCACCATTCTTCTTTAATTCTTCAGTTTTTTTTTTTGCTGCAACACTAACATGGAGTATTCTCTCCCTTTGTCCCCAAGCAGCCCATGGATGTCTGAAACATTGCATGGTGCAAGGAGGAATTGACTTTCTCAAAGAACTCTGCAGTAGCAGGCTAATGACTCCACTCATCTGTTTCTGGGGATTTCCCTGGTAGGCATAAAATGTGGCAGCCCCTCTGCCTCCCCTACACTGCCCATTCAATGAGCTTCTTCTGCTTTGCTGTTTGGCTGCTCCATCCTCTCTTCTCCTGGTGCTGGAAAGCCACTGCCCTGTAGTCATCCTCCTCAGGGAAACAATCCAGTAGGTATATTTTCAGTTTCTTTCTTTCCTTTTTTCTCTTTAGCCTTCTATGCAGAAGTGACACATTTTAGTGAAAAACTTGTGTGCATTTATAATGGTTTTTATAGGGTGCCTTTCAAGAACACAGTTGAAAAATTGTACAGTGAATCCTAAGAAATATTTATCGTCCTTGAAAATGTCTACCAGAAAATTTTGGTTAATGACAACAAATATCTTGAAGAGCTGCTTTTTAGTTTGGTGACACAATCTTTTATCAACATAATTGATTTCCTTTTCAAATCCTGCTTTTTCTGTAAGGCAATTTCTTCTGACAGTACTTCTCTCAGTAACACTTTTTTAATTGAAGTATAATTAACATATAATGTTATATTAGCTTCAGATGTACAACATATTTATTCAATAATTCTCTACATTACTAAGTGCTCACAATGATAAATGTAGTCACCATACAGTATTATTAAAATATTATGGACTATATTCCCTGTGCTGTATTTATCATCTCTGTGACTTTTTTATTTTATAACTGGACGTATGGACCTCTTAATCCTCTTTATTTATTTCACCCATCCCCCACCACCCAGTTACCTCCTGGCAACCACCAGCTTGTTCAAAGAAACAAGCTAAATTAACCATAAACCAGACTCAAATGCAGAGAATGATCAAGTTTTAGGTTTGAGTTTTCTAATGATACTAACAGTAGCATAAAAAGGGATGCTAAAATCTTTAGTAATCTTTTGTTCTCTTTTCTCTGAGATGATGTTTGTTCAGAACTATGAAGATCAATATGCCTAACCAAGGGTAGCTCTGGCATAAGCTTGTCATAGGACACTTCTGTTTTTGTTGCTCTAAACACAAGTATAGAGCAGGGAATTGGCAGAGCATGGATGCATTGGTAAATATTTATATTATTTTTGTCTAGAAATTATATCGCCTTGTAAATGTAGGGAAAATCATTCCTAGTAAATCTAAGTAAAGAAATAAAACTAAATAAAATTATGAGGTATGGTTAAATCTGTATTATCTCTCCACTTATAATAGTTCTGCATTTTTTAAAAAAAACTATTTCTAAAATCATCAATCAGCATTGGTGTCTTTCACATAAGGAATAGAAAACTCATTGTTGTTGTTTTTATCCTCAGGAACTATAAAAAATATCATACTGGGTTCCATCTCTAATCATTATAATTTGGCAGGTCTGAGGATAATCTAAAACCCTGGACAGAGGGTGGAAAATTAGTACCCCGTTCACTGGGAAAAGTTAATTCACTCTCAAAATCAAAATTCAATGAGATTATATCATATAATATGGTAGATTTTCTTGGAGTAAAAGTAACAAAATTGACACAAAAGGAATTCTTTATAAAAAGAAGTTTGCGGGCACTACAGATTCTTTTAATTTTTTATGAATCACTTTTTCTAGACTCAGATCTATGAGCCACATTATCCTCAAATGTTAAAGACCCTGAATCAATACCTACAGAGGAAACTAATTCATTGTGCTGAAAAGTCATTTCAGCAGGTAATGGCAATTCCAGACTCTCTCATAAGAGATCCCCTGGCATGAGATTCAACATGATGGTTTAATTTTTTTTTTTGACACCAGATTACAAAGTATTCCAAGCCATTAGAATTTTTTTAAATTTATTTTTTATTTTCAGCATAACAGTATTCATTATTTTTGCACCACACCCAGTGCTCCATGCAAGCCGTGCCCTCTATAAGACCCACCACCTGGTACCTTGACCTCCCACCCCCAGCCCCTTCAATACCCTCAGATTGTTTTTCAGAGTCCATAGTCTCTCATGGTTCACCTCCCCTTCCAATTTCCCCCAACTTCCTTCTGCTCTCCATCTCCCTGTGTCCTCCATGCTATTTGTTATGCTCCACAAATAAGTGAAACCATATGATAATTGACTCTCTCTGCTTCACTGATTTCACTCAGCATAATCTCTTCCAGTCCCGTCCATGTTACTACAAAAGTTGGGTATTCATCCTTTCTGATGGAGGCATAATACTCCAGAGTGTATATGGACCACATCTTCCTTATCCATTCGTCCATTGAAGGGCATCTTGGTTCTTTCCAAAGTTTGGCGACCATGGCCATTGATGCTATAAACATTGGGATACAGATGGCCCTTCTTTTTACTACATCTGTATCTTTGAGGTAAATACCCAGGAGTGCAATGGCAGGGTCATAGGGAAGTTCTATTTTTAATTTCTTGAGGAATCTCCACACTGTTCTCCAAAGAGGCTGCACCAACTTGCATTTCCACCAACAGTGGAAGAGGGTTCCCCTTTCTCCACATCCCCTCCAACACATGTTGTTTCCTGTCTTGCTAATTTTGGCCATTCTAACTGGTGTAAGGTGATATTTCAATGTAGTTTAAATTTGAATCTCCCTGAGGGCTAGTGATGATGAACATTTTTTCATGTGTCTGATAGCCATTTGTATTTCTTGATTGGAGAAGTGTCTGTTCATATCTTCTGCCCATTTTTTGATATGATTGTCTGTTTTGTGTGTGTTGAGTTTGAGGAGTTCTTTATAGATCCTGGATATCAACCTTTTGTCTGTACTGTCATTTGCAAATATCTTCTCCCATTCCGTGGGTTGCCTCTTTGTATTCTTGACTGTTTCCTTTGATGTGCAGAAGATTTTGATTTTGATGAAGTCCCAAAAGTTCATCTTTGCTTTTGTTTCCTTTGCCTTTGGAGACATATCTTGAAAGAAGGTTGCTGTGGCTGATATAGAAGAGATTACTGCCTATGTTCTCCTCTAGGATTCTGATGGATTCCTGTCTCACATTGAGGTCTTTTATCCATTTTGAACCATTAGAATTTTTCACATTTCTTGTTCATCTTCATTTATAAATTATTATGTGGAATTCTGAAATCTCACAAAATCCTATGGAAGATTTGTATTTTTCCTTATTTCAAAAGTGTCAGTAAAATTAATTTCCTCATTTAATTCATTTGAAGTGCTCATTGCAGACTTTAAAATATCAGACCAGTTCAAAGAAGATTGCAGACCATCTCCAGGATCTGTAACTACTAGATTGTCTCCACTTCATTCACAACCTTCCGGTTGTAACTTTTAGACACCTAGGAAAGATTGCTTGCTGCTATATAAAACTGTAACTTCTGTCTGACTTTTAGGAAGTGGCTCATTGATACTCTTTATCTACAACAGTATTCTAGATCTACAATGGAACTAAGAACACACATGTTATTAATTCAGGTTTTTAAGGAGTTATAGCTCTTATTTCTACCTGAGTTTCTACTTTCTGCATCATACACAGGCTATGCCCATATTTGCATTACTCATTCAAAACTGAATGTGAAGGGGGACAAGATGGCGGGGGAATAGGAAGAGGCGCCTTTTCAGCTGGTACCCCAAAGTGAGCTGATTACCTACCAAAGAACTCCGTTCACCCATGAAATCAGCCTGAGATCAGAATTATACACGTCTGGATCTCTACAGGGGCAGAAGATGCCAGTGGGCAGGTAAAGCGGAATGGGAACTGCGGACTGCTATCGGAAGATAAACAAAAGGGGGAAGGAGCCACCAGTGGCAACCGGTGGGAAAGTAATACCCCAATATGAGCGAGAGTGCCCTGCATCTGGAGACCAGCATTAACTTGGAGACTGGTTGAAAGCACTCCACAAGAGCAAAGGATCGCGGGGGCAAATTGTGGGAATTGGGGTGGCTAGGGACAGGGGCTTAAGTCCCTGGTCCCAGACGGCCTCCCCGGCGCTGAGGCAGAGAGAGTGTGGTGGAGAAACCAGCTCCTGGTCCCTAAGCCGCCAGCGCACCCCAGAACACGTGGTTTCTGGCTCCTGTGAGGGGATGGGAGCTGCGCTGGTCTGCAGAACGCCCGCTAGCCCTACCACAAAGCTCGAGATACGCGCGCATGTCCCTCAAGCTTCCCTGAGTTACAGAGGCCCGGCCGGCGCTCCTTGACCCGGGCCATTGTTTCAAAGCCTAAGCCACAGGCGCGGGAAACTCTTCCCCTGACAGAGGCACGTAAAAGCCCAGCCTGGGGCTTATGGACCAGCGCGCCGTTATCAGTGCCCCAGACGCGCGCCCGACCCATAGCCGCCTCTGAAAAGAGGTGAGCGCAAGCCGGGCACTCCCAGCCCGGGCCGGCGGCAAAATCTCAGTGTGCGACTGCGGCTTGGAACCTCTCTGGATCCCAGACAGCCGCCACTGCCTTGGCTTTGGGTATAAGCAAAAGATCCTGCACCCCCAGGGTCTGCAACTTGGAACCTGTGCTGCCAGCGGCCAAGGGGGAATTTATTCAGCTTCTGCACCCAGACTGAGGCTTCTCTCTGAGACGGAGATCAGGGTGCGACTTGATTTCTTCTAATACTACAAAAACCATCAAAGGCGGTTAAGGTGAGAGGAAAAAAAGTGAACAAGCATAAAAACCGCCAGAGAACAAAAGCCTGAAAAAAACCAGTTTCCCCAGAGCCCACCCCCTTGAGGGGGGCGGGGGATTCAACTCAGGAAACATCATTGACTGACAACTTACGTGGCTGGCCCCTCCCCCAGAAAACAAACCAAGAAAGAAAGAAAGAAAAAGGACTACAAGAGAACCACCACTACTTCATAGGAAAACTTGTATTGTTCACTCGTTTCCACTATTCCGGTTCATATATATATATATATTTTTTTTACACATAGGTAATTTTTTTAACCTATTTACCATCACAGCGAGCTGTACAGTACATTAATTCCATAATACCTTTCTAACCTGAACTTTTTGATACATACACCCATGTTTTTCTTTTGCATTTTTATTTTTTGAATTCCTTTTTTTAAAATTTAAATTTAGTTTAGTATATTCCTTTTTATTTTTATCCTCTAATATTCATATAGAGTTAACTTCAAAGTAATCCCCTTTCCCCAATCAATACTACCCCTATAGGTAAACCAATTTTTAATCCCCTTTATCTCAGGAAAGTTGAGTCCTTTAACAAAGATATCAAGATACATCCAGGAAGAATCAAAACAACCTTCCTCGCACACACTGAGAATTTATAAGAGCTCTCCCATCTTCTTCCACCAGTGTTTCTGTGTTTTTTGTGTTTCTCCTGATAGCATATAAATTTTACACTTGTGGTTCTTTTTGACGAGGTTCTTTCTTTATTTGCATATATATATATTTTTTTCTTTCTCTTGCCATATAATTGTATCAGTCTTTTTATCTCTTTTTGTTTGTCTACTTCATAAATCTTACCTTGGGGCCCATCTGGGCTGAACCTTCTCTTTCATCTTCCCTTTCTTTCCCGTCTCTCTCTCTCCTTTTTCTTTTTCTTCTTTTCCTTTTTCTTTTCTTTTGTCTCTCGTTTGGGTGGGGAATCCTGATTGCTCAGAAGTGTTACAGGGTGCACCTTGATTGCACTGGAGTTGATATATCCAGCTACATCTGTTCAGTCTTCTCCCACCAAAATGACTAGGAGGAGGAATGCCCAACAGAAGAATAATACAGAGGATGGACCTTCTGCAACAGAGCTAACGGCTATCAACATAGACAATATGTCGGAAAGAGAATTCAGGCTAACAATTATCCAGGCAATAGCTAGGTTGGAGAAAGCCATGGATGACCAAACAGAATTGATTAGGGCCGAACTGAAAGCGACCAGACAGGATGTAAACAATGTTAGGGCAGAGATTAAAGCTACCAGGGAGGAGGTCCACAATGCTCTCAATGAGTTCCAATCTAATCTAAACTCTCTCAAAGCTAGGGTAACTGAGACAGAAGATAGAATTAGTGATCTGGAAGAGAAACAGATAGAAAGAAAGGATCAGGAGGAAGCCTGGAACAAACAGCTTAGATCCCAGGAAAGCAGAATCAGGGAAATAAATGATGCCATGAAGCATTCCAACGTCAGAATTATTGGAATCCCTGAAGGGGAGGAGAAAGAAAGAAGTCTAGAAGATATCGTGGAACAAGTCCTTCATGAAAATTTTCCGAATCTCACGAATGAAACCAGCGTTCATGTACTAGAGGCTGAACGGTCTCCACCCAAGATTATACAGTCCAAAAAAAATCACGACACCTGATAGTCAAATTGAGGAATTATAATTGTAGGTATAATCTCTTGAAAGCCGCCAGGGCAAAGAGGCTCCTTACTTACAGAGGGAAGCCCATCAGAATAACGTCAGACCTGTCCACAGAGACCTGGCAAGCCAGAAGAGGCTGGCAAGATATATTCAGGGCACTAAATGAGAAGATCATGCAGCCAAGAATACTTTATCCAGCAAGACTTACATTCAAAATGGATGGAGAGATAAAGAGTTTCCAAGAACGGCAAGGCTAAAAGACTATGGAACCACCAAGCAGACACTGCAGGAAATAATAAGGGGGGTTCTATAAAAGAGGAAAAATCCCAAGAATAGCATTGAACAGAAATATAGAGACAGTCTACAGAAAGAAAGACTTCAAAGGTAACTCGATGTCAATAAAAACGTATCTATCAATAATCACTCTCAATGTGAATGGCCTAAATGCACCCATAAAATGGCACAGGATTGCAGATTGGATAAAACGACAGGACCCATCCATGTGCTGTCTACAAGAGACCCATTTTGAACCTAAAGATACACGCAGACTGAAAGTGAAGGGGTGGAGAAGCATCTTTCATGCCAATGGGACTCAAAAGAAGGCTGGGGTAGCAATTCTCATATCAGATAAATTAGACTTCAAACTAAAGACTGTAGTCAGAGATACAGAAGGACACTACATAATCCTTAAAGGGACTATCCACCAAGATGATCTAACAATTGTAAATATCTATGCTCCCAATATGGGAGCAGCCAATTACTTAAGAAAACTGTTAATCATGATAAAGAGTCATATTGATATGAATACACTAATCGTAGGAGATCTTAACACGCCTCTTCAGAATTAGACAGATCATCGAAGCAGAAAATCAATAAAGAAACAAGAGCATTGAATGACACATTGGACCAGATGGACCTCATAGATATATACAGAACATTCCACCCTAAAACAACAGAATACTCATTCTTCTCAAGTGCACACGGAACCTTCTCCAGAATAGACCACATACTGGGTCACAAATCAGGACTCAACCGATACCAAAAGACTGAGATGATTCCCTGCATATTCTCAGATCACAATGCTTTGAAACTGGAGCTCAATCACAAGGAAAAGTTCCGAAGGAACTCAAACACCTGGAAGCTAAAGACCACCTTGCTTAAGAATGCTTGGATCAACCAGGAGATCAAAGAAGAACTGAAACAATTCATGGAAACCAATGAGAATGAGGACACTTCTGTCCAAAACCTATGGGATACAGCAAAGGCGGTCCTAAGGGGAAAATATATAGCCATCCAAGCCTCACTCAAAAAAATTTAAAAATCCAGAACACACCAGCTGTCTCTACACCTTAAAGAACTGGAGGATCAACAAAAAAATCAAACCAACTCCACACATAAGAAGGGAAATCACCAAGATTAGAGCTGAGATCAATGAGGGAGAAACCAGAGATACAGTAGAACGTATCAATGAAACTAGAAGCTGGTTTTTTGAAAGAATCAATAAGATCAATAAGCCACTGTACACACTAATCCAAAAGAAAAGAGAGAAAGCCCAAATTCATAAAATTATGAATGAAAAGGGAGAGATCACAACTAACGCCAAGGAAGTAGAAACAATCATCAGAAGTTATTACGAGCAGTTATATGCCAATAAGCTTAGCAACCTAGATGAAATGGATGCATTCCTGGAACAATATAAACTACCAACATTGAACCAGGAAGAAATCGACAACCTGAATAGACCGATATCTAATAACGAGATTGAATCAGTGATCAAAAACCTCCCAAAAAACAAGAGCCCAGGACCTGACAGATTCCCTGGGGAATTCTACCAAACCTTCAAAGAAGAAATAACACCTATTCTCCTGAAGCTGTTTCAAAACATTGAAGCAGAAGGAAAACTTCCAGACTCTTTCTATGAAGCCAGCATTACCCTGATCCCCAAACCAGGCAAGGAACCTACCAAAAAGGAGAATTTCAGACCAATATCACTGATGAATATGGATGCTAAGATTCTCAACAAGATCCTAGCCAACAGAATCCAACAGCACATTAAAAAGATTATCCACCATGACCAGGTGGGATTCATCCCTGGGCTACAAGGATGGTTCAACATTCACAAATCAATCAATGTGATACAACAAATTAATATGAGAAGATAGAAGAACCACATGGTCCTCTCAATTGATGCAGAAAAAGCATTTGACAAAATCCAACATCTGTTCCTGATTAAAACGCTTCAAAGTATAGGGATAGAGGGAACATTCCTGAATCTCATCAAATCTATCTATGAAAGACCCACAGCAAATATCATCCTCAATGGGAAAAAGCTTGCAGCCTTCCCATTGAGATCAGGAACAAGACAAGGATGCCCACTTTCACCACTCTTGTTCAACATAGTATTAGAAGTCCTAGCAACAGCAATCAGACAACAAAGAGAAATAAAAGATATCCAAATTGGCAATGAAGAAGTCAAAACTCTCTCTCTTCGCAGATGACATGATTCTTTATATGGAAAACCAAAAAGACTCCACCCCCAAACTACTAGAACTCATACAGCAATTCAGCAACGTGGCAGGATACAAAGTCAATGTGCAGAAATCAGTGGCTTTCTTATACACTAACAATGAAAATACAGAAAGGGAAATTAGAGAATCGATTCCATTTACTATAGCACCAAGAACCATAAGACACCTGGGAATAAACCTAACTAAAGAATTAAAGGATCTGTACTTGAGGAACTACAGAACACTCATGAAAGAAATTGAAGAAGACACAAAAAGATGGAAGACCATTCCATGCTCTTGGATCGGAAGAATAAACATTGTTAAAATGTCTATACTGCCTAGAGCAATCTATACTTTTAATGCCATTCCGATCAAAATTCCACCGGCATTCTTCAAAGAGCTGGAGCAAATAATCCTAAAATTTGTATGGAATCAGAAGAGACCCCGAATCACTAAGGAAATGTTGAAAAACAAAAATAAAGCTGGCGGCATCACCTTACCTGATTTCAAGCTTTACTACAAAGCTGTGATCACCAAGACAGCATGGTACTGGCATAAAAACAGACACATAGACCAGTGGAACAGAGTAGAGAGCCCAGATATGGACCCTCAACTCTATGGTTAATTAATCTTCGACAAAACAGGAAAAAATATACAGTGGAAAAAAGACAGTCTCCTCAATAAATGGTGCTGGGAAAACTGGACGGCTATATGTAGAAGAATGAAACTCGACCATTCTCTTACACCGTACACAAAGATCAACTCAAAATGGATAAAAGACCTCAACGTGAGACAGGAATCCATCAGAATCTTAGAGGAGAACATAGGCAGTAATCTCTTTGATATCAGCCACAGCAACTTCTTTCAAGTCTCCAAAGGCAAAGGAAACAAAAGCGAAAATAAACTTCTGGGACTTCATCATAATCAAAAGCTTCTGCACAGCAAAGGAAACAGTCAACAAAACAAAGAGGCAACCCACAGAATGGGTGAAGATATTTGCAAATGACAGTACAGACAAAAGGTTGATATCCAGGATCTATAATGAACTCCTCAAACTCAACCCACACGAAACAGACAAACACATCAAAAAATGGGCAGAAGATATGAACAGACACTTCTCCAATCAAGAAATACAAATGGTTATCAGACACATGAAAAAAGGCTCATCATCATTAGCCCTCAGGGAGATTCAGATTAAAACCACATTGAGAAGGGGTGTTAGAGAGGAGTAGGGAATTTGGGTAAATTGGAAGGGGAGGTGAACCATGAGAGACTATGGACTCTGAAAAACAGTCTGAGGGGTTTGAAGTGGCGGGAGGGTGGGAGGTTGGGGTGCCAGGTGGTGGGTATTATAGAGGGCACGGCTTACATGGAGCACTGGGTGTGGTGAAAAAATAATGAATATTGTTTTTCTGAAAATAAATAAATTGGAAAAAAAAACCACATTGAGACATCCCCTTACACCAGTTAGAATGGCCAAAATTAACAAAACAGGAAACAACATGTGTTGGAGAGGATGTGGAGAAAGGGGAACCCTCTTCCACTGTTGGTGGGAATGCAAGTTGGTACAGCCTCTTTGGAGAACAGTGTGGAGATTCCTCAAGAAATTAAAAATAGAGCTTCCCTATGACCCTGCAATTGCACTCCTGGGTATTTACCCCAAAGATACAGATGTCGTGAAAAGAAGGGCCAACTGTACCCCAATGTTTATAGCAGCAATGGCCACAGTCGCCAAACTATGGAAAGAACCAAGATGCCCTTCAACGGATGAATGGATAAGGAAGATGTGGTCCATATACACTATGGAGTATTATGCCTCCATCTAGAAAGGATGAATACCCAACTTTTGTAGCAACATGGACGGGACTGGAAGAGATTATGCTGAGTGAAATAAGTCAAGCAGAGAGAGTCAAATATATGGTTTCACTTATTTGTGGAGCATAACCAATAGCATGGAGGATAAGGGGCGTTAGAGAGGAGTAAGTAATGTGGGTAAATTGGAAGGGGCGGTGAACCATGAGAGACTATGGACTCTGAAAAACAATCTGAGGGGTTTGAAGTGGCAGGGGGGTGGGAGGTTGGGGTACCAGGTGGTGGGTATTATAGAGGGCATGGCTTGCATGGAGCACTGGGTGTGGTGAAAAAATAATGAACAATTTTTTTCTGAAAATAAATAAATTGAAAAAAAAAGAAAAAAATGTTTAGAAAAAGTATTGATCTAAAATTTCATGTACCCACAGACACGATATTTAATATGTTATATAATTACTTTTTGAAGAATAAAGAAATGCTTACTGAGAAAAAAAATGAACGTGAAGTTAAGGAACTCAGACTTAATGTGCAGGAGGAATTGTCTAAGTTTTCATTGTTCAAATCCATATTCTGTGTATAAAGATTTGGATCATAATACTAAAATCACTAGGGTCACTTAAAATAATAACATCTTGTTAAGGCAAAAATGAGTCTATCTGGTCATTTGAAGGGTTCAATTTCTGAAAAGGATTCTGCATTAAAGACTAAGTTTCCAATTAGCCATATGCACTCAAATGAATCCTTTTTAGAATCTTCACTCTTTTTTTAAAGAAAGACACTTTTCTATTATTTTACACGAGATAATTCTTCTTTCAGATAATCTTAGTAGAAAGCCCCCTACATGTTCAATTCAGAGGATTGTTGTAAGGATTAAATGAGATATCTATGGAAAAAATGCTGTGCACAAATCTGGGTATTTAAGGAGTACCCGACTCTGTTCCTTGTGACATCACATTCAAAAAATGCCTCACAATCTGGTCCAGGTCTGAAAACTTATCTGAGACCAGGGAAGAGTTCTAGCTCCTTGATTTTCTTAGCTGGCAACACCACGCATAACTCCCTTGGAGTTTGAAGGCTCTAAAAAGCGCTACTTCCAAGACTTTTTTTCTCTTTGTCATTCTGACTTCCAAAAACTAAAATGCTTCTTCTTTATTATTTAGTATTTTTAAATCAAAATTTTACCTGAATGAAAACAGGGTTACATTAGTTTATAACCCAACCCAAGAGTGCTAGGACTCTTTTTAAAAAGAAGAAATACATTGTATCCTATTACTCTCCACTTTCTAGAGATGCACTGTCCATCATGGTATGTGCCTATATGGATAGATATTCAGGAAATAATAAAATCCTCCCTCTGTCTATCAGTGATGCTATGGACATACTAAGATCACAGTGGATATTCCTGTTATTCAGCATAATATCTTTCTGTACCTGAAATTCTTAGTTCCATTAATATAGCACCTGTTTTTCCCATAAATCAAGTACTTGTGCCAGACACATTATCTAATTTAATCTCTCCTTAAACCAAGCTCTTTTGTAGGAACATGATACATTATCATGGAGTTATAGACCTCTAGAGATGGGCAGGACCTATAAAAATTTCAATTTTTATAGTTAGTGGAGAAATTCCCTCATGACTTCTCTGACAGAAACTGTTCCTAAGTGGAATCATGCTTTCGTGACACTCACACCTCTCAAAGTACCTTTTTCATCTTTGTATGGTTCTTCTGCTTTTTAACATTCATAAAATGAAACGTTCAAACATCCAATAAAGTTGGAATGATAGTACATTGATAAACCCTATACTAGATAAACATTACAATGAACAGTTGTAAATATTTGTGAAGTATTATATTTTTATTGTATTTTATGTTGTTGAACTGTCAGAAAAATCTTATAATCTCATAATCAAAGATAAGAAAATTCAAGGTAATTTGCTAATATTATCTAATACACAGTCCATATTCAAATTTTTCAGCTGTTTCAAAAATGACTTATGACTTTCATTAAAACCAGAAAACTATCTACATTAATGCATTACATTTTGTTAATATATCTCTTTAATTGATAAAGTCCTCTCCTTTTTCCTTTTCACTTTTTCTTCCTTTTTAAATTGGTGTTATTGAGGTATAATTGACAAATGAAATTATATATATTTAAAGTGTACACTGTCACACTGTGTCACACTGTATAATGATTACCACAATCAAGTTAACAACACATCCATCATCTCACTTCACATATTTTGTGTGTGTGTGTGTGTATGTGGTGTGAGAATGCTTAAGATTTCAAGTGTATAATACAGTTTTATTATGTATAGTAACCATGCTGTACATTAAACCCTCAACTTAGTCTGAAACTTTATGTCCCTTGACCAACTAACAATTATCCCCTCTCCCCTGTCCAGTCCCTGGGAACCAATATTCAACACTTTGCTCCTGAGCTTGACATATATATGTCTAAAAATATATAACATTTATATATATGAAATATATAAAACAATATATAAATATACAAATATTTATATATCATTAATAATCATATTATTATAATTATATTTATATATTTTATATATTAAATATATATTCATATAATCATATATAATCATAAAAATAATTATTAATAACCATGCATGACCTATTATATATAGTATATTATATAAAACATAATACATTTATATAAATATATAAATAAAATATAAATTGTATATAAATTATATATAACATAAAATAAAATATAAATGTAAATATATATTGCACATATAACTGGTTTATTTCATTTAGAGTAATGCTATCCAATTTCTTAAGGCTGATTAATATTTCTTTGTACATATTAGTATTTTTTGTTTATTATATATTATGATTATTTATAATCATATGCAATATAATGCTATATTACATGTTATATATAATTATATAATATTTATTTGTGTATATCCCCATATATGTCACAATATTTATCTCATTCTTTATTTGTTCATCCAGACACCTAGCTGTCTTACGTATCCTGGCTATTGTGAATCATGCTTCAATAATCATGAGAGTGAAGATATCTCTTTGAGATATTGATTTTATTTTCTTCAGATATAGACCCAGAAGTGGGATGGCTACCTCATATTGTAGTTCTATTTAATTTTTGAAGAACCTCCAAATGTTTTCCATAATGGTTGAACCAATTTGCATTTCTACCAGTAGTGAACAAGGGTTCCCATTTCTCTCCATGCTTCCCAACACTTGTCATTTCTAGCCTTTTTGATAATAAGGCTAGAAAATAGTGAGGTAATAGCTCATTGTGGTTTTGATTTGTATTTCCTTGATGACCAGTGATTTGAGCCTCTTTTCTTGTGCTGTTGGCCACCTGGATGTCTTTCTTGAAAACATGTTATTTAGATCCTCTGCCCTTTTTAAATTGGATTATTATTATTAATAATTACTTTTGCTACAGATTGGATGAGTTCCTTACATATTTTAGATATTGATCCCTTATCAAACATATGGCTTGCAAATATTTTCTTCCATTCTATAGGTTATTTTTTCATTCTGTTGATGATTTCCATTGTTGCGAAGAAGGTTTTTAGTGTGTTGTATTTCCTCTGTTGGTTTTGGTTTTGTTGCCAGTGCTTTCAGTGTCATATCCAAAAAATCATTCAAAAGACCAATGTCAAAGTACTTTTCCACTGTTTATTTCTAGATATTTTATGGTTTCAGGTGTAAGATAGAAGTCCACGTTCATTCATTTGCATATGGATATTCAGTTTTTCCAATACTCTGTATTGAAAAGACTTTCCCTTCCCCATTATGTTCTTGATACTCTTGTCGAACACTAGTGACTGTATGTGCATGGATTCATTTCTGAGGTCTTTAATATGTTCCATTGATCTATATGTCTCTTTTTATACCAGTACCATATTGTTTTGATTAGCCTAATTTTATAATGCAGTTTTCTAAATACAGAGATTTCTTCATTTATTTGTTTTCTTCAGTTTCTTCATCAATGTCTTACACTTTTTAATGTATGTATCTTTAACCTCTTTGGTTAAATACATCTCTAAGTATTTTATCATTTTTGATGTTATTGTAAATAGGATTGTCTTCTTATTCTTTGTCACATAGTTTGTTTTTTGTGTATAGAAAAAAAACTAATTTTTGAATCCTACAACTTTAGCGATTTCATTTATTGGTTTTAAAAGGTTTTGTTTTTGAGGAGTTGGGGCACCTGGGTGGCTCAGTTGATTGAGCATCTGCCTTTTTTTTTTCCCAATTTATTTATTTTCAGAAAAACAGTATTCATTATTTTTTCACCACACCCAGAGCTCCATGCAAGCTGTGCCCTCTATAATACCCACCACCTGGTACCCCAACCTCCCACCCCCCCGCCACTTCAAACCACTCAGACTGTTTTTCAGAGTCCATAGTCTCTCATGGTTCACCTCCCCTTCCAATTTACCCAAATACCCTACTCCTCTCTAACGCCCCTTGTCCTCCATGCTATTGGTTATGCTCCACAAATGAGTGAAACCATATGATAATTGACTCTCTCTGCTTGACTGATTTCACTCAGCATAATCTCTTCCAGTCCCGTCCATGTTGCTACAAAAGTTGGGTATTCATCCTTTCTGATGGAGGCATAATACTCCATAGTGTATATGGACCACATCTTCCTTATCCATTCATCTGTTGAAGAGCATCTTGGTTCTTTCCATAGTTTGGCGACTGTGGCCATTGCTGCTATAAACATTGGGGTACAGATGGCCCTTCTTTTCACGACATCTGTATCTTTGGGGTAAATACCCAGGAGTGCAATTGCAGGGTCATAGGGAAGCTCTATTTTTAATTTCTTGAGGAATCTCCACACTGTTCTCCAAAGAGGCTGCACCAACTTGCATTCCCACCAACAGTGGAAGAGGGTTCCCCTTTCTCCACATCCTCTCCAACACATGTTGTTTCCTGTTTTGTTAATTTTGGCCATTCTAACTGGTGTAAGGTGATATCTCAATGTGGTTTTAATTTGAATCTCCCTGAGGGCTAATGATGATGAGCATCTGCCTTTGACTCAGGTTGTGATCCCAGGACCCTCTCCACTCTGCTGGTGCACAGGAGGTCTCCCTTACTCTCTCTCAAATGAGTGAGTAAAGTCTTTAAAATTTTTTTCTTTAAATTTTTATTTATTTGACACAGAAAGAGACAGTGAGAGAGGGAATACAAGCAGGGGGAGAAGGAGAGGGAGAAGCAATCTTCCTGCCAAGCAGGGAGCCCGATGCCAGGCTGGATGTGGGGCTGGAACCCAGGCTGGACCCTGGGATCATGACCTAAGCCAAAGGCTTATGCTTAACAACTGAGCCTCCGAGGCACCCCAACACTTAGAAAGTTTTAAGCAAGATTTGCCAGATCATAGCCCGTTGGATTCCAAGCTTGTTTTGACATATTTCTAGTAACCCCGTCTTCTACTCCTCTAAGTGTAACTCAAACCTATTGGATAGTGCTTGCTGAAACTCCTTGTCTGGTATCACCCCGCTCCTGTCTTTATCAACTCTCTGGAAAACATTCCACAAGAAGCTCTGTTGGGGCAGCCCCGTGCCTGGAGCTAGGCCTGCTCCAGCTGGGCGTTGGGAATAGGTGGCCATGGGCTCAGGCACTCTGCTGGGCTGAGGGCTCCTTGGGGAGGCCCAGGGCTAAAAAAAAACCTGTGTGTAGTGCTTGCTTCGGCAGCACATATACTAAAAAAAAAAAAAAAAAAAAAAAAAAAAAGCAAAAAAACCTGTGTGTGTGTGTGTGTGTGTGTGTGTGTGTAGCCTTTAGGATTTTCTGTATACAGTATTACACCAACTACAGAGACAATTACATTTCTTCTTTTCTAATACGGATATTTGGTTCCTTTCCCCTTGCTAAATTGTTTTGGCTAGGGCTTCCAGTACTATGTAGATAGAAGTGGCAAGAGTGAAACATCCTGTCTTGTTCCTAATCCTAGAGGGAATGTTTTCAGGTTTACACTATTAAGTATGATGTTAGATGGGGGGTTGTTGTATATGGACTTTATTGTATTGAGGGATGTTCCTTCTACACCTAATGTGTTGAGAGTTTTTATCATGAATGGATGCTGAAATTTGTCACATGTTTTTTTTTCTGTATCTATTGAGATGATCATGTATTTTTAGCTTTCATTCTCTTAATATGGTATATTTTTCATTGATTTGCATATCCTGAAAGCCTTGCAACCCTTGGTTATATCCCACTTGATCATAGCATATAATTCTTTCAATCTACTGTTGAGTTTTGTTTACCAGTACTTAGTTTTGAGAATTTTTGCATTTATGTTCATCAGGAATTATTGGTCTACAATTTTATTTCCTTGTAGTGTCCTTGTCTGGCTTTGGTCTCAAGAGTAGCACTGGCTTTGTAAAGTGAGTTTGAGAAGATTCTCTACTCAATTTTTTTGAAGTGTTTGAGAAAGATTGGCAATAATTATTCATTAAATGCTTGGTAGAATTCATCAGTGAAGCCATCTGGTCTCTTTAAAAGAATTTGATTACTGATTCCATTTTTTAATTTATTATAGGTCTATTCAGAGTTGCATTCATGCTTCAGTCTTAGTTGGTTATATGTTTCTAAGGATTTATCTGTTTCTTCTATGTTGTCCAGTTTATTGACATATCATTGCTCATGGTAGCTTTTTATACTCTATCATATTTTTGTGGTATCAGTTGTAATGTCTCCAATTTCATTTATAATTTTATATATTTGAATCCTTTCCCTTTTGTTTCTTAGTATATGAAAGATGTGTCAATTTTATCTGTTTAAAAAATAGCCCTTAGTTTCAGTGATCTTTGTTATTGTCTTTTTTGGGTTTCTATTTCTTTTATTTCCACTTGGATCTTTGTTATTTACTTCCTTTATTATTTACTTTGTCTTTTACTTTATTAACTTTGAGCTTCATCTATTCTTTTTCTAGTTCCTTGAGGTGTAAAGTTAGGCTGTTTACTTGAGATCCTTCTTATTCCTCGATGTAGGCATTTATCACTATAAATCTCCCTTTTAGAAGTGTGTTTGTTGCATTCCATAAATTTTGGCATGCTGTCTTTCCATTTTTTTTTATTTTAGTGGAATTTTTTTATTTTTATTTTAAAAAATTTTTCTGTGTTACATTTATGTATCATGGGATTTGTTTTGTCAAATTTTTTCCAATTTATTTATTTTCAGAAAAACATTATTCATTATTTTTTTCACCACACCCAGTGCTCCATGCAAGCCGTGCCCTCTATAATACCCACCATCTGGTACCCCAACCTCCCACCCCCCCCGCCACTTCAAACCCCTCAGATTGTTTTTCAGAGTCCATAGTCTCTCATGGTTCACCTCCCCTTCCAATTTACCCAAATTCCCTACTCCTCTCTAACGCCCCTTGTCTTTCCATTTTTATTTGTCTCCAGGAACTTTTTCATTTCTCTTTTGATTTCTTTTCTAACCCATTGGTTGTTTAAGACTATATTGTTTAATTTGCCTGTATTTGTAAATTTCTCAGCTTTCCTCCTTTTATTGAGATTTTTATCTTATACAGTTGTGGTTGGAAAAGATACTGGGATATGATTTAAATCTTAAATCAGCTAAGACTTGGTTTGTGGCTTAATATAGAATGGATCCTGGAGAATATTCCACTAGTACTTCATCTTCTATGTCTCTTATTACAGGTTTTGACTTAAAGTCTACTTTGCCTGATGTAAGTATAGCAACCTCTGCTCTCTTATGGCTTCCATTTGCATGGGATATCTATTTTTACCCATTCACTTTCGGTTTGTGTTGTCCTTAGAGCTGAAACAAGTCTCTTGTAGGCTGCATAGAGTTGGATCATGACATCCATTTAACCACTCTATATCAGTTGATTGGAGATTTGTTCCATTTCTGTTTAAATAATTATTGATAGGCAAGCAATTGCTGTTGCTATTTTGTTCGTTGTTTTCTGGGTGATTTGTAGTTTTTTTTTTTTAATTTTTAAAATTTCTTTTCAGTGTTCCAGAATTCATTGTTTATGCACCACACCTAGGGCTCCATGTAATCCGTGCCCTCCACAATACCCATCACCAGGCTCGCCCATTCCCCCACTCCCTACCCCTCCAAAACCCTCAGTTTGTTTTTCAAGTTCACAGTCTCTCATGGTTCATCTCCCCCTCCAATTTCCCCCAACTTCCTTCTCCTCTCCATCTCCCCATGTCCTCTGTGTTATTTCTTATGAGGTTTTTTTGTTCCTTTCTTTCTTGCTATTGTCTTTTTGATTTGCTGTAGTGATGTGCTTGAAGCTTTTCTCTCTTTTTTTAGATTTTTTTCCCTTAAACTATGGTTAAGTGATTGACATATCATGATTATACTAATTGAGTATTCTGAATATGACTATACACTTCCTTTTATCAATTAGTTTTATACTTTATGTTTTCATGTAGCTACTTAGCATCCTCTCATTTCAGCTTGAAGTACTTCTCTTAACATTTCTTATACAGAGGGTCTAGTGGTGATAAATCTCTCCACTTTTATTTATCTCAGAAAATCTTTTTCTCTCCTTCATTTATGAAGGATAGCTTTGCCAAATAAGTATACTTGGTTGGCAGTTTTTTCTCTCAATACTTTAAATATATCATTTCATTCTTTCTTTTTTTTTTTTTCCCAATTTATTTATTTTCAGAAAAACAGTATTCATTATTTTTTCACCACACCCAGTGCTCCATGCAAGCTGTGCCCTCTATAATACCCACCACCTGGTACCCCAACCTCCCACCCCCCCGCCACTTCAAACCCCTCAGACTGTTTTTCAGAGTCCATAGTCTCTCATGGTTCACCTCTTGTCCTGCAAGATTTCTGCTGTGAAATCCACTTAGAGCCTTATTGGAGTTTTCTTCTATTCTCTTCTGCTTCCAGAAATCTTTTTATCTTTGATTTTTGACAGTTTGATTATATGGTGTCTCAGTGAAATCTTTTTGTGTTGAATCTGTATAGGGAACTATTAGCTTCACATACCCAGGTATCCTTATCTCTACCCAGATTTGGGAAGTTTTCAACATTTTTATAAAATACACTTTCTGTCCCTGTATCTTTCTCTTCTTCTGGGACCCTAAAATACAAATATTATTTCCCTTAGTAGTGTCCTATAATTCACATAAGCTTTCTTCTTCCCTTTTTTCTTCTTTCTCCCTCCAATTAGATACTTTCAGATGACATATCTTAGAGTCTACAAATTCTTTCTTTTACTTGATCAAGTCCTATGCTGATGTTTTATATGGCATTTTTTTATTCATTGTATTCTTTAGCTCCCTGTTTTCTATTTTTTATTTCTTTCTGTTTGACTTCTTTAGTTATGTATTGTTTTTCTGATTTCATTGAATTGTCAATCTATGTTCTCTTGTAGCTCACCGAGGTTCCTCAAAACAATTATTTTGAATTCTTTTAGGAAATTCATAGATCTCCATTTCTTTGAAGTCAGTTACTGGAAAATTATTGTATTCTTTTGGTGATGTCATGTCTTTGATTTCTGTGTGCTCTTTGAAGTTTTGCATTATTGTCTTTGCATTCAAGGAAACAGTAACCTCTTCTAGTCTTAACTGAGTGACTTTGAGATAAAACTTCACAAATCAGTTCAGCTAAGGATTTTGAGGCGTTCTCATATCTTTTCTATGGATCCCACTCTAGACTTCTTCCCTCCTGGGAAATTCTTGAGATCATATGCCTTCCCATAATCCCACAAAACTATGTTAATTTTTAAGATCCTTCTATTTGTTTCCCCCAAGATAGTGTCTTGGAATGCTCAAGTTTGTAAGCCTTCTTCCAATTCCGTAGAGTTGATCTGGCTTTCTGGACTTGCTTGCTAGGTGTCTGCAATTGGCTTCCACTTACCATTCACAGTGAGTATGTGCTGGTTGGCTGGACATGGTAGGGAGAAGTATGTGCCTGGGATGAAGTGTGCAAAGTGTTGGTGGTTCCTGTGGGAAAGTTGGGAGGTTCTGCAGGTGAGGTGTTCCCAGTGGCTCATGGGTGGTCTTCCTGATGCACTCCACAAATTAGGGAGTTAATTGTTAATAGGAAGAGCTGAGGAAGCTGTTAGTAGCAGTCTTTGATGAGTTTCAAGCTTGGCTCTTGTGCTTACAGGCTCTCAACCCCTCAGCCTTGGATATCACCTCAATAATCTAGGTGAGGCAAGAAAAAATGGTCTTCTTGGGAAGCATCTTGTATAACCCATCAGTCACTCAGAGAAAGTGTTCTTATTTTCTCTGTGGGAGAAATCACTGACTGAAGACGCCTCTCCTGCCATTGAGCTGTCTGCTTTGGGGAAGGGGTGATGTGGGTAAAGTGAGAGTTTTCCCTCTTACCATGCTCAGTGTATCTATTCTCAGGGAGTTTTTTTGCTTCAACAGTGTGCTAGAATTTCTCTGCTGGTCATTCTATTACAAAGGTATTATTATCCATGGGTGTTATCAAAATTGATGATCTGTCAGGAGATTAAAGCAGAGAACTACTACTATTCTGTCATCCTGCTGATATTATTTTTTCTCTTCTTTCTATTTTTTTAAGATTTATTTACTTATGAGAGAGAAAGAAAGAGCGGAGAGGGGCAAAGGTAGAGGGGAAAGAAAATCTCAAGCAGACTCCATGCTGAGTGCAGAACTGCATGTGGGGCTCTATCCCACAACCCTGGGATCATGACCTGAGTCAAAACTTAGTCAGCCACTTAACCACCTGTGCCATTCAGGTGTCCTTATCCCCCCCCTTTTTTTTAAATGAGCCTGATTTATTGAAGAAATTAAGCTTATTGAATATTCTATATTCTGGATTTATATAGTTGACTGTTCTATTTTGTTCTATTTTCCACATTTTGTGAAGCTATAAAATCAAATTTAAAAACTTGTACAGACTTAGACTAAAGGCTTTTGGCAATAATATAGCTTCCATATATTTCATACCACATCCCATCAGGAAGTGGATAACATTAAAGAGTCTCTGTTAGTCAAGCTAATTTGATCACATAGCTTAGTGTAACAGCCTGCATGCTCTGTCATAAAGGTACATTTTTCCTCTTTCTAATTAGCAAGTACTCTATAGGGTGATATTATGAAACTAGAAATATGTTGCTCCTTACCACTTTTCCTCTAGTGCTTTTAGCATTTCTTTTTTTTTCCCAATTTATTTATTTTCAGAAAAACAGTATTCATTATTTTTTCACCACACCCTGTGCTCCATGCAAGCTGTGCCCTCTATAATACCCAACACCTGGTACCCCAAGTTCCACCGCCCCACCACTTCAACCCCTCAGACTGTTTTTCGGAGTCCATAGTCTCTCATGGTTCACCTCACCTTCCAATTTACCCAAATACCCTACTCCTCTCTAACGCCCCTTGTCCTCCATGCTATTGGTTATGCTCCACAAATGAGTGAAACCATATGATAATTGACTCTCTCTGCTTGACTGATTTCACTCAGCATCATCTCTTCCAGTCCCGTCCATGTTGCTACAAAAGTTGGGTATTCATCCTTTCTGTTGGAGGCATAATACTCCATAGTGTATATGGACCACATCTTCCTTATCCATTCATCTGTTGAAGGGCATCTTGGTTCTTTCCATAGTTTGGCGACCGTGGCCATTGCTGCTATAAACATTGGGGTACAGATGGCCCTTCTTTTCACGACATCTGTGTCTTTGGGGTAAATACCCAGGAGTGCAATTGCAGGGTCATAGGGAAGCTCTATTTTTAATTTCTTAAGGAATCTCCACACTGTTCTCCAAAGAGGCTGTACCAACTTGCATTCCCACCAACAGTGGAAGAGGGTTCCCCTTTCTTCACATCCTCTCCAACACATGTTGTTTCCTGTTTTGTTAATTTTGGCCATTCTAACTGGTGTAAGGTGATATCTCAATGTGGTTTTAATTTGAATCTCCCTGAGGGCTAATGATGATGAGCATTTTTTCATGTGTCTGATAGCCATTTGTATTTCTTGATTGGAGAAGTGTCTGTTCATATCTTCTGCCCATTTTTTGATGTGTTTGTCTGTTTCATGTGGGTTGAGTTTGAGGAGTTCATTATAGATCCTGGATATCAACCTTTTGTCTGTACTGTCATTTGCAAATATCTTCTCCCATTCCGTGGGTTGCCTCTTTGTTTTTTTGACTGTTTCCTTTACTGTGCAGAAGCTTTTGATTTTGATGAAGTCCCAGAAGTTTATTTTCGCTTTTGTTTCCTTTGCCTTTGGAGACGTATCTTGAAAGAAGTTGCTGTAGCTGATATCGAAGAGATTACTGCCTATGTTCTCCTCTAAGATTCTGATGGATTCCTGTCTCACGTTGAGGTCTTTTATCCATTTTGAGTTGATCTTTGTGTACGGTGTAAGAGAATGGTCGAGTTTCATTCTTCTACATATAGCTGTCCAGTTTTCCCAGCACCATTTATTGAAGAGACTGTCTTTTTTCCACTGTATATTTTTTCCTGTTTTGTCAAAGATTAATTGACCATAGAGTTGAGGGTCCATATCTGGGCTCTCTACTCTGTTCCACTGGTCTATGTGTCTGTTTTTATGCCAGTACCATGCTGTCTTGGTGATCACAGCTTTGTAATAAAGCTTGAAATCAGGTAAGGTAATGCCGCCAGCTTTATTTTTGTTTTTCAACATTTCCTTAGTGATTCGGGGTCTCTTCTGATTCCATACAAATTTTAGGATTATTTGCTCCAGCTCTTTGAAGAATGCTGGTGGAATTTTGATCGGAATGGCATTAAAAGTATAGATTGCTCTAGGCAGTATAGACATTTTAACAATGTTTGTTCTTCCAATCCAAGAGCATGGAATGGTCTTCCATCTTTTTGTGTCTTCTTCAATTTCTTTCATGAGTGTTCTATAGTTCCTCAAGTATAGATCCTTTACCTCTTTAGTTAGGTTTATTCCCAGCTATAGTAAATGGAATCGATTCTCTAATTTCCCTTTCTGTATTTTCATTGTTAGTATAAGAAAGCCACTGATTTCTGCACATTGACTTTGTATCCTGCCACGTTGCTGAATTGCCGTATGAGTTCTAGTAGTTTGGGGGTGGAGTCTTTTTGGTTTTCCATACAAAGAATCATGTCATCTGCGAAGAGAGAGAGTTTGACTTCTTCACTATCAGACAACAGAGAGAAATAAAAGGTATCCAAATTGGTAATGAAGAAGCTTTTAGCATTTCTTGATGAATTCCTTATCTCAATCACTTATTTTACTGAAGTTTAAAAATGGTGATTTTTTAAATTTGTTGATTTGCTCTTTCTCTCTCTCTCTCATTCTCTCTCCCTTTCCCCACCCCTCCCAGAATGACGACTGAAATCTGTCTATTAAAATATCAACTACCAAAATTGTTCAGCTCTATGCTTCCCCCACCTCAAGATTAGATACCCTGTACCCTAACATGATGAGAAGGTTATTCATCCCCATAAATGAGCATGGCTTTGTTCCCAGAGACCCTGGTTATGTTCTTGTCATCCTCAAATTTTAGTGGTAAACTTGGGAGCCAGAACATGGTAAATTTATATATTTTCTAAATTTTTAGTGTGAGATAATGATAGGTTCACATAAAGTCTAAAAAAATTATAGGGATCCCATTTGCCCTTCACCTCATTCCCCAATAATGGTAACTTCATGCATAACTGCAGTTACAATATCATAAGCAAGAGGTTGACATTGATGCAATTCATTGACCTTATTCTGATTTCACCTATTTATGTGCACTTATTGGTATGTGTGTAGACATTAGTCCTATGCAGTTTTACCTTATTTATAGATTCATGTGACTACCACCACAATCAAGATACAAAACAAATCCATTAAAAGAATTTTTTACTAGTCTTTGCAGCCACAGCCTTCTCCCTCTGTCACTAACCCATGGCAACCAGTAATCTGTTCTGTATCTCTACATTTTTGTCATTATTTTAAAGATTTCATTTATTTTTTTGACAGATAGAAAGAGAATGCACGAACAGGGAGAACAGGAAGCAGAGGGAGAGGGACAGGGAGAAGTGGGCTCTCCACGCAGCAGAGAACCCAATGCAGGCCTCAATCCCAGGACCCTGGAATCATGACCTGAGCCAAAGGCAAATGCTGAACTGATTGAGCCACCCAGGAGACCCCATTTTTGTCATTTTAATAATGTTATATTAGTAGGATCACACACTATATAAATTTTTGTATATAGTACATAAAAGCACAAAACACACAGTATATAATAACTCATGGTTTCTTTTTTCACTCAGCATAATCTTCTTGGGAGTTATCCAACTTTTTTAGTATGAAAATAGTTTGTTCCTATTTGTTGATGTGATAATTCCATGGTATAGGTGTACCATAATTTAATCATTCAACTAGTGAGGGATATTTTAGTCATTTCCAGTTCTTGTGATTACTGATTAAGCTAATATAAACATTCATATACACGTTTTTGTGTGACCAAAACTTTTTCTCTGGAAGAAGTGTCCAAGAATATAATTGCTGAGTTCTATAATAATTACATTGTATTTTGTAAAAAGTTGCCATAGTCTTTCCAGAGTGACTATGCTGCTGTACCATTTCACATTTCCATCAATAAACTATGAATGATTCCAGCTACTCTGCATTATTGCCAGAATTTGATGTTTTCACTTTTTTGCTTCTGTTGTTTCTGTTTTTGGCCATTATGATAGGTGTTTATGGATGTTTCATTGTGATTTTCATGTTCATTTATGTTTCTCTCATGTTTAATGATGACATCATTCCAGGTGCTTATTTGTCATCTGGATACCCTCTTCAGTAAAATATCTTTTGCTCATTTTTTTCACTAGATTGTTTTTTTACTGTTGAGGTTTGAGGATTCTTTTTATATTATAGATATGTCATTTGTTGGATATATGGGCTGCATATATTTTCTCCTAGTTGTTTATCCACTTCACATGGTCTTTCACAGGGCAATATTTTTGATAAGGTCCAATTTTTCTTTTTATAGAACATGCTTTTGGTGCCAAGTCTAAAATATTTTTGCTTAGCTATATGTCCTGATTTTCTCTTGTGTCTTTTTAAAAAATTATATTTTGCACACATGTCAACAATCCACTTTGAGTTAGTTTTTGTGTTAGTCATAAAGTTTGTCATTTTTTTTCTTTTTTTCCCCAATTTATTTATTTTTAGAAAAACAGTATTCATTATTTTTTTCACCACACCCAGTGCTCCATGCAAGCCATGCCCCCTATAATATCCACCACCTGGTACCCCAACCTCCCACCCCCCCCGCCACTTCAAACCCCTCAGATTGTTTTTCAGAGTTCATAGTCTCTCATGGTTCAAACTCTGTTTTGCTATGGATGTCCAAGTGCTCCAGCCCCAGTTGTAAAAAGGCTACCCCTTGCTCCACTGAACTGCTTGAAAAACTTTGACAAAACTCAGTTGGGCTTTGTGTCTCTTTTGGGGTATCTATTTTATTCTATTGATCTATATGGATAACCCTCTGTCAAAAGCATACTGTCTTAATGTAGGTATATAATATATTATGTCACATATATATCCCCTGATATTTGTCCCTGACTCCTGGCACAGAGTGCCTAAAATCCTTGCAATTTCCTGACTGATAGCAGTGTCTTTTGTTATTTATAACGAGTCTCTTTCAACCATACCTGAGACCCAAGTTTACATTAATGAGATGACTTTTGGTGGGTGTGTGCAGTACTAGTAGCTTCTGGGTAAGAGTTGATTAGCAGAGCAAACAAACACTTGATTAGAGGGTTAGAAGGAGTAGCCCTACCCCTTGACCTCTGAGGAGGGGTGAGTGCCTGAGATTGAGCTCAATTCCCAATGGCCAGTTATTTCATCAATCATACCTACAGAAAGAAACTTTAATAAAAATTCTTGAATAGCAAGATTTGAGAAAGATCAGGATTGGTGAACAAGTCAATATGCTGGGAGAGTGGGTGCACCTAGAGAGGATAGAGAAGCTCTATGCTGACGTCTACCTCCCCATACTTTGTCCTGTGCATTTCTTCCACCTGACTATTCTGATTTCATCCTTTATAAATTATATATTCAAATACAAACAGATTTATGGAAAGTTTGAACAACTTAATAATTTTGGAGAATATTGGCTTTTCTGATATACTTTTTAAAAATAATACTATTTCATGAAGAAATATCAAATCCATTTTCCACCATCTTAGTTCTTTCTTTTTTTTTTCTTGGTATAGTTTTTATTCTTCACAAAGTTCTCAGTGATGTATGGAGACAACAGCAAGCTCTTAATTTTTTTTTAATTTTTTATTTTTTCAGCGTAACAGTATTCAGTGTTTGTGCACCACACCCAGTGCTCCATGAATCCGTGCCCTCTCCAATACCCACCACCTGGATCGCCCAACCTCCCACCCCCCGCCCCTTCAAAACCCTCAGATTGTTTTTCAGAGTCCATCATCTCTCATGGTTCACCTCCCCTTCCAGTTTCCCTCAACTCCCTTCTGCTCTCCATCTACCCTTGTCCTCCATGCTATTTGTTATGCTCCACAAATAAGTGAAACCATATGATAATTGACTTTCTCTGCTTGACTTATTTCACTCAGCATAATCTCTTCCAGTCCTGTTCATGTTGCTACAAAAGTTGTGTATTCATCCTTTCTGATGGAGGCATAATACTCCATAGTGTATATGGACCACATCTTCCTTATCCATTCGTCCGTTGAAGGGCATCTTGGTTCTTTCCACAGTTTGGCGACCGTAGCCATTTTTGCTATAAACATTGGGGTACAGATGGCCCTTCTTTTCACTACATCTGATTCTTTGGGGTAAATACCCAGTAGTGCAATAACAGGGTCATAGGGAAGTTCTATTTTTAATTTCTTGAGGAATCTCCACACTCTTCTCCAAAGAGGCTGCACCAACTTGCATTTCCACCAACAGTGGAAGAGGGTTCCCCTTTCTCCACATCCCCTCCAACAAATGTTGTTTCCTGTCTTGCTAATTTTGGCCATTCTAACTGGTGTAAGGTGATATCTCAATGTAGTTTAAATTTGAATCTCCCTGAGGGCTAGTGATGATGAACATTTTTTCATGTGTCTTATAGCTATTTGTATGTCTTGATTGGAGAAGTGTCTGTCCATATCTTCTGCCCATTTTTTTTACATGGTTGTCTGTTTTGTGTGTGTGTTGAGTTTGAGGAGTTCTTTATAGATCCTGGATATCAACCTTTTGTCTGTACTGTCATTTGCAAATATCTTCTCCCATTCCGTGGGTTGCCTCTTTGTTTTCTTGGCTGTTTCCTTTGCTGTGCAGAAGCTTTTGATCTTGATGAAGTCCCAAAAGTTCATCTTTGCTTCAGTTTCCTTTGCCTTTGGAGACATATCTTGAAAGAAGTTGCTGTGGCTGATATTGAAGAGGTTACTTCCTATGTTCTCCTCTAGGATTCTGATAGATTCCTGTCCCACGTTGAGATCTTTTATCCATTTTGAATTTATCTTTGTATATGGTGTAAGAGAATGGTCGAGTTTCATTCTTCTGCATGTAGCTGTCCAGTTTTCCCAGCACCATTTATTGAAGAGACTTTCGTTTTTCCACTGTATATTTTTGCCTGTTTTGTCGAAGATTGATTGGTCATAGAGTTGAGGGTCCATATCTGGGCTCTCTACTCTGTTCCACTGGTCTATGTGTCTGTTTTTATGCCAGTACCATGCTGTCTTGGTGATCACAGCTTTGTAGTAAAGCTTGAAATCAGTTAACGTGATGCCCCCAGTTTTATTTTTGTTTTTCAACATTTCCTTAGTGATTCAGGGTCTCTTCTGATTCCATACAAATTTTTGGATTATTTGCTCCAGCTCTTTGAAAAATACCGGTGGAATTTTGATCGGAATGGCATTAAAAGTATAGATTGCTCTAGGTAGTATAGACATTTTAACAATGTTTATTCTTCCGATCCAAGAGCATGGAATGGTCTTCCATCTTTTTATGTCTTCTTCAACTTCTTTCATGAGTGTTCTATAGTTCCTTGAGTACAGATCCTTTACCTATTTGGTTAGGTTTATTCCCAGGTATCTTATGGTTCTTGGTGCTATAGTAAATGGAATAGATTCTCTAATTTCCCTTTCTGTATTTTCTTGTATATTTTCTTTCTGTATTTTCTTGTATTTTCATTGTTAATGTATTAGAAAGCCACTGATTTCTGTACGTTGATTTTGTATCCTGCCACATTAATGAATTGCTGTATGAGTTCTAGTAGTTTGGGGGTAGAGTCTTTTGGGTTTTCCATATAAAGAATCATGTCATCTGTGAAGAGAGAGAGTTTGACTTCTTCATTGCCAATTTGGATACCTTTTATTTCTCTTTGTTGTCTGATTGCTGTTGCTAGGACTTCTAATACTATGTTGAACAAGAGTGGTGAGAGTGGGCATCCTTGTCTTGTTCCTGATCTCAACGGGAAGGCTGCAAGCTTTTTCCCGTTGAGGATGATATTTGCTGTGGGTCTTTCATAGATAGATTTGATGAGGTTCAGGAATGTTCCCTCTATCCCTATACTTTGAAGTGTTTTAATCAGGAATGGGTGCTGGATTTTGTCAAATGCTTTTTTGAATCAATTGAGAGGACCATGTGGTTCTTCTTTCTTCTATTATTGATTTATTCTATCACATTGATTGATTTGCGAATGTTGAACCATCCTTGTAGCCTAAGGATGAATCCCACCTGGTCATGGTGGATAATCTTTTTAATATCCTGTTCGATCCTGTTTGCTAGGATCTTGTTGAGAATCTTAGCATCCTTATTCATCAGTGATATTAGTCTGATTCTCCTTTCTGGTAGGGTCTTTGCCTGGTTTGGGGATTAGGGTAATGCTGACTTCATAGAGTTGGAAGTTTTCCTTCTGCTTCAATTTTTTGAAACAGCTTTAGGAGAATAGGTGTTATTTCTTCTTTGGAAGTCTGGTAGAATTCCCCAGGGAATCCATCAGGTCCTGGGCTCTTGTTTTTTGGGAGGTTTTTGATCACTGCTTCAATCTCCTTACTAGATATTGGTCTCTTCAGGTTGTCAATTTCTTCCTGGTTCAATTTTGGGAGTTTATATTTTTCCAGGAATGCATCCATTTCATCTAGGCTGCTTAGCTTATTGGCATATAACTGTTGATAATAACTTCTGATGATTGTTTCTACTTCCTTGCTGTTCATTGTAATCTCTCCCTTTTCATTCATAATTTTATGAATTTGGGCTTTCTCTCTTCTCTTTTGGATGAGTGTGGCCAATGGTTTATCCATCTTATTGATTCTTTCAAAAAACCAGCTTCTAGTTTCATTGATATGTTCTACTGTAGCTCTGGTTTCTACCTCATTGATCTCAGCTCTAATCTTGATTAGTTCCCTTTTTATGTGTGGAGCTGGTTTGATTTGTTGTTGATTCTCCTGTTCTTTAAGGTGTAGAAACAGCTGGTGTATTCTGGACTTTCAGTTTTTTTTTGAGGGAAGCTTGGATGGCTATGTATTTCCCCCTTAGGACCGCCTTTGCTGTATCCCATAGGTTTTGGACCGAAGTGTCTTCATTCTCATTGGTTTCTATGAATTGTTTCAGTTCTTCTTTGACCTTCTGGTTGATCCAAGCATTCTTAATCAAGGTGGTCTTTAGCTTCCAGGTGTTTGAGTTCCTTTGGAACTTTTCCTTGTGATTGAATTGCAGTTTCAAAGCATTGTGATCTGAGAATGTGCAGGGAATAATCTCAGTCTTTTGGTATTGGTTGAATCCTGATTTGTGACCCAGTATGTGGTCTATTCTTGAGAAGGTTCCATGTGCACTTGAGAAGAATGAGTATTCTGTTGTTTTAGGGTGGAATGTTCTGTATATATCTATGAGATCCATCTGGTCCAATGTGTCATTCAATGCTCTTGTTTCTTTATTGATTTTCTGCTTTGATGATCTGTCTATTATTGAGAGAGGCATGTTAAGATCTCCTACGATTAGTGTATTCATATCAACATGACTTTTTATTTTGATTAACAGTTTTCTTATGAAATTGGCTGCTCCCATATTGGGAGCATAGATATTTACAATTGTTAGATCATGTTGGTGGATAGTCCCTTTAAGAATGATATAGTGTTCTTCTGTATCTCTGACTACAGTCTTTAGTTTAAAATCTAATTTATCTGATATGAGAATCGCTACCCCAGCCTTCTTTTGAGTCCCATTGGCATGAAAGATGCTTCTCCATCCCTTCACTTTCAGTCTGGGTGTATCTTTAGGTTCAAAATGGTCTCTTGTAGACAACATATGGATGGGTCCTGTAATTTTATCCAATCTACAACCCTGTGTTGTTTTATGGGTGCATTTAGGCCATTCACATTGAGAGTGATTATTGATAGATACCTTTTTACTAACATTGTGTTACCTTTGAAGTCTTTCTTTCTGTAGATTGTCTCTATATTTCTATTCAATGTTATTCTTAAGATTTTCCTCTTCTGTAGTACCTCCCCTTAATATTTCCTGCAGTGTTGGTTTGGTGGTTGCATAGTCTTTTAAGCCTTGCCGGTCTTGGAAACTCTTTACCTCTCCATTCATTTTGAATGTCAGTCTTGCTGGATAAAGTATTCTTGGCTGCATGTTCTTCTCATTTAATGCCCTGAATATATCTTTCCAGTCCTTCCTGGCTTGCCAGGTCTCTGTGGACAGGTCTGACGTTATTCTTATGGGCTTTCCTCTGTAAGTAAGGAGCCTCTTTGTCCTAGCGGATTTCAAGAGATTATATCTACAATTATGATTCCTCAATTTGACTATCAGGTGCATTGATGTTTTTCTGGAATCTGTAATCTTGGGTGGAGACGGTTCTGCCTCTAGTACATGAATGCTGGTTCCATTCGCGAGATTGGGAAAATTTTCACGAAGAACTTGTTCCACTCTGTCTTATAGACTTCTTTCTTTCTCCTTCCCTTCAGGGATTCCAATAATTCTGACGTTGGAACGTTTCCTGGCAAAATTTATTTCCCTGATTCTGTTTTTGTGGTTTCTAAGCTCTTTGTTCCAGGTTTCCTCCTGATCCTTTCTCTCTATTTGTTTGTCCTCCAGATCACTAATTCTATCTTCTGTCTCAGTTACCCTAGCTTTTAGAGAATTTAGATTAGATCGGAACTCATTGAGAGCTTTGTGAACCTCTTCCCTGGTAGCTTTCAGCTCAGCCCTAACATTGTGAACATCTTCCCTGTTCACCTTCAGTTTGGCCCTAATATATTCTGTTTGATTATCCATGGCTTTCTCCAACCTAGCTATTGCTTGGATAATTGTTAGCCTGAATTCTCTTTCCGATATAGTGTGTATATTGATAGCCATTAGCTCTGTTGCAGAAGGCCCATCCTCTGTATTTTTCTTCTGTTGAGCATTCCTCCTCCTAGTTATTTTGGTGAGAGATGACTGAATCAATGTAGCTGGATGTATCGACTGTGATGCAGTCAAGGTGCACCCTGGAGTGCTTCTGAGTAATCAGGATTCCCCACCCAAGCTAGATAAAAAAAGAAAAGAAAAAGAAAAAGAGAGAGAGAGAGAGAGAGACAGGAAAAAAAAGGGAAGATAAAAGAGAAGGTTCAGCTCAAATGGGCCCCAAGGTAAGATTTAGGAAGTATACAAACAAAAACAGACAAACAAAAAGACTGCCCACTGGCGTCTTCTGCCCCTGTAGAGATCCAGACGTGTATAATTCTGATCTCAGGCTGTTTTCATGGGTGATCGGAATTCTTTGGCAGGTAATCAGCTCAGTTTAGGGTACAGGTTGAAAAGGCACCTCCTCCTACGTCCCCCCATCTTGTCTCAAGTTTTTAATTTTAAAGAAGTTGAAAGGCACAATTATTAAATATATAGTTAAAATATTTTAAAAAGATAATTTCTCATTGTTGGTTTTTCAATTTACAAACAAGTCATAGAAAGCTCTAGGGAAATGGAATATCTGGGTGGCTAGTTGGTTATGTGTCTGCCTTTGGCTCAGGTCATGATCCCAGGGTCCTAGGTTTTGAGCCCCACATCAGGCTTCCTGCTCAGCAGAGACTCTGCTTCTCTCTCTCCTTCTGCCTGCTGCCCTCCCACTTGTGTTCTCTCTCTCTCTGTCAATAAACAAATAAAATCTTAATTAAAAAAAAGAGAAAGCTCTAGGGAAAATAAGTATTACAAAGCTTCAGCTTCCTAAGGAAAATGATGCCTTTATTTTCATTTCTCAAAAAGTTAAAAACAAAACAAAACAAAACAAAAAACCAAAATACTCCACGCACATTTTTTCACTTTTAAAATGTTTATTCTATTTTTTAATCTTTTTTTTCAATTTATTTATTTTCAGAAAAACATTATTCATTATTTTTTCACCACACCCAGTGCTCCATGCAAGCCGTGCCCTCTATAATACCCACCACCTGGTACCCCAACCTCCCACCCCCCCGCCACTTCAAACCCCTCAGACTATTTTTCAGAGTCCATAGTCTCTCATTGTTCACCTCCCCTTCCAATTTACCCAAATTCCCTACTCCTCTCTAACGCCCCTTGTCCTCCATGCTATTTGTTATGCACCACAAATAAGTGAAACCATATGATAATTGACTCTCTCTGCTTGACTTATTTCACTCAGCACAATCTCTTCCAGTCCCGTCCATGTTGCTACAAAAGTTGGGTATTCATCCTTTCTGATGGAGGCATAATACTCCATAGTGTATATGGACCACATCTTCCTTATCCATTCATCTGTTGAAGGGCATCTTGGTTCTTTCCATAGTTTGGCGACTGTGGCCATTGCTGCTACAAACATTGGGGTACAGATGGCCCTTCTTTTCACGACATCTGTATCTTTGGGGTAAATACCCAGGAGTGCTTTTTAAAAATCTTTTTTATTATGTTAACTTAACCACCATTATTAGTTTTTGATGTAGTGTTTAATGACTCATTAGTTGCATATAATACCCAGTGCTCATTACAACACATGCCCTCCTTAACACCCAACCCCCGGCTATCCCATCCTTCCCTCTCCCTCCCCTCTGAAACCCTCAGCTTGTTTCCCAGAGTCCATAATCTTTTATGGTTTTTCTCCCTCTCTCATTTCCCCCCATTCAGTTTTCCCTTCCTTTCCCTATTGTCTTCCTTGCTATTCTCTTCATTCCACATATGAGTGAAACCATATGATAATTGTCTTTCTTTGACTAATTTCACTTAACATAATCCTCTCTAGCTCCATCCTTGTTGATGCAAATGGTGGGTATTCATCCTTTCTGATTGTTGTGTAATATTCCATTATATATATGAACCACATCTTTATTCATTCGTCTGTTGAAGGGCCTTTGGCTCCTCCCACAGTTTGGCTTTTGTGAACATTGTTGCTACAAACTTTAGGGTGCATGAATCCCTTCTTTTCACTACGTCTGTATCTTTGGGATAAATACCTAGTAGTGCAATTGTTGGTCATAGGGTAGCTCTATTTTTAACATCTTGAGGAGCCTCTATACTGTCTTCCAAAGTGGCTGCACCAAATTGCATTCCCACCAACAGTGTAAGAGGGTTTCTCTTTCTCCATATCTCGCCAAAATTTGTTGTTTCCTACCTTATTAATTTTTGCCATTCTAACTGGTGGTATCTCATTGTGGTTTTCATTTGAATTTCCCTGAAGGCTAATGATGTTAGACATTCATATGTCTTCCTTGGAGAAGTGTCTGTTCATGTCTTCTGCCCATTTTTTGACTTATTTGTTTTTTGGGTGTTGAGTGCGAGAAGTTCTTTATAGATACTGGATACTAACCCTTTATCTGTAATGTCACTTGCAAACATCTTCTCATTAAAACTACCTTAAAGGGGGTGCGGGGTAGTTCAGCAGGTTAAGCATCTGCCTTTGGCTCAAGTTTTGATCTCTTGGGGTCCTGGGATCAAGCACCATGTTTTGTTCCCTGCTCAGTAGAGAGTCTGCTTCTTCCTCTCACTCTGCCTCTCCCTTTTGCTTATTCTTTCTCTCAAATAATAAATAAATAAAATATTAAAAAGTAAAACCACCATAATGGTTTTAGCTGCAAGAAATAAAACACACCTGGAAATTTTATTAAGCTGAGATAATCATTTCACTAAGCAAACAATAATCAGATTATTTTATATCATCTTTTAGTGTGCCCAACAATTCCCTTTCTCAGGAATCTTCCAAAAATAAAGTTTATGATCAGCTCAATCTTACTTGTCAAAAATAATCAAGGAACAGACACAAGTAGAACCACATAAATTTCTCAAATCCCCTGTCACTTAAAAGTATTGTCTTTTCTCCCAAAACTTGTAGTCAATGTCAGTCCAAGGACATGTGAAAGGATATCAGAGGGAGTCTTGCATACTTTCTCCAAGAGGGGCACTTTCCCCATAAATACTGAGTTATGCCACGGCATTTTAGGGGCTGACACCTCTTTTGCCTCATGAAAACTTTTCTCCATGGCCTAACACAGCTCCATCTCATCACTGAAGAGAATTAAAAATAATGGAAAGGAATCCAATATACAAAGCTAAATAATTATTCATGTCATAATAAAAAAGCATTAACTACCACAGAACTACATATTCATATTGATTTAAAATAAGTCAAACGATAATCTGAAAATTTCATGGGGAAAATAGAAAATGCATACTGGACTCTTTCCTTCTAAAAGATGCATTATTCTTTCAGTGGATCAATACTATCAACTGGAACACAATTGTGTCTTGTTCTTGCCTGGAGCCAGCCTTTTCTTTTAGTGTAACTTTGCATTCCCATTCTATAAAACTGTAATTAATTAAAATTTCAAAACTCTGGGTTATCTTGCTTTTATGCCTACTTACACTTGCTTCAGGTGTGCTAAAAATCCACAAAATAGTACCCTCTATGCCCTTTTCTTCTTTATTCTCTAAAATAAGAACTAACAACAAGAAAATGAAAAATAAGTAGTGGAAGAGTTGAAGAGGCACTAAAGACTTGGCCATTTTCCACAAGAGTAATCAGTCTCTGGCTAACAGACTTGACCATTTCAAAATACCTAGCTCATTCTCATAATGTGTTTTGTTACTTCTCCAGACATAGTGAAAAGCATATTTAAATTGTGCTTCTCCAGACAACATTTTGTAAAGGGCCTGTATACTAGCTCTCTCTTGGAAACACTGGAAAATATATTATCTTCCCCCTCCTTCTCCACCTTCTCCTCCTGTTCTCCTTCTTCTTCTTTGCTTAAAAGTTGAATCTGGATCTCCTGAGACTAAGTGGCAGTAATTTCTTTATTATTATCCTGATTTCCAAATTATTTGATGAAAATGGAGTTACATTTAAAAACCATAGATTTAAATTATTTGAAATACTTAGGATCGCCTCATGTCACCGGTATCATATATTCAAGATCGTATCAGAAGAACTTTTGATCAGTTTCTTCATTATCCCATCTTTACTTACATGGATTCATATCTTGACAATGGCTGTAGCTACAGCACTGAAGAACTCCTTGTGGCTGTAAGTCTCTGCTTCAGTCTGATGTAGGCTGAGTCTTTACCCTGTCTTTCAGTTCTGGAATGCCCAATCTCTGGCAAAACCTTGTCTTGGTTGTCTATCTCTTCCTTGGCCAGTTGGTTTAAGATTAGATTCAAGCTGACTGTCATAAGCTATAATCATGGTTTACTTTTTGCAACTATTTTCCTTGGCAATTGGATTTTTTAAATCCCATCTAACTTCCCTCATCTATTCTGCTCCCCTAGTGTATTAGTTAGGGCTGCCATAACAAACAGAATGGGTGGTTTAAAGAACAGAAATCATTCCTTATGCTCCACAAGTAAGTGAAACCATATGATAATTGACTCTCTCTGCTTGACTTATTTCACTCAGAATAATTTCTTCCAGTCCCATCCATGTTGATACAAAAGTTGTATCCTTTCTGGTGGAAGTGTAATATTCCATTGTATATATGGACCATATCTTCTTTATCCATTCATCTGTTGAAGGGCATCTTGGCTCTTTCCACAGTTTGGTGACTGTGACCATTTGTGCTATGAACACTGGAGTGCAGATGGCCCTTCTTTTCACTACATCTGTGTCTTTGTGGCAAATACCCTGTAGTGCAATTGCAGGGTCATTGGGAAGCTCTATTTTTAATTTCTTAAGGAATCTCCACACTGTATTCCAACATAGCTACACCAACCTGCATTCCCAATGACTGTGTAAAAGGGTTCCTCTTTCTCCACATCCTCTCCAACATTTGTTGTTTCCTTTCCTGTTACTTTTGGCCATTCAAGCTGGTGTAACGGTATCTCAATGTGGTTTTAATTTGAATCTCCCTGATGACTAATGATGATGAACATTTTTTTACATGTGTCTGTTTGCCATTTGTACGTCTTCTTTGGAGAAGTGTCTGTTCATGTCTTCTTCCCATTTTTTGACATGATTATCTGTTTTCTGAGTGTTGAGTTAGAGGAGATCTTTATGGATCTTGGATATCAGCCCTTTTTCTGTAGTGTCATTTGCGAATATCTTCTCCCATTCCATGGGTTACCTCTTTGTTTTGTTGACCATTTCCTTTACTGTACAGAAGCTTTTGATCTTGATGAAGTCCCAAAAGTTCATCTTCGCTTTTGTTTCCTTTGCCTTTGCAGACATGTCCTGAAAGAAGTTGCTGTGGCCGATGTCAAAGAGGTTACTGCCAATGTTCTCCTCTAGGATTTTGATAGATTCCTTCCTCACATTGAGGTCTTTTATCCATTTCAAATTTATCTTTGTATATGGTGTAAGGGAATGACCAAGTTTCATTCTTCTATATGTAACTGTCCAATTTTCCCAGCACCATTTATTGAAGAGATTGTCTCTTTTCTACTGGATATTTTTTTCCCCACTTTGTCAAAGATTATTTGGCCAGAGTTGCAGGTTGATATCTGGACTCTCTACTCTGTAGAGAACAATAGGAGAAGGAAAGGAAAAGTGAATTGGGGGAAATTGGACTGGGGAGACAAAGCATGAGAGATTGTGGGCTCTGAGAAACAAACTGAGGGTTTTGGAGGGGAAGGAAGTGAGGGAATATGTGAGCCTGGTGGTGGATATTAAGGAGGGAGCATATTATTACATAGAGTTCTGGTTATAGTTCATTAAACAATGAATCTTGGAAAACTAAAAAAAAAAATTAAATTAATAAAATATAGAACAGAAATTTATTTTTCACAGTCCTAGAGGCTAGAAGTCCAAGATTAGGTGTCAACAAGTTTGATTTCTACTGAATTAATTCTTCTTGGCTTATAGATGTCCATCTTCTTCCTGCATCTTCATATCATCTTCCTTCTGTATATAGTCCTATGTCCTAATCACCCCTTCTTTTATAGATACCAGTCATATTGGATTAGAGAACACCCTAATTACCTCATTTAACCTTAGTTACCTCTTTAAAGACTCCATATCCAAATACAGTTACATTCTGAGCTACTAGAGGCTAAGACTTCAATAAAAATTTGGAGGGGATGCAAATTCATCCCATAACATCCAGAATGGTTCTTATATCCTTTTTTTTTTTTTTAAAGATTTTATGTATTTATTTGACAGAGTGAGATCACAAGCAGGCAGAGAGGCAGGCAGAGAGAGAGAGGAGGAAGCAGGCTCCCTGCTGAGCAGAGGCCCGATGCGGGACTCGATCCCAGGACCCTGAGATCATGACCTGAGCCGAAGGCAGCGGCTTAACCCACTGAGCCACCCAGGCGCCCTGGTTCTTATATCCTTCCTCACCCCTCAGAGTCTCACATTTCTTATGCCTGAGAAGCCACATCTGAAGTTCCTGATTACCCATCAAGGGTATCCTCTGTTCAGTTTGCACCACAGCTATGATTTGGCTTCCAGGGCCATGTTGGATTCTTCCCTGGCTCTTGATTAAGAGAATCAAGAAAAACTACCAGGAAAACTTGGTAGTTTTCTTCAGTTTCTAGGTAAATCTAGTGCCTTCTATCAGAAAAATACAAATCAAAACCACAATGAGATACCACCTCACACCAGTCAGAATGGCTAAAATTAACAAGTCAGGAAATGACAGATGCTGGCTAAGATGTGGAGAAAGGGGAACCCTCCTATGCCATTGGTGGGAATGCAAGCCAGTGCAACACCCTGGAAAACAGCATGGAAGTTCCTCAAAATGTTGAAACTAGAGATACCCTCTGACCCACCAGTCACACTACTGGGTATTTACCCTAAAGATACAAATTTAGTGATCCAAAGAGGCATGTGCACCTGAATGTTTATAGAAGCCATGTCCACAATAGCCAAACTATGGAGAGAACCTAGGTGTCCATCAACAGATGAATGGATAAAGAAGATGTGATATACTATGCAGGCATCAAAAGAAATGAGATCTTGCCATTTGTGACGACATGGTTGGAACTAGAGGGTATTATGCTGAGTGAAATAAGTTAGTCAGAGAAAGATAATTATCATATGATCTCCCAGATATGAAGAAGCTGAGAGGCAACATGGGGGGTTTGGGGGGTAGGAAAAGAATAAATTAAAGAAGATGGTATTGGGAGGGAGACAAACCATAAGAGACTCTTAATCACAAAACAAACTGAGGGTTGCTGGGGGTAGGGGGTAGAGAGATGGTGGTTGGGTTATGGACATTGGGGAAGGTATGTGCTATGGTGAGTGCTGTGAAGTGTGTAAACCTGGTGATTCACAGACCTGTACTCCTGGTGCTAATAATGCATTATATGTTAATAAAAAATTAAAAAAAATCTAGTGTCTTCTGAAACCTGATTCCACTTAGAACCAACTTCATGCTTGACATTCTGCAATATGAGCTTTGGTTCTTTTGGCCTTCCTTTTGTGACTTAGCAGCAATAACAGTACTGAAGTCCCATTTTATAAAGTGAGTTTCTCTGAATATTAAATTTTTTTTTTCATGGAGGTAGTTTCTATGTAGGAAACCAAGAACATTTAAGAAGTGTTGGATTAAAGAAGTTTTTTTTTATTTTTATTTTTTATTTTTTTTCCAATTTATTTATTTTCAGAAAAACAATATTCATTATTTTTTCATATAACCTTATGTCTCCAAAGGTGGAGAGATACGCCTTACATGATTTTCCAAATATTTTTGTTTGAAAAACCTTTGAGTAGGAGGTGTGAATCCTGAACTCCCATCCAGCACAAAAAACCTATTTAAACACTGTGCTAAGAGGGTTAATCAGAATTCAGCTTAGCTTCCACCTGCACTAGGCCATCTCGCAAGAGGTGACCCCAGACCCCATGCTGAGGTTTTGCTCAAGAAAATTCAACACTCTTTCCCAAACCACATTGACAAATCAATTTTAGTAATTCCACATACTTTATAGCACATCCATTCTGCAGGCAAATGTCAGTTGGCTATTACTTGAGCACATACTGACTTGGACATTCAACAGCAGTCAATACATTCATTATTGTGTAAACTACAGGGAGGTATTAGGGCTCCATACTTGATCATTGACTTGTACAAATACATTTTCACATATGCACTGGGCAGCAGTATGTCATTCAAGGGTGGTAGAATAAACTTGTAGATCAGTTAAAAGTGCATAACTATTTGCAGTGGGGTTGTCTGGTTGACTCAGTCAGTTAAATGCCCAACTCTTGGTTTTGGCTTAGGTTATGATCTCAGGGTTCTGAGACCAAACCCCACGTGGCACTTCACGCTGATGTGTACTCTCTATGATCCTCTCCCTGCTCATGTGTACACTATATCTTTTAAAATAAATGAATAAAATCTTTAAAAACAAATAAATAAACAATAAGAATAACAAAAATACCCCAACTATAGTTGACAACACAGGTTTGAACTGCATGTGGCCAATTACATGTGGATTTTTTTTTGATAAATACAGTACAGAGAATTAAATGTAATTTCTCTTTTTCATTTTTTTCTCAGTAAAATTTTATTTTCTCTAACTCTATTGTAAGAATACAATACACAGTACACATAACATACAAAATATGTATTAATTGACTGCTTATGTTGTGGGTCAGATTTCTAATGAATAATAAGCTATCAGTAGTTAATTTTCAGGGGAGTCAAAAGTTATATGGGCATTTTCAGGTGTGCAGGGGTCAGTGCTCATAATCCTTGCATTGCTCAAGGGTCAACTGTACATTCAAAAGAAGGGTCTTAATAATAATAAAAAACCAGAAATGCTGACACAGCTGGAAGAAGGCAAAAAGATTATAAAACATAATATACTTTTAAAAAAATCCTAACTTGTGGGCACCTGGGTGGCTCAATGGGTTAAGCCTCTGCCTTCAGCTCAGGTCATGATCTCAGGGTTCTGAGATTGAGCCCCACATCAGGCTCTTTGCTCAGCAGGGAGCCTGCTTCCTCCCTCTTTCTCTGCCTGCCTCTCTGTCTACTTGTCATCTCTCTCTCTCTGTGTGTCAAATAAATAACAAAATGTTTTTTAAAAAATCCTAACCTGTGACCTTAGAGAAAATCAGGGCAATATTGTATCCATAAAACAAGGGCATACAGCAACCAAAAACAGAGCAATCAGAAAAGAAATAAATATGACTGTTATAGTAAATAGAGATATAATGTCCAAAAGAAAAAAAAAATGAGGAAAACACTCAACTTATAGATCAAAAAGAAAATAAAATGAAGAGACATATGAGAATGTTGGGGTCAATTCCATGTTAAAACATGTTAAACCCCTAGGGCCTGCCTGGGCCTACTTAGCCATAATGACTCCATGTTCCCTAGGTAGACATTTTGTTGTTTAATAAATGCCTCAACAGTTATTGATATCAGTTCCAGGTAACTGTTGCTAAAACACATACCTAAAACAAGGCCATTTTGTTGTTTAATAAATGCATCAGCAGTTACCAGTATTGGTTCCAGGTAACCATTACTAAAACACACAGTTAGGAGACATCCAATCAGCCAAAGCCACATATGTAGATGTCTACAATTGTGCCCTATAAAAACTAGCTTGCAAGACCAAGGGGTGTCACTCTCTTCAGAGAAGGCCCCGGCCGGTCAGTCTAACTTCTAATGCTTGGCATAGAATAGAGCTCTACATAACTTTCACTTTGTTTCAGTCTCATTCCCCTGGCCGGTCAGTCTAACTCCCAATACTTGGCATAGAATAAGGCTTTGCATAACTTTCACTTTGTCTCAGTCTCATTCCTTTGATAATGGGCCCAAGAAGAAGAAAATTCTAGTAGTAGAAATTGAATACAAGATGTCCAATGGGTTCTGTAAGGGCCTATTCAGCCAGAGCGACCCCATGCCGGTTGAACTGCCATTTTGTTGTTTATGCAGTAAAACTTAAATTGACCCTGTCCCCTCGCAGGGGAACTTACTTAAAAGCAAGTCTGAGGGGGCACCTGGGTGGCTCAGTGGGTTAAAGCCTCTGCCTTCGGCTCAGGTCATGATCCCAGGGCCCTGGGTTCAAGCCCCGTGTCGGGCTGTTAGCTCTGCAGGGAGCCTGCTTCCTCCTCTCTCTCTCTCTCTGTCTTCCTCTCTACCTACTTGTGATCTCTGTCTGTCAAATAAGTAAATAAAATCTTAAAAAAAAAAAAAAAAGCAAGTCTGGGAAACCAGTCCCAGGTAACAAAGCCCAAATACAAGGGTGGCTCAGGTCAGATGGAGATAATAGCCCGAATGGAAGGATGAGTCAGGTCAGGTGGAGACATCCAATCAGTAAAGCATGCATACTGTCTCCCTAGTTACCAAGGAGGATGGGCCCCGCCCTTTGGGCACCTTTTGGGCGCCAATTCTGAACAATGTGATAGGCTGGTTCAAATGTCTACTAGGGTAAATTACAATTCAATTGGTCACCTAGCATGACTGTGCAGCTTTCTCTGTGTGTTACAATTTCATTGGTCACCTGTGCATGGCCAGGCCCAACCACATGGCCTTTGCCCTTAAAAGCTAGTCTGTGAAGCAGAGAGGGGTTGCTCTCTCTGTAAGGGGCGGCCCCAACCTGTCTGTTTGATGATCGGTTTGATTCTTGATGCTTGGCGCTAAATAAAGCTTTGCTTGACCTTTGCTTTGTATGAGTCTCACTCCTTTAATCACGGACCCATTATAGGGGGATCCAACATTGGGGACCCAACAGTTCCTGAAAGAAACAGAGAAAATGTTAGGGCTCCTGGGTGGCTCAGTGGGTTAAGCCGCTGCCTTCGGCTCAGGTCATGATCTCAGAGTCCTGGGATCGAGTCCCGCATCGGGCTCTCTGCTCAGCGGGGAGCCTGCTTCCCTCTCTCTCTCTCTGCCTGCCTCTCTGTCTACTTGTGATTTCTCTCTGTCAAATAAATAAATAAATAAATCTTTAAAAAAAAAAAAAGAAACAGAGAAAATGTTAGAAAAGAAATGATCAAAGAGTATCTGTTTAGGAGATCATTTTCTGAAGCCTAGGGGAGGCGTATGAGAGCTTCTACACTTTTTTTTTTAAGATTTTTATTTATTTATTTGACAGACAGAGATCACAAGCAGGCAGAGAGGCAGGCAGAGAGAGAGGAAGGGAAGGAGGCTTCCTGCTGAGCAGAGAGCCCGATGAGGGGCTCAATCCCAGGACCCTAGGATCATACCTGAGCTGAAGGCAGAGGCTTTAACCCACTGATCCACCCAGGTGCCCCGCTTCTATACTTTCAAAGACACTGACAGATGAACATGAGAAATTATAAAAAAAAAAAATACTCCTAGATTTTAAGTACTCTCTGTGCTCAAAATGGGGCTCAAACTCACCACCTGAAATCAACAGTTGCATGCTCTACCTGCCAGGCACCCCAATCTTGGATGTTTAGAACAGAGAGGACATAAATCAGGGGATCTGTAAATAAAGAACTGATGAAGCATCAGGTTTCTCAGTAATAACATTCGATGCTAGAATACAATAAGGCAGTAACTTCAAAGTCTGGAAGGAAAATTATTTTCAACTTAGTATTCTATACCTGGTCAAAATTTCTATTAAGTGTGATGTTAAAGTAACATACTTTCAGTCATCCTCAGTGTCAGAATTCATTTCATGCATCTTCAGTGAAACAGTTAAATCTTGATGATATACTACAGCAAAACCAACGTAAATTAGGACAGAAGGAAGAAGGCCCAGAACCTGAGAGACAGTAGCCCTTAAAGGACAGTTTCAGATTACTGCTGAGCAGGAGGCTCAGAGAGCACCTGGTCTACCAAAGTGCAAGATTGAGGGTGCTGGGAGGAAAGATTTGAAGAAAAAGGCAAATACATGAAAGAAGAATCATCATAATGATGGAAAATCTTGGTGACAAGTTGCATTCATGTGCTAAGTATATAAAAAAAAAAGAATATCGGAATGCCAGGAAAATACGAACAGATACGTGCAAGGGGGTCATGCTCTAGTACAAAGCAATAAGCATGTAGCACAAACCAGCATCACTAGCAATTCCCACCTGGGAACTTGCTGGAAACCAAATTTTCAGGCCCATCTCAGACCTGCTGAATAAGAAACTATGGAGGTGTTACCCTGTCATACGACTTTAGGAAAACCTGTACAAGATTCTGATGCAAATTAAAATTTGAGGAGCCCTGCTTTAGCTCAGCAGTTGGCCTTGGACAGTTTTTGTTTACACTTTTACTGGATGCATGTAACTACAAAAAAATGTTTCTGTGGTTCATTCCATTGTGCAACAGCAGAGGGTAACAGCTCTGATAGAGACCATGGGAATGCAAAGCCTAAATAAGCATTATTTGGTCCTTGACAGAAGAGTTTGTTAACTTCTGCTGTAGAACACTGGATAAGCTACAGTTTCATTGAGACTTCATTTGACCTTGAATTTTGGTCCATACCTCTCAGATTTATCAATTCAGGAAACTTCACTTCCTCTCTCTGCATCTGACTACAGTACTCATGTTTGCAAAGACAGTCATTAAGATAATGCTAGCATTGTGAAAGCTGCTTCTTAACTTTCAGTCAACATCTAGAGCAGACACACACTGAGGATTAAGAAAAGCAGTGTAAGTGTTAAAGCATGTAAATGTGAAAGTCATGCACAGCAGCAGAAGCTAGAGATGGGAGGGAAGTACAGAGATGAATATTTTCTCATCCCAGGTACAAGGCAGACAAGAGATTGTCAAATCCATGCAATAAGAAAAATAGGCTTACATAACTCTTACAAAACATTAAAGGTTACCAGTAGAAGAACTAAAAATCACAACATAACTGAAGAATCTGGAAGTGAGTAGAGTTAGAGAATAGGTGAGGAGTAATAGAAAGTGTCTAAATCAAGAATTGTGGGGTAACCAGATCCTTTACAGCACTAAAATCAAATAAATAAATACATACATACATACATAAAAACTGCCTTTCAGGAGGTGTCCCAGAAGTTGGGTAGATGTGAAGTAGACTTTAATTTTCATTTCATTTCTTCATGCTATGCTTAATTTTTGCATGTAGAAGTTCATTTTACTTCAATAATAGTATATATTTCAAAAAATTGAGGAAAGAGCATTTTGGAAAGCCTGGTCCACAGAATTAGGCAAAATTTGATCCTCAATCTCCAACCCACTTACCTACCTTCCTCACTGGCCCATTTGGTAAATTTCCTCCAGTGGGCCTTTTTGCTTCTCATCTGCCCTGGGATGTGTGCTCTTGACCCCATGGAAGACTGGCACCGTGATTCTCTGTATCTCACCCACCTCACACCCAGCACAATGTGTCCACCTTCTAAGGCTGCCCTTATAGCTATGGAGCCCATGCAGCCCACATTTACTCTCCCTTCTCTTTCCCCAAAGGTTTCCTTGTGTTCCCATTACCTGCTATTCTCAAATTCACTCAATTTCACCAAAACAATCTGTGCCTACTCCAAAGCCTTACCCCTGACTTGCACAGCTACCTGACCCCTCTTTGATGAGGAGAACAAAGGCAAGAGGAATATAGACAAAATTAAATTTCCTTACAGCCTGCAGCTCATTGATAAATACCTGAGACATGCAGAGGGTGACATTCCTCAAGGAACTCACAACTGTGTTAATGTAAATTCTTGCTAGAGACTAAAAGCAAGCTTATCTTGACAATAGCCAGACTTCCAGGATCCTATAAGTCTTCTTTAATATACAGAAATCCCTTGGAGGCTTCCATTATCTCTAACTGCCCTCCCAACTTAAAAATATATATAATCAGTCCCATCTCATAATCACAGACAGTGCTCTTTCTGACCATAACTGCCATCCTCATGCCATAATAAAAGCACCTTTTTCAACATAAAACATCTCAAGAGTTCTTTCTTGACCATTGAACTCAATGACCCTGCATCATTATCTTTATGGCCTCTGTTCCTGCCACCCCAGGCCCCATTTCTCAGAGTGTTCTGGGTTTGGCCCACAGCAGGGTCCAGTGAGGAGGGCCTATATTCTCTGGCTGGCTCAGGTCCATTATTCTTTGGTTCCTTCTAAAATGACACTTCTCTGAGAGAACCTTTCTAGACATCCCATCTCTACCCCAATTCAGGAACCCATCTATGGTACATTTTATGATAATACACACTTTATTTTCTGGTGCTTATCACCAGTATATGCAATTATTTGTTGAATGTTCTTTATATGCAGCTAGACTTTAGACAGACTATCTGGCTGTAGGCCCCTGTACCAGCAATGACTCATCCAATGCCTGCTATAAAGTAAGTGCTCAGTCAACACTTGTTACAGGGAGTGGTGAAATTTGATGGCAGGTTTCCACCAAAGGCCTACGCTACTCTGCCATGGCTCAGCTCCTGCACAGAGGCACAGGAAGAAAGGTCATCACTAAAGGTCATCACAATGCTCACAGGAAGATGATCTTTCAATCTCAAGGGGAAAGTTTGCCAGGACTGTTATTGAGTATGGCAACAGGAAAGGGGGATGCAGGCTGGCCTGACAAGTTTGGGTCTGTTTGCCTTCCTAGTGACATCTGCAGATGTCTCCTGTCATCTCCTCCATGTAGGCAGCTGAAACTGGCAGTTTCCAGGGACATGTCAGAGGATATGCTTTGTAATTTAGTGAAAATTACCTTTGAGATCCGGCTTTGAGCTAGGAAATAATTTGACAAGTATCAATGGGGACATATGTGCCAGCACTTCAATGACAGGGAAGGGGATCTCTAGGGCATGCACAGAAGCAGCTGGGGTGGGTCACCAGCCCATGCTGTGCTGCATGAATGCTGGGTTGCTATAGTAAACACCACCATAACCTCATTTTAAGGAACTACTCAAGTAAAAGTTTGAAGGGAATGAGTTGGGAGGGTGCATCGACCTTCACCACAAACTGCAAGCGGACCTTTCAATTGTATGCAGAATTGGTTACTGTTTTCATCAGAACATTCTGCAAACAAAGAATTGAAGTAAGGTCATTGAAACAGCTGAGAGACTAGTATAAAAACAATTGTTTTGAGGGTCATTTGCAGAGAGAGGTGGGGCGTAAGCCATGAGAGAGAAAAGCTCTCAGAGAAAAAGGAGAGACAAAACATTGAAATTTCTACCTGTGACCTTGGAGAAGATCAGCATAGCACACTTCCCAGACTGCTGAACACCAAAACTTGAAAAAGAAAATAACTGTTTTTCAAATATCACTGGTAACATGAGGCTGAGGGGCCAGCCTTCCCCTCCTAAATGTAATGATTGATGATCCCAGGGAGGAACTTGGCTCACTCTTTGGGCCTTGCAGTTGGGCTGAAACAGGTTGTAAAGTCAGCAGCCATTTTCTTCAGTATTCACAAAACTTTGGAAACTTTCACTCAATTCTGAAAAGATAGGAATGAAAATGTGAGAATTTGTGAGCAAGTTTGTAAGTCTGCTCCATCAACCTCATAGCAAATTAATCCAATTAAAAATGGAAGACTAAAAAAGAGGTTCTCATACACTAGTCACAGATGCAGCTTTTAAATTTGACTTTTCAAAAAATCCACACATTACATCCAATGTTCTTTCTCACTTCTGTCAGCTTCAGGTCTTTCAACATCAACCAACCAAATGCCACTTGATTTTTATAATCCTGAGCTGACACTTTTTACAAATCGTGTGTTTTTGGTGAATACTGTGGGATTTAAAAGGAATGCCATGTAGAGGGTATTTTGATTACCCAATACATTCTAATAGGAAAATGTATTGATTAAAAAAAAAAAGCAAGTATGATGCTATAGTAACTAGAGTTCTTTATTGACCAAAGAAGGAGGTTGGAGACAGAGTCTCCTCTGTCCAAGTTAGCCTCTTTTTTTTTCCCAATTTATTTATTTTTAGAAAAACAGTATTCATTAATTTTTCACCACACCCAGTGCTCCATGCAAGCCGTGCCCTCTATGATACCCACCACCTGGTACCCCAACCTCCCACCCCCCCCCGCCACTTCAAACCCCTCAGATTGTTTTTCAGAGTCCATAGTGTCTCATGGTTCACCTCCCCTTCCAATTTACCCAAATTCCCTTCTCCTATCTAACGCCCCTTGTCCTCTATGCTATTTGTTATGCTCCACAAATAAGTGAAACCATATGATAATTGACTCTCTCTGCTTGACTTATTTCACTCAGCATAATCTCTTCCAGTCCCGTCCATGTTGCTACAAAAGTTGGGTATTCATCCTTTCTGACGGAGGCATAATACTCCAAGTTAGCCTCTTAAAAAGTCCTTTAAAAAAATGAGGTAACAGGGGCGCCTGGGTGGCTCAGTGGGTTAAGCCGCTGCCTTCGGCTCAGGTCACGATCTGAGGGTTCTGGGATCGAGTCCCTCATCGGGCTCTCTGCTCAGCAGGGGGCCTGCTTCCCTTCCTCTCTCTCTGTGATCTCTTCCCTTCCTCTCTCCTACTGTGATCTCTCTCTGTCAAATAAATAAAATCTTTAAAAAAAAATGAGGTAACAATATGGTGAGTGCTGTGAAGTACATAAGCCTGACAATTCACAGATGTGTACCCCTGGGGCAAATAATACGTTATATGTTAATAAAAATAATTAATTAAAAAAAAGAAAAAAATGAGGTAACAAGGCATCTGGGTATCTCAGTTGGTTAAGTGTCTGCCTTTAGCTCAGGTCATGATCCCAGAATCTTGGATGGAGTCCTGTGTTGGGCTCCCTGCTGTGTGAAGTCTGCTTCTCCCTCTGCCCTTCCTCCCCACTTGTGTTCTCATTCTCTCTCTCCCTCAAATAAATAAGTAAATAAACCTTTAAAAAATAAAAAAATAATGAGGTAAACATAATTAAATATTTTAGGACATTTTCTCTAATAGAGAAGATGTTTAGGTAGAACAGGTGACAGGGTGAAGCAGCAGCAACCCTGCACTCATGGTGAAATTCATTTCTGTTTTTTTGCCCTGTCAGCAGTTCTTAGAACCTCCTCCAGAGAAAAGACAGCTACCATCTTTTCTAGTATAAAAAGAGCAGACAGAAGTCTCAAAGACAAAGAGCTTGGTTGGGGTTAGGATTTGCTGACTGGTGCTGCCGAGGGGGCGATCCCCTCTGGTGGCAGCCATGAACGGTTCTGAGGTTGAGTGGACTGGGAAATTGATTCAAGAAGCCTACAGATTCCTTCCTCCAAACTTATCTTTTGAAGGACAAAAGAACAGGAGACCTAATAGCAATGATGAGCAGATTTGACACTCAACAGGCACTCCTGTGGTCTACTTGTTGAAAGAATGAGATTCCCCAGGACCTTCTGCTCATCCTGGCTTTCCTCAAGACCTTTCCTAACCCACCCCACACCAACTGTCTGGAAGGGGCACCAGGGTCCATTTTGCTTGGTTAGTGCTTCAGTTGGTGCTTCTTCTGCATAGTTAAGGACTTGGGGCATGAATTCTTGGGAGAACTGGTATTTGGATGGATTGAAGAGGAGGACGTGAAGAAGGGAGGACAGGAACATTTAGATTCAGAAGGGGAATGCTTGCAAGGTAAAAAAGGGTTGAGAGCTCCTAATATGGAGCTATTTGAATCCTGGACTCTATGATGCCAGTCTGGACTTGCAGCAAAGGATAATGGAGTATAGTGGAGGAGAGTCTCATTCTCACCTTTCCTGCAATGCAAGTGTGAGAAGAACCTGGAAATTCCCAGATGTTCAGGAAAGGGGCTCTTTGCTGGACTGTGTTAGGGAAACTTGCCAATGTCTGTGTCTGCATTTCCTCATCTCTTATGGTGAGGAACAAGCTGCTAGAAAGGAAAGAGGGAAGGAAAAAGAGGCATCAGGATAAAAAGCAGTGACAGGAAGGAGAATAGATTCTAGGCAAAGGGACCTGGGCATGTCCTTCTGGAATAAGGAAGAGGATGAAGAGGACAAGTGCTAAAAAGGGGAAAGAAGGAAGGAAATGGAATGATGTAGAAATGACAGGTGGGTAGAGAGGTGAGAAAGGAAGGGGTTCTAGGGAGAAACCTTAAAACTAGAATGATATTTACCACATGTTAAACTGTCAGTCAGGGAGACAGCTCTAAGCTGGTCTCTATGTCTAGGATACTGAAAGGGAAGCCAGCATTTTGACAGAAAAAAAATAAGTTAGAGAGTTGAATCCAGTGCTGGAAAAAAGCATTGGGTTTGGGGTCTCATTTTCATCTCTGCCACTGACCAGATGCCTGAAGCTTGCCTTGCTCATGCTACCAATATAAGCTTGTAGTATATTCAAAAGATATTTTTTGCACACCTGGAAGTTATTTTCCCAAATACGAAGAAATTGGATTCCTAGAAGATTATTTCTGCAATTCCACTACTTTTCTCCAAACGTAACTCTTTCTTCCTTGTCAGGTTGAACATCTGCATGTGACAGTTGTTAGGAGAGCCCAGACACCTTCAGGCTATCCCCTCCAGGTCACAGTGCACCAAGATGAATGACCCCAGAGTCCTCTGCTCACAGATGCCTCTCACAGTACTAGCCACTTCTCCCAGGGCAAAGGTTGGAAGAGCCATCACAGAAAAGAAAATTCCATTTGTTGTACAATTTCCAGACCTTGGGGCTAGGACCCACAGGTCAAAATTACATGGAGGAAATATTCAGCTCCACACAAATGGAGCTCTTACCATTGGAATTTTCCAAACCTGATCTAGGAGGTCTCTGCAGCTGATGAATCCCATCTCAGGAGGTGGCATCACTTGGAGTCCACACAACTATACAGCTTGAGCTCAGGGTTCGCAGCTTTGTAAAAAATTCAAAACAGCTAAAGTAAAACCAGTGAATCACCAAAGTAGTAATTAGTAAAAATTTATCATGCATGCACCAAAAAGATTGTTTGCAAACTGGGAACACTCAAACTAGAAAAATGAATGAGGCTCAGGGGTATATTGTTATAAAACAGCTTAAATAGCGAGAAAGCAATGGCTGATTATTCTTCATGGTGATTGATTACAATATTACAGTTTTCTGTGGTTCCCTCATATAAATCTTGGGAAACAGTTCAAGTTTCGCTTATCATTTCCAGATGCACAAGCAAGAAATGATGCAGGTCAAGTTAGCTTTGCAAAGTAATCTCAAGGTTTGCCTGCATGATTAAACTGGTTCTGTCTCCCCAGGGAATCTTCAAGCCTAGTCTCCATCTGTCCTTATTATTAACAAGTGCCCCCTTTTGGTCATTCTGTCAGCAGGCTGAGAGTATGACTGACCATTAGAGTGTTGTTGGTGGTGGTTTTTGTTTTTTTTTCTCAGTTATCACTGTTGATGTAGTCAAGCTGAAGATTCACACATTTCCTGTTTCTATTCGTTGAGTCATTAGGCTAGAGGGCCATACCATCACCATCTTCATCATTCATGTGGTTATTACTGTTGGTTTCATCTAGTTGTCTGATTCTGATGGATACCACTTGCATGTGAGCAGCTGCCGACAGGCATTTAATACCTTTGAGAGTGTACAACACAATATGATGACTATAAAAAGAATACATAATAACCCATGATTGAACAGTTCCCCAGAACAGAGATTCCCAGGAGCCAAGATTTAACCAATCAAATAAATCAAGAGGATTATAATCAGATTCAGGTTTTACCTTTCTAAGTCAATTTACAAATTGCTTTTCATGTTATTTGCATAGGCACAATGTGATGTATTAGCAAACACATACGCTCATGATTACATAGGAGAGGATGACTATCGGGATGTTTCTTTTCAGGAAGAGGTGTTGTGGGTGGGCTTTCATTGAAATCAGGCCTTTTTATGATGTGAGCAATCAGGTAATATGAGAGACATTTCTATTGAAACTAAAGAAAACTAAATGTTAATAGTTTGAGCAAATGATGGATTCAGTTTTCTAAGTTTGGAGAGCTAGCCAGTTGAGAAGATTTTTAAATGTTGGATTCTAAGCATGTTTAGATGGAGGAAGGGCAAAGCAGTCGCCATCACAGTTAGAAGTGTGAATGTCACTGGCAATCTTTCTGAGTAGCCTCATAGCAACAATTGTAAAAATCATCCACACATGTGCTATTGCGGTGATATCTCTGAGGTGTGTATCAAATTGTCCAGCTTTAGCTTAGCTTTGGGAAAAGAACAATTTTAGCTACATAGTGATTCCAAACCAGAATAGTGGGAAAAAATGGGAAATGCTGACTTATAGAATTCTAGCCACATACTAGAGAAAATTGGAAATTAGGACCCAGTCCATTTTATAGGTAGGAAAAAAAAAATCTCCAAAGACAATGAACAGTACCAGAATCTGACATCCATAAGGTTAAATTACTGAAATGTAATTTTTCCTCCACAGTATTTCCATTTCCATCACAGACAACCATAGCAAGACTAATTTGTCTGCAAATTAAATCTAGCTTTAATAAAGTTGGCCTGATTACTTATACACATGCAGGAAGAATAATGATTGGCCATATAGAAATTTTTAAATCTGGAAAACAAAACATTAAAGAATGATGAATGCTTTAAATGAAGTCATAAAAGTTATAATCATGTTCATTATTTCATTTAGTCTCCTGTAATTAATGATTATTGTTTTTGATCTTTTGTTAGCAATTTTATGAATTTGGAAATTTCCATCAACGTTTTAGAAAATCTTTTTTTTTAAACTTTATTCATTTATTTGAGAAATTGAGAAAGAGAGAGTGTGCATAAGTGGGGAGGGGAAGAGGGAGAGAGGGAAGCAGACACCCTACTGAGCAGGGAGCCAGATGCAGGGGCTGGATCCCAGGACCCTGAGATCAAGGCCTGTGTCCTAGGCAGACATTTAACCAACTGAGACACTCCTGTGGCCCAGTTTTAGAAATTCTTATCCAGCTCAGTGTCACGATCGTAGTTATCAGAAAGTTGCATTCTAGAGTACTAATAAGGGTATTTTCTATAAATTTATCTGAAGATGAAATATATTTGTAAAAACATCAAGAATAAAATGGGCGCCTGGACAGCTCAGTCCTTAAGTGTCTGCCTATGGCTTAGGTCATGATTCCAGGGTCTGGGGTCGAGCCCCGCATTAGGCTCCCTGCTCAGCGGGAAGCCTGTTTCTCCCTCTCCCACTCCCTCTGCTTGTGTTCCCTCACTCACTAGTCTCTCCCTGTCAAATTAATAAATAAAATCTTTTTTTTAAAGGAGTAAAACAATAATTGTCTGTAAACAGCAAAAAACCTTAAAAATGGCAAAGGTAAGATCAGATGAGAATTCGTTATAACAAAATTGATACAGGAAATGAGTTATTTCTGGTCTATATAATGTTTAAAACAACAGCTAGAATTATGACTGATAATATTATATCAGGACACTTCAGATTCCCAGGAACGTTATATAGCTTCTGGAACATTTATATCTATACATTTCAAATAGATATTTCCTAAAGGAAGTTTAGCATCATCTCTTATTTGACAATGCTTTCCATGAAATTTCACATATACAGGGGTGTCTGGGTGGTTCAGTTGGTTAAGCACTGCCTTTGGCTCAGGTCATGATCCTGGAGTCCTGAGATTGAGTCCCACATCCGGCTCCAGCTCCATGGGGAGTCTGCTTCCCCCTCTCACATTCTCCCCTCTCATGCTCTCTCTCACTTTCTCTCTCTCTCTCAAATAAATAAATAAAATCTTAAAAAAAAAGAAATTTCACATATACAAAAAGTTACATAGTTGTAACCAACCAACCAACAAACAACAACAACAAAAAACTTAGCGCTTCTAATAAGGAAGGTTCAGTTTCTTAAGTAATCAAAGACCTGACAAAGACAAAACACAGAATCTTTGTTTTCTGGACAGATTACATACATTAAAGATGAAGAAAATCTTTGTTTATCATTTCTTAGTAAGTGCAGATCAATAACCTAAGAAAACTTTGTCCTTTTAACAGGGAAAAAAATCATGTTGCATCGCGTACTTTTTTTTTTTTTTTTGCAACTGCGTACTTTTTATATTAAAATTTTTCCTTGTTTTAACATAAATAAATCCATTCTTAATTCAGTCAGTTTGGCCACATATAAAATCCTTTTCTTAAGATTTATTTTCCACACACCATCTACAACTTTCTATATTCATTAAGGTTTTGTTTTATCTTTTTCCCTTCTTATTCTGAAACCAATCATTTTACTTTAAGATAAAATTTCTTTATTTTTTTCCCTTATCAAAAATGCATTTTCATTTATCATTCCTTCTTTTATGGGAAAAACATAAAAGTTTTTGTATATGCACTTGTTTTCTGATGTTCTCCTTCCCTTATTATTATTATTTCTAGTAGTTTTGTAAAAAACTATTTTTTCTGACAATCTCAACTATATTAGTTCAAATGTTGTCCTTTCAATTTCAAAAACTTAAAAACCTTCTCCAGAAAAGAAATGATACAAGACATTTGTTACAGAATAATTACAGGTTTTCCTCCTCCTCTAATTCCCCCCCTTCATTTTTCCCTTCCTTCTCCTAATGTCCTCCATGCTATTCCTTATGTTCCACAGTAAGTGAAACCATATAATTGACTTTCTCTGCTTGACTTATTTCACTTAGCATAATCTCCTCCAGTCCCACCCATGTTGATGCAAAATTTGGGTATTCATCCTTTCTGATGGCTGAGTAATATTCTATTGTGTATATGCACCATATCTTCATTATCCAGGGGGATGGGTGAGCCTGGTGATGGGTATTATTAAGGAGAGCAAAGATTGCATGGAGCACTAAGTGTTATACACAAAGAATGAATCATGGAACCCTTCATCAAAAACTAATGAAGTATCATATGGTAACTAACATAACATAATAAAAAAATAATTACAGTTTTACTTACAGAAAATAGAATAGCTGCCTATATATCATATTAAATGAATATAAACTCCTTCCACATAATATAGTTAAAATAAACCATATATCTTTTGGAAATTACAGTATAAGATTCACTCACGTTTATAGGTTCATCCTGACATTGCTTTGCTAGGCTGGGACTGGACTGATAGAAAGCAGAGACAGCAGTATCCCCACATTTTTGGTGAAGAAGTTTGTTCTATGTTGAGTAGGCAGAATAAAGATTTGAAAGATGGGACAGCATCTTCTAAACTGATGGCACAGCTGTAAATATCTGGGAACCTGCCACCAGAATTTCTAGTCTTGAAGGTAGTTAGATGAAATCAGGGAAGTTCTTTTAAACAAAGATTGCTGCCTGTTTGCAAATCTGAAAAGCCAAAGCAATAAACTATGAGCCTATGAAAGACTGATTGTAGCCTGGCCTTGAGAAGTTGTCACTGTGTTTTTACAGTACAGAAAGGGTGGATGTTCTCGTATTGGCCTTTTCAGCTGACCACACAGACCCTTTTGTTGTTTAGGTTACTGTAGTATAAGAGCACTGACTTTTGAATATGTTGGATCATTCCATAGTAAAAAATAAAGTGTATATTATGGCACAGCACATAGTATACATATTGAACCATATAAGTAACTGGAATAAAAGTTGAATAAACTGACATATATTTCTTATTTTTAGTATATGCCATACATATAATTTATTTTGTACTTTATGAAATTATTCTTTAATTTACATATAAATAGCAAATAGCTCTACAACAAATCAATGTATAAATTATAAATAAAATTGAAGACAATATATTATCTCTAGATACATATGGATAATATATATATATTCTACTTGAATAAATGCTAATCATAACTTACCCATGACCACAGTTTGGAGAACAAGAAGTTTCCATAAATCCATTCATAGTAAGAAGAAGCTTTCATGGTAGCCCTCTTCTCACCTTCCAAAGGGGTTCCTGCTGCTTTGTCTGCATTCTTCCAGGCCCAATGCATATAGTTTGTACAGAGTAAATTTATGCTTATTACTCTAAGTGTTCTGACATTTTCTCTTCAGTTTACTTTGTATTTTCAGCTCTTCTTTCAACTTTTAAAAAAAATTGTCATCTTTGTTTTCCACTGAAAACAAGGAAAGAGGCAATTTTGAATTGTTTATCACATATTAGCATGCTATAGAATAGCAAATTTACAAATACATTTCCAAATTTGAGAAGTAAATTTGATCCTTAAACAACATGTGTTTGAACTGTGCAGGTTCACTTTTATGTAGATTTTTTTAAATAAATACAGCACAGCATTATAAATGTATTTTTATTATGATTTTTTCAATAATATATTTTCCTCTAACTTAAAGATAACATTATATAATACAGAAAATATACAAAATATATGTTAATTGATTATGTTATTGATAAGGCTTATTGCCAATAGTAGATGATAAGTAGATAAATTTGGGGGGAATCAAAAATTATATACTTTTATCGAGTCCCGCGTCGGGCTCTCTGCTCGGCGGGGAGCCTGCTTCCCTCTCTCTCTCTCTGCCTGCCTCTCCGTCTACTTGTGATTTCTTTCTGTCAAATAAATAAATAAAATCTTAAAAAAAAATTATATACTTTTTTTCATGGGGTACCTGGCTGGCTCAGTTGGTAAAGCATATGACTCTATACCTTGGGGGTCATGAGTTCGAGCCCACATTGGGAGTAGAGATTACTTAAAAATAAAATATTTCTTAAAAAATTATATGCTGATTTTTAGCTGTGCAGAGGTCAAGGATCAACTGTATAATCTTCCTCTTAATAAGTTTCTTAATGTGGTATAAATCATGTTTATGTCGTGAAAAGAAGGGCCATCTGTACCCCAATGTTTATAGCAGCAATGGCCACAGTCGCCAAACTATGGAAAGAACCAAGATGCCCTTCAACAGATGAATGGATAAGGAAGATGTGGTCCATATACACTATGGAGTATTATGCCTCCATCAGAAAGGACGAATATCCAACTTTTGTAGCAACATGGACGGGACTGGAAGAGATGATGCTGAGTGAAATAAGTCAAGCAGACAGAGTCAATTATCATATGGTTTCACTCATTTGTGGAGCATAACCAATACCATGGAGGACAAGGGGCGTTAGAGAGTAGTAGGGAATTTGGGTAAATTGGAAGGGGAGGTGAACCATGAGAGACTATGGACTCTGAAAAATAGTCTGAGGGGTTTGAAGTGGCGGGGGGGGGGGGTGGGAGGTTGGGGTACCAGGTGGTGGGTATTATAGAGGGCACAGCTTGCATGGAGCACTGGGTGTGGTGAAAAAATAATGAATACTGTTTTTCTGAAAATAAATAAATTGGGAGAAAAAAATAAAGTAACTCACATTTAAAAAAAAACAAAAAAAAAACAAAAAACAAAAAAAAATGAGTATGCTTTGTCTCTGTAAAAATTAAAAAAGCTTAATGTTTAGCTTTTAATGTTTATTTTATTTGGAAATGACTTAGATATTCAACAAATATCCATTATCTAGTTTAATTTAGTAAACCCTCTGATCTTATTAATCTTTATTCAAATAACTTGTTTCTAAAAATTATGTTTGAATTAGACATCAAACAGTTTACCATCATCTTACATTATTTTTCATTTTGACAAATTCTGAAGACATGCCTGCTTCTATTAAACCAATACATTTAAATTAGCTTTTACTTACCAGAGATTATGCCAGATCGCATGAACTGAAAAACACGGGTAATTTTCTATGTTGCTGAAAGTATACTTAATTTATCTAAATGCCTAATTTTCTTTAAGCCAATTAAATAGAGCTCTTTATGAATTAATTTTGGCAATACCATCCAGAAGTAGAATAATGCACATATATATAACATATTATATATAAAATAAAATATTATATATATAATTGTCACATATCTATAAACATATATGTATATGACATATATGTGCATGTATATATATATAAAACATCTATATAACAGATAGATCTTGTATCATTAATTTTAAAATTTTTAGCCTTGCCTCAGGTACAAAAAAAAAAGTATAATTGGATTCAAATTGTTTTTCTGGTAGAGGGACTAAGTTAAGATTACCTGCCTAGATGCTCAGATGGCCAAATTTTTTACTAAGGATTTTATTTTCTATTTGTATGATGTACAGATTCTTTCAGAACTGCGTTTGAGGTCATTTTGTCTTTTAGAAACTTCTGCATAACAATCAAAAATGAATTCTATTGTCTCCTAGAGATTTGCAAGCCTCTCTTTTAAGGGTATCTTCAAGGTGGACTTAGCTAAAAACAAAGTCTCTCCAGAATGGCCAAAGTAATTCTAAATTTTACATAAATTCATCAATTTTTCCAGTAAGGTACAAGACCCTGGTCCAAGGATGAGGTGCAATCTATGTTGCTGTTAGATTCCCTAATATGTTTTAACTATGAGAGGCCCTTGTTTTCCAAGAACTATTTTTTTTCCAATTTATTTATTTTCAGAAAAACAGTATTCATTATTTTTTCACCACACCCAGTGCTCCATGCAAGCCGTGCCCTCTATAATACCTACCACCTGGTACACCAACCTCCCACCCCCCGCCACTTCAAACCCCTCAGATTGTTTTTCAGAGTCCATAGTCTCTCATGGTTCACCTCCCCTTCCAATTTACCCAAATTCCCTACTACTCTCTAACGCCCCTTGTCCTCCATGCTATTTGTGATGCTCCACAAATAAGTGAAACCATATGATAATTGACTCTCTCTGCTTGACTGATTTCACTCAGCATCATCTCTTCCAGTACCGTCCATGTTGCTACAAAAGTTGGGTATTCATCCTTTCTGATGGAGGCATAATACTCCATAGTGTATATGGACCACATCTTCCTTATCCATTCATCCGTTGAAGGGCATCTTGGTTCTTTCCATAGTTTGGCGACCGTGGCCATTGCTGCTATAAACATTGGGGTACAGATGGCCCTTCTTTTCACGACATCTGTGTCTTTGGGGTAAATACCCAGGAGTGCAATGGCAGGGTCATAGGGAAGCTCTATTTTTAATTTCTTAAGGAATCTCCACACTGGTCTCCAAAGAGGCTGCACCAACTTGCATTCCCACCAACAGTAGAAGAGGGTTCCCCTTTCTCCACATCCTCTCCAACACATGTTGTTTCCTGTTTTGTTAATTTTGGCCATTCTAACTGGTTTAAGGTGATATCTCAATGTGGTTTTAATTTGAATCTCCCTGAGGGCTAATGATGATGAGCATTTTTTCATGTGTCTGATAGCCATTTGTATGTCTTGATTGGAGAAGTGTCTGTTCATATCTTCTGCCCATTTTTTGATGTGTTTGTCTGTTTCGTGTGGGTTGAGTTTGAGGAGTTCATTATAGATCCTGGATATCAACCTTTTGTCTGTACTGTCATTTGCAAATATCTTCTCCCATTCCGTGGGTTGCCTCTTTGTTTTGTTGACTGTTTCCTTTGCTGTGCAGAAGCTTTTGATTTTGATGAAGTCCCAGAAGTTTATTTTCGCTTTTGTTTCCTTTGCCTTTGGAGACATATCTTGAAAGAAGTTGCTGTGGCTGATATCAAAGAGATTTCTGCCTATGTTCTCCTCTAAGATTCTGATGGATTCCTGTCTCACATTGAGGTCTTTTATCCATTTTGAGTTGATCTTTGTGTACGGTGTAAGAGAATGGTCGAGTTTCATTCTTCTACATATAGCTGTCCAGTTTTCCCAGCACCATTTATTGAAGAGACTGTCTTTTTTCCACTGTATATTTTTTCCTGTTTTGTCCAAGAACTATTTTAAAACACTACGAATCACAGGTTTCCTTCCCTTTAGCACAGCATGGATTACTTACCAAGGAACTTCAACAAACAGAAATGGAAACCAGAAGCAAAACAGAAAAAAGAAAGTCAGCATGCACAATAAAGTCAGAGAATTGAGAATGCAGAGAACATAGCTCAGGCCCAGAAGAGATCCACCCTTAACCTCTCGGGTCAGAAAGAAATCAGTAAATTCACTGGGTCCAGTGGATACCAACACCTGGTTGCTTACCAACCTCAGGTCTTTGGATCCTGCTTCTGACACCATAAAATGAAAAAGGTTCATAGTAGCCAAAGTTAAACCAAGGAATCACTGAAGTCATAATTAGCAGAAGTTTATTGTTCACATACCATAAAGATGGCTTGCAAACCAGGAGCTCTCAACCAGAGTATGGATTGAGGCTCACGGACATACAGGTATAGATAGATAGATATAGATATAGATTATATAGATATAGATATATAGATAGATGGATATATATCTTATAGACTGAGAAAGTGATGAGTATTAATTCTTCAGAGTGATTGATTAAAATATTACAGTTTTCTGTGGCTCCCTCATATCAACCTTGGGAAATAGTTTTGCTTATCATTTCCAGATGCACTAGCAAGAAATGATCTGAGTCAACTTAGGTTTGTGAAGTAAACTCAATTAAGCTTTGCCTGCATGACTAAACTGGTTCTGTCTGATCAGGGAAACCTCAAGGCTGGTCTCCATCCTTGATTTTAACAGCATCAACAACAAAAGATTATGACAAGGTTAAATGTTGGTATGATGGAAAAGAAAACTTCTGCACTTTCAGCATTACTGTAAGCGGTATTATGATTTTTTTTTTCTGTAGAAGAAGACCAACACTAACCCTTCAAATCTGGGTGATAGAACCACTGGTTAAGAACAGGTCCAAAATATGATCCCAGAATCCCGGGATTGAGTCCCACATCAGGCTCCCAGCTCCATGGGGAGTCTGCTTCTCCCTCTGACCTTCTCCTCGCTCATGCTCTCTCTCACTGTCTCTCTCTCAAATAAATAAATAAAATCTTAAAAAAAAAGAACAGGTCCAAAATAATAGTGGCTATGTAGGAATAAAGAACTGTATTTGACTCCCTGACTATTGCTTATCATCTGTGGAGCAATGAGCAGGGCATTTTGCCACATTCACTCTTGGTTTCTTTTAACATGGGGTTTAAATAGTTTACCTCATAGTATTATTATATAGCTCAGTTAAGATTATGTTTGTAGAAGTCCTAAATAAATAGTATAAAAGCTAACTGTGTATCATCTACCACCCAGCACTTCTGGGACACATGATATAAATGCTGCATACTAACTTTAAAATACCTCCTGGTAAATTAATCCCAGGAGATGGGGAAATCAGTCACTATTGTTCCCTTCCTCTATGAAAGTAAATTCACAAGACTTCCCTTATGTATGTCATTTAAAAGTATATATTGTTTTTATTTTTTTATTAAAAACTACATTACAGAAGATTTTAGCTCAATGAAGTCCTGATGGTTCATTATTGCTTTTGTTTCCCTTGCCTCCAGATACATATTTAGAAGGAAGTATCCATGGCCAATGTCAAAAAGGTTGCTGCCTGTGTTTTCCTTTAGGATTTTGATGGTTTCCTGTCTCACATTTAGGTCTTTCATCCTTTTTGAATTGATTTTTGTGTATGGTCCAGTTTTGGTGAAGGAAACAATCAATAAACTTAAAGGCAACTTTCAAATGGGAGAAGATATTTGCAAATGACATCTGATAAAGAATTAGTAACCAAAATCTATGAAGAACTTATCAAACTCAATACTCAAAAGACAAAGAATCCAGTTAAGAAGTGGCATGGATCACTGGGTGTGGTGAAAAAATAATGAATACTGTTTTTCTGAAAATAAATAAATTGAAAAAAAAAAGAAGTGGACCAAAGATATCAAAAGATGGTTTCCCAAAGAAGACAGATGGCTAACAGATATATGAAAATTGCTCAACATCCCTCATCATCAGGGAAATACAAATCAAACTACAATGGGATGTCACCTCACACCATTCAGAATGGTTAAAATTAACAACACAGGAAACAACAGATGTTGTCAAGGGTGTGGAGAAAGGGGTACACTCTTACACTCTTGATGGGAATGAAAACTGGTGCATCAACCCTGGAAAACAGTATGGAGTTTTCTCAAAAATTTCAAAATAGAACTATCCTATTATTCAGCAATTGCACTATTAAATATTTACCAAAGGATATAAAAATACCGTTTTTTTAAAAAAAATAATTTAATTTCTTTCCAGTGCAACAGAATTCATTGTTTATGCACCACACCCAGTGCTCCACGTAATACGTGCCCTCCATACTACCCACCACTAGCCTGCCCCAACCTCCCACCTCCTGCCCCTTCAAAACCCTCAAATTGTTTTTCAGAGTCCATAGTCTCTCATATTTCATCTCCCCCTCCAATTTCCCTCAACTCCCTTCTCCTCTCCATCTCCCCATGTCCTCCATGTTATTTGTATACTCCACAAATAAGTGAAACCATGTGATAATTGACTCTCTCTGCTTGACTTATTTCACTCAGCATCATCTCTTCCAGTCCCATCCATGTTGATACAAAAGTTGGGTATTCATCCTTTCTGATGGAGGCATAATACTCCATAGTGTATATGGACCACATCTTCCTTATCCATTTGTCCGTTGAGGGGCATCTTGATTCTTTCCACAGTTTGGCGACTGTGGCCATTGCTGCTAAAAACATTGGGGTACAGATGGCCTTTCTTTTCACTACACCTGTATCTTTGGGGTAAATACCTAACAGTGCAATTGCAGGGTCATAGGGAAGATCTATTTTTAATTTCTTTTTTTAAAAGATTTTATTTATTTATTTGACAGAGAGAAATCACAAGTAGACGGAAAGGCAGGAAGAGAGAGAGAGAGAGGGAAGCAGGCTCCCCGCTGAGCAGAGAGCCCGATGCGGGACTCGATCCCGGGACCCTGAGATCATGACCTGAGCCGAAGGCAGTGGCTTAACCCACTGAGCCACCCAGGTGCCCCTCTATTTTTAATTTCTTAAGGAAGTTCCACACTGTTCTACAAAGTGGCTGCACCAACTTGCATTCCCACCAACAGTGTAAAAGTGTTTCCCTTTCTCTACATCCTCTCCAACACACATTGTTTCCTGTATTGCTAATTTTGGACATTCTAACTGGTGTAAGGTGGTATCTCAATGTGGTTTTAGTTTGAATCTCCCTGATGGCTAGTGATGATGAACATTTTTTTCTGTGTCTGTTAGCCATTTGTATGTCTTGATTGGAGAGGTGTCTGCTCATTTTTTGACACAATTATCTGTTTTGTCTGTGCTGAGTTTGAGAAGTTCTTTATAGATCCTGGATATCAGCCTTTTGTTTGTTCTGTCATTTGCAAATATCTTCTCCCATTCCATGGGTTGCCTCTTTGTTTTGTTGACTGTTTCCTTAGCTGTGCAGAAGCTTTTGATCTTGATGAAGTCCCAAAAGTTCATTTTTTGCTTTTGTTTCCTTTGCCTTTGGAGACGTATCTTGAAAGAAGTTGCTGTGGCTGATATCGAAGAGATTACTGCCTATTTTCTTCTCTAGGATTCTGATGGATTCCTGTCTCACATTGAGGTCTTTTGTCCATTTTGAGTTTATCTCTGTGTATAGTGTAAGAGGATGGTCGAGTTTCATTCTTCTACGTATAATTGTCCAGTTTTCCCAGCACCATTTATTGAAGAGACTGTCTTTTTTCCACTGTATATTTTTTCCTGATTTGTCAAAGATTATTTGACCATAGAGTTGGGGGTCCATATCTGGGCTCTCTACTCTGTTCCACTGGTCTATGTGTCTGTTTTTATGCCAGTACCATGCTGTCTTGGTGATCACAGCTTTGTAGTAAAGCTTGAAATCAGGTAACGTGATGTCACCAGTTTTGTTTTTCTTTTTCAGCATTTCCTTAGCAATTAGGGGTCTCTTCTGGTTGCCCACAAATTTTAGGATTATTTGCTCCAGTTCTTTGAAAAATACCAGTGGAATTTTGATTGGAATGACATTAAAAGTATAGCTAGCTCTAGGCAGTATAGACATTTTAACAATGTTTATTCTTCTGCTTCAAGAGCATGGAATGGTCTTCCATCTTTTTTTGTCTTCTTCAGTTTCTTTTATGAGTGTTCTTTAGTTCCTCGAGTACAGATCCTTTACCTCTTTGGTTAGGTTTATTCCCAGGTATCTTATGGTTCTTGGTGCTATAGTAAATGGAATTGATTCTCTAATTTCCCTTTCTGTCTTTTCATTGTTAGTGTATAAGAAAGCCACTGATTTCTGCACATTGACTTTGTATCCTGCCACGTTACTGAGTTGCTGTATGAGTTCTAGTAGTTGGGGTGTGGAGTCTTGGGTTTTCCATATAAAGAATCATGTCATCTGTGAAGAGAGAGAGTTTGACTTCTTCATTGCCAATTTGAATACCTTTTATTTCTCTTTGTTGTCTGATTGCTGTAGCTAGGACTTCTAATACTATGTTGAACAAGAGTGGTGAGAATGGGCATCCTTGTCGTGTTCCTGATCTCAAAGGGAAGGTTGTCAGCTTTTTCCTTTTGAAGATGATATTTGCTGTGGGTTTTTCATAGGCAGATTTTATGAAGTTCAGTAATGTTCCCTCTATCCCTAAACTTTGAAGCATTTTAATCAGGAATGGGTGCTGGATTTTGTCAAATGCTTTTTCTGCATCAATTGAGAGGACCATGTGGTTCATCTCTCTTCTCTTATTGATTTGTTGTATCACATTGATTTGCAAATATTGAACCATCCTTCTGGCCCAGGGATGAATCCCACCTGGTAATGGTGGATAATCTTTTTAATATGCTCTTGATCCTTTTTGCTAGGACCTTGTTGAGAATCTTAGCATCCATATTCATCAGTGATATTGGTTTGAAGTTCTCCTTTTGTTGGGTTCTTTGCCTGGTTTAGGGATCCGGGTAATGCTGGCTCTATTAAAAAGAGTCTGGAAGTTTTCCTTCTGCTTCAATTTTTTGAAACAGCTTCAGGAAAATAGGTGTTATTTCTTCTTTGAAAGTTTGGAAGAAAGATATTGATTTGAAGGGATACATGCACCACAATGTTTGTAGCAACATTATCAACAATAGCCAAATTATGGAAAGAGCCCAAATGTCCATTGACTGATGAATAAAGAAGGTGTGGTATACATATATAATGGAATGTTATTTGGCCATAAAAAGAATGAAATCTTGCCATTTGCAACAGCCTGGATAGAACTAGCGTGTCTAATGCTAAGCAAAATAATTCAGTCAGAGAAAGACAAATAATATATGATTTCATTCATGTAGAATTTAAGGAATGAAATATATGAATGCAAGAGAAAAAGAGAGAAAGAGAGAGAGAAAGAGGCAAAGCATAAAACAGAATCTTAACACAGAGAATAAACTTAGCATTGCTGGAAGGGAGCTGGGTGGGAGGATGGGTATTAAGGAGAGTACTTATTTTGAGAGTACTTATTCTATGTATAACACTGGGTGTTATACACTTATTCATCATAAGTGATGAATCACTATTGTACTTATGAAACTAATATTACACTATATTTTAACTAACTAGAATTTAAGTAAAAACTTTAAATAAAGAAAATTATATTACATTAATTGAATTTATGTTAAGACTATTCACCACTGATTTTATTCAGCTTTTCCCAATGTAACATATTTATTTGTGTGTCTTTGTGTTTGTGTGCATTTAGTTCTTTTTAAAAAGATTTTATTTATTTATTTGAGAGAGAGAGAGCATGAGTAGGAGGAAGGGTCAGAAGGAGAGGGGGAAGCAGATTCCCTGGTGAGTAGGGAGCCTGATGTGGAGCTCAATCCCAGGATTCTGAGATCATGACCTGAGTTAAATGCAGATGCTTAACCTACGTAGCCACCCAGGTTCCCTGTGTGCATTTAGTTCTTTACAAAGTTAACAACTGCATAATTTTATGCATCCACCAGCACAGTTATGATATTTAAGTTCCATCCAACACCATAAAAAATCACTCCTATTGCCATTTTATAACCATACTTACTTTTCAGAACCAACATTCACACCTCACCTAATCTCTATCTCCAAGCAACCATTAATGTCCTCGATTTCTTTTTTAAATTTAATTTAATTTTTTAAAAAATTAATGTTTTTAATTTAATTATTTCAAATTGTTTTGTTGCACCACACCCAATGCTCCATGCAATACATGCCCTCCATAGTACCCATCACCAGGCTGACCCAACCCCCACTCCCTCCCCTCCAAAATCCTCAGTTTGTTTTTCGGAGTCCACAGTCTCTCATGGTTTGTCTCTCCCTCCAATTTCCCCCATTTCTAAAATTTTGACATTTCAAAATTTTATCTGAATGGAACCATACAATCTGTAAACTTTAAGGAGCTTTTTTAAAAAAAAATTTTTACTCCTCACTGTTTTTTCAGAGTCCATAGGTTTGAAGTGGCGGGGGGGTGGGAGGTTGGGGTACCAGGTGGTGGGTATTATAGAGGGCACGGCTTGCATGGAGCACTGGGTGTGGTGAAAAAATAATGAATACTGTTTTTCTGAAAATAAATAAATTGGAAAAAAAAGTTAAAAAAAAATTTTTTTTTTACTCAACATTATTCCCTGGAATTCATTTAAGTTGTTTGTATCAATAGTTCATTTCTTTTTATATTACTGTATAGTATTTTTTTACTATATACTGTAGTATATTTTTATAGTATAGTATAGTATTTTTATAGTATTTTTATAATATTGTATAGTGTTTCATGGTATGGATACACCAATATTGTTTAACCATTCACCTGTTGAAAGATATCCAGATTGATTCTTTTTTAGATATTATAAATAAAACCATGAATATTCTTGCTGAAGTTTTTTTTCTTTTTTTTCCCCCAATTTATTTATTTTCAGAAAAACATTATTCATTATTTTTTCACCACACCCAGTGCTCCATGCAAGCTGTGCCCTCTATAATACCCACCACCTGGTACCCCAACCTCCCACCCCCCCGCCACTTCAAACCCTTCAGACTGTTTTTCAGAGTCCATAGTCTCTCATGGTTCACCTCCCCTTCCAATTTACCCAATTCCCTACTACTCTCTAACGCCCCTTGTCCTCCATGCTATTGGTTATGCTCCACAAATGAGTGAAACCATATGATAATTGACTCTCTCTGCTTGACTGATTTCACTCAGCATAATCACTTCCAGTCCCGTCCATGTTGCTAAAAAAGTTGGATATTCGTCCTTTCTGATGGAGGCATAATACTCCATAGTGTATATGGACCACACCTTCCTTATCCATTCATCCGTTGAAGGGCATCTTGGTTCTTTCCATAGTTTGGCGACTGTGGCCATTGCTGCTATAAACATTGGGGTACAGATGGCCCTTCTTTTCACGACATCTGTGTCTTTGGGGTAAATACCCAGGAGTGCAATGGCAGGGTCATAGGGAAGTTTATTTTTAATTTCTTGAGGAATCTCCACACTGGTCTCCAAAGAGGTTGCACCAACTTGCAATCCCACCAACAGTGTAAGAGGGTTCCCCTTTCTCCACATCCTCTCCAACACATGTTGTATCCTGTTTTGTTAATTTTGGCCATTCTAACTGGTGTAAGGTGATATCTCAATGTGGTTTTAATTTGAATCTCCCTGAGGGCTAATGATGATGAGCATTTTTTCATGTGTCTGATAGCCATTTGTATGTCTTGATTGGAGAAGTGTCTGTTCATATCTTCTGCCCATTTTTTGATGTGTTTGTCTGTTTCGTGTGGGTTGAGTTTGAGGAGTTCATTATAGATCCTGGATATCAACCTTTTGTCTGTACTGTCATTTGCAAATATCTTCTCCCATTCCGTGGGTTGCCTCTTTGTTTTTTTGACTGTTTCCTTTGCTGTGCAGAAGCTTTTGATTTTGATGAAGTCCCAGAAGTTTATTTTCGCTTTTGTTTCCTTTGCCTTTGGAGACATATCTTGAAAGAAGTTGCTGTGGCTGATATCAAAGAGATTTCTGCCTATGTTCTCCTCTAAGATTCTGATGGATTCCTGTCTCACGTTGAGGTCTTTTATCCATTTTGAGTTGATCTTTGTGTACGGTGTAAGAGAATGGTCGAGTTTCATTCTTCTACATATAGCTGTCCAGTTTTCCCAGCACCATTTATTGAAGAGACTGTCTTTTTTCCACTGTATATTTTTTCCTGTTTTGTCGAAGATTAATTGACCATAGAGTTGAGGGTCCATATCAGGGCTCTCTACTCTGTTCCACTGGTCTATGTGTCTATTTTTATGCCAGTACCATGCTGTCTTGGTGATCACAATTTTGTAATAAAGCTTGAAATCAGGTAAGGTGATGCCGCCAGCTTTATTTTTGTTTTTCAACATTTCCTTAGTGATTCGGGGTCTCTTCTGATTCCATACAAATTTTAGGATTATTTGCTCCAGCTCTTTGAAGAATGCCGGTGGAATTTTGATGGGAATGGCATTAAAAGTATAGATTGCTCTAGGCAGTATAGACATTTTAACAATGTTTATTCTTCCAATCCAAGAGCATGGAATGGTCTTCCATCTTTTTGTGTCTTCTTCAATTTCTTTCATGAGTGTTCTATAGTTCCTCAAGTATAGATCCTTTACCTCTAAAACGAGATTGAAGCAGTGATCAAAAATCTCCCAAAAAACAAGAGTCCAGGACCTGATGGATTCCCTGGGGAATTCTACCAAACCTTCCAAGAAGAAATAACACCTATTCTCCTGAAGCTGTTTCAAAAAATTGAAGCAGAAGGAAAACTTCCAGACTCTTTCTATGAAGCCAGCATTACCCTGATCCTCAAACCAGGCAAGGACCATACCAAAAAGGAGAATTTCAGACCAATATCACTGATGAATATGGATGCTAAGATTCTCAACAAGATCCTAGCCAACAGGATCCAACAACACATTAAAAAGATTATCCACCATGATCAGGTGGGATTCATCCCTGGGCTACAAGGATGGTTCAACATTCGTAAATCAATCAATGTGATACAACAAATTAATATGAGAAGAGAGAAGAACCACATGGTCCTCTCAATTGATGCAGAAAAAGCATTTGACAAAATCCAACATCCGTTCCTGATTAAAACGCTTCAAAGTATAGGGATAGAGGGAACATTCCTGAACCTCATCAAATCTATCTATGAAAGACCCACAGCAAATATCATCCTCAATGGGAAAAAGCTTGCAGCCTTCCCACTGAAATCAGGAACAAGACAAGGATGCTTACTTTCACCACTCTTGTTCAACATAGTATTAGAAGTCCTAGCAACAGCAATCAGACAACAGAGAGAAATAAAAGGTATCCAAATTGGTAATGAAGAAGTCAAACTCCCTCTCTTCACAGATGACATGATTCTTTATATGGAAAACCCAAAGGACTCCACCCCCAAACTACTAGAACTCATACAGCAATTCAGCAGCGTGGCAGGATACAAAGTCAATGTGCAGAAATCAGTGGCTTTCTTATACATTAACAATGAAAATACAGAAAGGGAAATTAGAGAATCGATTCCATTTACTATAGCACCAAGAACCATAAGATACCTGGGAATAAACCTTGCTGAAGTTTTTTTGTGAGTATAATGTATCATGTCTCTGGAATAATGCCCAAGACTGCAATTGTTGGGGCATGTAGTAATCATATGTTTGTTTTTATAAGAAACTGCCAAATTGTTTTCCACAACGATTATTCTATTTTACATTTCCATCAGTGATGATTGAAAGATCCAGTGTTTCTCCATTTTTCCTTTTCTCATTTTTTCTTTCTTTTTTAAAAAATTGTATTTTATTTTTTAAGTGTTCCAAGATACATTGTTTATGCATACACCTAGTGCTCCATGTAGTACATGCCCTCCTTAATACCCGCCACCAGGCCCTTCCAGCCACGCACCCCGCTCCCTTCCAAAACCATCAAGTTTGTTTTTCAGTGTCCACAGTCTCTCATGGTTCATCTCCCCTTCTGATTTCTCCCAACTCACATCTCTTCTCCTTCACCCAATGTTTTCCATGTTATTCCTTATGCTCCACAAGTAAGTGAAACCATATAATAGTTGACTCTCTCTGCTTGACTTATTTCACTCAGCATAATCTCCTCCAGTCCCATCCATGTTGATACAAAAGCTGGGTATTCATCCTCTCTGATGGAGGCATAATACTCCATTGTATATATGGATCATATCTTCTTTATCCATTTTTTTGTTGAAGGACATTGTGGCTCTTTCCATAGTTTGGTGACTATGATCATTGCTGCCATGAACATTGGGGTACAGATGGCCCTTCTTTTCACTACATCTGTATCTTTGGGGTAAATATCCAGTAGTGTAATGGCAGGGTCATAGGGTAGCTATGTGGCTCCCCACAGAGCTAAAGTAGCTGCACCAACTTGCATTGCCAGCGACAGGGTAAGAGGGTTCCCCTTTCTCCACATCCTTTCCAACACGTGTTGTTTCCTGTCCTGTTAATTTTGGCCATTCTAACTCCTGTAAGGTGGTATCTCAATGTGGTTTTGATTTGAATCTCCCTGATGACTAATGATGATGAATATTTTTTTCGTGTGTCTGTTAGCCATTTGTATGTCTTCTTAATAATCTTAAAATAAGTCAAGCAGAGAGAGTCAATTATCATATGGTTTCACTTATTTGTGGAGCATAACAAATAGCATGGAGGACAAGGGGCGTTAAAGAGGAGAAGGGAATTTGGGTAAATTGGAAGGGGAGGTGAACCATGAGAGACTATGACTCTGAAAAACAATCTGAGGGGTTTGAAGTGGCAGGGGTGTGGGAGGTTGGGGTACCAGGTGGTGGGTATTATAGAGGGCATGGCTTGCATGGAGCACTGGGTGTGGTGAAAAAATAATGAATAATGTTTTTCTGAAAATAAATAAATTGGAAAAAAAATTGATATGTTCTACTGTATCTCTGGTTTCTACCTCATTGATCTCAACTCTAATCTTGATGATTTCCCTTCTTATGTGTGGAGTTGGTTTGATTTGTTGTTGATTCTCCAGTTCTTTAAGGTGTAGAGACAGCTGGTGTATTCTGGATTTTTTTTGACGGAGGATTAGATGGCTATGTATTTCCCCCTTAGGACCGCCTTTGCTGTATCCCATAGGTTTTGGACAGAAGTGTCTTCATTCTCATTGGTTTCCATGAATTGTTTCAGTTCTTCTTTGAGCTTCTGATTGATCCAAGCATTCTTAAACAAGGTGGTCTTTAGCTTCCAGGTGTTTGAGTTCTTTCTAAAATTTCCCTTGTGATTGAGCTCCAGTTTCAAAGCACTGTGATCTGAGAATATGCAGGGAATAATCTCAGTCTTTTGGTATCGGTTGAGTCCTGATTTGTGACCCAGTATGTGGTCTATTCTGGAGAAGGTTCCATGTGCACTTGAGAAGAATGAGTATTCTGTTGTTTTAGGGTGGAATGCTCTGTATATATCTATGAGGTCCATCTGGTCCAATGTGTCATTCAATGCTCTGTTTCTGTATTGATTTTCTGCTTCGATGATCTGTCTATTTCTGAGAGAGGCATGTTAAGATCTCCTACGTTTAGTGTATTCATATCAATATGACTCTTTATCTTGATTAACAGTTTTTTTAAATAATTGGCTGCTCCCATATTGGGAGCATAGTTAATTACAATTGTTAGATCATCTTGGTGGATAGTCCCTTTAAGGATTATGTAGTGTTCTTCTGTATCTCTGACTACAGTCTTTAGTTTAAAGTCTAATTTATCTGCTATGAGAATCGCTACCCCAGCCTTCTTTTGAGGTCCATTGGCATGAAAGATGCTTTTCCATCCCTTCACTTTCAGTCCTGGTGTATCTTTAGGTTCAAAATGTGTCTCTTGTAGACAACATATGGATGGGTCCTCCAAATCCAGATTGGATTTTATCCAATCTGCAGCCCTGTGCCGTTTTATGGGTGCATTTAGGCCATTCACATTGAGAGTGATTATTGATAGATACGTTTTTATTGACATTGAGTTACCTTTGAAGTCTTTCTTTCTGTAAACTGTCTCTATATTTCTGCTCAATGCAATTCTTAGGATTTTTCCTCTTTTATAGAACCCCCCCTCCTTAATATTTCCTGCAGTGTCGGCTTGCTGGTTGCATAGTCTTTTAAGCCTTGCTGGTCTTGGAAACTCTTTATCTCTCCATCCATTTTGAATGAAAGTCTTGCTGGATAAAGTGTTCTTGGCTGCATGTTCTTCTCATTTAGTGCCCTGAATATATCTTGCCAGCCTCTTCTGGCTTGCCAGGTCTCTGTGGACAGGTCTGACGTTATTCTTATGGGCTTCCCTCTGTAAGTAAGGAGCCTCTTTGCCCTGGCGGCTTTCAAGAGATTATACCTACAATTATAATTCCTCAATTAGACTATCAGGTGTCGTGATGTTTTTTTGGAATGTATAATCTTGGGTGGAGACCGTTCAGCCTCTAGTACATGAACGCTGGTTCCATTCCCGAGATTGGGAAAATTTTCATGAAGGACTTGTTCCACTATATCTTCTAGACTTCTTTCCTTCTCCTCCCCTTCAGGGATTCCAATAATTCTGACGTTGGAACACTTCATGGCATCATTTATTTCCCTGATTCTGTTTTTATGGTTTCTAAGCTGTTCGAGGCTTCCTCCTGATCCTTTCTCTCTATCTGTTGTCTTCCAGATCTCTAATTCTATCTTCTGTCTCAGTTACCCTAGCTTTGAGAGAGTTTAGATTAGATTGGAACTCATTGAGAGCATTGTGAACCTCCTCCCTGGTTGCTTTAAGCTCCGCCCTAACATTGTGAACATCCTGTCTGGTCGCTTTCAGTTCGGCCCTAATCAATTCTGTTTGGTCATCCATGGCTTTCTCCAACCTAGCTATTGCCTGGATAATTGTTAGCCTGAATTCTCTTTCCGACGTATTGTCTATGTTGATAGTCATTAGCTCTGTTGCAGAAGGTCCATCTTCTGTATTTTTCTTCTGTTGGCCATTCCTCCTCCTAGTCATTTTGGTGGGAGATGACTGAACAGATGTAGCTGGATGTATCAACTGTGGTGCAGTCAAGGTGCACCATGGAACACTTCTGAGCAATCAGGATTCCCCACCCAAATGAGAGACAAAATAAAAGAAAAAGAAAAAGAAAAAGAGAGAGAGAGAGAGAGAGAGAGAGAGAAAGGAAAGAAAGTGAAGATGAAAGAAAAGGTTCATCCCAGATTGGCCCCAAGGCAAGACTTATGAAGTAGACAAACAAAAAGAGACAAAAAGACTGATACAAGTATATGACAAGAGAAAAAATATATATGCAAATAAAGGAAGAACCTCATCAAAAAGAACCCCAAGTGTAAGATTTATATGCTATCAGGACAAACACAAAACAAAGAAACACCGGTGGAAGAAGAAGATGGGAGAGTTCTTATAAATTCTCAGTGTGTGCGAGGAAGGTTGAAACTAGAAGCTGGTTTTTTGAAAGAATCAATAAGATCGATAAACCATTGGCCACACTAATCCAAAAGAAAAGAGAGAAAGCCCAAATTCATACAATTATGAATGAAAAGGGAGAGATCACAATGAACACCAAGGAAGTAGAAACAATCATCAGAAGTTATTATCAGCAGTTATATGCCAATAAGCTTAGCAACCTAGATGAAATGGATGCATTCCTGGAAAACTATAAACTCCCAAAATTGAACCAGGAAGAAATTGACAACCTGACTAGACTGATATCTAATAACAAGATTGAAACAGTGATCAAAAACCTCCCAAAAAACTAGAGCCCAGGCCCTGACAGATTCCCTGGGGAATTCTACCAAACTTTGAAGAAGAAATAACACCTATTCTCCTGAAGGTGTTTCAAAAATTGAAGCAGAAGGAAAACTTCCAGACTCTTTCTATGAAGCCAGCATTACCCAGATCCCCAAACCAGGCAAAGACCCTACCAAAAAGGAGAATTTCAGACCAATATCACTGATGAATATGGATGCTAAGATTCTCAACAAGATCCTAGCCAACAGGATCCAACAGCACTTTTAAAAGATTATCCACCATGACCAGGTGGGATTCATCCCTGGGCTACAAGGATGGTTCAACATTCGCAAATCAATCAATGTGATACAACAAATTAATATGAGAAGAGAGAAGAACCACATGGTCCTCTCAATTGATGCAGAAAAAGCATTTGACAAAATCCAGCATCCGTTCCTGATTAAAACGCATCAAAGTATAGGGATAGAGGGAACAGTCCTGAACCTCATCAAATCTATCTATGAAAGACCCACAGCAATATTATCCTCAATGGGAAAAAGCTTGCAGCCTTCCCACTGAGATCAGGAACAAGGCAAGGATGCTTACTTTCACCACTCTTGTTCAACATTGTATTAGTAGTCCTAGAAACAGCAATCAGACAACAAAGAGACATAAAAGGTATCCAAATTGGTAGTGAAGAAGTCAAAGTCTCTCTATTCACAGATGACATGATTCTTTATATGGAAAACCCAAAAGACTCTACCCCCAAACTACTAGAACTCATACAGCAATTCAGCAACGTGGCAGGATGCAAAGTCAATGTGCAGAAATCAGTGGCTTTCTTATACACTAACAATGAAAATACAGAAAGGGAAATTAGAGGATCGATTCCATTTACTATAGCACCAAGAACCATAAGATACCTGGGAATAAACCTAACCAAAGAGGTAAAGAATCTGTACTTGAGGAACTACAGAACACTCATGAAAGAAATTGAAGAAGACACAAAAAGATGGAAGACCATTCCATGCTCTTGGATCAGAAGAATAAACATTGTTAAAATGTCTATACTGTCTAGAGGAATATATACTTTTAATGCCATTCCGATCAAAATTCCACCGGCATTCTTCAAAGAGCTGGAGCAAATAATCCAAAAATTTTTATGGAATCAGAAGAGACCCCAAATCACTAAGGAAATGTTGAGAAACAAAAATAAAACTGGGGGCATCACATTACCTGATTTCAAGCTTTATTTCAAAGCTGTGATCACCAAGACAGCATGGTACTGGCATAAAAACAGACACATAGAACAGTGGAACAGAGTAGAGAGCCCAGATATGGACCCTCAACTCTATGGTCAATTAATCTTCGACAAAACAGGAAAAAATATACAGTGGAAAAAAGACAGTCTCTTCAATAAATGGTGCTGGGAAAACTGGACAGCTATATGTAGAAGAATGAAACTCGACCATTCTCTTACTCCGTACACAAAGATCAACTCAAAATGGATAAAAGACCTCAACGTGAGACAGGAATCCATCAGAATCTTAGAGGAGAACATAGGCAGTAATCTCTTCGATATCAGCCACAGCAACTTCTTTCAAGATACGTCTCCAAAGGTAAAGGCAACAAAAGCGAAAATAAACTTCTGGGACTTCATCAAAATCAAAAGCTTCTGCACAGCAAAGGAAACAGTCAACAAAACAAAGAGGCAACCCACGGAATGGGAGAAGATATTTGCAAATGACAGTACAGACAAAAGGTTGATATCCAGGATCTATAATGAACTCCTCAAACTCAGCACACATGAAACAGGCAAACATATCAAACAATGGGCAGAAGTTATGAACAGACACTTTTCCAATCAAGACATACAAATGGCTATAAGACACATGAAAAAATGTTCATCATCACTAGCCCTCAGGGAGATTCAAATTAAAACCACATTGAGATCTCACCCTACACCAGTTAGAATGGCCAAAATTAACAAAACAAGAAACAACATGTGTTAGAGAGGATGTGGAGAAAGGGGAACCCTCTTCCACTGTTGGTGGGAATGCAGGTTGGTGCAGCCTCTTTGGAGAACAGTGTGGAGATTCCTAAAGAAAGGTTTGAAGTGGCGAGGGTTTGGGAGGTTGGGGTACCAGGTGGTGGGTATTATACAGGGCACGGCTTTCGTGGAGCACTGGGTGTGGTGAAAAAATAATGAATACCCACACGAAACAGACAAACACATCAAAAAATGGGCAGAAGATATGAACAGACACTTTTCCAATCAAGACATACAAATGGCTATAAGACACATGAAAAAATGTTCATCATCACTAGCCCTCAGGGAGATTCAAATTAAAACCACATTGAGATCTCACCTTACACCAGTTAGTATGGCCAAAATTAACAAAACAAGAAACAACATGTGTTAGAGAGGATGTGGAGAAAGGGGAACCCTCTTCCACTGTTGGTGGGAATGCAGGTTGGTGCAGCCTCTTTGGAGAACAGTGTGGAGATTCCTAAAGAAAGGTTTGAAGTGGCGAGGGTTTGGGAGGTTGGGGTACCAGGTGGTGGGTATTATACAGGGCATGGCTTGCGTGGAGCACTGGGTGTGGTGAAAAAATAATGAATACCCACACGAAACAGACAAACACATCAAAAAATGGGCAGAAGATATGAACAGACACTTCTCCAATCAAGACATACAAATGGCTATCAGACACATGAAAAAATGCTTATCATCATTAGCCCTCAGGGAGATTCAAATTAAAACCACATTGAGATATCACCTTACACCAGTTAGAATGGCCAAAATTAACAAAACAGGAAACAACATGTGTTGGAGAGGATGTGGAGAAAGGGGAACCCTCTTCCACTGTTGGTGGGAATGCAAGTTGGTGCAACCTCTTTGGAGACCAGTGTGGAGATTCCTCAAGAAATTAAAAATAGAGCTTCCCTATGACCCTGCAATTGCACTCCTGGGTATTTACCCCAAAGATACAGATGTCGTGAAAAGAAGGGCCATCTGTACCCCAATGTTTATAGCAGCAATGGCCACGGTCGCCAAACTATGGAAAGAACCAAGATGCCCTTCAACGGATGAATGGATAAGGAAGATGTGGTCCATATACACTATGGAGTATTATGCCTCCATCAGAAAGGATGAATACCCAACTTTTGTAGCAACATCGATTGGACTGGAAGAGATTATGCTGAGTGAAATAAGTCAAGCAGAGAGAGTCAATTATCATATGGTTTCACTTATTTGTGGAGCATAACATATAGCATGTAGGACAAGGGGCGTTAGAGAGGAGTAGGGAATTTGGGTAAATTGGAAGGGGAAGTGAACCATGAGAGACTATGGACTCTGAAAAACAATCTGAGGGGTTTGAAGTGGCGGGGTGGTGGGAGGTTGGTGTACCAGGTGGTGGGTATTATAGAGGGCACGGCTTGCATGGAGCACTGGGTGTGGTGAAAAAATAATGAATACTGCTTTTCTGAAAATAAATAAATTGGAAAAAAATAATGAATACTGTTTTTCTGATAATAAATAATTTGAAAAAAAAAAGGAAATTAAAGGATGACTATTTCTCTGCCTGATTGATGAGGGAGGGAGTTTTATGGAAATATGCCTTTGCAAATTTTGTCCCTTCCCTCTGAAATGTCTCCTGCTCTGCTTAAAATGCACTATCCTTTGAGGCCCGTTTCAGAGTCTCCATTAGCTACACAGCTGCCTGGCCCTTCAGGAACTGGCCCAGACTCTGGAGGGTGACCCTTGGTTGTGATTTCATTATCTGTGTGGCATTTAGCTCCAAATAGCTCATGTTTCAGATATTTGGTTCCTTGAATTCTATCTTCATCTTCATCTCTCCAACCATTGCCACTCATAATCTGTGATCCAGTTCTGGGGTCTGTGTAAATGTGTAGAATAGGACTTGAGTTCTGGCTCCTGAAATTTATAATTATAATTATAGTAGTTACTTACAAGCACTCTATGACTTGGCCTTCTTCCCAGCAGCCTGTGGGAACGCATCATCTTCAGAATGCACAAAAAGATCCATTTCATTGTTAGGGACATATAAATGATTGACAACACATCTCTGAAGATGAGGATTTAAAATGAAATATGCATCAGAGATGATGACAAACACAAAACCTCATTTATGTCAACAGGTAGAAAAGCATAACAAAGATCAGGTTTTGAAGATTTTCAGACCCAAACAAGCCATATTCTTGGGAAGCAATGTATAAAGGCATGGAGAAAGTGGAAGAACTCTCTAATAATCAGAAAAAATAAGGTAATATAAACTTGGACATAATGTCCTATGAAAATAAAAGCAGAGTTAATTTCTAGGTTGGCTCAAATCCTTACACTCACTTAGAAGAGGCACCCATCAAAGCAACACCAAAGTTCACATGCTGGTCCTGTGGGATACTGGCTGTGTGGTTCCAACTCTAGAGGAGAATACTTGATCAGTGTCTGAGGCATCAACCACAATGTGATTGGAACTTGTTAAACAGTTAATGGAGCTGTTCCTCTATGCAAACCTCAGGAGAACATTCTAGCAATTGCTGTTTGGTAATCAGTGATGACATCCTAAAGTCTTGTAGTTCCATTGAGGCTTCTTTACCCTGATTGCTGAAAGAGTTGTTTCTTCCTGAACCCTGAAGAAAAATGAGAAACAAAATTTATTGTTTTTGTTTGTAGGTGTGTAATAAAAGGAAAAATTTCTCTTTAGAGAGGCTTTCAGAGTCCCCCCTCTTGTCCAGGAGGCCCATCTGTTAGTCCAGAATGCAGTGAGTAGAACAAGAACAGGTGTTATTTAATAAAAAAAACAAGATATTTAATTTCCATAGGTTTCAGTCTTTTCATCAGTAAGAAGATTTGGATCAATTGGGTAGTCTTCTGTTGCATGACTGCTATGAGGTAGCCCCTGGCTTACATGCTGGTGGGAAGGAGGATAGGAGCCCAGTGATAAACAAAGACATGTCCCCAATCTCCAGGAGCACACAGTCAATAAATGGGATACCCTTTCTTTAATTCTGAATCAAAGTTCCCATTTCAGCCCAGTAGCTGAGAGTCCACATATAGGGTTGGTGTTACCGTGATTAACATGTGCACCCAAACCTCTGGAAACTTACTGGACCCAGAACTGCCACAGAGTGAGTCAGATGCAAAAAAACTCTACATGGATTTCTTTGAATTGTATGATAGAATTGTTAGCAAAGTCAGTCCAAGAAAAGAAGGTAATTGATACAGTTTGTACACATTATTTTTGAAAAAGGCATTTTTATTACATGAACAAATCCATGTTAAGTGCAGGAAAATTTTCAGATGCAGGTAAACAATAAGAAGAAAATGAAAACCACCATATAACTGATATCTGAGAATCTGTGCTTCTGACCATGTCTCTGTCTCTCCACCTGCATTTTGTTAAAAGTGGAATATGTACATCCATGCTGCTTTGCAACCTGCTTTGGAGTTAAATGAATTTTCCATATTCATAAAAATGAAGAAATCTCTATAGTATCATTTTAATGAATGTAGAGTGATTCTGTCTGGAACCATTATGATTTGATTTTTCTTTTTTTATCTCTCTTTTTAAAATGTTTTATTATGCTATGTTATTCACCATATAGTACATCATTAGTTTTTATGTAGTGTTCTGTGATTCATTGTTTGTGCATAACACCCAGTGCTCCATGCAATCCATGCCATCTTCAATACCCATCACTGGGCTAACCATATATAATCATCATCTTTACAGATGAATATCTATATCTATTCTTATTTAATTAGAATAAAATTTTAGTAATTGAATGGCTAAATCAAGACATATTTATACACATTGACAAACTGTTTTTTTTTAAATCTACTTTGTTGATAATAAGTGGCAATAAGGTATATGAAACCTTATTTTTCATACTGCTTCACTAATTTGCTTTCATGAGTTACCATTACCATTTCAAATGACCCACTTGTCCATATATACAATGGAATATTATGACTCCATCAGAAAGGATGAATACCCAACCTTTGTATAAACCTGGATGGGACTGGAGGAGATTATGCTGAGTGAAATAAGTCAAGCAGAGAAAGTCAATTATATGGTTTCACTTAACTTGTGGAGCATAAGCAATAACATGGAAGACTTTAGGTGAAGGAAAGGAAAAGTGAGTTAGGGGAGATTGGAAGGGGAGATGAAGCATGAGAGACTGTGGACTCTGAGAAACAAACTGAGGGTTTTGGAAAGGAGGAGGATGGAGGGATAGGTGAGCATCGTGGTAGGTATTAAGGAGGGCACATATTGCATGGAGCACTGGGTGTGGTGCATAAACCATGAATTTTGGAACACTGAGAAAATAAAACTAAATTTAAAAAATTAAAAAACCAAAAAAGCTGTAAAGTATATTTATTTTATCACTAGTTAGCATATAAATGTGGTAGTCTTTAAAAAATACCGCATCAGGTTTTCAATACTTTCTTCACAATGTAACATGCATATGCCAAATGCAAACTATAACAGAAAAAACAGAGTGAAGGAAAATGGAGAAGAGGGAAAAAGGACATTAAGATATCCACTACCATATCCTCTAAATTTTTAAAATCTTTAACAAAGAACATTAGTGTGTTTTTAAATCTTGAACACAAATCAGGATCTATTTCTTCTCTGCTGGTCTCCAGAAAGGGTGTGTGGCCCACGGGTGAGGACTCAGAACCCAGGTGGAAAGTCAAGAGTCTTACCTCTGGGTCTTGTTTCACACCTTAAGACTTTGTGGACAAATTTGAGCAGATCAATTAAGTTTCTCATCTGAACCTGATGGAAAATCTTGCCAGCCCCACCTCACGTAATGACATAATTCTCTAAGAAAATTACCATTAAATTAAAAAGTTATGTTAAGACCAACTGGCATCACTGTTTGGGTTTGATTATCCTCCAGAAATGATTAAAGTTTTACATGTTTAATTATTTTTCTTTCAGTTATTGGAAAAGTTACTTTCACTAGGATGTGGAAGCACAATTACACTTAATGTTTGACTGTAAGCAAAGAGGTCCAGGTCATGAACTTTCTTGCCATATGCCCAGAGAATCATTGATCAGCTCTACCCAGAAATAAGCCAAGACAGTCGAAAAATTTTCACTTGGCTTAGTTAAGTCTGAAAATGTTTCATCACTCACAGGCAAACATACTGAATGCATTAGTTAATTTAAAGTAACAAATGACTCTATTTTCTATTTGTTTCATAGCTATCTCTGTGGACTAAGGCCAATGGAACTAACTAAAATCCATAGAATATATTTTTTAAAGATTTTATTTATTTATTTGACTGACAGAGATAACAAGTAGGCAGAGAGGCAGGCAGAGAGAGAGAGAGGAGGAAGCAGGCTCCCCACAGAGCAGAGAGCCTGATGTGGGGCTTGATCCCAGGACTCTGGGATCATGACCTGGGCCAAAGGCAGAGGCTTTAACCCACTGAGCCACCCAGGCGCCCCATTCCATAGAATATTTTGGTTAGTCTCTCACTGGACATAATTTTTCTTCAAGTTGCTGATAGCAAAACTAGCAAATTAGCAATCTGCTCTCCATCTCCTCATGGAGGAGTCAATGATGAGGAGGAGAGGTCTGGATAAGTTGGGAGGGACATAAGTTGTTAAAGTAGGAGGAGCTGCAGTTGGTGGCTACAAAATTGGTCATCACAAGGAGCAAGAAAGGGAAGTGCAGCAAAGACTGTTAGGTGCTGACCCCACTTCAGCACTGCACTCTATGTCCATCTTGTATAATTTTGTCCATCACTATTCATCCTTATTTTACATCCTTATTTTACAATTTTGTCCATCACCATTCATCCTTATTTTACAGATAAGGAAATTATGGCTCAGAAATGAGTCACTCTAGATGCCTACATGATCAGTCAATATGTTTGAAGTAAGGTTTTTGTACTTTTCTTTTTTAAAAAATTTATTTCATTTTTTCAGTGTTCCAAGATTCATTGTTTATGGACCACACCCAGTGCTCCACGCAATAGATGCCCTCCTTCATACCCACCACCAGGTTCACCCATCCCTCCACCTCCTCCCCTACAAAACCCTAAAAAGTTTTCTTATGCCAAATACTAAACTCATTTCTACATGAGAATCCGGAGTTCTTAAAATCATGAAGTTCATTACCAGCTTAGATACAGCTAGGTAGAGCTGGGGCTGTTTCAAATATAAATATTACTGTTACTAATAATAAACATTTACTCAGCACTGATTATGTGTCAGGCACCAGTGCAGGCACTCTATGTGCTGCTTTATTTAAGATGGTGCAGTCTGTCCTGTAATAATAAAATATCCTCATAATTTTCAGTGATGGAAAGCAAGAAAGGCTTATTTCTCACTCATTCTCTGTGTTCAGTTTTGATTGGCCATGGACTGAGCTCTGTTATTTTTTACTGCTTGGCACAGGCAGGAGAAGACTATACCAAATCAAATTCTGCCTCAAAGCATTCACCTAAAGGTGACATGTGACTGGATGTCATGGGCTAATGTCCATGTTACATGTCCAAGCCTAATGTCAAGGGGAGCCAGCCGTGCCTGGGAGTCTGGATCGGAAATACTAGGGGGCAGCAGCAATGACCTTTGGGCATGCATTGTGTCTATTAACTCCCAAACAGCTATTCTACAGAGAGGAAATGAGGCTCTGAAATCTGTAGGGACCTGTCATAGGTCATACAGGCTAGGAGAGGCAGAGCGTGGCTTTCACTCAGTCTGAACTTTTCACCATCACACATTTCTATCTCTAAGCTTCAGCTGACTGAGCCCAACCATGTATGAAATACTGCACTCAACACTTGCATAATTTATATCCTTTACTGCTCCCAATCCTGCAGGTTTTATTCATTCCATTTCACCAATGAGGACCATGAATCTCACAATGAGGAAAATGAAGATAGTAATATTCTATATACATAACAGTAATTGGAAATTAAAACTTAGCTTCCCTTACCCCAAAGCCTATATTCTTTGGTTTTACTTTGGGAAATCCCTGGGAGACTTAGTACAGCTCTGAATTTAATAAATATGAACTAAATGCCTACACTGCATAAGATACATGAAATGCAAACATTTCTCATGTTGTCTTCTGCTGGGAAATGATATAGAGAGATGTTTAGAGAGAAGTAGGCTCTCTAAAATGAACAATGAAGAGAATTAAGTGTGTAAAATTTCAAGGGCTTATCATATACTGGCCAAGTTCTTACCAGTTCTTTCCATTTATCCTTGTGGGATTTCAAAGCATAATGGGCTCTCAATTTCCTCTTGTTCTTATTTTAAATGAAAAAAATAGATTCTTTTAAAAAAATTGTTAAAGAGATTTTTTAAAATGTTACTTTCATCCTACTTTGAAGAAACAAAGCACGGTGATATCAAATATTAATAGTAACGTAGAAAAACTGAAAAAGAAACCTTTAAGAAAATTATTGTCTTGGGTTTAGAGCAATAACTCATAGAGATATGTGAACAATATAAAGAATATTTGAAAACTATTTTTTCATTTTCTGTTTATGTGCCATACATGGTAGTCTCTTATTGGTAACTGCAACTGTAATTTTTCCAAACTCTAAGATCTTAGACAATTACATTGGGAAAAATTAAATAGGAGTGTGCAATTAACATTGAGGAACTTGATTAAAACTAATTACTAAAAATAAACTATTTGGGAGCACCTGGGTGGCTTAGTTGGTGAAACATCTCACTTCAGCTCAGGTCATGATTTCGGGGTCCTGGGATTGAGCCTCACAGTGGGAGCTCCCTGCTTAGTGGGGAGTCTGCTTGTCTCTCTCACTCTGTGCCTCTCCCTGATTGTCCGTGCATGCTATCTTTCTCTCTTTCTCTCTCTCTCTCTCTCTCTCTCACACACACACACACACAAATAAATACAATCTTAAAAAATAAATGAAAAATAAAATAGATTATTTTTAGTAATATAGATCTCATTTTCAAAAATATATATAATATGTTAAAGAAAACTTAAAAAGGACTAGCACTAGATAATCATCAGCCCAAAAAACCCTGTATTAAGATAAGAAAAAGAAGACACATCTTTTACAAAACACCTAATTTCTGTCTTTCAGAATACCGATATAATACATTGCTCTTGTTAGAACAAGACCCTCTACTGCCATCTGCCAAAGAGTTGCTATAAAATACATGAAAGTCTATTAGTTACTAAGCCCCCAAGGATGTGCACTAAACTGCATGCCCACCCTAACTGGATGGCCTGATGGTGCTCACTGACAAGTTCTTTGGCCTGACCTCCATATTGCTCAGGTTGGGTTCTCTCTGCATCTACTATTTCAAGTCATATAGAAGCAGTTTTGTTGTCTTGATGCAATGGTAATGAATAAAAATATGCCATAAGAAAAGGCATAGGTATGTAAAAATATAGAAGCTTCCTATCTTTTTTTTCCACTTTGGAGGAGAATGATTTAGAATCTTCAGATGACTTATATTCTGTAGACCTGAGTGTGACCTCAGCTCTATTACTTTCTGCCAGGTGAATGTCTGCAAGTCACTCTAACTCTGAACATTCGGTATTCCCAGACTGTGTGCTTCATACCAAAATGCTGATTCTGAGAACTTGGAAGCATTTGAAGAGCTGAATGCAGAATACACTGTACACACACACAGTAGTTGCCACACTAACAAGCTATCTTCTGATTGCTAATTACCCATTCATCAGACCTATCTGAGCACCTGTTACCAAGCAAGGTTCTATGCCACATACTGAGGTATAAGAATGAAGAAAGCTTTACCTTCATATTTAACTTGTATTTATTTGACAGATTAAGAGTTACCTGAGAGTAAAGACCTAATGTTAAGCTATTCTCTGCACCATTACCCTTGTACTTAGAACAGTTCTAAGGTCATCAGATGTGTAAAATGAGATATTTTTGGAGTTAAGGAATTTTAAGACTAAATCTGTAAATTTGGCCCAGTATATTCTTGGTGCTAGATTGTTTATAGAGCTGGGTAACTAAACTGAAGTCCATCTTAACTAGCCTCTGGTTTTAGAAAATAAAGGCTTGTCTTTTTAACCTGACAGTCTGTTTTTTTTTTTTCTGGGTGTTTTCTTTTTCTTTTTCTTTTTTAATAAATTAATTTATTTATTTTCAGAAAAACAGTATTCATTATTTTTCACCACACCCAGTGCTCCATGCAATCCATGCCCTCTATAATACCTACCACCTGGTACCCCAACCTCCCACCCCCCCGCCACTTCAAACCCCTCAGATTATTTTTCAGAGTCCATAGTCTCTCATTATTCACCTCCCCTTCCAATTTCCCCCAACTCCCTTCTCCTCTCGAACACCCTTTGTCCTCCATGCTATTTGTTATGCTCCACAAATAAGTGAAACCATCTGATAATTGACTCTCTCTGCTTGACTTATTTCACTCAGCATCATCTCTTCCAGTCCCGTCCATGTTGCTACAAAAGTTGGGTATTCATCCTTTCTGATGGAGGCATAATACTCCATAGTGTATATGGACCACATTTTCCTTATCCATTCATCCATTGAAGGGCATCTTAGTTCTTTCCACAGTTTTTGGCGACACAGTTTGCTGTTATAAACATTGAGGTACAGATGGCCCTTCTTTTCACGACATCTGTGTCTTTGGGGTAAATACACAGGAGTGCAATGGCAGGGTCATAGGGAAGTTCTATTTTTAATTTCTTGAGGAATTTCCACACTGTTCTCCAAAGAGGCTGCACCAACTTGCATTCCCACCAACAGTGTAAGAGGGTTCCCCTTTCTCCACATCCTCTCCAACACATGTTTCCTGTCTTGTTAATTTTGGCCATTCTAACTGGTGTAAGGTGATATGTCGGGTTTTTAAAGTAATGTGTTTGGTGACAGATCAGATAAAGGACTAATATCCAAGCTCTGTAGAGAACTTACAAAATGAAACAGCCCAAAACAAAGAATCCAGTCAAGAAATACTCAGAAGACATGAACAGACATTTTTCCAAATAAGATATACAAATAGCCAACAGACACATGAAAAAAATGCTCAACATCACTTGGCATCATGAAAATACAAATCAATGAGATAACACCTCATACCAGTCAGAATGGCTAAAATTAACAAGTCGGGAAACAACAAATTGTTGGTGAGGATATGGAGAAAGGGGAAGTCTCTTACTCTGATGTTGGGAATGCAAGCTGGTGCAGCCACTCCAGAAAACAGTATGGAGATTCCTCAAGAAGTTAAAAATAGAGCTACCCTACAGCACAGCAATTGCACTATTAGGTATTTACCCTAAAGATACAAATGTAGTGACCTGAAGGGGCATCTGCACCCCAGTGTTTATAGCAGCAATATCCACAAGAGCCAAACTATGGAAAGAGCCAAGATGCTCATTGACAGATGGATCCATAAAGAAGATGTGAAAAAATATCTATATATCCATAAAGAAGATATGAAAAATAAATATCTACATATCTATATCATCTATATCTATATCTTAGCCATGAGAAAGGATGACACCTTACCACTTACATCTATGTGGAGAGCTGGAGGGTATTACGCTGAGTTAAATAAGTCAATCAGAGAAAGACAATTATCATATGATTTCACTCATGTAGGGAATATAAGAAACAGTGCAGAAAATCATAGAGGAACTGAATGAAAAACAGAATGGGAAGAAATCAGAGAGGGAGATAAACCATGAGATATTCTTAAGTTTGGGAAAAAAAAACTGAGGGCTGCTGGAGGGGAGATGGATGGGAGGTTGGGGCAACTGGGTGACAAGAATTAAGGAGGCCACGTGATGGGATGAGCATGGGTTGTTATACTCAACTGATGAATTACTGAACTCCAAATCTGGAAATAATGATGTACTATAAGTTGGCTAATTGAATTTAAATTAAACAAAAAGAAAAAATAAAGCAATGTTTTTGGGAGCAATTAGATATTAGTGTGTTGTTTGATATGAATGGACAACAGTGATATTGTTGAATAATTCCTCCAAGTCAGTCTTACTGGTCCAGAATGGAGTCCACCACGCCTAGTGGAGTTGACTAGGATTAAGTCAGGGTCAATTGAATGTGTGGCTATTACCTTTAGACCAGAATATGTTGTATATGTCAATTTTAGCTGACAAATTGAATCTGTATCTTCAATTGACAATTGACAAATGAATCTGTATCTTGATGGACAAATTAATGATGTGGGTATAAAAGAAATACTTCATTACATCTTTATTGAGTACTTACCAGATCTATGTCAGATTGAAAGAGGATCCTTAATGGTGCATCACCAGTACACAATGGCTAGTACTTTTATCAGAAGCTCCAGTGAAGATATATTTGCTGCTGTCACAGCTGTGGAAAATAGAATCAAAGTGAAAAAATAAATAAACCAACACTGATAAACAAAAATGATGAGCTACAGAAAAATGAAATGTAATTTATTTGAAAATAAAATAAAATAAAAGTGATAGCCTGTATTACACAAAGTCACTTGCAAGGTAGAAAAGACTCCTGGCTTGGTGATGATTCATTTGAGGAAGGAATGGGATTTTAGACAAGTGACACATCACAGGAACAACAGCTGTGACAAGGTTGTCAAAATAGTGACAATGATTGAAACAAAAGCTTTCGATAGTTCTGAGTTCTCTGTAGGCATTACTATAGCTAGAATTTTTTTATTCTAAAATACATCTATTGAAAACTTTCTCATCAACATATACATTGCAATATATCTCCAGTGGATGTGGAAAAATTAAATGTATCTTATTAATACTTTAAAAATAAATTCTAGAGAATATTAGAATACCTTTTCTCCTCTTAATATTCATCAGTGTTGAAAATTTGTAACATTTATTCATATACACACTTTAAAAAGATTTTTATTAGTTCTGTTAACTCTGAAAAAAATGGAAAAAGATCATAAATTCCTTTCATAAAGAAAAAAGTGGAATTGAGATATAGTCATGATGACTCATTCAGGAAACTCATAGAAACATCCTTAGGTGAGTCATTTTTGTGAGAGCAGGGCAGTTTATTTTCAGGAGTAACAAAGATAATATTAAAAAAGGTAAAAGGGAATCTGAAAACCATCTTATATACAGAAACCTAGAATATTTATCCTAGGAGTCATACGTAATAAAAGTCTTCATCTATGTAAAAACATATTCTGCAATGAAGTAATCTCTCTATTCTATATATCTGCAAATGCCAGAACGAGGATCAAAAAGAGGAAGCCTCTTTGGAGAACAGTGTGGAGATTCCTCAAGAAATTAAAAATAGAGCTTCCCTATGACCCTGCATTTGCGCTCCTGGGTATTTACCCCAAAGACACAGATGTCGTGAAAAGAAGGGCCATCTGTACCCCAATGTTTATAGCAGCAATGGCCACAGTCGCCAAACTATGGAAAGAACCAAGATGCCCTTCAATGGATGAATGGATAAGGAAGATGTGGTCCATATACACTATGGAGTATTATGCCTCCATCAGAAAGGATGAATACCCAACTTTTGTAGCAATATGGACGGGACTGGAAGAGATTATGCTGAGTGAAATAAGTCAAGCAGAGATAGTCAATTATCATATGGTCTCACTTATTTGTGGAGCATAACAAATAGCATGGAGGACAAGGGGCGTTAGAGAGGAGAAGGGAATTTGGGTAAATTGGAGGGGGAGGTGAACCATGAGAGACTGTGGACTCTGAAAAACAATCTGAGGGGTTTGAAATGGCGGGGGGTGGGTGGGAGGTTGGGGTACCAGGTGGTGGGTATTATAGAGGGCATGGCTTGCATGGAGCACTGGGTGTGGTGAAAAAATAATGAATAATGTTTTTCTGAAAATAAATAAATTGGAAAAAAAAAGAGGAAGCCTCAAGAAGAATGAACAAAACCAGTCATAAGAAATTAAAAAAAAAAAGAAATGAATGTATAACAAGAAAAATAAACCTTTTTCAGAATGAGATGGAGTGCTTCCCAGTGTAGCTTTCTCTACCATATATGCTCTGCAGGGAATCTTTGCATTTTAGGAGAATCAGTGGGCTAATTCACAACGTCCTTTCCAACTATAAGCTTGTCCTCCCCCATGACCATGCCTTTTGACGCTGGATTACTGTCTGGACTCACTTCTCCCATGAGAACCACTTTTTTTTTTGAATTTCAAGACATTTATTTACAAAGTTAATTTAGCTGTTTTGAAATGTTTGAACAAATTCTGTATTCCTTGTTCAAGGCAACTTCTGGAATGTACAAATGACTTGAGGTTTCCAGCAATATTTTAGATTCAGCTTCCCTTCCTGTATATAAATACATACCTATCTGGGTAAAAGTAGATTAACTTGTGGGAAATGGCTAGATTTTGGAGTGGTGGTTGCATAAAAAACAAAGTGCTTCTGATATCGGTATACTTGTTTCATCCCATGAGAAAATATATTTTCAATAAATTTGAAGGAAGTCAAGTAACCATAACTTCTTTACCTGGTTTTTCAGGGTTTGTTTGTTTGTTTGTTATTTAGTATAGTCGACACACAGTACTACCTCAGTTTCAGGTGTAAAACATAGTGATTCAACAAGCTTATTATGCTATGTTCACCATAAATGTACTTACCATTAGTCACCATACATTGCTATTCCAATATTTTTGATTATATTCATTATGCTGTGCCTTATATTTCCATGACTTACTCATTCATTGCTTAACTAGAAGCCTGTATATCCCACTCCCCTGCACCCATTTTATCCATTGCCCCACCTTCCTCTTCTCTGGCAACCATTAGTGTGTTCTGTATTTATAGGTATGATTCTGCTTTCTGTTTGTTTTTTATTCATTTGTCTTATTATTTATATTCCACATATAAGTGAAATCATATGGTATTTGTTTTTCTCAGCCTGAATTACTTCACTTAACATAATACTTTTTAGGTCCATCTATGTTGTCTCAAATGAAATGATCTCATCCTTTTTAATTACTTTGTATCCCCTATGAACATAGGTGCAAAACCCCTCAAAAATATTAGCAAACCATATATTAAAATACATTAAAAGGAACCATTCACCGTGATCAGATGGGATTTATCCCAGGGATGCCAGGATGGTTCAATATTTGTACATCAATTAATGTGATACACCACAGAAACAAAATGAAAGATAAAGATTATATTATTTTCTGCATATATGTATAAAAATTTGGTAAAAATTTTCATCCACTCATGATAAAATCTCTCAACAAAGTGGGTTGACTGAGAACACACCTTAACAAAATAAAGGCCATATATGAAAATTGCAGAGCTAACATAATATGCAACTCTGAAAAGCTGAAAGATTCTCCTCTAAAATCAGGGAAAGGACAAAGATGCAGGAGTGGACATTCTTGCAACATTTCTTCGACATAGTACTGGAAGTTCTAGGCACAGGAATCAGATGAGAAAAAGAAATTAAACCGTCACTATCTGTAGATGACATTATGCTATACAGAGATAACTCTAAAGACTCCACCAAAAAACCACTAGAATTAATAAATGAATTCACTAGATTTGCACAACTTGTAACATTTCTGTACACTAATAATGAAGAAGCAGAAAGAGAAATTAAGAAAACAATCCTGTTTACAAATTGCAAAAAAGGAATAAAATACAAAAAAAACTTAACCAAAAAGATGAAAGACCTATACTCATAGCTATAGAACACTGATGAAAGAAATTAAAGATGACACAAACAAATGGAAAAATAGTCCATGTTAAAACGTCCATTCTACCCCAAACAATCTAGAGATTCAATGTAACCCTTATTAAAATAACAATAGAATTTTTCACAAAACTGGAACAAATACTGAAATTTGTATAGAAGTACAAAAGACCCCAAATAGTCAAAGTGATCTTGAGAGGAAAGAACAATCCAGAGATATCAGAATTCTGGATTTCAAGATATACTACAAAGATGAAGTAATCAAAACAACATGGTCTAGTGTAGCCAGTGGCTTATCGATCTTATTGATTCTTTCAAAAAACCAGCTTCTAGTTTCATTGATACGTTCTACTGTATCTCTGGTTTCTCCCTCATTGATCTCAGCTCTAATCTTGATGATTTCCCTTCTTATGTGTGGAGTTGGTTTGATTTGTTGTTGATCCTCCAGTTCTTTAAGGTGCAGAGACAGCTGGTGTGTTCTGGATTTTTCAATTTTTTTGAGCGAGGCTTGGATGGCTATGTATATTCCCCTTAGGACCGCCTTTGCTGTGTCCCATAGGTTTTGGACCAAAGTGTCTTCATTCTCATTGGTTTCCATGAATTGTTTCAGTTCTTCTTTGATCTCCTGGTTGATCCAAGCATTCTTAAGCAAGGTGGTCTTTAGCTTCCAGGCGTTTGAGTTCCTTCTGAACTTTTCCAAAAGAAAAGAGAGAAAGCCCAAATTCATAAAATTATGAATGAAAAGGGAGAGATCATAGCTAACACCAAGGAAGTAGAAACAATCATCAGAAGTTATTACGAGGGGCGCCTGGGTGGCTCAGTGGGTTAAGCCACTGCCTTCAGCTCAGGTCATGATCCCAGGGTCCTAGGATCGAGCCCCGCATCGGGCTCTCTGCTGAGCTGGGAGCCTGCTTCCTTCTCTCTCTCTCTGCCTGCCTCTCAGACTGCTTGTGATCTCTCTCTGCCAAATAAATAAATAAATAAATCTTTAAAAAAAAAGTTATTACGAACAGTATTATGCCAATAAGCTTAGCAACCTAGATGAAATGGATGCATTCCTGGAAAACTATAAACTCCCAAAATTGAACCAGGAAGAAATTGACAACCTGACTAGACTGATATCTAATAACGAGATTGAAACAGTGATCAAAAACCTCCCAAAAAACTAGAGCCCAGGCCCTGACAGATTCCCTGGGGAATTCTACCAAACTTTGAAGAAGAAATAACACCTATTCTCCTGAAGCTGTTTCAAAAATTGAAGCAGAAGGAAAACTTCCAGACTCTTTCTATGAAGCCAGCATTACCCTGATCCCCAAACCAGGCAAAGACCCTACCAAAAAGGAGAATTTCAGACCAATATCACTGATGAATATGGATGCTAAGATTCTCAACAAGATCCTAGCCAACAGGATCCAACAGCACATTTAAAAGATTATCCACCATGACCAGGTGGGATTCATCCCTGGGCTACAAGGATGGTTCAACATTCACAAATCAATCAATGTGATACAACAAATTAATATGAGAAGAGAGAAGAACCACATGGTCCTCTCAATTGATGCAGAAAAAGCATTTGACAAAATCCAACATCCGTTCCTGATTAAAACGCTTCAAAGTATAGGGATAGAGGGAACATTCTTGAACCTCATCAAATCTATCTATAAAAGACCCACAGCAAATATCATCCTCAATGGGAAAAAGCTTGCAGCCTTCCCATTGAGATCAGGAACAAGACAAGGATGCCCACTTTCACCACTCTTGTTCAACATAGTATTAGAAGTCCTAGCAACAGCAATCAGACAACAGAGAGAAATAAAAGGTATCCAGATTGGTAATGAAGAAGTCAAACTCTCTCTCTTTGCAGATGACATGATTCTTCATATGGAAAATCCAAAAGACTCCACCCCCAAACTACTAGAACTCATACAGCAATTCAGCAACATGGCAGGATACAAAGTCAATGTGCAGAAATCAGTGGCTTTCTTATACACTAACAATGAAAATACAGAAAGGGAAATTAGAGAATCGATTCCATTTACTATAGCACCAAGAACCATAAGATACCTGGGAATAAACCTAACTAAAGAGGTAAAGGATCTGTACTTGAGGAACTACAGAACACTCATGAAAGAAATTGAAGAAGACACAAATAGATGGAAGACCATTCCATGCTCTTGGATCGGAAGAATAAACATTGTTAAAATGTCTATACTGCCTAGAGCAATCTATACTTTTTTTTCCCCAATTTATTTATTTTCAGAAAAACAGTATTCATTATTTTTCCACCACACCCAGTGCTCCATGCAAGCTGTGCCCTCTATAATACCCACCACCTGGTACCCCAACCTCCCACCCTCCCGCCACTTCAAACCCCTCAGCCATTCCAATCAAAATTCCACCGGCATTCTTCAAAGAGCTGGAGCAAATAATCCTAAAATTTGTATGGAATCAGAAGAGACCCCGAATCACTAAGGAAATGTTGAAAAACAAAAATAAAGCTGGCGGCATCACGTTACCTGATTTCAAGCTTTATTACAAAGCTGTGATCACAAGACAGCATGGTACTGGCATAAAAACAGACACATAGACCAGTGGAACAGAGTAGAGAGCCCAGATATGGACCCTGAACTCTATGGTCAATTAATCTTTGACAAAACAGGAAAAATATACAGTGGAAAAAAGACAGTCTCTTCAATAAATGGTGCTGGGAAAACTGGACAGCTATATGTAGAAGAATGAAACTCTACTATTCTCTTACTCCGTACACAAAGATCAACTCAAAATGGATAAAAGACCTCAACGTGAGACAGGAATCCATCAGAATCTTAGAGGAGAACATAGGCAGAAATCTCTTCGATATCAGCCACAGCAACTTCTTTCAAGATACGTCTCCATAGGCAAAGGAAACAAAAGCGAAAATAAACTTCTGGGATTTCATCAAAATCAAAAGCTTCTTCACAGCAAAGGAAACAGTCAACAAAACAAAGAGGCAACCCACGGAATGGGAGAAGATATTTGCAAATGACAGTACAGACAAAAGGTTGATATCCAGGATCTATAATGAACTCCTCAATCTCAACCCACACGAAACACACAAACACGTCAAAAAAATGGGCAGATGATATGAACAGACACTTCTCCAATCAAGACATACAAATGGCTATCAGACGCATGAAAAAATGCTCATCATCATTAGCCCTCAGGGAGATTCAAATTAAAACCACATTGAGATATCACCTTACACCAGTTAGAATGGCCAAAATTAACAAAACAGGAAACAACATGTGTTGGATAGGATGTGGAGAAAGGGGAACCCTCTTCCACTGTTGGTGGCAATGCAAGTTGGTGCAACCTCTTTGGAGACCAGTGTGGAGATTCCTCAAGAAATTAAAAATAGAGCTTCCCTATGACCCTGCCATTGCACTCCTGGGTATTTACCCCAAAGACACAGATGTCGTGAAAAGAAGGGCCATCTGTACCCCAATGTTTATAGCAGCAATGGCCACAGTCGCCAAACTATGGAAAGAACCAAGATGCCCTACAACGGATGAATGGATAAGGAAGATGTGGCCCATATACACTATGGAGTATTATGCCTCCATCAGAAAGGATGAATACCCAACTTTTGTAGCAATATGGACAGGACTGGAAGAGATTATGCTGAGTGAAATAAGTCAAGCAGAGATAGTCAATTATCATATGGTCTCACTTATTTGTGGAGCATAACCAATAGCATGGAGGACAAGGGGTGTTAGAGAGGAGTAGGTAATTTGGGTAAATTGGAAGGGGAGGTGAACCATGGAGACTACGGACTCTGTAAAACAATCTGAGGGGTTTGAAGTGGCGGGGGCGTGGGAGGTTGGGGTACCAGGTGTTGGGTATTTTAGAGGGCACAGATTACATGGAGCACTGGGTTTGGTGAAAAAATAATGAATACTGTTATGCAGAAAATAAATAAAAAATAAATTTTAAAAAAAGTTAAAAAAAAAAAAGAATTTGCAAACACTAAACCAGCCCTACAGGAATACTGAAAGGAAGGAACAAAGACAATATACAGTAACAGTCACCTTACAGGCAATACAATGGCACTAAATTCATATCACTCAATAGTTACTCTGAATGTAAATGGGCTAAATGCCCCAATCAAAAGACACAGGGTATCACATGGATAAAAAAACAACCCATAGATATGCTGTTTACAATAAACTCACTTTCGACCCCAAAATACTTCCAGATTTAAAGTGAGGGGGTGGAAAACAATTTGCTATGTTAACAGACATTTAAATGCAGCTGGGGTGGCAATCCTTTAAAAGATAAATTAAACTTTAAGCCAAAGATTATAATAAGAGATGAGGAAGGACACTACATCATACTTAAAGGGTCTGTCCAACAACAAGATCTAAAAATTTTAAATATCCTTGCCCCTAACATGGGAGAAGTCAATTATATAAACCAATTAATAACAAAATCACACAAACATGACAATACAATAACAGTAGGGGACTTTAACAGGCCCCTTACTGAAGTAGACAGATCATCTAAGCAAAATATCAACAAGGAAATAAAACCTTTAAATGACACACTGGACCAGATGGACATCACAGATATATTCAGAGCATTCCATCCCAAAGCAACAGAATACACATTCTTATCTCATGCACATGGAACATTTTCCAGAATAGACCACATCCTGGGTCACAGATCAGGTATCAACCAGTACCAAAAGACTGGGATCATTTCCTGCACATTTTCAGACCAGAATCTTTGAAACTAATACTCAACTACAAGAGGAAAGATGGAAAGAACTCAAATACATAAAGGCTAAAGAGCATTCTGCTAAAGAATGGGTGGGCCAACCAGGAAATAAAAGAAGAATTTTTAGAAATTCATGGAAAAAATTAAAATGAAATCTCGACTCTTCAAAATCTCTGGGAAATAGCAAAGGCGATCCTGAGAGGAAAGTATAAAGCATTATGCTGAGTGAAATAAGTCAAGCAGATAGAGTCAATTACCATATGGTTTCATTTATTTGTGGAGCATAACAAATAGCATGGAGGACATGGGGAGGTAGAGAGGAGAAGGGAGTTGGAGGAAATTGGAAGCGGAGGTGAACCATGAGAGACTATGACTCTGAAAAACAATCTGAGGGGTTTGAAGAGCGGGGGGTGGGAGGTTGGGGGAACAAGGTGGTGGGTATTAGAAAGGGCACGTGTTGCATGGAGCACTGGGTGTGGTGCAAAAAACACTGAATACTGTTACGCTGAAAATAAATTTAAAAAAAATTAAAAAATAAATAAAATTAAAAAAAACAAAAACAATACATACCTTTCTCAAGAAGCAAGAAAGTTCTCAAGTACACAACATAACTCTACCTAAAGAAGCTGGAGAAAGAACAACAAAGAAAGCCTACACCCAGCAGGTGAAGATAAATAATAAAGATCAGAGGAAAAATTAATGAAATAGAAATCTTTTGATTTTGATGAAGTCCCAAAAGTTTATTTTCACTTTTGTTTTCTTTGCCTTTGGAGACGTATCTTGAAAGAATTTGATGTGGCTGATATCAAAGAGATTACTGCCCATGTTCTCCTCTAGGATTCTGATGGATTCCTGTTTCACATTGAGTTCTTTTATCCATTTTGAGTTTATCTTTGTGTACAGTGTAAGAGAATGGTCGAGTTTCATTCTTCTACATATAGCTGCCCAGTTCTCCCAGCACCATTTATTGAAGAGACTTTTTTTCTACTGTATATTTTTTCCTGTTTTGTCGAAGATTATTTGACAATAGAGTTGAGGGTCCATATTTGGGCTCTCTAATCAGTTCCACTGGTATATGTGTCTGTTTTTATGCCAGTACCATGCTGTCTTGGTGATCACAGCTTTGTAGTAAAGCTTGAAATCAGGTAGCGTGATGCAGCCAGTTTTATTTTTGTTTTTCAACATTTCCTTAGTGATTCGGGGTCTCGTCTGATTCCATACAAATTTTTAGCTTATTTGCTCCAGCTATTTGAAGAATACTAGTGGAATTTTGATCATAATGGCATATGGTTTCACTTATTTGTGGAGCATAACAAATAGCATAGAGGACATGGGGAGATAGAGAGGAGAAGGGAGGTGGGGGAAATTGGAAGGGGAGGTGAACCATGAGAGACTAGAGACTCTGAAAAACAATCTGAGGGTTTTGAGGGGCGGGGGGTGGGAGGTCGTGGTACCAGGTGGTGGGTATTATAGAGGACACGGATTGCATGGAGCACTGGGTGTGGTGCAAAAATAATGAATACTGTTATGCTAAAAATAAAAAATAAATTAAAAAAATTTTATAAAAGTAGACATTGCTCTAGGCAGTATAGACTTTTTAAAATTTATTTATTTTCAGCATAACAGTATCATTATTTTTTCACCACACCCAGTGCTCCATGCAATTTGTGCCCTCTATAGACATTTTAACAATGTTTATTCTTCTGATCCAAGAGCATGGAATGGTCTTCCATCTTTTTGTGTCTTCTTCAATTTCTTTCATGAGTGTTCTGTAGTTCCTCGAGTACAGATCCTTTACCTCTTTGGTTAGGTTTATTCCCAGGTATCTTATGGTTCTTGGTGCTAGAGTAAATGGATACAGTTCTCTAATTTCCCTTTCTGTATTTTCATTGTTAGTGTATAAGAAAGCCACTGATTTCTGTACATTGACTTTGTATCCTGCCATGTTACTGAATTGCTATATGAGTTCTAGTAGTTTGGGGGTGGAGTCTTTGGGTTTTCCATATAAAGAATCATGTCATCTGCAAAGAGAGAGAGTTTGACTTCTTCATTGTCAATTTGGATACCTTTTATTTCTCTTTGTTGTCTGATTGCTGTTGCTAGGACTTCTAATAAACCAAGAGAACAGTAGAACAGATCAACAAAATGAGGAGCTGGTTCTTTGAAAGAGTTAATAAGATTGTTAAACCCCTGGCCAGACCTATCAAAAAGAAAAGAGAAAGGACCCAAATTAATAAAACCATGATGGAAAGAGAGAGATCACAACCAATACCAAAGAAATACAAACAATTAGAAGAACATATTATGAGCAACTCTACACCACCAAATTTGACAATCTGGGGGAAATGGATGCATTCCTACAGACATATAAACTACCAAAATTGAACCAGGAAGAAATAGAAAACATGAACAGACCCACAACCAGGAAGGATATTGAAGCAGTCATCAAAAATCTCCAAACAAACAAGAGCCCAGGGCAAGACTGCTTCCCAGAGGAAGTCTACCAAACGTTTAAAGAAGAATTAATTACTATTCTCCTGAAACTGTTCCAAAAGATAGAAATGAAAGGAAAATTCCCAGACTCATTTTATGAGGTCAGCATTACCTTGATCCCCAAACCAGACAAAGAACCTATCAAAAAGGAGAATTACAGACCAATATCCTTGGTGAACACAGATGCAAAAATTCTCACCAAAATACTAGCCAATAGGATCCAACAGTACATTAAAAGGATGATTCACCACGACCAAGTGGGATTTATTCCTGGGCTGCAATGTTGGTTCAACATCCACAAATCAATCAATGGGATACAATACATTAATAAAAGAAAGAATGAGAACCCTATGATACTTTCAATAGCTGCTGAAAAGGCATTTGACAAAGCACAGCATCCTTTCTTAATCAAAACTCATCAGAGTGTAGGCATAGAAGATACATACTTCAGTATAATCAAAGCCAACTAGAAAAGCACGCAGTAAATATCATTCTCAATGGGGAAAAACTGAGAGCTTCTCCCCGAAGGTCAGGAACATGGCAGGGTGTCCATTATCACCACTACTATTCAACAGAGTACTGGAATTCCCAGCCTCAGAAATAAGACAGCTAAAAGAAATAAAATGCATCAGAATCAACAAAGAAGAAGACAAACTCTCTCCCTCAGTAGATGATATGATACTTTATGTGGAAAACCCAGAAGAATCCACTCCAACACATGTTGCCCTCAGTTGGTTTTGTGACATTAAGAGTCTCTTATGTTTTGTCTCCCTCCCGATCCCATCTTGTTTCATTTATTCTTTTCCTACCCCCTAAACCCCCAAGTTGCATCTCCACTTCCTCATATCAGGGAGATCATATGATAGTTGTCTTTCTCTGATTGACTTACTTCCCTAAGCATAATACCCTTAGTTCCATCCATTGTCACAAATGGCAAAATTTCATTTCTTTTGATGGCTGCATAGTATTCCATTGTGTATATATAACACATCTTCTTTATCCATTCATCTGTTGGTGGACATCTAGGTTCTTTCCATAGTTTGGCTATTGTGGACATTGCTGCTATAAACATTCGGGTGCACGTGCCCCTTCGGATCACTATGTTTGTATCTTTAGGGTAAATACCCAGTAGTGCAATTGCTAGGTCATAGGGTAGCTCTATTTTCAACTTTTTGAGGAACCTCCATGCTGTTTTCCAGAGTGGTTATACAAGCTTGCATTTCCACCAACAGTGTAACAGTGTTCCCCTTTCTCTGCCTCCTCACCAGCATCTGTCATTTCCTGACTTGTTAATTTTAGCCATTCTGACTGGTGTGAGGTGGTATCTCACTGTGGTTTTGTTTTGTATTTCCCTGATGCTGAGTGATGTGGAGCACTTTTTCATGTATCTGTTGGCCATCTGGAAGTCTTCTTTGCAGAAATGTCTGTTCATGTCCTCTGCCCATTTCTTGATTGGATTATTTGTTCTTTGGGCATTGATTTTGCTAAGCCCTTTAAAGATTTTGGATACTAGCCCTTTATCTGATATGTTGCAAATATCTTCTTCCATTATGTCAGTTGTCTTTTGGTTTTGTTAACTCTTTCCTCTGTTGGGCAAAAGCTTTTGATCTTGATGAAGTCCTAATAGTTCATTTTTGCCCTTGTTTCCCTTGGTTTTAGCGATATTGCTAGGAGGAAGTTTCTGTGGCTGAGTTTGAAGAGGTTGTTGCCTGTGTTCTCCTCAAGGATTTTGATGGGTTCCTGTCTCACTTTGAGGTCCTTCATCCATTTTGAGTCTATTTTCATGTGTGGTGTAAGGAAATGGTTCGATTTCATTTTTCTGCATGTGGCTGTCCAATTTTCCCAACACCATTTGTTGAAGAGGCTGTCTTTTTTTCCATTGGACATTCTTTCCTGCTTTTTTGAAGATTAGTTGACCATAGAGTTGAGGGTCTATTTCTGGACTCTCTATTCTGTTCCACTGTCTATGTGTCTCTTTTTGTGCCTGTACCATACAGTCTTGATGATGACAGCTTTGTAACAGAGCTTGAAGACCAGAACTGTGATGCCACCAACTTTGGCTTTTTTTTTTTTTACATTCTTCTGGCTATTTGGGACCTTTTCAGGTTCCATATACATTTAAGGATTATTTGTTCCATTTCTTTGAAAAAAAAATGGATGGAGTTTTGATAGGGATTGCATTAAATGTGTAGATTGCTTTAGGTACCATAGGTATTTTCACAGTATTTGTTTTTCCAATCCATGAGCATGGAACATTTTTCCATTTCTTTGTGTCTTCCTCAATTTTTTTTTCATGAGCGCTTTATAGTTTTCTCAGTATAGATTATTTGCCTCTTTGGTTAGGTTTATTCCTAGTTCTTATGATTTTGGGTGCAACTGTAAATGGAATTGTCTCCTTAATTTCTCTTTCTTTTGTATTGTTGTTGATGTAAAGAAATGCAACTGATTTCTGTATAATGATTTTATATCCTGACACTTTACTGAATTCCTGTACAAGTTCTAACAGATTTGGAGTGGAGTTTTTTGCATTTTCCACTTATAGTATCATATCATCTCAAAGAGTGATAGTTTGACTTTTTCTTTGCCAATTTGATACCTTTAATTTATTTTTGTTGTCTGATTGCTGAGGCTAGAACTTCTAGTATTATTATGTTGAATAGCAGTGGTGATAATGGACATCCCTGCCATGTTCCTGACCTTAGCAAAAAAGCTCTCAGTTTTTCTCCATTGAGAATGATATTGACATTTGTAGTGGGTTTTTCATAGATGGCTGTGATAATATTGAGGTATGTGCCCTCTATCCCTACACTTTGAAGGGTTTAGATCAGGAAGGGATGCTATATTTTGATGAATGATTTTTCAGCATCTATTGAGAGTATCATATGGTTCTTGTTTTTTTCTTTTATTAATGTATTGTATAATATTGATTGATTGGCAGATGTTGAACCAACCTTGCTGCCCAGGAATGAATCCCACTTGGTCGTGGTGAACCATCCTTTTTTTCTTTTTTTTTTTAATTTTTAAAATTCATTTTGTTTTTTTAAATTAAATTTATTTATTTTCAGCATAACAATATTCATTATTTTTTCACCACACCCAGTGCTCCATGCAATCCGTGCCCTCTATAATACCCACCACCTAGTATCCCAACCTCCCTTCCCCCTTCTTCTTCAAACCCCTCAGATTGTTTGTCAGAGTCCATAGTCTCTCATGATTCACCTCCCTTTTCATTTTCCCCTAACTTCCTTCTCCTCTCTAATGCCCCTTGTCCTCCATGCTATTTGTTATGCTCCACAAATAAGTGAAACCATATGATAATTGACTCTCATTGTTTGACTTATTTCACTCAGCATAATCTCTTCCACTCCCGTCCATGTTGCTACAAAAGTTGGGTATTCATCCTTTCTGATGGAGGCATAATACTCCATAGTGTATATGGACCACATTTTCCTTATCCATTAGTCCGTTGAAGGGCATCTTGGTTCTTTCCACAGTTTGGTTTCCCTGGCCATTTCTGCTATAAACATTGGGGTACAGATGGCCCTTCTTTTCACAACATCTGTATCTTTGGGGTAAATACCCAGGAGTGCAATGGCAGGGTCATAGGGAAGTTTATTTTTAATTGCTTGAGGAATCTCCACACTGTTCTCCAAAGGTGCTGCAACAACTTGCATTCCCACCAACAGTGTAAGAGGGTTGCACTTTCTCCACATCCTCTCCAACACATGTTGTTTCCTGTTTTGTTAATTTTGGCCATTCTAACTGGTGTAAGGTGATATCTCAATGTGGTTTTAATTTGAATCTCCCTGAGAGCTAATGATGATGAGCATTTTTTCATGTGTCTGATAGCCATTTGTATGTCTTGATTGGAGAAGTGTCTGTTCATATCTTCTGCCCATTTTTTGATGTGTTTGTGTGTTTCGTGTGGGTTGAGTTTGAGGAGTTCATTATAGATCCTGGATATCAACCTTTTGTCTGTACTGTCATTTGCAAATATCTTCTCCCATTCCGTGGGTTGCCTCTTTGTTTTGTTGACTGTTTCCTTTGCTGTGCAGAAGCTTTTGATTTTGATGAAGTCCCAGAAGTTTATTTTCGCTTTTGTTGCCTTTACCTTTGGAGACGTATCTTGAAAGAAGTTGCTGTGGCTGATATCGAAGAGATTACTGCCTATGTTCTCCTCTAAGATTCTGATGGATTCCTGTCTCACGTTGAGGTCTTTTATCCATTTTGAGTTGATCTTTGTGTACGGAGTAAGAGAATGGTCGAGTTTCATTCTTCTACATATAGCTGTCCAGTTTTCCCAGCACCATTTATTGAAGAGACTGTCTTTTTTCCACTGTATATTTTTTCCTGTTTTGTCGAAGATTAATTGACCATAGAGTTGAGGGTCCATATCTGGGCTCTCTACTCTGTTCCACTGGTCTATGTGTCTGTTTTTATGCCAGTACCATGCTGTCTTGGTGGTCACAGCTTTGTAATAAAGCTTGAAATCAGGTAAGGTGATGCCGCCAGCTTTATTTTTGTTTTTCAACATTTCCTTAGCGATTCGGGGTCTCTTCTGATTCCATACAAATTTTAGGATTATTTTCTCCTGCTCTTTGAAGAATGCCGGTGGAATTTTGATCAGAATGGCATTAAAAGTATAGATTGCCCTAGGCAGTATAGACATTTTAACAATGTTTATTCTTCCGATCCAAGAGCATGGAATGGTCTTCCACCTATTTGTGTCTTCTTCAATTTCTTTCATGAGTGTTCTGTAGTTCCTCAAGTACAGATCCTTTACCTCTTTGGTTAGGTTTATTCCCAGGTATCTTATGGTTCTTGGAGCTATAGTAAATGGAATCAATTCTCTAATTTCCCTTTCTGTATTTTCATTGTTAGTGTATAAGAAAGCCACTGATTTCTGCACATTGACTTTGTATCCTGCCACGTTGCTGAATTGCTGTATGAGTTCTAGTAGTTTGGGGTGGAGTCTTTTGGGTTTTCCATATGAAGAATCATGTCATCTGTGAAGGGAGAGAGTTTGACTTCTTCATTACCAATTTCGATACCTTTTATTTCTCTCTGTTGTCTGATTGCTGTTGCTAGGACTTCTAATACTATGTTGAACAAGAGGGGTGAAAGTGGGCATCCTTGTCTTGTTCCTGATCTCATAGGGAAGGCTGCAAGCTTTTTCCCATTGAGGATGATATTTGGGGTGTGTCTTTCATAGATAGATTTGATGAGGTTCAGGAATGTTCCCTCTAAGCCTATACTTTGAAGAGTTTTAATCAGGAACGGATGTTGGATTTTGTCAAATGCTTTTTCTGCATCAATTGAGAGGACCATGTGGTTCTTCTCTCTTATCATATTAATTTGTTGTATCACATTGATTGATTTGCGAATGTTGAACCATCCTTGTAGCCCAGTGATGAATCCCATCTGATCAGGCTGGATAATATTTTTAATGTGCTGTTGGATCCTGTTGGCTAGGATCTTGTTGAGAGTCTTAGCATCCATATTCATCAGTGATATTGGTCTGAAATTCTCCTTTTTGGTAGGGTCATTGCCTGGTTTGGCGATAAGGGTAATGCTGGCTTCATAGAAAGAGTCTGGAAGTTTTCCTTCTGCTTCAATTTTTTGAAACAGCTTCAGGAGAATAGGTGTTATTCTTTAAAGGTTTGGTAGAATTCTCCAGGGAATCCGTCAGGTCCTGGGCTCTTGTTTTTTGGGAGGTTTTTGATCACTGATTCAATCTCGTTATTAGATATCGGTCTATTCAGGTTGTCGATTTCTTCCTGGTTCAATGTTGGTAGTTTATATTTTTCCAGGAATGCATCCATTTCATCTAGGTTGCTAAGCTTATTGGCATATAACTGTTCGTAATAACTTCTGATGATTGTTTCTACTTCCTTGGTGTTTGTTGTGATCTCTCCCTTTTCATTCATAATTTTATGAATTTGGGCTTTCTCTCTTTTCTTTTGGATTAGTGTAGCCAGTGGCTTATCGATCTTATTGATTCTTTCAAAAAACCAGCTTCTAGTTTCATTGATACGTTCTACTGTATCTCTGGATCTCCCTCATTGATCTCAGCTCTAATCTTGATGATTTCCCTTCTCATGTGTGAAGTTGGTTTGATTTGTTGTTGATCCTCCAGTTCTTTAAGGTGTAGAGACAGCTGGTGTGTTTTGGATTTTTCAATTTTTTTGAGCGAGGCTTGGATGGCTATATATTTTCCCCTTAGGACCGCCTTTGCTGTATCCCATAGGTTTTGGACCGAAGTGTCTTCATTCTCATTGGTTTCCATGAATTGTTTCAGTTCTTCTTTGATCTCCTGGTTGGTCCAAGCATTCTTAAGCAAGGTGGTCTTTAGCTTCCAGGTGTTTGAGTTCCTTCTGAACTTTTCCTTGTGAATGAGCTCTAGTTTCAAAGCATTGTGATCTGAGAATATGCAGGGAATAATCTCAGTCTTTTGGTATCGGTTGAGTCCTGATTTGTGACCCAGTATGTGGTCTATTCTGGAGAAGGTTCCGTGTGCACTTGAGAATAATGAGTATTCTATTGTTTTACAGTGGAATGTTCTGTATATATCTATGAGGTCCATCTGGTCCAATGTGTCATTCAATGCTCTTGTTTCTTTATTGATTTTCTGCTTCGATGATCTGTCTTATTCTGAAGAGGCATGTTAAGATCTCCTACGATTAGTGTATTCATATCAATATGACTCTTTATCATGATTAACAGTTTTCTTAAGTAATTGGCTGCTCCCATATTGGGAGCATAGATATTTACAATTGTTAGATCATCTTGGTGGATAGTCCCTTTAGGATTATGTAGTGTCCTTCTGTATCTCTGACTACAGTCTTTAGTTTGAAGTCTAATTTATCTGATATGAGAATCGCTACCCCAGCCTTCTTTTGAGTCCCATTGGCATGAAAGATGCTTCTCCACCCCTTCACTTTCAGTCTGCGTGTATCTTTAGGTTCAAAATGGGTCTCTTGTAGACAGCATATCGATGGGTCCTGTCGTTTTATCCAATCTGCAACCCTGTGCCGTTTTATGGGTGCATTTAGGCCATTCACATTCAGAGTGATTATTGATAGATACGTTTTTATTGACATCGAGTTACCTTTGAAGTCTTTCTTTCTGTAGACTGTAAATATATTTCTGTTCAATGCTATCTTGGGATTTTTCCTCTTTTATAGAACCCCCCTTAATATTTCCTGCAGTATCAACTTGGTGGTTGCATAGTCTTTTAAGCCTTGCCTGTCTTGGAAACTCTTTATCTCTCCATCCATTTTGAATGTCAGTCTTGCTGGATAAAGTGTTCTTGGCTGCATGTTCTTCTCATTTAGTGCCCTGAATATATCTTGCCAGCCTCTTCTGGCTTGCCAGGTCTCTGTGGACAGGTCTGACGTTATTCTTATGGGCTTCCCTCTGTAAGTAAGGAGCCTCTTTGCCCTGGCGGCTTTCAAGAGATTATACCTACAATTATAATTCCTCAATTAGACTATCAGGTGTCGTGATGTTTTTTTGGATTGTATAATCTTGGGTGGAGACCATTCAGCCTCTAGTACATGAACGCTGGTTCCATTCCCGAGATTGGGAAAAATTTCATAAAGGACTTATTCCACGATATCTTCTAGACTTCTTTCTTTCTCCTCCCCTTCAGGGATTCCAATAATTCTGACTTTGGAACGCTTCATGGCATCATTTATTTCCCTGATTCTGCTTTCGTGGTTCTAAGCTGTTTGTTCCAGGCTTCCTCCTGATCCTTTCTCTCTATCTGTTTGTCTTCCAGATCACTAATTCTATCTTCTGTCTCAGTTACCCTAGCTTTGAGAGAGTTTAGAGTGGATTGGAACTCATTGAGAGCATTGTGGACCTCCTCCCTGGTAGCTTTAAGCTCCGCCCTAACATTGTGAACATCCTGTCTGGTCGCTTTCAGTTCGGCCCTAATCAATTCTGTTTGGTCATCCATGGCTTTCTCCAACCTAGCTAATGCCTGGATAATTGTTAGCCTGAATTCTCTTTCTGACATATTGTCTATGTTGATAGCCATTACGTCTGTTGCAGAAGGTCCATCCTCTGTATTTTTCTTCTATTGGGCATTCCTCCTCCTAGTCATTTTGGTGGGAGAAGACTGAACAGATGTAGCTGGATGTATCAACTCTGGTGCAGTCAAGGTGCACCCTGGAACACTTCTGAGCAATCAGGATTCCCCACCCAAATGAGAGACAAAAGAAAAGAAAAAGGAAAAGAAGAAAAAGAAAAAGAAAAAGAAAAAGAAAAAAATGAAAAAAGAGAGAGAGAGAGAGAGAGAGAGACAGGAAAGAAAGGGAAGATGAAAGAGAAGTTTCAGCCCAGATGGGCCCCAAGGTAAGATTTATGAAGTAGACAAGCAAAAAGAGATAAAAAGACTGATACAATTATATGGCAAGAGAAAAAAATATATATATGCAAATAAATAAAGAACCTCGTCAAAAAGAACCACAAGTGTAAAATTTATATACTATCAGGAAAAACTCAAAAAACACAGAAACAGTGGTGGAAGAAGATGGGAGAGTTCTTATAAATTCTCAGTGTGTGCGAGGAAGGTTGTTTTGATTCTTCCTGGATGTATCTTGATATCTTTGTTAAAGGACTCAACTTTCCTTAGATAAAGGGGATTAAAAATTTGTTTACCTATAGGGGTAGTATTGATTGGGGAATGGAGATTACTTTGAATTTAACTCTATATGAATATTAGAGGATAAAAATAAAAAGGAATTTAGTAGACTAAACTATACTAAAATTTAAAAAAAAAGGAATTCAAAAAATAAAAATGCAAAAGAAAAACATAGTTGTATGTATCAAAAAGTTCAGGTTAGAAAGGTATTATGGGATTTGATGTACTGTACAGCTCAGTGTGATGGTAAATAGGTTAAAAAATTACCTATATGTAAAATATATATATATATATATATATGAACCGGAATAGTGGAAACGAGTGGATAATACAAGTTTTCCTATGAAGTAGTGGTGGTTGTCTTGTAGTCCTTTTTTTTTTTTTTCTTTCTTGGTTTGTTTTCTGGGGAGGGGCCTGCCACGTGGGTTGTCAGTCAATGATGTTTCCTAAGTTGAGTCCCCCCGCCCCCCTCAAGTGGGCGGGCTCTGGGGAAACTGGTTTTTTTCAGGCTTTTGTTCTCTGGCGGTTTTTTTTGCTTGTTCACTTTTTTTCCTCTCACCTTGACTGCCTTTGATGGTTTTTGTAGTATTAGAAGAAATCAAACCGCACCCTGATCTCCGTCTCAGAGAGAAGCCTCAGTCTGGGTGCAGAAGCTGAATAAATTCCCCCTTGGCCGTTGGCAGCGCAGGTTCCAAGTTGCAGACCCTGGGGGCGCCGGATCTTTTGCTCCTCCCCAAAGCCAAGGCAGTGGCGGCTGTCTGGGAGCTCCCGACCACCAGAGAGGTTCCAAGCAGTGATCGCACACTGAGATTTTGCCGCCGGCCCCGGCTGGGAGTGCCCGGATTCCACACACCTCTTTTCAGAGGCGGCTGTGGGTCGGGCGCGCGTCTGGGGCACTGATAACGGGGCGCTGGTCCGTAAGCTGCAGGCTGGGCTTTTGCGCGCCTCTGTCCAGGGAAGAGTTTCACGCGCGCGCGGCTTAGACTTTGAAACAATGGCGCGGGTCAAGGAGCGCCCGCCGGACCTCAGTAAACCAGGGGAGCTCGAGGGACGTGCGCGCGCATCTCAAGCTTTGTGGTAGGGCTAGCGTGCATTCTGCAGACTGGCGTGGCTCCCATCCCCTCACAGGAGCCGGAACCCACGCGCTCTGGGGCGCGCTGGCTGCTTAGGGACCAGGAGCTGGTTTCTCCGCCGCACTCTCTCTGCCTCTGCGCTGGGGAGGCCGTCTGGGACCGGGGACTTAAGCCCCTGTCCCTAGCCGCCCCGATTCCCACAATTTCCCCCCGCGATCCTTTCCTCTTTTGGAGTGCTTTCAACCAGTCTCCAAGTTAATGCTGGACCCCAGACGCAGGGCACTCTCGCTTGTAATGGGGTATTACTTTCCCACCGGTCGCCTCTGGTGGCTCCCTCCCCCTTTTGTTTATCTTCTGATATCAGTCCGCCATTCCCATTCTGCTTTACCTGCTCACTGGTGTCTTCTGCCCCTGTAGAGATCCAGACGTGTATAATTCTGATCTCAGGCTGATTTCATGGGTGATTGGAATTCTTTGGTAGTTAATCAGCTCACTTTGGGGTACCAGCTGAAAAGATGCCTCTTCCTACTATCCCGCCATCTTGCCCCCCCGCCCCAAGTCTCTCTCTGTTGCTAGGACTTCTAATACTATGTTGAATAAGAGTGGTGAGAGTGGGCATCCTTATCGTGTTCCTGATCTCAATGAGAAGGACGCAAGCTTTTTCCCATTGAGGATGATATTTGCTGTGGGTCTTTCATAGATAGATTTGATGAAGTTCAGCAATGTTCCCTCTATCCCTATACTTTGAAGCGTTTTAATCAGGAACGGATGCTGGATTTTGTCTAATGCTTTTTCTGCATCAATTGAGAGGGGCATGTGATTCTTTTCTCTTCTCATATTAATTTGTTGTATCACATTATTGATTTGCGAATGCTGAACCATCCTTAGCCCAGGAATGAATCCCACCTGGTCATGGTGGGTAATCTTTTTAATGACTGTTGGATCCTGTTGGCTAGGATCTTGTTGAGAATCTTAGCATCCATATTCATCAGTGATATTGGTCTGAAATTCTCCTTTTTGTGGGTCCTGTCCCCGTGCTCTAATAAACAATACATAACCTGCTATTCCTCACAACCGGGGGCAGCTGCATCTTTGCCTGCCCACGGGTCCTGTCCCCATGCTCTAATAAACCATGAAACTCTCCTTTTTGGTAGGGTCTTTGCCTGGTTTGGGGATCAGTGTAATGCTGGCTTCATAGAAAGAGTCTGGTTCAATTTTTTGAAACAGCATCAGGAGAATAGGTGTTATTTCTTCTTTGAAAGTTTGGTAGAATTCCCCAGGGAATCTGTCAGGTCCTGGGCTCTTGTTTTTTGGGAGAATTTTTTTTCCAATTTATTTATTCTCAGAAAAACAGTATTCATTATTTTTTCACCACATCCAGTGCTACATGCAATCCGTGCCCTCTATAATACCCACCACCTTGTACCCCAACCTCCCAGCCCCCCGCCACTTCAAACCCCTCAGATTGCTTTTCAGAGTCCATAGTCTCTCATGGTTCACCTCCCCTTCCAATTTACCCAAATTCCCTTCTCCTCTCTAACGCCCCTTGTCCTCCATGATATTTGTTATGCTCCACAAATAAGTGAAACCATATGATAATTGACTTTCTCTGCTTGACTTATTTCACTCAGCATCATCTCTTCCAGTCCCGTCCATGTTGCTACAAAAGTTGGGTATTCGTCCTTTCTGATGGAGGCATAATACTCCATAGTGTATATGGACCACATCTTCCTTATCCATTCACCCGTTGAAGGGCATCTTGGTTCTTTCCATAGTTTGGCGACTGTGGCCATTGCTGCTATAAACATTGGGGTACAGATGGCCCTTCTTTTCACGACATCTGTGTCTTTGGGGTAAATACCCAGCGGTGCAATTGCAGGGTCATAGGGAAGCTCTATTTTTAATTTCTTGAGGAATCTCCACACTGTTCTTTTTGGGAGATTTTTGATCACTGCTTCAATCTCGTTACTAGATATCTTAAGATGCCTCTCTCAGAAATAGACAGATCATCGAAGCAGAAAATCAATAAAGAAACAAGAGCATTGAATGACACATTGGACCAGATGGACCTCATAGATATATACAGAACATTCCACCCTAAAAGAACAGAACTCATTCTTCTCAAGTGCACACGGAACCTTCTCAAGAATGGACCACATTCTTGGTCACAAATCAGGACTAAACGGATACCAAAAGACTGAGATTATTCCCTGCATATTTTCAGATCTCAATGCTTTGAAACTGGAGCTCAATCACAAGGAAAAGTTCAGAAGGAACTCAAACACCTGGAAGCTAAAGACCACCTTGCTTAAGAATGCTTAGATCAACCAGGAGATCAAAGAAGAACTGAAACAATTTATGGAAACCAATGAGAATGAAGACACTTTGGTCCAAAACCTATGGGATACAGCAAAGGCGGTCCTAAGGGGGAGATACATAACCATCCAAGCCTCCCTCAAAAAAAATTGAACAATCCAGAACACACCAGCTGTCTCTACACCTTAAAGAACTGGAGAATCAACAACAAATCAAACCAACTTCACACATGAGAAGGGAAATCATCAAGATTAGAGCTGAGAGCAATGAGGTAGAAACCAAAGATATAGTAGAACGTATCAATGAAACTAGAAATTGGTTTATTGAAAGAATCAATAAGATCAATAAGCCACTGTCCACACTAATCCAAAAGAAAAGAGAGAAAGCCCAAATTCATAAAATTAGGAAAGAAAAGGGAGAGATCACAATGAACACCAAGGCAGTAGAAACAATCATCACAAGTTATTATCAACAGTTATACACCAATAAGCTTAGCAACCTAGATGAAATGGATGCATTCCTGGAAAACTATAAACTCCCAAAATTGAACCAGGAAGAAATCGACAACCTGAATAGACCGATATCTAGTAACGAGATTGAATCATCCTTTTAATATACTGTTGGATCCTTGGCTAGTATTTTGGTGAGAATTTTTGCATTTGTGTTCTATTGGTCTGTAATTCCCTTTTTTAAAAATTTTTTTAAAATTTTCAGAAAAACAGTATTCATTATTTTTTCACCACATCCAGTGCTCCATGCAAACCGTGCCCTCTATAATACCCACCACCTTGTACCCCAACCTCCCAGCCCCCCGCCACTTCAAACCCCTCAGATTGCTTTTCAGAATCCATAGTCTCTCATGATTCACCTCCCCTTCCAATTTACCCAAACTCCCTTCTCCTCTCTAACACCCCTTGTCTTCCATGATATTTGTTATGCTCCACAAATAAGTGAAACCATATGATAATTGACTCTCTCTGCTTGACTTATTTCACTCAGCATCATCTCTTCCAGTCCCGTCCATGTTGCTACAAAAGTTGGGTATTCGTCCTTTCTGATGGAGGCATAATACTCTATAGTGTATATGGAGCACATCTTCCTTATCCATTCGTCTGTTGAAAGGCATCTTGGTTCTTTCCATAGTTTGGCGACTGTGGCCGTTGCTGCTATAAACATTGGGGTACAGATGGCCCTTCTTTTCACGACATCTGTATCTTTGGGGTAAATACCCAGGAGTGCAATGGCAGAGTCATAGGGAAGTTCTATTTTTAATTTCTTGAGGAATCTCCACACTGTTCTCCAAAGAGGCTGCACCAACTTGCATTCCCACCAACAGTGTAAGAGGGTTCCCCTTTCTCCACATCCTCTCCAACACACGTTGTTTCCTGTTCTGTTAATTTTGATCATTCTAACTGGTGTAAGGTGGTATTTCAATGTGTTTTTTTTCCAATTTATTTATTTTTAGAAAAACAATATTCATTATTTTTTCACCACATCCAGTGCTCCATGCAAGCCGTGCCCTCTATAATACCCACCACCTGGTACACCAACCTCCCACCCCCCCGCCACTTCAAACCCCTCAGATTGATTTTCAGAGTCCATAGTATCTCATGGTCCACCTCCCTATCCAATTTACCCCAACTCCTTTCTCCTCTCTAACACCCCTTGTCCTCCAAGCTATTTGTTATGCTCCACAAATAAGTGAGACCATATGATAATTGGCTCTCTCTGCTTGACTTATTTCACTCAGCATAATCTCTTCCAGTCAATGTGGTTTTAATTTGAATCTCCCTGAGGGCTAGTGACGATGAACATTTTTTTCATGTGTCTGATAGCCATTTGTATGTCTTGATTGGAGAAGTGTCTGTTCATATCTTCTTCCCATTTTTTGATATGTTTGCCTGTTTTGTGTGTGTTGAGTTTGAGGAGTTCATTATAGATCCTGGATATCAACCTTTTGTCTGTACTGTCATTTGCACATATCTTCTCCCATTCCGTGTGTTGCCTCTTTGCTTTTGACTGTTTCCTTTGCTGTGCAGAAGCTTTTGATTTTGATGAAGTCCCAAAAGTTCATCTTCACTTTTGTTTCCTTTGTAATTCCCTTTTTTATGGGTCCCTTGTCTGGTAGGGGATCATGGGGATGCTGGCCTCATAAAACGAGCTTGGAAGTTTTCCTTCCATTTCTATTTTTTGGAACAATTTCAGGAGAATGAGAATTAATTTTCTTTCAAATGTTTTGTAGAATTCCCCTGGGAAGCCATCTGGCCCTAGGCTTTTGTTTGTTTGGAGATTTTTGATGACTGTTTTAATCTCCTTACTGGTTATGTGTCCGTTCAGGTTTCTATTTCTTCCTGGTCCAGTTGTGGTAGTATATATTTCTCTAGGAATGCATCCATTTCTTCCAGATTGTCAAATTTGTTAGTGTAGAGTTGCTCATAATATGTTCTTATAATTGCTTGTATTTCTTTGGCGTTGGTTGTGATCTCTCCTCTTTCACTCATGATTTTATTAATTTCGGTCCTTTCTCTTTTCTTTTTGGTAAGTCTAGCCAGGGATTTATCAATTTTTTTTAATTATTTCAAAGAACCAGCTCCTAGTTTCATTGATTTGTTCTATAGGGGTTTTTTTTTTTGGTTTCTATTTCATTGATTTCTGTTCTGATATTTATGATTTCTCTTCTCCTGCTGGGTTTAGGCTTTCTTTGTTGTTCTTTCTCCAGCTCCTTTAGGTGTAGGTTAGGTTGTGTATTTAAGACCTTTCTTGTTTCTTGAGAAAGGCTTGTAATCACTATATATTTTCCTCTTAGGAATGCCTTTGCTGTGTCCCACAGATTATTAACCATTGTGTTTTCATTATAATTTGTTTCCATGATTTTTTTTAATTCTTTTTAAATTTCCTGATTGACCATTCATTCTTTAGAAGGATGCTATTTAGTCTCCATGTATTTGGGTTCTTTCCAAACTTCCTCTTGTGATTGAGTTCTAGCTTCAGAGTATTGTGGTCTGAAATTATGTAGGGAATTATCCCAATATTTTGATACTAGTTGAGACCTGATTTATGACCCAGGATGTGATATATTCTGGAGAATGTTCCATGTACACTAGAAAAGAATGAGTACTCTGTTGCTTTGGTATGGAATGATCTGAATACATCTGTGATGTCCATCTGGTCCAGTGTGTCATTTAAGACCTTTATTTACTTGTTGATCTTTTGCTTGGATGATCTGTCCATTTCAGTGAGGGGAGTGTTAAAGTCCCCTACTATTACTATATTATTGTCCATGTGTTTCTTTGATTTTGTTATTAATTGGTTTATATAGTTGGCTGCTCCTATGTTAGGGACATAGATATTTAAAATTGTTAGATCTTCTTTTTGGACAGACCCTTTGAGTATGATATAGTGTCCTCCATCATCTCTTATTATAGTCTTTGGCCTAAAATCTAATTTTTCTGATATAAGGATTGCCACCCCAGTTTTCTTCTGATGTCCATTAGCATGATAAATTATTTTCTACCCACTCACTTTAAATCTGGAAGTGTTTTTGGGTCTAAAATGAGTTTCTTATAGGTAGCATATTGATGAGTTTTTTTTTTTATCCATTCTGATACCCTGTGTCTTTTGATTGAGGCATTTAGCCCATTAACATTCAGGGTAACTATTGAGAGATATGAATTTAGTGCCATTGTATTTCCTGTAAGGTGACTGTTACTGTATATTGTCTCTGTTCTTTTCTGATCTATTACTTTTAGTTTCTCTCTTTGCTTAGAGGACCCCTTTCAATATTTCTTGTAGCACTGGTTTGGAGTTTGCACCTCTTTCAGTTTTTGTTTGTCCTGGAAGCTTTTTATCTCTCCTATTTTCAATGATACCCTAGCTGGATATAGTATTCTTGGCTGCATGTTTTTCTCATTTAGTGCTTGCATATATCATGCCAGTTCTTTCTGGCCTGCCAGGTCTCTGTGAATAAGTCCACTACCAATCTAATATTTTTACCATTGTATGTCACAGACTTCTTGTCCTGTGCTGCTATCAGGATTTTCTCGTTGTTGCTAAGACTTGTAAATTTTACTATTAGATGACAGGGTGTGGACCTATTCTTATTGATTTTGAGGTGATTTCTCTGTACTTCCTGGAGTTTGATGATTGTCCCCTTTGTCATATTAGGGAAATTTTCTACAACATACTTTCTGCTCCTTTCTTTCTTTTTCTTCTGGAATCCCAATTATTCTAATGTCCTTTGGTCTTATCGTATCACTTATCTCTCAAATTCTCTCCTCGTGGTTCAGTAGTTGTTTCTCTCTCTTTTGCTCAGCTTCTTTATTCTCTGTCATTTGGTCTTCTATATCACTAATTCTTTCTTCTGTCTCATTTATCCTAGCAATAAGAGCCTCCATTTTTTTATTACACCTCATTAATAGCTTTTTAAATTTCAGCTTGGTTAGATTTTAGTTCTTTTATTTCTCTGGACAGTGTTTCTATAATATCTTCCATGCCTTTTTAAAAATTTATTTATTTATTTTTTCCAATTTATTTATTTTCAGAAAAACAGTATTCATTATTTTTTCACCACATGCCTTTTTTGAGACCAGCTAGAACCTTGAGAATCATCATTCTGAACTCTAGATCTGACATATTACCAATGTCCATATTGATTAGGTCCCTAGCCTTCAGTACTGCCTCTTTTCTTTTTCTTTTTTTCTTTTTCTATCTTTCTTTTTTTGTGGTGAGTATTTTTGCCTTGTCATTTTTTTTCCATTTAAGAATATATGAAAAAGAAAATAAAATACTAAAAGGGTGGCAAAGACCCCAGGAAAATGTGCTTTAACCAAATCAGAAGAGAACATAAATCGTGGGAGGGAGAAAGGGGTAAAAAGTTCAGAAAAAAAATTAAAAAAGAAAATAAATAAAGAAAAAATATAAAAAAGAAAATATATATATATATTAGACTGGTGAATAGAACAGTGTCACCCACTTAATTTTGGGACAATTTTGGTCTCTTAGAGGAAATACCTCCCAAAATTTTAAAGAATGAAAAACATATATAAGGGTATACACAATGAAGGGATGGAATATGACTATAAAGATGAAAAAAAAATTTTACTTTCTAAAATGGGAGTTGATAAGTTGGTTTGGAGAGTAAAAAAAAAAGAAAGTGGAGAGAACTTGCTTGTGCTGGAGACTAGAACAAGCCCGGTGCTAGATTTAAGGTGCATTTTGATCTATTAGAAGAAATTGTATCCCAAATTTTTTAGAAGAAAAAACCCTATGTGTATACAAAAAATAAAGTTAGATATAATGAAGGATAAAATATGAATATAATGATAAAGTTTCAAAAAAGAATTTTTAATGAAAGGTATTAAGATAAACTAGTTAAAAAAGTTAAAAGAGGAAAGGGTAAAATTTTTAAAAAGTTTAGGAGAAGAAAAAAATAAAATAAAAAAGTCAATTAACTTGACAAGACTAAAGATTCAGGGGGAGAATGCCATGAATTCCATGCTTTGCTTTCTCCTTCTCTGGAATTCTGCTGTTCTTCTTGCTGGATTTCTTGTTGATTTTCTGGGGGAGAGACCTGTTGTAGTGATTCTCAAGTATCTTTGCCCCAGGCAGAACTGCACCACCCTTACCAATGGCCAGGCTAAGTAATCCGCCCAGGTTCGCTTTTGGGAATTTTGTTCCCTGAAGCTTTCCGTAGAGTTCCAGAGGACTGGAATGAAAATGGCGGCCTCCCAATCTCTGGCCCAGAGGCGCTGAGAGCTCAGAGTCCCTCTCCTCAGTGCACCCTCAGAGAAAAGTGCGCAATCACTCCCGTCTCCCTGGCCTCCAACTGTGCTCTGAGCTTACCCAACCTGTGACCAAGTATCTCTGTCTCTGGCACACAGCTCTACCTGGAGTCTCTGAACCCCACAGATCCCTGAGCTCTTCCAGGGGGTGTCTCCCCAGATCTTGTGGGGACCCCACCCACAGAACAGGGGCCTGTGCCACGGATTATGGTTCAAGGTAACCCCAAATTGAGAGCTCACTCCTCATCTCTGTCTCTGTAGCCAGCTTCCCCGCTCTAATACCTGTGAGCTCTGCCACACTCAGACACACCCGATCCTTCTGTGACCCAGCAGGACCTGGGGCCACGTTGTCCACGCATGAGCTTCACCCCAGTTTAGCTTCTGGAGCGATGTCCCTCAATGGAGCAGACTTTTAAACGTCCTGATTTTGTGCTCCATTGCTCTGCCACTTGCCAGGAGCCAGCTCCTCCCCCCATGGTCTATCTTCCCATCACTTTGGATTCACTTCTCCTACCTTTCACTGGTCCTACCTTTCAGAAAGTGGTCGAATTTCTGTTTCTAGAATTGTTGCTCTACTTTTTGATCTCCTGTCGGATTTGTAGGTGTTTGCAATGGTTAGATAAGCTATATAGCTGATCTCCTGCTATCTGATGTTGTCTCAGCCTACTACTTCTCCGCCATCTTGACTCCTCCCTCCCCAGTTGCATTTCTATACACCAACAGCAAGATAGAAGAAAGAGAAATTAAGGAGTTGATCCCATTTACAATCTTACCCAAAACCATAAGATCCCATTTACAACTGCACCCAAAATCTAACCAAAGAGGCAAAGAATCTGTATTCAGAAAACCATAAAGTACTCATGAAAGAAAATGAAGAAGACACAAAGAAATGGAAAATGTTCCATGCTCATGAATTGGAAGAACAAATATTGTGAAAATATCTATGTTACCTAGAGCAATCTACACATTTATGCAATCCCTATCAAAATGCTATCAACTTTTTTTCAAAGAAATGAAACAAATTATCCTAAAATGTATATGGAACCAGGAAAGGCCCCGAATAGCCAGAGAAATGTTGAAAAAGAAAACCAGAGTTGGCAGCCTCACAATTCCAGACTTCACACACTATAATAAAGTTGTAAAAATCAAGAGAGTATGGTAATGGCACAAAAACAGACATCTGGATCAATGGAACAGAATAGGGAGCCCCAAAATTGATCCTCAACTCTATGGTCAACTAATCTTCAACAAAGCAGGAAAGAGTGTCCAATGGAAAAAAGACAGTCTCTTCAACAAATGGTGTTGGAAAAATTGGACAGTCACATGCAGAAGAATGAAACTGGACCATTTCCTTACACCACACACAAACAATGGGCAGAGAACATGAACAGACAGTTCTTCAAAGAAGATATACAAATGGCTAACAGACACATGAAAACATGATCCACATCACTCAGCATCAGGAAAATACAAATCAAAACCACAGTGAGATACCACCTCACACCAGTCACATGCCTAAAATTAATAAGTCAGGAAATGACAGATGTTGGCAAGAATTCTGAGAAAGCGGTACCCTTCTACACTGTTAGTGGGAATGCAAGCTAGTGCAGCCACTCTAGAAAACAGTATGGAGTTTCCTCAAAAAAGTTTAAAATAGAGCTACCATGTGACCCAGCAATTTCACTACTAGATATTTACCCAAAAGATCGAAGGTATCATGCTGAGCAAAATAAGTGAAATAGAAAAAGACAATTATCATATGATCTCTTTAATATGAAGAATTTGAGAGCCCTAGAGGGAAGGGGGGAGAAAATAAAATAAGATGGACCAGGTAGGGAGGCAAACCATAAGAGACTCTTAATCTCAGGAAACAAACTGAAGGTTGCTGGAGTAGAGGAGGAGGGATAGGGTGGCTGGGTTATGGACATTGGGGAGGGTATGTGCTATGATGAGTGCTGTGAATTTTGTAAGATTGATGATTCACAGACCTATACCCCTGAATCAAATAATGCATTATATGTTAATTAAAATATAAGAAATAGGCTTTAAAAGTATACAGTTATTTTTGGGCCAGGCCTTGCTGTATCCAGGCCCCTCTGTGCCTCTTTTCATCTCTGTGTCATTTGTCTTCAACCTGCATGCTCTAGGCTTCCTTGCACATCCAGGGTAGTTTGAGACAGAGAGTTATTAATCAGCCCTATCCACTTATTCATGAATTCCATGTGGTGCTAGTCAAATTTCCTGTGGGATAAGACAACCATAAAATCTCAGTAGTTTATTCCAACAGTTATTCTCCATTTGTGTTACAAAATGTCTGAATGTTGGCTGTGGGTCTGACCCACATATCTCTTTTCCTCCAGGGTCCAAGCTGAAGAATCTGACCCATCCTAGGAATACCATGCTTATAGGAGAAGGAAATCTCTGTTTGGACCTGATGCACTGCCACTTCATATTTTATTTTATCATATTTTATTTTATCAGCCTAAGCTAACAACCATAAAGCAGACAAATGTTACCTACTTGTAAGGAGATGCTGACCTTAACATGCCAATAGGGAGAAGAGTAGCAAATGGGAGTGATAACTCAGTCTTCCCACAAGCCTTAAGCCACTTTTCCTGCTAAACAAATTTTAATCCAGTGGTATCACTTTGAAAAATGTGGCATAATTTCTTGGAATCCTAATTCTTCTGGTAGATATTACCATTCTCTTGCCAGGCTCATGTCAAGGGGATTGACCCTCTGAATGTAAACTCAATGACTATAGGCCCTCCTCCATTCTCTCTAATCTAGCAGGCATCCCTAATGCAGACTTTTTGCATAGAGTACTAAGCCTTTCAAGCATCCTTAATTACTTATCCCATGATCTAGCTGGGTTTAGATAAATACTTTTTGTGATGCCAGATTTTTCCCCATCTCAGCACTCCATCACAGTGTTGTTGTACCATGTATTGAATTATATCTCAATACGGATGTACTATTCTTCATATTGGACTTCCTCCAGCAGTGACAGCTGGGCCACTGCTCTTGCTCCCTCATATCGTCCCCTCTCAGCTACTGGCCAACCTGCCTCATCTCCAGAGGCAATTAGTCCATGACAGCTGAGTAACGAAAAATAACACTTCACTCTGCTTCTAGACTTTCTAACTACTAATTTTCTGTAGCAGATTTGAATTTTAATCCACAGTCTTAGATGTGTATAAAATAACACTTGCATATGTCTTTTGACACATCTTCTGGTTCTATACATAGGAATAGAGTTGCCAGATCATAAGGTATACTTTTGCTATAAATTGGCATATGGCAAAATAATCTTCTGATAGTGCCAATTTATATTTGTACTAGCAATATCATGCAGATCCTGACATTCTTTAAATTTTAGCCACCATGGTAGATAGGTAGCATTATCTCTTAGTGGTTTGAATTTGCATTTCCCTGATGACTAATGATGTTGAGCAACTTTTGATATAAACATTGATCATTTGAATAGGCTTCTTTTGTGAAGTGCTTGCTTCAAGTGTTTTTTTAAATTTTTGAGTCTTTTTCTTACTGATCTGTAGAAGCACATTATGTAATCTAAATAATGGCTTTTGTCTATTGCATGCCCTTGGATATTCTCTCCTACTCTGTGACAGACATTTTTATGATTCTAATATTGTATTTCAATAAATATATATTACAAAATTTTAAAGTGGTCTGATTTATCAATCTTTTTAATGTTTAAACCTTTTTGTACAGTGTTTAAGAAATTTTTTCTAAACAAGTACTCAATTAGAATATATTTTTAAAATGTTTATAATTTATCTTTTATACTTATATTTAATGAGATATCTATAAATAAACCTAACCAAAGAGGTAAAAGATCTGTACCCTGAAAACTATGAAACACTTATGAAAGAAATCAAAGATCACACAAAAAGATGGAAAATATTTCATGCTCATTAATTGGAAGAACAAATATTGTTGTTTTTTTCTTTAATTGTGTTGTTAGTCACGATAGAGTACATCATTAATTTTTGTTGTAGTGTTCCATGATTCATTCTTCGCATATAACACCCAGTGCTCCGTGCAATCTGTACCCTCCTTGATACCCATCACCAGGACCCCCCACCCACACCCCCTACCCTTATAAAACTCTCCATTTGTTTCCTGGAGTCTGTAGTCTATCATGGTTTGTCTCCTACTCCATTTCTCCCCTTTTATTTTTCCCTTCTCCTAATGTCCTCCATGCTTTTCCTTATGTTTCACAAATAAGTGAAACCATGTGATAATTTGATTTTCTGTTTGACTTATTTCACTTAATATAAGATTATATCCAGTCCTATCCAAGTTGATCCAAAAGTTGGGTATTCGTCCTTTCTGATGGCTGGGTAATATTCCATTGTGTATATGGGCCACGTCTTCTTTATCCACTTGTCAATTGAAGGGGATCTTGGCTCTTTCCACATTTTGGTTATTGTGGACATTGCTTCTATGAACACCAGGGTGCATATGACCATTCTTTTCATACATCTGTGTCTTTGGGGTAAATATCCAGTAGTGCAATTGCTGGGTTATAGAATAGCTATATTTTTAATTTTTTGAGGAACCTCCACACTGTTTTCCAAAGTGAAGAACAAATATTGTTAAAATGTCTCTACTACCCAGAGCAACCTGCACATTTATTGCAATCTCTTTCAAAATTACCATCAGCATTTTTCACAGAGCTAGAACAATCCTAATATTTGTGTGGAACTACAAAAGTCCCAGAACAACCATAGTAATTTTGAATAAGAAAATCAAAGCTGATTACATCACAATTGTGGACGTCAGGTTATAATACAAACGCAAAGTGACTTTACGTAAAAGTTTTAAAATCAGCTTAGCAAAATTTACAAAATTAATAAGTAAACAAACAGGGAGTTTATTGTGATTGCATTAAATCAATCAATCTGTGAAGAACTGATTTCCTTATAAAATTGAGTTGTTAATACTCCTGATCCATGAACATGCAAATTTAATTCTCTATAATTTTAAGTGTGGAGGTTTTGCACACTTTATTAACTTCTTGATATTTGATAGTTTTTTTTCTGTTATAATGGTGATTGATATTGCTTTTTTAATTTTTTAAATTTTTTTAAAATTTTTTTTCCAATTTATTTATTTTCAGAAAAACATTATTCATTATTTTTTTCACCACACCCAGTGCTCCATGCAAGCCGTGCCCTCTATAATACCCACAACCTGGTACCCCAACCTCCCACCACCCCGCCACTTCAAACCCCTCAGACTGTTTTTCAGAGTCCATAGTCTCTCATGGTTCACCTCCCCTTCCAATTTACCCAAATTCCCTTCTCCTCTCTAATGCCCCTTGTCCTCCATGCTATTTGTTATGCTCCACAAATAAGTGAAACCTTATGATAATTGAATTTCTCTGCTTGACTTATTTCACTCAGCATAATCTCTTCCAGTCCAATCCATGTTGCTACAAAAGTTGGGTATTCATCCTTTCTGATGGAGGCATAATACTCCATAGTGTATATGGACCACATCTTCCTTATCCATTCATCCGTTGAAGGGCATCTTGGTTCTTTCCATAGTTTGGCGACTGTGGCCATTGCTGCTATAAACATTGGGGTACAGATGGCCCTTCTTTTCACGACATCTGTGTCTTTGGGGTAAATACCCAGGAGTGCAATTGCAGGGTCATAGGGAAGCTCTATTTTTAATTTCTTGAGGCATCTCCACACTGGTCTCCAAAGAGGCTGCACCAACTTGCATTCCCAACAACAGTGGAAGAGGGTTCCCCTTTCTCCACATCCTCTCCAACACATGTTGTTTCCTGTTTTGTTAATTTTGGCCATTCTAACTGGTGTAAGGTGATATCTCAATGTGGTTTTAATTTGAATCTCCCTGAGGGCTAATGGTGATGAGCATTTTTTCATGTGTCTGATAGCCATTTGTATGTCTTGATTGGAGAAGTGTCTGTTTATAACTTCTGCCCATTTTTTGACGTGTTTGCCTGTTTTGTGTGTGTTGAGTTTGAGGAGTTCATTATAGATCCTGGATATCAACCTTTTGTCTGTACTGTCATTTGCAAATATCTTCGCCCATTCCGTGGGTTGCCTCTTTGTTTTGTTGACTGTTTCCTTTGCTGTGCAGAAGCTTTTGACTTTGATGAAGTCCCAAAAAGTTTATTTTCGCTTTTGTTTCCTTTGCCTTTGGAGACATATCTTGAAAGAAGTTGCTGTGGCTGATATCGAAGAGATTTCTGCCTATGTTCTCCTCTAAGATTCTGATGGATTCCTGTCTCACGTTGAGGTCTTTTATCCATTTTGAGTAGATCTTTGTGTACGGTGTAAGAGAATGGTCGAGTTTCATTCTTCTACATATAGCTGTCCAGTTTTCCCAGCACCATTTATTGAAGAGACTGTCTTTTTTCCACTGTATATTTTTTCCTGTATTGTCGAAGATTAATTGACCATAGAGTTGAGGGTCCATATCTGGCTCTCTACTCTGTTCCACTGGTCTATGTGTCTGTTTTTATGCCAGTACCATGCTGTCTTGGTGATCACAGCTTTGTAATAAAGCTTGAAATCAGGTAAGGTGAGGCTGCCAGCTTTATTTTTGTTTTTCAACATTTCCTTAGCGAATCGGGGTCTCTTCTGATTCCATACAAATTTTAGGATTATTTGCTCCAGCTCTTTGAAGAATGCCGGTGGAATTTTGATCGGAATGGCATTAAAAGTATAGATTGCTCAAGGCAGTATAGACATTTTAACAATGTTTATTCTTCCGATCCAAGAGCATGGAATGGTCTTCCATCTATTTGTGTCTTCTTCAATTTCTTTCATGAGTGTTCTGTAGTTCCTCAAGTACAGATCGTTTACCTCTTTTTTTAAAAAAAATTACTATTTATTTATTTATTTTCAGAAAAACAGTATTCATTATTTTTTCACCACACCCAGTGCTCCATGCAAGCCGTGCCCTCTGTAATACCCACCACCTGGTAACCCAACCTCCCACACCCCCGCCACTTCAAACCCCTCAGATTGTTTTTCAGAGTCCATAGTCTCTCATGGTTCACCTCCCCTTCCTATTTACCCAAAATCCCTACTCCTCTCTAACGCCCCTTGTCCTCCATGCTATTTGTTATGCTCCACAAATAAGTGAAACCATATGATAATTGACTTTCTCTGCTTGACTTAATTCACTCAGCATTACCGCTTTATTTAGGTTTATTTCCAGGTATCTTATGGTTCTTGGTGCTATAGTAAATGGAATCGATTCTCTAATTTCCCTTTCTGTATTTTCATTGTTAGTGTATAAGAAAGCCACTGTTTTCTGCACATTGACTTTGTATCCTGCCACGTTGCTGATTTGCTGTATGAGTTCTAGTAGTTTGGGGTTGGAGTCTTTTGGGTTTTCCATATAAAGAATCATGTCATCTGTGAAGAGAGAGAGTTTGACTTCTTCATTACCAATTTGGATACCTTTTATTTCTCTCTGTTGTCTGATTGCTGTTGCTAGGACTTCTAATACTATGTTGAACAAGAGGGGTGAAAGTGGGCATCCTTGTCTTGTTCCTGATCTCAATGGGAAGGCTGCAAGCTTTTTCCCATTGAGGATGATATTTACTGTGGGCCTTTCATAGATAGATTTGATGAGGTTCAGGAATGTTCCCTCTATCCCTATACTTTGAAGCGTTTTAATCCGGAACGGATGCTGGATTTTGTCAAATGCTTTTTCTGCATCAATTGAGAGGACCATGTGGTTCTTCTCTCTTCTCATATTAATTTGTTGTACCACATTGATTGATTTGCGAATATTGAACCATCCTTGTAGCCCAGGGATGAATCCCACCTGATCATGGTGAATAAACTTTTTAATGTGCTGTTGGATCCTGTTGGCTAGGATCTTGATGAGAATCTTAGCATCCATATTCATCAGTGATATTGGTCTGAAATTCTCCTTTTTGGTAGGGTCCTTGCCTGGTTTGGGGATCAGGGTAATGCTGGCTTCATAGAAAGAGTCTGGAAGTTTTCCTTCTGCTTCAATTTTTTGAAACAGCTTCAGGAGAATAGGTGTTATTTCTTCTTGGAGGTTTGGTAGAATTCCCCAGGGAATCCGTCAGGTCCTGGGCTCTTGTTTTTTGGGAGATTTTTGATCACTGATTCAGTCTCGTTATTAGATATCGGTCTATTCAGGTTGTCGATTTCTTCCTGGTTCAATGTTGGTATTTTATATTGTTCCAGGAATGCATCCATTTCGTCGAGGTTGCTAAGCTTATTGGCATATAACTGTTCGTAATAACTTCTGATGAATGTTTCTACTTCCTTGGTGTTAGTTGTGATCTCTCCTTTTCATTCATAATTTTATGATTTTGGGCTTTCTCTCTTTTCTTTTGGATTAGTGTGGACAGTGGCTTATCGATCTTATTGATTCTTTCAAAAAACCAGCTTCTAGTTTCATTGATACGTTCTATTGTATCTCTGGTTTCTCCCTCATTGATCTCAGCTCTAATCTTGACGATTTCCCTTCTTATGTGTGGAGTTGGTTTGATTTGTTGTTGATTCTCCAGTTCTTTAAGGTGTAGAGACAGCTGATGTGTTCTAGATTTTTCAATTTTTTTGAGCGAGGCTTGGATGGCTATGTATTTTCCCCTTAGGGCCGCCTTTGCTGTGTCCCATAGGTTTTGGACCGAAGTGTCTTCATTCTCATTGGTTTCCATGAATTGTTTCAGTTCTTCTTTGATCTCCTGGTTGATCCAAGCATTCTTAAGCAAGGTGGTCTTTAGCTTCCAGGTGTTTGAGTTCCTTCAGAACTTTTCCTTGTGATTGAGCTCCAGTTTCAAAGCATTGTGATCTGAGAATATGCAGGGAATAATCTCAGTCTTTTGGTATCGGTTGAGTCCTGATTTGTGACCCAGTATGTGGTCTATTCTGGAGAAGGTTCCGTGTGCACTTGAGAAGAATGAGTATTCTGTTGTTTTAGGGTGGAATGTTCTGTATATATCTATGAGGTCCATCTGGTCCAATGTGTCATTCAATGCTCTTGTTTCTTTATTGATTTTCTGCTTCGATGATCTGTCTAATTCTGTAAGAGGCGTGTTAAGATCTCCTACGATTAGTGTATTCATATCAATATGACTCTTTATCTTGATTAACAGCTTTCTTAAGTAATTGGCTGCTCCCATATTGGGAGCATAGATATTTACAATTGTTAGATCATCTTGGTGGATAGTCCCTTTAAGGATTATGTAGTGTCCTTCTGTATCTCTGACTACAGTTTTTTGTTTGAAGTCCAATTTATCTGATATGAGAATCACTACCCCGGCCTTCTTTTGAGGCCCATTGGCATGAAAGATGCTTCTCCATCCCTTCATTTTCAGTCTGCGTGTATCTTTAGGTTCAAAATGGGTCTCTTGTAGACAACATATGGATGGGTCCTGTCGTTTTATCCAATCTGCAACCCTGTGCCATTTTATGGGTGTATTTAGGCCTATCTTCTGTCTCAGTTACCCTAGCTTTGAGAGAGTTTAGAGTGGATTGGAACTCATTGAGAGCATTGTGGACCTCCTCCCTGGTAGCTTTAAGCTCCGCCCTAACATTGTGAACATCCTGTCTGGTCGCTTTCAGTTCGGCCCTAATCAATTCTGTTTGGTCATCCATGGCTTTCTCCAACCTAGCTAATGCCTGGATAATTGTTAGCCTGAATTCTCTTTCTGACATATTGTCTATGTTGATAGCCATTACCTCTGTTGCAGAAGGTCCATCCTCTGTATTTTTCTTCTGTTGGGCATTCCTCCTCCTAGTCATTTTGGTGGGAGATGACTGAACAGATGTAGCTGGTTGTATCAACTCTGGTGCAGTCAAGGTGCATCGTGGAACACTCTGAGAAATCGGGATTCCCCACCCAAACGAGAGACAAACGAAAAGAAAAAGAAAACGAAAAAAAAAGAAAAGATGAAGAAGTAAAAGAAAAAAGAGAGAGAGAGACATGAAAGAAAGGGAAGATGAAAGAGAAGTTTCAGCCCAGATGGGCCCCAAGGTAAGATTTATAAAGTAGACAAACAAAAAGATATAAAAAGTCTGATACAAGTATATGGCAAGAGAAAAAAGTATATATATATGCAAGTAAAGAAAGAACGTCGTCAAAAAGAACCACAAGTGTAAAATTTATATGCTATCAGGACAAACATAAAAAACACAGAAACACTGGTGGAAGAAGATTGCAGAGTTCTTATAAATTCTCAGTGTGTGCGAGGAATGTTGTTTTGATTCTTCCTGGATGTATCTTGATATCTTTGTTAAAGGACTCAACTTTCCTAAGATAAAGGGGATTTAAAATTGGTTTACCTATAGGGGTAGTATTGATTGGGGAAAGGAGATTATTTTGAAAGTCCATACCACCCTGAACGCCCCCGATCTCGTTTGATCTCGGAAGATAAGCAGGGTCGGGCCTGGTTAGTACTTGGATGGGAGAAGATAAAGATAAAAAGGAATAAACTAGACTAAACTAAACTAAAATTTTAAAAAAGGAATTCAAAAAATAAAAATGCAAAAGAAAAACTTAGGTGTATGTATCAAAAAGTTCAGGTTAGAAAGGTATTATGGAATTTGATGTACTGTACAGCTCGCTGTGATGGTAAATAGGTTAAAAAAATTACCTATGTGTATGTGCTTTGGGGTAAATTGGAAGGGGAGATGAACCATGAGAGACTATGGACTCTGAAAAACAATCTGAGGGGTTTGAAGTGGTGGGGGGGTGGGAGGTTGGGGTACCAGGTGGTGGGTATTATAGAGGGCACAGCTTGCATGGAGCACTGGGTGTGGTGAAAAAATAATGAATACTGTTTTTCTGAAAATAAATAAATTGGAAAAAAAAATTACCTATGTGTAAAAAAAAAAAATATGAACCGGAATAGTGGAAATGAGTGAACAATACAAGTTTTCCTATGAAGTAGTGGTCGTTCTCTTGTAGTCCTTTTTTTTTTCTTTCTTGGTTTGTTTTCTGGGGGAGGGGCCTGCCACGTGGGTTGTCAGTCAATGATGTTTCCTGAGTTGAGTCCTCCCGCCCCCCTCAAGGGGGTGGGCTCTGGGGAAACTGGTTTTTTTTCAGGCTTTCAGGCATAAAAAGCGGTTTTTATGTTTGTTCACTTTTTTTCCTCTCATCTTGACCGCCTTTGATGGTTTTTGTAGTATTAGAAGAAATCAAACCGCAACCTGATTTCCCTTTCAGAGAGAAGCCTCAGTCTGGGTGCAGAAGCTGAATAAATTCCCCCTTGGCCGCTGGCAGAGCAGGTTCCATGTTGCAGACCCTGCTCACTGGCGTCTTCTGCCCCTGTAAAGGTCCAGACGTGTATAATTCTGATCTCAGGCTGATTTCATGGGTGATTGGAGTTCTTTGGTAGGTAATCAGCTCACTTTGGGGTATGGCTGAAAAGGCGCCTCTTCCTACTACCCCGCCATCTTGTCCCCCGTCTCCCTGGTATTGCTTGATAGTTTTTTTTTAAAGATTTTATTTATTTGACAGTGATCACAAGTAGGCTGAGAGGCAGGCGGGGGGGGGGGAAGCAGGCTCCCTGCTGAGCAGAAAGCCCTATGTGGGGCTTGATCCCAGGACCCTGAGATCATAACCTGAGCCAAAGGCAGAGGTTCAACTCACTGAGGCACCCTGGCACCCCAGATATTTGATAGTTTTTGATGAGGTTTTTAAATTTTTTTATTTATTTATTTTTTATTTTCAGCATAATAGTATTCATTATTTTTGCACCACACCCAGTGCTCCATGCAATCTTTGCCCTCTATAATACCCACCACCTGGTACCCCGACCTCTCACCCCCCGCCCCTTCAAAACCCTGAGATTGTTTTTCAGAGTCCATAGTCTCTCATGGTTCACTTCCCCTTCCAATTTCCCCCAACTCCCTTCTCCTCTCTAACTCCCCATGTCCTCCATGCTATTTGTTATGCTCCACAAATAAGTGAAACCATATGATAATTTCTAATTATTGCTAATGAAGTACAATTTAATTTTCTATATTGACTTTTACTTTTAACAATCTTGCCAAATTTCTTTTCTGCAGAATTTTTGTTTTGTTGTTGTTCAGTCATGTTCTCTGGGAATAAAAAGAGCTTTGTTAAAACTTTCCAATCCTTTTAAGTAATAAGTTCTTTTTTTTAACTTTTGGAATAATTTTAGTTTTGCAGAAAAGTTGCAAATATAATATAGAGATTACCTATACAACTTCCTCTAAAGTTAACATCTTCTGTAACTATGACATATTCATTACAACTAAGAAACCAATAGTTATTACTGTTGACTAAAATCCAGAGTTGGTTCAGATCTCACCAGATTTTTTTTTTTATTTTTAGCATCACAGTATTCATTATTTTTTTCCAATTTATTTATTTTCAGAAAAACATTATTCATTATTTTTGCACCACACCCAGTGCTCTATGCAATCCGTGCCCTGTATAATACCTACCACCTGGTACCCCAACCTCCCACACATTTTATACCAAAGTTCTTTTCCTGTTTCTGGATCTAATCCAGAATATCATATTGCATTTATTTTTTAATTTTTTATTTTAATGCCAGTTAGTTAACATACAGTGTTATATTAGTTTCTGGTGCAGTCCTTAATCCCCATGACCTGTTTATCCCATCCCCCCACCTCCCACCTTCCCTCTGGTAACCATCAATTTGTTCTCTAGATTTAGCATAGCTTCTTTGATGTCCTTTGATCTGTGAGTTTCTTAACCTCTCATTGTCTTTCATTATATGATAGTTTTGAAGACTGGTAAGTCAGGTATTTAGTAAAGTGTTCCTCAACATGGATTTGTCATATTTTTATCTCATTAGATGGGGTTATGACTTTTGGGAAAGAATTCCACAGAGGTTAAGTTCTTTCCTCATAATGTCATATCAATAATGCATGATATCAACAGTACCTATATACAACTGCTGATGTTAACCTTGATAATTTGGTTAGGTAGCTTTCTCTAGGTTTTTCCACTATAAAAATATTCTTTCCCTCCTTTCAATACTTCATTATTTGGACATGAATCACTAAGACCAGTCCACACTCAAGGTGAAGGATGGAAATGGACATTAAGATCTATCTCCTTGAGAAAACAGTAACCATTTATAATATTTAGAATGCTTCTCTGAAGTTTTATCTCTTTCCCTCACCGATATGCTTATTTATTTAATAATTTATAAAAATGGAGTCTATTTTATATTTATTTACACATTGGGTTGTAATCGATGTTGCATTATCTCTTTTGTTTTAGATTGTCATTTGTGTCTCTTTAATATACCTCTATTCTTTTAGTTTTTTTTTCAAAATTTTCCTTGATTTCTGCAAGGAAATACAGAAGGTACTCCATGAAACCCTTATATCTTTAATGGTTATGTCTTGCCTCAGTGGGTAAGTTAGGATCTCCAGTATGATTTTGAATAACAGTGGTAATAGTGGGCTTTTATTATAATTTAAGAGAAGGCTCTTAAAACATTTTTATATTGAGTATTAAATAGCTTGTATCTGATTAAGAAAATTTTCTCTATCTTGGGGCTCTGAGTGGGTCAGTCAGTTAAGCATCTGCCTTTGGTTCAGGTCATGATCCCAGAGTCCTGGGATCAAGCACCACATTGGGCTCCTTGCTCAGCAGGGAGCTTGGTTCTTCCTCTTCCCTCTGCTGCTTCCCCAACTTCTACTCTCTTTCTGTCAAATAAATAAAAATTTTTTGAAATGAAAATTTCCTCTATCTCTATTTTTTTATCTGTATTGTCTTTATTTTATTTTTCCAATTTATTTATTTTCAGAAAAACATTATTCATTATTTTTTCACCACACCCAGTGCTCCATGCAAGCCGTGCCCTCTATAATACCCACCACCTGGTGAAAAACAGTCTTCTGCCCATTTTTTGACATTATTATCTGTTTTGTGTGTGTTGGGTTTGAAGAGTTCTTTATAGATCCTGGATATAAGCCTTTTGTCTGTACTGTCATTTGTGAATATCTTCTCCCATTCCGTGGGTTGCCTCTTTGTTTTGTTGACTGTTTCCTTTGCTGTGCAGAAGCTTTTGATCTTGATGAAGTCCCCCAAATTCATTTTTTTTTTGCTTTAAAAAATTTTTTTTAAATTTATTTTCAGCATAACAGTATTCATTGTTTTTTGTACCACACCCAGTGCTCCATGCAATCCGTGCCCTCTATAATACCCACCACCTGGTACCTCGACCTCCCACCCCCACCCCTTCAATACCCTCAGATTGTTTTTCAGAGTCCATAGTCTCTCATGGTTCACCTCCCCTTCCAATTTCCCCCACCTCCCTTCTCCTCTCTATCTCCCCATGTCCTCCATGCTTTTTGTTATGCTCCACAAATAAGTGAAACCAAAAATTCATTTTTGCTTTTGTTTTCCTTTGCCTTTGGAGACATATCTTGAAAGAAGTTGCTCTGGCCAGTGTCGAAGAGGTTACTGCCCATGTTCTCCTCTGTGATTCTGATGGATTCCTGCCTTATGTTGAGGTCTTTTATCCATTTTGAGTTTATCTTTGTGTATGGTGTAAGAGAATGGTTGAGTTTAATTCTTCTACACATAGCTGTCCAATTTTCCCAGCACCATTTATTAGAGAGACTGTCTTTTTTCCACTGTATATTCTTTCCTGTTTGTCAAAGATTATTTGACCATAGAGTTGAGGGTCCATATAATAGCACTCTACTCTGTTCCACTGGTTTATGTATCTGTTTTTATGCCAGTACCATACTGTCTTGGTGATCACAGCTTTGTAGTAAAGCTTGAAATCAGGGAACTTGATGACCCCCATTTTGTTTTTCTTTTTCAACATTTCCTTAACAACTCCATGTCTCTTCTGATTCCATATAAATTTCAGGATTTTTTGCTCCAGCTCTTTGAAAAAGGCCAGTGGAATTTTGATCGGAATGGCACTGAAAGTAGACATTGCTCTAGGCACTATAGACATTTTCACAATGTTTATTTTTCCAATCCATGAGCGTGGGATGGTCTTTGAACTTTTTGTGTCTTCTTCAATTTCTTTAATGAGTGTTCTGTAGTTCCTTGAGTACAGACCCTTTACCTCTTTGGTTAGGTTTATTCCCAGGTATCTTATGGTTCTTGGTATTGTAGTAAATGGAATAAATTCCCTAATTTCCCATCCTCTATTTTCATTGTTAGTGTATAAGAAAGCCACTGATTTCTGTCCATTGACTTTGTATCCTGCCACCTCACCAAATTGCTCTATGAGTTTTAGTAGTTTGGTGGTGGAGTCTTTTGGGTTTTCCATATAAAGTACCATGTCCTCTGTGAAGAGAGAGAGTTTGACTTCTTCATTGCCAATTTGAAAACCTTTTTAAAAATTTTTAAATTTCTTTTCAGCATAACAATATTCATTGTTTTTGCAGCACACCCAGTACTCCATGCAATCCGTACCCTCTCCAATACCCATCACCTGGTTCTGCATCAATTGACAGGACTATGTGGTTCTTCTCTCTTCTCTTATTGATTTGTTCTATCACATTGATTGATTTGTGAATGTTGAACCATCCTTGCAAACCAGGGATGAACTCCACTTGGTCATGGTAGAGTATCTTTTTAATGTGCTGTTGGATCCTCTTAGCTAGGATCTTGTTGAGAATCTTGGCATCCATATTCATCAGGGATCTTGGTCTGAAATTCTCCTTTTTGGTGGGGTCTTTGCCTGGTTTAGGGATCAGGGTAATGCTGGCTTCATAGAAAGAGTCTGGAAGTTTTCCTTCTGCTTTCTTTTTTGAAACAGCTTCAGGAGAATAGGTGTTTTTTCTTCTTTGAAAGTTTGGTAGAATTCCCCAGGGAATCCGTCAAGTCCTGGGCTCTTGTTTTTTGGGAGATTTTTGATTGTTGCTTCAATCTCATTACTAGATATCGGTCTATTCAGGTTGTCAATTTGTTCCTGATTCAATTTTGGAATTTCATAGTTTTCCAGGAATGCATCCATTTCATCTAGGTTGCTTAGCTTATTGGCATATAACTGTTGATCATCATTTCTGATAATTGTTTCTATTTCTTTGGTATTAGTTGTAATCTCTCTCTTTTCATTCATAATTTTATTAATTTGGACCTTCTCTCCTTTCTTTTGGATTAGTTTTGTCAATGGTTTATCAATATTATTGATTCTTTAAAAAAAAACCAGCTTCTAGTTTCATTGACGTGTTCTACTGTATCTCTAGCTTTTATCTCATTGATATCTACTGTAATCTTGATTATTTCCCTTCTTGTGTGTGGAGTTGGCTTAATTTGTTGTAGATTTTCCAGTTCTTTAAGGTGTAAAGACAGCTGGTGTATTCTGGATTCTTCAGTTTTTTTGAGGGAGGGCTGGTGGCTATGTATTTCCCCCTTAGGACCACCTTTGCTATATCACATAGGTTTTGGACCAAAGTGCCCTCACTCTCATTGGTTTCCATGAATTGTTTAAGTTCTTCTTTGATCTCCTGGTTGATCCAAGCACTTTAAACAAGGTGGTCTTTAGCTTCCAGGTGTTTGAATTTCTTCCAAACGTTTCCTTGTGATTGAGCTCCAGTTTCAAAGCATTGTGATCTGAGAATATGCAAGGAATAATATCAGTCTATTGGTATCAGTTAAGCCCTGATTTGTGACCCAGTATGTGGTCTATTCTGGAGAAGGGTCCATGTGCACTCCAGAAGAATGAATATTTTGTTGTTCTAGGGAGGAATGTTCTATATATATCTATGAGGTCCATGTGGTCCAATGTGTCATTCAATGCTCTTGTTTCTTTATTGATTTTCTGCTTGGATGATCTGTTACTGAGAGTGTTGTGTTAAGATCTCCCACTATTAATGTATTCATATCAATATGACTCTTTATCTTTATTAACAGTTTTCTTATGTAACTGACTTACCCCCCTATTGGGGGCATAAATATTTACAAGTGTTAGATCTTCTTGGTGGATAGTCCCTTTAAGAATGATGTAGTGTCCTTCTGTATCTCTGACTACAGTCTTTAGTTTAAAATGTAATTTATCTAATATGAGAATCACTACCCCAGGCTTCTTTTGAGGTCTATTGGCATGAAAGATTTTCTCCATCCCTTCACTTTCAGTCTGGATGTTCAGATGGGTTGGTGTTCTGGATGCTTCAGAATGCATCTCTTGTAGACAACATATGGATGGGTCCTGTTGTTTCATTCAATATGCAACCCTGTGCCCTTTTATGGGCACATTTAGACCATTCACGTTCAGAGTGATTTTGAGAGACATGTTTTTATTGACATTGTGTTACCTGTGAAGTTTTTGTTTCTTTAGATGTCTCCATACATTTCTGTTCAATGATATTATTGGGTTTTTTCCTCTTTTATAGAGATAATATTTCTGGCAGTGCTGGCTTGGTGGTCACATACTCTTTTAAACCTTGCCAGTCTTGGAAGCTCTTTATCTCTCCATCCATTTTGAATGTCAGTCTTCCTGGGTAAAGTATTCTTTGCTGATTTAGTGCCCTGAATAAAGTGCTTTCTGGCTTGCCAGGTTTCTGTGGACAGGTCTGCCATTATTTTGATGGGCTTTCCTCTGTACATAAGGAATCTCTTCCCCCTAACTGCTTTCAAGAGCTCCTGTCTAAAATTATGATTCATCATTTTCACAATCAGGTGTCTCAAGGTCTTTCTTTTGCTCTTTTTGAATGTTTTAAACCAGACTCCAAGTTAATTCTGGGTATTACATTCCAATGAGTTGCTTCTGGTGGCCCCCTCCCCCTTTTGTTTATCTTCCAATATTAATCCAATGTTCCCACTCTGCTTTACCTGTCCACTAGCATCTCCTGCCCCCGTAGAGATCCAAAGTGTATAATTCTAATATCAGGCTGATTTCATGGATGCTCAGAGTTCTTTGTAGGTAATCAGCTCACTTTAGGGGACAGGTTGAAACAGCACCTCCTACTTCTCCACCATCTTGTCTCTCTCCTAATTGTACAGTTATATAATTTTATATATGTTTATATAGAGAGAAAGAGGAAAAGAAATAAAAATGAATAAGAGCCTAGTATGATAAACTGCCATTCACTTATCACCCAGCTTCAAAAATTTTAAACTCATACTTAAATGTTTTCTCTGAAATTCCATAAATCCACTTAACATGAACACACATGCAAAATTATTTTTAAATAAACAGAAACCTTTTGGCCATTTAGTTAATTATATTTTTCTGATAATTTAATGATGCAAAGTTCTTTTTTTAAAGATTTTATTTATTTATTTGACAGAGAGTGAGAGATCACAAGTAGGCAGAGAAGCAGGTGGAGAGAGAGGGAGAAGCAGGCTCCCCACCAAAGAGAGAGTCCAACATGGGCCTCGATCCCAGGACCCCGAGATCATGACCTGAGCCGAAGACAGAGGCTTTAACCCACTGAGCCACCCAGGTACCCCTATTTTCTCATAATTTATAAATACTATTTATAAGTGTCTTTATGAGAATAGACATTTTCTGTTGGTTTATTTTCCTTTTCATACTGACTTATGGCCTATTATGTTCAAAAATAGATGTATTTTTCAATGGAATATTATGCAGTCATCAAAAACTGAAATCTTGCCATTTGCAACAGTGTGGATGGAACTAGAGGGTATTATGCTAAGTGAAATAAGTCAATCAGAGAAAGACAATTATCATATGACCTCACTGATATGGGGAATTTGAGAAACAAGACAGAATCATAGGGGAAGGGAGGGAAAAATGAAACAAGATGAAACTGAGAGGGAGACAAACCATAAGAAACTCTTAACCTCAGGAAACAAACTGAGGGCTGCTGGGGGGGGGTAACTGGGTGATAGACATTGGGGAGGGTATGGTCTATGGTGAGCGCTGTGAAGTGTGTAAGACTGATGAATAACAGACCTGTACCCCTGAAGGAAAATAATGTATCATACATTAATTTAAAAAAATTTAAAAAAGAAAGAAAAAAATATCTATTTGTTTACATTGGCCCTCCATGGAAGCTTTCTAAAATAATATCTAAATTAATATCTTTCTAAAATAATATCAAGTGCTGTATTCCCTTACTTGTTTTATTTCTCTCTATGGCACTTGCTAAAATATGAAGTTTATTATATACCTATTCTGTTATTTATTATTGTCTGTCTTATGAAATAAAGCTATTGTCTGATTTGTTTCTTACTGTCCAGAACAGCACCTTGTACATAACAGACATTCAATAAAAGTTTGTTGTAGAAACTAATTGATTTGTATTAGATTGATACATATTCTGGATATTTTAATCTGGATATACTAAGGCCTTGTCACTTACTTCACAAATCTCCAAACTATGTAAGTTTATGATGCCTTTTGTTGTACAGGTGTTTTAATTTAATTTAATTTTTTTTTCTTTTTAAAATTTTTTTATTTTTTATGAACATATAATGTATTTTTATCCCCAGGGGTACAAGTCTGTGAATCGCCAGGTTTACACACTTCACAGCACTCACCATAGCACATACCCTCCCCAGTGTCCATAACCCCACCCCCCTCTCCCAACTCCCCTCCCTCCAGCAACCTTCATTTTGTTTTGTGAGATTAAGAGTCACTTATGGTTTGTCTCCCTCCCAATCCCATCTTGTTTCATTTATTCTTCTCCTACCCACTTAACCTCCCACCCCATGTTGCATCTCCACTTCCTCATATCAGGGAGATCATATGATAGTTGTCTTTCTCCACTTGAATTATTTCACTAAGCATGATACCCTCTAGTTCCATCCACATCGTCGCAAATGGCAAGATTTCATTTCTTTTGATGGCTTCATAGTATTCCATTGTGTATATATACCACATCTTCTTTATCCATTCATCTGTTGGTGGACATCTAGGTTCTTTCCATAGTTTGGCTATTGTGGACATTGCTGCTATAAACATTCGGGTGCACGTGCCCCTTCGGATCACTATGTTTGTATCTTTAGGGTAAATACCCAGTAGTGCCATTGCTGGGTCATAGGGCAGTTTAATTTTTTAAACTTTTTAAAAAATATTTCATTTATGTATTCATGAGATACCGAGAGAGAGAGAGAGAGAGAGAGAGAGAGAGAGAGAGAAAGGCAGAGACAGAGGGAGAAACAGGCTCCCCAAGGATCAGGGAGTCCAATGCAGGACTTGATTCCAGGACCCTGGGATAATGACTTGGGCTGAAGGCAGTGCTTAGCCATCTGCGCCATTCAGGTATTCCAGGTGTTTTAATTTTAATGCTGTCAAACTAATAAAAGTTTTCTTTTGTGATTATCTACTTAAAAGTCTGTCCCTATCCTGAGAATATAAAAAAATCATTTTATATGTTCTTGTAAGACTGTATTTAATATTGCATTTCACAGAAACATTTTTATAAATGGTGTCTGTCAGTAGTCTACATTTTCCCTGCTAAATGGGTAATTTGGATTAATTTCTACAATAATTTACCTTTCACCTTCTGATCTGCAATAACATTTCTTCACATTTGAGGTTTGATTTTCTTTCAGCCTATTTGTTGTCTCTATGCCATTGTAACTCTGTTTTTATTTCCATAGCTTCATTATAGGTTTGGATAGATTTTAGCTAGTCAGTGCCCACATACTTTGCTTCCTGCGTCAGGAGTTCCCACTCAACAGTTCCTGTTTGTGATGATAGAAGGGTACAGATTAGAATCATCAAAGCAAAAGGATGTACAACAAAATCCAGCATCAACTAGGCATGAGCTTCCAGTTGTGCATTCTCAGTGGAGTTACATAGACCTCACTTAGCTGTCCCTTAAAAAGAAGAAAACATTTATATGTAATAAAATGTGCACAGTATTGGGCACCTGGGTGGCCCAGTGGGTTAAGCCGCTGCCTTCGGCTCAGGCCATGATCTCAGGGTCCTGGGATTGAGTCCCGCATAGAGCTCTCTGCTCAGCAGGGAGCCTGCTTCCCTTTCTCTCTCTCTGTCTGCCTCTCTGCCTACTTGTGATCTCTCTCTGTCAAATAAATAAATAAAATCTTAATTTTTTTTAAAAAATGTGCACAGTATTGTCAACTGGGAAAGTTTACATAAGCCTTGATGTCAAAGATTTTTATTGGTGTTGCTGACATAGACAGGAACCACACATATAACCAACCTTAGCTGCTCAGTCTCCAGTGGCCTAACCCCTCAGAAGTCAAAGTGATACATGACCCAAAGCTCCAGGCATACAAAAATAGATGCTCACCATGAATCACAGTGTTAGCATGTTAGCACCATCTGGTACCCTAAGTATACGAAGACATGTCAGGCAGCATATTCCAAGAGCTCAGAAGCTCATAAAGGGTCATAAAGTGTCAGCATATTCCAAAAGCTCAGATGAGCTCAGAAGCTCATCTCCAGAAGCTCATAAAGGGTCAGTCTTGAAGACGTTTGGAACATTCATGGTATGGGTATTCAGGCTGCCAAGTTAACCCTTTATGGCAGTTCTTCTTATTCAAAATTATCTTAATTTTTCTTGGCTCCATGCTCATCCATATGAATTTTAGATTTGTCCTGTCGAGTTCAATAAAATATACCATTGGTTTTTACATTTGAATTGCATTGTATTTAAGGATTAAATATCTTTGTGATATTTAGATCTCTGAAGTAAAAACTTTATTTTCTTGTTTATTTTGATTTCTTTCCATCTTTTAAAGAAAATACTATATTTATTTTTCCACAAGAGTGTAATGTATATATGTTACATTTTTTTTAGGTAAATCACTTTTGTGTGTGTGTGTAACAAATTATATGCCATGTTTTTTATTTAGGATATTTTCAACCTTCTTTATAAGTGAGCTTGGACTGTAATGCTTTGTTTTTATACTTCTGTATTTTTCTATTCCTTTTTATTACATTTCTACTCTCTGGAACAGATGATATAAGACTAGAAGTATCTATTTCTCAAATTAAATACTATTTAAGTACATCTTTATGTGTATAAGGATTTAAAATCTGCGCCCTTTCTCTTTATTATAAGGGTATATAGCTAAGATTCATCTATTATATTAGTCTTTTGAAATACTCAACTTTGGCTTTATCTTTACTTTTAAATCTTTACCATCTTTTTTTTTAGATTTCACTAATACCACCTATCTAATGCGTTTCATCCATCTAATATTCCCATTTAATCTATTTTTATTGTTAAGTTATTTTAAGCTCCATGTGATTTGCTTTCAATCCTCAATGTGATGCTTGTATTTCTGTTTAGTTCTAAAGAACGGTGGTAGTATTGGTGGGAATGTAAATTGGTACACCCTCTGTATAAAACAGCATGAATGTTCTTCAAAAAATTAAAAATTACTGCAAGATCCAATAATTTCCCTACTGGGTATTTATACAAAGAGAAAGAAAACACTAATTCAAAAAGATACATGGACCTCTATATTTATTGCAGCATTATTTATAATAGCTAAGATAAGGAAGCAACCTAAGTGCCCGTTGATAGATGGATGAATAAGAAAGATGTAGCATATATATATAGATATATATAGATATATATATCTTTTCCTGAATGACTTATTTTGCTTAGCATTATACTCTCTAGCTCCATCCATGTTATAGCAAATGGAAAGATTTTATTCTTTTCTATAGCTAAGCAACATTCCATTGTGTGTGTGTGTGTGTGTGTGTGTGTGTGTGTCTATATATATACCTCATATTCTTTATTCACTCATATATCAGTGGACCCATGGACTATTTCCATGATTTGGCTACTGTAAATAATACAATTAATGTAGGGGTTAGTGTACCCCTTTGAACTAGTGTTTTTTCAATTTTTTTATTTAAAGATTTATTTTTTTAAAGATTTTATTTATTTAACAGAGAGAGAGATCACAAGTAGGCAGAGAGAGAGGAAGGGAAACATACTCCCTGCTGAGCAGAAAGCCCAATGCGGGGCTCAATCCCAGGACCCTGAGATCATGACCTGAGCTGAAGGCAGAGGCTTTAACCCCCTGAACCATCCAAGCTCCCCTAAAGATTTATTTATTTGTTTTGGAGAGAGAAAAAGAGAGAGAGTTCAAGCAGGGGAGGGGCAGAAGGAGAGAGGGAGAGAAAGAAAGAAGACTCCCTTCTGAGCATGGAACTCAATGTGGAGCTCAATTTCATGACTCTATGATCATGTTCTGAGCTGAAATCAAGAGTCAGATGCTTAACCAACTGAGCCACCCAGGTGCTCTTAGTGTTTATGTATTTTTAAGGTAAATACTCATTCCATGATTACAGGATTGTGTGATAGAGTGGAGGGGTTGGGGAAGAGGGAGAGAATGCTAAAGCAAATGCTCACTAAGCACATAGTCCCTTGTAGGTCTTGATTACCTGACCCATGAGATCATGAACTGAGCTGAAACCAAGAGTTGGTAGCCCAACCAATTGAGCTTCCAGGTGCGCCTCTATTTTTACCATTCTAAAGAACCTCCATACTGTTTTCCACAGTGTTTTTACCAGTTGCATGCCCACCAACAATGCAAGAGGCTTCCTTTTTCTCCACATCCTTGTCAACACTTGTTTCTTGTGTTGTGGATTTTAGCCACTCTGACAGGTGTGAAGTGATATCTCATTGTAGTTCTGATTTCCATTTCTCTGATCATGAAATGATGTTGAACAACTTTCATGTGTCTGTTGGCTATCTGTATGTCTTCTTTGGGGAAAAGTTTGTTCAAGCATTTTTTATTGGATTATTTGTATTTTGGGGTAATAATTTGTATCAGTTCTTTATATATTTTGGGTATTATCCCTTATTGAATATGATATTTGTAAATATCTACTTTTATTCAGTAAGTTGCTTTAAGTTTTGCTGATTGTTTATTTCACTGTGCAGAAATTCTTTATTTTGATGTAGTCCCAACAGTTTGCTTTTTGCTTTTGTTTCCCTTGCCTCAGGAGACATTGCTATGGCCAATATCAGAGAGATTACTGTTTTCACTCTCCTTCATGGATTTTTATGGTTTTGGGTCTCATATTTAGATCTTTAATCCAGTTTGAATTTATTTTTGTGTATAGTGAAAGAAAATAGTTTCATTCTTTTGCATGTGGCTGTCCAGGTTTTCCAACATCATTTGTGGAAGAGACTGTTTTCCCATTTTATATTCATTCTTCCTTTGTTGAAGATTAGTTGGCCATGAAATTGTGGGTTTATTTCTGGGTTTTCTGTTCTATTCCTTTGATTTATGTGTCTATTTTTGTGCCAGAACAATACTGTTTTAATTATTACTGTTTTGTAATATAACTTGAAATCTGGAATTGTGATGCCTCCCGCTTTGCTTTTCTTTTTCAACATTGCTTTGGACATTTGAGGTCTTCTGTGGTTCCACACACAATTTTATGATTGCTCTACTTCTGTGAAAAATACTATTGGTATTTTGATAGGAATTGCATTAAAGGTGTAGATTGCTTTGGGCTCTGTTTTTGTTTTTACATGTATTTTGCCAAATACTTATAGATACTATTTTCTAAATTCCCACCTAGATTTTATTTATTTATTTATTTATTTAGCCAACTTATAATGTATTATTTGCCCTGGGGTACAGGTCTGTGAATCATCAGTTTCTCATCATAGCACATACCCTCCCTAATGTCCATAACCTGGCCACCCTATCCCACCCCCTACAGCTCCCAGAAATTATCAGTTTCTTTCATGAGGTTAAGAATCTCTTATGGCTTTTCTCCCTCCCAATCCCATCTTGTTTCATTTTTTCCCTTCTTACCATCCACGACCCCAACCCTACCTCTCAAATTCCTCATATCAGAGAGATCATATAATAGTCTTTCTCTTTTTTACTTATTTTGCTTAGCATGATACACTCTAGTTCCATTGAAAGGCCAAGATTTCATTTCTTTATCACATCTTTATCCATTCATCTGTTTATGGGCATCTAGGTTCTTTCCACAGTTTGGCTGTTGTGGACATTGCTATCATAAACATTTGGATGCACTACATTTGGATCACTACATTTGTATAATTGGGGTAAGTACCCAGTAGTGTGATTGCTGGGGCCTAGGGTAGCTCTATTTTCAAATTTTTGGGGAACCTCCATACTGTTTTCCAGAGTGGCTGCTCCAGCTTGCATTCCTACCAACAGTGTAAGAGGGTTCCCCTTTCTTCACAATCTTGCCAACATCTGTCATTTCCTGACTTGTTAATTTTAGCCATTCTGACTGGTGTGAGGTGGTATCTCACTGTGGTTTTGACTTGTATTTCTCTGATGCTGAGTGATGTGGAGCACGTTTTCATATGTCTGTTGTCCAGCTGGAAGTCTTTGCAGATGTCTGTTTGTGTCTTTTTCCCATTTCTTGATTGGATTATCTGTTCTTTGGGTGTTGAGTTTGATAAGTTCTTCATAGATTTTAGATACTAGCCCTTATTCTGATATGCCATTTTCAAATATCTTCTCTGGTTTTGTTGCCTGTATCCTTTGCTATGCAAAAGCTTTTGATCTTGATCAAGTCCCAATAGTTTTATTTTTGCCCTTGGTTCCCTTGCCTTTTGGGATGTTTCTAGGAAGAAGTTGCTGTGGCTGAGGTAAAGAGGTTGCTGCCTGTGTTCTCCTCAAGGATTTTGATGGATTTCTGTCTCACATTGAGGCCTTTCATCCATTTTGAGTGGTTATATTGTGTGTGTTGTGTAAGGAAATGGTCCAGTTTCATTCTTCAGCACGTGGATGTCCAATTTTGCCAATAATATTTGTTGAAGAGACTCTTTTTTCCATTGGACACTCTTTCCTGCTTTGTCGAAGATTAGTTGACCATAGAGTTGAAAATCCTTTTCCGGGGCGCCTGGGTGGCTCAGTGGTTAAGCCGCTGCCTTCGGCTCAGGTCATGATCTCAGGGTCCTGGGATCGAGGCCCACATCAGGCTCTCTGCTCAGCAGGGAGCCTGCTTCCTCCTCTCTCTCTGCCTGCCTCTCTGCCTGCTTGTGATCTCGCTCTGTCAAATAAATAAATAAAATCTTTAAAAAAAAGAAAAAAAAAAAAAAAGAAAATCCTTTTCCGGGTTCCTTTTTCTGTTCCATTGATCTAGGTGTCTGGTTTTTTTTTTGTTTGTTTGTTTGTTTGTTTTCCAGTACCTTACTGTCTTGATTATAACAGCTTTGTAATTGAGCTTGACGTCTGTAATTGTGGTGTCACCAACCTTGGTTTTCCTTTTCAACATTCTTCTGACTATTCAGGGTCTTTTCTGGTTCCATATACATTTTTTAGGATTATTTGATCCATTTCTTTGAAAAAAAAGTTGATGGTATTTTGATAGGGATTGCATTAAATGTGTAGATTGCTCTAGATAACATAGTTATTTTCACAACATTTGTTCTTCCAATCCATGAGCATGGAACATTTTCCATTTCTTTGTGTCTTCTTCAATATCTTTCATGAGTACATTATGGCTTTATGAGTGCTGATTCTTTGCCTCGTTGGTTAGGTTTTGGGTGAAATTGTAAATGGGATCTTATGGTTTTGGGTATGATTGTAAATGGGATCGACTCCTTAATTTCTCTTTCTTCTGTCTTGCTGTTGGTGTATAGAAATGCAACTGATTTCTGTGCATTGATTTTATATCCTGACACTTCACTGAATTCCTTTATGACTTCTAGCAGTTTTGGAGTGGATTCTTTTGGGTTTTCCTTCTAAAGTATCATATCATCTGCAGGGAGGGAGAGTTTGTCTTTTTCTTTGTCAATTGAGATGCATTTTATTCTGTTTAGATGTCTGATTGCTGAGGCTAGGACTTCTAGTATTATGTTGAATAGCAGTGGTGATAATGGATACCCTGTCATGTTCCTGACCTTAGGGGAAAAGCTCTCAGTTTTTCCCCATTGAGAATGATATTCCCTGTGTGTTTTTCATAGATGGCTTTGATTATACTGAGGTATGTATCCTCTATGCCTACACTGTGATGAGTTTTGATTAAGAAAGGATGCTGTGCTTTGTCAAATGTCTTTTCAGCAGCTATTGAGAAAATCATAGGGTTCTCATTCTTTCTTTTATTAATGTATTGTATCCCATTGATTGATTTGTCGATGTTGAACCAACCTTGCAGCTCAGGAATAAATACCACGTGGTCGTGGTGAATCATCCTTTTAATGTACTGTTGGATCCTATTGGCTAGTATTTTGGTGAGAATTTTTGCATCTGTGTTCATCAAGGATATTGGTCTGTAATTCTCCTTTATGATAGGGTTTTTGTCTGGTTTGAGGATCAAGGTAATGCTGGCCTCATAAAATGAGTTTGGAAGTTTTCCTTTCATTTCTGTCTTTTGGCATGGTTTCAGGTGAATAGGAATTAATTCTACTTTAAACATTTGGTAGAATTCCCTTGGGAAACAGTCTTGCCCTGGGCTTTTGTTTGTTGGAGATTTTTTTTTAAATTTATTTTAAGAATTTTATTTATTTATTTATTTGACAGAGAGAGAGAGATCACAAGTAAGCCGAGAGGCAGGCAGAGAGAGAGAAGGGAGAAGCAGGACCCCTGCTGAGCAGAGAGCCCGATGTGGGGCTCAAACCCAGGACCCTGAGATCATTACCTGAGCTGAAGGCAGAGGCTAACCCACCAAGCCACCCAGCCACCACTGTTTGGAGATTTTTTTTTTCATTTATTTATTTTCAGCATAACAGTATCATTATTTTTTCACCACACCCAGTGCTCCATGCAATCTGTGCCCTCTATAATACCCATCACATGGTACCCCGACCTCCCACTGCCCGCCACTTCAAACCCCTCAGATTGTTTTTCAGAGTCCATAGTCTCTCATGATTCACCTCCCATTCCAATTTATCCCAACACCCTTCTCTCTAACTCCCCATGTCCTCCATGCTTTTTGTTATGCTCCACAAATAAGTGAAACCTTATGATAATTGACTCTTTCTGCTTGACTTATTTCACTCAGCATAATCTCTTCCAGTCCCGTCCATGTTGCTACAAAAGTTGGGTATTCATCCTTTCTGATGGAGGCATAATACTCCATAGTGTATATGGACCACATCTTCCTTATCCATTCATCCATTGAAGGGCATCTTGGTTCTTTCCACAGTTTGGCGACCATGACCATTGCTGCTACAAACATTGGGGTACAGATGGCCCTTCTTTTCACGACATCTGTATCTTTGGGGTAAATACCCAGGAGTGCAATTGCAGGGTCGTAGGGAAGCTCTATTTTTAATTTCTTGAAGAATCTCCACACTGTTCTCCAAAGAGGCTGCACCAACTTGCATTCCCACCAACAGTGGAAGAGGGTTCCCCTTTCTCTACATCCTCTCCAACACATGTTGTTTCCTGTCTTGCTAATTTTGGCCATTCTAACTGGTATAAGGTGATATCTCAATGTAGTTTTAATTTGAATCTCCCTGAGGACTAGTGATGATGAACATTTTTTCATGTGTCTGATAGCCATTTGTATGTCTTTATGGGAGAAGTGTCTATCCATATCTTCTGCCCATTTTTTGATATGATTGTCTGTTTTGTGTGTGTTGAGTTTGAGGAGTTCATTATAGATCCTGGATATCAACCTTTTGTCTGTACTTTCATTTGCACATATCTTCTCCCATTCCGTGGGTTGCCTCTTTGTTTTTTTGTTGTTGTTGTTGTTGTTTAATTTTTATTTATTTTTTATTTATTTTCAGCACAACAGTATTCATTATTTTTTCACCACACCCAGTGCTCCATGCAATCCATGCCCTCTATAATACCCACCACCTGGTACCCCAACTTCCCACTCCCCCGCCACTTCAAACCCCTCCTTTGCTATGCAGAAGCTTTTGATTTTGATGAAGTCCCAAAAGTTCATCTTCGCTTTTGTTTCCTTTGCCTTCGAGACATTGTTGACTGCTTCAATCTCCTTACTAGTTGTGGGTCTGTTCAGGTTTTCTATTTCTTCCTGGTTCAATTTTGGTAGTTTATATGTCATTAAGAGTGCATCCATTTCCCCCAGATTGTCAAATTTGGTGGTATAGAGTTGCTCATAATATGTTCTTCTAATTGTATTTCTTTGGTATTGGTTGTGATCCTTCCTCTTTCCATCGTGATTTTATTAATTTTGGTCTTTTCTCTTTTCTTTTTGATATGTCTGGCCATGGGTTTAACAATCTTATTAACTCTTTCAAAGAACCATCTCCTCGTTTTGTTGATCTGTTCTACTGTTCTCTTGGTTTCTATTTCATTAATTTTTCCTCTGATCTTTATTATTTATCTTCTCCTGCTGGGTGTAGGCTTTCTTTGCTGTTCTTTCTTCAGCTTCTTTAGATAGAGTTATATTGTGTACTTGAGACCTTTCTTGTTTCTTTCTTTTTTTTTAATTTCTTTTCAACATAATAATATTCATTGTTTTTGCACCACACCCAGTGCTCCATGCAATATGTGCCCTCCCTAATACCCACCACCTGGGTCCCCCAACCTCCCACGCTCTACCCCTTCAAAACCCTCAGGTTGTTTTTCAGAGTCCATAGTCTCTCATGGTTCATCTCCCCTTCCAATTTCTTTTTTTTAATTTTAATTTAAATTTTTAAAAAATTATCATATGGTTTCACTTATTTGTGGAGCATAACAAATAGCATGGAGGACAAGGGGCGTTAGAGAGGAGTAGGGGATTTGGGTAAATTGGAAGGGGAGGTGAACCATGAGAGACTATGGACTCTGAAAAACAATCTGAGGGGTTTGAAGTGGCGGGGGGGTGGGAGGTTGAGGTACCAGGTGGTGGGTATTATAGAGGGCACGGCTTGCATGGAGCACTGGGTGTGGTGTAAAAATAATGAACAATGTTTTTCTGAAAATAAATAAATTGAAAAAAAAATAAAAAATAAAAAGGAAAAACAAAACAAACAAACAAACAAAAAATTTCTTTTCAGCATAAGAGTATACATTGGTTTTGCACCACACCCAGTGCTCCATGCAATACATGCCCTCCATAATACCCATCACCAGGCCCCCAACCTCCCACCCCCCGCCCCTTCAAGACGTTCAGGTTGTTTTTTAGAGTCCATAGTCTCTCATGGTTCACCTCCCCTTCCAATTTCCCTCAACTCCCTTCTCCTCTCATCTCACTATGTCCTCCATGCTATTTGTTATGCTCCACAAATAAGTGAAACCATATGATAATTGACTCTCTCTGCTTGACTTATTGCACTCAGCATAATCTCTTCCAGTCCCATTCATGTTACTACAAAAGCTGGGTATTCATCCTTTCTGATGGAGGCATAATACTCCATAGTGTATATGGACCACATCTTCATTATCCATTCATCTGTTGAAGGGCATCTTGGTTCTTTCCACTGTTTGGTGACCGTGACCATTGCTGCTATAAACATTGGGGTACAGATGGCCCTTTTTTTCACTACATCCGTATCTTTGGAATAAATACCCAGTAGTACAAAGGCAGGGTCATAGGGAAGCTCTATTTTTAATTTCTTGAGGAATCTCCACACTGTTCTCCAAAGAGGCTGCACCAACTTGCATTCCCACCAACAGTGTAAGAGGGTTCCCCTTTTTCCACATCCTCTCCTACACATGTTATTTCCTGTCTTGCTAATTTTGGCCATCCTAACTGGTATAAGGTGGTACCTCAATGTGGTTTTAATTTGAATCTCCCTGATGGCTAGCGATGAGGAACATTTTTTAATATGTCTGATAGCCATTTGTGTGTCTTCATTGGAGAAGTGTCTGTTCATATCTCCTCTCCATTTTTTGATATGATTATCTGTTTTGTGGCAACCCATGGAATGGGAGAAGATATTTGCAAATGACAGTACAGACAAAAGGTTGATATCCAGGATCTATAAAGAACTCTTCAAACTCAACACACACAAAACAGAGACCTTTCTTGTTTCTTGAGAAAGGTATGTATTGCTTTATACTTTCCTCTCAGGACCACCTTTGCTGTGTCCCAGAGGTTTTTGAAGAGTCGTGATTTCATTTTAATTTTTTCCATGAATTTTTAAAAATTATTCTTTAATTTCCTGTTGACCTGCTCATTCTTTAGCAAGATGCTCTTTAGCCTCTATGTATTTGAATTCTTTCCATCTTTCCTCTTGTAGTTGACTGCTAGTTTCAAAGATTGTGGTCTGAAAATACTCAGGGAATGACCCCAGTCTTTTGGTACTGGTTGAGACCTGATCTGTGACCCAGGATGTGATCTATTCTGGAGAATGTTCCATGTGCACTAGAGAAGAATGAGTATTCTGTTGGTTTGGGATGGAACGCTCTGAATACATCTGTGATGTACATCTGGTCCTGTGTGTTATTTAAGGCCTTTATTTCCTTGTTGATATTTTGCTTGGATGCTCTGTCCATTTCAAAGAGGGGAGTGTTAAAGTCTCCTACTATTATTGTATTACTGTTGATGTGTTTCTTTGATTTTGTTATTAATCAGTTTATATGATTGACTGCTCCCATATTAGGGGCACAGATGTTTAAAATTATTAGATCTTCTTGTTGGACAGACCCGTTAAGAATGATATAGTGTCCTCCCTCATCTCTTATTATAGTCTTTGGTTTAAAATCTAATTTATCTGATATAAGAATCACCACCTCAGCTTGCTTTCTTTCTTTCTTTCTTTCTTTCTTTCTTTCTTTCTTTCTTTCTTTCTTCTTCTTTTTTTTTGATGTCCATTAGCATGGTAAATTGTTTTCCACCCTGTCACTTTAAATCTGGAATGTCTTTGGGTCTAAAATGAGTTTCTTGTAGATAGCATATTGATGGGTCTTGTTTTTTTTTTTTAACCCATTCTGATACCCTGCATTTTTTGATTGGAGCATTTAGGACATTTACATTCAGGGTAACTACTGGAAGATATGAATTTAGTGTCATTGTATTGCCTCTAAGGTGACTGTTACTGTATGTTGTCTCTGTTCCTTTCTGGTCTGTAACTTTTAGGTCCTCTCTTTGCCCATTCAATATTTCCTATAGAGCTGGTTTGGTGTTTGCAAATTCTTTTAGTTTTTTTTTTTTTTTTCCTGAAAGCTTTTTTTTTTAATTTAAAGATTTTATTTATTCTTTTGACAGACAGAGATAACAAGTAGGCAGAGAGGCAGGCAGAAAGAGAAATGGAATCAGGCTCCCTGCTGAGCAGAGGGCCTGACATGGGGCTCCAACCATGACCCTGAGATCATGACCTGAGCTGAAGGAAGAGGCTTTAACCCACTGAGCCACCCAGGTGCCCTGTCCTGCAAGCTTTTTATCTCTCCTTTTATTTTCAATAACAGTCTAGCTGGATATCGTATTCTTGGCTGCATATTTTTCTCATTTAGTGCTCTGAATATATCATGCCAGTCCTTTGTGGCCCGCCAGGTTTCTGTGGATAGGTCTGTTGTCTGTCTAATATTTCTACCTTTTGTATGTTACAGACCTCTTGTCCTGAGCTGCTTTTGGGATTTTCTCTTTGTCACTGGGACTTGTAAATCTTACTATTATATGAGGGGGTGTGGACCTATTTCTATTGATTTTGAGGGGGGTTCTCTGTGCCTCCTGGATTTTGATGCTTGTTCCCTTTGCTAAAGTAGGGAAATTCTCTGATATGATTTGCTCCAATATACCTTCTGCCCCTCTCTCTATTTCTGCTTCTTTTGGGATCCCAATTATTCTCATATTATTTTATATTAAGGTATCAATTATCTTTTGAAGTCTCCCCTCATGGTCCAGTAGTTGTTTGTCTCTCTTTGCTCAGCTCCTTTATTCTTCATCATTTGGTCTTCTATATCACTAATTCTTCTGCCTCATTTAATCTGGCAGTAAGAGCCTCCATTTTTTATTGCACCTCATTAATAGCTTTTTTAAAAAAATTTCAACTTGGTTAGATTTTAGTTCCTTTATCTCTCCAGAAAGGGATTTTATTTATCCAGAAATGGACTTTCTAATATCTTCTATACTTTTTTTTGAGCCCAGTTAGCACCTTGATAACTGTCATTCTGACCTCTAGTTCTGACATATTATTAAAGTCCTTATTGATTAAGTCCCTAGCCATCAGTATTGCCTCCTGTTTTTGTTTATTTGTTTGTTGTTTTTTTGTGGTGAGTTTTTCCACCTTGTCATTTTATCCAGATAAGAATAGATGAATTAGAGAACAAAATACTAAAAATGTAACAATTACTCCAGAAAAATATGCACTAACAAAATCAGAAAAGACCTAAAATCAGGGGGAGAAGAAAGGAAGGGGAAAATACACAGACACAGACACACACACACACACACACACACAAACACACACACATACATTAGACTGGTGAATAGAACAGAGACACACACTTGATTTTGGGTATATTTTGGTCTGTTAGAAGAAACTAACTCCCAAAATTTTAAAGAAAGAAACTCTCAAACACACACACACACACACACACACACACACGGGTAAACATGATGAAGTGATGGAATATGACCATAAAGATGGAAATTTAGAAATATTTTAAAATAAGAATTGATAAAATAAGAAATTGGTTGAAGAAAGAAAAAAACAGGAAAGAATGTGATAAGGCTAGAGACTAGAAGAAAGCTATGCACTAGATTTAGTGTATATTTTGATCTATTAGAAAAATTTGTATCCCTCTTTGTTTTTTTGACTGTTTCCTTTGCTGTGCAGAAGCTTTTGATTTTGATGAAGTCCCAGAAGTTTATTTTCACTTTCGTTTCCTTTGCCTTTGGAGACGTATCTTGAAAGAAGTTGCTGTGGCTGATATCGAAGAGATTACTGCCTATGTTCTCCTCTAGGATTCTGATGGATTCCTGTCTCACGTTGAGGTCTTTTATCCATTTTGAGTTGATCTTTGTGTACGGTGTGAGAGAATGGTCGAGTTTCATTCTTCTACATATAGCTGTCCAGTTTTCCCAGCACCATTTATTGAAGAGACTGTCTTTTTTCCACTGTATATTTTTTCCTGTTTTGTCAAAGATTAATTAACTATAGAGGTGAGGGTCCATATCTGGGCTCTCTACTCTGTTCCACTGGTCTATGTGTCTGTTTTTATGCCAGTACCATGCTGTCTTGGTGATCACAGCTTTGTAATAAAGCTTGAAATCAGGTAAGGTGATGTCGCCAGCTTTATTTTTGTTTTTCAACATTTCCTTAGCGATTCGGGGTCTCTTCTGATTCCATACAAATTTTAGGAAACAGTCAAAAAAACAAAGAGGCAACCCACGGAATGGGAGAAGATATTTGCAAATGACAGTACAGACAAAAGGTTGATATCCAGGATCTATAATGAACTCCTCAACCTCAACCCACACGAAACAGACAAACACGTCAAAAAATGGGCAGAAGATATGAACAGACACTTCTCCAAACAAGACATACAAATGGCTATCAGACACATGAAAAAAAGTTCATCATCATTAGCCCTCAGGGAGATTCAAATTAAAACCACATTGAGATATCACCTTACACCAGTTAGAATGGCCAAAATTAACAAAACAGGAAACAACATGTGTTGGAGAGGATGTGGAGAAAGGGGAACCCTCTTCCACTGTTGGTGGAAATGCAAGTTGGTGCAGCCTCTTTGGAGAACAGTGTGGAGATTCCTCAAGAAATTAAAAATAGAGCTTCCCTATGACCCTGCAATTGCACTCCTGGGTATTTACCCCAAAGATACAGATGTCGTGAAAAGAAGGGCCATCTGTACCCCAATGTTTATAGCAGCAATGGCCACAGTCGCCAAACTATGGAAAGAACCAAGATGCCCTTCAACGGATGAATGGATAAGGAAGTTGTGGTCCATATACACTATGGAGTATTATGCCTCCATCAGAAAGGATGAATACCCAGCTTTTGTAGCAACATGGACGGGACTGGAAGAGATTGTGCTGAGTGAAATAAGTCAAGCAGAGAGAGTCAATTATCATATGTTCTCACTTATTTGTGGAGCATCACAAATAGCATAGAGGACAAGGGGCGTTAGAGAGGAGTAGGGAATTTGGGTAAATTGGAAGGGGAGGTGAAACATGAGAGACTATGGACTCTGAAAAACAATCTGAGGGGTTTGAAGTGGCGGGGGGGTGGGAGGTTGGGGTACCAGGTGTTGGGTATTATAGAGGGCACGGCTTGCATGGAGCACTGGGTGTGGTGAAAAAATAATGAATAATGTTTTTCTGAAAATAAATAAATTGAAAAAAAAAACTTTACAAGAAAAAAAAAAGAAAAATTTGTATCCCAAAATTTTAAAAGTAAAAACCTGTATGTATACAAAATATAAGGTTAACTACAATGAAGGGATAAAATATGACTATAATAATGAAAATTAAAAAGATTTTTTAAAGGTATTGTTGAGATAAAATAGCTAAAAAACGTTAAAATAGGAAATATGTAATTCCAAGCTGAGAGCCCACTGCTTAGCTCTGTCTCTGCAGCCAGATTTCCTGCTCTGATACCTGAAAGTTCTGCCATACTCAGACACCCATTATCTTTTTGTGTCCCCTTGGGTCCTGAGACCACACTGTCCCTATGAGGGCTCCACCCCTTGCTTTGCCTCTGGAGTGATGTCCCTCAGTGGAGCAGACTTCTAAAAGTTCTGATTTTGTGCTCTGCTGCTCTCTTACTTGCCTGGAGCAGGCCCCTTTCCCTGTGGTCTATCTTCCAGTTCCCATCACTTCCAGTTCACTTCTCCTACTTTCTGGAAAGTGGTTTATTTTATGTTCCTAGAATTGCATCTCTCCTTCTCTTCTATCTCCTGTTGAGTTTGTAGATGTTCAGGATGGTTTGACAACTATCTAGCTGAACTCCTGGAACCTCATGATATCTCAGTCTCCTACTCCTCCACCACCTTTCTCCTACTCCTCCACCACCTTGCTCACCCTTTTAGATTTTAATAGATATACTTTGCTTTATAATCTTAAATCAACCAGTTAATAAGAGCAATTCAAGGACCTTGGAGCCCAGGACTTCCAATCACCTCCTTTTCACCTTCTGTATTTTTCACATCTGGTATTTTAGCTCCATCTAGTTTTAATATCTACAAGTTAGTAATTGCTTTTCTTTTGACAGCTATCATTATTTTATATCTTCGTGCTGCTGGGAAGAATCTCTTAAAATGCTGGTTGGAGGATTTTCCCCTTTACAGATACTTTGTGTGTGCTTCTGCCAGATGCCTATGGTACAGTGATGTCCACCCTAACATCCCTTCAGGGATAAAGAGCTTATTTCCCCTGATACTGGCAGTGCCACCAGCAGACAGTGCTCAGCTGTCAGTACCCTTGTGACATTGCCCTACCATCCAAGGTTATGAGCAGCCAGAGTCTGGTCATCTCAGAGTATTATAGGCCCTACTTCTTGCCTTACTCCAAATAACATATAAGGGTCATCTAATCTTTGGAACTCCTTGCAAGGTTGGCTGAGATTTGCTTTTCTTTCTGCTGAGTCTTGCCTTCTTCCCCTCATTCTAGGTATAGATTTTCAAGAGTCCTTTCCAATAAACCTTCTGCATATTAATTTCTATCTCAGAATGTATTTTGGATGACAATGCTACAGTGGTATTATCATCCAGAAAGCAATTTCTATCAGTGTCCTAGCTTGTGTACTCCCATACCATAAATAGACAGTCACAAATGTACTGGAAGTTTCAACATTTCCTTACCAATTCTTAGAGGAGACCTTGTTTTTTTTAACCCCAAACCTGTGGTGAGATAGGCTTTCTGTTGTCTCCCCAAACCTGTGGGAGGTTCAATATTTTTCTGTCCTCTTCTGTACTTGTTGGAGCAGTGTCAGGTTATAAGGCAGCCTCACTAGGTATAATTTCTATGTTATGTAGCCCAAAGCATCATATCCTCCCATAAGACAAAGACATCACTGGGGTCTGTTCATGTCTTTACTCTTTTGGATTGCAGTTTCTTCTTAAACTTTTGAACTTTTGTCTGGGGGATTTGTTGGGAACTCAGCTATCCTTTTAAAAGTATGTTTGATGCAATACTCAGCATTTTAAAATGTTCTTGACTAGAAAAATTAAATTATCTGGTCTACTCTATTGCTGTGAATGAACATCTTCTCAATATAAATGATATGAACATTTGTTTATGTGTTGATTTCTTGTGTTTGCTTTGTACAAACCATGCTCTCAGAAGTCTACTTTTGTATGAACAGGATCCAAAACTAAAAAGCACAGAACCTTAGGCTCTATAGTTATGGAAACTCCTCCAAGTGCAGAGACAGCCTTGATAGTGCCTGTGCAGTTAATATGCACATCTTAAAGACATCTATTTTGTTGAACACATTATATACTTTAATAAACCATATGCTTAGGTCCATTTAGTTAAGGAAGTCCAACTACATCATTCTTTTTCATTCATTCATTCATTCAGTCTCCCTATAATTCTGGAATCTGGTTCAGGGTCTGGCACCAATGAGGGTTCAACACATACATTTTGATGATTAAGCTTAAGAAGTTATTTTGCTCATTTTGTACTTTCTTCCAAAGAGTGAAGAGAAAATAGACATTAATGAGTTTGTTGAAATAGACATTAATGAGTTATACTTTATTTCAAAGTATAACTATAACAAGTATAACTATGTTATATATGTTTTTTCCCATCATATCAAAGAGGAAGTGTATGGCCTTCAGCATTAGGGTGTTTGCAAGTGACAGATTTCAGTGTTATTAGTGGAGGAACTCCAATATTTGCAAAGGAGAACATCCCAGTTAATACCTGTTTCTGTCTGAGACCTGAAGCAGCACAGAGGGGATGCTCCCAGCCTAGTGGATAACTCTCCAGGACATTATTTATGAATAATGATCTTCCAGGTCATATTGAGTGGCATTACTCAAATAAATCTTAGAATGCTTTTCTCTAACTTTAAAAAGACTTAGAAATAATATTTACCTGAATTGCTATGCAGCACAATAAATGTCTTTTATCACTAGCTGAAGAGTTTCTTTGCACTAAAATATTGTTTTTAACTAATAATTACATTAGAGTAATTATAAATGCTTAGCCCAGAGGAGGTGGACTCATTTTAAAATAATAGGATTATATTTTACAAATTAAACTTCTACTTTCTTTTTTTTCTCGTTTTATTTTTTTCAATTTATTTATTTTTAGAAAAACATTATTCATTATTATTTTCCCCCAATTTATTTATTTTCAGAAAAACATTATTCATTATTTTTTCACCACACCCAGTGCTCCATGCAAGCTGTGCCCTCTATAATACCCAACACCTGGTACCCCAACCTCCCACCCTCCCCACCACTTCAAACCCCTCAGATTGTTTTTCAGAGTACATAGTCTCTCATGGTTCACCTCCCCTTCCCATTTACCCAAATTCCCTACTCCTCTCTAACGCCCCTTGTCCTCCATGCTATTTGTTATGCTCCACAAATAAGTGAAACCTTATGATAATTGACTCTCTCTGCTTGACTTATTTCACTCAGCACAATCTCTTCCAGTCCCGTCCATGTTGCTACAAAAGTTGGGTATTCATCCTTTCTGATGGAGGCATAATACTCCATAGTGTATATGGACCACATCTTCCGTATCCATTCATCCGTTGAAGGGCATCTTGGTTCTTTCCATAGTTTGGCGACTGTGGCCATTGCTGCTATAAACATTGGGGTACAGATGGCCCTTCTTTTCACGACATCTGTGTCTTTGGGGTAAATACCCAGGAGTGCAATTGCAGGGTCATAGGGAAACTCTATTTTTAATTTCTTGAGGAACCTCCACACTGGTCTCCAAAGAGGCTGCACCAACTTGCATTGCCACCAACAGTGGAAGAGGGTTCCCCTTTCTCCACATCCTCTCCAACACATGTTGTTTCCTGTTTTGTTAATTTTGGCCATTCTAACTGGTGTAAGGTGATATCTCAATGTGTTTTTCTTTTCCAATTTATTTATTTTCAGAAAAACAGTATTCATTATTTTTTCACCACACCCAGTGCTCCATGCAAGCCGTGCCCTCTATGATACCCACCACCTGGTACCCCAACCTCCCACCCCCCCGCGACTTCAATGTGGTTTTAATTTGAATCTCCCTGAGGGATAATGATGATGAGCACTTTTTCATGTGTCTGATAGCAATTTGTATGTCTTTATTGGAGAAGTGTCTGTTCATATCTTCTGCCCACTTATTGATGTGTTTGCCTGTTTCGTGTGGGTTGAGTTTGAGGAGTTCATTATAGATCCTGGATATCAACCTTTTGTCTGTACTGTCATTTGCAAATATCTTCTCCCATTCCGTGGGTTGCCTCTTTGTTTTTTTGACTGTTTCCTTTGCTGTGCAGAAGCTTTTGATTTTGATGAAGTCCCAGAAGTTTATTTTCGCTTTTGTTTCCTTTGCCTTTGGAGACGTATCTTGAAAGAAGTTGCTGTGGCTGATATCAAAGAGATTACTGCCTATGTTCTCCTCTAGGATTCTGATGGATTCCTGTCTCACGTTGAGGTCTTTTATCCATTTTGAGTTGATCTTTGTGTACGGTGTAAGAGAATGTTCGGGTTTCATTCTTCTACATATAGCTGTCCAATTTTCCCAACACCATTTATTGAAGAGACTGTCTTTTTTCCACTGTATATTTTTTCCTGTTTTGTCAAAGATTAATTGACCATAGAGTTGAGGGTCCATATCTGGGCTCTCTACTCTGTTCCACTGGTCTATGTGTCTGTTTTTATGCCAGTACCTCTTTAATTTCTTAAGGAAGCTGCAAAGTTGTTTTCCAAAGTGTTTTCTGTACAAACTAGAAATATTCTGAAATAATTTCTACATCTGGATATAAGAGGAAAAGGAAGTCAGTTCTGGTTGATAAGAAATTTAAAAACCAGTATGACAAGTAGAAATTTCTTTTTTAAAAAAAATTTATTTAAAGTGTTGAATTTTGATGCTTAACTGCAGCTGTGTTTATCTCAGTATGAGATGAAATATGTGTGCATGTGTGCAATAGTGCCTTAAGTCCAGAGTTCACTGCCAACACTATGTCCAATAATTGTGGTGGACCCTAAGTGAAGAAACATTGAATGTTAAGCTTGCAAATGCAATGTTATAAAATACCAAAATTGTGGCAAGCATTATCATTCTCTCAGTTTTCTAACTTGAAGTATGTGGCTTAGCTTAGATGCCCCCCCATCATTCTTTCCAAACATTTAATAGAATTAGGTAATCAATAAGTGTTGAATCACTATATTATACACCTGAACCAAATATTACAGAGTGTGTTAACTGGAATTTCAATAACAATTTTTATAAATATCATTAATTTTTTTCTAAATGGTCTTTTAAATGTGTTCTTAGGGATATCTGTTACTAGAGTCTCATCATCTGAATTCAAGTAAAAAAAAATCTATAAATGCCTGTCAAGTATAAGGCACTACCAGTGGTTATAGAGGCAGAAAAATAAGTGGTCTAGTGTCTGTGCTCAGGTAAGTGGTAGCAAATTATGCATGGGGAGGACATTAAACACGTGTGCATAATAAAAGATGGAGTATGTCAAATGCAACAGAGAGATAACAGTGAGTTATCTTTATTATATTATCTAGATATAATTTTCACCAATCCTCAGAACTAGCTCTAACATTTTTCTAGTTTCAACATGAGAGTTGAAACTAGAAAAATGTTAGAGCTAGTTCTGAGGATTGGTGAAAACTATATCTAGATGATTCTACCCACAACAACTCAGGACGCTTGTCAGCTCTGTCCCCAGAAATGGAGGACTCTCCTGAGGCCATGTCTTCTTTCCTACTGACACTTATTACAGTGAATTGGCTTTGGGTTTCCTCTCACCTCTATGGTCAAAATCTTCCTTTGGTTATGTAGTACTGGTTCACTAGTTCTTTGAATCCTGATTATAGTTCATGTTACACATTAGGTGTTGTGCTCAGTCATAATGAAACAAGTAGGCAACATTTCCCAAGCCAGACCCAGGTGATTTCCAAGTCTTGACTTATGTGCTTACTCTGGAAAGCAGAGAGGCAGAAGTGATATATGTGATGTGCCTTGAAGCAAAGTGGACGTGGTGAGGGGCAGTGTAAAAGTAAGCTTTCAGCAATACTGGAGGAAAATATTCCAGGTTCTCAGCTTAAAGATTAAAGGTAGGTGACCTCTGTATCTTCTCTTCTTTGTGTCAAACTAGGAAGCTTCTAGGGTCAAACCTTGGTTTACACAATTATCTTTGTTATTATAATTTTTTTAAAAAGTATAATATTTGTCTCTAAGATAAATTCTAAATGGGATGGCTTTTAGTCTCTGTAATTTAGAGGACAAAATAAGGAGTAGTTGAAGAATGTGTGTGTTCAGTAGCTTTTTATATAAAATATACATAACTTAGGTATTTTATATACGCTATGAGGCAAATAGGGGTTTAACTATGGTCTATAAAGTATGAAACAGAAACAGATAAGAAAAATGCCAGAAGTTTTCTTCTTGGCCTCTAAGTAAATTAACTCTTTTGCAATGTGGGTTGTCATGATAACAGAAAGGGCTGTGGAATTATCACACTGAAGAATGCATTGTGATTTTGGGATCATTAAATTCATTATGAATGCTATTTCTCTGAGTTAAAATTGAGGGAAGGGTATTATTGGTTCTCTAGAGAAATTTGGGACATCATGAGGTTAATATTTTCCCAAGGCCATTCTTTTCTCTACCATCATGAAGTTTTAGTACCAAAGAACTGTAGGCAGTTCCAGCAGACATGACAGAGTTTGGCAACAGTGTGAATAATGGTGCCATGGTGGGAGAGAGTGCATTAGAGTGAGAATGGGGATTTTAAAGATATATGAAGGACAATAAGACATCACAATGTTTGGAGAAGGGTTGCAAGATAAGTGGAAATAAGCCAAACATCAGAAAAAATACCCAGACATGGCATATCATACAGAATGGGTGAAAGAAATTAAAGATGAGTCATCAGAAGACTACTGCAAGGGAATTTGGGTAAATTGGAAGGGGAGGTGAACCATGAGAGACTATGGACTCTGAAAAACAATCTGAGGGGTTTGAAGTGGTGGGGGGGTGGGAAGTTGGGGTACCAGGTGGTGGGTATTATAGAGGGCACGGCTTGCATGTAGCACTGGGTGTGGTGAAAAAATAATGAATAATGTTTTTCTGAAAATAAATAAATTGGAAAAAAAAAACAGTATAAGAAAAAAAAAAAAAGAAGTAGACTACTGCAATAGCTTAGTCCCAGGAAACAGCATGTATTACTGTGACTTCCTGAATATAAAAAAGAACAATGATCTCAAAGAGTATTTAATGTACTAAATTAAAAAGCCAGTAGGAGACTATTACAAACTAAGTCATATGAACTTTCAATGAGAAAAGCATGCAATTCCTTTACTTCAGTTATAGGGGGATTTGAAATTCAGACTGAAGTATTTCTTGCTAAGCTACAATCAATTTCCATTTTGCTAAGCTTTGAGGAGATAGGAATTCAGTGAGTGTTGTTAATCCTGCTGAAAATAAAGTAGAAATGGTGTGCAAGATTTTAAGTCTCCTTTTCTGAATGTTTATAGACCAGATATAGGGGCCGTGGCCTAGAAAAATGCACAGAAACTCCTCAGAAACCCAAAGGCAAAGCAAGAAATAAACCCCCCTAAAAGTCTAGGGTAGTGCCTTTGGTGCTGCCATGGATCATAGTCCCAGATCCTAAGCCCCATGTGGCATGCTCATCCTTTCCCCCATATAATGTACATTGCAGGCCTTTGGTTCCAGGACCCTCTGTCCTGGTGTTCTTTCACTATCTGTGGGCTGCTGAGGCCTCTGAATGGAGGTGTGCCTGGAAGAGATATACCTAGGCCATTATCATTTACTTGTAATCTCTTTTTAAAATTTTAATTGTTTTAAGAACAATTAATGTGAGATCTACCTTCTTCTTTTTTTAAAATTTTTTTATTTTTTATACACATATATTTTTATCCCCAGGGGTACAGGTCTGTGAATCACCAGGTTTACACACTTCACAGCACTCACCAAAGCACATACCCTCCACAATGTCCATAACCCCACCCCCTTCTCCCAACCCCCCTCCCCCCAGCAATGCTCAGTTTGTTTTGTGAGATTAAGAGTCACTTATGGTTTGTCTCCCTCCCAAACCCATCTTGTTTCATTTATTCTTCTCCTACCCACTTAAGCCCCCATGTTGCATCACCACTTCCTCATATCAGGGAGATCATATGATAGTTGTCTTTCTCTGCTTGACTTATTTCGCTAAGCATGATACGCTCTAGTTCCATCCATGTTGTTGCAAACGGCAAGATTTCATTTCTTTTGATGGCTGCATAGTATTCCATTGTGTATATATACCACATCTTCTTTATCCATTCATCTGTTGATGGACATCTAGGGAGATCTACCTTCTTATATTAGATGGACAATGCATTATTGTTGACTATAAGCACAATGCTGTGTAGATATCTAGAACTTACTCATTTTACATGATTAAAACCTTATGCCCAATGATTAGCATCTCCCCTTTTCATTTTCCTCTGGGCCCTGTCCATCACCTTCTACTCTCTGAATTATATAAACCATGATGCTTTCCTCTTATACAAATTACAAGGACAATCTCATTGTGATTTGTGTTCTCTGTTCCAGCAAAGCGTCTACAACCTGAATAAGATATTTACTGGTGTTATTTTACCTCATTCTAAAATTAGCTTCCTGTTCCTATTCTTATTTTCCTCTTTTCCGTGATTTTTCTTTTTTAATGTTTCCAGTTTTATTTAAATGATGGATATATAACATTATATAAGTTTAAGGTGTACAAAGTGATGATTTGATACCTGTATATATTGCAAAATGATTACCACAAAAGGGTTAATTAACAAATCTTTCATCTCACATTACCAATTTTTGTTGTTTATGACGAGAAAAAAATCCCATTTACAATAGCACCAAAAAAAGTTTTCTTAGGAATAAATTTAACCAAGGAAGTGAAAAATCTATACATGGAAAATTACAAGGCTGATGAAAGACATTGAGAAAGATACAAATAAATGGAAAGACATCCATGTTCATGGACTGGAAGAGTTAGCATTGTTAAAATGTCCAAAGTATCCAAAGCCTTCTATAGATGCAATGCAGTCTCAAGAAAAACCTTACGCTGAAAAGAAATAAAAAAAATCTTATAAACTGTCATCCTTTCTGATGGAGGCATAATACGAACCATATCTTCTTCATCTATTTGTCTGTTGAAGGACATTTTGGCTCTTTCCACAGTTTTTTTTTTTTAATTTCATAACTGAAGGTTGAAAAATAATCTTAATTTAAAATCTTTCTTGAAATAAAATGGTGGTGTAAAAAAATGATCACACAAAAAAGGAGCATCTCAGTTTTATTGAGCTAAGTTATTATTTATTTTGTTAAGAATTAAAATCTTCTTTCCTCTAAATCAATATATATGAGTCCTGCTTCAGGCTTTTAAAAAATATTTTTATTCATTTCAATTAACTATTGTAATGTCAACTGACTACAGACAAATTTTACAGAAACCAGGATTACTTGATGCCTCTAATCAGTATTCTCTATAAGTCATTTTAATAAACAGAACCTATAAACATAGGTGCACTTATATTATTCTTTTTTTTATTCTTTTATTTTTTTTCAGTTTTTTTCAATTTATTTATTTTCAGAAAAACATTATTCATTATTTTTTCACCACACCCAGTGCTCCATGCAAGCCGTGCCCTCTATAATACCCACCACCTGGTACCCCAACCTCCCACCCCCCCCCGCCACTTCAAACCCCTCAGATTGTTATATTTTATTTTTTATGAAATATTTTATTTTATTTTTTAAAATTTCTTTTCAGTGTAACAGAATTCATTGTTTATGCACCACACCCAGTGCTCCATGCAATATGTGCTCTCCATAATACCCACCGCCAGGCTTATCCAACCTTCCACCCCTTGTCCCTTCAAAACTTTCAGATTGTTTTTCAGAGTCCATAGTCTCTCATGGTTCATCTCCCCCTCCAATTTCCCTCAACTCCCTTTTCCTCTCCATCTCCCCATGTCCTCCGTGTTATTTCTTATGCTCCACAAATAAGTGAAACTTAATGGTTTATTTTCTTTTTTAAAAATTAATTAATTAATTTTTATTTATTTTCAGCATAACAGTATTCATTATTTTTGCACCACACCCAGTGCCTCATGCAATCCATGCCCTCTCTAATACCCACCACCTGGTTCCCCCAACCTCCCACCACCCCACCACCTCAAACTCTTATTTTCTAATTTGTAACATCATCTTTCACATATGATCATCATTTGCAATTTAAATAACCTAAATGTATATATTGGCTTTGAGAGATGTCCTCCAAAGACAGAATACCCATGTTAAAACAAATGTGCATTTTCATGAAATGCACATTTCACAAATGTGCCATGACCTGAAGCCATACAATGGTAATTCCCAGTTATCCCTCTACTACTTCAGCAACCTGTACCAGCACCTCCCCTCACCATCTGTTGCCCAAACATGCATCCTGAAGAGGCAATCTGATCACTGGCATTTCTCCCACACAGCCTCAAGCTCCCTGCCCTTCTGTCTAGTCACAATTTCCTAATGATTTTTAATGCTAAGATAACCATAGAATTGCAGTTTTATTCCAGGCCCTGAAATATCATGTTAAGCCAGAGAACACTGATTTCTATTCTTTCAAAATAAGAAAATCCCCTTTTACTGTACTGGCATTTTGTATATATGCACCAGATGGCACAGAATTCAAATCATCTCTGTATTTTTCAATACCCTCTCTGTAAATGGAAAAGCAAATCCCAGAGGCCAGAGGGGGTGTGGGGCCCACTTCAGTTAGGGACAAAGCCCTCTACTAGCCTCTCAGCCTCTTCTAGACTCAGAAACTTCTTTATATGCATCTTAGCAAAACATATTTCAGGATTATTTTTCATCATATATGCATGAAATTGGTATGAACTTAAAATTATTTTATTTATTTTTTTATCTTTATATTTTTTAATTATTTTATTTCTTTTCAGTGTAACAGTATTTATTGTTTTTGCACCACACCCAGTGCTCCATGCAATCTGAGCCCTCTAGAATACCCACCACCTGGTTCCCCCAACCTCCCACCCCCCTGCCCCTTCAAAACCCTCAGATTGTTTTTCAGAGTCCATAGTCTCTCATGGTTCACCTCCCCTTCCAATTTCCCTCAACTCTCTTCTCCTCTCCATCTCCCCTTGTCCTCCATGCTATTTGTTATGCTCCACAAATAAGTGAAACCATATGATAACTGGCTCTCTCTGCCTGACTGATTACACTCAGCCTAATCTCTTCCAGTCCCGTCCATGTTGCTACAAAAGCTGGGTATTCATCCTTTCTTTTTTTGTTGTTGTTTTTTTTTGTTTTTTTTTAAAGATTTTATTTGTGTGTTTATTTATTCAGAGGGTGCACACAAGGGGCGGGGAGAGGCAGAGGAAGAGGGAGAGAGAGAATCTTTTTTTATTTATTTATTTATTTTCAGAAAAACATTATTCATTATTTTTTTTCACCACAGCCAGTGCTCCATGCAAGCCATGCCCTCTATAATACCCACCACCTGGTACCCCAACCTCCCATTCCCCCCGCCACTTCAAACCCAACTTTTGCAGCAACATGGACGGGACTGGAAGAGATTATGCTGAGTGAAATAAGTCAAGCAGAGAGAATCAATTATCATATGGTTTCACTCATTTGTGGAGCATAACAAATAGCATGGAGGACAAGGGGCGTTAGAGAGGAGAAGGGAATTTGGGTAAATGGGAAGGGGAGGTGAACCATGAGAGACTATGGACTCTGAAAAACAATCTGAGGCATTTGAAGTGGCGGGTGGGTGGGAGGTTGGGGTACCAGGTGGTGGGTATTATAGAGGGCACGGCTTGCATGGAGCACTGGGTGTGGTGAAAAAATAATGAATAATGTTTTTCTGAAAATAAATAAATTGGAAAAAAAATAAAATGAATCTTGTGTACATGCTTGTTATTCCAAACAGAGAATTATACTCTGAAGTCTGGAGAGAAGTACTTCTAATCTTATTTCCCCAATCTATTAGTTTTTAGAAAAGGAAAAATAAAAATGTATCTTATCTATTAGGATTTTGAGTTAAATCAATAATGGATGCCTAGAGTGACAGATTTGTCTATATAAAAAATGAATTGAGCTTTAATGATAAATGCAAATATAAGCAAGTTTATTCTGAAATATCCTAGCATTCTTGTACATTTTTTGTGTATTTTAATAACTTTAGCATATGATTATTAATTTTATGTGTCAAATTAGTTAGGCCATACTACCCAAATATTTGTTGAAACACCAGTCTGAGTGTTGTTGCAAAGATATTTTTTAGATGAGATTAACATTTAAATAAGTGGATTCTGAGTAAGACAGTTTACCCTCCAAAGTGGGTGAGGGCCTCAACCAGTCAGTTGAAGACCATAAGAAAAAACAGATTAAGGTTCCTTGGGAAAGGGAATTCTGCCTCCAAAGTGGCTTTCAATTGGAGCTGCAGTTCTTTCTTGGGTCTCCAGTCTGATGATTGTGGACTTGCTAACCTACAGAATTGTGTAAGCCAATTCCTTAAATAAGTTTCTCTGTCCTACACATACTTTAACTTCTGTTTCTATGTAGAACTCTGACTAATCCAGCTTTCTTTCTGCCCCCCCCCCCACTCCTTCACAAGGACGGAGACACTGGACATAGGACAAGGAAAGCTACTGGGGAAGCAAGAAATTCCCTCTCTCCTTCTCTCTCTCTGCTCAGCTTCTCTCTCATAGTAGCATATTTACCCCTGATTTGCATACCAGATACTCAAGATGCATTATGGTTCTCTCTCTCTTCTCTTCCTTTCCTAATCCCATCCAATTCCTGGTGGGAGACTGACTCACACTGAGAATGTGGATAAGTGGCTATCCTGCAGAAATCACATGTGAGATGAGTGGTTCATGTGCACAGACAACAGTGAGCTCTGGGCTGGAGAGCAGTTCCCACAGAAGAGAGCTATCCCAGTCCCTACACTATGGATAGACCTGTCCCTTGAATGTGTATCACAGACATAAGTAATGTTCAAACTTCCTTTAGAAGAAACTGGACCACTATTACACCATTCATAACAATCAATTCAAAATGGAGTAAAGACTTTGTGTGAGCTAGACTCATGCCACATTGGACAAATCTGCCATGATAATAATCCTGTGACCTGAAGCATTCTTGAGCATAGAATCCACCCCATCCCCCACTTTCCTTTTGTTTAATCACACCCTTAAGCACATCTTCATGGTATAACATTCTTGATCTTCCCTAGAAATACAAATATGACACACACTCATTCCAAATATTCTTCTCCTGTGTGGTCCTCCAGCATAAACTCCCAGCCTCTAGGCTATAAAAGCAAGTCTGATGGGAGGTGGGCTAAAGAGATCTACTTGTCTTGCAGTATGTCCATAAGTTCCCTTAATAAATCATTTTTTGTCAAGTTGGACTTGTCAGTCTTTTTCTTCAGTTTAGTTTTTCTGTGGAAAAGACTTCAAACCTTTGGAGGGAAGTCTGTTTTAGGTGGGTTTCGAGGCCTTGTTGAATCTTTCATGAAAGAAGCTGTTAGGACTGCCTGTGTGCTAAACAGGAATAGGCGCGTATAGGGCTCTAGTGTCAGATGGCCATCCCCTCGAGCATAGGACATTCTGTTTGTGGAAACTCCTTCAGGCGCATTCTCCTTTCTGACAGTGACTTTCCAGTGGAGGAAAGTAGATAGAAAAAGCACGGAGAGAGGGCAGGTTGCATACTGTGTGTGAAGGGCAGGGTAATGCACTTGGCCTCACAGACACATATTCGACGTGCTGCACCCTTGATATTCCGCAGAGTCTAGCTCTGCTCAAAACACTTCAAATGTTCTGAGAAAACAGTGCCATGGGACGTACTCATTACAGGGATGCGACTGTGCAAAGCTGGAAACTGTGGTACGTGTCTGTGGTGAGATCATGATGTGTTCCATATAGGGCTCTTACCTGAGTTCATAGTAAAGTGCTATTCAGGGAAACTAGTTCAGTTGGATACTCATCATAACAGTGTCTTCTCCTTTAAGGAATGAAGGTAGAACAAGGACGGACTATGGGCACTTCAGATACTGTGAATGAAGTGCAGGCTATAGCGTGTAGGCATCCAAAAGCAATAAGGAATTTGCACGACATATGGTCATCCACACTCTGTTTCTGTGTCGATTCCCCAGTGTCCACCTCTGCTCAAAACACTTCTAATGTCACGACGAACGGCGTTCTAGGACGTACTCATGACAGGGACGAATCTGTGGAAAGTGGGTAGCTCTGGGAACTGTCTGTGTTGAAATGATTAAGTGTTGCACACAGGGCCCTTACAGGTGATTCATAGGAAAATATCTGTTTGGGGAAACGACTTCAGGTGGATACTCATTCATAACAGTGTCTTCTCCTTGGAGGAATGAAGATAGAACAGAGACGGACTATGGGCACTTTGGGTACTGTGAGTGAAGTGCAGCCTATGGTGAGTAGGCATCCCAAACACATATGCATGTTCACGACTGGTTGTCATCCGTACTGTCTTTCGTGTCAAGAAAGCTTCACACATTGGGAGACAAGTGTGCTTGAGGAGGGATTAGTGTCAGTGTTCAGTCTGTCCAAGAAAGAAGCTGCTGGGACTGCATTGTGGGAAACAGGAATAGTCGCTTATAGGGCTCTAGTATCAGACGTCCATCGCCTTGACTCTAGGACCTTCTGTTTCAGGCAAACTGCATCAGGCGGATCCTCATATCTGACAGTGTCTTTCCAGTGGAGGAAAGCAGATAGAAAAAGGACGGACAGAGGGCAGGTTGCATACTATGAGGGAAGGGCAGGGTAAAGCTCTTGCGCCTCTCAGACACATACTAGACGGGCAACACCCTTGATAGTCCACAGAGTCTACCTCTGCTCAAAACACTTCCAATGTCCTGAGATAACTGTGCCATGGGACGTACTCATGACAGGGATGCGTCTGTGTAAAGCTGGAAACTGTGGTACCTGTCTGTGGTGAGGTCATGATGTGTTCCATACAGGGCGCTTACCTGTGTACATAGTAAAGTGTCTATTCAGGGAAACTAGTTCAGTTGGATACTCACTCATAACAGTGTCTTCTCCTTTAAGGAATGAAGGTAGAACAAGGACGGACTGTGGGCACTTCAGATACTGTGAATGAAGTGCAGGCTATAGCGTGTATGGAATCCATAACCAATATGGAATGTGCACGACATGTGGTCATCCGCACTCTGTTTCTGTGTCGATTCCCCAGTGTCTACTTCTGCTCAAAACACTTCTAATGTCACGACGAACGGCGTTCTAGGACTTATTCATCACGGGGATGAATCTGTGGAAAGTGGGTAGCTCTGGGACCTGTCTGTGTTGAAATGATTAAGTGTTGCACACAGGGCCCTTTCAGGTGATTCATAGGAAAATATCTGTTGGTGAAAACGACTTCAGGTGGATACTCATTCATAACAGTGTCTTCTCCTTGGAGGAATGAAGATAGAACAGAGACGGACTATGGGCACTTTGGGTACTGTGAGTGAAGTGCAGCCTATGGTGCGTAGGCATCCCAAACACATAATGGATGTTCACGACCAGTTGTCATCCGTACTGTCTTTCGTGTCAAGAAAGCTTCACACATTGGGAGACAAGTGTGCTTGAGGAGGGATTCGTGGCAGTGTTCAGTCTGTCCAAGAAAGAAGCTGCTGGGACTGCATTGTGGCAAAGAGGAATAGTCGCAAATAGGGCTCTAGTATCAGACGTCCATCCCCTTGACCCTAGGACATTCTGTTTCAGGCAAACTGCTTCAGGCGGATCCTCATATCTGACAGTCTCTTTCCAGTGGAGGAAAGATGATAGAACAAGGCCGGACAGAGGGCAGGTTGCATACTGTGTGTGAAGGGCAGGGAAATGCACTTAGGCCTCTAAGACACATACTGGCAGTGGAAAACCCTTGAGAGTTCACAGAGTCTACCTCTGCTCCAAACACTTCAATTTTGCGAGACAACTGTGGTATGGCACGTACTCATCACAAGGAAGCCTCTGTGCAAAACTGAATACAGTGGTACCTGTCTTTGTTGAAATCATGATGTGTTCCCTACAAGGCACTTACCTGTGTTCCGAGGAAGGTACCTATGCAGAGAAACGAGTCCTGGTGGATACTCAATCCAACCAGTGTGTTCTCCTTTTACGAAATAAGGTAGAACAGGGACGGACTATGGGCACCGCAGGTACACTGAGTGAAGTGCAGCCTAAGGCGCTTAGGCATCCCAAACACATAGTGGATGTTCAATACCTGTGGTTATCCTCACTCTGTTTTTCTGTGGAAAAGACTTCAAACCTTTGGAGGGAAGTCTGTTTTAGGTGGGTTTCGAGGCCTTGTTGAATGTTTCATGAAAGAAGCTGTTAGGACTGCCTGTGTGCTAAACAGGAATAGGCGCGTATAGGGCTCTAGTGTCAGATGGCCATCCACTCGAGCATAGGACATTCTGTTTGAGGAAACTCCTTCAGGCGCATTCTCCTTTCTGACAGTGTCTTTCCAGTGGAGGAAAGCAGATAGAAAAAGCACGGAGAGAGGGCAGGTTGCATACTGTGAGTGAAGGGCAGGGTAATGCACTTGGCCTCACAGACACATACTCGACGTGCAGCACCCTTGATATTCCACAGAGTCTAGCTCTGCTCAAAACACTTCAAATGTTCTGAGAAAACAGTGCCATGGGACGTACTCATTACAGGGATGCGTCTGTGCAAAGCTGGAAACTGTGGTACGTGTCTGTGGTGAGATCATGATGTGTTCCATATAGGGCGCTTACCTGTGTTCATAGTAAAGTGCTATTCAGGGAAACTAGTTCAGTTGGATACTCACTGATAACAGTGTCTTCTCCTTTAAGGAATGAAGGTAGAACAAGGACGGACTATGGGCACTTCAGATACTGTGAATGAAGTGCAGGCTATAGCGTGTAGGCATCCAAAACCAATATGGAATGTGCACGACATGTGGTCATCCGCACTCTGTTTCTGTGTCGATTCCCCAGTGTCTACTTCTGCTCAAAACACTTCTAAAGTCACGAGGAACGGCGTTCTAGGACGTACTCATGACAGGGACGAATCTGTGGAAAGTGGGTAGCTCTGGGAACTGTCTGTGTTGAAATGATTAAGTGTTGCACACAGGGCCCTTACAGGTGATTCATAGGAAAATATCTTTTGGGGGAAACGACTTCAGGAGGATACTCATTCATAACAGTGCCTTCTCCTTGGAGGAATGAAGATAGAACAGAGACGGACTATGGGCACTTTGCGTACTGTGAGTGAAGTGCAGGCTATGGTGAGTAGGCATACCAAACACATATGGATGTTCACGACCGGTTGTCATCCGTACTGTCTTTCTTGTCAAAAAAGCTTCACACATTGGGAGACAAGTGTGCTTGAGGAGGGATTCGTAGCAGGGTTCAGTCTGTCCAAGAAAGAAGCTGCTGGGACTGCATTGTGGGAAACAGGAATAGTCGCTTATAGGGCTCTAGTATCAGACGTCCATCGCCTTGACTCTAGAACCTTCTGTTTCAGGCAAACTGCATCAGGCGGATCATCATATCTGACAGTGTCTTTCCAGTGGAGGAAAGCAGATAGAAAAAGGACGGACAGAGGGCAGGTTGCATACTATGAGGGAAGGCAGGGTAATGCTCTTGCGCCTCTCAGACACATACTAGACGGGCAACACCCTTGATAGTCCACAGAGTCTACCTCTGCTCAAAACACTTCTTATGTCCTGAGATAACTGTGCCATGGGACGTACTCATGACAGGGATGCGTCTGTGTAAAGCTGGAAACTGTGGTACCTGTCTGTGGTGAGGTCATGATGTGTTCCATACAGGGAGCTTACCTGTGTACATAGTAAAGTGTCTATTCAGGGAAACTAGTTCAGTTGGATACTCACTCATAACAGTGTCTTCTCCTTTAAGGAATGAAGGTAGAACAAGGACGGACTGTGGGCACTTCAGATACTGTGAATGAAGTGCAGGCTCTAACGTGTAGGCATCCAAAACCAATAAGGAATGTGCACGACATGTGGTCATCCGCACTCTGTTTCCGTGTCGATTCCCCAGTGTCTACCTCTGCTCAAAACACGTCTAATGTCACGAGGAACGGCGTTCTAGGACGTACTCATGCCAGGGACGAATCTGTGGAAAGTGGGTCGCTCTGGGACCTGTCTGTGTTGAAATGATTAAGTGTTGCACACAGGGCCCTTACAGGTGATTCATAGGAAAATATCTGTTTGGGGAAACGACTTCAGGTGGATACTCATTCATAACAGTGTCTTCTCCTTGGAGGAATGAAGATAGAACAGAGACGGACTATGGGCACTTTGGGTACTGTGAGTGAAGTGCAGCCTATGGTGCGTAGGCATCCCAAACACATAATGGATGTTCACGACCAGTTGTCATCCGTACTGTCTTTCGTGTCAAGAAAGCTTCACACATTGGGAGACAAGTGTGCTTGAGGAGGGATTCGTGGCAGTGTTCAGTCTGTCCAAGAAAGAAGCTGCTGGGACTGCATTGTGGCAAAGAGGAATAGTCGCAAATAGGGCTCTAGTATCAGACGTCCATCCCCTTGACCCTAGGACATTCTGTTTCAGGCAAACTGCTTCAGGCGGATCCTCATATCTGACAGTCTCTTTCCAGTGGAGGAAAGATGATAGAACAAGGCCGGACAGAGGGCAGGTTGCATAGTGAGTGTGAAGGGCAGGGAAATGCACTTAGGCCTCTAAGACACATACTGGCAGTGGAAAACCCTTGAGAGTTCACAGAGTCTACCTCTGCTCCAAACACTTCAATTTTGCGAGACAACTGTGGTATGGCACGTACTCATGACAAGGAAGCCTCTGTGCAAAACTGAATACAGTGGTACCTGTCTTTGTTGAAATCATGATGTGTTCCCTACAAGGCACTTCCCTGTGTTCCGAGGAAGGTACCTATGCAGAGAAACGAGTCCTGGTGGATACTCAATCCAACCAGTGTGATCTCCTTTTACGAAATAAGGTAGAACAGGGACGGACTATGGGCACCGCAGGTACACTGAGTGAAGTGCAGCCTAAGGCGCTTAGGCATCCCAAACACATAGTGGATGTTCAATACCTGTGGTTATCCTCACTCTGTTTTTCTGTGGAAAAGGCTTCAAAACTTGGAGGGAAGTCTGTTTTAGGTGGGTTTCGAGGCCTTGTTGAATCTTTCATGAAAGAAGCTGTTAGGACTGCCTGTGTGCTAAACAGGAATAGGCGCGTATAGGGCTCTAGTGTCAGATGGCCATCCACTCGAGCATAGGACATTCTGTTTGAGGAAACTCCTTCAGGCGCATTCTCCTTTCTGACAGTGTCTTTCCAGTGGAGGAAAGCAGATAGAAAAAGCACGGAGAGAGGGCAGGTTGCATACTGTGAGTGAAGGGCAGGGTAATGCACTTGGCCTCACAGACACATACTCGACGTGCAGCACCCTTGATATTCCACAGAGTCTAGCTCTGCTCAAAACACTTCAAATGTTCTGAGAAAACAGTGCCATGGGACGTACTCATTACAGGGATGCGTCTGTGCAAAGCTGGAAACTGTGGTACGTGTCTGTGGTGAGATCATGATGTGTTCCATATAGGGCGCTTACCTGTGTTCATAGTAAAGTGCTATTCAGGGAAACTAGTTCAGTTGGATACTCACTGATAACAGTGTCTTCTCCTTTAAGGAATGAAGGTAGAACAAGGACGGACTATGGGCACTTCAGATACTGTGAATGAAGTGCAGGCTATAGCGTGTAGGCATCCAAAACCAATATGGAATGTGCACGACATGTGGTCATCCGCACTCTGTTTCTGTGTCGATTCCCCAGTGTCTACTTCTGCTCAAAACACTTCTAAAGTCACGAGGAACGGCGTTCTAGGACGTACTCATGACAGGGACGAATCTGTGGAAAGTGGGTAGCTCTGGGAACTGTCTGTGTTGAAATGATTAAGTGTTGCACACAGGGCCCTTACAGGTGATTCATAGGAAAATATCTGTTGGGGGAAACGACTTCAGGAGGATACTCATTCATAACAGTGCCTTCTCCTTGGAGGAATGAAGATAGAACAGAGACGGACTATGGGCACTTTGCGTACTGTGAGTGAAGTGCAGGCTATAGTGCGTAGGCATCCCAAACACATAATGGATGTTCAGGACCAGTTGAAATCCGTACTGTCTTTCGTGTCAAGAAAGCTTCACACATTGGGAGACAAGTGTGCTTGAGGAGGGATTCGTGGCAGTGTTCAGTCTGTCCAAGAAAGAAGCTGCTGGGACTGCTTGTGGCAATCAGGAATATTCGCATATAGGGCTCTAGTATCAGACGTCTATCGCCTTGACTCTAGGACCTTCTGTTTCAGGCAAACTGCATCAGGCCGATCATCATATCTGACAGTGTCTTTCCAGGGAGGAAAGCAGATAGAAAAAGGACGGACAGAGGGCAGGTTGCATACTATGAGGGAAGGGCAGGGTAATGCTCTTGCGCCTCTCAGACACATACTAGACGGGCAACACCCTTGATAGTCCACAGAGTCTACCTCTGCTCAAAACACTTCAAATGTCCTTAGATAACTGTGCCATGGGACGTACTCATGACGGGGATGCGTCTGTGTAAAGCTGGAAACTGTGGTACCTGTCTGTGGTGAGGTCATGATGTGTTCCATACAGGGCGCTTACCTGTGTACATAGTAAAGTGTCTATTCAGGGAAACTAGTTCAGTTGGATACTCACTCATAACAGTGTCTTCTCCTTTAAGGAATGAAGGTAGTACAAGGACGGACTGTGGGCACTTCAGATACTGTGAATGAAGTGCAGGCTCTAACGTGTAGGCATCCAAAACCAATAAGGAATGTGCACGACATGTGGTCATCCGCACTCTGTTTCCGTGTCGATTCCCCAGTGTCTACCTCTGCTCAAAACACTTCTAATGTCACGAGGAACGGCGTTCTAGGACGTACTCATCACAGGGACGAATCTGTGGAAAGTGCGTAGCTCTGGGACCTGTCTGTGTTGAAATGATTAAGTGTTGCACACAGGGCCCTTACAGGTGATTCAAAGGAAAATATCTGTTTTGGGAAACGACTTCAGGTGGATACTCATTCATAACAGTGTCTTCTCCTTGGAGGAATGAAGATAGAACAGAGACGGACTATGGGCACTTTGGGTACTGTGAGTGAAGTGCAGCCTATGGTGCGTAGGCATCGCAAACACATAATGGATGTTCACGACCAGTTGTCATCCGTACTGTCTTTCGTGTCAAGAAAGCTTCACACATTGGGAGACAAGTGTGCTTGAGGAGGGATTCGTGGCAGTGTTCAGTCTGTCCAAGAAAGAAGCTGCTGGGACTGCATTGTGGCAAACAGGAATAGTCGCGAATAGGGCTCTAGTATCAGACGTCCATCCCCTTGACCCTAGGACATTCTGTTTCAGGCAAACTGCTTCAGGCGGATCCTCATATCTGACAGTCTCTTTCCAGTGGAGGAAAGATGATAGAACAAGGCCGGACAGAGGGCAGGTTGCATACTGTGTGTGAAGGGCAGGGAAATGCACTTAGGCCTCTAAGACACATACTGGCAGTGGAAAACCCTTGAGAGTTCACAGAGTCTACCTCTACTCCATACACTACAATTTTGCGAGACAACTGTGGTATGGCACTTACTCATGACAAGGAAGCCCCTGTGCAAAACTGAATACAGTGGTACCTGTCTTTGTTGAAATCATGATGTGTTCCCTACAAGGCACTTACCTGTGTTCCGAGGAAGGTACCTATGCAGAGAAACGAGTCCTGGTGGATACTCAATCCAACCAGTGTGTTCTCCTTTTACGAAATAAGGTAGAACAGGGACGGACTATGGGCACCGCAGGTACACTGAGTGAAGTGCAGCCTAAGGCGCTTAGGCATCCCAAACACATAGTGGATGTTCAATACCTGTGGTTATCCTCACTCTGTTTTTCTGTGGAAAAGACTTCAAACCTTTGGAGGGAAGTCTGTTTTAGGTGGGTTTCGAGGCCTTGTTGAATGTTTCATGAAAGAAGCTGTTAGGACTGCCTGTGTGCTAAACAGGAATAGGCGCGTATAGGGCTCTAGTGTCAGATGGCCATCCCCTCGAGCATAGGACATTCTGTTTGAGGCAAACTCCTTGAGGCGCATTCTCCTTTCTGACAGTGTCTTTCCAGTGGAGGAAAGCAGATAGAAAAAGGACGGAGAGAGGGCAGGTTGCATACTGTGAGTGAAGGGCAGGGTAATGCACTTGGCCTACAGACAAATACTCGACGTGCAGCACCCTTGATATTCCGCAGAGTCTAGCTCTGCTCAAAACACTTCAAATGTTCTGAGAAAACAGTGCCATGGGACGTACTCATTACAGGGATGCGTCTGTGCAAAGCTGGAAACTGTGGTACGTGTCTGTGGTGAGATCATGATGTGTTCCATATAGGGCTCTTACCTGTGTTCATAGGAAAGTGCTATTCAGGGAAACTAGTTCAGTTGGATACTCACTCATAACAGTGTCTTCACCATTAAGGAATGAAGGTAGAACAAGGACGGACTATGGGCACTTCAGATACTGTGAATGAAGTGCAGGCTATAGCGTGTATGGAATCCATAACCAATATGGAATGTGCACGACATATGGTCATCCACACTCTGTTTCTGTGTCGATTCCCCAGTGTCCACCTCTGCTCAAAACACTTCTAATGTCACGACGAACGGCGTTCTAGGACGTACTCATGACAGGGACGAATCTGTGGAAAGTGGGAAGCTCTGGGAACTGTCTGTGTTGAAATGATTAAGTGTTGCACACAGGGCCCTTACAGTTGATTCATAGGAAAATATCTGTTTGGGGAAACGACTTCAGGTGGATACTCATTCATAACAGTGTCTTCTCCTTGGAGGAATGAAGATAGAACAGAGAGGGACTATGGGCAATTTGGGTACTGTGAGTGAAGTGCAGCCTATGGTGAGTAGGCATCCCAAACACATATGGATGTTCACGACCGGTTGTCATCCGTACTGTCTTTCTTGTCAAAAAAGCTTCACACATTGGGAGACAAGTGTGCTTGAGGAGGGATTAGTGTCAGTGTTCAGTCTGTCCAAGAAAGAAGCTGCTGGGACTGCATTGTGGGAAACAGGAATAGTCGCTTATAGGGCTCTAGTATCAGACGTCCATCGCCTTGAATCTAGGACCTTCTGTTTCAGGCAAACTGCATCAGGCGGATCCTCATATCTGACAGTGTCTTTCCAGTGGAGGAAAGCAGATAGAAAAAGGACGGACAGAGGGCAGGTTGCATACTATGAGGGAAGGGCAGGGTAATGCTCTTGCGCCTCTCAGACACATACTAGACGGGCAACACCCTTGATAGTCCACAGAGTCTACCTCTGTTCAAAACACTTCAAATGTCCTGAGATAACTGTGCCATGGGACGTACTCATGACAGGGAAGCGTCTGTGTAAAGCTGGAAACTGTGGTACCTGTCTGTGGTGAGGTCATGATGTGTTCCATACAGGGCGCTTACCTGTGTACATAGAAAAGTGTCTATTCAGGGAAACTAGTTCAGTTGGATACTCACTCATAACAGTGTCTTCTCCTTTAAGGAATGAAGGGAGAACAAGGACGGACTGTGGGCACTTCAGATACTGTGAATGAAGTGCAGGCTATAACATGTAGGCATCCAAAACCAATAAGGATGTGCACGACATGTGGTCATCCGCACTCTGTTTCCATGTCGATTCCCCAGTGTCTACCTCTGCTCAAAACACTTCTAATGTCACGAGGAACGGCGTTCTAGGACGTACTCATCACAGGGACGAATCTGTGGAAAGTGGGTCGCTCTGGGACCTGTCTGTGTTGAAATGATTAAGTGGTGCACACAGGGCCCTTTCAGGTGATTCATAGGAAAATATCTGTTGGTGAAAACGACTTCAGGTGGATACTCATTCATAACAGTGTCTTCTCCTTGGAGGAATGAAGATAGAACAGAGACGGACTCTGGGCACGTTGGGTAATGTGAGTGAAGTGCAGCCTATGGTGCGTAGGCATCCCAAACACATAATGGATGTTCACGACCAGTTGTCATCCGTACTGTCTTTCGTGTCAAGAAAGCTTCACACATTGGGAGACAAGTGTGCTTGAGGAGGGATTCGTGGCAGTGTTCAGTCTGTCCAAGAAAGAAGCTGCTGGGACTGCATTGTGGCAAAGAGGAATAGTCGCAAATAGGGCTCTAGTATCAGACGTCCATCCCCTTGACCCTAGGACATTCTGTTTCAGGCAAACTGCTTCAGGCGGATCCTCATATCTGACAGTCTCTTTCCAGTGGAGGAAAGATGATAGAACAAGGCCGGACAGAGGGCAGGTTGCATAGTGTGTGTGAAGGGCAGGGAAATGCACTTAGGCCTTAAGACACATACTGGCAGTGGAAAACCCTTGAGAGTTCACAGAGTCTACCTCTGCTCCAAACACTTCAATTTTGCGAGACAACTGTGGTATGGCACGTACTCATCACAAGGAAGCCTCTGTGCAAAACTGAATACAGTGGTACCTGTCTTTGTTGAAATCATGATGTGTTCCCTACAAGGCACTTACCTGTGTTCCGAGGAAGGTACCTATGCAGAGAAACGAGTCCTGGTGGATACTCAATCCAACCAGTGTGTTCTCCTTTTACGAAATAAGGTAGAACAGGGACGGACTATGGGCACCGCAGGTACACTGAGTGAAGTGCAGCCTAAGGCGCTTAGGCATCCCAAACACATAGTGGATGTTCAATACCTGTGGTTATCCTCACTCTGTTTTTCTGTGGAAAAGACTTCAAACCTTTGGAGGGAAGTCTGTTTTAGGTGGGTTTCGAGGCCTTGTTGAATCTTTCATGAAAGAAGCTGTTAGGACTGCCTGTGTGCTAAACAGGAATAGGCGCGTATAGGGCTCTAGTGTCAGATGGCCATCCCCTCGAGCATAGGACATTCTGTTTGTGGAAACTCCTTCAGGCGCATTCTCCTTTCTGACAGTGACTTTCCAGTGGAGGAAAGTAGATAGAAAAAGCACGGAGAGAGGGCAGGTTGCATACTGTGTGTGAAGGGCAGGGTAATGCACTTGGCCTCACAGACACATATTCGACGTGCTGCACCCTTGATATTCCGCAGAGTCTAGCTCTGCTCAAAACACTTCAAATGTTCTGAGAAAACAGTGCCATGGGACGTACTCATTACAGGGATGCGACTGTGCAAAGCTGGAAACTGTGGTACGTGTCTGTGGTGAGATCATGATGTGTTCCATATAGGGCTCTTACCTGTGTGCATAGGAAAGTGCTATTCAGGGAAACTAGTTCAGTTGGATACTCATCATAACAGTGTCTTCTCCTTTAAGGAATGAAGGTAGAACAAGGACGGACTATGGGCACTTCAGATACTGTGAATGAAGTGCAGGCTATAGCGTGTAGGCATCCAAAACCAATAAGGAATGTGCACGACATATGGTCATCCACACTCTGTTTCTGTGTCGATTCCCCAGTGTCCACCTCTGCTCAAAACACTTCTAATGTCACGACGAACGGCGTTCTAGGACGTACTCATGACAGGGACGAATCTGTGGAAAGTGGGTAGCTCTGGGAACTGTCTGTGTTGAAATGATTAAGTGTTGCACACAGGGCCCTTACAGGTGATTCATATGAAAATATCTGTTTGGGGAAACGACTTCAGGTGGATACTCATTCATAACAGTGTCTTCTCCTTGGAGGAATGAAGATAGAACAGAGACGGACTATGGGCACTTTGGGTACTGTGAGTGAAGTGCAGCCTATGGTGAGTAGGCATCCCAAACACATATGCATGTTCACGACTAGTTGTCATCCGTACTGTCTTTCGTGTCAAGAAAGCTTCACACATTGGGAGACAAGTGTGCTTGAGGAGGGATTAGTGTCAGTGTTCAGTCTGTCCAAGAAAGAAGCTGCTGGGACTGCATTGTGGGAAACAGGAATAGTCGCTTATAGGGCTCTAGTATCAGACGTCCATCGCCTTGACTCTAGGACCTTCTGTTTCAGGCAAACTGCATCAGGCGGATCCTCATATCTGACAGTGTCTTTCCAGTGGAGGAAAGCAGATAGAAAAAGGACGGACAGAGGGCAGGTTGCATACTATGAGGGAAGGGCAGGGTAATGCTCTTGCGCCTCTCAGACACATACTAGACGGGCAACACCCTTGATAGTCCACAGAGTCTACCTCTGCTCAAAACACTTCAAATGTCCTGAGATAACTGTGCCATGGGACGTACTCATGACAGGGATGCGTCTGTGTAAAGCTGGAAACTGTGGTACCTGTCTGTGGTGAGGTCATGATGTGTTCCATACAGGGCGCTTACCTGTGTACATAGTAAAGTGTCTATTCAGGGAAACTAGTTCAGTTGGATACTCACTCATAACAGTGTCTTCTCCTTTAAGGAATGAAGGTAGAACAAGGACGGACTGTGGGCACTTCAGATACTGTGAATGAAGTGCAGGCTATAGCGTGTATGGAATCCATAACCAATATGGAATGTGCACGACATGTGGTCATCCGCACTCTGTTTCTGTGTCGATTCCCCAGTGTCTACTTCTGCTCAAAACACTTCTAATGTCACGACGAACAGCGTTCTAGGACTTACTCATCACAGGGATGAATCTGTGGAAAGTGGGTAGCTCTGGGACCTGTCTGTGTTGAAATGATTAAGTGTTGCACACAGGGCCCTTTCAGGTGATTCATAGGAAAATATCTGTTGGTGAAAACGACTTCAGGTGGATACTCATTCATAACAGTGTCTTCTCCTTGGAGGAATGAAGATAGAACAGAGACGGACTATGGGCACTTTGGGTACTGTGAGTGAAGTGCAGCCTATGGTGCGTAGGCATCCCAAACACATAATGGATGTTCACGACCAGTTGTCATCCGTACTGTCTTTCGTGTCAAGAAAGCTTCACACATTGGGAGACAAGTGTGCTTGAGGAGGGATTCGTGGCAGTGTTCAGTCTGTCCAAGAAAGAAGCTGCTGGGACTGCATTGTGGCAAACAGGAATAGTCGCGAATAGGGCTCTAGTATCAGACGTCCATCCCCTTGACCCTACGACATTCTGTTTCAGACAAACTGCTTCAGGCGGATCCTCATATCTGACACTCTCTTTCCAGTGGAGGAAAGATGATAGAACAAGGCCGGACAGAGGGCAGGTTGCATACTGTGAGTGAAGGGCAGGGTAATGCACTTGGCCTCACAGACACATACTCGACGTGCAGCACCCTTGATATTCCGCAGAGTCTAGCTCTGCTCAAAACACTTCAAATGTTCTGAGAAAACAGTGCCATGGGACGTACTCATTACAGGGATGCGTCTGTGCAAAGCTGGAAACTGTGGTACGTGTCTGTGGTGAGATCATGATGTGTTCCATATAGGGCTCTTACCTGTGTTCATAGGAAAGTGCTATTCAGGGAAACTAGTTCAGTTGGATACACATCATAACAGTGTCTTCTCCTTTAAGGAATGAAGGTAGAACAAGGACGGACTATGGGCACTTCAGATACTGTGAATGAAGTGCAGGCTATAGCGTGTAGGCATCCAAAACCAATAAGGAATGTGCACGACATATGGTCATCCACACTCTGTTTCTGTGTCGATTCCCCAGTGTCCACCTCTGCTCAAAACACTTCTAAAGTCACGACGAACGGCGTCTAGGAAGTACTCATGACAGGGACGAATCTGTGGAAAGTGGGTAGCTCTGGGAACTGTCTGTGTTGAAATGATTAAGTGTTGCACACAGGGACCTTACAGGTGATTCATATGAAAATATCTGTTTGGGGAAACGACTTCAGGTGGATACTCATTCATAACAGTGTCTTCTCCTTGGAGGAATGAAGATAGAACAGGGACGGACTATGGGCACTTTGGGTACTGTGAGTGAAGTGCAGCCTATGGTGAGTAGGCATCCCAAACACATATGCATGTTCACGACTGGTTGTCATCCGTACTGTCTTTCGTGTCAAGAAAGCTTCACACATTGGGAGACAAGTGTGCTTGAGGAGGGATTAGTGTCAGTGTTCAGTCTGTCCAAGAAAGAAGCTGCTGGGACTGTATTGTGGGAAACAGGAATAGTCGCTTATAGGGCTCTAGTATCAGACGTCCATCGCCTTGACTCTAGGACCTTCTGTTTCAGGCAAACTGCATCAGGCGGATCCTCATATCTGACAGTGTCTTTCCAGTGGAGGAAAGCAGAAAGAAAAAGGACGGACAGAGGGCAGGTTGCATACTATGAGGGAAGGGCAGGGTAATGCTCTTGCGCCTCTCAGACACATACTAGACGGGCAACACCCTTGATAGTCCACAGAGTCTACCTCTGCTCAAAACACTTCAAATGTCCTGAGATAACTGTGCCATGGGACGTACTCATGACAGGGAAGCGTCTGTGTAAAGCTGGAAACTGTGGTACCTGTCTGTGGTGAGGTCATGATGTGTTCCATACAGGGCGCTTACCTGTGTACATAGAAAAGTGTCTATTCAGGGAAACTAGTTCAGTTGGATACTCACTCATAACAGTGTCTTCTCCTTTAAGGAATGAAGGGAGAACAAGGACGGACTGTGGGCACTTCAGATACTGTGAATGAAATGCAGGCTATAACGTGTAGGCATCCAAAACCAATAAGGAATGTGCACGACATGTGGTCATCCGCACTCTGTTTCCATGTCGATTCCCCAGTGTCTACCTCTGCTCAAAACACTTCTAATGTCACGAGGAACGGCGTTCTAGGACGTACTCATCACAGGGACGAATCTGTGGAAAGTGGGTCTCTCTGGGACCTGTCTGTGTTGAAATGATTAAGTGTTGCACACAGGGCCCTTACAGGTGATTCATAGGAAAATATCTGTTTGGGAAAACGACTTCAGGTGGATACTCATTCATAACAGTGTCTTCTCCTTGGAGGAATGAAGATAGAACAGAGACGGACTATGGGCACTTTGGGTACTGTGAGTGAAGTGCAGCCTATGGTGCGTAGGCATCCCAAACACATAATGGATGTTCACGACCAGTTGTCATCCGTACTGTCTTTCGTGTCAAGAAAGCTTCACACATTGGGAGACAAGTGTGCTTGAGGAGGGATTCGTGTCAGTGTTCAGTCTGTCCAAGAAAGAAGCTGCTGGGACTGCATTGTGGCAAACAGGAATAGTCGCGAATAGGGCTCTAGTATCAGACGTCCATCCCCTTGACCCTAGGACATTCTGTTTCAGGCAAACTGCTTCAGGCGGATCCTCATATCTGACAGTCTCTTTCCAGTGGAGGAAAGATGATAGAACAAGGCCGGACAGAGGGCAGGTTGCATAGTGTGTGTGAAGGGCAGGGAAATGCACTTAGGCCTCAAAGACACATACTGTCAGTGTATTAAATCCTTGAGAGATCACAGAGTCTACCTCTGCTCCAAACACTTCAATTTTGCGAGACAACTGTGGTATGGCACTTACTCATGACAAGGAAGCCTCTGTGCAAAACTGAATACAGTGGTACCTGTCTTTGTTGAAATCATGATGTGTTCCCTACAAGGCACTTACCTGTGTACCAAGGAAGGTACCTATGCAGAGAAACGAGTCCGGGTGGATACTCAATCCAACCAGTGTGTTCTCCTTTTACGAAATAAGGTAGAACAGGGACGGACTATGGGCACCGCAGGTACACTGAGTGAAGTGCAGCCTAAGGCGCTTAGGCATCCCAAACACATAGTGGATGTTCAATACCTGTGGTTATCCTCACTCTGTTTCTCTGTCGAAAAGGCTTCAAACCTTTGGAGGGAAGTCTGTTTCAGGTGGGTTTCGAGGCCTTGTTGAATCTTTCATGAAAGAAAGTGTTAGGACTGCCTGTGTGCTAAACAGGAATAGGCGCGTATAGGGCTCTAGTGTCAGATGGCCATCCCCTCGAGCATAGGACATTCTGTTTGTGGAAACTCCTTCAGGCGCATTCTCCTTTCTGACAGTGACTTTCCAGTGGAGGAAAGCAGATAGAAAAAGCACGGAGAGAGGGCAGGTTGCATACTGTGTGTGAAGGGCAGGGTAATGCACTTGGCCTCACAGACACATACTCGACGTGCTGCACCCTTGATATTCCGCAGAGTCTAGCTCTGCTCAAAACACTTCAAATGTTCTGAGAAAACAGTGCCATGGGACGTACTCATTACAGGGATGCGACTGTGCAAAGCTGGAAACTGTGGTACGTGTCTGTGGTGAGATCATGATGTGTTCCATATAGGGCTCTTACCTGTGTTCATAGTAAAGTGCTATTCAGGGAAACTAGTTCAGTTGGATACTCATCATAACAGTGTCTTCTCCTTTAAGGAATGAAGGTAGAACAAGGACGGACTATGGGCACTTCAGATACTGTGAATGAAGTGCAGGCTATAGCGTGTATGGAATCCATAACCAATATGGAATGTGCACGACATGTGATCATCCGCACTCTGTTTTTGTGTCGATTCCCCAGTGTCTACTCCTGCTCAAAACACTTCTAATGTCACGACGAACGGCGTTCTAGGACGTACTCATCACAGGGATGAATCTTTGGAAAGTGGGTAGCTCTGGGACCTGTCTGTGTTGAAATGATTAAGTGTTACACACAGGGCCCTTTCAGGTGATTCATAGGAAAATATCTGTTTGGGGAAACGACTTCAGGTGGATACTCATTCATAACAGTGTCTTCTCCTTGGAGGAATGAAGATAGAACAGAGACGGACTATGGGCACTTTGGGTACTGTGAGTGAAGTGCAGCCTATGGTGCTTAGGCATCCCAAACACATAATGGATGTTCACGACCAGTTGTCATCCGTACTGTCTTTCGTGTTAAGAAAGCTTCACACATTGGGAGACAAGTGTGCTTGAGGAGGGATTCGTGGCAGTGTTCAGTCTGTCCAAGAAAGAAGCTGCTGGGACTGCATTGTGGCAAACAGGAATAGTCGCGAATAGGGCTCTAGTATCAGACGTCCATCCCCTTGACCCTAGGACATTCTGTTTCAGGCAAACTGCTTCAGGCGGATCCTCATATCTGACAGTCTCTTTCCAGTGGAGGAGAGATGATAGAACAAGGCCGGACAGAGGGCAGGTTGCATACTGTGTGTGAAGGGCAGGGAAATGCACTTAGGCCTCTAAGACACATACTGGCAGTGGAAAACCCTTGAGAGTTCACAGAGTCTACCTCTACTCCAAACACTTCAATTTTGCGAGACAACTGTGATATGGCACGTACTCATGACAAGGAAGCCTCTGTGCAAAACTGAATACAGTGGTACCTGTCTTTGTTGAAATCATGATGTGTTCCCTACAAGGCACTTACCTGTGTTCCAAGGAAGGTACCTATGCAGAGAAACGAGTCCTGGTGGATACTCAATCCAACCAGTGTGTTCTCCTTTTACGAAATAAGGTAGAACAGGGACGGACTATGGGCACCGCAGGTACACTGAGTGAAGTGCAGCCTAAGGCGCTTAGGCATCCCAAACACATAGTGGATGTTCAATACCTGTGGTTATCCTCACTCTGTTTTTCTGTGGAAAAGACTTCAAACCTTTGGAGGGAAGTCTGTTTTAGGTGGGTTTCGAGGCCTTGTTGAATGTTTCATGAAAGAAGCTGTTAGGACTTCCTGTGTGCTAAACAGGAATAGGCGCGTATAGGGCTCTAGTGTCAGATGGCCATCCCCTCGAGCATAGGACATTCTGTTTGTGGAAACTCCTTCAGGCGCATTCTCCTTTCTGACAGTGACTTTCCAGTGGAGGAAAGTAGATAGAAAAAGCACGGAGAGAGGGCAGGTTGCATACTGTGTGTGAAGGGCAGGGTAATGCACTTGGCCTCACAGACACATACTCGACGTGCTGCACCCTTGATATTCCGCAGAGTCTAGCTCTGCTCAAAACACTTCAAATGTTCTGAGAAAACAGTGCCATGGGACGTACTCATTACAGGGATGCGACTGTGCAAAGCTGGAAACTGTGGTACGTGTCTGTGGTGAGATCATGATGTGTTCCATATAGGGCTCTTACCTGAGTTCATAGTAAAGTGCTATTCAGGGAAACTAGTTCAGTTGGATACTCATCATAACAGTGTCTTCTCCTTTAAGGAATGAAGGTAGAACAAGGACGGACTATGGGCACTTCAGATACTGTGAATGAAGTGCAGGCTATAGCGTGTAGGCATCCAAAACCAATAAGGAATTTGCACGACATATGGTCATCCACACTCTGTTTCTGTGTCGATTCCCCAGTGTCCACCTCTGCTCAAAACACTTCTAATGTCACGACGAACGGCGTTCTAGGACGTACTCATGACAGGGACGAATCTGTGGAAAGTGGGTAGCTCTGGGAACTGTCTGTGTTGAAATGATTAAGTGTTGCACACAGGGCCCTTACAGGTGATTCATATGAAAATATCTGTTTGGGGAAACGACTTCAGGTGGATACTCATTCATAACAGTGTCTTCTCCTTGGAGGAATGAAGATAGAACAGAGACGGACTATGGGCACTTTGGGTACTGTGAGTGAAGTGCAGCCTATGGTGAGTAGGCATCCCAAACACATATGGATGTTCACGACTGGTTGTCATCCGTACTGTCTTTCGTGTCAAGAAAGCTTCACACATTGGGAGACAAGTGTGCTTGAGGAGGGATTAGTGTCAGTGTTCAGTCTGTCCAAGAAAGAAGCTGCTGGGACTGCATTGTGGGAAACAGGAATAGTCGCTTATAGGGCTCTAGTATCAGACGTCCATCGCCTTGACTCTAGGACCTTCTGTTTCAGGCAAACTGCATCAGGCGGATCCTCATATCTGACAGTGTCTTTCCAGTGGAGGAAAGCAGATAGAAAAAGGACGGACAGAGGGCAGGTTGCATACTATGAGGGAAGGGCAGGGTAATGCTCTTGCGCCTCTCAGACACATACTAGACGGGCAACACCCTTGATAGTCCACAGAGTCTACCTCTGCTCAAAACACTTCCAATGTCCTGAGATAACTGTGCCATGGGACGTACTCATGACAGGGATGCGTCTGTGTAAAGCTGGAAACTGTGGTACCTGTCTGTGGTGAGGTCATGATGTGTTCCATACAGGGCGCTTACCTGTGTACATAGTAAAGTGTCTATTCAGGGAAACTAGTTCAGTTGGATACTCACTCATAACAGTGTCTTCTCCTTTAAGGAATGAAGGTAGAACAAGGACGGACTGTGGGCACTTCAGATACTGTGAATGAAGTGCAGGCTATAACGTGTAGGCATCCAAAACCAATAAGGAATGTGCACGACATGTGGTCATCCGCACTCTGTTTCCGTGTCGATTCCCCAGTGTCTACCTCTGCTCAAAACACTTCTAATGTCACGAGGAACGGCGTTCTAGGACGTACTCATGACAGGGACGAATCTGTGGAAAGTGGGTCGCTCTGGGACCTGTCTGTGTTGAAATGATTAAGTGTTGCACACAGGGCCCTTACAGGTGATTCATAGGAAAATATCTGTTTGGGGAAACGACTTCAGGTGGATACTCATTCATAACAGTGTCTTCTCCTTGGAGGAATGAAGATAGAACAGAGACGGACTATGGGCACTTTGGGTACTGTGAGTGAAGTGCAGCCTATGGTGCGTAGGCATACAAAAACACAAAATGGATGTTCACGACCAGTTGTCATCCGTACTGTCTTTCGTGTCAAGAAAGCTTCACACATTGGGAGACAAGTGTGCTTGAGGAGGGATTCGTGGCAGTGTTCAGTCTGTCCAAGAAAGAAGCTGCTGGGACTGCATTGTGGCAAAGAGGAATAGTCGCGAATAGGGCTCTAGTATCAGACGTCCATCCCCTTGACCCTAGGACATTCTGTTTCAGGCAAACTGCTTCAGGCGGATCCTCATATCTGACAGTCTCTTTCCAGTGGAGGAAAGATGATAGAACAAGGCCGGACAGAGGGCAGGTTGCATACTGTGTGTGAAGGGCAGGGAAATGCACTTAGGCCTCTAAGACACATACTGGCAGTGGAAAACCCTTGAGAGTTCACAGAGTCTACCTCTACTCCATACACTACAATTTTGCGAGACAACTGTGGTATGGCACTTACTCATGACAAGGAAGCCTCTGTGCAAAACTGAATACAGTGGTACCTGTCTTTGTTGAAATCATGATGTGTTCCCTACAAGGCACTTACCTGTGTTCCGAGGAAGGTACCTATGCAGAGAAACGAGTCCTGGTGGATACTCAATCCAACCAGTGTGTTCTCCTTTTACGAAATAAGGTAGAACAGGGACGGACTATGGGCACCGCAGGTACACTGAGTGAAGTGCAGCCTAAGGCGCTTAGGCATCCCAAACACATAGTGGATGTTCAATACCTGTGGTTATCCTCACTCTGTTTTTCTGTGGAAAAGACTTCAAACCTTTGGAGGGAAGTCTGTTTTAGGTGGGTTTCGAGGCCTTGTTGAATGTTTCATGAAAGAAGCTGTTAGGACTGCCTGTGTGCTAAACAGGAATAGGCGCGTATAGGGCTCTAGTGTCAGATGGCCATCTCCTCGAGCATAGGACATTCTGTTTGTGGAAACTCCTTCAGGCGCATTCTCCTTTCTGACAGTGACTTTCCAGTGGAGGAAAGCAGATAGAAAAAGCACGGAGAGAGGGCAGGTTGCATACTGTGTGTGAAGGGCAGGGTAATGCACTTGGCCTCACAGACACATACTCGACGTGCTGCACCCTTGATATTCCGCAGAGTCTAGCTCTGCTCAAAACACTTCAAATGTTCTGAGAAAACAGTGCCATGGGACGTACTCATTACAGGGATGCGACTGTGCAAAGCTGGAAATTGTGGTACGTGTCTGTGGTGAGATCATGATGTGTTCCATATAGGGCTCTTACCTGAGTTCATAGTAAAGTGCTATTCAGGGAAACTAGTTCAGTTGGATACTCATCATAACAGTGTCTTCTCCTTTAAGGAATGAAGGTAGAACAAGGACGGACTATGGGCACTTCAGATACTGTGAATGAAGTGCAGGCTATAGCGTGTAGGCATCCAAAACCAATAAGGAATGTGCACGACATATGGTCATCCACACTCTGTTTCTGTGTCGATTCCCCAGTGTCCACCTCTGCTCAAAACACTTCTAATGTCACGACGAACGGCGTTCTAGGACGTACTCATGACAGGGACGAATCTGTGGAAAGTGGGTAGCTCTGGGAACTGTCTGTGTTGAAATGATTAAGTGTTGCACACAGGGCCCTTACAGGTGATTCATATGAAAATATCTGTTTGGGGAAACGACTTCAGGTGGATACTCATTCATAACAGTGTCTTCTCCTTGGAGGAATGAAGATAGAACAGAGACGGACTATGGGCACTTTGGGTACTGTCAGTGAAGTGCAGCCTATGGTGAGTAGGCATCCCAAACACATATGCATGTTCACGACTGGTTGTCATCCGTACTGTATTTCGTGTCAAAAAAGCTTCACACATTGGGAGACAAGTGTGCTTGAGGAGGGATTAGTGTCAGTGTTCAGTCTGTCCAAGAAAGAAGCTGCTGGGACTGCATTGTGGGAAACAGGAATAGTCGCTTATAGGGCTCTAGTATCAGACGTCCATCGCCTTGACTCTAGGACCTTCTGTTTCAGGCAAACTGCATCAGGCGGATCCTCATATCTGACAGTGTCTTTCCAGTGGAGGAAAGCAGATAGAAAAAGGACGGACAGAGGGCAGGTTGCATACTATGAGGGAAGGGCAGGGTAATGCTCTTGCGCCTCTCAGACACATACTAGACGGGCAACACCCTTGATAGTCCACAGAGTCTACCTCTGCTCAAAACACTTCCAATGTCCTGAGATAACTGTGCCATGGGACGTACTCATGACAGGGATGCGTCTGTGTAAAGCTGGAAACTGTGGTACCTGTCTGTGGTGAGGTCATGATGTGTTCCATACAGGGCGCTTACCTGTGTACATAGTAAAGTGTCTATTCAGGGAAACTAGTTCAGTTGGATACTCACTCATAACAGTGTCTTCTCCTTTAAGGAATGAAGGTAGAACAAGGACGGACTGTGGGCACTTCAGATACTGTGAATGAAGTGCAGGCTATAGCGTGTATGGAATCCATAACCAATATGGAATGTGCACGACATGTGGTCATCCGCACTCTGTTTCTGTGTCGATTCCCCAGTGTCTACTTCTGCTCAAAACACTTCTAATGTCACGACGAACGGCGTTCTAGGACTTACTCATCACAGGGATGAATCTGTGGAAAGTGGGTAGCTCTGGGACCTGTCTGTGTTGAAATGATTAAGTGTTGCACACAGGGCCCTTTCAGGTGATTCATAGGAAAATATCTGTTGGTGAAAACGACTTCAGGTGGATACTCATTCATAACAGTGTCTTCTCCTTGGAGGAATGAAGATAGAACAGAGACGGACTATGGGCACTTTGGGTACTGTGAGTGAAGTGCAGCCTATGGTGCGTAGGCATCCCAAACACATAATGGATGTTCACGACCAGTTGTCATCCGTACTGTCTTTCGTGTCAAGAAAGCTTCACACATTGGGAGACAAGTGTGCTTGAGGAGGGATTCGTGGCAGTGTTCAGTCTGTCCAAGAAAGAAGCTGCTGGGACTGCATTGTGGCAAAGAGGAATAGTCGCAAATAGGGCTCTAGTATCAGACGTCCATCCCCTTGACCCTAGGACATTCTGTTTCAGGCAAACTGCTTCAGGCGGATCCTCATATCTGACAGTCTCTTTCCAGTGGAGGAAAGATGATAGAACAAGGCCGGACAGAGGGCAGGTTGCATAGTGTGTGTGAAGGGCAGGGAAATGCACTTAGGCCTTAAGACACATACTGGCAGTGGAAAACCCTTGAGAGTTCACAGAGTCTACCTCTGCTCCAAACACTTCAATTTTGCGAGACAACTGTGGTATGGCACGTACTCATCACAAGGAAGCCTCTGTGCAAAACTGAATACAGTGGTACCTGTCTTTGTTGAAATCATGATGTGTTCCCTACAAGGCACTTACCTGTGTTCCGAGGAAGGTACCTATGCAGAGAAACGAGTCCTGGTGGATACTCAATCCAACCAGTATGTTCTCCTTTTACGAAATAAGGTAGAACAGGGACGGACTATGGGCACCGCAGGTACACTGAGTGAAGTGCAGCCTAAGGCGCTTAGGCATCCCAAACACATAGTGGATGTTCAATACCTGTGGTTATCCTCACTCTGTTTTTCTGTGGAAAAGACTTCAAACCTTTGGAGGGAAGTCTGTTTTAGATGGGTTTCGAGGCCTTGTTGAATCTTTCATGAAAGAAGCTGTTAGGACTGCCTGTGTGCTAAACAGGAATAGGCGCGTATAGGGCTTTAGTGTCAGATGGCCATCCCCTCGAGCATAGGACATTCTGTTTGTGGAAACTCCTTCAGGCGCATTCTCCTTTCTGACAGTGACTTTCCAGTGGAGGAAAGTAGATAGAAAAAGCACGGAGAGAGGGCAGGTTGCATACTGTGTGTGAAGGGCAGGGTAATGCACTTGGCCTCACAGACACATATTCGACGTGCTGCACCCTTGATATTCCGCAGAGTCTAGCTCTGCTCAAAACACTTCAAATGTTCTGAGAAAACAGTGCCATGGGACGTACTCATTACAGGGATGCGACTGTGCAAAGCTGGAAACTGTGGTACGTGTCTGTGGTGAGATCATGATGTGTTCCATATAGGGCTCTTACCTGAGTTCATAGGAAAGTGCTATTCAGGGAAACTAGTTCAGTTGGATACTCATCATAACAGTGTCTTCTCCTTTAAGGAATGAAGGTAGAACAAGGACGGACTATGGGCACTTCAGATACTGTGAATGAAGTGCAGGCTATAGCGTGTAGGCATCCAAAACCAATAAGGAATGTGCACGACATATGGTCATCCACACTCTGTTTCTGTGTCGATTCCCCAGTGTCCACCTCTGCTCAAAACACTTCTAATGTCACGACGAACGGCGTTCTAGGAAGTACTCATGACAGGGACGAATCTGTGGAAAGTGGGTAGCTCTGGGAACTGTCTGTGTTGAAATGATTAAGTGTTGCACACAGGGCCCTTACAGGTGATTCATATGAAAATATCTGTTTGGGGAAACGACTTCAGGTGGATACTCATTCATAACAGTGTCTTCTCCTTGGAGGAATGAAGATAGAACAGAGACGGACTATGGGCACTTTGGGTACTGTGAGTGAAGTGCAGCCTATGGTGAGTAGGCATCCCAAACACATATGCATGTTCACGACTGGTTGTCATCCGTACTGTCTTTCGTGTCAAGAAAGCTTCACACATTGGGAGACAAGTGTGCTTGAGGAGGGATTAGTGTCAGTGTTCAGTCTGTCCAAGAAAGAAGCTGCTGGGACTGCATTGTGGGAAACAGGAATAGTCGCTTATAGGGCTCTAGTATCAGACGTCCATCGCCTTGACTCTAGGACCTTCTGTTTCAGGCAAACTGCATCAGGCGGATCCTCATATCTGACAGTGTCTTTCCAGTGGAGGAAAGCAGATAGAAAAAGGACGGACAGAGGGCAGGTTGCATACTATGAGGGAAGGGCAGGGTAATGCTCTTGCGCCTCTCAGACACATACTAGACGGGCAACACCCTTGATAGTCCACAGAGTCTACCTCTGCTCAAAACACTTCCAATGTCCTGAGATAACTGTGCCATGGGACGTACTCATGACAGGGATGCGTCTGTGTAAAGCTGGAAACTGTGGTACCTGTCTGTGGTGAGGTCATGATGTGTTCCATACAGGGCGCTTACCTGTGTACATAGTAAAGTGTCTATTCAGGGAAACTAGTTCAGTTGGATACTCACTCATAACAGTGTCTTCTCCTTTAAGGAATGAAGGTAGAACAAGGACGGACTGTGGGCACTTCAGATACTGTGAATGAAGTGCAGGCTATAACGTGTAGGCATCCAAAACCAATAAGGAATGTGCACGACATGTGGTCATCCGCACTCTGTTTCCGTGTCGATTCCCCAGTGTCTACCTCTGCTCAAAACACTTCTAATGTCACGAGGAACGGCGTTCTAGGACGTACTCATGACAGGGACGAATCTGTGGAAAGTGGGTCGCTCTGGGACCTGTCTGTGTTGAAATGATTAAGTGTTGCACACAGGGCCCTTACAGGTGATTCATAGGAAAATATCTGTTTGGGGAAACGACTTCAGGTGGATACTCATTCATAACAGTGTCTTCTCCTTGGAGGAATGAAGATAGAACAGAGACGGACTATGGGCACTTTGGGTACTGTGAGTGAAGTGCAGCCTATGGTGCGTAGGCATACAAAAACACAAAATGGATGTTCACGACCAGTTGTCATCCGTACTGTCTTTCGTGTCAAGAAAGCTTCACACATTGGGAGACAAGTGTGCTTGAGGAGGGATTCGTGGCAGTGTTCAGTCTGTCCAAGAAAGAAGCTGCTGGGACTGCATTGTGGCAAAGAGGAATAGTCGCGAATAGGGCTCTAGTATCAGACGTCCATCCCCTTGACCCTAGGACATTCTGTTTCAGGCAAACTGCTTCAGGCGGATCCTCATATCTGACAGTCTCTTTCCAGTGGAGGAAAGATGATAGAACAAGGCCGGACAGAGGGCAGGTTGCATACTGTGTGTGAAGGGCAGGGAAATGCACTTAGGCCTCTAAGACACATACTGGCAGTGGAAAACCCTTGAGAGTTCACAGAGTCTACCTCTACTCCATACACTACAATTTTGCGAGACAACTGTGGTATGGCACTTACTCATGACAAGGAAGCCTCTGTGCAAAACTGAATACAGTGGTACCTGTCTTTGTTGAAATCATGATGTGTTCCCTACAAGGCACTTACCTGTGTTCCGAGGAAGGTACCTATGCAGAGAAACGAGTCCTGGTGGATACTCAATCCAACCAGTGTGTTCTCCTTTTACGAAATAAGGTAGAACAGGGACGGACTATGGGCACCGCAGGTACACTGAGTGAAGTGCAGCCTAAGGCGCTTAGGCATCCCAAACACATAGTGGATGTTCAATACCTGTGGTTATCCTCACTCTGTTTTTCTGTGGAAAAGACTTCAAACCTTTGGAGGGAAGTCTGTTTTAGGTGGGTTTCGAGGCCTTGTTGAATGTTTCATGAAAGAAGCTGTTAGGACTGCCTGTGTGCTAAACAGGAATAGGCGCGTATAGGGCTCTAGTGTCAGATGGCCATCTCCTCGAGCATAGGACATTCTGTTTGTGGAAACTCCTTCAGGCGCATTCTCCTTTCTGACAGTGACTTTCCAGTGGAGGAAAGCAGATAGAAAAAGCACGGAGAGAGGGCAGGTTGCATACTGTGTGTGAAGGGCAGGGTAATGCACTTGGCCTCACAGACACATACTCGACGTGCTGCACCCTTGATATTCCGCAGAGTCTAGCTCTGCTCAAAACACTTCAAATGTTCTGAGAAAACAGTGCCATGGGACGTACTCATTACAGGGATGCGACTGTGCAAAGCTGGAAACTGTGGTACGTGTCTGTGGTGAGATCATGATGTGTTCCATATAGGGCTCTTACCTGAGTTCATAGTAAAGTGCTATTCAGGGAAACTAGTTCAGTTGGATACTCATCATAACAGTGTCTTCTCCTTTAAGGAATGAAGGTAGAACAAGGACGGACTATGGGCACTTCAGATACTGTGAATGAAGTGCAGGCTATAGCGTGTAGGCATCCAAAACCAATAAGGAATGTGCACGACATATGGTCATCCACACTCTGTTTCTGTGTCGATTCCCCAGTGTCCACCTCTGCTCAAAACACTTCTAATGTCACGACGAACGGCGTTCTAGGACGTACTCATGACAGGGACGAATCTGTGGAAAGTGGGTAGCTCTGGGAACTGTCTGTGTTGAAATGATTAAGTGTTGCACACAGGGCCCTTACAGGTGATTCATATGAAAATATCTGTTTGGGGAAACGACTTCAGGTGGATACTCATTCATAACAGTGTCTTCTCCTTGGAGGAATGAAGATAGAACAGAGACGGACTATGGGCACTTTGGGTACTGTCAGTGAAGTGCAGCCTATGGTGAGTAGGCATCCCAAACACATATGCATGTTCACGACTGGTTGTCATCCGTACTGTATTTCGTGTCAAAAAAGCTTCACACATTGGGAGACAAGTGTGCTTGAGGAGGGATTAGTGTCAGTGTTCAGTCTGTCCAAGAAAGAAGCTGCTGGGACTGCATTGTGGGAAACAGGAATAGTCGCTTATAGGGCTCTAGTATCAGACGTCCATCGCCTTGACTCTAGGACCTTCTGTTTCAGGCAAACTGCATCAGGCGGATCCTCATATCTGACAGTGTCTTTCCAGTGGAGGAAAGCAGATAGAAAAAGGACGGACAGAGGGCAGGTTGCATACTATGAGGGAAGGGCAGGGTAATGCTCTTGCGCCTCTCAGACACATACTAGACGGGCAACACCCTTGATAGTCCACAGAGTCTACCTCTGCTCAAAACACTTCAAATGTCCTGAGATAACTGTGCCATGGGACGTACTCATGACAGGGATGCGTCTGTGTAAAGCTGGAAACTGTGGTACCTGTCTGTGGTGAGGTCATGATGTGTTCCATACAGGGCGCTTACCTGTGTACATAGTAAAGTGTCTATTCAGGGAAACTAGTTCAGTTGGATACTCACTCATAACAGTGTCTTCTCCTTTAAGGAATGAAGGTAGAACAAGGACGGACTGTGGGCACTTCAGATACTGTGAATGAAGTGCAGGCTATAGCGTGTATGGAATCCATAACCAATATGGAATGTGCACGACATGTGGTCATCCGCACTCTGTTTCCGTGTCGATTCCCCAGTGTCTACTTCTGCTCAAAACACTTCTAATGTCACGACGAACGGCGTTCTAGGACTTACTCATCACAGGGATGAATCTGTGGAAAGTGGGTAGCTCTGGGACCTGTCTGTGTTGAAATGATTAAGTGTTGCACACAGGGCCCTTTCAGGTGATTCATAGGAAAATATCTGTTGGTGAAAACGACTTCAGGTGGATACTCATTCATAACAGTGTCTTCTCCTTGGAGGAATGAAGATAGAACAGAGACGGACTATGGGCACTTTGGGTACTGTGAGTGAAGTGCAGCCTATGGTGCGTAGGCATCCCAAACACATAATGGATGTTCACGACCAGTTGTCATCCGTACTGTCTTTCGTGTCAAGAAAGCTTCACACATTGGGAGACAAGTGTGCTTGAGGAGGGATTCGTGGCAGTGTTCAGTCTGTCCAAGAAAGAAGCTGCTGGGACTGCATTGTGGCAAAGAGGAATAGTCGCAAATAGGGCTCTAGTATCAGACGTCCATCCCCTTGACCCTAGGACATTCTGTTTCAGGCAAACTGCTTCAGGCGGATCCTCATATCTGACAGTCTCTTTCCAGTGGAGGAAAGATGATAGAACAAGGCCGGACAGAGGGCAGGTTGCATAGTGTGTGTGAAGGGCAGGGAAATGCACTTAGGCCTTAAGACACATACTGGCAGTGGAAAACCCTTGAGAGTTCACAGAGTCTACCTCTGCTCCAAACACTTCAATTTTGCGAGACAACTGTGGTATGGCACGTACTCATCACAAGGAAGCCTCTGTGCAAAACTGAATACAGTGGTACCTGTCTTTGTTGAAATCATGATGTGTTCCCTACAAGGCACTTACCTGTGTTCCGAGGAAGGTACCTATGCAGAGAAACGAGTCCTGGTGGATACTCAATCCAACCAGTATGTTCTCCTTTTACGAAATAAGGTAGAACAGGGACGGACTATGGGCACCGCAGGTACACTGAGTGAAGTGCAGCCTAAGGCGCTTAGGCATCCCAAACACATAGTGGATGTTCAATACCTGTGGTTATCCTCACTCTGTTTTTCTGTGGAAAAGACTTCAAACCTTTGGAGGGAAGTCTGTTTTAGATGGGTTTCGAGGCCTTGTTGAATCTTTCATGAAAGAAGCTGTTAGGACTGCCTGTGTGCTAAACAGGAATAGGCGCGTATAGGGCTCTAGTGTCAGATGGCCATCCCCTCGAGCATAGGACATTCTGTTTGTGGAAACTCCTTCAGGCGCATTCTCCTTTCTGACAGTGACTTTCCAGTGGAGGAAAGTAGATAGAAAAAGCACGGAGAGAGGGCAGGTTGCATACTGTGTGTGAAGGGCAGGGTAATGCACTTGGCCTCACAGACACATATTCGACGTGCTGCACCCTTGATATTCCGCAGAGTCTAGCTCTGCTCAAAACACTTCAAATGTTCTGAGAAAACAGTGCCATGGGACGTACTCATTACAGGGATGCGACTGTGCAAAGCTGGAAACTGTGGTACGTGTCTGTGGTGAGATCATGATGTGTTCCATATAGGGCTCTTACCTGAGTTCATAGGAAAGTGCTATTCAGGGAAACTAGTTCAGTTGGATACTCATCATAACAGTGTCTTCTCCTTTAAGGAATGAAGGTAGAACAAGGACGGACTATGGGCACTTCAGATACTGTGAATGAAGTGCAGGCTATAGCGTGTAGGCATCCAAAACCAATAAGGAATGTGCACGACATATGGTCATCCACACTCTGTTTCTGTGTCGATTCCCCAGTGTCCACCTCTGCTCAAAACACTTCTAATGTCACGACGAACGGCGTTCTAGGAAGTACTCATGACAGGGACGAATCTGTGGAAAGTGGGTAGCTCTGGGAACTGTCTGTGTTGAAATGATTAAGTGTTGCACACAGGGCCCTTACAGGTGATTCATATGAAAATATCTGTTTGGGGAAACGACTTCAGGTGGATACTCATTCATAACAGTGTCTTCTCCTTGGAGGAATGAAGATAGAACAGAGACGGACTATGGGCACTTTGGGTACTGTGAGTGAAGTGCAGCCTATGGTGAGTAGGCATCCCAAACACATATGCATGTTCACGACTGGTTGTCATCCGTACTGTCTTTCGTGTCAAGAAAGCTTCACACATTGGGAGACAAGTGTGCTTGAGGAGGGATTAGTGTCAGTGTTCAGTCTGTCCAAGAAAGAAGCTGCTGGGACTGCATTGTGGGAAACAGGAATAGTCGCTTATAGGGCTCTAGTATCAGACGTCCATCGCCTTGACTCTAGGACCTTCTGTTTCAGGCAAACTGCATCAGGCGGATCCTCATATCTGACAGTGTCTTTCCAGTGGAGGAAAGCAGATAGAAAAAGAACGGACAGAGGGCAGGTTGCGTACTATGAGGGAAGGGCAGGGTAATGCTCTTGCGCCTCTCAGACACATACTAGACGGGCAACACCCTTGATAGTCCACAGAGTCTACCTCTGCTCAAAACACTTCCAATGTCCTGAGATAACTGTGCCATGGGACGTACTCATGACAGGGATGCGTCTGTGTAAAGCTGGAAACTGTGGTACCTGTCTGTGGTGAGGTCATGATGTGTTCCGTACAGGGCGCTTACCTGTGTACATAGTAAAGTGTCTATTCAGGGAAACTAGTTCAGTTGGATACTCACTCATAACAGTGTCTTCTCCTTTAAGGAATGAAGGTAGAACAAGGACGGACTGTGGGCACTTCAGATACTGTGAATGAAGTGCAGGCTATAGCGTGTATGGAATCCATAACCAATATGGAATGTGCACGACATGTGGTCATCCGCACTCTGTTTCTGTGTCGATTCCCCAGTGTCTACTTCTGCTCAAAACACTTCTAATGTCACGACGAACGGCGTTCTAGGACTTACTCATCACAGGGATGAATCTGTGGAAAGTGGGTAGCTCTGGGACCTGTCTGTGTTGAAATGATTAAGTGTTGCACACAGGGCCCTTTCAGGTGATTCATAGGAAAATATCTGTTGGTGAAAACGACTTCAGGTGGATACTCATTCATAACAGTGTCTTCTCCTTGGAGGAATGAAGATAGAACAGAGACGGACTATGGGCACTTTGGGTACTGTGAGTGAAGTGCAGCCTATGGTGAGTAGGCATCCCAAACACATATGGATGTTCACGACTGGTTGTCATCCGTACTGTCTTTCGTGTCAAGAAAGCTTCACACATTGGGAGACAAGTGTGCTTGAGGAGGGATTAGTGTCAGTGTTCAGTCTGTCCAAGAAAGAAGCTGCTGGGACTGCATTGTGGGAAACAGGAATAGTCGCTTATAGGGCTCTAGTATCAGACGTCCATCGCCTTGACTCTAGGACCTTCTGTTTCAGGCAAACTGCATCAGGCGGATCCTCATATCTGACAGTGTCTTTCCAGTGGAGGAAAGCAGATAGAAAAAGGACGGACAGAGGGCAGGTTGCATACTATGAGGGAAGGGCAGGGTAATGCTCTTGCGCCTCTCAGACACATACTAGACGGGCAACACCCTTGATAGTCCACAGAGTCTACCTCTGCTCAAAACACTTCCAATGTCCTGAGATAACTGTGCCATGGGACGTACTCATGACAGGGATGCGTCTGTGTAAAGCTGGAAACTGTGGTACCTGTCTGTGGTGAGGTCATGATGTGTTCCATACAGGGCGCTTACCTGTGTACATAGTAAAGTGTCTATTCAGGGAAACTAGTTCAGTTGGATACTCACTCATAACAGTGTCTTCTCCTTTAAGGAATGAAGGTAGAACAAGGACGGACTGTGGGCACTTCAGATACTGTGAATGAAGTGCAGGCTCTAACGTGTAGGCATCCAAAACCAATAAGGAATGTGCACGACATGTGGTCATCCGCACTCTGTTTCCGTGTCGATTCCCCAGTGTCTACCTCAGCTCAAAACACTTCTAATGTCACGAGGAACGGCGTTCTAGGACGTACTCATGACAGGGACGAATCTGTGGAAAGTGGGTCGCTCTGGGACCTGTCTGTGTTGAAATGATTAAGTGTTGCACACAGGGCCCTTACAGGTGATTCATAGGAAAATATCTGTTTGGGGAAACGACTTCAGGTGGATACTCATTCATAACAGTGTCTTCTCCTTGGAGGAATGAAGATAGAACAGAGACGGACTATGGGCACTTTGGGTACTGTGAGTGAATGCAGCCTATGGTGCGTAGGCATCCCAAACACATAATGGATGTTCACGACCAGTTGTCATCCGTACTGTCTTTCGTGTCAAGAAAGCTTCACACATTGGGAGACAAGTGTGCTTGAGGAGGGATTCGTGGCAGTGTTCAGTCTGTCCAAGAAAGAAGCTGCTGGGACTGCATTGTGGCAAAGAGGAATAGTCGCAAATAGGGCTCTAGTATCAGACGTCCATCCCCTTGACCCTAGGACATTCTGTTTCAGGCAAACTGCTTCAGGCGGATCCTCATATCTGACAGTCTCTTTCCAGTAAGGGAAAGATGATAGAACAAGGCCGGACAGAGGGCAGGTTGCATAGTGTGTGTGAAGGGCAGGGAAATGCACTTAGGCCTCTAAGACACATACTGGCAGTGGAAAACCCTCGAGAGTTCACAGAGTCTACCTCTGCTCCAAACACTTCAATTTTGCGAGACAACTGTGGTATGGCACGTACTCATGACAAGGAAGCCTCTGTGCAAAACTGAATACAGTGGTACCTGTCTTTGTTGAAATCATGATGTGTTCCCTACAAGGCACTTCCCTGTGTTCCGAGGAAGGTACCTATGCAGAGAAACGAGTCCTGGTGGATACTCAATCCAACTAGTGTGATCTCCTTTTACGAAATAAGGTAGAACAGGGACGGACTATGGGCACCGCAGGTACACTGAGTGAAGTGCAGCCTAAGGCGCTTAGGCATCCCAAACACATAGTGGATGTTCAATACCTGTGGTTATCCTCACTCTGTTTTTCTGTGGAAAAGGCTTCAAACCTTTGGAGGGAAGTCTGTTTTAGGTGGGTTTCGAGGCCTTGTTGAATCTTTCATGAAAGAAGCTGTTAGGACTGCCTGTGTGCTAAACAGGAATAGGCGCGTATAGGGCTCTAGTGTCAGATGGCCATCCACTCGAGCATAGGACATTCTGTTTGAGGAAACTCCTTCAGGCGCATTCTCCTTTCTGACAGTGTCTTTCCAGTGGAGGAAAGCAGATAGAAAAATCACGGAGAGAGGGCAGGTTGCATACTGTGAGTGAAGGGCAGGGTAATGCACTTGGCCTCACAGACACATACTCGACGTGCAGCACCCTTGATATTCCACAGAGTCTAGCTCTGCTCAAAACACTTCAAATGTTCTGAGAAAACAGTGCCATGGGACGTACTCATTACAGGGATGCGTCTGTGCAAAGCTGGAAACTGTGGTACGTGTCTGTGGTGAGATCATGATGTGTTCCATATAGGGCGCTTACCTGTGTTCATAGTAAAGTGCTATTCAGGGAAACTAGTTCAGTTGGATACTCACTGATAACAGTGTCTTCTCCTTTAAGGAATGAAGGTAGAACAAGGACGGACTATGGGCACTTCAGATACTGTGAATGAAGTGCAGGCTATAGCGTGTAGGCATCCAAAACCAATATGGAATGTGCACGACATGTGGTCATCCGCACTCTGTTTCTGTGTCGATTCCCCAGTGTCTACTTCTGCTCAAAACACTTCTAAAGTCACGAGGAACGGCGTTCTAGGACGTACTCATGACAGGGACGAATCTGTGGAAAGTGGGTAGCTCTGGGAACTGTCTGTGTTGAAATGATTAAGTGTTGCACACAGGGCCCTTACAGGTGATTCATAGGAAAATATCTGTTGGGGGAAACGACTTCAGGAGGATACTCATTCATAACAGTGTCTTCTCCTTGGAGGAATGAAGATAGAACAGAGACGGACTATGGGCACTTTGGGTACTGTGAGTGAAGTGCAGCCTATGGTGAGTAGGCATCCCAAACACATATGGATGTTCACGACCGGTTGTCATCCGTACTGTCTTTCTTGTCAAAAAAGCTTCACACATTGGGAGACAAGTGTGCTTGAGGAGGGATTCGTGGCAGTGTTCAGTCTGTCCAAGAAAGAAGCTGCTGGGACTGCATTGTGGGAAACAGGAATAGTCGCTTATAGGGCTCTAGTATCAGACGTCCATCGCCTTGACTCTAGGACCTTCTGTTTCAGGCAAACTGCATCAGGCGGATCCTCATATCTGACAGTGTCTTTCCAGTGGAGGAAAGCAGATAGAAAAAGGACGGACAGAGGGCAGGTTGAATACTATGAGGGAAGGGCAGGGTAATGCTCTTGCGCCTCTCAGACACATACTAGACGGGCAACACCCTTGATAGTCCACAGAGTCTACCTCTGCTCAAAACACTTCCAATGTCCTGAGATAACTGTGCCATGGGACGTACTCATGACAGGGAAGCGTCTGTGTAAAGCTGGAAACTGTGGTACCTGTCTGTGGTGAGGTCATGATGTGTTCCATACAGGGCGCTTACCAGTGTACATAGAAAAGTGTCTATTCAGGGAAACTAGTTCAGTTGGATACTCACTCATAACAGTGTCTTCTCCTTTAAGGAATGAAGGGAGAACAAGGACGGACTGTGGGCACTTCAGATACTGTGAATGAAGTGCAGGCTATAACGTGTAGGCATCCAAAACCAATAAGGAATGTGCACGACATGTGGTCATCCGCACTCTGTTTCCATGTCGATTCCCCAGTGTCTACCTCTGCTCAAAACACTTCTAATGTCACGAGGAACGGCGTTCTAGGACGTACTCATCACAGGGACGAATCTGTGGAAAGTGGGTCGCTCTGGGACCTGTCTGTGTTGAAATGATTAAGTGTTGCACACAGGGCCCTTTCAGGTGATTCATAGGAAAATATCTGTTGGTGAAAACGACTTCAGGTGGATACTCATTCATAACAGTGTCTTCTCCTTGGAGGAATGAAGATAGAACAGAGACGGACTATGGGCACTTTGGGTACTGTGAGTGAAGTGCAGCCTATGGTGCGTAGGCATCCCAAACACATAATGGATGTTCACGACTGGTTGTCATCCGTACTGTCTTTCGTGTCAAGAAAGCTTCACACATTGGGAGACAAGTGTGCTTGAGGAGGGATTCGTGGCAGTGTTCAGTCTGTCCAAGAAAGAAGCTGCTGGGACTGCATTGTGGCAAACAGGAATAGTCGCGAATAGGGCTCTAGTATCAGACGTCCATCCCCTTGACCCTAGGACATTCTGTTTCAGGCAAACTGCTTCAGGCGGATCCTCATATCTGACAGTCTCTTTCCAGTGGAGGAAAGATGATAGAACAAGGCCGGACAGAGGGCAGGTTGCATAGTGTGTGTGAAGGGCAGGGAAATGCACTTAGGCCTCTAAGACACATACTGGCAGTGGAAAACCCTTGAGAGTTCACAGAGTCTACCTCTACTCCAAACACTTCAATTTTGCGAGACAACTGTGATATGGCACGTACTCATGACAAGGAAGCCTCTGTGCAAAACTGAATACAGTGGTACCTGTCTTTGTTGAAATCATGATGTGTTCCCTACAAGGCACTTACCTGTGTTCCGAGGAAGGTACCTATGCAGAGAAACGAGTCCTGGTGGATACTCAATCCAACCAGTGTGTTCTCCTTTTACGAAATAAGGTAGAACAGGGACGGACTATGGGCACCGCAGGTACACTGAGTGAAGTGCAGCCTAAGGCGCTTAGGCATCCCAAACACATAGTGGATGTTCAATACCTGTGGTTATCCTCACTCTGTTTTTCTGTGGAAAAGACTTCAAACCTTTGGAGGGAAGTCTGTTTTAGGTGGGTTTCGAGGCCTTGTTGAATCTTTCATGAAAGAAGCTGTTAGGACTGCCTGTGTGCTAAACAGGAATAGGCGCGTATAGGGCTCTAGTGTCAGATGGCCATCCCCTCGAGCATAGGACATTCTGTTTGTGGAAACTCCTTCAGGCGCATTCTCCTTTCTGACAGTGACTTTCCAGTGGAGGAAAGTAGATAGAAAAAGCACGGAGAGAGGGCAGGATGCATACTGTGTGTGAAGGGCAGGGTAATGCACTTGGCCTCACAGACACATATTCGACGTGCTGCACCCTTGATATTCCGCAGAGTCTAGCTCTGCTCAAAACACTTCAAATGTTCTGAGAAAACAGTGCCATGGGACGTACTCATTACAGGGATGCGACTGTGCAAAGCTGGAAACTGTGGTACGTGTCTGTGGTGAGATCATGATGTGTTCCATATAGGGCTCTTACCTGAGTTCATAGTAAAGTGCTATTCAGGGAAACTAGTTCAGTTGGATACTCATCATAACAGTGTCTTCTCCTTTAAGGAATGAAGGTAGAACAAGGACGGACTATGGGCACTTCAGATACTGTGAATGAAGTGCAGGCTATAGCGTGTAGGCATCCAAAACCAATAAGGAATGTGCACGACATATGGTCATCCACACTCTGTTTCTGTGTCGATTCCCCAGTGTCCACCTCTGCTCAAAACACTTCTAATGTCACGACGAACGGCGTTCTAGGACGTACTCATGACAGGGACGAATCTGTGGAAAGTGGGTAGCTCTGGGAACTGTCTGTGTTGAAATGATTAAGTGTTGCACACAGGGCCCTTACAGGTGATTCATAGGAAAATATCTGTTTGGGGAAACGACTTCAGGTGGATACTCATTCATAACAGTGTCTTCTCCTTGGAGGAATGAAGATAGAACAGAGACGGACTATGGGCACTTTGGGTACTGTGAGTGAAGTGCAGCCTATGGTGAGTAGGCATCCCAAACACATATGGATGTTCACGACTGGTTGTCATCCGTACTGTCTTTCGTGTCAAGAAAGCTTCACACATTGGGAGACAAGTGTGCTTGAGGAGGGATTAGTGTCAGTGTTCAGTCTGTCCAAGAAAGAAGCTGCTGGGACTGCATTGTGGGAAACAGGAATAGTCGCTTATAGGGCTCTAGTATCAGACGTCCATCGCCTTGACTCTAGGACCTTCTGTTTCAGGCAAACTGCATCAGGCGGATCCTCATATCTGACAGTGTCTTTCCAGTGGAGGAAAGCAGATAGAAAAAGGACGGACAGAGGGCAGGTTGCATACTATGAGGGAAGGGCAGGGTAAAGCTCTTGCGCCTCTCAGACACATACTAGACGGGCAACACCCTTGATAGTCCACAGAGTCTACCTCTGCTCAAAACACTTCCAATGTCCTGAGATAACTGTGCCATGGGACGTACTCATGACAGGGATGCGTCTGTGTAAAGCTGGAAACTGTGGTACCTGTCTGTGGTGAGGTCATGATGTGTTCCATACAGGGCGCTTACCTGTGTACATAGTATAGTGTCTATTCAGGGAAACTAGTTCAGTTGGATACTCACTCATAACAGTGTCTTCTCCTTTAAGGAATGAAGGTAGAACAAGGACGGACTGTGGGCACTTCAGATACTGTGAATGAAGTGCAGGCTATAGCGTGTATGGAATCCATAACCAATATGGAATGTGCACGACATGTGGTCATCCGCACTCTGTTTCTGTGTCGATTCCCCAGTGTCTACTTCTGCTCAAAACACTTCTAATGTCACGACGAACGGCGTTCTAGGACTTATTCATCACAGGGATGAATCTGTGAAAAGTGGGTAGCTCTGGGACCTGTCTGTGTTGAAATGATTAAGTGTTGCACACAGGGCCCTTTCAGGTGATTCATAGGAAAATATCTGTTGGTGAAAACGACTTCAGGTGGATACTCATTCATAACAGTGTCTTCTCCTTGGAGGAATGAAGATAGAACAGAGACGGACTATGGGCACTTTGGGTACTGTGAGTGAAGTGCAGCCTATGGTGCGTAGGCATCCCAAACACATAATGGATGTTCACGACCAGTTGTCATCCGTACTGTCTTTCGTGTCAAGAAAGCTTCACACATTGGGAGACAAGTGTGCTTGAGGAGGGATTCGTGGCAGTGTTCAGTCTGTCCAAGAAAGAAGCTGCTGGGACTGCATTGTGGCAAAGAGGAATAGTCGCAAATAGGGCTCTAGTATCAGACGTCCATCCCCTTGACCCTAGGACATTCTGTTTCAGGCAAACTGCTTCAGGCGGATCCTCATATCTGACAGTCTCTTTCCAGTGGAGGAAAGATGATAGAACAAGGCCGGACAGAGGGCAGGTTGCATACTGTGTGTGAAGGGCAGGGAAATGCACTTAGGCCTCTAAGACACATACTGGCAGTGGAAAACCCTTGAGAGTTCACAGAGTCTACCTCTGCTCCAAACACTTCAATTTTGCGAGACAACTGTGGTATGGCACGTACTCATCACAAGGAAGCCTCTGTGCAAAACTGAATACAGTGGTACCTGTCTTTGTTGAAATCATGATGTGTTCCCTACAAGGCACTTACCTGTGTTCCGAGGAAGGTACCTATGCAGAGAAACGAGTCCTGGTGGATACTCAATCCAACCAGTGTGTTCTCCTTTTACGAAATAAGGTAGAACAGGGACGGACTATGGGCACCGCAGGTACACTGAGTGAAGTGCAGCCTAAGGCGCTTAGGCATCCCAAACACATAGTGGATGTTCAATACCTGTGGTTATCCTCACTCTGTTTTTCTGTGGAAAAGACTTCAAACCTTTGGAGGGAAGTCTGTTTTAGGTGGGTTTCGAGGCCTTGTTGAATGTTTCATGAAAGAAGCTGTTACGACTGCCTGTGTGCTAAACAGGAATAGGCGCGTATAGGGCTCTAGTGTCAGATGGCCATCCACTCGAGCATAGGACATTCTGTTTGAGGAAACTCCTTCAGGCGCATTCTCCTTTCTGACAGTGTCTTTCCAGTGGAGGAAAGCAGATAGAAAAAGCACGGAGAGAGGGCAGGTTGCATACTGTGAGTGAAGGGCAGGGTAATGCACTTGGCCTCACAGACACATACTCGACGTGCAGCACCCTTGATATTCCACAGAGTCTAGCTCTGCTCAAAACACTTCAAATGTTCTGAGAAAACAGTGCCATGGGACGTACTCATTACAGGGATGCGTCTGTGCAAAGCTGGAAACTGTGGTACGTGTCTGTGGTGAGATCATGATGTGTTCCATATAGGGCGCTTACCTGTGTTCATAGTAAAGTGCTATTCAGGGAAACTAGTTCAGTTGGATACTCACTGATAACAGTGTCTTCTCCTTTAAGGAATGAAGGTAGAACAAGGACGGACTATGGGCACTTCAGATACTGTGAATGAAGTGCAGGCTATAGCGTGTAGGCATCCAAAACCAATATGGAATGTGCACGACATGTGGTCATCCGCACTCTGTTTCTGTGTCGATTCCCCAGTGTCTACTTCTGCTCAAAACACTTCTAAAGTCACGAGGAACGGCGTTCTAGGACGTACTCATGACAGGGACGAATCTGTGGAAAGTGGGTAGCTCTGGGAACTGTCTGTGTTGAAATGATTAAGTGTTGCACACAGGGCCCTTACAGGTGATTCATAGGAAAATATCTTTTGGGGGAAACGACTTCAGGAGGATACTCATTCATAACAGTGCCTTCTCCTTGGAGGAATGAAGATAGAACAGAGACGGACTATGGGCACTTTGCGTACTGTGAGTGAAGTGCAGGCTATGGTGAGTAGGCATACCAAACACATATGGATGTTCACGACCGGTTGTCATCCGTACTGTCTTTCTTGTCAAAAAAGCTTCACACATTGGGAGACAAGTGTGCTTGAGGAGGGATTCGTGGCAGGGTTCAGTCTGTCCAAGAAAGAAGCTGCTGGGACTGCATTGTGGGAAACAGGAATAGTCGCTTATAGGGCTCTAGTATCAGACGTCCATCGCCTTGACTCTAGGACCTTCTGTTTCAGGCAAACTGCATCAGGCGGATCATCATATCTGACAGTGTCTTTCCAGTGGAGGAAAGCAGATAGAAAAAGGACGGACAGAGGGCAGGTTGCATACTATGAGGGAAGGCAGGGTAATGCTCTTGCGCCTCTCAGACACATACTAGACGGGCAACACCCTTGATAGTCCACAGAGTCTACCTCTGCTCAAAACACTTCTAATGTCCTGAGATAACTGTGCCATGGGACGTACTCATGACAGGGAAGCGTCTGTGTAAAGCTGGAAACTGTGGTACCTGTCTGTGGTGAGGTCATGATGTGTTCCATACAGGGCGCTTACCTGTGTACATAGAAAAGTGTCTATTCAGGGAAACTAGTTCAGTTGGATACTCACTCATAACAGTGTCTTCTCCTTTAAGGAATGAAGGGAGAACAAGGACGGACTGTGGGCACTTCAGATACTGTGAATGAAGTGCAGGCTATAACGTGTAGGCATCCAAAACCAATAAGGAATGTGCACGACATGTGGTCATCCGCACTCTGTTTCCATGTCGATTCCCCAGTGTCTACCTCTGCTCTAAACACTTCTAATGTCACGAGGAACGGCGTTCTAGGACATACTCATCACAGGGACGAATCTGTGGAAAGTGGGTCTCTCTGGGACCTGTCTGTGTTGAAATGATTAAGTGTTGCACACAGGGCCCTTACAGGTGATTCATAGGAAAATATCTGTTTGGGAAAACGACTTCAGGTGGATACTCATTCATAACAGTGTCTTCTCCTTGGAGGAATGAAGATAGAACAGAGACGGACTATGGGCACTTTGGGTACTGTGAGTGAAGTGCAGCCTATGGTGCGTAGGCATCCCAAACACATAATGGATGTTCACGACCAGTTGTCATCCGTACTGTCTTTCGTGTCAAGAAAGCTTCACACATTGGGAGACAAGTGTGCTTGAGGAGGGATTCGTGGCAGTGTTCAGTCTGTCCAAGAAAGAAGCTGCTGGGACTGCATTGTGGCAAAGAGGAATAGTCGCAAATAGGGCTCTAGTATCAGACGTCCATCCCCTTGACCCTAGGACATTCTGTTTCAGGCAAACTGCTTCAGGCGGATCCTCATATCTGACAGTCTCTTTCCAGTGGAGGAAAGATGATAGAACAAGGACGGACAGAGGGCAGGTTGCATAGTGTGTGTGAAGGGCAGGGAAATGCACTTAGGCCTCAAAGACACATACTGTCAGTTTATTAAACCCTTGAGAGATCACAGAGTCTACCTCTGCTCCAAACACTTCAATTTTGCGAGACAACTGTGATATGGCACGTACTCATGACAAGGAAGCCTCTGTGCAAAACTGAATACAGTGGTACCTGTCTTTGTTGAAATCATGATGTGTTCCCTACAAGGCACTTACCTGTGTTCCGAGGAAGGTACCTATGCAGAGAAACGAGTCCTGGTGGATACTCAATCCAACCAGTGTGTTCTCCTTTTACGAAATAAGGTAGAACAGGGACGGACTATGGGCACCGCAGGTACACTGAGTGAAGTGCAGCCTAAGGCGCTTAGGCATCCCAAACACATAGTGGATGTTCAATACCTGTGGTTATCCTCACTCTGTTTTTCTGTGGAAAAGATTTCAAACCTTTGGAGGGAAGTCTGTTTTAGGTGGGTTTCGAGGCCTTGTTGAATCTTTCATGAAAGAAGCTGTTAGGACTGCCTGTGTGCTAAACAGGAATAGGCGCGTATAGGGCTCTAGTGTCAGATGGCCATCCCCTCGAGCATAGGACATTCTGTTTGTGGAAACTCCTTCAGGCGCATTCTCCTTTCTGACAGTGACTTTCCAGTGGAGGAAAGTAGATAGAAAAAGCACGGAGAGAGGGCAGGTTGCATACTGTGTGTGAAGGGCAGGGTAATGCACTTGGCCTCACAGACACATATTCGACGTGCTGCACCCTTGATATTCCGCAGAGTCTAGCTCTGCTCAAAACACTTCAAATGTTCTGAGAAAACAGTGCCATGGGACGTACTTATTACAGGGATGCGACTGTGCAAAGCTGGAAACTGTGGTACGTGTCTGTGGTGAGATCATGATGTGTTCCATATAGGGCTCTTACCTGAGTTCATAGTAAAGTGCTATTCAGGGAAACTAGTTCAGTTGGATACTCATCATAACAGTGTCTTCTCCTTTAAGGAATGAAGGTAGAACAAGGACGGACTATGGGCACTTCAGATACTGTGAATGAAGTGCAGGCTATAGCGTGTAGGCATCCAAAACCAATAAGGAATTTGCACGACATATGGTCATCCACACTCTGTTTCTGTGTCGATTCCCCAGTGTCCACCTCTGCTCAAAACACTTCTAATGTCACGACGAACGGCGTTCTAGGACGTACTCATGACAGGGACGAATCTGTGGAAAGTGGGTAGCTCTGGGAACTGTCTGTGTTGAAATGATTAAGTGTTGCACACAGGGCCCTTACAGGTGATTCATAGGAAAATATCTGTTTGGGGAAACGACTTCAGGTGGATACTCATTCATAACAGTGTCTTCTCCTTGGAGGAATGAAGATAGAACAGAGACGGACTATGGGCACTTTGGGTACTGTGAGTGAAGTGCAGCCTATGGTGAGTAGGCATCCCAAACACATATGGATGTTCACGACTGGTTGTCATCCGTACTGTCTTTCGTGTCAAGAAAGCTTCACACATTGGGAGACAAGTGTGCTTGAGGAGGGATTAGTGTCAGTGTTCAGTCTGTCCAAGAAAGAAGCTGCTGGGACTGCATTGTGGGAAACAGGAATAGTCGCTTATAGGGCTCTAGTATCAGAGGTCCATCGCCTTGACTCTAGGACCTTCTGTTTCAGGCAAACTGCATCAGGCGGATCCTCATATCTGACAGTGTCTTTCCAGTGGAGGAAAGCAGATAGAAAAAGGACGGACAGAGGGCAGGTTGCATACTATGAGGGAAGGGCAGGGTAATGCTCTTGCGCCTCTCAGACACATACTAGACGGGCAACACCCTTGATAGTCCACAGAGTCTACCTCTGCTCAAAACACTTCCAATGTCCTGAGATAACTGTGCCATGGGACGTACTCATGACAGGGATGCGTCTGTGTAAAGCTGGAAACTGTGGTACCTGTCTGTGGTGAGGTCATGATGTGTTCCATACAGGGCGCTTACCTGTGTACATAGTAAAGTGTCTATTCAGGGAAAATAGTTCAGTTGGATACTCACTCATAACAGTGTCTTCTCCTTTAAGGAATGAAGGTAGAACAAGGACGGACTGTGGGCACTTCAGATACTGTGAATGAAGTGCAGGCTCTAACGTGTAGGCATCCAAAACCAATAAGGAATGTGCACGACATGTGGTCATCCGCACTCTGTTTCCGTGTCGATTCCCCAGTGTCTACCTCTGCTCAAAACACTTCTAATGTCACGAGGAACGGCGTTCTAGGACGTACTCATCACAGGGACGAATCTGTGGAAAGTGGGTCGCTCTGGGACCTGTCTGTGTTGAAATGATTAAGTGTTGCACACAGGGCCCTTTCAGGTGATTCATAGGAAAATATCTGTTTGGGGAAACGACTTCAGGTGGATACTCATTCATAACAGTGTCTTCTCCTTGGAGGAATGAAGATAGAACAGAGACGGACTATGGGCACTTTGGGTACTGTGAGTGAAGTGCAGCCTATGGTGCGTAGGCATCCCAAACACATAATGGATGTTCACGACCAGTTGTCATCCGTACTGTCTTTCGTGTCAAGAAAGCTTCACACATTGGGAGACAAGTGTGCTTGAGGAGGATTCGTGGCAGTGTTCAGTCTGTCCAAGAAAGAAGCTGCTGGGACTGCATTGTGGCAAAGAGGAATAGTCGCAAATAGGGCTCTAGTATCAGACGTCCATCCCCTTGACCCTAGGACATTCTGTTTCAGGCAAACTGCTTCAGGCGGATCCTCATATCTGACAGTCTCTTTCCAGTGGAGGAAAGATGATAGAACAAGGCCGGACAGAGGGCAGGTTGCATAGTGTGTGTGAAGGGCAGGGAAATGCACTTAGGCCTCTAAGACACATACTGGCAGTGGAAAACCCTTGAGAGTTCACAGAGTCTACCTCTGCTCCAAACACTTCAATTTTGCGAGACAACTGTGGTATGGCACGAACTCATGACAAGGAAGCCTCTGTGCAAAACTGAATACAGTGGTACCTGTCTTTGTTGAAATCATGATGTGTTCCCTACAAGGCACTTCCCTGTGTTCCGAGGAAGGTACCTATGCAGAGAAACGAGTCCTGATGGATACTCAATCCAACCAGTGTGATCTCCTTTTACGAAATAAGGTAGAACAGGGACGGACTATGGGCACCGCAGGTACACTGAGTGAAGTGCAGCCTAAGGCGCTTAGGCATCCCAAACACATAGTGGATGTTCAATACCTGTGGTTATCCTCACTCTGTTTTTCTGTGGAAAAGGCTTCAAACCTTTGGAGGGAAGTCTGTTTTAGGTGGGTTTCGAGGCCTTGTTGAATCTTTCATGAAAGAAGCTGTTAGGACTGCCTGTGTGCTAAACAGGAATAGGCGCGTATAGGGCTCTAGTGTCAGATGGCCATCCACTCGAGCATAGGACATTCTGTTTGAGGAAACTCCTTCAGGCGCATTCTCCTTTCTGACAGTGTCTTTCCAGTGGAGGAAAGCAGATAGAAAAAGCACGGAGAGAGGGCAGGTTGCATACTGTGAGTGAAGGGCAGGGTAATGCACTTGGCCTCACAGACACATACTCGACGTGCAGCACCCTTGATATTCCACAGAGTCTAGCTCTGCTCAAAACACTTCAAATGTTCTGAGAAAACTGTGCCATGGGACGTACTCATTACAGGGATGCGTCTGTGCAAAGCTGGAAACTGTGGTACGTGTCTGTGGTGAGATCATGATGTGTTCCATATAGGGCGCTTACCTGTGTTCATAGTAAAGTGCTATTCAGGGAAACTAGTTCAGTTGGATACTCACTGATAACAGTGTCTTCTCCTTTAAGGAATGAAGGTAGAACAAGGACGGACTATGGGCACTTCAGATACTGTGAATGAAGTGCAGGCTATAGCGTGTAGGCATCCAAAACCAATATGGAATGTGCACGACATGTGGTCATCCGCACTCTGTTTCTGTGTCGATTCACCAGTGTCTACTTCTGCTCAAAACACTTCTAAAGTCACGAGGAACGGCGTTCTAGGACGTACTCATGACAGGGACGAATCTGTGGAAAGTGGGTAGCTCTGGGAACTGTCTGTGTTGAAATGATTAAGTGTTGCACACAGGGCCCTTACAGGTGATTCATAGGAAAATATCTGTTTGGGGAAACGACTTCAGGAGGATACTCATTCATAACAGTGTCTTCTCCTTGGAGGAATGAAGATAGAACAGAGACGGACTATGGGCACTTTGGGTACTGTGAGTGAAGTGCAGGCTATGGTGAGTAGGCATCCCAAACACATATGGATGTTCACGACCGGTTGTCATCCGTACTGTCTTTCTTGTCAAAAAAGCTTCACACATTGGGAGACAAGTGTGCTTGAGGAGGGATTCGTGGCAGGGTTCAGTCTGTCCAAGAAAGAAGCTGCTGGGACTGCATTGTGGGAAACAGGAATAGTCGCTTATAGGGCTCTAGTATCAGACGTCCATCGCCTTGACTCTAGGACCTTCTGTTTCAGGCAAACTGCATCAGGCGGATCCTCATATCCGACAGTGTCTTTCCAGTGGAGGAAAGCAGATAGAAAAAGGACGGACAGAGGGCAGGTTGCATACTATGAGGGAAGGGCAGGGTAATGCTCTTGCGCCTCTCAGACACATACTAGACGGGCAACACCCTTGATAGTCCACAGAGTCTACCTCTGCTCAAAACACTTCAAATGTCCTGAGATAACTGTGCCATGGGACGTACTCATGACAGGGAAGCGTCTGTGTAAAGCTGGAAACTGTGGTACCTGTCTGTGGTGAGGTCATGATGTGTTCCATACAGGGCGCTTACCAGTGTACATAGAAAAGTGTCTATTCAGGGAAACTAGTTCAGTTGGATACTCACTCATAACAGTGTCTTCTCCTTTAAGGAATGAAGGGAGAACAAGGACGGACTGTGGGCACTTCAGATACTGTGAATGAAGTGCAGGCTATAACGTGTAGGCATCCAAAACCAATAAGGAATGTGCACGACATGTGGTCATCCGCACTCTGTTTCCATGTCGATTCCCCAGTGTCTACCTCTGCTCAAAACACTTCTAATGTCACGAGGAACGGCGTTCTAGGACGTACTCATCACAGGGACGAATCTGTGGAAAGTGGGTCGCTCTGGGACCTGTCTGTGTTGAAATGATTAAGTGTTGCACACAGGGCCCTTTCAGGTGATTCATAGGAAAATATCTGTTGGTGAAAACGACTTCAGGTGGATACTCATTCATAACAGTGTCTTCTCCTTGGAGGAATGAAGATAGAACAGAGACGGACTATGGGCACTTTGGGTACTGTGAGTGAAGTGCAGCCTATGGTGCGTAGGCATCCCAAACACATAATGGATGTTCACGACCAGTTGTCATCCGTACTGTCTTTCGTGTCAAGAAAGCTTCACACATTGGGAGACAAGTGTGCTTGAGGAGGGATTCGTGGCAGTGTTCAGTCTGTCCAAGAAAGAAGCTGCTGGGACTGCATTGTGGCAAACAGGAATAGTCGCGAATAGGGCTCTAGTATCAGACGTCCATCCCCTTGACCCTAGGACATTCTGTTTCAGGCAAACTGCTTCAGGCGGATCCTCATATCTGACAGTCTCTTTCCAGTGGAGGAAAGATGATAGAACAAGGCCGGACAGAGGGCAGGTTGCATAGTGTGTGTGAAGGGCAGGGAAATGCACTTAGGCCTCTAAGACACATACTGGCAGTGGAAAACCCTTGAGAGTTCACAGAGTCTACCTCTACTCCAAACACTTCAATTTTGCGAGACAACTGTGATATGGCACGTACTCATGACAAGGAAGCCTCTGTGCAAAACTGAATACAGTGGTACCTGTCTTTGTTGAAATCATGATGTGTTCCCTACAAGGCACTTACCTGTGTTCCGAGGAAGGTACCTATGCAGAGAAACGAGTCCTGATGGATACTCAATCCAACCAGTGTGTTCTCCTTTTACGAAATAAGGTAGAACAGGGACGGACTATGGGCACCGCAGGTACACTGAGTGAAGTGCAGCCTAAGGCGCTTAGGCATCCCAAACACATAGTGGATGTTCAATACCTGTGGTTATCCTCACTCTGTTTTTCTGTGGAAAAGACTTCAAACCTTTGGAGGGAAGTCTGTTTTAGGTGGGTTTCGAGGCCTTGTTGAATCTTTCATGAAAGAAGCTGTTAGGACTGCCTGTGTGCTAAACAGGAATAGGCGCGTATAGGGCTCTAGTGTCAGATGGCCATCCCCTCGAGCATAGGACATTCTGTTTGTGGAAACTCCTTCAGGCGCATTCTCCTTTCTGACAGTGACTTTCCAGTGGAGGAAAGTAGATAGAAAAAGCACGGAGAGAGGGCAGGTTGCATACTGTGTGTGAAGGGCAGGGTAATGCACTTGGCCTCACAGACACATATTCGACGTGCTGCACCCTTGATATTCCGCAGAGTCTAGCTCTGCTCAAAACACTTCAAATGTTCTGAGAAAACAGTGCCATGGGACGTACTCATTACAGGGATGCGACTGTGCAAAGCTGGAAACTGTGGTACGTGTCTGTGGTGAGATCATGATGTGTTCCATATAGGGCTCTTACCTGAGTTCATAGGAAAGTGCTATTCAGGGAAACTAGTTCAGTTGGATACTCATCATAACAGTGTCTTCTCCTTTAAGGAATGAAGGTAGAACAAGGACGGACTATGGGCACTTCAGATACTGTGAATGAAGTGCAGGCTATAGCGTGTAGGCATCCAAAACCAATAAGGAATGTGCACGACATATGGTCATCCACACTCTGTTTCTGTGTCGATTCCCCAGTGTCCACCTCTGCTCAAAACACTTCTAATGTCACGACGAACGGCGTTCTAGGACGTACTCATGACAGGGACGAATCTGTGGAAAGTGGGTAGCTCTGGGAACTGTCTGTGTTGAAATGATTAAGTGTTGCACACAGGGCCCTTACAGGTGATTCATAGGAAAATATCTGTTTGGGGAAACGACTTCAGGTGGATACTCATTCATAACAGTGTCTTCTCCTTGGAGGAATGAAGATAGAACAGAGACGGACTATGGGCACTTTGGGTACTGTGAGTGAAGTGCAGCCTATGGTGAGTAGGCATCCCAAACACATATGGATGTTCACGACTGGTTGTCATCCGTACTGTCTTTCGTGTCAAGAAAGCTTCACACATTGGGAGACAAGTGTGCTTGAGGAGGGATTAGTGTCAGTGTTCAGTCTGTCCAAGAAAGAAGCTGCTGGGACTGCATTGTGGGAAACAGGAATAGTCGCTTATAGGGCTCTAGTATCAGACGTCCATCGCCTTGACTCTAGGACCTTCTGTTTCAGGCAAACTGCATCAGGCGGATCCTCATATCTGACAGTGTCTTTCCAGTGGAGGAAAGCAGATAGAAAAAGGACGGACAGAGGGCAGGTTGCATACTATGAGGGAAGGGCAGGGTAAAGCTCTTGCGCCTCTCAGACACATACTAGACGGGCAACACCCTTGATAGTCCACAGAGTCTACCTCTGCTCAAAACACTTCCAATGTCCTGAGATAACTGTGCCATGGGATGTACTCATGACAGGGATGCGTCTGTGTAAAGCTGGAAACTGTGGTACCTGTCTGTGGTGAGGTCATGATGTGTTCCATACAGGGCGCTTACCTGTGTACATAGTATAGTGTCTATTCAGGGAAACTAGTTCAGTTGGATACTCACTCATAACAGTGTCTTCTCCTTTAAGGAATGAAGGTAGAACAAGGACGGACTGTGGGCACTTCAGATACTGTGAATGAAGTGCAGGCTATAGCGTGTATGGAATCCATAACCAATATGGAATGTGCACGACATGTGGTCATCCGCACTCTGTTTCTGTGTCGATTCCCCAGTGTCTACTTCTGCTCAAAACACTTCTAATGTCACGACGAACGGCGTTCTAGGACTTATTCATCACAGGGATGAATCTGTGGAAAGTGGGTAGCTCTGGGACCTGTCTGTGTTGAAATGATTAAGTGTTGCACACAGGGCCCTTTCAGGTGATTCATAGGAAAATATCTGTTGGTGAAAACGACTTCAGGTGGATACTCATTCATAACAGTGTCTTCTCCTTGGAGGAATGAAGATAGAACAGAGACGGACTATGGGCACTTTGGGTACTGTGAGTGAAGTGCAGCCTATGGTGCGTAGGCATCCCAAACACATAATGGATGTTCACGACCAGTTGTCATCCGTACTGTCTTTCGTGTCAAGAAAGCTTCACACATTGGGAGACAAGTGTGCTTGAGGAGGGATTCGTGGCAGTGTTCAGTCTGTCCAAGAAAGAAGCTGCTGGGACTGCATTGTGGCAAAGAGGAATAGTCGCAAATAGGGCTCTAGTATCAGACGTCCATCCCCTTGACCCTAGGACATTCTGTTTCAGGCAAACTGCTTCAGGCGGATCCTCATATCTGACAGTCTCTTTCCAGTGGAGGAAAGATGATAGAACAAGGCCGGACAGAGGGCAGGTTGCATACTGTGTGTGAAGGGCAGGGAAATGCACTTAGGCCTCTAAGACACATACTGGCAGTGGAAAACCCTTGAGAGTTCACAGAGTCTACCTCTGCTCCAAACACTTCAATTTTGCGAGACAACTGTGGTATGGCACGTACTCATCACAAGGAAGCCTCTGTGCAAAACTGAATACAGTGGTACCTGTCTTTGTTGAAATCATGATGTGTTCCCTACAAGGCACTTACCTGTGTTCCGAGGAAGGTACCTATGCAGAGAAACGAGTCCTGGTGGATACTCAATCCAACCAGTGTGTTCTCCTTTTACGAAATAAGGTAGAACAGGGACGGACTATGGGCACCGCAGGTACACTGAGTGAAGTGCAGCCTAAGGCGCTTAGGCATCCCAAACACATAGTGGATGTTCAATACCTGTGGTTATCCTCACTCTGTTTTTCTGTGGAAAAGACTTCAAACCTTTGGAGGGAAGTCTGTTTTAGGTGGGTTTCGAGGCCTTGTTGAATGTTTCATGAAAGAAGCTGTTACGACTGCCTGTGTGCTAAACAGGAATAGGCGCGTATAGGGCTCTAGTGTCAGATGGCCATCCACTCGAGCATAGGACATTCTGTTTGAGGAAACTCCTTCAGGCGCATTCTCCTTTCTGACAGTGTCTTTCCAGTGGAGGAAAGCAGATAGAAAAAGCACGGAGAGAGGGCAGGTTGCATACTGTGAGTGAAGGGCAGGGTAATGCACTTGGCCTCACAGACACATACTCGACGTGCAGCACCCTTGATATTCCACAGAGTCTAGCTCTGCTCAAAACACTTCAAATGTTCTGAGAAAACAGTGCCATGGGACGTACTCATTACAGGGATGCGTCTGTGCAAAGCTGGAAACTGTGGTACGTGTCTGTGGTGAGATCATGATGTGTTCCATATAGGGCGCTTACCTGTGTTCATAGTAAAGTGCTATTCAGGGAAACTAGTTCAGTTGGATACTCACTGATAACAGTGTCTTCTCCTTTAAGGAATGAAGGTAGAACAAGGACGGACTATGGGCACTTCAGATACTGTGAATGAAGTGCAGGCTATAGCGTGTAGGCATCCAAAACCAATATGGAATGTGCACGACATGTGGTCATCCGCGCTCTGTTTCTGTGTCGATTCCCCAGTGTCTACTTCTGCTCAAAACACTTCTAAAGTCACGAGGAACGGCGTTCTAGGACGTACTCATGACAGGGACGAATCTGTGGAAAGTGGGTAGCTCTGGGAACTGTCTGTGTTGAAATGATTAAGTGTTGCACACAGGGCCCTTACAGGTGATTCATAGGAAAATATCTGTTGGGGGAAACGACTTCAGGAGGATACTCATTCATAACAGTGCCTTCTCCTTGGAGGAATGAAGATAGAACAGAGACGGACTATGGGCACTTTGCGTACTGTGAGTGAAGTGCAGGCTATAGTGCGTAGGCATCCCAAACACATAATGGATGTTCAGGACCAGTTGAAATCCGTACTGTCTTTCGTGTCAAGAAAGCTTCACACATTGGGAGACAAGTGTGCTTGAGGAGGGATTCGTGGCAGTGTTCAGTCTGTCCAAGAAAGAAGCTGCTGGGACTGCTTGTGGCAATCAGGAATATTCGCATATAGGGCTCTAGTATCAGACGTCTATCGCCTTGACTCTAGGACCTTCTGTTTCAGGCAAACTGCATCAGGCGGATCATCATATCTGACAGTGTCTTTCCAGGGAGGAAAGCAGATAGAAAAAGGACGGACAGAGGGCAGGTTGCATACTATGAGGGAAGGGCAGGGTAATGCTCTTGCGCCTCTCAGACACATACTAGACGGGCAACACCCTTGATAGTCCACAGAGTCTACCTCTGCTCTAAACACTTCAAATGTCCTTAGATAACTGTGCCATGGGACGTACTCATGACGGGGATGCGTCTGTGTAAAGCTGGAAACTGTGGTACCTGTCTGTGGTGAGGTCATGATGTGTTCCATACAGGGCGCTTACCTGTGTACATAGTAAAGTGTCTATTCAGGGAAACTAGTTCAGTTGGATACTCACTCATAACAGTGTCTTCTCCTTTAAGGAATGAAGGTAGAACAAGGACGGACTGCGGGCACTTCAGATACTGTGAATGAAGTGCAGGCTCTAACGTGTAGGCATCCAAAACCAATAAGGAATGTGCACGACATGTGGTCATCCGCACTCTGTTTCCGTGTCGATTCCCCAGTGTCTACCTCTGCTCAAAACACTTCTAATGTCACGAGGAACGGCGTTCTAGGACGTACACATCACAGGGACGAATCTGTGGAAAGTGCGTAGCTCTGGGACCTGTCTGTGTTGAAATGATTAAGTGTTGCACACAGGGCCCTTACAGGTGATTCAAAGGAAAATATCTGTTTTGGGAAACGACTTCAGGTGGATACTCATTCATAACAGTGTCTTCTCCTTGGAGGAATGAAGATAGAACAGAGACGGACTATGGGCACTTTGGGTACTGTGAGTGAAGTGCAGCCTATGGTGCGTAGGCATCGCAAACACATAATGGATGTTCACGACCAGTTGTCATCCGTACTGTCTTTCGTGTCAAGAAAGCTTCACACATTGGGAGACAAGTGTGCTTGAGGAGGGATTCGTGGCAGTGTTCAGTCTGAACACTGCATTCAGGCTGCTGGGACTGCATTGTGGCAAACAGGAATAGTCGCGAATAGGGCTCTAGTATCAGACGTCCATCCCCTTGACCCTAGGACATTCTGTTTCAGGCAAACTGCTTCAGGCGGATCCTCATATCTGATAGTCTCTTTCCAGTGGAGGAAAGATGATAGAACAAGGCCGGACAGAGGGCAGGTTGCATACTGTGTGTGAAGGGCAGGGAAATGCACTTAGGCCTCTAAGACACATACTGGCAGTGGAAAACCCTTGAGAGTTCACAGAGTCTACCTCTACTCCATACACTACAATTTTGCGAGACAACTGTGGTATGGCACGTACTCATCACAAGGAAGCCTCTGTGCAAAACTGAATACAGTGGTACCTGTCTTTGTTGAAATCATGATGTGTTCCCTACAAGGCACTTACCTGTGTTCCGAGGAAGGTACCTATGCAGAGAAACGAGTCCTGGTGGATACTCAATCCAACCAGTGTGTTCTCCTTTTACGAAATAAGGTAGAACAGGGACGGACTATGGGCACCGCAGGTACACTGAGTGAAGTGCAGCCTAAGGCGCTTAGGCATCCCAAACACATAGTGGATGTTCAATACCTGTGGTTATCCTCACTCTGTTTTTCTGTGGAAAAGACTTCAAACCTTTGGAGGGAAGTCTGTTTTAGGTGGGTTTCGAGGCCTTGTTGAATGTTTCATGAAAGAAGCTGTTAGGACTGCCTGTGTGCTAAACAGGAATAGGCGCGTATAGGGCTCTAGTGTCAGATGGCCATCCCCTCGAGCATAGGACATTCTGTTTGAGGCAAACTCCTTGAGGCGCATTCTCCTTTCTGACAGTGTCTTTCCAGTGGAGGAAAGCAGATAGAAAAAGGACGGAGAGAGGGCAGGTTGCATACTGTGAGTGAAGGGCAGGGTAATGCACTTGGCCTACAGACAAATACTCGACGTGCAGCACCCTTGATATTCCGCAGAGTCTAGCTCTGCTCAAAACACTTCAAATGTTCTGAGAAAACAGTGCCATGGGACGTACTCATTACAGGGATGCGTCTGTGCAAAGCTGGAAACTGTGGTACGTGTCTGTGGTGAGATCATGATGTGTTCCATATAGGGCTCTTACCTGTGTTCATAGTAAAGTGCTATTCAGGGAAACTAGTTCAGTTGGATACTCACTCATAACAGTGTCTTCACCATTAAGGAATGAAGGTAGAACAAGGACGGACTATGGGCACTTCAGATACTGTGAATGAAGTGCAGGCTATAGCGTGTAGGCATCCAAAACCAATAAGGAATGTGCACGACATATGGTCATCCACACTCTGTTTCTGTGTCGATTCCCCAGTGTCCACCTCTGCTCAAAACACTTCTAATGTCACGACGAACGGCGTTCTAGGACGTACTCATGACAGGGACGAATCTGTGGAAAGTGGGAAGCTCTGGGAACTGTCTGTGTTGAAATGATTAAGTGTTGCACACAGGGCCCTTACAGGTGATTCATATGAAAATATCTGTTTGGGGAAACGACTTCAGGTGGATACTCATTCATAACAGTGTCTTCTCCTTGGAGGAATGAAGATAGAACAGAGACGGACTATGGGCACTTTGGGTACTGTGAGTGAAGTGCAGCCTATGGTGAGTAGGCATCCCAAACACATATGGATGTTCACGACCGGTTGTCATCCGTACTGTCTTTCTTGTCAAAAAAGCTTCACACATTGGGAGACAAGTGTGCTTGAGGAGGGATTCGTGGCAGGGTTCAGTCTGTCCAAGAAAGAAGCTGCTGGGACTGCATTGTGGGAAACAGGAATAGTCGCTTATAGGGCTCTAGTATCAGACGTCCATCGCCTTGACTCTAGGACCTTCTGTTTCAGGCAAACTGCATCAGGCGGATCCTCATATCTGACAGTGTCTTTCCAGTGGAGGAAAGCAGATAGAAAAAGGACGGACAGAGGGCAGGTTGCATACTATGAGGGAAGGGCAGGGTAATGCTCTTGCGCCTCTCAGACACATACTAGACGGGCAACACCCTTGATAGTCCACAGAGTCTACCTCTGTTCAAAACACTTCAAATGTCCTGAGATAACTGTGCCATGGGACGTACTCATGACAGGGAAGCGTCTGTGTAAAGCTGGAAACTGTGGTACCTGTCTGTGGTGAGGTCATGATGTGTTCCATACAGGGCGCTTACCTGTGTACATAGAAAAGTGTCTATTCAGGGAAACTAGTTCAGTTGGATACTCACTCATAACAGTGTCTTCTCCTTTAAGGAATGAAGGGAGAACAAGGACGGACTGTGGGCACTTCAGATACTGTGAATGAAGTGCAGGCTATAACATGTAGGCATCCAAAACCAATAAGGATGTGCACGACATGTGGTCATCCGCACTCTGTTTCCATGTCGATTCCCCAGTGTCTACCTCTGCTCAAAACACTTCTAATGTCACGAGGAACGGCGTTCTAGGACGTACTCATCACAGGGACGAATCTGTGGAAAGTGGGTCGCTCTGGGACCTGTCTGTGTTGAAATGATTAAGTGGTGCACACAGGGCCCTTTCAGGTGATTCATAGGAAAATATCTGTTGGTGAAAACGACTTCAGGTGGATACTCATTCATAACAGTGTCTTCTCCTTGGAGGAATGAAGATAGAACAGAGACGGACTCTGGGCACTTTGGGTACTGTGAGTGAAGTGCAGCCTATGGTGCGTAGGCATCCCAAACACATAATGGATGTTCACGACCAGTTGTCATCCGTACTGTCTTTCGTGTCAAGAAAGCTTCACACATTGGGAGACAAGTGTGCTTGAGGAGGGATTCGTGGCAGTGTTCAGTCTGTCCAAGAAAGAAGCTGCTGGGACTGCATTGTGGCAAACAGGTATAGTCGCGAATAGGGCTCTAGTATCAGACGTCCATCCCCTTGACCCTAGGACATTCTGTTTCAGGCAAACTGCTTCAGGCGGATCCTCATATCTGACAGTCTCTTTCCAGTGGAGGAAAGATGATAGAACAAGGCCGGACAGAGGGCAGGTTGCATACTGTGTGTGAAGGGCAGGGAAATGCACTTAGGCCTCTAAGACACATACTGGCAGTGGAAAACCCTTGAGAGTTCACAGAGTCTACCTCTACTCCAAACACTTCAATTTTGCGAGACAACTGTGATATGGCACGTACTCATGACAACGAAGCCTCTGTGCAAAACTGAATACAGTGGTACCTGTCTTTGTTGAAATCATGATGTGTTCCCTACAAGGCACTTACCTGTGTTCCGAGGAAGGTACCTATGCAGAGAAACGAGTCCTGGTGGATACTCAATCCAACCAGTGTGTTCTCCTTTTACGAAATAAGGTAGAACAGGGACGGACTATGGGCACCGCAGGTACACTGAGTGAAGTGCAGCCTAAGGCGCTTAGGCATCCCAAACACATAGTGGATGTTCAATACCTGTGGTTATCCTCACTCTGTTTTTCTGTGGAAAAGACTTCAAACCTTTGGAGGGAAGTCTGTTTTAGGTGGGTTTCGAGGCCTTGTTGAATCTTTCATGAAAGAAGCTGTTAGGACTGCCTGTGTGCTAAACAGGAATAGGCGCGTATAGGGCTCTAGTGTCAGATGGCCATCCCCTCGAGCATAGGACATTCTGTTTGTGGAAACTCCTTCAGGCGCATTCTCCTTTCTGACAGTGACTTTCCAGTGGAGGAAAGTAGATAGAAAAAGCACGGAGAGAGGGCAGGTTGCATACTGTGTGTGAAGGGCAGGGTAATGCACTTGGCCTCACAGACACATATTCGACGTGCTGCACCCTTGATATTCCGCAGAGTCTAGCTCTGCTCAAAAAAATTCAAATGTTCTGAGAATACAGTGCCATGGGACGTACTCATTACAGGGATGCGACTGTGCAATGCTGGAAACTGTGGTACGTGTCTGTGGTGAGATCATGATGTGTTCCATATAGGGCTCTTACCTGAGTTCATAGTAAAGTGCTATTCAGGGAAACTAGTTCAGTTGGATACTCATCATAACAGTGTCTTCTCCTTTAAGGAATGAAGGTAGAACAAGGACGGACTATGGGCACTTCAGATACTGTGAATGAAGTGCAGGCTATAGCGTGTAGGCATCCAAAACCAATAAGGAATTTGCACGACATAAGGTCATCCACACTCTGTTTCTGTGTCGATTCCCCAGTGTCCACCTCTGCTCAAAACACTTCTAATGTTACGACGAACGGCGTTCTAGGACGTACTCATGACAGGGACGAATCTGTGGAAAGTGTGTAGCTCTGGGAACTGTCTGTGTTGAAATGATTAAGTGTTGCACACAGGGCCCTTACAGGTGATTCATAGGAAAATATCTGTTTGGGGAAACGACTTCAGGTGGATACTCATTCATAACAGTGTCTTCTCCTTGGAGGAATGAAGATAGAACAGAGACGGACTATGGGCACTTTGGGTACTGTGAGTGAAGTGCAGCCTATGGTGAGTAGGCATCCCAAACACATATGGATGTTCACGACTGGTTGTCATCCGTACTGTCTTTCGTGTCAAGAAAGCTTCAGACATTGGGAGACAAGTGTGCTTGAGGAGGGATTAGTGTCAGTGTTCAGTCTGTCCAAGAAAGAAGCTGCTGGGACTGCATTGTGGGAAACAGGAATAGTCGCTTATAGCGCTCTAGTATCAGACGTCCATCGCCTTGACTCTAGGACCTTCTGTTTCAGGCAAACTGCATCAGGCGGATCCTCATATCTGACAGTGTCTTTCCAGTGGAGGAAAGCAGATAGAAAAAGGACGGACAGAGGGCAGGTTGCATACTATGAGGGAAGGGCAGGGTAATGCTCTTGCGCCTCTCAGACACATACTAGACGGGCAACACCCTTGATAGTCCACAGAGTCTACCTCTGCTCAAAACACTTCCAATGTCCTGAGATAACTGTGCCATGGGACGTACTCATGACAGGGATGCGTCTGTGTAAAGCTGGAAACTGTGGTACCTGTCTGTGGTGAGGTCATGATGTGTTCCATACAGGGCGCTTACCTGTGTACATAGTAAAGTGTCTATTCAGGGAAACTAGTTCAGTTGGATACTCACTCATAACAGTGTCTTCTCCTTTAAGGAATGAAGGTAGAACAAGGAGGACTGTGGGCACTTCAGATACTGTGAATGAAGTGCAGGCTCTAACGTGTAGGCATCCAAAACCAATAAGGAATGTGCACGACATGTGGTCATCCGCACTCTGTTTCCGTGTCGATTCCCCAGTGTCTACCTCTGCTCAAAACACTTCTAATGTCACGAGGAACGGCGTTCTAGGACGTACTCATGACAGGGACGAATCTGTGGAATGTGGGTCGCTCTGGGACCTGTCTGTGTTGAAATGATTAAGTGTTGCACACAGGGCCCTTACAGGTGATTCATAGGAAAATATCTGTTTGGGGAAACGACTTCAGGTGGATACTCATTCATAACAGTGTCTTTTCCTTGGAGGAAGGAAGATAGAACAGAGACGGACTATGGGCACTTTGGGTACTGTGAGTGAAGTGCAGCCTATGGTGCGTAGGCATCCCAAACACATAATGGATGTTCACGACCAGTTGTCATCCGTACTGTCTTTCGTGTCAAGAAAGCTTCACACATTGGGAGACAAGTGTGCTTGAGGAGGGATTCGTGGCAGTGTTCAGTCTGTCCAAGAAAGACGCTGCTGGGACTGCATTGTGGGAAACAGGAATAGTCGCTTATAGGGCTCTAGTATCAGACATCCATCGCCTTGACTCTAGGACCTTCAGTTTCAGGCAAACTGCATGAGGCGGATCCTCACATCTGACAGTGACTTTCCAGTGGAGGAAAGCAGATAGAAAAAGGACGGACAGAGGGCAGGTTGCATACTATAAGGGAAGGGCAGGGTAATGCTCTTGCGCCTCTCAGACACATACTAGACGGGCAACACCCTTGATAGTCCACAGAGTCTACCTCTTCAAAACACTTCAAATGTCCTGAGATAACTGTGCCATGGGACGTACTCATGACAGGGAAGAGTCTGTGTAAAGCTGGAAACTGTGGTACCTGTCTGTGGTGAGGTCATGATGTGTTCCATACAGGGCGCTTACCTGTGTACATAGAAAAGTGTCTATTCAGGGAATCTAGTTCAGTTGGATACTCACTCATAACAGTGTCTTCTCCTTTAAGGAATGAAGGGAGAACAAGGACGGACTGTGGGCACTTCAGATACTGTGAATGAAGTGCAGGCTATAACGTGTAGGCATCCAAAACCAATAAGGAATGTGCACGACATGTGGTCATCCGCACTCTGTTTCCGTGTCGATTCCCCAGTGTCTACCTCTGCTCAAAACACTTCTAATGTCACGAGGAACGGCGTTCTAGGACGTACTCATCACAGGGACGAATCTGTGGAAAGTGGGTCGCTCTGGGACCTGTCTGTGTTGAAATGATTAAGTGTTGCACACAGGGCCCTTACAGGTGATTCATAGGAAAATATCTGTTTGGGAAAACGACTTCAGGTGGATACTCATTCATAACAGTGTCTTCTCCTTGGAGGAATGAAGATAGAACAGAGACGGACTATGGGCACTTTGGGTACTGTGAGTGAAGTGCAGCCTATGGTGCGTAGGCATCCCAAACACATAATGGATGTTCACGACCAGTTGTCATCCGTACTGTCTTTCGTGTCAAGAAAGCTTCACACATTGGGAGACAAGTGTGCTTGAGGAGGGATTCGTGGCAGTGTTCAGTCTGTCCAAGAAAGAAGCTGCTGGGACTGCATTGTGGCAAACAGGAATAGTCGCGAATAGGGCTCTAGTATCAGACGTCCATCCCCTTGACCCTAGGACATTCTGTTTCAGGCAAACTGCTTCAGGCGGATCCTCATATCTGACAGTCTCTTTCCAGTGGAGGAAAGATGATAGAACAAGGCCGGACAGAGGGCAGGTTGCATACTGTGTGTGAAGGGCAGGGAAATGCACTTAGGCCTCTAAGACACATACTGGCAGTGTATTAAACCCTTGAGAGATCACAGAGTCTACCTCTGCTCCAAACACTTCAATTTTGCGAGACAACTGTGGTATGGCACTTACTCATGACAAGGAAGCCTCTGTGCAAAACTGAATACAGTGGTACCTGTCTTTGTTGAAATCATGATGTGTTCCCTACAAGGCACTTACCTGTGTTCCAAGGAAGGTACCTATGCAGAGAAACGAGTCCGGGTGGATACTCAATCCAACCAGTGTGTTCTCCTTTTACGAAATAAGGTAGAACAGGGACGGACTATGGGCACCGCAGGTACACTGAGTGAAGTGCAGCCTAAGGCGCTTAGGCATCCCAAACACATAGTGGATGTTCAATACATGTGGTTATCCTCACTCTGTTTCTCTGCCGAAAAGGCTTCAAACCTTTGGAGGGAAGTCTGTTTCAGGTGGGTTTCGAGGCCTTGTTGAATGTTTCATGAAAGAAAGTGTTAGGACTGCCTCTGTGCTAAAAAGGAATAGGCGCGTATAGGGCTCTAGTGTCAGATGGCCATCCCCTCGAGCATAGGACATTCTGTTTGTGGAAACTCCTTCAGGCGCATTCTCCTTTCTGACAGTGACTTTCCAGTGGAGGAAAGCAGATAGAAAAAGCACGGAGAGAGGGCAGGTTGCATACTGTGTGTGAAGGGCAGGGTAATGCACTTGGCCTCACAGACACATACTCGACGTGCTGCACCCTTGATATTCCGCAGAGTCTAGCTCTGCTCAAAACACTTCAAATGTTCTGAGAAAACAGTGCCATGGGACGTACTCATTACAGGGATGCGACTGTGCAAAGCTGGAAACTGTGGTACGTGTCTGTGGTGAGATCATGACGTGTTCCATATAGGGCTCTTACCTGTGTTCATAGTAAAGTGCTATTCAGGGAAACTAGTTCAGTTGGATACTCATCATAACAGTGTCTTCTCCTTTAAGGAATGAAGGTAGAACAAGGACGGACTATGGGCACTTCAGATACTGTGAATGAAGTGCAGGCTATAGCGTGTAGGCATCCAAAACCAATAAAGAATGTGCACGACATATGGTCATCCACACTCTGTTTCTGTGTCGATTCCCCAGTGTCCACCTCTGCTCAAAACACTTCTAATGTCACGACGAACGGCGTTCTAGGACGTACTCATGACAGGGACGAATCTCTGGAAAGTGGGTAGCTCTGGGAACTGTCTGTGTTGAAATGATTAAGTGTTGCACACAGGGCCCTTACAGGTGATTCATATGAAAATATCTGTTTGGGGAAACGACTTCAGGTGGATACTCATTCATAACAGTGTCTTCTCCTTGGAGGAATGAAGATAGAACAGAGACGGACTATGGGCACTTTGGGTACTGTGAGTGAAGTGCAGCCTATGGTGAGTAGGCATCCCAAACACATATGGATGTTCACGACTGGTTGTCATCCGTACTGTCTTTCGTGTCAAGAAAGCTTCACACATTGGGAGACAAGTGTGCTTGAGGAGGGATTAGTGTCAGTGTTCAGTCTGTCCAAGAAAGAAGCTGCTGGGATTGCATTGTGGGAAACAGGAATAGTCGCTTATAGGGCTCTAGTATCAGACGTCCATCGCCTTGACTCTAGGACCTTCTGTTTCAGGCAAACTGCATCAGGCGGATCCTCATATCTGACAGTGTCTTTCCAGTGGAGGAAAGCAGATAGAAAAAGGACGGACAGAGGGCAGGTTGCATACTATGAGGGAAGGGCAGGGTAATGCTCTTGCGCCTCTCAGACACATACTAGACGGGCAACACCCTTGATAGTCCACAGAGTCTACCTCTGCTCAAAACACTTCAAATGTCCTGAGATAACTGTGCCATGGGACGTACTCATGACAGGGATGCGTCTGTGTAAAGCTGGAAACTGTGGTACCTGTCTGTGGTGAGGTCATGATGTGTTCCATACAGGGCGCTTACCTGTGTACATAGTAAAGTGTCTATTCAAGGAAACTAGTTCAGTTGGATACTCACTCATAACAGTGTCTTCTCCTTTAAGGAATGAAGGTAGAACAAGGACGGACTATGGGCACTTCAGATACTGTGAATGAAGTGCAGGCTATAGCGTGTATGGAATCCATAACCAATATGGAATGTGCACGACATGTGGTCATCCGCACTCTGTTTCTGTGTCGATTCCCCAGTGTCTACTTCTGCTCAAAACACTTCTAATGTCACGACGAACGGCGTTCTAGGACGTACTCATCACAGGGATGAATCTGTGGAAAGTGGGTAGCTCTGGGACCGGTCTGTGTTGAAATGATTAAGTGTTGCACACAGGGCCCTTTCAGGTGATTCATAGGAAAATATCTGTTGGTGAAAACGACTTCAGGTGGATACTCATTCATAACAGTGTCTTCTCCTTGGAGGAATGAAGATAGAACAGAGACGGACTATGGGCACTTTGGGTACTGTGAGTGAAGTGCAGCCTATGGTGCGTAGGCATCCCAAACACATAATGGATGTTCACGACCAGTTGTCATCCGTACTGTCTTTCGTGTCAAGAAAGCTTCACACATTGGGAGACAAGTGTGCTTGAGGAGAGATTCGTGGCAGTGTTCAGTCTGTCCAAGAAAGAAGCTGCTGGGACTGCATTGTGGCAAACAGGAATAGTCGCTTATAGGGCTCTAGTATCAGACGTCCATCGCCTTGACTCTAGGACCTTCTGTTTCAGGCAAACTGCATCAGGCGGATCCTCATATCTGACAGTGTCTTTCCAGTGGAGGAAAGCAGATAGAAAAAGGACGGACAGAGGGCAGGTTGCATACTATGTGGGAAGGGCAGGGTAATGCTCTTGCGCCTCTCAGACATATACTAGACGGGCAACACCCTTGATAGTCCACAGAGTCTACCTCTGCTCAAAACACTTCAAATGTCCTGAGATAACTGTGCCATGGGACGTACTCATGACAGGGATGCGTCTGTGTAAAGCTGGAAACTGTGGTACCTGTCTGTGGTGAGGTCATGATGTGTTCCATACAGGGCGCTTACCTGTGTACATAGTAAAGTGTCTATTCAGGGAAACTAGTTCAGTTGGATACTCACTCATAACAGTGTCTTCTCCTTTAAGGAATGAAGGTAGAACAAGGACGGACTGTGGGCACTTCAGATACTGTGAATGAAGTGCAGGCTATAACGTGTAGGCATCCAAAACCAATAAGGAATGTGCACGACTTGTGGTCATCCGCACTCTGTTTCCGTGTCGATTCCCCAGTGTCTACCTCTGCTCAAAACACTTCTAATGTCACGAGGAACGGCGTTCTAGGACGTACTCATCACAAGGACGAATCTGTGGAAAGTGCGTAGCTCTGGGACCTGTCTGTGTTGAAATGATTAAGTGTTGCACACAGGGCCCTGACAGGTGATTCATAGGAAAATATCTGTTTGGGGAAACGACTTCAGGTGGATACTCATTCATAACAGTGTCTTCTCCTTGGAGGAATGAAGATAGAACAGAGACGGACTATGGGCACTTTGGGTACTGTGAGTGAAGTGCAGCCTATGGTGCGTAGGCATCCCAAACACATAATGGATGTTCACGACCAGTTGTCATCCGTACTGTCTTTCGTGTCAAGAAAGCTTCACACATTGGGAGACAAGTGTGCTTGAGGAGGGATTCGTGGCAGTGTTCAGTCTGTCCAAGAAAGAAGCTGCTGGGACTGCATTGTGGCAAACAGGAATAGTCGTGAATAGGGCTCTAGTATCAGACGTCCATCCCCTTGACCCTAGGACATTCTGTTTCAGGCAAATTGCTTCAGGCGGATCCTCATATCTGACAGTCTCTTTCCAGTGGAGGAAAGATGATAGAACAAGGCCGGACAGAGGGCAGGTTGCATAGTGTGTGTGAAGGGCAGGGAAATGCACTTAGGCCTCTAAGACACATACTGGCAGTGGAAAACCCTTGAGAGTTCACAGAGTCTACCTCTGTTCCAAACACTTCAATTTTGCGAGACAACTGTGGTATGGCACGTACTCATGACAAGGAAGCCTCTGTGCAAAACTGAATACAGTGGTACCTGTCTTTGTTGAAATCATGATGTGTTCCCTACAAGGCACTTACCTGTGTTCCGAGGAAGGTACCTATGCAGAGAAACGAGTCCTGGTGGATACTCAATCCAACCAGTGTGATCTCCTTTTACGAAATAAGGTAGAACAGGGACGGACTATGGGCACCGCCGGTACACTGAGTGAAGTGCAGCCTAAGGCGCTTAGGCATCCCAAACACATAGTGGATGTTCAATACCTGTGGTTATCCTCACTCTGTTTTTCTGTGGAAAAGGCTTCAAACCTTTGGAGGGAAGTCTGTTTTAGGTGGGTTTCGAGGCCTTGTTGAATCGTTCATGAAAGAAGCTGTTAGCACTGCCTGTGTGCTAAACAGGAATAGGCGCGTATAGGGCTCTAGTGTCAGATGGCCATCCACTCGAGCATAGGACATTCTGTTTGAGGAAACTCCTTCAGGCGCATTCTCCTTTCTGACAGTGTCTTTCCAGTGGAGGAAAGCAGATAGAAAAAGCACGGAGAGAGGGCATGTTGCATACTGTGAGTGAAGGGCAGGGTAATGCACTTGGCCTCACAGACACATACTCGACGTGCAGCACCCTTGATATTCCACAGAGTCTAGCTCTGCTCAAAACACTTCAAATGTTCTGAGAAAACAGTGCCATGGGACGTACTCATTACAGGGATGCGTCTGTGCAAAGCTGGAAACTGTGGTACGTGTCTGTGGTGAGATCATGATGTGTTCCATATAGGGCGCTTACCGGTGTTCATAGTAAAGTGCTATTCAGGGAAACTAGTTCAGTTGGATACTCACTGATAACAGTGTCTTCTCCTTTAAGGAATGAAGGTAGAACAAGGACGGACTATGGGCACTTCAGATACTGTGAATGAAGTGCAGGCTATAGCGTGTAGGCATCCAAAACCAATATGGAATGTGCACGACATGTGGTCATCCACACTCTGTTTCTGTGTCGAATCCCCAGTGTCTACTTCTGCTCAAAACACTTCTAAAGTCACGAGGAACGGCGTTCTAGGACGTACTCATGACAGGGACGAATCTGTGGAAAGTGGGTAGCTCTGGGACCTGTCTGTGTTGAAATGATTAAGTGTTGCACACAGGGCCCTTACAGGTGATTCATAGGAAAATATCTGTTGGGGGAAACGACTTCAGGTGGATACTCATTCATAACAGTGTCTTCTCCTTGGAGTAATGAAGATAGAACAGAGACGGATTATGGGCACTTTGCGTACTGTGAGTGAAGTGCAGACTATAGTGCGTAGGCATCCCAAACACATAATGGATGTTCAGGACCAGTTGAAATCCGTACTGTCTTTCGTGTCAAGAAAGCTTCACACATTGGGAGACAAGTGTGCTTGAGGAGAGATTCGTGGCAGTGTTCAGTCTGTCCAAGAAAGAAGCTGCTGGGACTGCATTGTGGCAAACAGGAATAGTCGCTTATAGGGCTCTAGTATCAGACGTCCATCGCCTTGACTCTAGGACCTTCTGTTTCAGGCAAACTGCATCAGGCGGATCCTCATATCTGACAGTGTCTTTCCAGTGGAGGAAAGCAGATAGAAAAAGGACGGACAGAGGGCAGGTTGCATACTATGTGGGAAGGGCAGGGTAATGCTCTTGCGCCTCTCAGACACATACTAGACGGGCAACACCCTTGATACTCCACAGAGTCTACCTCTGCTCAAAACACTTCAAATGTCCTGAGATAACTGTGCCATGGGACGTACTCATGACAGGGATGCGTCTGTGTAAAGCTGGAAACTGTGGTACCTGTCTGTGGTGAGGTCATGATGTGTTCCATACAGGGCGCTTACCTGTGTACATAGTAAAGTGTCTATTCAGGGAAACTAGTTCAGTTGGATACTCACTCATAACAGTGTCTTCTCCTTTAAGGAATGAAGGTAGAACAAGGACGGACTGTGGGCACTTCAGATACTGTGAATGAAGTGCAGGCTCTAACGTGTAGGCATCCAAAACCAATAAGGAATGTGCACGACTTGTGGTCATCCGCACTCTGTTTCCGTGTCGATTCCCCAGTGTCTACCTCTGCTCAAAACACTTCTAATGTCACGAGGAACGGCGTTCTAGGACGTACTCATCACAAGGACGAATCTGTGGAAAGTGCGTAGCTCTGGGACCTGTCTGTGTTGAAATGATTAAGTGTTGCACACAGGGCCCTTACAGGTGATTCATAGGAAAATATCTGTTTGGGGAAACGACTTCAGGTGGATACTCATTCATAACAGTGTCTTCTCCTTGGAGGAATGAAGATAGAACAGAGACGGACTATGGGCACTTTGGGTACTGTGAGTGAAGTGCAGCCTATGGTGCGTAGGCATCCCAAACACATAATGGATGTTCACGACCAGTTGTCATCCGTACTGTCTTTCGTGTCAAGAAAGCTTCACACATTGGGAGACAAGTGTGCTTGAGGAGGGATTCGTGGCAGTGTTCAGTCTGTCCAAGAAAGAAGCTGCTGGGACTGCATTGTGGCAAACAGGAATAGTCGCGAATAGGGCTCTAGTATCAGACGTCCATCCCCTTGACCCTAGGACATTCTGTTTCAGGCAAACTACTTCAGGCGGATCCTCATATCTGACAGTCTCTTTCCAGTGGAGGAAAGATGATAGAACAAGGCCGGACAGAGGGCAGGTTGCATACTGTGTGTGAAGGGCTGGGAAATGCACTTAGGCCTCTAAGACACATACTGGCAGTGGAAAACCCTTGAGAGTTCACAGAGTCTACCTCTGCTCCAAACACTTCAATTTTGCGAGACAACTGTGATATGGCACGTACTCATGACAAGGAAGCCTCTGTGCAAAACTGAATACAGTGGTACCTGTCTTTGTTGAAATCATGATGTGTTCCCTACAAGGCACTTACCTGTGTTCCGAGGAAGGTACCTATGCAGAGAAACGAGTCCTGGTGGATACTCAATCCAACCAGTGTGTTCTCCTTTTACGAAATAAGGTAGAACAGGGACGGACTATGGGCACCGCAGGTACACTGAGTGAAGTGCAGCCTAAGGCGCTTAGGCATCCCAAACACATAGTGGATGTTCAATACCTGTGGTTATCCTCACTCTGTTTTTCTGTGGAAAAGGCTTCAAACCTTTGGAGGGAAGTCTGTTTTAGGTGGGTTTCGAGGCCTTGTTTAATGTTTCATGAAAGAAGCTGTTAGGACTGCCTGTGTGCTAAACAGGAATAGGCGCGTATAGGGCTCTAGTGTCAGATGGCCATCCCCTCGAGCATAGGACATTCTGTTTGAGGCAAACTCCTTGAGGCGCATTCTCCTTTCTGACAGTGTCTTTCCAGTGGAGGAAAGCAGATAGAAAAAGCACGGAGAGAGGGCAGGTTGCATACTGTGAGTGAAGGGCAGGGTAATGCACTTGGCCTCACAGACAAATACTCGACGTGCAGCACCCTTGATATTCCGCAGAGTCTAGCTCTGCTCAAAACACTTCAAATGTTCTGAGAAAACAGTGCCATGGGACGTACTCATTACAGGGATGCGTCTGTGCAAAGCTGGAAACTGTGGTACGTGTCTGTGGTGAGATCATGATGTGTTCCATATAGGGCTCTTACCTGTGTTCATAGTAAAGTGCTATTCAGGGAAACTAGTTCAGTTGGATACTCACTCATAACAGTGTTTTCTCCATTAAGGAATGAAGGTAGAACAAGGACGGACTATGGGCACTTCAGATACTGTGAATGAAGTGCAGGCTATAGCGTGTAGGCATCCAAAACCAATAAGGAATGTGCACGACATATGGTCATCCACACTCTGTCTCTGTGTCGATTCCCCAGTGTCCACATCTGCTCAAAACACTTCTAATGTCACGACGAACGTGACATTAGGTCACGTGACGTACGTCCTAATGTTCTAGGACGTACTCATGACAGGGACGAATCTCTGGAAAGTGGGTAGCTCTGGGAACTGTCTGTGTTGAAATGATTAATTGTTGCACACAGGGCCCTTACAGGTGATTCATAGGAAAATATCTGTTTGGGGAAACGACTTCAGGTGGATACTCATTCATAACAGTGTCTTCTCCTTGGAGGAATGAAGATAGAACAGAGACGGACTATGGGCACTTTGGGTACTGTGAGTGAAGTGCAGCCTATGGTGAGTAGGCATCCAACACATATGGATGTTCACGAACGGTTGTCATCCGTACTGTCTTTCTTGTCAAAAAAGCTTCACACATTGGGAGACAAGTGTGCTTGAGGAGGGATTCGTGGCAGTGTTCAGTCTGTCCAAGAAAGAAGCTGCTGGGACTGCATTGTGGCAAACAGGAATAGTCGCGAATAGGGCTCTAGTATCAGACGTCCATCCCCTTGACCCTAGGACATTCTGTTTCAGGCAAACTGCTTCAGGCGGATCCTCATATCTGACAGTCTCTTTCCAGTGGAGGAAAGATGATAGAACAAGGCCGGACAGAGGGCAGGTTGCATAGTGTGTGTGAAGGGCAGGGAAATGCACTTAGGCCTCTAAGACACATACTGGCAGTGTATTGAACCCTTGAGAGATCACAGAGTCTACCTCTGCTCCAAACACTTCAATTTTGCGAGACAACTGTGGTATGGCACGTACTCATGACAAGGAAGCCTCTGTGCAAAACTGAATACAGTGGTACCTGTCTTTGTTGAAATCATGATGTGTTCCCTACAAGGCACTTACCTGTGTTCCAAGGAAGGTACCTATGCAGAGAAACGAGTCCGGGTGGATACTCAATCCAACCAGTGTGTTCTCCTTTTACGAAATAAGGTAGAACAGGGACGGACTATGGGCACCGCAGGTACACTGAGTGAAGTGCAGCCTAAGGCGCTTAGGCATCCCAAACACATAGTGGATGTTCAATACCTGTGGTTATCCTCACTCTGTTTTTCTGTGGAAAAGACTTCAAACCTTTGGAGGGAAGTCTGTTTTAGGTGGGTTTCGAGGCCTTGTTGAATCTTTCATGAAAGAAGCTGTTAGGACTGCCTCTGTGCTAAACAGGAATAGGAGCGTATAGGGCTCTAGTGTCAGATGGCCATCCCCTCGAGCATAGGACATTCTGTTTGAGGCAAACTCCTTGAGGCGCATTCTCCTTTCTGACAGTGTCTTTCCAGTGGAGGAAAGCAGATAGAAAAAGGACGGAGAGAGGGCATGTTGCATATTGTGAGTGAAGGACAGGGTAATGCACTTGGCCTAACAGACACATACTCGACGTGCAGCACCCTTGATATTCCACAGAGTCTACCCCTGCTCAAAACACTTCAAATGTTCTGAGAAAACAGTGCCATGGGACGTACTCATTACAGGGATGCGTCTGTGCAAAGCTGGAAACTGTGGTACCTGTCTGTGGTGAGATCATGATGTGTTCGATATAGGGCCTTACTTGTGTTCATAGTAAAGTGTCTATTCAGGGAAACTAGTTCAGTTGGATACTCACTGATAACAGTGTCTTCTCCTTTAAGGAATGAAGGTAGAACAAGGACGGACTATGGGCACTTCAGATACTGTGAATGAAGTGCAGGCTATAGCGTGTATAGAATACATAACCAATATGGAATGTGCACGACATGTGGTCATCCGCACTCTGTTTCTCTGTCGATTCCCCAGTGTCTACTTCTGCTCAAAACACTTCTAATGTCACGACGAACGGCGCTCTAGGACGTACTCATCACAGGGATGAATCTGTGGAAAGTGGGTAGCTCTGGGACCTGTCTGTGTTGAAATGATTAAGTGTTGCACACAGGGCCCTTTCAGGTGATTCATAGGAAAATATCTGCTGGTGAAAACGACTTCAGGTGGATACTCATTCATAACAGTGTCTTCTCCTTGGAGGAATGAAGATAGAACAGAGACGGACTATGGGCACTTTGGGTACTGTGAGTGAAGTGCAGCCTATGGTGCGTAGGCATCCCAAACACATAATGGATGTTCACGACCAGTTGTCATCCGTACTGTCTTTCGTGTCAAGAAAGCTTCACACATTGGGAGACAAGTGTGCTTGAGGAGGGATTCGTGGCAGTGTTCAGTCTGTCCAAGAAAGAAGCTGCTGGGACTGCATTGTGGCAAACAGGAATAGTCGCGAATAGGGCTCTAGTATCAGACGTCCATCCCCTTGACCCTAGGACATTCTGTTTCAGGCAAACTGCTTCAGGCGGATCCTCATATCTGACAGTCTCTTTCCAGTGGAGGAAAGCAGATAGAAAAAGGCCGGACAGAGGGCAGGTTGCATACTGTGTGTGAAGGGCAGGGAAATGCACTTAGGCCTCTAAGACACATACTGGCAGTGGAAAACCCTTGAGAGTTCACAGAGTCTACCTCTGCTCCAAACACTACAATTTTGCGAGACAACTGTGATATGGCACGTACTCATGACAAGGAAGCCTCTGTGCAAAACTGAATACAGTGGTACCTGTCTTTGTTGAAATCATGATGTGTTCCCTACAAGGCACTTACCTGAGTTCCGAGGAAGGTACCTATGCAGAGAAACGAGTCCTGGTGGATACTCAATCCAACCAGTGTGTTCTCCTTTTACGAAATAAGGTAGAACAGGGACGGACTATGGGCACCGCAGGTACACTGAGTGAAGTGCAGCCTAAGGCGCTTAGGCATCCCAAACACATAGTGGATGTTCAATACCTGTGGTTATCCTCACTCTGTTTTTCTGTGGAAAAGACTTCAAACCTTTGGAGGGAAGTCTGTTTTAGGTGGGTTTCGAGGCCTTGTTGAATGTTTCATGAAAGAAGCTGTTAGGACTGCCTGTGTGCTAAACAGGAATAGGCGCGTATAGGGCTCTAGTGTCAGATGGCCATCCCCTCGAGCATAGGACATTCTGTTTGAGGCAAACTCCTTGAGGCGCATTCTCCTTTCTGACAGTGTCTTTCCAGTGGAGGAAAGCAGATAGAAAAAGCACGGAGAGAGGGCAGGTTGCATACTGTGTGTGAAGGGCAGGGTAATGCACTTGGCCTCACAGACACATACTCGACGTGCTGCACCCTTGATATTCCGCAGAGTCTAGCTCTGCTCAAAACACTTCAAATGTTCTGAGAAAACAGTGCCATGGGACGTACTCATCACAGGGATGCGACTGTGCAAAGCTGGAAACTGTGGTACGTGTCTGTGGTGAGATCATGATGTGTTCCATATAGGGCTCTTACCTGTGTTCATAGTAAAGTGCTATTCAGGGAAACTAGTTCAGTTGGATACTCATCATAACAGTGTCTTCTCCTTTAAGGAATGAAGGTAGAACAAGGACGGACTATGGGCACTTCAGATACTGTGAATGAAGTGCAGGCTATAGCGTGTAGGCATCCAAAACCAATAAGGAATGTGCACGACATATGGTCATCCACACTCTGTTTCTGTGTCGATTCCCCAGTGTCCACCTCTGCTCAAAACACTTCTAATGTCACGACGAACGGCGTTCTAGGACGTACTCATGACAGGGACGAATCTGTGGAAAGTGGGTAGCTCTGGGAACTGTCTGTGTTGAAATGATTAAGTGTTGCACACAGGGCCCTTACAAGTGATTCATAGGAAAATATCTGTTTGGGGAAACGACTTCAGGTGGATACTCATTCATAACAGTGTCTTCTCCTTGGAGGAATGAAGATAGAACAGAGACGGACTATGGGCACTTTGGGTACTGTGAGTGAAGTGCAGCCTATGGTGAGTAGGCATCCCAAACACATATGGATGTTCACGACTGGTTGTCATCCGTACTGTCTTTCGTGTCAAGAAAGCTTCACACATTGGGAGACAAGTGTGCTTGAGGAGGGATTAGTGTCAGTGTTCAGTCTGTCCAAGAAAGAAGCTGCTGGGACTGCATTGTGGGAAACAGGAATAGTCGCTTATAGGGCTCTAGTATCAGACGTCCATCGCCTTGACTCTAGGACCTTCTGTTTCAGGCAAACTGCATCAGGCGGATCCTCATATCTGACAGTGTCTTTCCAGTGGAGGAAAGCAGATAGAAAAAGGACGGACAGAGGGCAGGTTGCATACTATGAGGGAAGGGCAGGGTAATGCTCTTGCGCCTCTCAGACACATACTAGACGGGCAACACCCTTGATAGTCCACAGAGTCTACCTCTGCTCAAAACACTTCAAATGTCCGAGATAACTGTGCCATGGGACGTACTCATGACAGGGATGCGTCTGTGTAAAGCTGGAAACTGTGGTACCTGTCTGTGGTGAGGTCATGATGTGTTCCATACAGTGCGCTTACCTGTGTACATAGTAAAGTGTCTATTCAGGGAAACTAGTTCAGTTGGATACTCACTCATAAGAGTGTCTTCTCCTTTAAGGAATGAAGGTAGAACAAGGACGGACTGTGGGCACTTCAGATACTGTGAATGAAGTGCAGGCTATAACGTGTAGGCATCCAAAACCAATAAGGAATGTGCACGACATGTGGTCATCCGCACTCTGTTTCCGTGTCGATTCCCCAGTGTCTACCTCTGCTCAAAACACTTCTAATGTCACGAGGAACGGCGTTCTAGGACGTACTCATCACAGGGACGAATCTGTGGAAAGTGGGTCGCTCTGGGACCTGTCTGTGTTGAAATGATTAAGTGTTGCACACAGGGCCCTTACAGGTGATTCATAGGAAAAATCTGTTTGGGGAAACGACTTCAGGTGGATACTCATTCATAACAGTGTCTTCTCCTTGGAGGAATGAAGATAGAACAGAGACGGACTATGGGCACTTTGGGTACTGTGAGTGAAGTGCAGCCTATGGTGCGTAGGCATCCCTAACACATAATGGATGTTCACGACCAGTTGTCATCCGTACTGTCTTTCGTGTCAAGAAAGCTTCACACATTGGGAGACAAGTGTGCTTGAGGAGGGATTCGTGGCAGTGTTCAGTCTGTCCAAGAAAGAAGCTGCTGGGACTGCATTGTGGCAAACAGGAATAGTCGTGAATAGGGCTCTAGTATCAGACGTCCATCCCCTTGACCCTAGGACATTCTGTTTCAGGCAAATTGCTTCAGGCGGATCCTCATATCTGACAGTCTCTTTCCAGTGGAGGAAAGATGATAGAACAAGGCCGGACAGAGGGCAGGTTGCATAGTGTGTGTGAGGGGCAGGGAAATGCACTTAGGCCTCTAAGACACATACTGGCAGTGGAAAACCCTTGAGAGTTCACAGAGTCTACCTCTGTTCCAAACACTTCAATTTTGCGAGACAACTGTGGTATGGCACGTACTCATGACAAGGAAGCCTCTGTGCAAAACTGAATACAGTGGTACCTGTCTTTGTTGAAATCATGATGTGTTCCCTACAAGGCACTTACCTGTGTTCCGAGGAAAGTACCTATTCAGAGAAACGAGTCCTGGTGGATACTCAATCCAACCAGTGTGATCTCCTTTTACGAAATAAGGTAGAACAGGGACGGACTATGGGCACCGCAGGTACACTGAGTGAAGTGCAGCCTAAGGCGCTTAGGCATCCCAAACACATAGTGGATGTTCAATACCTGTGGTTATCCTCACTCTGTTTTTCTGTGGAAAAGGCTTCAAACCTTTGGAGGGAAGTCTGTTTTAGGTGGGTTTCGAGGCCTTGTTGAATCGTTCATGAAAGAAGCTGTTAGCACTGCCTGTGTGCTAAACAGGAATAGGCGCGTATAGGGCTCTAGTGTCAGATGGCCATCCACTCGAGCATAGGACATTCTGTTTGAGGAAACTCCTTCAGGCGCATTCTCCTTTCTGACAGTGTCTTTCCAGTGGAGGAAAGCAGATAGAAAAAGCACGGAGAGAGGGCATGTTGCATACTGTGAGTGAAGGGCAGGGTAATGCACTTGGCCTCACAGACACATACTCGACGTGCAGCACCCTTGATATTCCACAGAGTCTAGCTCTGCTCAAAACACTTCAAATGTTCTGATAAAACAGTGCCATGGGACGTACTCATTACAGGGATGCGTCTGTGCAAAGCTGGAAACTGTGGTACGTGTCTGTGGTGAGATCATGATGTGTTCCATATAGGGCGCTTACCGGTGTTCATAGTAAAGTGCTATTCAGGGAAACTAGTTCAGTTGGATACTCACTGATAACAGTGTCTTCTCCTTTAAGGAATGAAGGTAGAACAAGGACGGACTATGGGCACTTCAGATACTGTGAATGAAGTGCAGGCTATAGCGTGTAGGCATCCAAAACCAATATGGAATGTGCACGACATGTGGTCATCCGCACTCTGTTTCTGTGTCGATTCCCCAGTGTCTACTTCTGCTCAAAACACTTCTAAAGTCACGAGGAACGGCGTTCTAGGACGTACTCATGACAGGGACGAATCTGTGGAAAGTGGGTAGCTCTGGGACCTGTCTGTGTTGAAATGATTAAGTGTTGCACACAGGGCCCTTACAGGTGATTCATAGGAAAATATCTGTTGGGGGAAACAACTTCAGGTGGATACTCATTCATAACAGTGTCTTCTCCTTGGAGGAATGAAGATAGAACAGAGACGGATTATGGGCACTTTGCGTACTGTGAGTGAAGTGCAGACTATAGTGCGTAGGCATCCCAAACACATAATGGATGTTCAGGACCAGTTGAAATCCGTACTGTCTTTCGTGTCAAGAAAGCTTCACACATTGGGAGACAAGTGTGCTTGAGGAGAGATTCGTGGCAGTGTTCAGTCTGTCCAAGAAAGAAGCTGCTGGGACTGCATTGTGGCAAACAGGAATAGTCGCTTATAGGGCTCTAGTATCAGACGTCCATCGCCTTGACTCTAGGACCTTCTGTTTCAGGCAAACTGCATCAGGCGGATCCTCATATCTGACAGTGTCTTTCCAGTGGAGGAAAGCAGATAGAAAAAGGACGGACAGAGGGCAGGTTGCATTCTATGAGGGAAGGGCAGGGTAATGCTCTTGCGCCTCTCAGACACATACTAGACGGGCAACACCCTTGATAGTCCACAGAGTCTACCTCTGCTCAAAACACTTCAAATGTCCTGAGATAACTGTGTCATGGGACGTACTCATGACAGGGATGCGTCTGTGTAAAGCTGGAAACTGTGGTACCTGTCTGTGGTGAGGTCATGATGTGTTCCATACAGGGCGCTTACCTGTGTACATAGTAAAGTGTCTATTCTGGGAAACTAGTTCAGTTGGATACTCACTCATAACAGTGTCTTCTCCTTTAAGGAATGAAGGTAGAACAAGGACGGACTGTGGGCACTTCAGATACTGTGAATGAAGTGCAGGCTATAACGTGTAGGCATCCAAAACCAATAAGGAATGTGCACGACTTGTGGTCATCCGCACTCTGTTTCCGTGTCGATTCCCCAGTGTCTACCTCTGCTCAAAACACTTCTAATGTCACGAGGAACGGCGTTCTAGGACGTACTCATCACAAGGACGAATCTGTGGAAAGTGCGTAGCTCTGGGACCTGTCTGTGTTGAAATGATTAAGTGTTGCACACAGGGCCCTTACAGGTGATTCATAGGAAAATATCTGTTTGGGGAAACGACTTCAGGTGGATACTCATTCATAACAGTGTCTTCTCCTTGGAGGAATGAAGATAGAACAGAGACGGACTATGGGCACTTTGGGTACTGTGAGTGAAGTGCAGCCTATGGTGCGTAGGCATACAAAAACACAAAATGGATGTTCACGACCAGTTGTCATCCGTACTGTCTTTCGTGTCAAGAAAGCTTCACACATTGGGAGACAAGTGTGCTTGAGGAGGGATTCGTGGCAGTGTTCAGTCTGTCCAAGAAAGAAGCTGCTGGGACTGCATTGTGGCAAAGAGGAATAGTCGCGAATAGGGCTCTAGTATCAGACGTCCATCCCCTTGACCCTAGGACATTCTGTTTCAGGCAAACTGCTTCAGGCGGATCCTCATATCTGACAGTCTCTTTCCAGTGGAGGAAAGATGATAGAACAAGGACGGACAGAGGGCAGGTTGCATACTGTGTGTGAAGGGCAGGGAAATGCACTTAGGCCACTAAGACACATACTGGCAGTGGAAAACCCTTGAGAGTTCACAGAGTCTACCTCTGCTCCAAACACTTCAATTTTGCGAGACAACTGTGATATGGCACGTACTCATGACAAGGAAGCCTCTGTGCAAAACTGAATACAGTGGTACCTGTCTTTGTTGAAATCATGATGTGTTCCCTACAAGGCACTTACCTGTGTTCCGAAGAAGGTACCTATGCAGAGAAACGAGTCCGGGTGGATACTCAATCCAACCAGTGTGTTCTCCTTTTACGAAATAAGGTAGAACAGGGACGGACTATGGGCACCGCAGGTACACTGAGTGAAGTGCAGCCTAAGGCGCTTAGGCATCCCAAACACATAGTGGATGTTCAATACCTGTGGTTATCCTCACTCTGTTTTTCTGTGGAAAAGACTTCAAACCTTTGGAGGGAAGTCTGTTTTAGGTGGGTTTCGAGGCCTTGTTGAATGTTTCATGAAAGAAGCTGTTAGGACTGCCTGTGTGCTAAACAGGAATAGGCGCGTATAGGGCTCTAGTGTCAGATGGCCATCCCCTCGAGCATAGGACATTCTGTTTGAGGCAAACTCCTTGAGGCGCATTCTCCTTTCTGACAGTGTCTTTCCAGTGGAGGAAAGCAGATAGAAAAAGGACGGAGAGAGGGCAGGTTGCATACTGTGAGTGAAGGGCAGGGTAATGCACTTGGCCTCACAGACACATACTCGACGTGCAGCACCCTTGATATTCCGCAGAGTCTAGCTCTGCTCAAAACACTTCAAATGTTCTGAGAAAACAGTGCCATGGGACGTACTCATTACAGGGATGCGTCTGTGCAAAGCTGGAAACTGTGGTACGTGTCTGTGGTGAGATCATGATGTGTTCCATATAGGGCTCTTACCTGTGTTCATAGTAAAGTGCTATTCAGGGAAACTAGTTCAGTTGGATACTCACTCATAACAGTGTCTTCTCCATTAAGGAATGAAGGTAGAACAAGGACGGACTATGGGCACTTCAGATACTGTGAATGAAGTGCAGGCTATAGCGTGTAGGCATCCAAAACCAATAAGGAATGTGCACGACATATGGTCATCCACACTCTGTTTCTTTTTTTTTTTTTCCTTTCTTTTTTTTTTCCCAATTTATTTATTTTCAGAAAAACAGTATTCATTATTTTTTCACCACACCCAGTGCTCCATGCAAGCTGTGCCCTCTATAATACCCACCACCTGGTACCCCAACCTCCCACCCCCCCGCCACTTCAAACCCCTCAGACTGTTTTTCAGAGTCCATAGTCTCTCATGGTTCACCTCCCCTTCCAATTTACCCAAATTCCCTACTACTCTCTAACGCCCCTTGTCCTCCATGCTATTGGTTATGCTCCACAAATAAGTGAAACCATATGATAATTGACTCTCTCTGCTTGACTGATTTCACTCAGCATAATCTCTTCCAGTCCCGTCCATGTTGCTACAAAAGTTGGATATTCGTCCTTTCTGATGGAGGCATAATACTCCATAGTGTATATGGACCACATCTTCCTTATCCATTCATCCGTTGAAGGGCATCTTGGTTCTTTCCATAGTTTGGCGACTGTGGCCATTGCTGCTATAAACATTGGGGTACAGATGGCCCTTCTTTTCACGACATCTGTATCTTTGGGGTAAATACCCAGGAGTGCAATTGCAGGGTCGTAGGGAAGCTCTATTTTTAATTTCTTGAGGAATCTCCACACTGTTCTCCAAAGAGGCTGCGCCAACTTGCATTCCCACCAACAGTGTAAGAGGGTTCCCCTTTCTCCACATCCTCTCCAACACATGTTGTTTCCTGTTTTGTTAATTTTGGCCATTCTAACTGGTGTAAGGTGATATCTCAATGTGGTTTTAATTTGAATCTCCCTGAGGGCTAATGATGATGAGCATTTTTTCATGTGTCTGATAGCCATTTGTATTTCTTGATTGGAGAAGTGTCTGTTCATATCTTCTGCCCATTTTTTGATGTGTTTGTCTGTTTCGTGTGGGTTGAGTTTGAGGAGTTCCTTATAGATCCTGGATATCAACCTTTTGTCTGTACTGTCATTTGCAAATATCTTCTCCCATTCCGTGGGTTGCCTCTTTGTTTTTTTGACTGTTTCCTTTGCTGTGCAGAAGCTTTTGATTTTGATGAAGTCCCAGAAGTCTATTTTCGCTTTTGTTTCCTTTGCCTTTGGAGACGTATCTTGAAAGAAGTTGCTGTGGCTGATATCGAAGAGATTACTGCCTATGTTCTCCTCTAAGATTCTGATAGATTCCTGTCTCACGTTGAGGTCTTTTATCCATTTTGAGTTGATCTTTGTGTACGGTGTAAGAGAATGGTCGAGTTTCATTCTTCTACATATAGCTGTCCAGTTTTCCCAGCACCATTTATTGAAGAGACTGTCTTTTTTCCACTGTATATTTTTTCCTGTTTTGTCGAAGATTAATTGACCATAGAGTTGAGGGTCCATATCAGGGCTCTCTACTCTGTTCCACTGGTCTATGTGTCTGTTTTTATGCCAGTACCATGCTGTCTTGGTGATCACAGCTTTGTAATAAAGCTTGAAATCAGGTAAGGTGATGCCGCCAGCTTTATTTTTGTTTTTCAACGTTTCCTTAGCGATTCGGGGTCTCTTCTGATTCCATACAAATTTTTGGATTATTTGCTCCAGCTCTTTGAAGAATGCCGGTGGAATTTTGATCGGAATGGCATTAAAAGTATAGATTGCTCTAGGCAGTATAGACATTTTAACGATGTTTATTCTTCCGATCCAAGAGCATGGAATGGTCTTCCATCTTTTTGTGTCTTCTTCAATTTCTTTCATGAGTGTTCTATAGTTCCTCAAGTATAGATCCTTTACCTCTTTAGTTAGGTTTATTCCCAGGTATCTTATGGTTCTTGGTGCTATAGTAAATGGAATCGATTCTCTAATTTCCCTTTCTGTATTTTCCTTGTTAGTGTATAAGAAAGCCACTGATTTCTGCACATTGACTTTGTATCCTGCCACGCTGCTGAATTGCTGTATGAGTTCTAGTAGTTTGGGGGTGGAGTCTTTTGGGTTTTCCATATAAAGAATCATGTCATCTGCGAAGAGAGAGAGTTTGACTTCTTCATTACCAATTTGGATACCTTTTATTTCTCTCTGTTGTCTGATTGCTGTTGCTAGGACTTCTAATACTATGTTGAACAAGAGTGGTGAAAGTGGGCATCCTTGTCTTGTTCCTGATCTCAACGGGAAGGCTGCAAGCTTTTTCCCATTGAGGATGATATTTGCTGTGGGTCTTTCATAGATAGATTTGATGAGGTTCAGGAATGTTCCCTCTATCCCTATACTTTGAAGCGTTTTAATCAGGAACGGATGTTGGATTTTGTCAAATGCTTTTTCTGCATCAATTGAGAGGACCATGTGGTTCTTCTCTCTTCTCCTATTAATTTGTTGTATCACATTGATTGATTTACGAATGTTGAACCATCCTTGTAGCCCAGGGATGAATCCCACCTGATCATGGTGGATAATCTTTTTAATGTGTTGTTGGATCCTGTTGGCTAGGATCTTGTTGAGAATCTTAGCATCCATATTCATCAGTGATATTGGTCTGAAATTCTCCTTTTTGGTATGGTCCTTGCCTGGTTTGGGGATCAGGGTAATGCTGGCTTCATAGAAAGAGTCTGGAAGTTTTCCTTCTGCTTCAATTTTTTGAAACAGCTTCAGGAGAATAGGTGTTATTTCTTCTTGGAAGGTTTGGTAGAATTCCCCAGGGAATCCGTCAGGTCCTGGGCTCTTGTTTTTTGGGAGATTTTTGATCACTGCTTCAATCTCGTTATTAGATATCGGTCTATTCAGGTTGTCGATTTCTTCCTGGTTCAATTTTGGTAGTTTATATTTTTCCAGGAATGCATCCATTTCATCAAGGTTGCTAAGCTTATTGGCATATAACTGTTCGTAGTAACTTCTGATGATTGTTTCTACTTCCTTGGTGTTAGTTGTGATCTCTCCCCTTTCATTCATAATTTTATGAATTTGGGATTTCTCTCTTTTCTTTTGGATTAGTGTAGCCAGTGGCTTATCGATCTTATTGATTCTTTCAAAAAACCAGCTTCTAGTTTCATTGATACGTTCTACTGTATCTCTGGTTTCTCCCTCATTGATCTCAGCTCTAATCTTGATGATTTCCCTTCTTATGTGTGGAGTTGGTTTGATTTGTTGTTGATCCTCCAGTTCTTTAAGGTGTAGAGACAGCTGGTGTGTTCTGGATTTTTCAATTTTTTTGAGCAAGGCTTGGATGGCTATATATTTTCCCCTTAGGACCGCCTTTGCTGTATCCCATAGGTTTTGGACCGAAGTGTCTTCATTCTCATTGGTTTCCATGAATTGTTTCAGTTCTTCTTTGATCTCCTGGTTGATCCAAGCATTCTTAAGAAAGGTGGTCTTTAGCTTCCAGGTGTTTGAGTTCCTTCGGAACTTTTCCTTGTGATTGAGCTCCAGTTTCAAAGCATTGTGATCTGAGAATATGCAGGGAATAATCTCAGTCTTTTGGTATCAGCTGAGTCCTGATTTGTGACCCAGTATGTGGTCTATTCTGGAGAAGGTTCCGTGTGCACTTGAGAAGAATGAGTATTCTGCTGTTTTAGGGTGGAATGTTCTGTATATATCTATGAGGTCCATCTGGTCCAATGTGTCGTTCAATGCTCTTGTTTCTTTATTGATTTTCTGCTTCGATGATCTGTCCAATTCTGAAAGAGGCGTGTTAAGATCACCTACGATTAGTGTATTCATATCAATATGACTCTTTATCTTGATTAACAGTTTTCTTAAGTAATTGGCTGCTCCCATATTGGGAGCATAGATATTTACAATTGTTAGATCATCTTGGTGGATAGTCCCTTTAAGGATTATGTAGTGTCCTTCTGTATCTCTGACTACAGTCTTTAGTTTGAAGTCTAATTTATCTGATATGAGAATCGCTACCCCAGCCTTCTTTTGAGTCCCATTGGCATGAAAGATGCTTCTCCACCCCTTCACTTTCAATCTGCGTGTATCTTTAGGTTCAAAATGGGTCTCTTGTAGGCAGCATATGGATGGGTCCTGTCGTTTTATCCAATCTGCAACCCTGTGCCGTTTTATGGGTGCATTGAGGCCATTCACATTGAGAGTGATTATTGATAGATACGTTTTTATTGACATCGAGTTACCTTTGAAGTCTTTCTTTCTGTAGACTGTCTCTATATTTCTGTTCAATGCTATTCTTGGGATTTTTCCTCTTTTATAGAACCCCCCTTAATATTTCCTGCAGTATCGGCTTGGTGGTTGCATAGTCTTTTAAGTCTTGCCGGTCTTGGAAACTCTTTATCTCTCCATCCATTTTGAATGTCAGTCTTGCTGGATAAAGTATTCTTGGCTGCATGTTCTTCTCATTTAGTGCCCTGAATATATCTTGCCAGCCTCTTCTGGCTTTCCAGGTCTCTGTGGACAGGTCTGACGTTATTCTGATGGGCTTCCCTCTGTAAGTAAGGAGCCTCTTTGCCCTGGCAGCTTTCAAGAGATTATACCTACAATTATAATTTCTCAATTTGACTATCAGGTGTCGTGATGTTTTTTTGGAGTGTATAATCTTGGGTGGAGACCGTTCAGCCTCTAGTACATGAACGCTGGTTTCATTCGCGAGATTCGGAAAGTTTTCATGAAGGACTTGTTCCACGACATCTTCTAGACTTCTTTCTTTCTCCTCCCCTTCAGGAATTCCAATAATTCTGACGTTGGAACGCTTCATGGCATCACTTATTTCCCTAATTCTGCTTTCGTGGGATCTAAGCTGTTTGTTCCAGGCTTCCTCCTGATCCTTTCTCTCTATCTGTTTGTCTTCCAGATCACTAATTCTATCTTCTGTCTCAGTTACCCTAGCTTTGAGAGAGTTTAGATTGGATTGGAACTCATTGAGAGCATTGTGGACCTCCTCCCTGGTAGCTTTAAGCTCCGCCCTAACATTGTGAACATCCTGTCTGGTCGCTTTCAGTTCGGCTCTAATCAATTCTGTTTGGTCATCCATGGCTTTCTCCAACCTAGCTATTGCCTGGATAATTGTTAGCCTGAATTCTCTTTCCGACATATTGTCTATGTTGATAGCCGTTAGCTCTGTTGCGGAAGGTCCATCCTCTGTATTTTTCTTCTGTTGGGCATTCCTCCTCCTAGTCATTTTGGTGGGAGAAGACTGAACAGATGTAGCTGGATGTATCAACTCTGGTGCAGTCAAGGTGCACCCTGGAACACTTCCTGATCTCCGTCTCAGAAGCCTCAGTCTGGGTGCAGAAGCTGAATAAATTCCCCCTTGGATGCTGGCAGTGCAGGTTCCAAGTTGCAGACCCTGGGGGCGCAGGATCTTTTGCTCGTCCCCAAAGCCAAGGCAGTGGCGGCTGTCTGGGAGCTCCTGACCGCCAGAGAGGTTCCAAGCAGCGATCGCACACTGAGATTTTGCCGCTGGCCGGGGCTGGGAGTGCCCGGCTTGCGCGCACCTCTTTTCAGAGGCGGCTGTGGGTCGGGCGCGCGTCTGGGGCACTGAGAACGGGGCGCTGGTCCGTAAGCCGCAGGCTGGGCTTTTGTGCGCCTCTGTCCGGGGAAGAGTTTCGCGGGCGCGATGCTTAGACTTTGAAACAATGGCCCGGGTCAAGAAGCGCCCCAGGGCCTTAGAAACCCAGGAGAGCTGGAGCGACGTGCACGCGCATCTCAAGCTTTGTGGTAGGGCTAGCGCGCGTTCTGCAGACCGGCGCAGCTTCCATCCCCTCACAGGAGCCGGAACCCCGCGCTCTGGGGCACGCTGGCGGCTTAGGGACCAGGAGCCGGTTTCTCCGCCGCACTCTCTCTGCCTCCGCGCCGGGGAGGCCGTCTGGGACCGGGGACTCAAGCCCCTGTCCCTAGCCGCCCCGATTCCCACAGTTTGCCCCCGCGATCCTTTGCTCTTTTTGAGTGCTTTCAACCAGTCTCCGAGTTAATGCTGATCCCCAGACGCAGGGCACTCTCGCTCGTATCGGGGTATTACTTTTGCACCGGTCGCCTCTGGTGGCTCCCTCCCCCTTTTGTTTATCTTCCAATATCAGTCCACTGTTCCCATTCCGCTTTACCTGCTCACTGGCGTCTTCTGCCCCTGTAGAGATCCAGACGTGTATAATTCTGATCTCAGGCTGATTTCATGGGTGATCAGAGTTCTTTGGTGGGTAATCAGCTCACTTTGGGGTACCAGCTGAAAAGACGCCTCTTCCTAGTACCCCGCCATCTTGTCCCCCTCCCACACTCTGTTTCTGTGTCGATTCCCCAGTGTCCACCTCTGCTCAAAACACTTCTAATGTCACGACGAACGGCGTTCTAGGACGTACTCATGACAGGGACGAATCTCTGGAAAGTGGGTAGCTCTGGGAACTGTCTGTGTTGAAATGATTAAGTGTTGCACACAGGGCCCTTACAGGTGATTCATAGGAAAATATCTGTTTGGGAAAACGACTTCAGGTGGATACTCATTCATAACAGTGTCTTCTCCTTGGAGGAATGAAGATAGAACAGAGACGGACTATGGGCACTTTGGGTACTGTGAGTGAAGTGCAGCCTATGGTGAGTAGGCATCCCAAACACATATGGATGTTCACGAAAGGTTGTCATCCGTACTGTCTTTCGTGTCAAAAAAGCTTCACACATTGTGAGACAAATGTGCTTGAGGAGGGATTCGTGTCAGTGTTCAGTCTGTCCAAGAAAGAAGCTGCTGGGACTGCATTGTGGGAAACAGGAATAGTCGCTTATAGGGCTCTAGTATCAGACGTCCATCGCCTTGACTCTAGGACCTTCTGTTTCAGGCAAACTGCATCAGGCGGATCCTCATATCTGACAGTGTCTTTCCAGTGGAGGAAAGCAGATAGAAAAAGGACGGACAGAGGGCAGGTTGCATACTATGAGGGAAGGGCAGGGTAATGCTCTTGCGCCTCTCAGACACATACTAGACGGGCAACACCCTTGATAGTCCACAGAGTCTACCTCTGCTCAAAACACTTCAAATGTCCTGAGATAACTGTGCCATGGGACGTACTCATGACAGGGATGCGTCTGTGTAAAGCTGGAAACTGTGGTACCTGTCTGTGGTGAAGTCATGATGTGTTCCATACAGGGCGCTTACCTGGGTACATAGTAAAGTGTCTATTCAGGGAAACTAGTTCAGTTGGATACTCACTCATAACAGTGTCTTCTCCTTTAAGGAATGAAGGTAGAACAAGGACGGACTTGGGCACTTCAGATACTGTGAATGAAGTGCAGGCTATAACGTGTACGCATCCAAAACCAATAAGGAATGTGCACGACATGTGGTCATCCGCACTCTGTTTCCGTGTCGATTCCCCAGTGTCTACCTCTGCTCAAAACACTTCTAATGTCACGAGGAACGGCGTTCTAGGACGTACTCATCACAGGGACGAATCTGTGGAAAGTGCGTAGCTCTGGGACCTGTCTGTGTTGAAATGATTAAGTGTTGCACACAGGGCCCTTACAGGTGATTCATAGGAAAATATCTGTTTGGGGAAACGACTTCAGGTGGATACTCATTCATAACAGTGTCTTCTCCTTGGAGGAATGAAGATAGAACAGAGACGGACTATGGGCACTTTGGGTACTGTGAGTGAAGTGCAGCCTATGGTGCGTAGGCATCCCAAACACATAATGGATGTTCACGACCAGTTGTCATCCGTACTGTCTTTCGTGTCAAGAAAGCTTCACACATTGGGAGACAAGTGTGCTTGAGGAGGGATTCGTGGCAGTGTTCAGTCTGTCCAAGAAAGAAGCTGCTGGGACTGCATTGTGGCAAACAGGAATAGTCGCGAATAGGGCTCTAGTATCAGACGTCCATCCCCTTGACCCTAGGACATTCTGTTTCAGGCAAACTGCTTCAGGCGGATCCTCATATCTGACAGTCTCTTTCCAGTCGAGGAAAGATGATAGAACAAGGCCGGACAGAGGGCAGGTTGCATACTGTGTGTGAAGGGCAGGGAAATGCACTTAGGCCTCTAAGACACATACTGGCAGTGTATTGAACCCTTGAGAGTTCACAGAGTCTACCTCTGCTCCAAACACTACAATTTTGCGAGACAACTGTGATATGGCACGTACTCATGACAAGGAAGCCTCTGTGCAAAACTGAATACAGTGGTACCTGTCTTTGTTGAAATCATGATGTGTTCCCTACAAGGCACTTACCTGAGTTCCAAGGAAGGTACCTATGCAGAGAAACGAGTCCGGGTGGATACTCAATCCAACCAGTGTGTTCTCCTTTTACGAAATAAGGTAGAACAGGGACGGACTATGGGCACCGCAGGTACACTGAGTGAAGTGCAGCCTAAGGCGCTTAGGCATCCCAAACACATAGTGGATGTTCAATACCTGTGGTTATCCTCACTCTGTTTTTCTGTGGAAAAGGCTTCAAACCTTTGGAGGGAAGTCTGTTTTAGGTGGGGTTCGAGGCCTTATTGAATCTTTCATTAAAGAAGCTGTTAGGACTGCCTGTGTGCTAAACAGGAATAGGCGCGTATAGGGCTCTAGTGTCAGATGGCCATCCCCTCGAGCATAGGACATTCTGTTTGTGGAAACTCCTTCAGGCGCATTCTCCTTTCTGACAGTGACTTTCCAGTGGAGGAAAGCAGATAGAAAAAGGACGGAGAGAGGGCATGTTGCATATTGTGAGTGAAGGGCAGGGTAATGCACTTGGCCTCACAGACACATACTCGACGTGCAGCACCCTTGATATTCCACAGAGTCTACCCCTGCTCAAAACACTTCAAATGTTCTGAGAAAACAGTGCCATGTGACGTACTCATTACAGGGATGCGTCTGTGTAAAGCTGGAAACTGTGGTACCTGTCCGTGGTGAGATCATGATGTGTTCGATATAGGGCGCTTACTTGTGTTCATAGTAAAGTGTCTATTCAGGGAAACTAGTTCAGTTGGATACTCACTGATAACAGTGTCTTCTCTTTTAAGGAATGAAGGTAGAACAAGGACGGACTATGGGCACTTCAGATACTGTGAACGAAGTGCAGGCTATAGCGTGTATGGAATCCATAACCAATATGGTATGTGCACGACATGTGGTCATCCGCACTCTGTTTCCGTGTCGATTCCCCAGTGTCTACCTCTGCTCAAAACACTTCTAATGTCACGAGGAACGGCGTTCTAGGACGTACTCATCACAGGGACGAATCTGTGGAAAGTGCGTAGCTCTGGGACCTGTCTGTGTTGAAATGATTAAGTGTTGCACACAGGGCCCTTTCAGGTGATTCATAGGAAAATATCTGTTGGTGAAAACGACTTCAGGTGGATACTCATTCATAACAGTGTCTTCTCCTTGGAGGAATGAAGATAGAACAGAGACGGACTATGGGCACTTTGGGTACTGTGAGTGAAGTGCAGCCTATGGTGCGTAGGCATCCCAAACACATATGGATGTTCACGACCAGTTGTCATCCGTACTGTCTTTCGTGTCAAGAAAGCTTCACACATTGGGAGACAAGTGTGCTTGAGGAGGGATTCGTGGCAGTGTTCAGTCTGTCCAAGAAAGAAGCTGCTGGGACTGCATTGTGGCAAACAGGAATAGTCGCGAATAGGGCTCTAGTATCAGACGTCCATCCCCTTGACCCTAGGACATTCTGTTTCAGGCAAACTGCTTCAGGCGGATCCTCATATCTGACAGTCTCTTTCCAGTGGAGGAAAGATGATAGAACAAGGCCGGACAGAGGGCAGGTTGCATACTGTGTGTGAAGGGCAGGGAAATGCACTTAGGCCTCTAAGACACATACTGGCAGTGGAAAACCCTTGAGAGTTCACAGAGTCTACCTCTGCTCCAAACACTACAATTTTGCCTGACAACTGTGATATGGCACGTACTCATGACAAGGAAGCCTCTGTGCAAAACTGAATACAGTGGTACCTGTCTTTGTTGAAATCATGATGTGTTCCCTACAAGGCACTTACCTGTGTTCCGAGGAAGGTACCTATGCAGAGAAACGAGTCCTGGTGGATACTCAATCCAACCAGTGTGTTCTCCTTTTACGAAATAAGGTAGAACAGGGACGGACTATGGGCACCGCAGGTACACTGAGTGAAGTGCAGCCTAAGGCGCTTAGGCATCCCAAACACATAGTGGATGTTCAATACCTGTGGTTATCCTCACTCTGTTTTTCTGTGGAAAAGACTTCAAACCTTTGGAGGGAAGTCTGTTTTAGGTGGGTTTCGAGGCCTTGTTGAATGTTTCATGAAAGAAGCTGTTAGGACTGCCTGTGTGCTAAACAGGAATAGGCGCGTATAGGGCTCTAGTGTCAGATGGCCATCCCCTCGAGCATAGGACATTCTGTTTGTGGAAACTCCTTCAGGCGCATTCTCCTTTCTGACAGTGACTTTCCAGTGGAGGAAAGTAGATAGAAAAAGCCCGGAGAGAGGGCAGGTTGCATACTGTGTGTGAAGGGCAGGGTAATGCACTTGGCCTCACAGACACATACTCGACGTGCTGCACCCTTGATATTCCGCAGAGTCTAGCTCTGCTCAAAACACTTCAAATGTTCTGAGAAAACAGTGCCATGGGACGTACTCATCACAGGGATGCGACTGTGCAAAGCTGGAAACTGTGGTACGTGTCTGTGGTGAGATCATGATGTGTTCCATATAGGGCTCTTACCTGTGTTCATAGTAAAGTGCTATTCAGGGAAACTAGTTCAGTTGGATACTCATCATAACAGTGTCTTCTCCTTTAAGGAATGAAGGTAGAACAAGGACGGACTATGGGCACTTCAGATACTGTGAATGAAGTGCAGGCTATAGCGTGTAGGCATCCAAAACCAATAAGGAATGTGCACGACATATGGTCATCCACACTCTGTTTCTGTGTCGATTCCCCAGTGTCCACCTCTGCTCAAAACACTTCTAATGTCACGACGAACGGCGTTCTAGGACGTACTCATGACAGGGACGAATCTCTGGAAAGTGGGTAGCTCTGGGAACTGTCTGTGTTGAAATGATTAAGTGTTGCACACAGGGCCCTTACAGGTGATTCATATGAAAATATCTGTTTGGGGAAACGACTTCAGGTGGATACTCATTCATAACAGTGTCTTCTCCTTGGAGGAATGAAGATAGAACAGAGACGGACTATGGGCACTTTGGGTACTGTGAGTGAAGTGCAGCCTATGGTGAGTAGGCATCCCAAACACATATGGATGTTCACGACTGGTTGTCATCCGTACTGTCGTTCGTGTCAAGAAAACTTCACACATTGGGAGACAAGTGTGCTTGAGGAGGGATTAGTGTCAGTGTTCAGTCTGTCCAAGAAAGAAGCTGCTGGGACTGCATTGTGGGAAACAGGAATAGTCGCTTATAGGGCTCTAGTATCAGACGTCCATCGCCTTGACTCTAGGACCTTCTGTTTCAGGCAAACTGCATCAGGCGGATCCTCATATCTGACAGTGTCTTTCCAGTGGAGGAAAGCAGATAGAAAAAGGACGGACAGAGGGCAGGTTGCATACTATGAGGGAAGGGCAGGGTAATGCTCTTGCGCCTCTCAGACACATACTAGACGGGCAACACCCTTGATAGTCCACAGAGTCTACCTCTGCTCAAAACACTTCAAATGTCCTGAGATAACTGTGCCATGGGACGTACTCATGACAGGGATGCGTCTGTGTAAAGCTGGAAACTGTGGTACCTGTCTGTGGTGAGGTCATGATGTGTTCCATACAGGGCGCTTACCTGGGTACATAGTAAAGTGTCTATTCAGGGAAACTAGGTCAGTTGGATACTCACTCATAACAGTGTCTTCTCCTTTAAGGAATGAAGGTAGAACAAGGACGGACTGTGGGCACTTCAGATACTGTGAATGAAGTGCAGGCTATAACGTGTAGGCATCCAAAACCAATAAGGAATGTGCACGACATGTGGTCATCCGCACTCTGTTTCCGTGTCGATTCCCCAGTGTCTACCTCTGCTCAAAACACTTCTAATGTCACGAGGAACGGCGTTCTAGGACGTACCCATCACAGGGACGAATCTGTGGAAAGTGGGTCGCTCTGGGACCTGTCTGTGTTGAAATGATTAAGTGTTGCACACAGGGCCCTTACAGGTGATTCATAGGAAAAATCTGTTTGGGGAAACGACTTCAGGTGGATACTCATTCATAACAGTGTCTTCTCCTTGGAGGAATGAAGATAGAACAGAGACGGACTATGGGCACTTTGGGTACTGTGAGTGAAGTGCAGCCTATGGTGCGTAGGCATCCCTAACACATAATGGATGTTCACGACCAGTTGTCATCCGTACTGTCTTTCGTGTCAAGAAAGCTTCACACATTGGGAGACAAGTGTGCTTGAGGAGGGATTCGTGGCAGTGTTCAGTCTGTCCAAGAAAGAAGCTGCTGGGACTGCATTGTGGCAAACAGGAATAGTCGTGAATAGGGCTCTAGTATCAGACGTCCATCCCCTTGACCCTAGGACATTCTGTTTCAGGCAAATTGCTTCAGGCGGATCCTCATATCTGACAGTCTCTTTCCAGTGGAGGAAAGATGATAGAACAAGGCCGGACAGAGGGCAGGTTGCATAGTGTGTGTGAGGGGCAGGGAAATGCACTTAGGCCTCTAAGACACATACTGGCAGTGGAAAACCCTTGAGAGTTCACAGAGTCTACCTCTGTTCCAAACACTTCAATTTTGCGAGACAACTGTGGTATGGCACGTACTCATGACAAGGAAGCCTCTGTGCAAAACTGAATACAGTGGTACCTGTCTTTGTTGAAATCATGATGTGTTCCCTACAAGGCACTTACCTGTGTTCCGAGGAAGGTACCTATGCAGAGAAACGAGTCCTGGTGGATACTCAATCCAACCAGTGTGATCTCCTTTTACGAAATAAGGTAGAACAGGGACGGACTATGGGCACCGCAGGTACACTGAGTGAAGTGCAGCCTAAGGCGCTTAGGCATCCCAAACACATAGTGGATGTTCAATACCTGTGGTTATCCTCACTCTGTTTTTCTGTGGAAAAGGCTTCAAACCTTTGGAGGGAAGTCTGTTTTAGGTGGGTTTCGAGGCCTTGTTGAATCGTTCATGAAAGAAGCTGTTAGCACTGCCTGTGTGCTAAACAGGAATAGGCGCGTATAGGGCTCTAGTGTCAGATGGCCATCCCCTCGAGCATAGGACATTCTGTTTGAGGAAACTCCTTCAGGCGCATTCTCCTTTCTGACAGTGTCTTTCCAGTGGAGGAAAGCAGATAGAAAAAGCACGGAGAGAGGGCATGTTGCATACTGTGAGTGAAGGGCAGGGTAATGCACTTGGCCTCACAGACACATACTCGACGTGCAGCAGCCTTGATATTCCACAGAGTCTAGCTCTGCTCAAAACACTTCAAATGTTCTGAGAAAACAGTGCCATAGGACGTACTCATTACAGGGATGCGTCTGTGCAAAGCTGGAAACTGTGGTACGTGTCTGTGGTGAGATCATGATGTGTTCCATATAGGGCGCTTACCGGTGTTCATATTAAAGTGCTATTCAGGGAAACTAGTTCAGTTGGATACTCACTGATAACAGTGTCTTCTCCTTTAAGGAATGAAGGTAGAACAAGGACGGACTATGGGCACTTCAGATACTGTGAATGAAGTGCAGGCTATAGCGTGTACGCATCCAAAACCAATATGGAATGTGCACGACATGTGGTCATCCGCACTCTGTTTCTGTGTCGATTCCCCAGTGTCTACTTCTGCTCAAAACACTTCTAAAGTCACGAGGAACGGCGTTCTAGGACGTACTCATGACAGGGACGAATCTGTGGAAAGTGGGTAGCTCTGGGACCTGTCTGTGTTGAAATGATTAAGTGTTGCACACAGGGCCCTTACAGGTGATTCATAGGAAAATATCTGTTGGGGGAAACGACTTCAGGTGGATACTCATTCATAACAGTGTCTTCTCCTTGGAGGAATGAAGATAGAACAGAGACGGATTATGGGCACTTTGCGTACTGTGAGTGAAGTGCAGACTATAGTGCGTAGGCATCCCAAACACATAATGGATGTTCAGGACCAGTTGAAATCCGTACTGTCTTTCGTGTCAAGAAAGCTTCACACATTGGGAGACAAGTGTGCTTGAGGAGAGATTCGTGGCAGTGTTCAGTCTGTCCAAGAAAGAAGCTGCTGGGACTGCATTGTGGCAAACAGGAATAGTCGCTTATAGGGCTCTAGTATCAGACGTCCATCGCCTTGACTCTAGGACCTTCTGTTTCAGGCAAACTGCATCAGGCGGATCCTCATATCTGACAGTGTCTTTCCAGTGGAGGAAAGCAGATAGAAAAAGGACGGACAGAGGGCAGGTTGCATACTATGAGGGAAGGGCAGGGTAATGCTCTTGCGCCTCTCAGACACATACTAGACGGGCAACACCCTTGATAGTCCACAGAGTCTACCTCTGCTCAAAACACTTCAAATGTCCTGAGATAACTGTGCCATGGGACGTACTCATGACAGGGATGCGTCTGTGTAAAGCTGGAAACTGTGGTACCTGTCTGTGGTGAGGTCATGATGTGTTCCATACAGGGCGCTTACCTGTGTACATAGTAAAGTGTCTATTCTGGGAAACTAGTTCAGTTGGATACTCACTCATAACAGTGTCTTCTCCTTTAAGGAATGAAGGTAGAACAAGGACGGACTGTGGGCACTTCAGATACTGTGAATGAAGTGCAGGCTATAACGTGTAGGCATCCAAAACCAATAAGGAATGTGCACGACATGTGGTCATCCGCACTCTGTTTCCGTGTCGATTCCCCAGTGTCTACCTCTGCTCAAAACACTTCTAATGTCACGAGGAACGGCGTTCTAGGACGTACTCATCACAGGGACGAATCTGTGGAAAGTGGGTCGCTCTGGGACCTGTCTGTGTTGAAATGATTAAGTGTTGCACACAGGGCCCTTACAGGTGATTCATAGGAAAATATCTGTTTGGGGAAACGACTTCAGGTGGATACTCATTCATAACAGTGTCTTCTCCTTGGAGGAATGAAGATAGAACAGAGACGGACTATGGGCACTTTGGGTACTGTGAGTGAAGTGCAGCCTATGGTGAGTAGGCATCCCAAACACATATGGATGTTCACGAAAGGTTGTCATCCGTACTGTCTTTCGTGTCAAAAAAGCTTCACACATTGTGAGACAAATGTGCTTGAGGAGGGATTCGTGTCAGTGTTCAGTCTGTCCAAGAAAGAAGCTGCTGGGACTGCATTGTGGTAAACAGGAATAGTCGCTTATAGCGCTCTAGTATCAGACGTCCATCGCCTTGACTCTAGGACCTTCTGTTTCAGGCAAACTGCATCAGGCGGATCCTCATATCTGACAGTGTCTTTCCAGTGGAGGAAAGCAGATAGAAAAAGGACGGACAGAGGGCAGGTTGCATACTATGAGGGAAGGGCAGGGTAATGCTCTTGCGCCTCTCAGACACATACTAGACGGGCAACACCCTTGATAGTCCACAGAGTCTACCTCTGCTCAAAACACTTCAAATGTCCTGAGATAACTGTGCCATGGGACGTACTCATGACAGGGATGCGTCTGTGTAAAGCTGGAAACTGTGGTACCTGTCTGTGGTGAGGTCATGATGTGTTCCATACAGGGCGCTTACCTGGGTACATAGTAAAGTGTCTATTCAGGGAAACTAGTTCAGTTGGATACTCACTCATAACAGTGTCTTCTCCTTTAAGGAATGAAGGTAGAACAAGGACGGACTGTGGGCACTTCAGATACTGTGAATGAAGTGCAGGCTATAACGTGTAGGCATCCAAAACCAATAAGGAATGTGCACGACATGTGGTCATCCGCACTCTGTTTCCGTGTCGATTCCCCAATGTCTACCTCTGCTCAAAACACTTCTAATGTCACGAGGAACGGCGTTCTAGGACGTACTCATCACAGGGACGAATCTGTGGAAAGTGGGTCGCTCTGGGACCTGTCTGTGTTGAAATGATTAAGTGTTGCACACAGGGCCCTTACAGGTGATTCATAGGAAAATATCTGTTTGGGGAAACGACTTCAGGTGGATACTCATTCATAACAGTGTCTTCTCCTTGGAGGAATGAAGATAGAACAGAGACGGACTATGGGCACTTTGGGTACTGTGAGTGAAGTCCAGCCTATGGTGCGTAGGCATCCCAAACACATAATGGATGTTCACGACCAGTTGTCATCCGTACTGTCTTTCGTGTCAAGAAAGCTTCACACATTGGGAGACAAGTGTGCTTGAGGAGGGATTCGTGGCAGTGTTCAGTCTGTCCAAGAAAGAAGCTGCTGGGACTGCATTGTGGCAAACAGGAATAGTCGCGAATAGGGCTCTAGTATCAGACGTCCATCCCCTTGACCCTAGGACATTCTGTTTCAGGCAAACTGCTTCAGGCGGATCCTCATATCTGACAGTCTCTTTCCAGTGGAGGAAAGATGATAGAACAAGGCCGGACAGAGGGCAGGTTGCATACTGTGTGTGAAGGGCAGGGAAATGCACTTAGGCCTCTAAGACACATACTGGCAGTGTATTGAACCCTTGAGAGTTCACAGAGTCTACCTCTGCTCCAAACACTACAATTTTGCGAGACAACTGTGGTATGGCACGTACTCATGACAAGGAAGCCTCTGTGCAAAACTGAATACAGTGGTACCTGTCTTTGTTGAAATCATGATGTGTTCCCTACAAGGCACTTACCTGTGTTCCAAGGAAGGTACCTATGCAGAGAAACGAGTCCGGGTGGATACTCAATCCAACCAGTGTGTTCTCCTTTTACGAAATAAGGTAGAACAGGGACGGACTATGGGCACCGCAGGTACACTGAGTGAAGTGCAGCCTAAGGCGCTTAGGCATCCCAAACACATAGTGGATGTTCAATACCTGTGGTTATCCTCACTCTGTTTTTCTGTGGAAAAGGCTTCAAACCTTTGGAGGGAAGTCTGTTTTAGGTGGGGTTCGAGGCCTTATTGAATCTTTCATTAAAGAAGCTGTTAGGACTGCCTGTGTGCTAAACAGGAATAGGCGCGTATAGGGCTCTAGTGTCAGATGGCCATCCCCTCGAGCATAGGACATTCTGTTTGTGGAAACTCCTTCAGGCGCATTCTCCTTTCTGACAGTGACTTTCCAGTGGAGGAAAGCAGATAGAAAAAGGACGGAGAGAGGGCATGTTGCATATTGTGAGTGAAGGGCAGGGTAATGCACTTGGCCTCACAGACACATACTCGACGTGCAGCACCCTTGATATTCCACAGAGTCTACCCCTGCTCAAAACACTTCAAATGTTCTGAGAAAACAGTGCCATGTGACGTACTCATTACAGGGATGCGTCTGTGCAAAGCTGGAAACTGTGGTACCTGTCCGTGGTGAGATCATGATGTGTTCGATATAGGGCGCTTACTTGTGTTCATAGTAAAGTGTCTATTCAGGGAAACTAGTTCAGTTGGATACTCACTGATAACAGTGTCTTCTCTTTTAAGGAATGAAGGTAGAACAAGGACGGACTATGGGCACTTCAGATACTGTGAACGAAGTGCAGGCTATAGCGTGTATGGAATCCATAACCAATATGGTATGTGCACGACATGTGGTCATCCGCACTCTGTTTCTGTGTCGATTCCCCAGTGTCTACTTCTGCTCAAAACACTTCTAATGTCACGACGAACGGCGTTCTAGGACGTACTCATCACAGAGATGAATCTGTGGAAATTGGGTAGCTCTGGGACCTGTCTGTGTTGAAATGATTAAGTGTTGCACACAGGGTCCTTTCAGGTGATTCATAGGAAAATATCTGTTTGTGAAAACGACTTCAGGTGGATACTCATTCATAACAGTGTCTTCTCCTTGGAGGAATGAAGATAGAACAGAGACGGACTATGGGCACTTTGGGTACTGTGAGTGAAGTGCAGCCTATGGTGCGTAGGCATCCCAAACACATAATGGATGTTCACGACCAGTTGTCATCCGTACTGTCTTTCGTGTCAAGAAAGCTTCACACATTGGGAGACAAGTGTGCTTGAGGAGGGATTCGTGGCAGTGTTCAGTCTGTCCAAGAAAGAAGCTGCTGGGACTGCATTGTGGCAAACAGGAATAGTCGCGAATAGGGCTCTAGTATCAGACGTCCATCCCCTTGACCCTAGGACATTCTGTTTCAGGCAAACTGCTTCAGGCGGATCCTCATATCTGACAGTCTCTTTCCAGTGGAGGAAAGATGATAGAACAAGGCCGGACAGCGGGCAGGTTGCATACTGTGTGTGAAGGGCAGGGAAATGCACTTAGGCCTCTAAGACACATACTGGCAGTGGAAAACCCTTGAGAGTTCACAGAGTCTACCTCTGCTCCAAACACTACAATTTTGCCTGACAACTGTGATATGGCACGTACTCATGACAAGGAAGCCTCTGTGCAAAACTGAATACAGTGGTACCTGTCTTTGTTGAAATCATGATGTGTTCCCTACAAGGCACTTACCTGTGTTCCGAGGAAGGTACCTATGCAGAGAAACGAGTCCTGGTGGATACTCAATCCAACCAGTGTGTTCTCCTTTTACGAAATAAGGTAGAACAGGGACGGACTATGGGCACCGCAGGTACACTGAGTGAAGTGCAGCCTAAGGCGCTTAGGCATCCCAAACACATAGTGGATGTTCAATACCTGTGGTTATCCTCACTCTGTTTTTCTGTGGAAAAGACTTCAAACCTTTGGAGGGAAGTCTGTTTTAGGTGGGTTTCGAGGCCTTGTTGAATGTTTCATGAAAGAAGCTGTTAGGACTGCCTGTGTGCTAAACAGGAATAGGCGCGTATAGGGCTCTAGTGTCAGATGGCCATCCCCTCGAGCATAGGACATTCTGTTTGTGGAAACTCCTTCAGGCGCATTCTCCTTTCTGACAGTGACTTTCCAGTGGAGGAAAGTAGATAGAAAAAGCCCGGAGAGAGGGCAGGTTGCATACTGTGTGTGAAGGGCAGGGTAATGCACTTGGCCTCACAGACACATACTCGACGTGCTGCACCCTTGATATTCCGCAGAGTCTAGCTCTGCTCAAAACACTTCAAATGTTCTGAGAAAACAGTGCCATGGGACGTACTCATCACAGGGATGCGACTGTGCAAAGCTGGAAACTGTGGTACGTGTCTGTGGTGAGATCATGATGTGTTCCATATAGGGCTCTTACCTGTGTTCATAGTAAAGTGCTATTCAGGGAAACTAGTTCAGTTGGATACTCATCATAACAGTGTCTTCTCCTTTAAGGAATGAAGGTAGAACAAGGACGGACTATGGGCACTTCAGATACTGTGAATGAAGTGCAGGCTATAGCGTGTAGGCATCCAAAACCAATAAGGAATGTGCACGACATATGGTCATCCACACTCTGTTTCTGTGTCGATTCCCCAGTGTCCACCTCTGCTCAAAACACTTCTAATGTCACGACGAACGGCGTTCTAGGACGTACTCATGACAGGGACGAATCTCTGGAAATTGGGTAGCTCTGGGAACTGTCTGTGTTGAAATGATTAAGTGTTGCACACAGGGCCCTTACAGGTGATTCATATGAAAATATCTGTTTGGGGAAACGACTTCAGGTGGATACTCATTCATAACAGTGTCTTCTCCTTGGAGGAATGAAGATAGAACAGAGACGGACTATGGGCACTTTGGGTACTGTGAGTGAAGTGCAGCCTATGGTGAGTAGGCATCCCAAACACATATGGATGTTCACGACTGGTTGTCATCCGTACTGTCGTTCGTGTCAAGAAAGCTTCACACATTGGGAGACAAGTGTGCTTGAGGAGGGATTAGTGTCAGTGTTCAGTCTGTCCAAGAAAGAAGCTGCTGGGACTGCAATGTGGGAAACAGGAATAGTCGCTTATAGCGCTCTAGTATCAGACGTCCATCGCCTTGACTCTAGGACCTTCTGTTTCAGGCAAACTGCATCAGGCGGATCCTCATATCTGACAGTGTCTTTCCAGTGGAGGAAAGCAGATAGAAAAAGGACGGACAGAGGGCAGGTTGCATACTATGAGGGAAGGGCAGGGTAATGCTCTTGCGCCTCTCAGACACATACTAGACGGGCAACACCCTTGATAGTCCACAGAGTCTACCTCTGCTCAAAACACTTCAAATGTCCTGAGATAACTGTGCCATGGGACGTACTCATGACAGGGATGCGTCTGTGTAAAGCTGGAAACTGTGGTACCTGTCTGTGGTGAGGTCATGATGTGTTCCATACAGGGCGCTTACCTGTGTACATAGTAAAGTGTCTATTCAGGGAAACTAGTTCAGTTGGATACTCACTCATAACAGTGTCTTCTCCTTTAAGGAATGAAGGTAGAACAAGGACGGACTGTGGGCACTTCAGATACTGTGAATGAAGTGCAGGCTATAACGTGTAGGCATCCAAAACCAATAAGGAATGTGCACGACATGTGGTCATCCGCACTCTGTTTCCGTGTCGATTCCCCAGTGTCTACCTCTGCTCAAAACACTTCTAATGTCACGAGGAACGGCGTTCTAGGACGTACTCATGACAGGGACGAATCTGTGGAAAGTGGGTCGCTCTGGGACCTGTCTGTGTTGAAATGATTAAGTGTTGCACACAGGGCCCTTACAGGTGATTCATAGGAAAATATCTGTTTGGGGAAACGACTTCAGGTGGATACTCATTCATAACAGTGTCTTCTCCTTGGAGGAATGAAGATAGAACAGAGACGGACTATGGGCACTTTGGGTACTGTGAGTGAAGTGCAGCCTATGGTGCGTAGGCATCCCAAACACATAATGGATGTTCACGACCAGTTGTCATCCGTACTGTCTTTCGTGTCAAGAAAGCTTCACACATTGGGAGACAAGTGTGCTTGAGGAGGGATTCGTGGCAGTGTTCAGTCTGTCCAAGAAAGAAGTTGCTGGGACTGCATTGTGGCAAACAGGAATAGTCGCGAATAGGGCTCTAGTATCAGACGTCCATCCCCTTGACCCTAGGACATTCTGTTTCAGGCAAACTGCTTCAGGCGGATCCTCATATCTGACAGTCTCTTTCCAGTGGAGGAAAGATGATAGAACAAGGCCGGACAGAGGGCAGGTTGCATACTGTGTGTGAAGGGCAGGGAAATGCACTTAGGCCTCTAAGACACATACTGGCAGTGGAAAACCCTTGAGAGTTCACAGAGTCTACCTCTACTCCATACACTACAATTTTGCGAGACAACTGTGATATGGCACGTACTCATGACAAGGAAGCCTCTGTGCAAAACTGAATACAGTGGTACCTGTCTTTGTTGAAATCATGATGTGTTCCCTACAAGGCACTTACCTGTGTTCCGAGGAAGGTACCTATGCAGAGAAACGAGTCCTGGTGGATACTCAATCCAACCAGTGTGTTCTCCTTTTACGAAATAAGGTAGAACAGGGACGGACTATGGGCACCGCAGGTACACTGAGTGAAGTGCAGCCTAAGGCGCTTAGGCATCCCAAACACATAGTGGATGTTCAATACCTGTGGTTATCCTCACTCTGTTTTTCTGTGGAAAAGACTTCAAACCTTTGGAGGGAAGTCTGTTTTAGGTGGGTTTCGAGGCCTTGTTGAATGTTTCATGAAAGAAGCTGTTAGGACTGCCTGTGTGCTAAACAGGAATAGGCGCGTATAGGGCTCTAGTGTCAGATGGCCATCCCCTCGAGCATAGGACATTCTGTTTGTGGAAACTCCTTCAGGCGCATTCTCCTTTCTGACAGTGACTTTCCAGTGGAGGAAAGTAGATAGAAAAAGCCCGGAGAGAGGGCAGGTTGCATACTGTGTGTGAAGGGCAGGGTAATGCACTTGGCCTCACAGACACATACTCGACGTGCTGCACCCTTGATATTCCGTAGAGTCTAGCTCTGCTCAAAACACTTCAAATGTTCTGAGAAAACAGTGCCATGGGACGTACTCATTACAGGGATGCGTCTGTGCAAAGCTGGAAACTGTGGTACGTGTCTGTGGTGAGATCATGATGTGTTCCATATAGGTCTCTTACCTGTGTTCATAGTAAAGTGCTATTCAGGGCAACTAGTTCCGTTGGATACTCACTCATAACAGTGTCTTCTCCATTAAGGAATGAAGGTAGAACAAGGACGGACTATGGGCACTTCAGATACTGTGAATGAAGTGCAGGCTATAGCGTGTAGGCATCCAAAACCAATAAGGAATGTGCACGACATATGGTCATCCACACTCTGTTTCTTTTTTTTTTTTTTCCTTTCTTTTTTTTTTTTCCCAATTTATTTATTTTCAGAAAAACAGTATTCATTATTTTTTCACCACACCCAGTGCTCCATGCAAGCTGTGCCCTCTATAATACCCACCACCTGGTACCCCAACCTCCCACCCCCCCGCCACTTCAAACCCCTCAGACTGTTTTTCAGAGTCCATAGTCTCTCATGGTTCACCTCCCCTTCCAATTTACCCAAATTCCCTACTACTCTCTAACGCCCCTTGTCCTCCATGCTATTGGTTATGCTCCACAAATAAGTGAAACCATATGATAATTGACTCTCTCTGCTTGACTGATTTCACTCAGCATAATCTCTTCCAGTCCCGTCCATGTTGCTACAAAAGTTGGATATTCGTCCTTTCTGATGGAGGCATAATACTCCATAGTGTATATGGACCACATCTTCCTTATCCATTCATCCGTTGAAGGGCATCTTGGTTCTTTCCATAGTTTGGCGACTGTGGCCATTGCTGCTATAAACATTGGGGTACAGATGGCCCTTCTTTTCACGACATCTGTATCTTTGGGGTAAATACCCAGGAGTGCAATTGCAGGGTCGTAGGGAAGCTCTATTTTTAATTTCTTGAGGAATCTCCACACTGTTCTCCAAAGAGGCTGCGCCAACTTGCATTCCCACCAACAGTGTAAGAGGGTTCCCCTTTCTCCACATCCTCTCCAACACATGTTGTTTCCTGTTTTGTTAATTTTGGCCATTCTAACTGGTGTAAGGTGATATCTCAATGTGGTTTTAATTTGAATCTCCCTGAGGGCTAATGATGATGAGCATTTTTTCATGTGTCTGATAGCCATTTGTATTTCTTGATTGGAGAAGTGTCTGTTCATATCTTCTGCCCATTTTTTGATGTGTTTGTCTGTTTCGTGTGGGTTGAGTTTGAGGAGTTCCTTATAGATCCTGGATATCAACCTTTTGTCTGTACTGTCATTTGCAAATATCTTCTCCCATTCCGTGGGTTGCCTCTTTGTTTTTTTGACTGTTTCCTTTGCTGTGCAGAAGCTTTTGATTTTGATGAAGTCCCAGAAGTCTATTTTCGCTTTTGTTTCCTTTGCCTTTGGAGACGTATCTTGAAAGAAGTTGCTGTGGCTGATATCGAAGAGATTACTGCCTATGTTCTCCTCTAAGATTCTGATAGATTCCTGTCTCACGTTGAGGTCTTTTATCCATTTTGAGTTGATCTTTGTGTACGGTGTAAGAGAATGGTCGAGTTTCATTCTTCTACATATAGCTGTCCAGTTTTCCCAGCACCATTTATTGAAGAGACTGTCTTTTTTCCACTGTATATTTTTTCCTGTTTTGTCGAAGATTAATTGACCATAGAGTTGAGGGTCCATATCAGGGCTCTCTACTCTGTTCCACTGGTCTATGTGTCTGTTTTTATGCCAGTACCATGCTGTCTTGGTGATCACAGCTTTGTAATAAAGCTTGAAATCAGGTAAGGTGATGCCGCCAGCTTTATTTTTGTTTTTCAACGTTTCCTTAGCGATTCGGGGTCTCTTCTGATTCCATACAAATTTTTGGATTATTTGCTCCAGCTCTTTGAAGAATGCCGGTGGAATTTTGATCGGAATGGCATTAAAAGTATAGATTGCTCTAGGCAGTATAGACATTTTAACGATGTTTATTCTTCCGATCCAAGAGCATGGAATGGTCTTCCATCTTTTTGTGTCTTCTTCAATTTCTTTCATGAGTGTTCTATAGTTCCTCAAGTATAGATCCTTTACCTCTTTAGTTAGGTTTATTCCCAGGTATCTTATGGTTCTTGGTGCTATAGTAAATGGAATCGATTCTCTAATTTCCCTTTCTGTATTTTCCTTGTTAGTGTATAAGAAAGCCACTGATTTCTGCACATTGACTTTGTATCCTGCCACGCTGCTGAATTGCTGTATGAGTTCTAGTAGTTTGGGGGTGGAGTCTTTTGGGTTTTCCATATAAAGAATCATGTCATCTGCGAAGAGAGAGAGTTTGACTTCTTCATTACCAATTTGGATACCTTTTATTTCTCTCTGTTGTCTGATTGCTGTTGCTAGGACTTCTAATACTATGTTGAACAAGAGTGGTGAAAGTGGGCATCCTTGTCTTGTTCCTGATCTCAACGGGAAGGCTGCAAGCTTTTTCCCATTGAGGATGATATTTGCTGTGGGTCTTTCATAGATAGATTTGATGAGGTTCAGGAATGTTCCCTCTATCCCTATACTTTGAAGCGTTTTAATCAGGAACGGATGTTGGATTTTGTCAAATGCTTTTTCTGCATCAATTGAGAGGACCATGTGGTTCTTCTCTCTTCTCCTATTAATTTGTTGTATCACATTGATTGATTTACGAATGTTGAACCATCCTTGTAGCCCAGGGATGAATCCCACCTGATCATGGTGGATAATCTTTTTAATGTGTTGTTGGATCCTGTTGGCTAGGATCTTGTTGAGAATCTTAGCATCCATATTCATCAGTGATATTGGTCTGAAATTCTCCTTTTTGGTATGGTCCTTGCCTGGTTTGGGGATCAGGGTAATGCTGGCTTCATAGAAAGAGTCTGGAAGTTTTCCTTCTGCTTCAATTTTTTGAAACAGCTTCAGGAGAATAGGTGTTATTTCTTCTTGGAAGGTTTGGTAGAATTCCCCAGGGAATCCGTCAGGTCCTGGGCTCTTGTTTTTTGGGAGATTTTTGATCACTGCTTCAATCTCGTTATTAGATATCGGTCTATTCAGGTTGTCGATTTCTTCCTGGTTCAATTTTGGTAGTTTATATTTTTCCAGGAATGCATCCATTTCATCAAGGTTGCTAAGCTTATTGGCATATAACTGTTCGTAGTAACTTCTGATGATTGTTTCTACTTCCTTGGTGTTAGTTGTGATCTCTCCCCTTTCATTCATAATTTTATGAATTTGGGATTTCTCTCTTTTCTTTTGGATTAGTGTAGCCAGTGGCTTATCGATCTTATTGATTCTTTCAAAAAACCAGCTTCTAGTTTCATTGATACGTTCTACTGTATCTCTGGTTTCTCCCTCATTGATCTCAGCTCTAATCTTGATGATTTCCCTTCTTATGTGTGGAGTTGGTTTGATTTGTTGTTGATCCTCCAGTTCTTTAAGGTGTAGAGACAGCTGGTGTGTTCTGGATTTTTCAATTTTTTTGAGCAAGGCTTGGATGGCTATATATTTTCCCCTTAGGACCGCCTTTGCTGTATCCCATAGGTTTTGGACCGAAGTGTCTTCATTCTCATTGGTTTCCATGAATTGTTTCAGTTCTTCTTTGATCTCCTGGTTGATCCAAGCATTCTTAAGAAAGGTGGTCTTTAGCTTCCAGGTGTTTGAGTTCCTTCGGAACTTTTCCTTGTGATTGAGCTCCAGTTTCAAAGCATTGTGATCTGAGAATATGCAGGGAATAATCTCAGTCTTTTGGTATCAGCTGAGTCCTGATTTGTGACCCAGTATGTGGTCTATTCTGGAGAAGGTTCCGTGTGCACTTGAGAAGAATGAGTATTCTGCTGTTTTAGGGTGGAATGTTCTGTATATATCTATGAGGTCCATCTGGTCCAATGTGTCGTTCAATGCTCTTGTTTCTTTATTGATTTTCTGCTTCGATGATCTGTCCAATTCTGAAAGAGGCGTGTTAAGATCACCTACGATTAGTGTATTCATATCAATATGACTCTTTATCTTGATTAACAGTTTTCTTAAGTAATTGGCTGCTCCCATATTGGGAGCATAGATATTTACAATTGTTAGATCATCTTGGTGGATAGTCCCTTTAAGGATTATGTAGTGTCCTTCTGTATCTCTGACTACAGTCTTTAGTTTGAAGTCTAATTTATCTGATATGAGAATCGCTACCCCAGCCTTCTTTTGAGTCCCATTGGCATGAAAGATGCTTCTCCACCCCTTCACTTTCAATCTGCGTGTATCTTTAGGTTCAAAATGGGTCTCTTGTAGGCAGCATATGGATGGGTCCTGTCGTTTTATCCAATCTGCAACCCTGTGCCGTTTTATGGGTGCATTGAGGCCATTCACATTGAGAGTGATTATTGATAGATACGTTTTTATTGACATCGAGTTACCTTTGAAGTCTTTCTTTCTGTAGACTGTCTCTATATTTCTGTTCAATGCTATTCTTGGGATTTTTCCTCTTTTATAGAACCCCCCTTAATATTTCCTGCAGTATCGGCTTGGTGGTTGCATAGTCTTTTAAGTCTTGCCGGTCTTGGAAACTCTTTATCTCTCCATCCATTTTGAATGTCAGTCTTGCTGGATAAAGTATTCTTGGCTGCATGTTCTTCTCATTTAGTGCCCTGAATATATCTTGCCAGCCTCTTCTGGCTTTCCAGGTCTCTGTGGACAGGTCTGACGTTATTCTGATGGGCTTCCCTCTGTAAGTAAGGAGCCTCTTTGCCCTGGCAGCTTTCAAGAGATTATACCTACAATTATAATTTCTCAATTTGACTATCAGGTGTCGTGATGTTTTTTTGGAGTGTATAATCTTGGGTGGAGACCGTTCAGCCTCTAGTACATGAACGCTGGTTTCATTCGCGAGATTCGGAAAGTTTTCATGAAGGACTTGTTCCACGACATCTTCTAGACTTCTTTCTTTCTCCTCCCCTTCAGGAATTCCAATAATTCTGACGTTGGAACGCTTCATGGCATCACTTATTTCCCTAATTCTGCTTTCGTGGGATCTAAGCTGTTTGTTCCAGGCTTCCTCCTGATCCTTTCTCTCTATCTGTTTGTCTTCCAGATCACTAATTCTATCTTCTGTCTCAGTTACCCTAGCTTTGAGAGAGTTTAGATTGGATTGGAACTCATTGAGAGCATTGTGGACCTCCTCCCTGGTAGCTTTAAGCTCCGCCCTAACATTGTGAACATCCTGTCTGGTCGCTTTCAGTTCGGCTCTAATCAATTCTGTTTGGTCATCCATGGCTTTCTCCAACCTAGCTATTGCCTGGATAATTGTTAGCCTGAATTCTCTTTCCGACATATTGTCTATGTTGATAGCCGTTAGCTCTGTTGCGGAAGGTCCATCCTCTGTATTTTTCTTCTGTTGGGCATTCCTCCTCCTAGTCATTTTGGTGGGAGAAGACTGAACAGATGTAGCTGGATGTATCAACTCTGGTGCAGTCAAGGTGCACCCTGGAACACTTCCTGATCTCCGTCTCAGAAGCCTCAGTCTGGGTGCAGAAGCTGAATAAATTCCCCCTTGGATGCTGGCAGTGCAGGTTCCAAGTTGCAGACCCTGGGGGCGCAGGATCTTTTGCTCGTCCCCAAAGCCAAGGCAGTGGCGGCTGTCTGGGAGCTCCTGACCGCCAGAGAGGTTCCAAGCAGCGATCGCACACTGAGATTTTGCCGCTGGCCGGGGCTGGGAGTGCCCGGCTTGCGCGCACCTCTTTTCAGAGGCGGCTGTGGGTCGGGCGCGCGTCTGGGGCACTGAGAACGGGGCGCTGGTCCGTAAGCCGCAGGCTGGGCTTTTGTGCGCCTCTGTCCGGGGAAGAGTTTCGCGGGCGCGATGCTTAGACTTTGAAACAATGGCCCGGGTCAAGAAGCGCCCCAGGGCCTTAGAAACCCAGGAGAGCTGGAGCGACGTGCACGCGCATCTCAAGCTTTGTGGTAGGGCTAGCGCGCGTTCTGCAGACCGGCGCAGCTTCCATCCCCTCACAGGAGCCGGAACCCCGCGCTCTGGGGCACGCTGGCGGCTTAGGGACCAGGAGCCGGTTTCTCCGCCGCACTCTCTCTGCCTCCGCGCCGGGGAGGCCGTCTGGGACCGGGGACTCAAGCCCCTGTCCCTAGCCGCCCCGATTCCCACAGTTTGCCCCCGCGATCCTTTGCTCTTTTTGAGTGCTTTCAACCAGTCTCCGAGTTAATGCTGATCCCCAGACGCAGGGCACTCTCGCTCATATCGGGGTATTACTTTTGCACCGGTCGCCTCTGGTGGCTCCCTCCCCCTTTTGTTTATCTTCCAATATCAGTCCACTGTTCCCATTCCGCTTTACCTGCTCACTGGCGTCTTCTGCCCCTGTAGAGATCCAGACGTGTATAATTCTGATCTCAGGCTGATTTCATGGGTGATCAGAGTTCTTTGGTGGGTAATCAGCTCACTTTGGGGTACCAGCTGAAAAGACGCCTCTTCCTAGTACCCCGCCATCTTGTCCCCCTCCCACACTCTGTTTCTGTGTCGATTCCCCAGTGTCCACCTCTGCTCAAAACACTTCTAATGTCACGACGAACGGCGTTCTAGGACGTACTCATGACAGGGACGAATCTCTGGAAAGTGGGTAGCTCTGGGAACTGTCTGTGTTGAAATGATTAAGTGTTGCACACAGGGCCCTTACAGGTGATTCATAGGAAAATATCTGTTTGGGAAAACGACTTCAGGTGGATACTCATTCATAACAGTGTCTTCTCCTTGGAGGAATGAAGATAGAACAGAGACGGACTATGGGCACTTTGGGTACTGTGAGTGAAGTGCAGCCTATGGTGAGTAGGCATCCCAAACACATATGGATGTTCACGAAAGGTTGTCATCCGTACTGTCTTTCGTGTCAAAAAAGCTTCACACATTGTGAGACAAATGTGCTTGAGGAGGGATTCGTGTCAGTGTTCAGTCTGTCCAAGAAAGAAGCTGCTGGGACTGCATTGTGGGAAACAGGAATAGTCGCTTATAGGGCTCTAGTATCAGACGTCCATCGCCTTGACTCTAGGACCTTCTGTTTCAGGCAAACTGCATCAGGCGGATCCTCATATCTGACAGTGTCTTTCCAGTGGAGGAAAGCAGATAGAAAAAGGACGGACAGAGGGCAGGTTGCATACTATGAGGGAAGGGCAGGGTAATGCTCTTGCGCCTCTCAGACACATACTAGACGGGCAACACCCTTGATAGTCCACAGAGTCTACCTCTGCTCAAAACACTTCAAATGTCCTGAGATAACTGTGCCATGGGACGTACTCATGACAGGGATGCGTCTGTGTAAAGCTGGAAACTGTGGTACCTGTCTGTGGTGAAGTCATGATGTGTTCCATACAGGGCGCTTACCTGGGTACATAGTAAAGTGTCTATTCAGGGAAACTAGTTCAGTTGGATACTCACTCATAACAGTGTCTTCTCCTTTAAGGAATGAAGGTAGAACAAGGACGGACTTGGGCACTTCAGATACTGTGAATGAAGTGCAGGCTATAACGTGTAGGCATCCAAAACCAATAAGGAATGTGCACGACATGTGGTCATCCGCACTCTGTTTCCGTGTCGATTCCCCAGTGTCTACCTCTGCTCAAAACACTTCTAATGTCACGAGGAACGGCGTTCTAGGACGTACTCATCACAGGGACGAATCTGTGGAAAGTGCGTAGCTCTGGGACCTGTCTGTGTTGAAATGATTAAGTGTTGCACACAGGGCCCTTACAGGTGATTCATAGGAAAATATCTGTTTGGGGAAACGACTTCAGGTGGATACTCATTCATAACAGTGTCTTCTCCTTGGAGGAATGAAGATAGAACAGAGACGGACTATGGGCACTTTGGGTACTGTGAGTGAAGTGCAGCCTATGGTGCGTAGGCATCCCAAACACATAATGGATGTTCACGACCAGTTGTCATCCGTACTGTCTTTCGTGTCAAGAAAGCTTCACACATTGGGAGACAAGTGTGCTTGAGGAGGGATTCGTGGCAGTGTTCAGTCTGTCCAAGAAAGAAGCTGCTGGGACTGCATTGTGGCAAACAGGAATAGTCGCGAATAGGGCTCTAGTATCAGACGTCCATCCCCTTGACCCTAGGACATTCTGTTTCAGGCAAACTGCTTCAGGCGGATCCTCATATCTGACAGTCTCTTTCCAGTCGAGGAAAGATGATAGAACAAGGCCGGACAGAGGGCAGGTTGCATACTGTGTGTGAAGGGCAGGGAAATGCACTTAGGCCTCTAAGACACATACTGGCAGTGTATTGAACCCTTGAGAGTTCACAGAGTCTACCTCTGCTCCAAACACTACAATTTTGCGAGACAACTGTGATATGGCACGTACTCATGACAAGGAAGCCTCTGTGCAAAACTGAATACAGTGGTACCTGTCTTTGTTGAAATCATGATGTGTTCCCTACAAGGCACTTACCTGAGTGCCAAGGAAGGTACCTATGCAGAGAAACGAGTCCGGGTGGATACTCAATCCAACCAGTGTGTTCTCCTTTTACGAAATAAGGTAGAACAGGGACGGACTATGGGCACCGCAGGTACACTGAGTGAAGTGCAGCCTAAGGCGCTTAGGCATCCCAAACACATAGTGGATGTTCAATACCTGTGGTTATCCTCACTCTGTTTTTCTGTGGAAAAGGCTTCAAACCTTTGGAGGGAAGTCTGTTTTAGGTGGGGTTCGAGGCCTTATTGAATCTTTCATTAAAGAAGCTGTTAGGACTGCCTGTGTGCTAAACAGGAATAGGCGCGTATAGGGCTCTAGTGTCAGATGGCCATCCCCTCGAGCATAGGACATTCTGTTTGTGGAAACTCCTTCAGGCGCATTCTCCTTTCTGACAGTGACTTTCCAGTGGAGGAAAGCAGATAGAAAAAGGACGGAGAGAGGGCATGTTGCATATTGTGAGTGAAGGGCAGGGTAATGCACTTGGCCTCACAGACACATACTCGACGTGCAGCACCCTTGATATTCCACAGAGTCTACCCCTGCTCAAAACACTTCAAATGTTCTGAGAAAACAGTGCCATGTGACGTACTCATTACAGGGATGCGTCTGTGTAAAGCTGGAAACTGTGGTACCTGTCCGTGGTGAGATCATGATGTGTTCGATATAGGGCGCTTACTTGTGTTCATAGTAAAGTGTCTATTCAGGGAAACTAGTTCAGTTGGATACTCACTGATAACAGTGTCTTCTCTTTTAAGGAATGAAGGTAGAACAAGGACGGACTATGGGCACTTCAGATACTGTGAACGAAGTGCAGGCTATAGCGTGTATGGAATCCATAACCAATATGGTATGTGCACGACATGTGGTCATCCGCACTCTGTTTCCGTGTCGATTCCCCAGTGTCTACCTCTGCTCAAAACACTTCTAATGTCACGAGGAACGGCGTTCTAGGACGTACTCATCACAGGGACGAATCTGTGGAAAGTGCGTAGCTCTGGGACCTGTCTGTGTTGAAATGATTAAGTGTTGCACACAGGGCCCTTTCAGGTGATTCATAGGAAAATATCTGTTGGTGAAAACGACTTCAGGTGGATACTCATTCATAACAGTGTCTTCTCCTTGGAGGAATGAAGATAGAACAGAGACGGACTATGGGCACTTTGGGTACTGTGAGTGAAGTGCAGCCTATGGTGCGTAGGCATCCCAAACACATATGGATGTTCACGACCAGTTGTCATCCGTACTGTCTTTCGTGTCAAGAAAGCTTCACACATTGGGAGACAAGTGTGCTTGAGGAGGGATTCGTGGCAGTGTTCAGTCTGTCCAAGAAAGAAGCTGCTGGGACTGCATTGTGGCAAACAGGAATAGTCGCGAATAGGGCTCTAGTATCAGACGTCCATCCCCTTGACCCTAGGACATTCTGTTTCAGGCAAACTGCTTCAGGCGGATCCTCATATCTGACAGTCTCTTTCCAGTGGAGGAAAGATGATAGAACAAGGCCGGACAGAGGGCAGGTTGCATACTGTGTGTGAAGGGCAGGGAAATGCACTTAGGCCTCTAAGACACATACTGGCAGTGGAAAACCCTTGAGAGTTCACAGAGTCTACCTCTGCTCCAAACACTACAATTTTGCCTGACAACTGTGATATGGCACGTACTCATGACAAGGAAGCCTCTGTGCAAAACTGAATACAGTGGTACCTGTCTTTGTTGAAATCATGATGTGTTCCCTACAAGGCACTTACCTGTGTTCCGAGGAAGGTACCTATGCAGAGAAACGAGTCCTGGTGGATACTCAATCCAACCAGTGTGTTCTCCTTTTACGAAATAAGGTAGAACAGGGACGGACTATGGGCACCGCAGGTACACTGAGTGAAGTGCAGCCTAAGGCGCTTAGGCATCCCAAACACATAGTGGATGTTCAATACCTGTGGTTATCCTCACTCTGTTTTTCTGTGGAAAAGACTTCAAACCTTTGGAGGGAAGTCTGTTTTAGGTGGGTTTCGAGGCCTTGTTGAATGTTTCATGAAAGAAGCTGTTAGGACTGCCTGTGTGCTAAACAGGAATAGGCGCGTATAGGGCTCTAGTGTCAGATGGCCATCCCCTCGAGCATAGGACATTCTGTTTGTGGAAACTCCTTCAGGCGCATTCTCCTTTCTGACAGTGACTTTCCAGTGGAGGAAAGTAGATAGAAAAAGCCCGGAGAGAGGGCAGGTTGCATACTGTGTGTGAAGGGCAGGGTAATGCACTTGGCCTCACAGACACATACTCGACGTGCTGCACCCTTGATATTCCGCAGAGTCTAGCTCTGCTCAAAACACTTCAAATGTTCTGAGAAAACAGTGCCATGGGACGTACTCATCACAGGGATGCGACTGTGCAAAGCTGGAAACTGTGGTACGTGTCTGTGGTGAGATCATGATGTGTTCCATATAGGGCTCTTACCTGTGTTCATAGTAAAGTGCTATTCAGGGAAACTAGTTCAGTTGGATACTCATCATAACAGTGTCTTCTCCTTTAAGGAATGAAGGTAGAACAAGGACGGACTATGGGCACTTCAGATACTGTGAATGAAGTGCAGGCTATAGCGTGTAGGCATCCAAAACCAATAAGGAATGTGCACGACATATGGTCATCCACACTCTGTTTCTGTGTCGATTCCCCAGTGTCCACCTCTGCTCAAAACACTTCTAATGTCACGACGAACGGCGTTCTAGGACGTACTCATGACAGGGACGAATCTCTGGAAAGTGGGTAGCTCTGGGAACTGTCTGTGTTGAAATGATTAAGTGTTGCACACAGGGCCCTTACAGGTGATTCATATGAAAATATCTGTTTGGGGAAACGACTTCAGGTGGATACTCATTCATAACAGTGTCTTCCCCTTGGAGGAATGAAGATAGAACAGAGACGGACTATGGGCACTTTGGGTACTGTGAGTGAAGTGCAGCCTATGGTGAGTAGGCATCCCAAACACATATGGATGTTCACGACTGGTTGTCATCCGTACTGTCGTTCGTGTCAAGAAAACTTCACACATTGGGAGACAAGTGTGCTTGAGGAGGGATTAGTGTCAGTGTTCAGTCTGTCCAAGAAAGAAGCTGCTGGGACTGCATTGTGGGAAACAGGAATAGTCGCTTATAGGGCTCTAGTATCAGACGTCCATCGCCTTGACTCTAGGACCTTCTGTTTCAGGCAAACTGCATCAGGCGGATCCTCATATCTGACAGTGTCTTTCCAGTGGAGGAAAGCAGATAGAAAAAGGACGGACAGAGGGCAGGTTGCATACTATGAGGGAAGGGCAGGGTAATGCTCTTGCGCCTCTCAGACACATACTAGACGGGCAACACCCTTGATAGTCCACAGAGTCTACCTCTGCTCAAAACACTTCAAATGTCCTGAGATAACTGTGCCATGGGACGTACTCATGACAGGGATGCGTCTGTGTAAAGCTGGAAACTGTGGTACCTGTCTGTGGTGAGGTCATGATGTGTTCCATACAGGGCGCTTACCTGGGTACATAGTAAAGTGTCTATTCAGGGAAACTAGGTCAGTTGGATACTCACTCATAACAGTGTCTTCTCCTTTAAGGAATGAAGGTAGAACAAGGACGGACTGTGGGCACTTCAGATACTGTGAATGAAGTGCAGGCTATAACGTGTAGGCATCCAAAACCAATAAGGAATGTGCACGACATGTGGTCATCCGCACTCTGTTTCCGTGTCGATTCCCCAGTGTCTACCTCTGCTCAAAACACTTCTAATGTCACGAGGAACGGCGTTCTAGGACGTACCCATCACAGGGACGAATCTGTGGAAAGTGGGTCGCTCTGGGACCTGTCTGTGTTGAAATGATTAAGTGTTGCACACAGGGCCCTTACAGGTGATTCATAGGAAAAATCTGTTTGGGGAAACGACTTCAGGTGGATACTCATTCATAACAGTGTCTTCTCCTTGGAGGAATGAAGATAGAACAGAGACGGACTATGGGCACTTTGGGTACTGTGAGTGAAGTGCAGCCTATGGTGCGTAGGCATCCCTAACACATAATGGATGTTCACGACCAGTTGTCATCCGTACTGTCTTTCGTGTCAAGAAAGCTTCACACATTGGGAGACAAGTGTGCTTGAGGAGGGATTCGTGGCAGTGTTCAGTCTGTCCAAGAAAGAAGCTGCTGGGACTGCATTGTGGCAAACAGGAATAGTCGTGAATAGGGCTCTAGTATCAGACGTCCATCCCCTTGACCCTAGGACATTCTGTTTCAGGCAAATTGCTTCAGGCGGATCCTCATATCTGACAGTCTCTTTCCAGTGGAGGAAAGATGATAGAACAAGGCCGGACAGAGGGCAGGTTGCATAGTGTGTGTGAGGGGCAGGGAAATGCACTTAGGCCTCTAAGACACATACTGGCAGTGGAAAACCCTTGAGAGTTCACAGAGTCTACCTCTGTTCCAAACACTTCAATTTTGCGAGACAACTGTGGTATGGCACGTACTCATGACAAGGAAGCCTCTGTGCAAAACTGAATACAGTGGTACCTGTCTTTGTTGAAATCATGATGTGTTCCCTACAAGGCACTTACCTGTGTTCCGAGGAAGGTACCTATGCAGAGAAATGAGTCCTGGTGGATACTCAATCCAACCAGTGTGATCTCCTTTTACGAAATAAGGTAGAACAGGGACGGACTATGGGCACCGCAGGTACACTGAGTGAAGTGCAGCCTAAGGCGCTTAGGCATCCCAAACACATAGTGGATGTTCAATACCTGTGGTTATCCTCACTCTGTTTTTCTGTGGAAAAGGCTTCAAACCTTTGGAGGGAAGTCTGTTTTAGGTGGGTTTCGAGGCCTTGTTGAATCGTTCATGAAAGAAGCTGTTAGCACTGCCTGTGTGCTAAACAGGAATAGGCGCGTATAGGGCTCTAGTGTCAGATGGCCATCCCCTCGAGCATAGGACATTCTGTTTGAGGAAACTCCTTCAGGCGCATTCTCCTTTCTGACAGTGTCTTTCCAGTGGAGGAAAGCAGATAGAAAAAGCACGGAGAGAGGGCATGTTGCATACTGTGAGTGAAGGGCAGGGTAATGCACTTGGCCTCACAGACACATACTCGACGTGCAGCAGCCTTGATATTCCACAGAGTCTAGCTCTGCTCAAAACACTTCAAATGTTCTGAGAAAACAGTGCCATAGGACGTACTCATTACAGGGATGCGTCTGTGCAAAGCTGGAAACTGTGGTACGTGTCTGTGGTGAGATCATGATGTGTTCCATATAGGGCGCTTACCGGTGTTCATATTAAAGTGCTATTCAGGGAAACTAGTTCAGTTGGATACTCACTGATAACAGTGTCTTCTCCTTTAAGGAATGAAGGTAGAACAAGGACGGACTATGGGCACTTCAGATACTGTGAATGAAGTGCAGGCTATAGCGTGTACGCATCCAAAACCAATATGGAATGTGCACGACATATGGTCATCCACACTCTGTTTCTGTGTCGATTCCCCAGTGTCCACCTCTGCTCAAAACACTTCTAATGTCACGACGAACGGCGTTCTAGGACGTACTCATGACAGGGACGAATCTCTGGAAATTGGGTAGCTCTGGGAACTGTCTGTGTTGAAATGATTAAGTGTTGCACACAGGGCCCTTACAGGTGATTCATATGAAAATATCTGTTTGGGGAAACGACTTCAGGTGGATACTCATTCATAACAGTGTCTTCTCCTTGGAGGAATGAAGATAGAACAGAGACGGACTATGGGCACTTTGGGTACTGTGAGTGAAGTGCAGCCTATGGTGAGTAGGCATCCCAAACACATATGGATGTTCACGACTGGTTGTCATCCGTACTGTCGTTCGTGTCAAGAAAGCTTCACACATTGGGAGACAAGTGTGCTTGAGGAGGGATTAGTGTCAGTGTTCAGTCTGTCCAAGAAAGAAGCTGCTGGGACTGCAATGTGGGAAACAGGAATAGTCGCTTATAGCGCTCTAGTATCAGACGTCCATCGCCTTGACTCTAGGACCTTCTGTTTCAGGCAAACTGCATCAGGCGGATCCTCATATCTGACAGTGTCTTTCCAGTGGAGGAAAGCAGATAGAAAAAGGACGGACAGAGGGCAGGTTGCATACTATGAGGGAAGGGCAGGGTAATGCTCTTGCGCCTCTCAGACACATACTAGACGGGCAACACCCTTGATAGTCCACAGAGTCTACCTCTGCTCAAAACACTTCAAATGTCCTGAGATAACTGTGCCATGGGACGTACTCATGACAGGGATGCGTCTGTGTAAAGCTGGAAACTGTGGTACCTGTCTGTGGTGAGGTCATGATGTGTTCCATACAGGGCGCTTACCTGTGTACATAGTAAAGTGTCTATTCAGGGAAACTAGTTCAGTTGGATACTCACTCATAACAGTGTCTTCTCCTTTAAGGAATGAAGGTAGAACAAGGACGGACTGTGGGCACTTCAGATACTGTGAATGAAGTGCAGGCTATAACGTGTAGGCATCCAAAACCAATAAGGAATGTGCACGACATGTGGTCATCCGCACTCTGTTTCCGTGTCGATTCCCCAGTGTCTACCTCTGCTCAAAACACTTCTAATGTCACGAGGAACGGCGTTCTAGGACGTACTCATGACAGGGACGAATCTGTGGAAAGTGGGTCGCTCTGGGACCTGTCTGTGTTGAAATGATTAAGTGTTGCACACAGGGCCCTTACAGGTGATTCATAGGAAAATATCTGTTTGGGGAAACGACTTCAGGTGGATACTCATTCATAACAGTGTCTTCTCCTTGGAGGAATGAAGATAGAACAGAGACGGACTATGGGCACTTTGGGTACTGTGAGTGAAGTGCAGCCTATGGTGCGTAGGCATCCCAAACACATAATGGATGTTCACGACCAGTTGTCATCCGTACTGTCTTTCGTGTCAAGAAAGCTTCACACATTGGGAGACAAGTGTGCTTGAGGAGGGATTCGTGGCAGTGTTCAGTCTGTCCAAGAAAGAAGTTGCTGGGACTGCATTGTGGCAAACAGGAATAGTCGCGAATAGGGCTCTAGTATCAGACGTCCATCCCCTTGACCCTAGGACATTCTGTTTCAGGCAAACTGCTTCAGGCGGATCCTCATATCTGACAGTCTCTTTCCAGTGGAGGAAAGATGATAGAACAAGGCCGGACAGAGGGCAGGTTGCATACTGTGTGTGAAGGGCAGGGAAATGCACTTAGGCCTCTAAGACACATACTGGCAGTGGAAAACCCTTGAGAGTTCACAGAGTCTACCTCTACTCCATACACTACAATTTTGCGAGACAACTGTGATATGGCACGTACTCATGACAAGGAAGCCTCTGTGCAAAACTGAATACAGTGGTACCTGTCTTTGTTGAAATCATGATGTGTTCCCTACAAGGCACTTACCTGTGTTCCGAGGAAGGTACCTATGCAGAGAAACGAGTCCTGGTGGATACTCAATCCAACCAGTGTGTTCTCCTTTTACGAAATAAGGTAGAACAGGGACGGACTATGGGCACCGCAGGTACACTGAGTGAAGTGCAGCCTAAGGCGCTTAGGCATCCCAAACACATAGTGGATGTTCAATACCTGTGGTTATCCTCACTCTGTTTTTCTGTGGAAAAGACTTCAAACCTTTGGAGGGAAGTCTGTTTTAGGTGGGTTTCGAGGCCTTGTTGAATGTTTCATGAAAGAAGCTGTTAGGACTGCCTGTGTGCTAAACAGGAATAGGCGCGTATAGGGCTCTAGTGTCAGATGGCCATCCCCTCGAGCATAGGACATTCTGTTTGTGGAAACTCCTTCAGGCGCATTCTCCTTTCTGACAGTGACTTTCCAGTGGAGGAAAGTAGATAGAAAAAGCCCGGAGAGAGGGCAGGTTGCATACTGTGTGTGAAGGGCAGGGTAATGCACTTGGCCTCACAGACACATACTCGACGTGCTGCACCCTTGATATTCCGTAGAGTCTAGCTCTGCTCAAAACACTTCAAATGTTCTGAGAAAACAGTGCCATGGGACGTACTCATTACAGGGATGCGTCTGTGCAAAGCTGGAAACTGTGGTACGTGTCTGTGGTGAGATCATGATGTGTTCCATATAGGTCTCTTACCTGTGTTCATAGTAAAGTGCTATTCAGGGCAACTAGTTCCGTTGGATACTCACTCATAACAGTGTCTTCTCCATTAAGGAATGAAGGTAGAACAAGGACGGACTATGGGCACTTCAGATACTGTGAATGAAGTGCAGGCTATAGCGTGTAGGCATCCAAAACCAATAAGGAATGTGCACGACATATGGTCATCCACACTCTGTTTCTTTTTTTTTTTTTTCCTTTCTTTTTTTTTTTTCCCAATTTATTTATTTTCAGAAAAACAGTATTCATTATTTTTTCACCACACCCAGTGCTCCATGCAAGCTGTGCCCTCTATAATACCCACCACCTGGTACCCCAACCTCCCACCCCCCCGCCACTTCAAACCCCTCAGACTGTTTTTCAGAGTCCATAGTCTCTCATGGTTCACCTCCCCTTCCAATTTACCCAAATTCCCTACTACTCTCTAACGCCCCTTGTCCTCCATGCTATTGGTTATGCTCCACAAATAAGTGAAACCATATGATAATTGACTCTCTCTGCTTGACTGATTTCACTCAGCATAATCTCTTCCAGTCCCGTCCATGTTGCTACAAAAGTTGGATATTCGTCCTTTCTGATGGAGGCATAATACTCCATAGTGTATATGGACCACATCTTCCTTATCCATTCATCCGTTGAAGGGCATCTTGGTTCTTTCCATAGTTTGGCGACTGTGGCCATTGCTGCTATAAACATTGGGGTACAGATGGCCCTTCTTTTCACGACATCTGTATCTTTGGGGTAAATACCCAGGAGTGCAATTGCAGGGTCGTAGGGAAGCTCTATTTTTAATTTCTTGAGGAATCTCCACACTGTTCTCCAAAGAGGCTGCGCCAACTTGCATTCCCACCAACAGTGTAAGAGGGTTCCCCTTTCTCCACATCCTCTCCAACACATGTTGTTTCCTGTTTTGTTAATTTTGGCCATTCTAACTGGTGTAAGGTGATATCTCAATGTGGTTTTAATTTGAATCTCCCTGAGGGCTAATGATGATGAGCATTTTTTCATGTGTCTGATAGCCATTTGTATTTCTTGATTGGAGAAGTGTCTGTTCATATCTTCTGCCCATTTTTTGATGTGTTTGTCTGTTTCGTGTGGGTTGAGTTTGAGGAGTTCCTTATAGATCCTGGATATCAACCTTTTGTCTGTACTGTCATTTGCAAATATCTTCTCCCATTCCGTGGGTTGCCTCTTTGTTTTTTTGACTGTTTCCTTTGCTGTGCAGAAGCTTTTGATTTTGATGAAGTCCCAGAAGTCTATTTTCGCTTTTGTTTCCTTTGCCTTTGGAGACGTATCTTGAAAGAAGTTGCTGTGGCTGATATCGAAGAGATTACTGCCTATGTTCTCCTCTAAGATTCTGATAGATTCCTGTCTCACGTTGAGGTCTTTTATCCATTTTGAGTTGATCTTTGTGTACGGTGTAAGAGAATGGTCGAGTTTCATTCTTCTACATATAGCTGTCCAGTTTTCCCAGCACCATTTATTGAAGAGACTGTCTTTTTTCCACTGTATATTTTTTCCTGTTTTGTCGAAGATTAATTGACCATAGAGTTGAGGGTCCATATCAGGGCTCTCTACTCTGTTCCACTGGTCTATGTGTCTGTTTTTATGCCAGTACCATGCTGTCTTGGTGATCACAGCTTTGTAATAAAGCTTGAAATCAGGTAAGGTGATGCCGCCAGCTTTATTTTTGTTTTTCAACGTTTCCTTAGCGATTCGGGGTCTCTTCTGATTCCATACAAATTTTTGGATTATTTGCTCCAGCTCTTTGAAGAATGCCGGTGGAATTTTGATCGGAATGGCATTAAAAGTATAGATTGCTCTAGGCAGTATAGACATTTTAACGATGTTTATTCTTCCGATCCAAGAGCATGGAATGGTCTTCCATCTTTTTGTGTCTTCTTCAATTTCTTTCATGAGTGTTCTATAGTTCCTCAAGTATAGATCCTTTACCTCTTTAGTTAGGTTTATTCCCAGGTATCTTATGGTTCTTGGTGCTATAGTAAATGGAATCGATTCTCTAATTTCCCTTTCTGTATTTTCCTTGTTAGTGTATAAGAAAGCCACTGATTTCTGCACATTGACTTTGTATCCTGCCACGCTGCTGAATTGCTGTATGAGTTCTAGTAGTTTGGGGGTGGAGTCTTTTGGGTTTTCCATATAAAGAATCATGTCATCTGCGAAGAGAGAGAGTTTGACTTCTTCATTACCAATTTGGATACCTTTTATTTCTCTCTGTTGTCTGATTGCTGTTGCTAGGACTTCTAATACTATGTTGAACAAGAGTGGTGAAAGTGGGCATCCTTGTCTTGTTCCTGATCTCAACGGGAAGGCTGCAAGCTTTTTCCCATTGAGGATGATATTTGCTGTGGGTCTTTCATAGATAGATTTGATGAGGTTCAGGAATGTTCCCTCTATCCCTATACTTTGAAGCGTTTTAATCAGGAACGGATGTTGGATTTTGTCAAATGCTTTTTCTGCATCAATTGAGAGGACCATGTGGTTCTTCTCTCTTCTCCTATTAATTTGTTGTATCACATTGATTGATTTACGAATGTTGAACCATCCTTGTAGCCCAGGGATGAATCCCACCTGATCATGGTGGATAATCTTTTTAATGTGTTGTTGGATCCTGTTGGCTAGGATCTTGTTGAGAATCTTAGCATCCATATTCATCAGTGATATTGGTCTGAAATTCTCCTTTTTGGTATGGTCCTTGCCTGGTTTGGGGATCAGGGTAATGCTGGCTTCATAGAAAGAGTCTGGAAGTTTTCCTTCTGCTTCAATTTTTTGAAACAGCTTCAGGAGAATAGGTGTTATTTCTTCTTGGAAGGTTTGGTAGAATTCCCCAGGGAATCCGTCAGGTCCTGGGCTCTTGTTTTTTGGGAGATTTTTGATCACTGCTTCAATCTCGTTATTAGATATCGGTCTATTCAGGTTGTCGATTTCTTCCTGGTTCAATTTTGGTAGTTTATATTTTTCCAGGAATGCATCCATTTCATCAAGGTTGCTAAGCTTATTGGCATATAACTGTTCGTAGTAACTTCTGATGATTGTTTCTACTTCCTTGGTGTTAGTTGTGATCTCTCCCCTTTCATTCATAATTTTATGAATTTGGGATTTCTCTCTTTTCTTTTGGATTAGTGTAGCCAGTGGCTTATCGATCTTATTGATTCTTTCAAAAAACCAGCTTCTAGTTTCATTGATACGTTCTACTGTATCTCTGGTTTCTCCCTCATTGATCTCAGCTCTAATCTTGATGATTTCCCTTCTTATGTGTGGAGTTGGTTTGATTTGTTGTTGATCCTCCAGTTCTTTAAGGTGTAGAGACAGCTGGTGTGTTCTGGATTTTTCAATTTTTTTGAGCAAGGCTTGGATGGCTATATATTTTCCCCTTAGGACCGCCTTTGCTGTATCCCATAGGTTTTGGACCGAAGTGTCTTCATTCTCATTGGTTTCCATGAATTGTTTCAGTTCTTCTTTGATCTCCTGGTTGATCCAAGCATTCTTAAGAAAGGTGGTCTTTAGCTTCCAGGTGTTTGAGTTCCTTCGGAACTTTTCCTTGTGATTGAGCTCCAGTTTCAAAGCATTGTGATCTGAGAATATGCAGGGAATAATCTCAGTCTTTTGGTATCAGCTGAGTCCTGATTTGTGACCCAGTATGTGGTCTATTCTGGAGAAGGTTCCGTGTGCACTTGAGAAGAATGAGTATTCTGCTGTTTTAGGGTGGAATGTTCTGTATATATCTATGAGGTCCATCTGGTCCAATGTGTCGTTCAATGCTCTTGTTTCTTTATTGATTTTCTGCTTCGATGATCTGTCCAATTCTGAAAGAGGCGTGTTAAGATCACCTACGATTAGTGTATTCATATCAATATGACTCTTTATCTTGATTAACAGTTTTCTTAAGTAATTGGCTGCTCCCATATTGGGAGCATAGATATTTACAATTGTTAGATCATCTTGGTGGATAGTCCCTTTAAGGATTATGTAGTGTCCTTCTGTATCTCTGACTACAGTCTTTAGTTTGAAGTCTAATTTATCTGATATGAGAATCGCTACCCCAGCCTTCTTTTGAGTCCCATTGGCATGAAAGATGCTTCTCCACCCCTTCACTTTCAATCTGCGTGTATCTTTAGGTTCAAAATGGGTCTCTTGTAGGCAGCATATGGATGGGTCCTGTCGTTTTATCCAATCTGCAACCCTGTGCCGTTTTATGGGTGCATTGAGGCCATTCACATTGAGAGTGATTATTGATAGATACGTTTTTATTGACATCGAGTTACCTTTGAAGTCTTTCTTTCTGTAGACTGTCTCTATATTTCTGTTCAATGCTATTCTTGGGATTTTTCCTCTTTTATAGAACCCCCCTTAATATTTCCTGCAGTATCGGCTTGGTGGTTGCATAGTCTTTTAAGTCTTGCCGGTCTTGGAAACTCTTTATCTCTCCATCCATTTTGAATGTCAGTCTTGCTGGATAAAGTATTCTTGGCTGCATGTTCTTCTCATTTAGTGCCCTGAATATATCTTGCCAGCCTCTTCTGGCTTTCCAGGTCTCTGTGGACAGGTCTGACGTTATTCTGATGGGCTTCCCTCTGTAAGTAAGGAGCCTCTTTGCCCTGGCAGCTTTCAAGAGATTATACCTACAATTATAATTTCTCAATTTGACTATCAGGTGTCGTGATGTTTTTTTGGAGTGTATAATCTTGGGTGGAGACCGTTCAGCCTCTAGTACATGAACGCTGGTTTCATTCGCGAGATTCGGAAAGTTTTCATGAAGGACTTGTTCCACGACATCTTCTAGACTTCTTTCTTTCTCCTCCCCTTCAGGAATTCCAATAATTCTGACGTTGGAACGCTTCATGGCATCACTTATTTCCCTAATTCTGCTTTCGTGGGATCTAAGCTGTTTGTTCCAGGCTTCCTCCTGATCCTTTCTCTCTATCTGTTTGTCTTCCAGATCACTAATTCTATCTTCTGTCTCAGTTACCCTAGCTTTGAGAGAGTTTAGATTGGATTGGAACTCATTGAGAGCATTGTGGACCTCCTCCCTGGTAGCTTTAAGCTCCGCCCTAACATTGTGAACATCCTGTCTGGTCGCTTTCAGTTCGGCTCTAATCAATTCTGTTTGGTCATCCATGGCTTTCTCCAACCTAGCTATTGCCTGGATAATTGTTAGCCTGAATTCTCTTTCCGACATATTGTCTATGTTGATAGCCGTTAGCTCTGTTGCGGAAGGTCCATCCTCTGTATTTTTCTTCTGTTGGGCATTCCTCCTCCTAGTCATTTTGGTGGGAGAAGACTGAACAGATGTAGCTGGATGTATCAACTCTGGTGCAGTCAAGGTGCACCCTGGAACACTTCCTGATCTCCGTCTCAGAAGCCTCAGTCTGGGTGCAGAAGCTGAATAAATTCCCCCTTGGATGCTGGCAGTGCAGGTTCCAAGTTGCAGACCCTGGGGGCGCAGGATCTTTTGCTCGTCCCCAAAGCCAAGGCAGTGGCGGCTGTCTGGGAGCTCCTGACCGCCAGAGAGGTTCCAAGCAGCGATCGCACACTGAGATTTTGCCGCTGGCCGGGGCTGGGAGTGCCCGGCTTGCGCGCACCTCTTTTCAGAGGCGGCTGTGGGTCGGGCGCGCGTCTGGGGCACTGAGAACGGGGCGCTGGTCCGTAAGCCGCAGGCTGGGCTTTTGTGCGCCTCTGTCCGGGGAAGAGTTTCGCGGGCGCGATGCTTAGACTTTGAAACAATGGCCCGGGTCAAGAAGCGCCCCAGGGCCTTAGAAACCCAGGAGAGCTGGAGCGACGTGCACGCGCATCTCAAGCTTTGTGGTAGGGCTAGCGCGCGTTCTGCAGACCGGCGCAGCTTCCATCCCCTCACAGGAGCCGGAACCCCGCGCTCTGGGGCACGCTGGCGGCTTAGGGACCAGGAGCCGGTTTCTCCGCCGCACTCTCTCTGCCTCCGCGCCGGGGAGGCCGTCTGGGACCGGGGACTCAAGCCCCTGTCCCTAGCCGCCCCGATTCCCACAGTTTGCCCCCGCGATCCTTTGCTCTTTTGGAGTGCTTTCAACCAGTCTCCGAGTTAATGCTGATCCCCAGACGCAGGGCACTCTCGCTCGTATCGGGGTATTACTTTTGCACCGGTCGCCTCTGGTGGCTCCCTCCCCCTTTTGTTTATCTTCCAATATCAGTCCGCTGTTCCCATTCCGCTTTACCTGCTCACTGGCGTCTTCTGCCCCTGTAGAGATCCAGACGTGTATAATTCTGATCTCAGGCTGATTTCATGGGTGATCAGAGTTCTTTGGTGGGTAATCAGCTCACTTTGGGGTACCAGCTGAAAAGACGCCTCTTCCTAGTACCCCGCCATCTTGTCCCCCTCCCACACTCTGTTTCTGTGTCGATTCCCCAGTGTCCACCTCTGCTCAAAACACTTCTAATGTCACGACGAACGGCGTTCTAGGACGTACTCATGACAGGGACGAATCTCTGGAAAGTGGGTAGCTCTGGGAACTGTCTGTGTTGAAATGATTAAGTGTTGCACACAGGGCCCTTACAGGTGATTCATAGGAAAATATCTGTTTGGGAAAACGACTTCAGGTGGATACTCATTCATAACAGTGTCTTCTCCTTGGAGGAATGAAGATAGAACAGAGACGGACTATGGGCACTTTGGGTACTGTGAGTGAAGTGCAGCCTATGGTGAGTAGGCATCCCAAACACATATGGATGTTCACGAAAGGTTGTCATCCGTACTGTCTTTCGTGTCAAGAAAGCTTCACACATTGTGAGACAAATGTGCTTGAGGAGGGATTCGTGTCAGTGTTCAGTCTGTCCAAGAAAGAAGCTGCTGGGACTGCATTGTGGCAAACAGGAATAGTCGCTTATAGGGCTCTAGTATCAGACGTCCATCGCCTTGACTCTAGGACCTTCTGTTTCAGGCAAACTGCATCAGGCGGATCCTCATATCTGACAGTGTCTTTCCAGTGGAGGAAAGCAGATAGAAAAAGGACGGACAGAGGGCAGGTTGCATACTATGAGGGAAGGGCAGGGTAATGCTCTTGCGCCTCTCAGACACATACTAGACGGGCAACACCCTTGATAGTCCACAGAGTCTACCTCTGCTCAAAACACTTCAAATGTCCTGAGATAACTGTGCCATGGGACGTACTCATGACAGGGATGCGTCTGTGTAAAGCTGGAAACTGTGGTACCTGTCTGTGGTGAAGTCATGATGTGTTCCATACAGGGCGCTTACCTGGGTACATAGTAAAGTGTCTATTCAGGGAAACTAGTTCAGTTGGATACTCACTCATAACAGTGTCTTCTCCTTTAAGGAATGAAGGTAGAACAAGGACGGACTTGGGCACTTCAGATACTGTGAATGAAGTGCAGGCTATAACGTGTAGGCATCCAAAACCAATAAGGAATGTGCACGACATGTGGTCATCCGCACTCTGTTTCCGTGTCGATTCCCCAGTGTCTACCTCTGCTCAAAACACTTCTAATGTCACGAGGAACGGCGTTCTAGGACGTACTCATCACAGGGACGAATCTGTGGAAAGTGCGTAGCTCTGGGACCTGTCTGTGTTGAAATGATTAAGTGTTGCACACAGGGCCCTTACAGGTGATTCATAGGAAAATATCTGTTTGGGGAAACGACTTCAGGTGGATACTCATTCATAACAGTGTCTTCTCCTTGGAGGAATGAAGATAGAACAGAGACGGACTATGGGCACTTTGGGTACTGTGAGTGAAGTGCAGCCTATGGTGCGTAGGCATCCCAAACACATAATGGATGTTCACGACCAGTTGTCATCCGTACTGTCTTTCGTGTCAAGAAAGCTTCACACATTGGGAGACAAGTGTGCTTGAGGAGGGATTCGTGGCAGTGTTCAGTCTGTCCAAGAAAGAAGCTGCTGGGACTGCATTGTGGCAAACAGGAATAGTCGCGAATAGGGCTCTAGTATCAGACGTCCATCCCCTTGACCCTAGGACATTCTGTTTCAGGCAAACTGCTTCAGGCGGATCCTCATATCTGACAGTCTCTTTCCAGTCGAGGAAAGATGATAGAACAAGGCCGGACAGAGGGCAGGTTGCATACTGTGTGTGAAGGGCAGAGAAATGCACTTAGGCCTCTAAGACACATACTGGCAGTGTATTGAACCCTTGAGAGTTCACAGAGTCTACCTCTGCTCCAAACACTACAATTTTGCGAGACAACTGTGATATGGCACGTACTCATGACAAGGAAGCCTCTGTGCAAAACTGAATACAGTGGTACCTGTCTTTGTTGAAATCATGATGTGTTCCCTACAAGGCACTTACCTGAGTTCCAAGGAAGGTACCTATGCAGAGAAACGAGTCCGGGTGGATACTCAATCCAACCAGTGTGTTCTCCTTTTACGAAATAAGGTAGAACAGGGACGGACTATGGGCACCGCAGGTACACTGAGTGAAGTGCAGCCTAAGGCGCTTAGGCATCCCAAACACATAGTGGATGTTCAATACCTGTGGTTATCCTCACTCTGTTTTTCTGTGGAAAAGGCTTCAAACCTTTGGAGGGAAGTCTGTTTTAGGTGGGGTTCGAGGCCTTATTGAATCTTTCATTAAAGAAGCTGTTAGGACTGCCTGTGTGCTAAACAGGAATAGGCGCGTATAGGGCTCTAGTGTCAGATGGCCATCCCCTCGAGCATAGGACATTCTGTTTGTGGAAACTCCTTCAGGCGCATTCTCCTTTCTGACAGTGACTTTCCAGTGGAGGAAAGCAGATAGAAAAAGGACGGAGAGAGGGCATGTTGCATATTGTGAGTGAAGGGCAGGGTAATGCACTTGGCCTCACAGACACATACTCGACGTGCAGCACCCTTGATATTCCACAGAGTCTACCCCTGCTCAAAACACTTCAAATGTTCTGAGAAAACAGTGCCATGTGACGTACTCATTACAGGGATGCGTCTGTGCAAAGCTGGAAACTGTGGTACCTGTCCGTGGTGAGATCATGATGTGTTCGATATAGGGCGCTTACTTGTGTTCATAGTAAAGTGTCTATTCAGGGAAACTAGTTCAGTTGGATACTCACTGATAACAGTGTCTTCTCTTTTAAGGAATGAAGGTAGAACAAGGACGGACTATGGGCACTTCAGATACTGTGAACGAAGTGCAGGCTATAGCGTGTATGGAATCCATAACCAATATGGTATGTGCACGACATGTGGTCATCCGCACTCTGTTTCTGTGTCGATTCCCCAGTGTCTACTTCTGCTCAAAACACTTCTAATGTCACGACGAACGGCGTTCTAGGACGTACTCATCACAGAGATGAATCTGTGGAAATTGGGTAGCTCTGGGACCTGTCTGTGTTGAAATGATTAAGTGTTGCACACAGGGTCCTTTCAGGTGATTCATAGGAAAATATCTGTTTGTGAAAACGACTTCAGGTGGATACTCATTCATAACAGTGTCTTCTCCTTGGAGGAATGAAGATAGAACAGAGACGGACTATGGGCACTTTGGGTACTGTGAGTGAAGTGCAGCCTATGGTGCGTAGGCATCCCAAACACATAATGGATGTTCACGACCAGTTGTCATCCGTACTGTCTTTCGTGTCAAGAAAGCTTCACACATTGGGAGACAAGTGTGCTTGAGGAGGGATTCGTGGCAGTGTTCAGTCTGTCCAAGAAAGAAGCTGCTGGGACTGCATTGTGGCAAACAGGAATAGTCGCGAATAGGGCTCTAGTATCAGACGTCCATCCCCTTGACCCTAGGACATTCTGTTTCAGGCAAACTGCTTCAGGCGGATCCTCATATCTGACAGTCTCTTTCCAGTGGAGGAAAGATGATAGAACAAGGCCGGACAGAGGGCAGGTTGCATACTGTGTGTGAAGGGCAGGGAAATGCACTTAGGCCTCTAAGACACATACTGGCAGTGGAAAACCCTTGAGAGTTCACAGAGTCTACCTCTGCTCCAAACACTACAATTTTGCGAGACAACTGTGGTATGGCACGTATTCATGACAAGGAAGCCTCTGTGCAAAACTGAATACAGTGGTACCTGTCTTTGTTGAAATCATGATGTGTTCCCTACAAGGCACTTACCTGTGTTCCGAGGAAGGTACCTATGCAGAGAAACGAGTCCTGGTGGATACTCAATCCAACCAGTGTGTTCTCCTTTTACGAAATAAGGTAGAACAGGGACGGACTATGGGCACCGCAGGTACACTGAGTGAAGTGCAGCCTAAGGCGCTTAGGCATCCCAAACACATAGTGGATGTTCAATACCTGTGGTTATCCTCACTCTGTTTTTCTGTGGAAAAGACTTCAAACCTTTGGAGGGAAGTCTGTTTTAGGTGGGTTTCGAGGCCTTGTTGAATGTTTCATGAAAGAAGCTGTTAGGACTGCCTGTGTGCTAAACAGGAATAGGCGCGTATAGGGCTCTAGTGTCAGATGGCCATCCCCTCGAGCATAGGACATTCTGTTTGTGGAAACTCCTTCAGGCGCATTCTCCTTTCTGACAGTGACTTTCCAGTGGAGGAAAGTAGATAGAAAAAGCCCGGAGAGAGGGCAGGTTGCATACTGTGTGTGAAGGGCAGGGTAATGCACTTGGCCTCACAGACACATACTCGACGTGCTGCACCCTTGATATTCCGCAGAGTCTAGCTCTGCTCAAAACACTTCAAATGTTCTGAGAAAACAGTGCCATGGGACGTACTCATCACAGGGATGCGACTGTGCAAAGCTGGAAACTGTGGTACGTGTCTGTGGTGAGATCATGATGTGTTCCATATAGGGCTCTTACCTGTGTTCATAGTAAAGTGCTATTCAGGGAAACTAGTTCAGTTGGATACTCATCATAACAGTGTCTTCTCCTTTAAGGAATGAAGGTAGAACAAGGACGGACTATGGGCACTTCAGATACTGTGAATGAAGTGCAGGCTATAGCGTGTAGGCATCCAAAACCAATAAGGAATGTGCACGACATATGGTCATCCACACTCTGTTTCTGTGTCGATTCCCCAGTGTCCACCTCTGCTCAAAACACTTCTAATGTCACGACGAACGGCGTTCTAGGACGTACTCATGACAGGGACGAATCTCTGGAAAGTGGGTAGCTCTGGGAACTGTCTGTGTTGAAATGATTAAGTGTTGCACACAGGGCCCTTACAGGTGATTCATATGAAAATATCTGTTTGGGGAAACGACTTCAGGTGGATACTCATTCATAACAGTGTCTTCTCCTTGGAGGAATGAAGATAGAACAGAGACGGACTATGGGCACTTTGGGTACTGTGAGTGAAGTGCAGCCTATGGTGAGTAGGCATCCCAAACACATATGGATGTTCACGACTGGTTGTCATCCGTACTGTCGTTCGTGTCAAGAAAACTTCACACATTGGGAGACAAGTGTGCTTGAGGAGGGATTAGTGTCAGTGTTCAGTCTGTCCAAGAAAGAAGCTGCTGGGACTGCATTGTGGGAAACAGGAATAGTCGCTTATAGGGCTCTAGTATCAGACGTCCATCGCCTTGACTCTAGGACCTTCTGTTTCAGGCAAACTGCATCAGGCGGATCCTCATATCTGACAGTGTCTTTCCAGTGGAGGAAAGCAGATAGAAAAAGGACGGACAGAGGGCAGGTTGCATACTATGAGGGAAGGGCAGGGTAATGCTCTTGCGCCTCTCAGACACATACTAGACGGGCAACACCCTTGATAGTCCACAGAGTCTACCTCTGCTCAAAACACTTCAAATGTCCTGAGATAACTGTGCCATGGGACGTACTCATGACAGGGATGCGTCTGTGTAAAGCTGGAAACTGTGGTACCTGTCTGTGGTGAGGTCATGATGTGTTCCATACAGGGCGCTTACCTGGGTACATAGTAAAGTGTCTATTCAGGGAAACTAGGTCAGTTGGATACTCACTCATAACAGTGTCTTCTCCTTTAAGGAATGAAGGTAGAACAAGGACGGACTGTGGGCACTTCAGATACTGTGAATGAAGTGCAGGCTATAACGTGTAGGCATCCAAAACCAATAAGGAATGTGCACGACATGTGGTCATCCGCACTCTGTTTCCGTGTCGATTCCCCAGTGTCTACCTCTGCTCAAAACACTTCTAATGTCACGAGGAACAGCGTTCTAGGACGTACTCATCACAGGGACGAATCTGTGGAAAGTGGGTCGCTCTGGGACCTGTCTGTGTTGAAATGATTAAGTGTTGCACACAGGGCCCTTACAGGTGATTCATAGGAAAAATCTGTTTGGGGAAACGACTTCAGGTGGATACTCATTCATAACAGTGTCTTCTCCTTGGAGGAATGAAGATAGAACAGAGACGGACTATGGGCACTTTGGGTACTGTGAGTGAAGTGCAGCCTATGGTGCGTAGGCATCCCTAACACATAATGGATGTTCACGACCAGTTGTCATCCGTACTGTCTTTCGTGTCAAGAAAGCTTCACACATTGGGAGACAAGTGTGCTTGAGGAGGGATTCGTGGCAGTGTTCAGTCTGTCCAAGAAAGAAGCTGCTGGGACTGCATTGTGGCAAACAGGAATAGTCGTGAATAGGGCTCTAGTATCAGACGTCCATCCCCTTGACCCTAGGACATTCTGTTTCAGGCAAATTGCTTCAGGCGGATCCTCATATCTGACAGTCTCTTTCCAGTGGAGGAAAGATGATAGAACAAGGCCGGACAGAGGGCAGGTTGCATAGTGTGTGTGAGGGGCAGGGAAATGCACTTAGGCCTCTAAGACACATACTGGCAGTGGAAAACCCTTGAGAGTTCACAGAGTCTACCTCTGTTCCAAACACTTCAATTTTGCGAGACAACTGTGGTATGGCACGTACTCATGACAAGGAAGCCTCTGTGCAAAACTGAATACAGTGGTACCTGTCTTTGTTGAAATCATGATGTGTTCCCTACAAGGCACTTACCTGTGTTCCGAGGAAGGTACCTATGCAGAGAAACGAGTCCTGGTGGATACTCAATCCAACCAGTGTGATCTCCTTTTACGAAATAAGGTAGAACAGGGACGGACTATGGGCACCGCAGGTACACTGAGTGAAGTGCAGCCTAAGGCGCTTAGGCATCCCAAACACATAGTGGATGTTCAATACCTGTGGTTATCCTCACTCTGCTTTTCTGTGGAAAAGGCTTCAAACCTTTGGAGGGAAGTCTGTTTTAGGTGGGTTTCGAGGCCTTGTTGAATCGTTCATGAAAGAAGCTGTTAGCACTGCCTGTGTGCTAAACAGGAATAGGCGCGTATAGGGCTCTAGTGTCAGATGGCCATCCCCTCGAGCATAGGACATTCTGTTTGAGGAAACTCCTTCAGGCGCATTCTCCTTTCTGACAGTGTCTTTCCAGTGGAGGAAAGCAGATAGAAAAAGCACGGAGAGAGGGCATGTTGCATACTGTGAGTGAAGGGCAGGGTAATGCACTTGGCCTCACAGACACATACTCGACGTGCAGCACCCTTGATATTCCACAGAGTCTAGCTCTGCTCAAAACACTTCAAATGTTCTGAGAAAACAGTGCCATAGGACGTACTCATTACAGGGATGCGTCTGTGCAAAGCTGGAAACTGTGGTACGTGTCTGTGGTGAGATCATGATGTGTTCCATATAGGGCGCTTACCGGTGTTCATATTAAAGTGCTATTCAGGGAAACTAGTTCAGTTGGATACTCACTGATAACAGTGTCTTCTCCTTTAAGGAATGAAGGTAGAACAAGGACGGACTATGGGCACTTCAGATACTGTGAATGAAGTGCAGGCTATAGCGTGTACGCATCCAAAACCAATATGGAATGTGCACGACATGTGGTCATCCGCACTCTGTTTCTGTGTCGATTCCCCAGTGTCTACTTCTGCTCAAAACACTTCTAAAGTCACGAGGAACGGCGTTCTAGGACGTACTCATGACAGGGACGAATCTGTGGAAAGTGGGTAGCTCTGGGACCTGTCTGTGTTGAAATGATTAAGTGTTGCACACAGGGCCCTTACAGGTGATTCATAGGAAAATATCTGTTGGGGGAAACGACTTCAGGTGGATACTCATTCATAACAGTGTCTTCTCCTTGGAGGAATGAAGATAGAACAGAGACGGATTATGGGCACTTTGCGTACTGTGAGTGAAGTGCAGACTATAGTGCGTAGGCATCCCAAACACATAATGGATGTTCAGGACCAGTTGAAATCCGTACTGTCTTTCGTGTCAAGAAAGCTTCACACATTGGGAGACAAGTGTGCTTGAGGAGAGATTCGTGGCAGTGTTCAGTCTGTCCAAGAAAGAAGCTGCTGGGACTGCATTGTGGCAAACAGGAATAGTCGCTTATAGGGCTCTAGTATCAGACGTCCATCGCCTTGACTCTAGGACCTTCTGTTTCAGGCAAACTGCATCAGGCGGATCCTCATATCTGACAGTGTCTTTCCAGTGGAGGAAAGCAGATAGAAAAAGGACGGACAGAGGGCAGGTTGCATACTATGAGGGAAGGGCAGGGTAATGCTCTTGCGCCTCTCAGACACATACTAGACGGGCAACACCCTTGATAGTCCACAGAGTCTACCTCTGCTCAAAACACTTCAAATGTCCTGAGATAACTGTGCCATGGGACGTACTCATGACAGGGATGCGTCTGTGTAAAGCTGGAAACTGTGGTACCTGTCTGTGGTGAGGTCATGATGTGTTCCATACAGGGCGCTTACCTGTGTACATAGTAAAGTGTCTATTCTGGGAAACTAGTTCAGTTGGATACTCACTCATAACAGTGTCTTCTCCTTTAAGGAATGAAGGTAGAACAAGGACGGACTGTGGGCACTTCAGATACTGTGAATGAAGTGCAGGCTATAACGTGTAGGCATCCAAAACCAATAAGGAATGTGCACGACATGTGGTCATCCGCACTCTGTTTCCGTGTCGATTCCCCAGTGTCTACCTCTGCTCAAAACACTTCTAATGTCACGAGGAACGGCGTTCTAGGACGTACTCATCACAGGGACGAATCTGTGGAAAGTGGGTCGCTCTGGGACCTGTCTGTGTTGAAATGATTAAGTGTTGCACACAGGGCCCTTACAGGTGATTCATAGGAAAATATCTGTTTGGGGAAACGACTTCAGGTGGATACTCATTCATAACAGTGTCTTCTCCTTGGAGGAATGAAGATAGAACAGAGACGGACTATGGGCACTTTGGGTACTGTGAGTGAAGTGCAGCCTATGGTGCGTAGGCATCCCAAACACATAATGGATGTTCACGACCAGTTGTCATCCGTACTGTCTTTCGTGTCAAGAAAGCTTCACACATTGGGAGACAAGTGTGCTTGAGGAGGGATTCGTGGCAGTGTTCAGTCTGTCCAAGAAAGAAGCTGCTGGGACTGCATTGTGGCAAACAGGAATAGTCGCGAATAGGGCTCTAGTATCAGACGTCCATCCCCTTGACCCTAGGACATTCTGTTTCAGGCAAACTGCTTCAGGCGGATCCTCATATCTGACAGTCTCTTTCCAGTGGAGGAAAGATGATAGAACAAGGCCGGACAGAGGGCAGGTTGCATACTGTGTGTGAAGGGCAGGGAAATGCACTTAGGCCTCTAAGACACATACTGGCAGTGTATTGAACCCTTGAGAGTTCACAGAGTCTACCTCTGCTCCAAACACTACAATTTTGCGAGACAACTGTGGTATGGCACGTATTCATGACAAGGAAGCCTCTGTGCAAAACTGAATACAGTGGTACCTGTCTTTGTTGAAATCATGATGTGTTCCCTACAAGGCACTTACCTGTGTTCCAAGGAAGGTACCTATGCAGAGAAACGAGTCCGGGTGGATACTCAATCCAACCAGTGTGTTCTCCTTTTACGAAATAAGGTAGAACAGGGACGGACTATGGGCACCGCAGGTACACTGAGTGAAGTGCAGCCTAAGGCGCTTAGGCATCCCAAACACATAGTGGATGTTCAATACCTGTGGTTATCCTCACTCTGTTTTTCTGTGGAAAAGACTTCAAACCTTTGGAGGGAAGTCTGTTTTAGGTGGGGTTCGAGGCCTTATTGAATCTTTCATTAAAGAAGCTGTTAGGACTGCCTGTGTGCTAAACAGGAATAGGCGGGTATAGGGCTCTAGTGTCAGATGGCCATCCCCTCGAGCATAGGACATTCTGTTTGTGGAAACTCCTTCAGGCGCATTCTCCTTTCTGACAGTGACTTTCCAGTGGAGGAAAGCAGATAGAAAAAGGACGGAGAGAGGGCATGTTGCATATTGTGAGTGAAGGGCAGGGTAATGCACTTGGCCTCACAGACACATACTCGACGTGCAGCACCCTTGATATACCACAGAGTCTACCCCTGCTCAAAACACTTCAAATGTTCTGAGAAAACAGTGCCATGTGACGTACTCATTACAGGGATGCGTCTGAGCAAAGCTGGAAACTGTGGTACCTGTCCGTGGTGAGATCATGATGTGTTCGATATAGGGCGCTTACTTGTGTTCATAGTAAAGTGTCTATTCAGGGAAACTAGTTCAGTTGGATACTCACTGATAACAGTGTCTTCTCTTTTAAGGAATGAAGGTAGAACAAGGACGGACTATGGGCACTTCAGATACTGTGAACGAAGTGCAGGCTATAGCGTGTATGGAATCCATAACCAATATGGTATGTGCACGACATGTGGTCATCCGCACTCTGTTTCTGTGTCGATTCCCCAGTGTCTACTTCTGCTCAAAACACTTCTAATGTCACGACGAACGGCGTTCTAGGACGTACTCATCACAGAGATGAATCTGTGGAAATTGGGTAGCTCTGGGACCTGTCTGTGTTGAAATGATTAAGTGTTGCACACAGGGTCCTTTCAGGTGATTCATAGGAAAATATCTGTTTGTGAAAACGACTTCAGGTGGATACTCATTCATAACAGTGTCTTCTCCTTGGAGGAATGAAGATAGAACAGAGACGGACTATGGGCACTTTGGGTACTGTGAGTGAAGTGCAGCCTATGGTGCGTAGGCATCCCAAACACATAATGGATGTTCACGACCAGTTGTCATCCGTACTGTCTTTCGTGTCAAGAAAGCTTCACACATTGGGAGACAAGTGTGCTTGAGGAGGGATTCGTGGCAGTGTTCAGTCTGTCCAAGAAAGAAGCTGCTGGGACTGCATTGTGGCAAACAGGAATAGTCGCGAATAGGGCTCTAGTATCAGACGTCCATCCCCTTGACCCTAGGACATTCTGTTTCAGGCAAACTGCTTCAGGCGGATCCTCATATCTGACAGTCTCTTTCCAGTGGAGGAAAGATGATAGAACAAGGCCGGACAGAGGGCAGGTTGCATACTGTGTGTGAAGGGCAGGGAAATGCACTTAGGCCTCTAAGACACATACTGGCAGTGGAAAACCCTTGAGAGTTCACAGAGTCTACCTCTGCTCCAAACACTACAATTTTGCCTGACAACTGTGATATGGCACGTACTCATGACAAGGAAGCCTCTGTGCAAAACTGAATACAGTGGTACCTGTCTTTGTTGAAATCATGATGTGTTCCCTACAAGGCACTTACCTGTGTTCCGAGGAAGGTACCTATGCAGAGAAACGAGTCCTGGTGGATACTCAATCCAACCAGTGTGTTCTCCTTTTACGAAATAAGGTAGAACAGGGACGGACTATGGGCACCGCAGGTACACTGAGTGAAGTGCAGCCTAAGGCGCTTAGGCATCCCAAACACATAGTGGATGTTCAATACCTGTGGTTATCCTCACTCTGTTTTTCTGTGGAAAAGACTTCAAACCTTTGGAGGGAAGTCTGTTTTAGGTGGGTTTCGAGGCCTTGTTGAATGTTTCATGAAAGAAGCTGTTAGGACTGCCTGTGTGCTAAACAGGAATAGGCGCGTATAGGGCTCTAGTGTCAGATGGCCATCCCCTCGAGCATAGGACATTCTGTTTGTGGAAACTCCTTCAGGCGCATTCTCCTTTCTGACAGTGACTTTCCAGTGGAGGAAAGTAGATAGAAAAAGCCCGGAGAGAGGGCAGGTTGCATACTGTGTGTAAAGGGCAGGGTAATGCACTTGGCCTCACAGACACATACTCGACGTGCTGCACCCTTGATATTCCGCAGAGTCTAGCTCTGCTCAAAACACTTCAAATGTTCTGAGAAAACAGTGCCATGGGACGTACTCATCACAGGGATGCGACTGTGCAAAGCTGGAAACTGTGGTACGTGTCTGTGGTGAGATCATGATGTGTTCCATATAGGGCTCTTACCTGTGTTCATAGTAAAGTGCTATTCAGGGAAACTAGTTCAGTTGGATACTCATCATAACAGTGTCTTCTCCTTTAAGGAATGAAGGTAGAACAAGGACGGACTATGGGCACTTCAGATACTGTGAATGAAGTGCAGGCTATAGCGTGTAGGCATCCAAAACCAATAAGGAATGTGCACGACATATGGTCATCCACACTCTGTTTCTGTGTCGATTCCCCAGTGTCCACCTCTGCTCAAAACACTTCTAATGTCACGACGAACGGCGTTCTAGGACGTACTCATGACAGGGACGAATCTCTGGAAATTGGGTAGCTCTGGGAACTGTCTGTGTTGAAATGATTAAGTGTTGCACACAGGGCCCTTACAGGTGATTCATATGAAAATATCTGTTTGGGGAAACGACTTCAGGTGGATACTCATTCATAACAGTGTCTTCTCCTTGGAGGAATGAAGATAGAACAGAGACGGGCTATGGGCACTTTGGGTACTGTGAGTGAAGTGCAGCCTATGGTGAGTAGGCATCCCAAACACATATGGATGTTCACGACTGGTTGTCATCCGTACTGTCTTTCGTGTCAAGAAAGCTTCACACATTGGGAGACAAGCGTGCTTGAGGAGGGATTAGTGTCAGTGTTCAGTCTGTCCAAGAAAGAAGCTGCTGGGACTGCATTGTGGGAAACAGGAATAGTCGCTTATAGGGCTCTAGTATCAGACGTCCATCGCCTTGACTCTAGGACCTTCTATTTCAGGCAAACTGCATCAGGCGGATCCTCATATCTGACAGTGTCTTTCCAGTGGAGGAAAGCAGATAGAAAAAGGACGGAGAGAGGGCAGGTTGCATACTATGAGGGAAGGGCAGGGTAATGCTCTTGCGCCTCTCAGACACATACTAGACGGGCAACACCCTTGATAGTCCACAGAGTCTACCTCTGCTCAAAACACTTCAAATGTCCTGAGATAACTGTGCCATGGGACGTACTCATGACAGGGATGCGTCTGTGTAAAGCTGGAAACTGTGGTACCTGTCTGTGGTGAGGTCATGATGTGTTCCATACAGGGCGCTTACCTGTGTACATAGTAAAGTGTCTATTCAGGGAAACTAGTTCAGTTGGATACTCACTCATAACAGTGTCTTCTCCTTTAAGGAATGAAGGTAGAACAAGGACGGACTGTGGGCACTTCAGATACTGTGAATGAAGTGCAGGCTATAACGTGTAGGCATCCAAAACCAATAAGGAATGTGCACGACATGTGGTCATCCGCACTCTGTTTCCGTGTCGATTCCCCAGTGTCTACTTCTGCTCAAAACACTTCTAATGTCACGAGGAACGGCGTTCTAGGACGTACTCATGACAGGGACGAATCTGTGGAAAGTGGGTCGCTCTGGGACCTGTCTGTGTTGAAATGATTAAGTGTTGCACACAGGGCCCTTACAGGTGATTCATAGGAAAATATCTGTTTGGGGAAACGACTTCAGGTGGATACTCATTCATAACAGTGTCTTCTCCTTGGAGGAATGAAGATAGAACAGAGACGGACTATGGGCACTTTGGGTACTGTGAGTGAAGTGCAGCCTATGGTGCGTAGGCATCCCAAACACATAATGGATGTTCACGACCAGTTGTCATCCGTACTGTCTTTCGTGTCAAGAAAGCTTCACACATTGGGAGACAAGTGTGCTTGAGGAGGGATTCGTGGCAGTGTTCAGTCTGTCCAAGAAAGAAGCTGCTGGGACTGCATTGTGGCAAACAGGAATAGTCGCGAATAGGGCTCTAGTATCAGACGTCCATCCCCTTGACCCTAGGACATTCTGTTTCAGGCAAACTGCTTCAGGCGGATCCTCATATCTGACAGTCTCTTTCCAGTGGAGGAAAGATGATAAAACAAGGCCGGACAGAGGGCAGGTTGCATACTGTGTGTGAAGGTCAGGGAAATGCACTTAGGCCTCTAAGACACATACTGGCAGTGGAAAACCCTTGAGAGTTCACAGAGTCTACCTCTACTCCATACACTACAATTTTGCGAGACAACTGTGATATGGCACGTACTCATGACAAGGAGGCCTCTGTGCAAAACTGAATACAGTGGTACCTGTCTTTGTTGAAATCATGATGTGTTCCCTACAAGGCACTTACCTGTGTTCCGAGGAAGGTACCTATGCAGAGAAACGAGTCCTGGTGGATACTCAATCCAACCAGTGTGTTCTCCTTTTACGAAATAAGGTAGAACAGGGACGGACTATGGGCACCGCAGGTACACTGAGTGAAGTGCAGCCTAAGGCGCTTAGGCATCCCAAACACATAGTGGATGTTCAATACCTGTGGTTATCCTCACTCTGTTTTTCTGTGGAAAAGACTTCAAACTTTTGGAGGGAAGTCTGTTTTAGGTGGGTTTCGAGGCCTTGTTGAATGTTTCATGAAAGAAGCTGTTAGGACTGCCTGTGTGCTAAACAGGAATAGGCGCGTATAGGGCTCTAGTGTCAGATGGCCATCCCCTCGAGCATAGGACATTCTGTTTGTGGAAACTCCTTCAGGCGCATTCTCCTTTCTGACAGTGACTTTCCAGTGGAGGAAAGTAGATAGAAAAAGCCCGGAGAGAGGGCAGGTTGCATACTGTGTGTGAAGGGCAGGGTAATGCACTTGGCCTCACAGACACATACTCGACGTGCTGCACCCTTGATATTCCGCAGAGTCTAGCTCTGCTCAAAACACTTCAAATGTTCTGAGAAAACTGTGCCATGGGACGTACTCATCACAGGCATGCGACTGTGCAAAGCTGGAAACTGTGGTACGTGTCTGTGGTGAGATCATGATGTGTTCCATATAGGGCTCTTACCTGTGTTCATAGTAAAGTGCTATTCAGGGAAACTAGTTCAGTTGGATACTCATCATAACAGTGTCTTCTCCTTTAAGGAATGAAGGTAGAACAAGGACGGACTGTGGGAACTTCAGATACTGTGAATGAAGTGCAGGCTATAGCGTGTAGGCATCCAAAACCAATAAGGAATGTGCACGACATATGGTCATCCACACTCTGTTTCTGTATCGATTCCCCAGTGTCCACCTCTGCTCAAAACACTTCTAATGTCACGACGAACGGCGTTCTAGGACGTACTCATGACAGGGACGAATCTCTGGAAAGTGGGTAGCTCTGGGAACTGTCTGTGTTGAAATGATTAAGTGTTGCACACAGGGCCCTTACAGGTGATTCATAGGAAAATATCTGTTTGGGGAAACAACTTCAGGTGGATACTCATTCATAACAGTGTCTTCTCCTTGGAGGAATGAAGATAGAACAGAGACGGACTATGGGCACTTTGGGTACTGTGAGTGAAGTGCAGCCTATGGTGAGTAGGCATCCCAAACACATATGGATGTTCACGACTGGTTGTCATCCGTACTGTCTTTCGTGTCAAGAAAGCTTCACACATTGGGAGACAAGTGTGCTTGAGGAGGGATTAGTGTCAGTGTTCAGTCTGTCCAAGAAAGAAGCTGCTGGGACTGCATTGTGGGAAACAGGAATAGTCGCTTATAGGGCTCTAGTATCAGACGTCCATCGCCTTGACTCTAGGACCTTCTGTTACAGGCAAACTGCATCAGGCGGATCCTCATATCTGACAGTGTCTTTCCAGTGGAGGAAAGCAGATAGAAAAAGGACGGACAGAGGGCAGGTTGCATACTATGAGGGAAGGGCAGGGTAATGCTCTTGCGCCTCTCAGACACATACTAGACGGGCAACACCCTTGATAGTCCACAGAGTCTACCTCTGCTCAAAACACTTCAAATGTCCTGAGATAACTGTGCCATGGGACGTACTCATGACAGGGATGCGTCTGTGTAAAGCTGGAAACTGTGGTACCTGTCTGTGGTGAGGTCATGATGTGTTCCATACAGGGCGCTTACCTGGGTACATAGTAAAGTGTCTATTCAGGGAAACTAGTTCAGTTGGATACTCACTCATAACAGTGTCTTCTCCTTTAAGGAATGAAGGTAGAACAAGGACGGACTGTGGGCACTTCAGATACTGTGAATGAAGTGCAGGCTATAACGTGTAGGCATCCAAAACCAATAAGGAATGTGCACGACATGTGGTCATCCGCACTCTGTTTCCGTGTCGATTCCCCAGTGTCTACCTCTGCTAAAAAAACACTTCTAATGTCACGAGGAACGGCGTTCTAGGACGTACTCATCACAGGGAAGAATCTGTGGAAAGTGGGTCGCTCTGGGACCTGTCTGTGTTGAAATGATTAAGTGTTGCACACAGGGCCCTTACAGGTGATTCATAGGAAAATATCTGTTTGGGGAAACGACTTCAGGTGGATACTCATTCATAACAGTGTCTTCTCCTTGGAGGAATGAAGATAGAACAGAGACGGACTATGGGCACTTTGGGTACTGTGAGTGAAGTGCAGCCTATGGTGAGTAGGCATCCCAAACACATATGGATGTTCACGAAAGGTTGTCATCCGTACTGTCTTTCGTGTCAAAAAAGCTTCACACATTGTGAGACAAATGTGCTTGAGGAGGGATTCGTGTCAGTGTTCAGTCTGTCCAAGAAAGAAGCTGCTGGGACTGCATTGTGGTAAACAGGAATAGTCGCTTATAGCGCTCTAGTATCAGACGTCCATCGCCTTGACTCTAGGACCTTCTGTTTCAGGCAAACTGCATCAGGCGGATCCTCATATCTGACAGTGTCTTTCCAGTGGAGGAAAGCAGATAGAAAAAGGACGGACAGAGGGCAGGTTGCATACTATGAGGGAAGGGCAGGGTAATGCTCTTGCGCCTCTCAGACACATACTAGACGGGCAACACCCTTGATAGTCCACAGAGTCTACCTCTGCTCAAAACACTTCAAATGTCCTGAGATAACTGTGCCATGGGACGTACTCATGACAGGGATGCGTCTGTGTAAAGCTGGAAACTGTGGTACCTGTCTGTGGTGAGGTCATGATGTGTTCCATACAGGGCGCTTACCTGGGTACATAGTAAAGTGTCTATTCAGGGAAACTAGTTCAGTTGGATACTCACTCATAACAGTGTCTTCTCCTTTAAGGAATGAAGGTAGAACAAGGACGGACTGTGGGCACTTCAGATACTGTGAATGAAGTGCAGGCTATAACGTGTAGGCATCCAAAACCAATAAGGAATGTGCACGACATGTGGTCATCCGCACTCTGTTTCCGTGTCGATTCCCCAATGTCTACCTCTGCTCAAAACACTTCTAATGTCACGAGGAACGGCGTTCTAGGACGTACTCATCACAGGGACGAATCTGTGGAAAGTGGGTCGCTCTGGGACCTGTCTGTGTTGAAATGATTAAGTGTTGCACACAGGGCCCTTACAGGTGATTCATAGGAAAATATCTGTTTGGGGAAACGACTTCAGGTGGATACTCATTCATAACAGTGTCTTCTCCTTGGAGGAATGAAGATAGAACAGAGACGGACTATGGGCACTTTGGGTACTGTGAGTGAAGTCCAGCCTATGGTGCGTAGGCATCCCAAACACATAATGGATGTTCACGACCAGTTGTCATCCGTACTGTCTTTCGTGTCAAGAAAGCTTCACACATTGGGAGACAAGTGTGCTTGAGGAGGGATTCGTGGCAGTGTTCAGTCTGTCCAAGAAAGAAGCTGCTGGGACTGCATTGTGGCAAACAGGAATAGTCGCGAATAGGGCTCTAGTATCAGACGTCCATCCCCTTGACCCTAGGACATTCTGTTTCAGGCAAACTGCTTCAGGCGGATCCTCATATCTGACAGTCTCTTTCCAGTGGAGGAAAGATGATAGAACAAGGCCGGACAGAGGGCAGGTTGCATAGTGTGTGTGAAGGGCAGGGAAATGCACTTAGGCCTCTAAGACACATACTGGCAGTGGAAAACCCTTGAGAGTTCACAGAGTCTACCTCTGCTCCAAACACTTCAATTTTGCGAGACAACTGTGGTATGGCACGTACTCATGACAAGGAAGCCTCTGTGCAAAACTGAATACAGTGGTACCTGTCTTTGTTGAAATCATGATGTGTTCCCTACAAGGCACTTACCTGTGTTCCGAGGAAGGTACCTATGCAGAGAAACGAGTCCTGGTGGATACTCAATCCAACCAGTGTGAACTCCTTTTACGAAATAAGGTAGAACAGGGACGGACTATGGGCACCGCAGGTACACTGAGTGAAGTGCAGCCTAAGGCGCTTAGGCATCCCAAACACATAGTGGATGTTCAATACCTGTGGTTATCCTCACTCTGTTTTTCTGTGGAAAAGGCTTCAAACCTTTGGAGGGAAGTCTGTTTTAGGTGGGTTTCGAGGCCTTGTTGAATCTTTCATGAAAGAAGCTGTTAGGACTGCCTGTGTGCTAAACAGGAATAGGCGCGTATAGGGCTCTAGTGTCAGATGGCCATCCACTCGAGCATAGGACATTCTGTTTGAGGAAACTCCTTCAGGCGCATTCTCCTTTCTGACAGTGTCTTTCCAGTGGAGGAAAGCAGATAGAAAAAGCACGGAGAGAGGGCAGGTTGCATACTGTGAGTGAAGGGCAGGGTAATGCACTTGGCCTCACAGACACATACTCGACGTGCAGCACCCTTGATATTCCACAGAGTCTAGTTCTGCTAAAAACACTTCAAATGTTCTGAGAAAACAGTGCCATGGGACGTACTCATTACAGGGATGCGTTTGTGCAAAGCTGGAAACTGTGGTACGTGTCTGTGGTGAGATCATTATGTGTTCCATATAGGGCGCTTACCTGTGTTCATAGTAAAGTGCTATTCAGGGAAACTAGTTCAGTTGGATACTCACTGATAACAGTGTCTTCTCCTTTAAGGAATGAAGGTAGAACAAGGACGGACTATGGGCACTTCAGATACTGTGAATGAAGTGCAGGCTATAGCGTGTAGGCATCCAAAACCAATATGGAATGTGCACGACATGTGGTCATCCGCACTCTGTTTCTCTGTCGATTCCCCAGTGTCTACTTCTGCTCAAAACACTTCTAAAGCCCAGAGGAACGGCGTATTAGGACGTACTTATGACAGGGACGAAACTGTGGAAAGTGGGTAGCTCTGGGAACTGTCTGTGTTGAAATGATTAAGTGTTGCACACAGGGCCCTTACAGGTGATTCATAGGAAAATATCTGTTGGGGGAAACGACTTCAGGAGTATACTCATTCATAACAGTGCCTTCTCCTTGGAGGAATGATGATAGAACAGAGACGGACTATGGGCACTTTGCGTACTGTGAGTGAAGTGCAGGCTATAGTGCGTAGGCATCCCAAACACATAATGGATGTTCAGGACCAGTTGAAATCCGTACTGTCTTTCGTGTCAAGAAAGCTTCACACATTGGGAGACAAGTGTGCTTGAGGAGGGATTCGTGGCAGTGTTCAGTCTGTCCAAGAAAGAAGCTGCTGGGACTGCTTGTGGCAATCAGGAATATTCGCATATAGGGCTCTAGTATCAGACGTCTATCGCCTTGACTCTAGGACCTTCTGTTTCAGGCAAACTGCATCAGGCGGATCATCATATCTGACAGTGTCTTTCCAGTGGAGGAAAGCAGATAGAAAAAGGACGGACAGAGGGCAGGTTGCATACTATGAGGGAAGGGCAGGGTAATGCTCTTGCGCCTCTCAGACACATACTAGGCGGGCAACACCCTTGATAGTCCACAGAGTCTACCTCTGCTCAAAACACTTCAAATGTCCTGAGATAACTGTGCCATGGGACGTACTCATGACAGGGATGCGTCTGTGTAAAGCTGGAAACTGTGGTACCTGTCTGTGGTGAGGTCATGATGTGTTCCATACAGGGCGCTTACCTGTGTACATAGTAAAGTGTCTATTCAGGGAAACTAGTTCAGTTGGATACTCACTCATAACAGTGTCTTCTCCTTTAAGGAATGAAGGTAGAACAAGGACGGACTGTGGGCACTTCAGATACTGTGAATGAAGTGCAGGCTATAACGTGTAGGCATCCAAAACCAATAAGGAATGTGCACGACATGTGGTCATCCGCACTCTGTTTCCGTGTCGATTCCCCAGTGTCTACCTCTGCTCAAAACACTTCTAATGTCACGAGGAACGGCGTTCTAGGACGTACTCATCACAGGAAAGAATCTGTGGAAAGTGGGTCGCTCTGGGACCTGTCTGTGTTGAAATGATTAAGTGTTGCACACAGGGCCCTTACAGGTGATTCATAGGAAAAATCTGTTTGGGGAAACGACTTCAGGTGGATACTCATTCATAACAGTGTCTTCTCCATTAAGGAATGAAGGTAGAACAAGGACGGACTATGGGCACTTCAGATACTGTGAATGAAGTGCAGGCTATAGCGTGTAGGCATCCAAAACCAATAAGGAATGTGCACGACATATGGTCATCCACACTCTGTCTCTGTGTCGATTCCCCAGTGTCCACCTCTGCTCAAAACACTTCTAATGTCACGACGAACGTGACATTACGTCACGTGACGTACGTCCTAATGTTCTAGGACGTACTCATGACAGGGACGAATCTCTGGAAAGTGGGTAGCTCTGGGAACTGTCTGTGTTGAAATGATTAAGTGTTGCACACAGGGCCCTTACAGGTGATTCATAGGAAAATATCTGTTTGGGAAAACGACTTCAGGTGGATACTCATTCATAACAGTGTCTTCTCCTTGGAGGAATGAAGATAGAGCAGAGACGGACTATGGGCACTTTGGGTACTGTGAGTGAAGTGCAGCCTATGGTGAGTAGGCATCCCAAACACATATGGATGTTCACGACCGGTTGTCATCCGTACTGTCTTTCTTGTCAAAAAAGCTTCACACATTTGGAGACAAGTGTGCTTGAGGAGGGATTCGTGGCAGTGTTCAGTCTGTTCAAGAAAGAAGCTGCTGGGAATGCATTGTGCCAAACAGGAATAGTCGCGAATAGGGCTCTAGTATCAGACGTCCATCCCCTTGACCCTAGGACATTCTGTTTCAGGCAAACTGCTTCAGGCGGATCCTCATATCTGACAGTCTCTTTCCAGTGGAGGAAAGATGATAGAACAAGGCCGGACAGAGAGCAGGTTGCATAGTGTGTGTGAAGGGCAGGGAAATGCACTTAGGCCTCTAAGACACATACTGGCAGTGTATTGAACCCTTGAGAGATCACAGAGTCTACCTGTGCTCCAAACACTTCAATTTTGCGAGACAACTGTGGTATGGCACGTACTCATGACAAGGAAGCCTCTGTGCAAAACTGAATACAGTGGTACCTGTCTTTGTTGAAATCATGATGTGTTCCCTACAAGGCACTTACCTGTGTTCCAAGGAAGGTACCTGTGCAGAGAAACGAGTCCGGGTGGATACTCAATCCAACCAGTGTGTTCTCCTTTTACGAAATAAGGTAGAACAGGGACGGACTATGGGCACCGCAGGTACACTGAGTGAAGTGCAGCCTAAGGCGCTTAGGCATCCCAAACACATAGTGGATGTTCAATACCTGTGGTTATCCTCACTCTGTTTCTCTGTCGAAAAGGCTTCAAACCTTTGGAGGGAAGTCTGTTTTACGTGGGTTTCGAGGCCTTGTTGAATCTTTCATGAAAGAAGCTGTTAGGACTGCCTCTGTGCTAAACAGGAATAGGCGCGTATAGGGCTCTAGTGTCAGATGGCCATCCCCTCGAGCATAGGACATTCTGTTTGAGGCAAACTCCTTGAGGCGCATTCTCCTTTCTGACAGTGTCTTTCCAGTGGAGGAAAGCAGATAGAAAAAGGACGGACAGAGGGCAGGTTGCATACTATGAGGGAAGGGCAGGGTAATGCTCTTGCGCCTCTCAGACACATACTAGACGGGCAACACCCTTGATAGTCCACAGAGTCTACCTCTGCTCAAAACACTTCAAATGTCCTGAGATAACTGTGCCATGGGACGTACTCATGACAGGGATGCGTCTCTGTAAAGCTGGAAACTGTGGTACCTGTCTGTGGTGAGGTCATGATGTGTTCCATACAGGGCGCTTACCTGTGTACATAGTAAAGTGTCTATTCAGGGAAACTAGTTCAGTTGGATACTCACTCATAACAGTGTCTTCTCCTTTAAGGAATGAAGGTAGAACAAGGACGGACTGTGGGCACTTCAGATACTGTGAATGAAGTGCAGGCTATAACGTGTAGGCATCCAAAACCAATAAGGAATGTGCACGACATGTGGTCATCCGCACTCTGTTTCCGTGTCGATTCCCCAGTGTCTACCTCTGCTCAAAACACTTCTAATGTCACGAGGAACGGCGTTCTAGGACGTACTCATCACAGGGAAGAATCTGTGGAAAGTGGGTCGCTCTGGGACCTGTCTGTGTTGAAATGATTAAGTGTTGCACACAGGGCCCTTACAGGTGATTCATAGGAAAAATCTGTTTGGGGAAACGACTTCAGGTGGATACTCATTCATAACAGTGTCTTCTCCATTAAGGAATGAAGGTAGAACAAGGACGGACTATGGGCACTTCAGATACTGTGAATGAAGTGCAGGCTATAGCGTGTAGGCATCCAAAACCAATAAGGAATGTGCACGACATATGGTCATCCACACTCTGTCTCTGTGTCGATTCCCCAGTGTCCACCTCTGCTCAAAACACTTCTAATGTCACGACGAACGTGACATTACGTCACGTGACGTACGTCCTAATGTTCTAGGACGTACTCATGACAGGGACGAATCTCTGGAAAGTGGGTAGCTCTGGGAACTGTCTGTGTTGAAATGATTAAGTGTTGCACACAGGGCCCTTACAGGTGATTCATAGGAAAATATCTGTTTGGGAAAACGACTTCAGGTGGATACTCATTCATAACAGTGTCTTCTCCTTGGAGGAATGAAGATAGAACAGAGACGGACTATGGGCACTTTGGGTACTGTGAGTGAAGTGCAGCCTATGGTGAGTAGGCATCCCAAACACATATGGATGTTCACGACCGGTTGTCATCCGTACTGTCTTTCTTGTCAAAAAAGCTTCACACATTTGGAGACAAGTGTGCTTGAGGAGGGATTCGTGGCAGTGTTCAGTCTGTTCAAGAAAGAAGCTGCTGGGACTGCATTGTGGCAAACAGGAATAGTCGCGAATAGGGCTCTATTATCAGACGTCCATCCCCTTGACCCTAGGACATTATGTTTCAGGCAAACTGCTTCAGGCGGATCCTCATATCTGACAGTCTCTTTCCAGTGGAGGAAAGATGATAGAACAAGGCCGGACAGAGGGCAGGTTGCATAGTGTGTGTGAAGGGCAGGGAAATGCACTTAGGCCTCTAAGACACATACTGGCAGTGTATTGAACCCTTGAGAGATCACAGAGTCTACCTGTGCTCCAAACACTTCAATTTTGCGAGACAACTGTGGTATGGCACGTACTCATGACAAGGAAGCCTCTGTGCAAAACTGAATACAGTGGTACCTGTCTTTGTTGAAATCATGATGTGTTCCCTACAAGGCACTTACCTGTGTTCCAAGGAAGGTACCTATGCAGAGAAACGAGTCCGGGTGGATACTCAATCCAACCAGTGTGTTCTCCTTTTACGAAATAAGGTAGAACAGGGACGGACTATGGGAACCGCAGGTACACTGAGTGAAGTGCAGCCTAAGGCGCTTAGGCATCCCAAACACATAGTGGATGTTCAATACCTGTGGTTATCCTCACTCTGTTTCTCTGTCGAAAAGGCTTCAAACCTTTGGAGGGAAGTCTGTTTTAGGTGGGTTTCGAGGCCTTGTTGAATCTTTCATGAAAGAAGCTGTTAGGACTGCCTCTGTGCTAAACAGGAATAGGCGCGTATAGGGCTCTAGTGTCAGATGGCCATCCCCTCGAGCATAGGACATTCTGTTTGAGGCAAACTCCTTGAGGCGCATTCTCCTTTCTGACAGTGTCTTTCCAGTGGAGGAAAGCAGATAGAAAAAGGACGGAGAGAGGGCATGTTGCATATTGTGAGTGAAGGGCAGGGTAATGCACTTGGCCTAACAGACACATACTCGACGTGCAGCACCCTTGATATTCCACAGAGTCTACCCCTGCTCAAAACACTTCAAATGTTCTGAGAAAACAGTGCCATGGGACGTACTCATTACAGGGATGCGTCTGTGCAAAGCTGGAAACTGTGGTACCTGTCTGTGGTGAGATCATGATGTGTTCGATATAGGGCCTTACTTGTGTTCATAGTAAAGTGTCTATTCAGGGAAACTAGTTCAGTTGGATACTCACTGATAACAGTGTCTTCTCCTTTAAGGAATGAAGGTAGAACAAGGACGGACTATGGGCACTTCAGATACTGTGAATGAAGTGCAGGCTATAGCGTGTATAGAATCCATAACCAATATGGAATGTGCACGACATGTGGTCATCCGCACTCTGTTTCTCTGTCGATTCCCCAGTGTCTACTTCTGCTCAAAACACTTCTAATGTCACGACGAACGGCGCTCTAGGACGTACTCATCACAGGGATGAATCTGTGGAAAGTGGGTAGCTCTGGGACCTGTCTGTGTTGAAATGATTAAGTGTTGCACACAGGGCCCTTTCAGGTGATTCATAGGAAAATATCTGTTGGTGAAAACGACTTCAGGTGGATACTCATTCATAACAGTGTCTTCTCCTTGGAGGAATGAAGATAGAACAGAGACGGACTATGGGCACTTTGGGTACTGTGAGTGAAGTGCAGCCTATGGTGCGTAGGCATCCCAAACACATAATGGATGTTCACGACCAGTTGTCATCCGTACTGTCTTTCGTGTCAAGAAAGCTTCACACATTGGGAGACAAGTGTGCTTGAGGAGGGATTCGTGGCAGTGTTCAGTCTGTCCAAGAAAGAAGCTGCTGGGACTGCATTGTGGCAAAGAGGAATAGTCGCGAATAGGGCTCTAGTATCAGACGTCCATCCCCTTGACCCTAGGACATTCTGTTTCAGGCAAACTGCTTCAGGCGGATCCTCATATCTGACAGTCTCTTTCCAGTGGAGAAAGCAGATAGAAAAAGGCCGGACAGAGGGCAGGTTGCATACTGTGTGTGAAGGGCAGGGAAATGCACTTAGGCCTCTAAGACACATACTGGCAGTGGAAAACCCTTGAGAGTTCACAGAGTCTACCTCTACTCCAAACACTACAATTTTGCGAGACAACTGTGATATGGCACGTACTCATGACAAGGAAGCCTCTGTGCAAAACTGAATACAGTGGTACCTGTCTTTGTTGAAATCATGATGTGTTCCCTACAAGGCACTTACCTGTGTTCCGAGGAAGGTACCTATGCAGAGAAACGAGTCCTGGTGGATACTCAATCCAACCAGTGTGATCTCCTTTTACGAAATAAGGTAGAACAGGGACGGACTATGGGCACCGCAGGTACACTGAGTGAAGTGCAGCCTAAGGCGCTTAGGCATCCCAAACACATAGTGGATGTTCAATACCTGTGGTTATCCTCACTCTGTTTTTCTGTGGAAAAGGCTTCAAACCTTTGGAGGGAAGTCTGTTTTAGGTGGGTTTCGAGGCCTTGTTGAATCTTTCATGAAAGAAGCTTTTAGGACTGCCTCTGTGCTAAACAGGAATAGGCGCGTATAGGGCTCTAGTGTCAGATGGCCATCCACTCGAGCATAGGACATTCTGTTTGAGGAAACTCCTTCAGGCGCATTCTCCTTTCTGACAGTGTCTTTCCAGTGGAGGAAAGCAGATAGAAAAAGCACGGAGAGAGGGCAGGTTGCATACTGTGAGTGAAGGGCAGGGTAATGCACTTGGCCTCACAGACACATACTCGACGTGCAGCACCCTTGATATTCCACAGAGTCTAGTTCTGCTAAAAACACTTCAAATGTTCTGAGAAAACAGTGCCATGGGACGTACTCATTACAGGGATGCGTTTGTGCAAAGCTGGAAACTGTGGTACGTGTCTGTGGTGAGGTCATGATGTGTTCCATATAGGGCGCTTACCTGTGTTCATAGTAAAGTGCTATTCAGGGAAACTAATTCAGTTGGATACTCACTGATAACAGTGTCTTCTCCTTTAAGGAATGAAGGTAGAACAAGGACGGACTATGGGCACTTCAGATACTGTGAATGAAGTGCAGGCTATAGCGTGTAGGCATCCAAAACCAATATGGAATGTGCACGACATGTGGTCATCCGCACTCTGTTTCTCTGTCGATTCCCCAGTGTCTACTTCTGCTCAAAACACTTCTAAAGCCACGAGGAACGGCGTTCTAGGACGTACTTATGACAGGGACGAAACTGTGGAAAGTGGGTAGCTCTGGGAACTGTCTGTGTTGAAATGATTAAGTGTTGCACACAGGGCCCTTACAGGTGATTCATATGAAAATATCTGTTGGGGGAAACGACTTCAGGAGGATACTCATTCATAACAGTGCCTTCTCCTTGGAGGAATGATGATAGAACAGAGACGGACTATGGGCACTTTGCGTACTGTGAGTGAAGTGCAGGCTATAGTGCGTAGGCATCCCAAACACATAATGGATGTTCAGGACCAGTTGAAATCCGTACTGTCTTTCGTGTCAAGAAAGCTTCACACATTGGGAGACAAGTGTGCTTGAGGAGGGATTCGTGGCAGTGTTCAGTCTGTCCAAAAGAAGCTGCTGGGACTGCTTGTGGCAATAAGGAATATTCGCATATAGGGCTCTAGTATCAGACGTCTATCGCCTTGACTCTAGGACCTTCTGTTTCAGGCAAACTGCATCAGGCGGATCATCATATCTGACAGCGTCTTTCCAGTGGAGGAAAACAGATAGAAAAAGGACGGACAGAGGGCAGGTTGCATACTATGAGGGAAGGGCAGGGTAATGCTCTTGCGCCTCTCAGACACATACTAGGCGGGCAACACCCTTGATAGTCCACAGAGTCTACCTCTGCTCAAAACACTTCAAATGTCCTGAGATAACTGTGCCATGGGACGTACTCATGACAGGGATGCGTCTGTGTAAAGCTGGAAACTGTGGTACCTGTCTGTGGTGAGGTCATGATGTGTTCCATACAGGGCGCTTACCTGTGTACATAGTAAAGTGTCTATTCAGGGAAACTAGTTCAGTTGGATACTCACTCATAACAGTGTCTTCTCCTTTAAGGAATGATTGGTAGAACAAGGACGGACTGTGGGCACTTCAGATACTGTGAATGAAGTGCAGGCTATAACGTGTAGGCATCCAAAACCAATAAGGAATGTGCACGACATGTGGTCATCCGCACTCTGTTTCCGTGTCGATTCCCCAGTGTCTACCTCTGCTCAAAACACGTCTAATGTCACGAGGAACGGCGTTCTAGGACGTACTCATCACAGGGAAGAATCTGTGGAAAGTGGGTCGCTCTGGGACCTGTCTGTGTTGAAATGATTAAGTGTTGCACACAGGGCCCTTACAGGTGATTCATAGGAAAAATCTGTTTGGGGAAACGACTTCAGGTGGATACTCATTCATAACAGTGTCTTCTCCATTAAGGAATGAAGGTAGAACAAGGACGGACTATGGGCACTTCAGATACTGTGAATGAAGTGCAGGCTATAGCGTGTAGGCATCCAAAACCAATAAGGAATGTGCACGACATATGGTCATCCACACTCTGTCTCTGTGTCGATTCCCCAGTGTCCACCTCTGCTCAAAACACTTCTAATGTCACGACGAACGTGACATTACGTCACGTGACGTACGTCCTAATGTTCTAGGACGTACTCATGACAGGGACGAATCTCTGGAGAGTGGGTAGCTCTGGGAACTGTCTGTGTTGAAATGATTAAGTGTTGCACACAGGGCCCTTACAGGTGATTCATAGGAAAATATCTGTTTGGGAAAACGACTTCAGGTGGATACTCATTCATAACAGTGTCTTCTCCTTGGAGGAATGAAGATAGAACAGAGACGGACTATGGGCACTTTGGGTACTGTGAGTGAAGTGCAGCCTATGGTGAGTAGGCATCCCAAACACATAATGGATGTTCACGACCGGTTGTCATCCGTACTGTCTTTCTTGTCAAAAAAGCTTCACACATTTGGAGACAAGTGTGCTTGAGGAGGGATTCGTGGCAGTGTTCAGTCTGTCCAAGAAAGAAGCTGCTGGGACTGCATTGTGGCAAACAGGAATAGTCGCGAATAGGGCTCTAGTATCAGACGTCCATCCCCTTGACCCTAGGACATTCTGTTTCAGGCAAACTGCTTCAGGCGGATCCTCATATCTGACAGTCTCTTTCCAGTGGAGGAAAGATGATAGAACAAGGCCGGACAGAGGGCAGGTTGCATAGTGTGTGTGAAGGGCAGGGAAATGCACTTAGGCCTCTAAGACACATACTGGCAGTGTATTGAACCCTTGAGAGATCACAGAGTCTACCTGTGCTCCAAACACTTCAATTTTGCGAGACAACTGTGGTATGGCACGTACTCATGACAAGGAAGCCTCTGTGCAAAACTGAATACAGTGGTACCTGTCTTTGTTGAAATCATGATGTGTTCCCTACAAGGCACTTACCTGTGTTCCAAGGAAGGTACCTGTGCAGAGAAACGAGTCCGGGTGGATACTCAATCCAACCAGTGTGTTCTCCTTTTACGAAATAAGGTAGAACAGGGACGGACTATGGGCACCGCAGGTACACTGAGTGAAGTGCAGCCTAAGGCGCTTAGGCATCCCAAACACATAGTGGATGTTCAATACCTGTGGTTATCCTCACTCTGTTTCTCTGTCGAAAAGGCTTCAAACCTTTGGAGGGAAGTCTGTTTTAGGTGGGTTTCGAGGCCTTGTTGAATCTTTCATGAAAGAAGCTGTTAGGACTGCCTCTGTGCTAAACAGGAATAGGCGCGTATAGGGCTCTAGTGTCAGATGGCCATCCCCTCGAGCATAGGACATTCTGTTTGAGGCAAACTCCTTGAGGCGCATTCTCCTTTCTGACAGTGTCTTTCCAGTGGAGGAAAGCAGATAGAAAAAGGACGGACAGAGGGCAGGTTGCATACTATGAGGGAAGGGCAGGGTAATGCTCTTGCGCCTCTCAGACACATACTAGACGGGCAACACCCTTGATAGTCCACAGAGTCTACCTCTGCTCAAAACACTTCAAATGTCCTGAGATAACTGTGCCATGGGACGTACTCATGACAGGGATGCGTCTCTGTAAAGCTGGAAACTGTGGTACCTGTCTGTGGTGAGGTCATGATGTGTTCCATACAGGGCGCTTACCTGTGTACATAGTAAAGTGTCTATTCAGGGAAACTAGTTCAGTTGGATACTCACTCATAACAGTGTCTTCTCCTTTAAGGAATGAAGGTAGAACAAGGACGGACTGTGGGCACTTCAGATACTGTGAATGAAGTGCAGGCTATAACGTGTAGGCATCCAAAACCAATAAGGAATGTGCACGACATGTGGTCATCCGCACTCTGTTTCCGTGTCGATTCCCCAGTGTCTACCTCTGCTCAAAACACTTCTAATGTCACGAGGAACGGCGTTCTAGGACGTACTCATCACAGGGAAGAATCTGTGGAAAGTGGGTCGCTCTGGGACCTGTCTGTGTTGAAATGATTAAGTGTTGCACACAGGGCCCTTACAGGTGATTCATAGGAAAAATCTGTTTGGGGAAACGACTTCAGGTGGATACTCATTCATAACAGTGTCTTCTCCATTAAGGAATGAAGGTAGAACAAGGACGGACTATGGGCACTTCAGATACTGTGAATGAAGTGCAGGCTATAGCGTGTAGGCATCCAAAACCAATAAGGAATGTGCACGACATATGGTCATCCACACTCTGTCTCTGTGTCGATTCCCCAGTGTCCACCTCTGCTCAAAACACTTCTAATGTCACGACGAACGTGACATTACGTCACGTGACGTACGTCCTAATGTTCTAGGACGTACTCATGACAGGGACGAATCTCTGGAAAGTGGGTAGCTCTGGGAACTGTCTGTGTTGAAATGATTAAGTGTTGCACACAGGGCCCTTACAGGTGATTCATAGGAAAATATCTGTTTGGGAAAACGACTTCAGGTGGATACTCATTCATAACAGTGTCTTCTCCTTGGAGGAATGAAGATAGAACAGAGACGGACTATGGGCACTTTGGGTACTGTGAGTGAAGTGCAGCCTATGGTGAGTAGGCATCCCAAACACATATGGATGTTCACGACCGGTTGTCATCCGTACTGTCTTTCTTGTCAAAAAAGCTTCACACATTTGGAGACAAGTGTGCTTGAGGAGGGATTCGTGGCAGTGTTCAGTCTGTTCAAGAAAGAAGCTGCTGGGACTGCATTGTGGCAAACAGGAATAGTCGCGAATAGGGCTCTATTATCAGACGTCCATCCCCTTGACCCTAGGACATTATGTTTCAGGCAAACTGCTTCAGGCGGATCCTCATATCTGACAGTCTCTTTCCAGTGGAGGAAAGATGATAGAACAAGGCCGGACAGAGGGCAGGTTGCATAGTGTGTGTGAAGGGCAGGGAAATGCACTTAGGCCTCTAAGACACATACTGGCAGTGTATTGAACCCTTGAGAGATCACAGAGTCTACCTGTGCTCCAAACACTTCAATTTTGCGAGACAACTGTGGTATGGCACGTACTCATGACAAGGAAGCCTCTGTGCAAAACTGAATACAGTGGTACCTGTCTTTGTTGAAATCATGATGTGTTCCCTACAAGGCACTTACCTGTGTTCCAAGGAAGGTACCTATGCAGAGAAACGAGTCCGGGTGGATACTCAATCCAACCAGTGTGTTCTCCTTTTACGAAATAAGGTAGAACAGGGACGGACTATGGGAACCGCAGGTACACTGAGTGAAGTGCAGCCTAAGGCGCTTAGGCATCCCAAACACATAGTGGATGTTCAATACCTGTGGTTATCCTCACTCTGTTTCTCTGTCGAAAAGGCTTCAAACCTTTGGAGGGAAGTCTGTTTTAGGTGGGTTTCGAGGCCTTGTTGAATCTTTCATGAAAGAAGCTGTTAGGACTGCCTCTGTGCTAAACAGGAATAGGCGCGTATAGGGCTCTAGTGTCAGATGGCCATCCCCTCGAGCATAGGACATTCTGTTTGAGGCAAACTCCTTGAGGCGCATTCTCCTTTCTGACAGTGTCTTTCCAGTGGAGGAAAGCAGATAGAAAAAGGACGGAGAGAGGGCATGTTGCATATTGTGAGTGAAGGGCAGGGTAATGCACTTGGCCTAACAGACACATACTCGACGTGCAGCACCCTTGATATTCCACAGAGTCTACCCCTGCTCAAAACACTTCAAATGTTCTGAGAAAACAGTGCCATGGGACGTACTCATTACAGGGATGCGTCTGTGCAAAGCTGGAAACTGTGGTACCTGTCTGTGGTGAGATCATGATGTGTTCGATATAGGGCCTTACTTGTGTTCATAGTAAAGTGTCTATTCAGGGAAACTAGTTCAGTTGGATACTCACTGATAACAGTGTCTTCTCCTTTAAGGAATGAAGGTAGAACAAGGACGGACTATGGGCACTTCAGATACTGTGAATGAAGTGCAGGCTATAGCGTGTATAGAATCCATAACCAATATGGAATGTGCACGACATGTGGTCATCCGCACTCTGTTTCTCTGTCGATTCCCCAGTGTCTATTTCTGCTCAAAACACTTCTAATGTCACGACGAACGGCGCTCTAGGACGTACTCATCACAGGGATGAATCTGTGGAAAGTGGGTAGCTCTGGGAACTGTCTGTGTTGAAATGATTAAGTGTTGCACACAGGGCCCTTTCAGGTGATTCATAGGAAAATATCTGTTGGTGAAAACGACTTCAGGTGGATACTCATTCATAACAGTGTCTTCTCCTTGGAGGAATGAAGATAGAACAGAGACGGACTATGGGCACTTTGGGTACTGTGAGTGAAGTGCAGCCTATGGTGCGTAGGCATCCCAAACACATAATGGATGTTCACGACCAGTTGTCATCCGTACTGTCTTTCGTGTCAAGAAAGCTTCACACATTGGGAGACAAGTGTGCTTGAGGAGGGATTCGTGGCAGTGTTCAGTCTGTCCAAGAAAGAAGCTGCTGGGACTGCATTGTGGCAAAGAGGAATACTCGCGAATAGGGCTCTAGTATCAGACGTCCATCCCCTTGACCCTAGGACATTCTGTTTCAGGCAAACTGCTTCAGGCGGATCCTCATATCTGACAGTCTCTTTCCAGTGGAGAAAGCAGATAGAAAAAGGCCGGACAGAGGGCAGGTTGCATACTGTGTGTGAAGGGCAGGGAAATGCACTTAGGCCTCTAAGACACATACTGGCAGTGGAAAACCCTTGAGAGTTCACAGAGTCTACCTCTACTCCAAACACTACAATTTTGCGAGACAACTGTGATATGGCACGTACTCATGACAAGGAAGCCTCTGTGCAAAACTGAATACAGTGGTACCTGTCTTTGTTGAAATCATGATGTGTTCCCTACAAGGCACTTACCTGTGTTCCGAGGAAGGTACCTATGCAGAGAAACGAGTCCTGGTGGATACTCAATCCAACCAGTGTGATCTCCTTTTACGAAATAAGGTAGAACAGGGACGGACTATGGGCACCGCAGGTACACTGAGTGAAGTGCAGCCTAAGGCGCTTAGGCATCCCAAACACATAGTGGATGTTCAATACCTGTGGTTATCCTCACTCTGTTTTTCTGTGGAAAAGGCTTCAAACCTTTGGAGGGAAGTCTGTTTTAGGTGGGTTTCGAGGCCTTGTTGAATCTTTCATGAAAGAAGCTTTTAGGACTGCCTCTGTGCTAAACAGGAATAGGCGCGTATAGGGCTCTAGTGTCAGATGGCCATCCACTCGAGCATAGGACATTCTGTTTGAGGAAACTCCTTCAGGCGCATTCTCCTTTCTGACAGTGTCTTTCCAGTGGAGGAAAGCAGATAGAAAAAGCACGGAGAGAGGGCAGGTTGCATACTGTGAGTGAAGGGCAGGGTAATGCACTTGGCCTCACAGACACATACTCGACGTGCAGCACCCTTGATATTCCACAGAGTCTAGTTCTGCTAAAAACACTTCAAATGTTCTGAGAAAACAGTGCCATGGGACGTACTCATTACAGGGATGCGTTTGTGCAAAGCTGGAAACTGTGGTACGTGTCTGTGGTGAGGTCATGATGTGTTCCATATAGGGCGCTTACCTGTGTTCATATTAAAGTGCTATTCAGGGAAACTAATTCAGTTGGATACTCACTGATAACAGTGTCTTCTCCTTTAAGGAATGAAGGTAGAACAAGGACGGACTATGGGCACTTCAGATACTGTGAATGAAGTGCAGGCTATAGCGTGTATAGAATCCATAACCAATATGGAATGTGCACGACATGTGGTCATCCGCACTCTGTTTCTCTGTCGATTCCCCAGTGTCTACTTCTGCTCAAAACACTTCTAATGTCACGACGAACGGCGCTCTAGGACGTACTCATCACAGGGATGAATCTGTGGAAAGTGGGTAGCTCTGGGAACTGTCTGTGTTGAAATGATTAAGTGTTGCACACAGGGCCCTTTCAGGTGATTCATATGAAAATATCTGTTGGGGGAAACGACTTCAGGAGGATACTCATTCATAACAGTGCCTTCTCCTTGGAGGAATGATGATAGAACAGAGACGGACTATGGGCACTTTGCGTACTGTGAGTGAAGTGCAGGCTATAGTGCGTAGGCATCCCAAACACATAATGGATGTTCAGGACCAGTTGAAATCCGTACTGTCTTTCGTGTCAAGAAAGCTTCACACATTGGGAGACAAGTGTGCTTGAGGAGGGATTCGTGGCAGTGTTCAGTCTGTCCAAAAGAAGCTGCTGGGACTGCTTGTGGCAATAAGGAATATTCGCATATAGGGCTCTAGTATCAGACGTCTATCGCCTTGACTCTAGGACCTTCTGTTTCAGGCAAACTGCATCAGGCGGATCATCATATCTGACAGTGTCTTTCCAGTGGAGGAAAGCAGATAGAAAAAGGACGGACAGAGGGCAGGTTGCATACTATGAGGGAAGGGCAGGGTAATGCTCTTGCGCCTCTCAGACACATACTAGGCGGGCAACACCCTTGATAGTCCACAGAGTCTACCTCTGCTCAAAACACTTCAAATGTCCTGAGATAACTGTGCCATGGGACGTACTCATGACAGGGATGCGTCTGTGTAAAGCTGGAAACTGTGGTACCTGTCTGTGGTGAGGTCATGATGTGTTCCATACAGGGCGCTTACCTGTGTACATAGTAAAGTGTCTATTCAGGGAAACTAGTTCAGTTGGATACTCACTCATAACAGTGTCTTCTCCTTTAAGGAATGAAGGTAGAACAAGGACGGACTGTGGGCACTTCAGATACTGTGAATGAAGTGCAGGCTATAACGTGTAGGCATCCAAAACCAATAAGGAATGTGCACGACATGTGGTCATCCGCACTCTGTTTCCGTGTCGATTCCCCAGTGTCTACCTCTGCTCAAAACACGTCTAATGTCACGAGGAACGGCGTTCTAGGACGTACTCATCACAGGGAAGAATCTGTGGAAAGTGGGTCGCTCTGGGACCTGTCTGTGTTGAAATGATTAAGTGTTGCACACAGGGCCCTTACAGGTGATTCATAGGAAAAATCTGTTTGGGGAAACGACTTCAGGTGGATACTCATTCATAACAGTGTCTTCTCCATTAAGGAATGAAGGTAGAACAAGGACGGACTATGGGCACTTCAGATACTGTGAATGAAGTGCAGGCTATAGCGTGTAGGCATCCAAAACCAATAAGGAATGTGCACGACATATGGTCATCCACACTCTGTCTCTGTGTCGATTCCCCAGTGTCCACCTCTGCTCAAAACACTTCTAATGTCACGACGAACGTGACATTACGTCACGTGACGTACGTCCTAATGTTCTAGGACGTACTCATGACAGGGACGAATCTCTGGAGAGTGGGTAGCTCTGGGAACTGTCTGTGTTGAAATGATTAAGTGTTGCACACAGGGCCCTTACAGGTGATTCATAGGAAAATATCTGTTTGGGAAAACGACTTCAGGTGGATACTCATTCATAACAGTGTCTTCTCCTTGGAGGAATGAAGATAGAACAGAGACGGACTATGGGCACTTTGGGTACTGTGAGTGAAGTGCAGCCTATGGTGAGTAGGCATCCCAAACACATATGGATGTTCACGACCGGTTGTCATCCGTACTGTCTTTCTTGTCAAAAAAGCTTCACACATTTGGAGACAAGTGTGCTTGAGGAGGGATTCGTGGCAGTGTTCAGTCTGTCCAAGAAAGAAGCTGCTGGGACTGCATTGTGGCAAACAGGAATAGTCGCGAATAGGGCTCTAGTATCAGACGTCCATCCCCTTGACCCTAGGACATTCTGTTTCAGGCAAACTGCTTCAGGCGGATCCTCATATCTGACAGTCTCTTTCCAGTGGAGGAAAGATGATAGAACAAGGCCGGACAGAGGGCAGGTTGCATAGTGTGTGTGAAGGGCAGGGAAATGCACTTAGGCCTCTAAGACACATACTGGCAGTGTATTGAACCCTTGAGAGATCACAGAGTCTACCTGTGCTCCAAACACTTCAATTTTGCGAGACAACTGTGGTATGGCACGTACTCATCACAAGGAAGCCTCTGTGCAAAACTGAATACAGTGGTACCTGTCTTTGTTGAAATCATGATGTGTTCCCTACAAGGCACTTACCTGTGTTCCAAGGAAGGTACCTGTGCAGAGAAACGAGTCCGGGTGGATACTCAATCCAACCAGTGTGTTCTCCTTTTACGAAATAAGGTAGAACAGGGACGGACTATGGGCACCGCAGGTACACTGAGTGAAGTGCAGCCTAAGGCGCTTAGGCATCCCAAACACATAGTGGATGTTCAATACCTGTGGTTATCCTCACTCTGTTTCTCTGTCGAAAAGGCTTCAAACCTTTGGAGGGAAGTCTGTTTTAGGTGGGTTTCGAGGCCTTGTTGAATCTTTCATGAAAGAAGCTGTTAGGACTGCCTCTGTGCTAAACAGGAATAGGCGCGTATAGGGCTCTAGTGTCAGATGGCCATCCCCTCGAGCATAGGACATTCTGTTTGAGGCAAACTCCTTGAGGCGCATTCTCCTTTCTGACAGTGTCTTTCCAGTGGAGGAAAGCAGATAGAAAAAGGACGGACAGAGGGCAGGTTGCATACTATGAGGGAAGGGCAGGGTAATGCTCTTGCGCCTCTCAGACACATACTAGACGGGCAACACCCTTGATAGTCCACAGAGTCTACCTCTGCTCAAAACACTTCAAATGTCCTGAGATAACTGTGCCATGGGACGTACTCATGACAGGGATGCGTCTCTGTAAAGCTGGAAACTGTGGAACCTGTCTGTGGTGAGGTCATGATGTGTTCCATACAGGGCGCTTACCTGTGTACATAGTAAAGTGTCTATTCAGGGAAACTAGTTCAGTTGGATACTCACTCATAACAGTGTCTTCTCCTTTAAGGAATGAAGGTAGAACAAGGACGGACTGTGGGCACTTCAGATACTGTGAATGAAGTGCAGGCTATAACGTGTAGGCATCCAAAACCAATAAGGAATGTGCACGACATGTGGTCATCCACACTCTGTTTCCGTGTCGATTCCCCAGTGTCTACCTCTGCTCAAAACACTTCTAATGTCACGAGGAACGGCGTTCTAGGACGTACTCATCACAGGGAAGAATCTGTGGAAAGTGGGTCGCTCTGGGACCTGTCTGTGTTGAAATGATTAAGTGTTGCACACAGGGCCCTTACAGGTGATTCATAGGAAAAATCTGTTTGGGGAAACGACTTCAGGTGGATACTCATTCATAACAGTGTCTTCTCCATTAAGGAATGAAGGTAGAACAAGGACGGACTATGGGCACTTCAGATACTGTGAATGAAGTGCAGGCTATAGCGTGTAGGCATCCAAAACCAATAAGGAATGTGCACGACATATGGTCATCCACACTCTGTCTCTGTGTCGATTCCCCAGTGTCCACCTCTGCTCAAAACACTTCTAATGTCACGACGAACGTGACATTACGTCACGTGACGTACGTCCTAATGTTCTAGGACGTACTCATGACAGGGACGAATCTCTGGAAAGTGGGTAGCTCTGGGAACTGTCTGTGTTGAAATGATTAAGTGTTGCACACAGGGCCCTTACAGGTGATTCATAGGAAAATATCTGTTTGGGAAAACGACTTCAGGTGGATACTCATTCATAACAGTGTCTTCTCCTTGGAGGAATGAAGATAGAACAGAGACGGACTATGGGCACTTTGGGTACTGTGAGTGAAGTGCAGCCTATGGTGAGTAGGCATCCCAAACACATATGGATGTTCACGACCGGTTGTCATCCGTACTGTCTTTCTTGTCAAAAAAGCTTCACACATTTGGAGACAAGTGTGCTTGAGGAGGGATTCGTGGCAGTGTTCAGTCTGTTCAAGAAAGAAGCTGCTGGGACTGCATTGTGGCAAACAGGAATAGTCGCGAATAGGGCTCTATTATCAGACGTCCATCCCCTTGACCCTAGGACATTATGTTTCAGGCAAACTGCTTCAGGCGGATCCTCATATCTGACAGTCTCTTTCCAGTGGAGGAAAGATGATAGAACAAGGCCGGACAGAGGGCAGGTTGCATAGTGTGTGTGAAGGGCAGGGAAATGCACTTAGGCCTCTAAGACACATACTGGCAGTGTATTGAACCCTTGAGAGATCACAGAGTCTACCTGTGCTCCAAACACTTCAATTTTGCGAGACAACTGTGGTATGGCACGTACTCATGACAAGGAAGCCTCTGTGCAAAACTGAATACAGTGGTACCTGTCTTTGTTGAAATCATGATGTGTTCCCTACAAGGCACTTACCTGTGTTCCAAGGAAGGTACCTATGCAGAGAAACGAGTCCGGGTGGATACTCAATCCAACCAGTGTGTTCTCCTTTTACGAAATAAGGTAGAACAGGGACGGACTATGGGAACCGCAGGTACACTGAGTGAAGTGCAGCCTAAGGCGCTTAGGCATCCCAAACACATAGTGGATGTTCAATACCTGTGGTTATCCTCACTCTGTTTCTCTGTCGAAAAGGCTTCAAACCTTTGGAGGGAAGTCTGTTTTAGGTGGGTTTCGAGGCCTTGTTGAATCTTTCATGAAAGAAGCTGTTAGGACTGCCTCTGTGCTAAACAGGAATAGGCGCGTATAGGGCTCTAGTGTCAGATGGCCATCCCCTCGAGCATAGGACATTCTGTTTGAGGCAAACTCCTTGAGGCGCATTCTCCTTTCTGACAGTGTCTTTCCAGTGGAGGAAAGCAGATAGAAAAAGGACGGAGAGAGGGCATGTTGCATATTGTGAGTGAAGGGCAGGGTAATGCACTTGGCCTAACAGACACATACTCGACGTGCAGCACCCTTGATATTCCACAGAGTCTACCCCTGCTCAAAACACTTCAAATGTTCTGAGAAAACAGTGCCATGGGACGTACTCATTACAGGGATGCGTCTGTGCAAAGCTGGAAACTGTGGTACCTGTCTGTGGTGAGATCATGATGTGTTCGATATAGGGCCTTACTTGTGTTCATAGTAAAGTGTCTATTCAGGGAAACTAGTTCAGTTGGATACTCACTGATAACAGTGTCTTCTCCTTTAAGGAATGAAGGTAGAACAAGGACGGACTATGGGCACTTCAGATACTGTGAATGAAGTGCAGGCTATAGCGTGTATAGAATCCATAACCAATATGGAATGTGCACGACATGTGGTCATCCGCACTCTGTTTCTCTGTCGATTCCCCAGTGTCTACTTCTGCTCAAAACACTTCTAATGTCACGACGAACGGCGCTCTAGGACGTACTCATCACAGGGATGAATCTGTGGAAAGTGGGTAGCTCTGGGACCTGTCTGTGTTGAAATGATTAAGTGTTGCACACAGGGCCCTTTCAGGTGATTCATAGGAAAATATCTGTTGGTGAAAACGACTTCAGGTGGATACTCATTCATAACAGTGTCTTCTCCTTGGAGGAATGAAGATAGAACAGAGACGGACTATGGGCACTTTGGGTACTGTGAGTGAAGTGCAGCCTATGGTGCGTAGGCATCCCAAACACATAATGGATGTTCACGACCAGTTGTCATCCGTACTGTCTTTCGTGTCAAGAAAGCTTCACACATTGGGAGACAAGTGTGCTTGAGGAGGGATTCGTGGCAGTGTTCAGTCTGTCCAAGAAAGAAGCTGCTGGGACTGCATTGTGGCAAAGAGGAATACTCGCGAATAGGGCTCTAGTATCAGACGTCCATCCCCTTGACCCTAGGACATTCTGTTTCAGGCAAACTGCTTCAGGCGGATCCTCATATCTGACAGTCTCTTTCCAGTGGAGAAAGCAGATAGAAAAAGGCCGGACAGAGGGCAGGTTGCATACTGTGTGTGAAGGGCAGGGAAATGCACTTAGGCCTCTAAGACACATACTGGCAGTGGAAAACCCTTGAGAGTTCACAGAGTCTACCTCTACTCCAAACACTACAATTTTGCGAGACAACTGTGATATGGCACGTACTCATGACAAGGAAGCCTCTGTGCAAAACTGAATACAGTGGTACCTGTCTTTGTTGAAATCATGATGTGTTCCCTACAAGGCACTTACCTGTGTTCCGAGGAAGGTACCTATGCAGAGAAACGAGTCCTGGTGGATACTCAATCCAACCAGTGTGATCTCCTTTTACGAAATAAGGTAGAACAGGGACGGACTATGGGCACCGCAGGTACACTGAGTGAAGTGCAGCCTAAGGCGCTTAGGCATCCCAAACACATAGTGGATGTTCAATACCTGTGGTTATCCTCACTCTGTTTTTCTGTGGAAAAGGCTTCAAACCTTTGGAGGGAAGTCTGTTTTAGGTGGGTTTCGAGGCCTTGTTGAATCTTTCATGAAAGAAGCTTTTAGGACTGCCTCTGTGCTAAACAGGAATAGGCGCGTATAGGGCTCTAGTGTCAGATGGCCATCCACTCGAGCATAGGACATTCTGTTTGAGGAAACTCCTTCAGGCGCATTCTCCTTTCTGACAGTGTCTTTCCAGTGGAGGAAAGCAGATAGAAAAAGCACGGAGAGAGGGCAGGTTGCATACTGTGAGTGAAGGGCAGGGTAATGCACTTGGCCTCACAGACACATACTCGACGTGCAGCACCCTTGATATTCCACAGAGTCTAGTTCTGCTAAAAACACTTCAAATGTTCTGAGAAAACAGTGCCATGGGACGTACTCATTACAGGGATGCGTTTGTGCAAAGCTGGAAACTGTGGTACGTGTCTGTGGTGAGGTCATGATGTGTTCCATATAGGGCGCTTACCTGTGTTCATAGTAAAGTGCTATTCAGGGAAACTAATTCAGTTGGATACTCACTGATAACAGTGTCTTCTCCTTTAAGGAATGAAGGTAGAACAAGGACGGACTATGGGCACTTCAGATACTGTGAATGAAGTGCAGGCTATAGCGTGTAGGCATCCAAAACCAATATGGAATGTGCACGACATGTGGTCATCCGCACTCTGTTTCTCTGTCGATTCCCCAGTGTCTACTTCTGCTCAAAACACTTCTAAAGCCACGAGGAACGGCGTTCTAGGACGTACTTATGACAGGGACGAAACTGTGGAAAGTGGGTAGCTCTGGGAACTGTCTGTGTTGAAATGATTAAGTGTTGCACACAGGGCCCTTACAGGTGATTCATATGAAAATATCTGTTGGGGGAAACGACTTCAGGAGGATACTCATTCATAACAGTGCCTTCTCCTTGGAGGAATGATGATAGAACAGAGACGGACTATGGGCACTTTGCGTACTGTGAGTGAAGTGCAGGCTATAGTGCGTAGGCATCCCAAACACATAATGGATGTTCAGGACCAGTTGAAATCCGTACTGTCTTTCGTGTCAAGAAAGCTTCACACATTGGGAGACAAGTGTGCTTGAGGAGGGATTCGTGGCAGTGTTCAGTCTGTCCAAAAGAAGCTGCTGGGACTGCTTGTGGCAATAAGGAATATTCGCATATAGGGCTCTAGTATCAGACGTCTATCGCCTTGACTCTAGGACCTTCTGTTTCAGGCAAACTGCATCAGGCGGATCATCATATCTGACAGTGTCTTTCCAGTGGAGGAAAGCAGATAGAAAAAGGACGGACAGAGGGCAGGTTGCATACTATGAGGGAAGGGCAGGGTAATGCTCTTGCGCCTCTCAGACACATACTAGGCGGGCAACACCCTTGATAGTCCACAGAGTCTACCTCTGCTCAAAACACTTCAAATGTCCTGAGATAACTGTGCCATGGGACGTACTCATGACAGGGATGCGTCTGTGTAAAGCTGGAAACTGTGGTACCTGTCTGTGGTGAGGTCATGATGTGTTCCATACAGGGCGCTTACCTGTGTACATAGTAAAGTGTCTATTCAGGGAAACTAGTTCAGTTGGATACTCATAACAGTGTCTTCTCCTTTAAGGAATGAAGGTAGAACAAGGACGGACTGTGGGCACTTCAGATACTGTGAATGAAGTGCAGGCTATAACGTGTAGGCATCCAAAACCAATAAGGAATGTGCACGACATGTGGTCATCCGCACTCTGTTTCCGTGTCGATTCCCCAGTGTCTACCTCTGCTCAAAACACTTCTAATGTCACGAGGAACGGCGTTCTAGGACGTACTCATCACAGGGAAGAATCTGTGGAAAGTGGGTCGCTCTGGGACCTGTCTGTGTTGAAATGATTAAGTGTTGCACACAGGGCCCTTACAGGTGATTCATAGGAAAAATCTGTTTGGGGAAACGACTTCAGGTGGATACTCATTCATAACAGTGTCTTCTCCATTAAGGAATGAAGGTAGAACAAGGACGGACTATGGGCACTTCAGATACTGTGAATGAAGTGCAGGCTATAGCGTGTAGGCATTCAAAACCAATAAGGAATGTGCACGACATATGGTCATCCACACTCTGTCTCTGTGTCGATTCCCCAGTGTCCACCTCTGCTCAAAACACTTCTAATGTCACGACGAACGTGACATTACGTCACGTGACGTACGTCCTAATGTTCTAGGACGTACTCATGACAGGGACGAATCTCTGGAGAGTGGGTAGCTCTGGGAACTGTCTGTGTTGAAATGATTAAGTGTTGCACACAGGGCCCTTACAGGTGATTCATAGGAAAATATCTGTTTGGGAAAACGACTTCAGGTGGATACTCATTCATAACAGTGTCTTCTCCTTGGAGGAATGAAGATAGAACAGAGACGGACTATGGGCACTTTGGGTACTGTGAGTGAAGTGCAGCCTATGGTGAGTAGGCATCCCAAACACATAATGGATGTTCACGACCGGTTGTCATCCGTACTGTCTTTCTTGTCAAAAAAGCTTCACACATTTGGAGACAAGTGTGCTTGAGGAGGGATTCGTGGCAGTGTTCAGTCTGTCCAAGAAAGAAGCTGCTGGGACTGCATTGTGGCAAACAGGAATAGTCGCGAATAGGGCTCTAGTATCAGACGTCCATCCCCTTGACCCTAGGACATTCTGTTTCAGGCAAACTGCTTCAGGCGGATCCTCATATCTGACAGTCTCTTTCCAGTGGAGGAAAGATGATAGAACAAGGCCGGACAGAGGGCAGGTTGCATACTGTGTGTGAAGGGCAGGGAAATGCACTTAGGCCTCTAAGACACATACTGGCAGTGTATTGAACCCTTGAGAGATCACAGAGTCTACCTCTGCTCCAAACACTTCAATTTTGCGAGACAACTGTGGTATGGCACGTACTCATGACAAGGAAGCCTCTGTGCAAAACTGAATACAGTGGTACCTGTCTTTGTTGAAATCATGATGTGTTCCAAGGAAGGTACCTATGCAGAGAAACGAGTCCGGGTGGATACTCAATCCAACCAGTGTGTTCTCCTTTTACGAAATAAGGTAGAACAGGGACGGACTATGGGCACCGCAGGTACACTGAGTGAAGTGCAGCCTAAGGCGCTTAGGCATCCCAAACACATAGTGGATGTTCAATACCTGTGGTTATCCTCACTCTGTTTCTCTGTCGAAAAGGCTTCAAACCTTTGGAGGGAAGTCTGTTTTAGGTGGGTTTCGAGGCCTTGTTGAATCTTTCATGAAAGAAGCTGTTAGGACTGCCTCTGTGCTAAACAGGAATAGGCGCGTATAGGGCTCTAGTGTCAGATGGCCATCCCCTCGAGCATAGGACATTCTGTTTGTGGAAACTCCTTCAGGCGCATTCTCCTTTCTGACAGTGACTTTCCAGTGGAGGAAAGTAGATAGAAAAAGCACGGAGAGAGGGCAGGTTGTATACTGTGTGTGAAGGGCAGGGTAATGCACTTGGCCTCACAGACACATATTCGACGTGCTGCACCCTTGATATTCCGCAGAGTCTAGCTCTGCTCAAAACACTTCAAATGTTCTGAGAAAACAGTGCCATGGGACGTACTCATTACAGGGATGCGACTGTGCAAAGCTGGAAACTGTGGTACGTGTCTGTGGTGAGATCATGATGTGTTCCATATAGGGCTCTTACCTGTGTTCATAGGAAAGTGCTATTCAGGGAAACTAGTTCAGTTGGATACTCATCATAACAGTGTCTTCTCCTTTAAGGAATGAAGGTAGAACAAGGACGGACTATGGGCACTTCAGATACTGTGAATGAAGTGCAGGCTATAGCGTGTAGGCATCCAAAACCAATAAGGAATGTGCACGACATATGGTCATCCACACTCTGTTTCTGTGTCGATTCCCCAGTGTCCACCTCTGCTCAAAACACTTCTACTGTCACGACGAACGGCGTTCTAGGACGTACTCATGACAGGGACGAATCTGTGGAAAGTGGGTAGCTCTGGGAACTGTCTGTGTTGAAATGATTAAGTGTTGCACACAGGGCCCTTACAGGTGATTCATATGAAAATATCTGTTTGGGGAAACGACTTCAGGTGGATACTCATTCATAACAGTGTCTTCTCCTTGGAGGAATGAAGATAGAACAGAGACGGACTATGGGCACTTTGGGTACTGTGAGTGAAGTGCAGCCTATGGTGAGTAGGCATCCCAAACACATATGGATGTTCACGACTGGTTGTCATCCGTACTGTCTTTCGTGTCAAGAAAGCTTCACACATTGGGAGACAAGTGTGCTTGAGGAGGGATTAGTGTCAGTGTTCAGTCTGTCCAAGAAAGAAGCTGCTGGGACTGCATTGTGGGAAACAGGAATAGTCGCTTATAGGGCTCTAGTATCAGACGTCCATCGCCTTGACTCTAGGACCTTCTGTTTCAGGCAAACTGCATCAGGCGGATCCTCATATCTGACAGTGTCTTTCCAGTGGAGGAAAGCAGATAGAAAAAGGACGGACAGAGGGCAGGTTGCATACTATGAGGGAAGGGCAGGGTAATGCTCTTGCGCCTCTCAGACACATACTAGACGGGCAACACCCTTGATAGTCCACAGAGTCTACCTCTGCTCAAAACACTTCAAATGTCCTGAGATAACTGTGCCATGGGACGTACTCATGACAGGGATGCGTCTGTGTAAAGCTGGAAACTGTGGTACCTGTCTGTGGTGAGGTCATGATGTGTTCCATACAGGGCGCTTACCTGTGTACATAGTAAAGTGTCTATTCAGGGAAACTAGTTCAGTTGGATACTCACTCATAACAGTGTCTTCTCCTTTAAGGAATGAAGGTAGAACAAGGACGGACTGTGGGCACTTCAGATACTGTGAATGAAGTGCAGGCTATAGCGTGTATGGAATCCATAACCAATATGGAATGTGCACGACATGTGGTCATCCGCACTCTGTTTCTGTGTCGATTCCCCAGTGTCTACTTCTGCTCAAAACACTTCTAATGTCACGACGAACGGCGTTCTAGGACTTACTCATCACAGAGATGAATCTGTGGAAAGTGGGTAGCTCTGGGACCTGTCTGTGTTGAAATGATTAAGTGTTGCACACAGGGCCCTTTCAGGTGATTCATAGGAAAATATCTGTTGGTGAAAACGACTTCAGGTGGATACTCATTCATAACAGTGTCTTCTCCTTGGAGGAATGAAGATAGAACAGAGACGGACTATGGGCACTTTGGGTACTGTGAGTGAAGTGCAGCCTATGGTGCGTAGGCATCCCAAACACATAATGGATGTTCACGACCAGTTGTCATCCGTACTGTCTTTCGTGTCAAGAAAGCTTCACACATTGGGAGACAAGTGTGCTTGAGGAGGGATTCGTGGCAGTGTTCAGTCTGTCCAAGAAAGAAGCTGCTGGGACTGCATTGTGGCAAAGAGGAATAGTCGCAAATAGGGCTCTAGTATCAGACGTCCATCCCCTTGACCCTAGGACATTCTGTTTCAGGCAAACTGCTTCAGGCGGATCCTCATATCTGACAGTCTCTTTCCAGTGGAGGAAAGATGATAGAACAAGGCCGGACAGAGGGCAGGTTGCATACTGTGTGTGAAGGGCAGGGAAATGCACTTAGGCCTCTAAGACACATACTGGCAGTGGAAAACCCTTGAGAGTTCACAGAGTCTACCTCTGCTCCAAACACTTCAATTTTGCGAGACAACTGTGGTATGGCACGTACTCATCACAAGGAAGCCTCTGTGCAAAACTGAATACAGTGGTACCTGTCTTTGTTGAAATCATGATGTGTTCCCTACAAGGCACTTACCTGTGTTCCGAGGAAGGTACCTATGCAGAGAAACGAGTCCTGGTGGATACTCAATCCAACCAGTGTGTTCTCCTTTTACGAAATAAGGTAGAACAGGGACGGACTATGGGCACCGCAGGTACACTGAGTGAAGTGCAGCCTAAGGCGCTTAGGCATCCCAAACACATAGTGGATGTTCAATACCTGTGGTTATCCTCACTCTGTTTTTCTGTGGAAAAGACTTCAAACCTTTGGAGGGAAGTCTGTTTTAGGTGGGTTTCGAGGCCTTGTTGAATGTTTCATGAAAGAAGCTGTTAGGACTGCCTGTGTGCTAAACAGGAATAGGCGCGTATAGGGCTCTAGTGTCAGATGGCCATCCCCTCGAGCATAGGACATTCTGTTTGTGGAAACTCCTTCAGGCGCATTCTCCTTTCTGACAGTGACTTTCCAGTGGAGGAAAGTAGATAGAAAAAGCACGGAGAGAGGGCGGGTTGCATACTGTGTGTGAAGGGCAGGGTAATGCACTTGGCCTCACAGACACATACTCGACGTGCTGCACCCTTGATATTCCGCAGAGTCTAGCTCTGCTCAAAACACTTCAAATGTTCTGAGAAAACAGTGCCATGGGACGTACTCATTACAGGGATGCGACTGTGCAAAGCTGGAAACTGTGGTACGTGTCTGTGGTGAGATCATGATGTGTTCCATATAGGGCTCTTACCTGAGTACATAGTAAAGTGCTATTCAGGGAAACTAGTTCAGTTGGATACTCATCATAACAGTGTCTTCTCCTTTAAGGAATGAAGGTAGAACAAGGACGGACTATGGGCACTTCAGATACTGTGAATGAAGTGCAGGCTATAGCGTGTATGGAATCCATAACCAATATGGAATGTGCACGACATGTGGTCATCCGCACTCTGTTTCCATGTCGATTCCCCAGTGTCTACCTCTGCTCAAAACACTTCTAATGTCACGAGGAACGGCGTTCTAGGACGTACTCATCACAGGGACGAATCTGTGGAAAGTGGGTCGCTCTGGGACCTGTCTGTGTTGAAATGATTAAGTGTTGCACACAAGGCCCTTACAGGTGATTCATAGGAAAATATCAGTTTGGGAAAACGACTTCAGGTGGATACTCATTCATAACAGTGTCTTCTCCTTGGAGGAATGAAGATAGAACAGAGACGGACTATGGGCACTTTGGGTACTGTGAGTGAAGTGCAGCCTATGGTGCGTAGGCATCCCAAACACATAATGGATGTTCACGACCAGTTGTCATCCGTACTGTCTTTCGTGTCAAGAAAGCTTCACACATTGGGAGACAAGTGTGCTTGAGGAGGGATTCGTGGCAGTGTTCAGTCTGTCCAAGAAAGAAGCTGCTGGGACTGCATTGTGGCAAACAGGAATAGTCGCGAATAGGGCTCTAGTATCAGACGTCCATCCCCTTGACCCTAGGACATTCTGTTTCAGGCAAACTGCTTCAGGCGGATCCTCATATCTGACAGTCTCTTTCCAGTGGAGGAAAGATGATAGAACAAGGCCGGACAGAGGGCAGGTTGCATACTGTGTGTGAAGGGCAGGGAAATGCACTTAGGCCTCTAAGACACATACTGGCAGTGGAAAACCCTTGAGAGTTCACAGAGTCTACCTCTACTCCAAACACTTAAATTTTGCGAGACATCTGTGATATGGCACGTACTCATGACAAGGAAGCCTCTGTGCAAAACTGAATACAGTGGTACCTGTCTTTGTTGAAATCATGATGTGTTCCCTACAAGGCACTTACCTGTGTTCCGTGGAAGGTACCTATGCAGAGAAACGAGTCCTGGTGGATACTCAATCCAACCAGTGTGTTCTCCTTTTACGAAATAAGGTATAACAGGGACGGACTATGGGCACCGCAGGTACACTGAGTGAAGTGCAGCCTAAGGCGCTTAGGCATCCCAAACACATAGTGGATGTTCAATACCTGTGGTTATCCTCACTCTGTTTTTCTGTGGAAAAGACTTCAAACCTTTGGAGGGAAGTCTGTTTTAGGTGGGTTTCGAGGCCTTGTTGAATGTTTCATGAAAGAAGCTGTTAGGACTGCCTGTGTGCTAAACAGGAATAGGCGCGTATAGGGCTCTAGTGTCAGATGGCCATCCCCTCGAGCATAGGACATTCTGTTTGTGGAAACTCCTTCAGGCGCATTCTCCTTTCTGACAGTGACTTTCCAGTGGAGGAAAGTAGATAGAAAAAGCACGGAGAGAGGGCAGGTTGCATACTGTGTGTGAAGGGCAGGGTAATGCACTTGGCCTCACAGACACATATTCGACGTGCTGCACCCTTGATATTCCGCAGAGTCTAGCTCTGCTCAAAACACTTCAAATGTTCTGAGAAAACAGTGCCATGGGACGTACTCATTACAGGGATGCGACTGTGCAAAGCTGGAAACTGTGGTACGTGTCTGTGGTGAGATCATGATGTGTTCCATATAGGGCTCTTACCTGTGTTCATAGGAAAGTGCTATTCAGGGAAACTAGTTCAGTTGGATACTCATCATAACAGTGTCTTCTCCTTTAAGGAATGAAGGTAGAACAAGGACGGACTATGGGCACTTCAGATACTGTGAATGAAGTGCAGGCTATAGCGTGTAGGCATCCAAAACCAATAAGGAATGTGCACGACATATGGTCATCCACACTCTGTTTCTGTGTCGATTCCCCAGTGTCCACCTCTGCTCAAAACACTTCTAATGTCACGACGAACGGCGTTCTAGGACGTACTCATGACAGGGACGAATCTGTGGAAAGTGGGTAGCTCTGGGAACTGTCTGTGTTGAAATGATTAAGTGTTGCACACAGGGCCCTTACAGGTGATTCATATGAAAATATCTGTTTGGGGAAACGACTTCAGGTGGATACTCATTCATAACAGTGTCTTCTCCTTGGAGGAATGAAGATAGAACAGAGACGGACTATGGGCACTTTGGGTACTGTGAGTGAAGTGCAGCCTATGGTGAGTAGGCATCCCAAACACATATGGATGTTCACGACTGGTTGTCATCCGTACTGTCTTTCGTGTCAAGAAAGCTTCACACATTGGGAGACAAGTGTGCTTGAGGAGGGATTAGTGTCAGTGTTCAGTCTGTCCAAGAAAGAAGCTGCTGGGACTGCATTGTGGGAAACAGGAATAGTCGCTTATAGGGCTCTAGTATCAGACGTCCATCGCCTTGACTCTAGGACCTTCTGTTTCAGGCAAACTGCATCAGGCGGATCCTCATATCTGACAGTGTCTTTCCAGTGGAGGAAAGCAGATAGAAATAGGACGGACAGAGGGCAGGTTGCATACTATGAGGGAAGGGCAGGGTAATGCTCTTGCGCCTCTCAGACACATACTAGACGGGCAACACCCTTGAGAGTCCACAGAGTCTACCTCTGCTCAAAACACTTCAAATGTCCTGAGATAACTGTGCCATGGGACGTACTCATGACAGGGATGCGTCTGTGTAAAGCTGGAAACTGTGGTACCTGTCTGTGGTGAGGTCATGATGTGTTCCATACAGGGCGCTTACCTGTGTAAATAGTAAAGTGTCTATTCAGGGAAACTAGTTCAGTTGGATACTCACTCATAACAGTGTCTTCTCCTTTAAGGAATGAAGGTAGAACAAGGACGGACTGTGGGCACTTCAGATACTGTGAATGAAGTGCAGGCTATAACGTGTAGGCATCCAAAACCAATAAGGAATGTGCACGACATGTGGTCATCCGCACTCTGTTTCCGTGTCGATTCCCCAGTGTCTACCTCTGCTCAAAACACTTCTAATGTCACGAGGAACGGCGTTCTAGGACGTACTCATGACAGGGATGAATCTGTGGAAAGTGGGTCGCTCTGGGACCTGTCTGTGTTGAAATGATTAAGTGTTGCACACAGGGCCCTTACAGGTGATTCATAGGAAAATATCTGTTTGGGGAAACGACTTCAGGTGGATACTCATTCATAACAGTGTCTTCTCCTTGGAGGAATGAAGATAGAACAGAGACGGACTATGGGCACTTTGGGTACTGTGAGTGAAGTGCAGCCTATGGTGCGTAGGCATACAAAAACACAAAATGGATGTTCACGACCAGTTGTCATCCGTACTGTCTTTCGTGTCAAGAAAGCTTCACACATTGGGAGACAAGTGTGCTTGAGGAGGGATTCGTGGCAGTGTTCAGTCTGTCCAAGAAAGAAGCTGCTGGGACTGCATTGTGGCAAAGAGGAATAGTCGCAAATAGGGCTCTAGTATCAGACGTCCATCCCCTTGACCCTAGGACATTCTGTTTCAGGCAAACTGCTTCAGGCGGATCCTCATATCTGACAGTCTCTTTCCAGTGGAGGAAAGATGATAGAACAAGGCCGGACAGAGGGCAGGTTGCATACTGTGTGTGAAGGGCAGGGAAATGCACTTAGGCCTCTAAGACACATACTGGCAGTGGAAAACCCTTGAGAGTTCACAGAGTCTACCTCTGCTCCAAACACTTCAATTTTGCGAGACAACTGTGGTATGGCACGTACTCATCACAAGGAAGCCTCTGTGCAAAACTGAATACAGTGGTACCTGTCTTTGTTGAAATCATGATGTGTTCCCTACAAGGCACTTACCTGTGTTCCGAGGAAGGTACCTATGCAGAGAAACGAGTCCTGGTGGATACTCAATCCAACCAGTGTGTTCTCCTTTTACGAAATAAGGTAGAACAGGGACGGACTATGGGCACCGCAGGTACACTGAGTGAAGTGCAGCCTAAGGCGCTTAGGCATCCCAAACACATAGTGGATGTTCAATACCTGTGGTTATCCTCACTCTGTTTTTCTGTGGAAAAGACTTCAAACCTTTGGAGGGAAGTCTGTTTTAGGTGGGTTTCGAGGCCTTGTTGAATCTTTCATGAAAGAAGCTGTTAGGACTGCCTGTGTGCTAAACAGGAATAGGCGCGTATAGGGCTCTAGTGTCAGATGGCCATCCCCTCGAGCATAGGACATTCTGTTTGTGGAAACTCCTTCAGGCGCATTCTCCTTTCTGACAGTGACTTTCCAGTGGAGGAAAGTAGATAGAAAAAGCACGGAGAGAGGGCAGGTTGCATACTGTGTGTGAAGGGCAGGGTAATGCACTTGGCCTCACAGACACATATTCGACGTGCTGCACCCTTGATATTCCGCAGAGTCTAGCTCTGCTCAAAACACTTCAAATGTTCTGAGAAAACAGTGCCATGGGACGTACTCATTACAGGGATGCGACTGTGCAAAGCTGGAAACTGTGGTACGTGTCTGTGGTGAGATCATGATGTGTTCCATATAGGGCTCTTACCTGTGTGCATAGGAAAGTGCTATTCAGGGAAACTAGTTCAGTTGGATACTCATCATAACAGTGTCTTCTCCTTTAAGGAATGAAGGTAGAACAAGGACGGACTATGGGCACTTCAGATACTGTGAATGAAGTGCAGGCTATAGCGTGTAGGCATCCAAAACCAATAAGGAATGTGCACGACATATGGTCATCCACACTCTGTTTCTGTGTCGATTCCCCAGTGTCCACCTCTGCTCAAAACACTTCTAATGTCACGACGAACGGCGTTCTAGGACGTACTCATGACAGGGACGAATCTGTGGAAAGTGGGTAGCTCTGGGAACTGTCTGTGTTGAAATGATTAAGTGTTGCACACAGGGCCCTTACAGGTGATTCATATGAAAATATCTGTTTGGGGAAACGACTTCAGGTGGATACTCATTCATAACAGTGTCTTCTCCTTGGAGGAATGAAGATAGAACAGAGACGGACTATGGGCACTTTGGGTACTGTGAGTGAAGTGCAGCCTATGGTGAGTAGGCATCCCAAACACATATGGATGTTCACGACTGGTTGTCATCCGTACTGTCTTTCGTGTCAAGAAAGCTTCACACATTGGGAGACAAGTGTGCTTGAGGAGGGATTAGTGTCAGTGTTCAGTCTGTCCAAGAAAGAAGCTGCTGGGACTGCATTGTGGGAAACAGGAATAGTCGCTTATAGGGCTCTAGTATCAGACGTCCATCGCCTTGACTCTAGGACCTTCTGTTTCAGGCAAACTGCATCAGGCGGATCCTCATATCTGACAGTGTCTTTCCAGTGGAGGAAAGCAGATAGAAAAAGGACGGACAGAGGGCAGGTTGCATACTATGAGGGAAGGGCAGGGTAATGCTCTTGCGCCTCTCAGACACATACTAGACGGGCAACACCCTTGATAGTCCACAGAGTCTACCTCTGCTCAAAACACTTCAAATGTCCTGAGATAACTGTGCCATGGGACGTACTCATGACAGGGATGCGTCTGTGTAAAGCTGGAAACTGTGGTACCTGTCTGTGGTGAGGTCATGATGTGTTCCATACAGGGCGCTTACCTGTGTACATATTAAAGTGTCTATTCAGGGAAACTAGTTCAGTTGGATACTCACTCATAACAGTGTCTTCTCCTTTAAGGAATGAAGGTAGAACAAGGACGGACTGTGGGCACTTCAGATACTGTGAATGAAGTGCAGGCTATAGCGTGTATGGAATCCATAACCAATATGGAATGTGCACGACATGTGGTCATCCGCACTCTGTTTCTGTGTCGATTCCCCAGTGTCTACTTCTGCTCAAAACACTTCTAATGTCACGACGAACGGCGTTCTAGGACTTACTCATCACAGAGATGAATCTGTGGAAAGTGGGTAGCTCTGGGACCTGTCTGTGTTGAAATGATTAAGTGTTGCACACAGGGCCCTTTCAGGTGATTCATAGGAAAATATCTGTTTGGGGAAACGACTTCAGGTGGATACTCATTCATAACAGTGTCTTCTCCTTGGAGGAATGAAGATAGAACAGAGACGGACTATGGGCACTTTGGGTACTGTGAGTGAAGTGCAGCCTATGGTGCGTAGGCATCCCAAACACATAATGGATGTTCACGACCAGTTGTCATCCGTACTGTCTTTCGTGTCAAGAAAGCTTCACACATTGGGAGACAAGTGTGCTTGAGGAGGGATTCGTGGCAGTGTTCAGTCTGTCCAAGAAAGAAGCTGCTGGGACTGCATTGTGGCAAAGAGGAATAGTCGCAAATAGGGCTCTAGTATCAGACGTCCATCCCCTTGACCCTAGGACATTCTGTTTCAGGCAAACTGCTTCAGGCGGATCCTCATATCTGACAGTCTCTTTCCAGTGGAGGAAAGATGATAGAACAAGGCCGGACAGAGGGCAGGTTGCATACTGTGTGTGAAGGGCAGGGAAATGCACTTAGGCCTCTAAGACACATACTGGCAGTGGAAAACCCTTGAGAGTTCACAGAGTCTACCTCGGCTCCAAACACTTCAATTTTGCGAGACAACTGTGGTATGGCACGTACTCATGACAAGGAAGCCTCTGTGCAAAACTGAATACAGTGGTACCTGTCTTTGTTGAAATCATGATGTGTTCCCTACAAGGCACTTACCTGTGTTCCGAGGAAGGTACCTATGCAGAGAAACGAGTCCTGGTGGATACTCAATCCAACCAGTGTGTTCTCCTTTTACGAAATAAGGTAGAACAGGGACGGACTATGGGCACCGCAGGTACACTGAGTGAAGTGCAGCCTAAGGCGCTTAGGCATCCCAAACACATAGTGGATGTTCAATACCTGTGGTTATCCTCACTCTGTTTTTCTGTGGAAAAGACTTCAAACCTTTGGAGGGAAGTCTGTTTTAGGTGGGTTTCGAGGCCTTGTTGAATCTTTCATGAAAGAAGCTGTTAGGACTGCCTGTGTGCTAAACAGGAATAGGCGCGTATAGGGCTCTAGTGTCAGATGGCCATCCCCTCGAGCATAGGACATTCTGTTTGTGGAAACTCCTTCAGGCGCATTCTCCTTTCTGACAGTGACTTTCCAGTGGAGGAAAGTAGATAGAAAAAGCACGGAGAGAGGGCAGGTTGCATACTGTGTGTGAAGGGCAGGGTAATGCACTTGGCCTCACAGACACATATTCGACGTGCTGCACCCTTGATATTCCGCAGAGTCTAGCTCTGCTCAAAACACTTCAAATGTTCTGAGAAAACAGTGCCATGGGACGTACTCATTACAGGGATGCGACTGTGCAAAGCTGGAAACTGTGGTACGTGTCTGTGGTGAGATCATGATGTGTTCCATATAGGGCTCTTACCTGTGTTCATAGGAAAGTGCTATTCAGGGAAACTAGTTCAGTTGGATACTCATCATAACAGTGTCTTCTCCTTTAAGGAATGAAGGTAGAACAAGGACGGACTATGGGCACTTCAGATACTGTGAATGAAGTGCAGGCTATAGCGTGTAGGCATCCAAAACCAATAAGGAATGTGCACGACATATGGTCATCCACACTCTGTTTCTGTGTCGATTCCCCAGTGTCCACCTCTGCTCAAAACACTTCTAATGTCACGACGAACGGCGTTCTAGGACGTACTCATGACAGGGACGAATCTGTGGAAAGTGGGTAGCTCTGGGAACTGTCTGTGTTGAAATGATTAAGTGTTGCACACAGGGCCCTTACAGGTGATTCATATGAAAATATCTGTTTGGGGAAACGACTTCAGGTGGATACTCATTCATAACAGTGTCTTCTCCTTGGAGGAATGAAGATAGAACAGAGACGGACTATGGGCACTTTGGGTACTGTGAGTGAAGTGCAGCCTATGGTGAGTAGGCATCCCAAACACATATGGATGTTCACGACTGGTTGTCATCCGTACTGTCTTTCGTGTCAAGAAAGCTTCACACATTGGGAGACAAGTGTGCTTGAGGAGGGATTAGTGTCAGTGTTCAGTCTGTCCAAGAAAGAAGCTGCTGGGACTGCATTGTGGGAAACAGGAATAGTCGCTTATAGGGCTCTAGTATCAGACGTCCATCGCCTTGACTCTAGGACCTTCTGTTTCAGGCAAACTGCATCAGGCGGATCCTCATATCTGACAGTGTCTTTCCAGTGGAGGAAAGCAGATAGAAATAGGACGGACAGAGGGCAGGTTGCATACTATGAGGGAAGGGCAGGGTAATGCTCTTGCGCCTCTCAGACACATACTAGACGGGCAACACCCTTGATAGTCCACAGAGTCTACCTCTGCTCAAAACACTTCAAATGTCCTGAGATAACTGTGCCATGGGACGTACTCATGACAGGGATGCGTCTGTGTAAAGCTGGAAACTGTGGTACCTGTCTGTGGTGAGGTCATGATGTGTTCCATACAGGGCGCTTACCTGTGTACATAGTAAAGTGTCTATTCAGGGAAACTAGTTCAGTTGGATACTCACTCATAACAGTGTCTTCTCCTTTAAGGAATGAAGGTAGAACAAGGACGGACTGTGGGCACTTCAGATACTGTGAATGAAGTGCAGGCTATAGCGTGTATGGAATCCATAACCAATATGGAATGTGCACGACATGTGGTCATCCGCACTCTGTTTCTGTGTCGATTCCCCAGTGTCTACTTCTGCTCAAAACACTTCTAATGTCACGACGAACGGCGTTCTAGGACTTACTCATCACAGAGATGAATCTGTGGAAAGTGGGTAGCTCTGGGACCTGTCTGTGTTGAAATGATTAAGTGTTGCACACAGGGCCCTTTCAGGTGATTCATAGGAAAATATCTGTTGGTGAAAACGACTTCAGGTGGATACTCATTCATAACAGTGTCTTCTCCTTGGAGGAATGAAGATAGAACAGAGACGGACTATGGGCACTTTGGGTACTGTGAGTGAAGTGCAGCCTATGGTGCGTAGGCATCCCAAACACATAATGGATGTTCACGACCAGTTGTCATCCGTACTGTCTTTCGTGTCAAGAAAGCTTCACACATTGGGAGACAAGTGTGCTTGAGGAGGGATTCGTGGCAGTGTTCAGTCTGTCCAAGAAAGAAGCTGCTGGGACTGCATTGTGGCAAAGAGGAATAGTCGCAAATAGGGCTCTAGTATCAGACGTCCATCCCCTTGACCCTAGGACATTCTGTTTCAGGCAAACTGCTTCAGGCGGATCCTCATATCTGACAGTCTCTTTCCAGTGGAGGAAAGATGATAGAACAAGGCCGGACAGAGGGCAGGTTGCATACTGTGTGTGAAGGGCAGGGAAATGCACTTAGGCCTCTAAGACACATACTGGCAGTGGAAAACCCTTGAGAGTTCACAGAGTCTACCTCTGCTCCAAACACTTCAATTTTGCGAGACAACTGTGGTATGGCACGTACTCATCACAAGGAAGCCTCTGTGCAAAACTGAATACAGTGGTACCTGTCTTTGTTGAAATCATGATGTGTTCCCTACAAGGCACTTACCTGTGTTCCGAGGAAGGTACCTATGCAGAGAAACGAGTCCTGGTGGATACTCAATCCAACCAGTGTGTTCTCCTTTTACGAAATAAGGTAGAACAGGGACGGACTATGGGCACCGCAGGTACACTGAGTGAAGTGCAGCCTAAGGCGCTTAGGCATCCCAAACACATAGTGGATGTTCAATACCTGTGGTTATCCTCACTCTGTTTTTCTGTGGAAAAGACTTCAAACCTTTGGAGGGAAGTCTGTTTTAGGTGGGTTTCGAGGCCTTGTTGAATCTTTCATGAAAGAAGCTGTTAGGACTGCCTGTGTGCTAAACAGGAATAGGCGCGTATAGGGCTCTAGTGTCAGATGGCCATCCCCTCGAGCATAGGACATTCTGTTTGTGGAAACTCCTTCAGGCGCATTCTCCTTTCTGACAGTGACTTTCCAGTGGAGGAAAGTAGATAGAAAAAGCACGGAGAGAGGGCAGGTTGCATACTGTGTGTGAAGGGCAGGGTAATGCACTTGGCCTCACAGACACATATTCGACGTGCTGCACCCTTGATATTCCGCAGAGTCTAGCTCTGCTCAAAACACTTCAAATGTTCTGAGAAAACAGTGCCATGGGACGTACTCATTACAGGGATGCGACTGTGCAAAGCTGGAAACTGTGGTACGTGTCTGTGGTGAGATCATGATGTGTTCCATATAGGGCTCTTACCTGTGTTCATAGGAAAGTGCTATTCAGGGAAACTAGTTCAGTTGGATACTCATCATAACAGTGTCTTCTCCTTTAAGGAATGTAGGTAGAACAAGGACGGACTATGGGCACTTCAGATACTGTGAATGAAGTGCAGGCTATAGCGTGTAGGCATCCAAAACCAATAAGGAATGTGCACGACATATGGTCATCCACACTCTGTTTCTGTGTCGATTCCCCAGTGTCCACCTCTGCTCAAAACACTTCTAATGTCACGACGAACGGCGTTCTAGGACGTACTCATGACAGGGACGAATCTGTGGAAAGTGGGTAGCTCTGGGAACTGTCTGTGTTGAAATGATTAAGTGTTGCACACAGGGCCCTTACAGGTGATTCATATGAAAATATCTGTTTGGGGAAACGACTTCAGGTGGATACTCATTCATAACAGTGTCTTCTCCTTGGAGGAATGAAGATAGAACAGAGACGGACTATGGGCACTTTGGGTACTGTGAGTGAAGTGCAGCCTATGGTGAGTAGGCATCCGAAACACATATGGATGTTCACGACTGGTTGTCATCCGTACTGTCTTTCGTGTCAAGAAAGCTTCACACATTGGGAGACAAGTGTGCTTGAGGAGGGATTAGTGTCAGTGTTCAGTCTGTCCAAGAAAGAAGCTGCTGGGACTGCATTGTGGGAAACAGGAATAGTCGCTTATAGGGCTCTAGTATCAGACGTCCATCGCCTTGACTCTAGGACCTTCTGTTTCAGGCAAACTGCATCAGGCGGATCCTCATATCTGACAGTGTCTTTCCATTGGAGGAAAGCAAATAGAAATAGGACGGACAGAGGGCAGGTTGCATACTATGAGGGAAGGGCAGGGTAATGCTCTTGCGCCTCTCAGACACATACTAGACGGGCAACACCCTTGATAGTCCACAGAGTCTACCTCTGCTCAAAACACTTCAAATGTCCTGAGATAACTGTGCCATGGGACGTACTCATGACAGGGATGCGTCTGTGTAAAGCTGGAAACTGTGGTACCTGTCTGTGGTGAGGTCATGATGTGTTCCATACAGGGCGCTTACCTGTGTACATAGTAAAGTGTCTATTCAGGGAAACTAGTTCAGTTGGATACTCACTCATAACAGTGTCTTCTCCTTTAAGGAATGAAGGTAGAACAAGGACGGACTGTGGGCACTTCAGATACTGTGAATGAAGTGCAGGCTATAACGTGTAGGCATCCAAAACCAATAAGGAATGTGCACGACATGTGGTCATCCGCACTCTGTTTCCGTGTCGATTCCGCAGTGTCTACCTCTGCTCAAAACACTTCTAATGTCACGAGGAACGGCGTTCTAGGACGTACTCATGACAGGGACGAATCTGTGGAAAGTGGGTCGCTCTGGGACCTGTCTGTGTTGAAATGATTAAGTGTTGCACACAGGGCCCTTACAGGTGATTCATAGGAAAATATCTGTTTGGGGAAACGACTTCAGGTGGATACTCATTCATAACAGTGTCTTCTCCTTGGAGGAATGAAGATAGAACAGAGACGGACTATGGGCACTTTGGGTACTGTGAGTGAAGTGCAGCCTATGGTGCGTAGGCATACAAAAACACAAAATGGATGTTCACGACCAGTTGTCATCCGTACTGTCTTTCGTGTCAAGAAAGCTTCACACATTGGGAGACAAGTGTGCTTGAGGAGGGATTCGTGGCAGTGTTCAGTCTGTCCAAGAAAGAAGCTGCTGGGACTGCATTGTGGCAAAGAGGAATAGTCGCGAATAGGGCTCTAGTATCAGACGTCCATCCCCTTGACCCTAGGACATTCTGTTTCAGGCAAACTGCTTCAGGCGGATCCTCATATCTGACAGTCTCTTTCCAGTGGAGGAAAGATGATAGAACAAGGCCGGACAGAGGGCAGGTTGCATACTGTGTGTGAAGGGCAGGGAAATGCACTTAGGCCTCTAAGACACATACTGGCAGTGGAAAACCCTTGAGAGTTCACAGAGTCTACCTCTACTCCATACACTACAATTTTGCGAGACAACTGTGGTATGGCACTTACTCATGACAAGGAAGCCTCTGTGCAAAACTGAATAGAGTGGTACCTGTCTTTGTTGAAATCATGATGTGTTCCCTACAAGGCACTTACCTGTGTTCCGAGGAAGGTACCTATGCAGAGAAACGAGTCCTGGTGGATACTCAATCCAACCAGTGTGTTCTCCTTTTACGAAATAAGGTAGAACAGGGACGGACTATGGGCACCGCAGGTACACTGAGTGAAGTGCAGCCTAAGGCGCTTAGGCATCCCAAACACATAGTGGATGTTCAATACCTGTGGTTATCCTCACTCTGTTTTTCTGTGGAAAAGACTTCAAACCTTTGGAGGGAAGTCTGTTTTAGGTGGGTTTCGAGGCCTTGTTGAATGTTTCATGAAAGAAGCTGTTAGGACTGCATGTGTGCTAAACAGGAATAGGCGCGTATAGGGCTCTAGTGTCAGATGGCCATCCCCTCGAGCATAGGACATTCTGTTTGTGGAAACTCCTTCAGGCGCATTCTCCTTTCTGACAGTGACTTTCCAGTGGAGGAAAGCAGATAGAAAAAGCACGGAGAGAGGGCAGGTTGCATACAGTGTGTGAAGGGCAGGGTAATGCACTTGGCCTCACAGACACATATTCGACGTGCTGCACCCTTGATATTCCGCAGAGTCTAGCTCTGCTCAAAACACTTCAAATGTTCTGAGAAAACAGTGCCATGGGACGTACTCATTACAGGGATGCGACTGTGCAAAGCTGGAAACTGTGGTACGTGTCTGTGGTGAGATCATGATGTGTTCCATATAGGGCTCTTACCTGTGTTCATAGGAAAGTGCTATTCAGGGAAACTAGTTCAGTTGGATACTCATCATAACAGTGTCTTCTCCTTTAAGGAATGAAGGTAGAACAAGGACGGACTATGGGCACTTCAGATACTGTGAATGAAGTGCAGGCTATAGCGTGTAGGCATCCAAAACCAATAAGGAATGTGCACGACATATGGTCATCCACACTCTGTTTCTGTGTCGATTCCCCAGTGTCCACCTCTGCTCAAAACACTTCTAATGTCACGACGAACGGCGTTCTAGGACGTACTCATGACAGGGACGAATCTGTGGAAAGTGGGTAGCTCTGGGAACTGTCTGTGTTGAAATGATTAAGTGTTGCACACAGGGCCCTTACAGGTGATTCATATGAAAATATCTGTTTGGGGAAACGACTTCAGGTGGATACTCATTCATAACAGTGTCTTCTCCTTGGAGGAATGAAGATAGAACAGAGACGGACTATGGGCACTTTGGGTACTGTGAGTGAAGTGCAGCCTATGGTGAGTAGGCATCCCAAACACATATGGATGTTCACGACTGGTTGTCATCCGTACTGTCTTTCGTGTCAAGAAAGCTTCACACATTGGGAGACAAGTGTGCTTGAGGAGGGATTAGTGTCAGTGTTCAGTCTGTCCAAGAAAGAAGCTGCTGGGACTGCATTGTGGGAAACAGGAATAGTCGCTTATAGGGCTCTAGTATCAGACGTCCATCGCCTTGACTCTAGGACCTTCTGTTTCAGGCAAACTGCATCAGGCGGATCCTCATATCTGACAGTGTCTTTCCAGTGGAGGAAAGCAGATAGAAATAGGACGGACAGAGGGCAGGTTGCATACTATGAGGGAAGGGCAGGGTAATGCTCTTGCGCCTCTCAGACACATACTAGACGGGCAACACCCTTGATAGTCCACAGAGTCTACCTCTGCTCAAAACACTTCAAATATCCTGAGATAACTGTGCCATGGGACGTACTCATGACAGGGATGCGTCTGTGTAAAGCTGGAAACTGTGGTACCTGTCTGTGGTGAGGTCATGATGTGTTCCATACAGGGCGCTTACCTGTGTACATAGTAAAGTGTCTATTCAGGGAAACTAGTTCAGTTGGATACTCACTCATAACAGTGTCTTCTCCTTTAAGGAATGAAGGTAGAACAAGGACGGACTGTGGGCACTTCAGATACTGTGAATGAAGTGCAGGCTATAGCGTGTATGGAATCCATAACCAATATGGAATGTGCACGACATGTGGTCATCCGCACTCTGTTTCTGTGTCGATTCCCCAGTGTCTACTTCTGCTCAAAACACTTCTAATGTCACGACGAACGGCGTTCTAGGACTTACTCATCACAGAGATGAATCTGTGGAAAGTGGGTAGCTCTGGGACCTGTCTGTGTTGAAATGATTAAGTGTTGCACACAGGGCCCTTTCAGGTGATTCATAGGAAAATATCTGTTGGTGAAAACGACTTCAGGTGGATACTCATTCATAACAGTGTCTTCTCCTTGGAGGAATGAAGATAGAACAGAGACGGACTATGGGCACTTTGGGTACTGTGAGTGAAGTGCAGCCTATGGTGCGTAGGCATCCCAAACACATAATGGATGTTCACGACCAGTTGTCATCCGTACTGTCTTTCGTGTCAAGAAAGCTTCACACATTGGGAGACAAGTGTGCTTGAGGAGGGATTCGTGGCAGTGTTCAGTCTGTCCAAGAAAGAAGCTGCTGGGACTGCATTGTGGCAAAGAGGAATAGTCGCAAATAGGGCTCTAGTATCAGACGTCCATCCCCTTGACCCTAGGACATTCTGTTTCAGGCAAACTGCTTCAGGCGGATCCTCATATCTGACAGTCTCTTTCCAGTGGAGGAAAGATGATAGAACAAGGCCGGACAGAGGGCAGGTTGCATACTGTGTGTGAAGGGCAGGGAAATGCACTTAGGCCTCTAAGACACATACTGGCAGTGGAAAACCCTTGAGAGTTCACAGAGTCTACCTCTGCTCCAAACACTTCAATTTTGCGAGACAACTGTGGTATGGCACGTACTCATCACAAGGAAGCCTCTGTGCAAAACTGAATACAGTGGTACCTGTCTTTGTTGAAATCATGATGTGTTCCCTACAAGGCACTTACCTGTGTTCCGAGGAAGGTACCTATGCAGAGAAACGAGTCCTGGTGGATACTCAATCCAACCAGTGTGTTCTCCTTTTACGAAATAAGGTAGAACAGGGACGGACTATGGGCACCGCAGGTACACTGAGTGAAGTGCAGCCTAAGGCGCTTAGGCATCCCAAACACATAGTGGATGTTCAATACCTGTGGTTATCCTCACTCTGTTTTTCTGTGGAAAAGACTTCAAACCTTTGGAGGGAAGTCTGTTTTAGGTGGGTTTCGAGGCCTTGTTGAATCTTTCATGAAAGAAGCTGTTAGGACTGCCTGTGTGCTAAACAGGAATAGGCGCGTATAGGGCTCTAGTGTCAGATGGCCATCCCCTCGAGCATAGGACATTCTGTTTGTGGAAACTCCTTCAGGCGCATTCTCCTTTCTGACAGTGACTTTCCAGTGGAGGAAAGTAGATAGAAAAAGCACGGAGAGAGGGCAGGTTGCATACTGTGTGTGAAGGGCAGGGTAATGCACTTGGCCTCACAGACACATATTCGACGTGCTGCACCCTTGATATTCCGCAGAGTCTAGCTCTGCTCAAAACACTTCAAATGTTCTGAGAAAACAGTGCCATGGGACGTACTCATTACAGGGATGCGACTGTGCAAAGCTGGAAACTGTGGTACGTGTCTGTGGTGAGATCATGATGTGTTCCATATAGGGCTCTTACCTGTGTTCATAGGAAAGTGCTATTCAGGGAAACTAGTTCAGTTGGATACTCATCATAACAGTGTCTTCTCCTTTAAGGAATGTAGGTAGAACAAGGACGGACTATGGGCACTTCAGATACTGTGAATGAAGTGCAGGCTATAGCGTGTAGGCATCCAAAACCAATAAGGAATGTGCACGACATATGGTCATCCACACTCTGTTTCTGTGTCGATTCCCCAGTGTCCACCTCTGCTCAAAACACTTCTAATGTCACGACGAACGGCGTTCTAGGACGTACTCATGACAGGGACGAATCTGTGGAAAGTGGGTAGCTCTGGGAACTGTCTGTGTTGAAATGATTAAGTGTTGCACACAGGGCCCTTACAGGTGATTCATATGAAAATATCTGTTTGGGGAAACGACTTCAGGTGGATACTCATTCATAACAGTGTCTTCTCCTTGGAGGAATGAAGATAGAACAGAGACGGACTATGGGCACTTTGGGTACTGTGAGTGAAGTGCAGCCTATGGTGAGTAGGCATCCGAAACACATATGGATGTTCACGACTGGTTGTCATCCGTACTGTCTTTCGTGTCAAGAAAGCTTCACACATTGGGAGACAAGTGTGCTTGAGGAGGGATTAGTGTCAGTGTTCAGTCTGTCCAAGAAAGAAGCTGCTGGGACTGCATTGTGGGAAACAGGAATAGTCGCTTATAGGGCTCTAGTATCAGACGTCCATCGCCTTGACTCTAGGACCTTCTGTTTCAGGCAAACTGCATCAGGCGGATCCTCATATCTGACAGTGTCTTTCCATTGGAGGAAAGCAAATAGAAATAGGACGGACAGAGGGCAGGTTGCATACTATGAGGGAAGGGCAGGGTAATGCTCTTGCGCCTCTCAGACACATACTAGACGGGCAACACCCTTGATAGTCCACAGAGTCTACCTCTGCTCAAAACACTTCAAATGTCCTGAGATAACTGTGCCATGGGACGTACTCATGACAGGGATGCGTCTGTGTAAAGCTGGAAACTGTGGTACCTGTCTGTGGTGAGGTCATGATGTGTTCCATACAGGGCGCTTACCTGTGTACATAGTAAAGTGTCTATTCAGGGAAACTAGTTCAGTTGGATACTCACTCATAACAGTGTCTTCTCCTTTAAGGAATGAAGGTAGAACAAGGACGGACTGTGGGCACTTCAGATACTGTGAATGAAGTGCAGGCTATAACGTGTAGGCATCCAAAACCAATAAGGAATGTGCACGACATGTGGTCATCCGCACTCTGTTTCCGTGTCGATTCCGCAGTGTCTACCTCTGCTCAAAACACTTCTAATGTCACGAGGAACGGCGTTCTAGGACGTACTCATGACAGGGACGAATCTGTGGAAAGTGGGTCGCTCTGGGACCTGTCTGTGTTGAAATGATTAAGTGTTGCACACAGGGCCCTTACAGGTGATTCATAGGAAAATATCTGTTTGGGGAAACGACTTCAGGTGGATACTCATTCATAACAGTGTCTTCTCCTTGGAGGAATGAAGATAGAACAGAGACGGACTATGGGCACTTTGGGTACTGTGAGTGAAGTGCAGCCTATGGTGCGTAGGCATACAAAAACACAAAATGGATGTTCACGACCAGTTGTCATCCGTACTGTCTTTCGTGTCAAGAAAGCTTCACACATTGGGAGACAAGTGTGCTTGAGGAGGGATTCGTGGCAGTGTTCAGTCTGTCCAAGAAAGAAGCTGCTGGGACTGCATTGTGGCAAAGAGGAATAGTCGCGAATAGGGCTCTAGTATCAGACGTCCATCCCCTTGACCCTAGGACATTCTGTTTCAGGCAAACTGCTTCAGGCGGATCCTCATATCTGACAGTCTCTTTCCAGTGGAGGAAAGATGATAGAACAAGGCCGGACAGAGGGCAGGTTGCATACTGTGTGTGAAGGGCAGGGAAATGCACTTAGGCCTCTAAGACACATACTGGCAGTGGAAAACCCTTGAGAGTTCACAGAGTCTACCTCTACTCCATACACTACAATTTTGCGAGACAACTGTGGTATGGCACTTACTCATGACAAGGAAGCCTCTGTGCAAAACTGAATAGAGTGGTACCTGTCTTTGTTGAAATCATGATGTGTTCCCTACAAGGCACTTACCTGTGTTCCGAGGAAGGTACCTATGCAGAGAAACGAGTCCTGGTGGATACTCAATCCAACCAGTGTGTTCTCCTTTTACGAAATAAGGTAGAACAGGGACGGACTATGGGCACCGCAGGTACACTGAGTGAAGTGCAGCCTAAGGCGCTTAGGCATCCCAAACACATAGTGGATGTTCAATACCTGTGGTTATCCTCACTCTGTTTTTCTGTGGAAAAGACTTCAAACCTTTGGAGGGAAGTCTGTTTTAGGTGGGTTTCGAGGCCTTGTTGAATGTTTCATGAAAGAAGCTGTTAGGACTGCATGTGTGCTAAACAGGAATAGGCGCGTATAGGGCTCTAGTGTCAGATGGCCATCCCCTCGAGCATAGGACATTCTGTTTGTGGAAACTCCTTCAGGCGCATTCTCCTTTCTGACAGTGACTTTCCAGTGGAGGAAAGCAGATAGAAAAAGCACGGAGAGAGGGCAGGTTGCATACAGTGTGTGAAGGGCAGGGTAATGCACTTGGCCTCACAGACACATATTCGACGTGCTGCACCCTTGATATTCCGCAGAGTCTAGCTCTGCTCAAAACACTTCAAATGTTCTGAGAAAACAGTGCCATGGGACGTACTCATTACAGGGATGCGACTGTGCAAAACTGGAAACTGTGGTACGTGTCTGTGGTGAGATCATGATGTGTTCCATATAGGGCTCTTACCTGAGTTCATAGTAAAGTGCTATTCAGGGAAACTAGTTCAGTTGGATACTCATCATAACAGTGTCTTCTCCTTTAAGGAATGAAGGTAGAACAAGGACGGACTATGGGCACTTCAGATACTGTGAATGAAGTGCAGGCTATAGCGTGTAGGCATCCAAAACCAATAAGGAATGTGCACGACATATGGTCATCCACACTCTGTTTCTGTGTCGATTCCCCAGTGTCCACCTCTGCTCAAAACACTTCTAATGTCACGACGAACGGCGTTCTAGGACGTACTCATGACAGGGACGAATCTGTGGAAAGTGGGTAGCTCTGGGAACTGTCTGTGTTGAAATGATTAAGTGTTGCACACAGGGCCCTTACAGGTGATTCATATGAAAATATCTGTTTGGGGAAACGACTTCAGGTGGATACTCATTCATAACAGTGTCTTCTCCTTGGAGGAATGAAGATAGAACAGAGACGGACTATGGGCACTTTGGGTACTGTGAGTGAAGTGCAGCCTATGGTGAGTAGGCATCCCAAACACATATGCATGTTCACGACTGGTTGTCATCCGTACTGTCTTTCGTGTCAAGAAAGCTTCACACATTGGGAGACAAGTGTGCTTGAGGAGGGATTAGTGTCAGTGTTCAGTCTGTCCAAGAAAGAAGCTGCTGGGACTGCATTGTGGGAAACAGGAATAGTCGCTTATAGGGCTCTAGTATCAGACGTCCATCGCCTTGACTCTAGGACCTTCTGTTTCAGGCAAACTGCATCAGGCGGATCCTCATATCTGACAGTGTCTTTCCAGTGGAGGAAAGCAGATAGAAATAGGACGGACAGAGGGCAGGTTGCATACTATGAGGGAAGGGCAGGGTAATGCTCTTGCGCCTCTCAGACACATACTAGACGGGCAACACCCTTGATAGTCCACAGAGTCTACCTCTGCTCAAAACACTTCAAATGTCCTGAGATAACTGTGCCATGGGACGTACTCATGACAGGGATGCGTCTGTGTAAAGCTGGAAACTGTGGTACCTGTCTGTGGTGAGGTCATGATGTGTTCCATACAGGGCGCTTACCTGTGTACATAGTAAAGTGTCTATTCAGGGAAACTAGTTCAGTTGGATACTCACTCATAACAGTGTCTTCTCCTTTAAGGAATGAAGGTAGAACAAGGACGGACTGTGGGCACTTCAGATACTGTGAATGAAGTGCAGGCTATAGCGTGTATGGAATCCATAACCAATATGGAATGTGCACGACATGTGGTCATCCGCACTCTGTTTCTGTGTCGATTCCCCAGTGTCTACTTCTGCTCAAAACACTTCTAATGTCACGACGAACGGCGTTCTAGGACTTACTCATCACAGAGATGAATCTGTGGAAAGTGGGTAGCTCTGGGACCTGTCTGTGTTGAAATGATTAAGTGTTGCACACAGGGCCCTTTCAGGTGATTCATAGGAAAATATCTGTTGGTGAAAACGACTTCAGGTGGATACTCATTCATAACAGTGTCTTCTCCTTGGAGGAATGAAGATAGAACAGAGACGGTCTATGGGCACTTTGGGTACTGTGAGTGAAGTGCAGCCTATGGTGCGTAGGCATACAAAAAACACAAAATGGATGTTCACGACCAGTTGTCATCCGTACTGTCTTTCGTGTCAAGAAAGCTTCACACATTGGGAGACAAGTGTGCTTGAGGAGGGATTCGTGGCAGTGTTCAGTCTGTCCAAGAAAGAAGCTGCTGGGACTGCATTGTGGCAAAGAGGAATAGTCGCGAATAGGGCTCTAGTATCAGACGTCCATCCCCTTGACCCTAGGACATTCTGTTTCAGGCAAACTGCTTCAGGCGGATCCTCATATCTGACAGTCTCTTTCCAGTGGAGGAAAGATGATAGAACAAGGCCGGACAGAGGGCAGGTTGCATACTGTGTGTGAAGGGCAGGGAAATGCACTTAGGCCTCTAAGACACATACTGGCAGTGGAAAACCCTTGAGAGTTCACAGAGTCTACCTCTGCTCCATACACTACAATTTTGCGAGACAACTGTGGTATGGCACTTACTCATGACAAGGAAGCCTCTGTGCAAAACTGAATAGAGTGGTACCTGTCTTTGTTGAAATCATGATGTGTTCCCTACAAGGCACTTACCTGTGTTCCGAGGAAGGTACCTATGCAGAGAAACGAGTCCTGGTGGATACTCAATCCAACCAGTGTGTTCTCCTTTTACGAAATAAGGTAGAACAGGGACGGACTATGGGCACCGCAGGTACACTGAGTGAAGTGCAGCCTAAGGCGCTTAGGCATCCCAAACACATAGTGGATGTTCAATACCTGTGGTTATCCTCACTCTGTTTTTCTGTGGAAAAGACTTCAAACCTTTGGAGGGAAGTCTGTTTTAGGTGGGTTTCGAGGCCTTGTTGAATGTTTCATGAAAGAAGCTGTTAGGACTGCCTGTGTGCTAAACAGGAATAGGCGCGTATAGGGCTCTAGTGTCAGATGGCCATCCCCTCGAGCATAGGACATTCTGTTTGTGGAAACTCCTTCAGGCGCATTCTCCTTTCTGACAGTGACTTTCCAGTGGAGGAAAGCAGATAGAAAAAGCACGGAGAGAGGGCAGGTTGCATACAGTGTGTGAAGGGCAGGGTAATGCACTTGGCCTCACAGACACATATTCGACGTGCTGCACCCTTGATATTCCGCAGAGTCTAGCTCTGCTCAAAACACTTCAAATGTTCTGAGAAAACAGTGCCATGGGACGTACTCATTACAGGGATGCGACTGTGCAAAACTGGAAACTGTGGTACGTGTCTGTGGTGAGATCATGATGTGTTCCATATAGGGCTCTTACCTGAGTTCATAGTAAAGTGCTATTCAGGGAAACTAGTTCAGTTGGATACTCATCATAACAGTGTCTTCTCCTTTAAGGAATGAAGGTAGAACAAGGACGGACTATGGGCACTTCAGATACTGTGAATGAAGTGCAGGCTATAGCGTGTAGGCATCCAAAACCAATAAGGAATGTGCACGACATATGGTCATCCACACTCTGTTTCTGTGTCGATTCCCCAGTGTCCACCTCTGCTCAAAACACTTCTAATGTCACGACGAACGGCGTTCTAGGACGTACTCATGACAGGGACGAATCTGTGGAAAGTGGGTAGCTATGGGAACTGTCTGTGTTGAAATGATTAAGTGTTGCACACAGGGCCCTTACAGGTGATTCATATGAAAATATCTGTTTGGGGAAACGACTTCAGGTGGATACTCATTCATAACAGTGTCTTCTCCTTGGAGGAATGAAGATAGAACAGAGACGGACTATGGGCATTTTGGGTACTGTGAGTGAAGTGCAGCCTATGGTGAGTAGGCATCCCAAACACATATGCATGTTCACGACTGGTTGTCATCCGTACTGTCTTTCGTGTCAAGAAAGCTTCACACATTGGGAGACAAGTGTGCTTGAGGAGGGATTAGTGTCAGTGTTCAGTCTGTCCAAGAAAGAAGCTGCTGGGACTGCATTGAGGGAAACAGGAATAGTCGTTTATAGGGCTCTAGTATCAGACGTCCATCGCCTTGACTCTAGGACCTTCTGTTTCAGGCAAACTGCATCAGGCGGATCCTCATATCTGACAGTGTCTTTCCAGTGGAGGAAAGCAGATAGAAAAAGGACGGACAGAGGGCAGGTTGCATACTATGAGGGAAGGGCAGGGTAATGCTCTTGCGCCTCTCAGACACATACTAGACGGGCAACACCCTTGATAGTCCACAGAGTCTACCTCTGCTCAAAACACTTCAAATGTCCTGAGATAACTGTGCCATGGGACGTACTCATGACAGGGATGCGTCTGTGTAAAGCTGGAAACTGTGGTACCTGTCTGTGGTGAGGTCATGATGTGTTCCATACAGGGCGCTTACCTGTGTACATAGTAAAGTGTCTATTCAGGGAAACTAGTTCAGTTGGATACTCACTCATAACAGTGTCTTCTCCTTTAAGGAATGAAGGTAGAACAAGGACGGACTGTGGGCACTTCAGATACTGTGAATGAAGTGCAGGCTATAACGCGTAGGCATCCAAAACCAATAAGGAATGTGCACGACATGTGGTCATCCGCACTCTGTTTCCGTGTCGATTCCCCAGTGTCTACCTCTGCTCAAAACACTTCTAATGTCACGAGGAACGGCGTTCTAGGACGTACTCATGACAGGGACGAATCTGTGGAAAGTGGGTCGCTCTGGGACCTGTCTGTGTTGAAATGATTAAGTGTTGCACACAGGGCCCTTACAGGTGATTCATAGGAAAATATCTGTTTGGGAAAACGACTTCAGGTGGATACTCATTCATAACAGTGTCTTCTCCTTGGAGGAATGAAGATAGAACAGAGACGGACTATGGGCACTTTGGGTACTGTGAGTGAAGTGCAGCCTATGGTGCGTAGGCATACAAAAACACAAAATGGATGTTCACGACCAGTTGTCATCCGTACTGTCTTTCGTGTCAAGAAAGCTTCACACATTGGGAGACAAGTGTGCTTGAGGAGGGATTCGTGGCAGTGTTCAGTCTGTCCAAGAAAGAAGCTGCTGGGACTGCATTGTGGCAAAGAGGAATAGTCGCGAATAGGGCTCTAGTATCAGACGTCCATCCCCTTGACCCTAGGACATTCTGTTTCAGGCAAACTGCTTCAGGCGGATCCTCATATCTGACAGTCTCTTTCCAGTGGAGGAAAGATGATAGAACAAGGCCGGACAGAGGGCAGGTTGCATACTGTGTGTGAAGGGCAGGGAAATGCACTTAGGCCTCTAAGACACATACTGGCAGTGGAAAACCCTTGAGAGTTCACAGAGTCTACCTCTACTCCAAACACTTCAATTTTGCGAGACAACTGTGATATGGCACGTACTCATGACAACGAAGCCTCTGTGCAAAACTGAATACAGTGGTACCTGTCTTTGTTGAAATCATGATGTGTTCCCTACAAGGCACTTACCTGTGTTCCGAGGAAGGTACCTATGCAGAGAAACGAGTCCTGGTGGATACTCAATCCAACCAGTGTGTTCTCCTTTTACGAAATAAGGTAGAACAGGGACGGACTATGGGCACCGCAGGTACACTGAGTGAAGTGCAGCCTAAGGCGCTTAGGCATCCCAAACACATAGTGGATGTTCAATACCTGTGGTTATCCTCACTCTGTTTTTCTGTGGAAAAGACTTCAAACCTTTGGAGGGAAGTCTGTTTTAGGTGGGTTTCGAGGCCTTGTTGAATCTTTCATGAAAGAAGCTGTTAGGACTGCCTGTGTGCTAAACAGGAATAGGCGCGTATAGGGCTCTAGTGTCAGATGGCCATCCCCTCGAGCATAGGACATTCTGTTTGTGGAAACTCCTTCAGGCGCATTCTCCTTTCTGACAGTGACTTTCCAGTGGAGGAAAGTAGATAGAAAAAGCACGGAGAGAGGGCAGGTTGCATACTGTGTGTGAAGGGCAGGGTAATGCACTTGGCCTCACAGACACATATTCGACGTGCTGCACCCTTGATATTCCGCAGAGTCTAGCTCTGCTCAAAACACTTCAAATGTTCTGAGAAAACAGTGCCATGGGACGTACTCATTACAGGGATGCGACTGTGCAAAGCTGGAAACTGTGGTACGTGTCTGTGGTGAGATCATGATGTGTTCCATATAGGGCTCTTACCTGTGTTCATAGGAAAGTGCTATTCAGGGAAACTAGTTCAGTTGGATACTCATCATAACAGTGTCTTCTCCTTTAAGGAATGAAGGTAGAACAAGGACGGACTATGGGCACTTCAGATACTGTGAATGAAGTGCAGGCTATAGCGTGTAGGCATCCAAAACCAATAAGGAATGTGCACGACATATGGTCATCCACACTCTGTTTCTGTGTCGATTCCCCAGTGTCCACCTCTGCTCAAAACACTTCTAATGTCACGACGAACGGCGTTCTAGGACGTACTCATGACAGGGACGAATCTGTGGAAAGTGGGTAGCTCTGGGAACTGTCTGTGTTGAAATGATTAAGTGTTGCACACAGGGCCCTTACAGGTGATTCATATGAAAATATCTGTTTGGGGAAACGACTTCAGGTGGATACTCATTCATAACAGTGTCTTCTCCTTGGAGGAATGAAGATAGAACAGAGACGGACTATGGGCACTTTGGGTACTGTGAGTGAAGTGCAGCCTATGGTGAGTAGGCATCCGAAACACATATGGATGTTCACGACTGGTTGTCATCCGTACTGTCTTTCGTGTCAAGAAAGCTTCACACATTGGGAGACAAGTGTGCTTGAGGAGGGATTAGTGTCAGTGTTCAGTCTGTCCAAGAAAGAAGCTGCTGGGACTGCATTGTGGGAAACAGGAATAGTCGCTTATAGGGCTCTAGTATCAGACGTCCATCGCCTTGACTCTAGGACCTTCTGTTTCAGGCAAACTGCATCAGGCGGATCCTCATATCTGACAGTGTCTTTCCATTGGAGGAAAGCAAATAGAAATAGGACGGACAGAGGGCAGGTTGCATACTATGAGGGAAGGGCAGGGTAATGCTCTTGCGCCTCTCAGACACATACTAGACGGGCAACACCCTTGATAGTCCACAGAGTCTACCTCTGCTCAAAACACTTCAAATGTCCTGAGATAACTGTGCCATGGGACGTACTCATGACAGGGATGCGTCTGTGTAAAGCTGGAAACTGTGGTACCTGTCTGTGGTGAGGTCATGATGTGTTCCATACAGGGCGCTTACCTGTGTACATAGTAAAGTGTCTATTCAGGGAAACTAGTTCAGTTGGATACTCACTCATAACAGTGTCTTCTCCTTTAAGGAATGAAGGTAGAACAAGGACGGACTGTGGGCACTTCAGATACTGTGAATGAAGTGCAGGCTATAACGTGTAGGCATCCAAAACCAATAAGGAATGTGCACGACATGTGGTCATCCGCACTCTGTTTCCGTGTCGATTCCGCAGTGTCTACCTCTGCTCAAAACACTTCTAATGTCACGAGGAACGGCGTTCTAGGACGTACTCATGACAGGGACGAATCTGTGGAAAGTGGGTCGCTCTGGGACCTGTCTGTGTTGAAATGATTAAGTGTTGCACACAGGGCCCTTACAGGTGATTCATAGGAAAATATCTGTTTGGGAAAACGACTTCAGGTGGATACTCATTCATAACAGTGTCTTCTCCTTGGAGGAATGAAGATAGAACAGAGACGGACTATGGGCACTTTGGGTACTGTGAGTGAAGTGCAGCCTATGGTGCGTAGGCATACAAAAACACAAAATGGATGTTCACGACCAGTTGTCATCCGTACTGTCTTTCGTGTCAAGAAAGCTTCACACATTGGGAGACAAGTGTGCTTGAGGAGGGATTCGTGGCAGTGTTCAGTCTGTCCAAGAAAGAAGCTGCTGGGACTGCATTGTGGCAAAGAGGAATAGTCGCGAATAGGGCTCTAGTATCAGACGTCCATCCCCTTGAACCTAGGACATTCTGTTTCAGGCAAACTGCTTCAGGCGGATCCTCATATCTGACAGTCTCTTTCCAGTGGAGGAAAGATGATAGAACAAGGCCGGACAGAGGGCAGGTTGCATACTGTGTGTGAAGGGCAGGGAAATGCACTTAGGCCTCTAAGACACATACTGGCAGTGGAAAACCCTTGAGAGTTCACAGAGTCTACCTCTACTCCATACACTACAATTTTGCGAGACAACTGTGGTATGGCACTTACTCATGACAAGGAAGCCTCTGTGCAAAACTGAATAGAGTGGTACCTGTCTTTGTTGAAATCATGATGTGTTCCCTACAAGGCACTTACCTGTGTTCCGAGGAAGGTACCTATGCAGAGAAACGAGTCCTGGTGGATACTCAATCCAACCAGTGTGTTCTCCTTTTACGAAATAAGGTAGAACAGGGACGGACTATGGGCACCGCAGGTACACTGAGTGAAGTGCAGCCTAAGGCGCTTAGGCATCCCAAACACATAGTGGATGTTCAATACCTGTGGTTATCCTCACTCTGTTTTTCTGTGGAAAAGACTTCAAACCTTTGGAGGGAAGTCTGTTTTAGGTGGGTTTCGAGGCCTTGTTGAATGTTTCATGAAAGAAGCTGTTAGGACTGCCTGTGTGCTAAACAGGAATAGGCGCGTATAGGGCTCTAGTGTCAGATGGCCATCCCCTCGAGCATAGGACATTCTGTTTGTGGAAACTCCTTCAGGCGCATTCTCCTTTCTGACAGTGACTTTCCAGTGGAGGAAAGCAGATAGAAAAAGCACGGAGAGAGGGCAGGTTGCATACAGTGTGTGAAGGGCAGGGTAATGCACTTGGCCTCACAGACACATATTCGACGTGCTGCACCCTTGATATTCCGCAGAGTCTAGCTCTGCTCAAAACACTTCAAATGTTCTGAGAAAACAGTGCCATGGGACGTACTCATTACAGGGATGCGACTGTGCAAAACTGGAAACTGTGGTACGTGTCTGTGGTGAGATCATGATGTGTTCCATATAGGGCTCTTACCTGAGTTCATAGTAAAGTGCTATTCAGGGAAACTAGTTCAGTTGGATACTCATCATAACAGTGTCTTCTCCTTTAAGGAATGAAGGTAGAACAAGGACGGACTATGGGCACTTCAGATACTGTGAATGAAGTGCAGGCTATAGCGTGTAGGCATCCAAAACCAATAAGGAATGTGCACGACATATGGTCATCCACACTCTGTTTCTGTGTCGATTCCCCAGTGTCCACCTCTGCTCAAAACACTTCTAATGTCACGACGAACGGCGTTCTAGGACGTACTCATGACAGGGACGAATCTGTGGAAAGTGGGTAGCTCTGGGAACTGTCTGTGTTGAAATGATTAAGTGTTGCACACAGGGCCCTTACAGGTGATTCATATGAAAATATCTGTTTGGGGAAACGACTTCAGGTGGATACTCATTCATAACAGTGTCTTCTCCTTGGAGGAATGAAGATAGAACAGAGACGGACTATGGGCACTTTGGGTACTGTGAGTGAAGTGCAGCCTATGGTGAGTAGGCATCCCAAACACATATGCATGTTCACGACTGGTTGTCATCCGTACTGTCTTTCGTGTCAAGAAAGCTTCACACATTGGGAGACAAGTGTGCTTGAGGAGGGATTAGTGTCAGTGTTCAGTCTGTCCAAGAAAGAAGCTGCTGGGACTGCATTGTGGGAAACAGGAATAGTCGCTTATAGGGCTCTAGTATCAGACGTCCATCGCCTTGACTCTAGGACCTTCTGTTTCAGGCAAACTGCATCAGGCGGATCCTCATATCTGACAGTGTCTTTCCAGTGGAGGAAAGCAGATAGAAATAGGACGGACAGAGGGCAGGTTGCATACTATGAGGGAAGGGCAGGGTAATGCTCTTGCGCCTCTCAGACACATACTAGACGGGCAACACCCTTGATAGTCCACAGAGTCTACCTCTGCTCAAAACACTTCAAATGTCCTGAGATAACTGTGCCATGGGACGTACTCATGACAGGGATGCGTCTGTGTAAAGCTGGAAACTGTGGTACCTGTCTGTGGTGAGGTCATGATGTGTTCCATACAGGGCGCTTACCTGTGTACATAGTAAAGTGTCTATTCAGGGAAACTAGTTCAGTTGGATACTCACTCATAACAGTGTCTTCTCCTTTAAGGAATGAAGGTAGAACAAGGACGGACTGTGGGCACTTCAGATACTGTGAATGAAGTGCAGGCTATAGCGTGTATGGAATCCATAACCAATATGGAATGTGCACGACATGTGGTCATCCGCACTCTGTTTCTGTGTCGATTCCCCAGTGTCTACTTCTGCTCAAAACACTTCTAATGTCACGACGAACGGCGTTCTAGGACTTACTCATCACAGAGATGAATCTGTGGAAAGTGGGTAGCTCTGGGACCTGTCTGTGTTGAAATGATTAAGTGTTGCACACAGGGCCCTTTCAGGTGATTCATAGGAAAATATCTGTTTGGGGAAACGACTTCAGGTGGATACTCATTCATAACAGTGTCTTCTCCTTGGAGGAATGAAGATAGAACAGAGACGGTCTATGGGCACTTTGGGTACTGTGAGTGAAGTGCAGCCTATGGTGCGTAGGCATACAAAAAACACAAAATGGATGTTCACGACCAGTTGTCATCCGTACTGTCTTTCGTGTCAAGAAAGCTTCACACATTGGGAGACAAGTGTGCTTGAGGAGGGATTCGTGGCAGTGTTCAGTCTGTCCAAGAAAGAAGCTGCTGGGACTGCATTGTGGCAAAGAGGAATAGTCGCGAATAGGGCTCTAGTATCAGACGTCCATCCCCTTGACCCTAGGACATTCTGTTTCAGGCAAACTGCTTCAGGCGGATCCTCATATCTGACAGTCTCTTTCCAGTGGAGGAAAGATGATAGAACAAGGCCGGACAGAGGGCAGGTTGCATACTGTGTGTGAAGGGCAGGGAAATGCACTTAGGCCTCTAAGACACATACTGGCAGTGGAAAACCCTTGAGAGTTCACAGAGTCTACCTCTGCTCCATACACTACAATTTTGCGAGACAACTGTGGTATGGCACTTACTCATGACAAGGAAGCCTCTGTGCAAAACTGAATAGAGTGGTACCTGTCTTTGTTGAAATCATGATGTGTTCCCTACAAGGCACTTACCTGTGTTCCGAGGAAGGTACCTATGCAGAGAAACGAGTCCTGGTGGATACTCAATCCAACCAGTGTGTTCTCCTTTTACGAAATAAGGTAGAACAGGGACGGACTATGGGCACCGCAGGTACACTGAGTGAAGTGCAGCCTAAGGCGCTTAGGCATCCCAAACACATAGTGGATGTTCAATACCTGTGGTTATCCTCACTCTGTTTTTCTGTGGAAAAGACTTCAAACCTTTGGAGGGAAGTCTGTTTTAGGTGGGTTTCGAGGCCTTGTTGAATGTTTCATGAAAGAAGCTGTTAGGACTGCCTGTGTGCTAAACAGGAATAGGCGCGTATAGGGCTCTAGTGTCAGATGGCCATCCCCTCGAGCATAGGACATTCTGTTTGTGGAAACTCCTTCAGGCGCATTCTCCTTTCTGACAGTGACTTTCCAGTGGAGGAAAGCAGATAGAAAAAGCACGGAGAGAGGGCAGGTTGCATACAGTGTGTGAAGGGCAGGGTAATGCACTTGGCCTCACAGACACATATTCGACGTGCTGCACCCTTGATATTCCGCAGAGTCTAGCTCTGCTCAAAACACTTCAAATGTTCTGAGAAAACAGTGCCATGGGACGTACTCATTACAGGGATGCGACTGTGCAAAACTGGAAACTGTGGTACGTGTCTGTGGTGAGATCATGATGTGTTCCATATAGGGCTCTTACCTGAGTTCATAGTAAAGTGCTATTCAGGGAAACTAGTTCAGTTGGATACTCATCATAACAGTGTCTTCTCCTTTAAGGAATGAAGGTAGAACAAGGACGGACTATGGGCACTTCAGATACTGTGAATGAAGTGCAGGCTATAGCGTGTAGGCATCCAAAACCAATAAGGAATGTGCACGACATATGGTCATCCACACTCTGTTTCTGTGTCGATTCCCCAGTGTCCACCTCTGCTCAAAACACTTCTAATGTCACGACGAACGGCGTTCTAGGACGTACTCATGACAGGGACGAATCTGTGGAAAGTGGGTAGCTATGGGAACTGTCTGTGTTGAAATGATTAAGTGTTGCACACAGGGCCCTTACAGGTGATTCATATGAAAATATCTGTTTGGGGAAACGACTTCAGGTGGATACTCATTCATAACAGTGTCTTCTCCTTGGAGGAATGAAGATAGAACAGAGACGGACTATGGGCATTTTGGGTACTGTGAGTGAAGTGCAGCCTATGGTGAGTAGGCATCCCAAACACATATGCATGTTCACGACTGGTTGTCATCCGTACTGTCTTTCGTGTCAAGAAAGCTTCACACATTGGGAGACAAGTGTGCTTGAGGAGGGATTAGTGTCAGTGTTCAGTCTGTCCAAGAAAGAAGCTGCTGGGACTGCATTGAGGGAAACAGGAATAGTCGTTTATAGGGCTCTAGTATCAGACGTCCATCGCCTTGACTCTAGGACCTTCTGTTTCAGGCAAACTGCATCAGGCGGATCCTCATATCTGACAGTGTCTTTCCAGTGGAGGAAAGCAGATAGAAAAAGGACGGACAGAGGGCAGGTTGCATACTATGAGGGAAGGGCAGGGTAATGCTCTTGCGCCTCTCAGACACATACTAGACGGGCAACACCCTTGATAGTCCACAGAGTCTACCTCTGCTCAAAACACTTCAAATGTCCTGAGATAACTGTGCCATGGGACGTACTCATGACAGGGATGCGTCTGTGTAAAGCTGGAAACTGTGGTACCTGTCTGTGGTGAGGTCATGATGTGTTCCATACAGGGCGCTTACCTGTGTACATAGTAAAGTGTCTATTCAGGGAAACTAGTTCAGTTGGATACTCACTCATAACAGTGTCTTCTCCTTTAAGGAATGAAGGTAGAACAAGGACGGACTGTGGGCACTTCAGATACTGTGAATGAAGTGCAGGCTATAACGCGTAGGCATCCAAAACCAATAAGGAATGTGCACGACATGTGGTCATCCGCACTCTGTTTCCGTGTCGATTCCCCAGTGTCTACCTCTGCTCAAAACACTTCTAATGTCACGAGGAACGGCGTTCTAGGACGTACTCATGACAGGGACGAATCTGTGGAAAGTGGGTCGCTCTGGGACCTGTCTGTGTTGAAATGATTAAGTGTTGCACACAGGGCCCTTACAGGTGATTCATAGGAAAATATCTGTTTGGGAAAACGACTTCAGGTGGATACTCATTCATAACAGTGTCTTCTCCTTGGAGGAATGAAGATAGAACAGAGACGGACTATGGGCACTTTGGGTACTGTGAGTGAAGTGCAGCCTATGGTGCGTAGGCATACAAAAACACAAAATGGATGTTCACGACCAGTTGTCATCCGTACTGTCTTTCGTGTCAAGAAAGCTTCACACATTGGGAGACAAGTGTGCTTGAGGAGGGATTCGTGGCAGTGTTCAGTCTGTCCAAGAAAGAAGCTGCTGGGACTGCATTGTGGCAAAGAGGAATAGTCGCGAATAGGGCTCTAGTATCAGACGTCCATCCCCTTGACCCTAGGACATTCTGTTTCAGGCAAACTGCTTCAGGCGGATCCTCATATCTGACAGTCTCTTTCCAGTGGAGGAAAGATGATAGAACAAGGCCGGACAGAGGGCAGGTTGCATACTGTGTGTGAAGGGCAGGGAAATGCACTTAGGCCTCTAAGACACATACTGGCAGTGGAAAACCCTTGAGAGTTCACAGAGTCTACCTCTACTCCAAACACTTAAATTTTGCGAGACAACTGTGATATGGCACGTACTCATGACAAGGAAGCCTCTGTGCAAAACTGAATACAGTGGTACCTGTCTTTGTTGAAATCATGATGTGTTCCCTACAAGGCACTTACCTGTGTTCCGAGGAAGGTACCTATGCAGAGAAACGAGTCCTGGTGGATACTCAATCCAACCAGTGTGTTCTCCTTTTACGAAATAAGGTAGAACAGGGACGGACTATGGGCACCGCAGGTACACTGAGTGAAGTGCAGCCTAAGGCGCTTAGGCATCCCAAACACATAGTGGATGTTCAATACCTGTGGTTATCCTCACTCTGTTTTTCTGTGGAAAAGACTTCAAACCTTTGGAGGGAAGTCTGTTTTAGGTGGGTTTCGAGGCCTTGTTGAATCTTTCATGAAAGAAGCTGTTAGGACTGCCTGTGTGCTAAACAGGAATAGGCGCGTATAGGGCTCTAGTGTCAGATGGCCATCCCCTCGAGCATAGGACATTCTGTTTGTGGAAACTCCTTCAGGCGCATTCTCCTTTCTGACAGTGACTTTCCAGTGGAGGAAAGTAGATAGAAAAAGCACGGAGAGAGGGCAGGTTGCATACTGTGTGTGAAGGGCAGGGTAATGCACTTGGCCTCACAGACACATATTCGACGTGCTGCACCCTTGATATTCCGCAGAGTCTAGCTCTGCTCAAAACACTTCAAATGTTCTGAGAAAACAGTGCCATGGGACGTACTCATTACAGGGATGCGACTGTGCAAAGCTGGAAACTGTGGTACGTGTCTGTGGTGAGATCATGATGTGTTCCATATAGGGCTCTTACCTGTGTTCATAGGAAAGTGCTATTCAGGGAAACTAGTTCAGTTGGATACTCATCATAACAGTGTCTTCTCCTTTAAGGAATGAAGGTAGAACAAGGACGGACTATGGGCACTTCAGATACTGTGAATGAAGTGCAGGCTATAGCGTGTAGGCATCCAAAACCAATAAGGAATGTGCACGACATATGGTCATCCACACTCTGTTTCTGTGTCGATTCCCCAGTGTCCACCTCTGCTCAAAACACTTCTAATGTCACGACGAACGGCGTTCTAGGACGTACTCATGACAGGGACGAATCTGTGGAAAGTGGGTAGCTCTGGGAACTGTCTGTGTTGAAATGATTAAGTGTTGCACACAGGGCCCTTACAGGTGATTCATATGAAAATATCTGTTTGGGGAAACGACTTCAGGTGGATACTCATTCATAACAGTGTCTTCTCCTTGGAGGAATGAAGATAGAACAGAGACGGACTATGGGCATTTTGGGTACTGTGAGTGAAGTGCAGCCTATGGTGAGTAGGCATCCCAAACACATATGCATGTTCACGACTGGTTGTCATCCGTACTGTCTTTCGTGTCAAGAAAGCTTCACACATTGGGAGACAAGTGTGCTTGAGGAGGGATTAGTGTCAGTGTTCAGTCTGTCCAAGAAAGAAGCTGCTGGGACTGCATTGAGGGAAACAGGAATAGTCGTTTATAGGGCTCTAGTATCAGACGTCCATCGCCTTGACTCTAGGACCTTCTGTTTCAGGCAAACTGCATCAGGCGGATCCTCATATCTGACAGTGTCTTTCCAGTGGAGGAAAGCAGATAGAAAAAGGACGGACAGAGGGCAGGTTGCATACTATGAGGGAAGGGCAGGGTAATGCTCTTGCGCCTCTCAGACACATACTAGACGGGCAACACCCTTGATAGTCCACAGAGTCTACCTCTGCTCAAAACACTTCAAATGTCCTGAGATAACTGTGCCATGGGACGTACTCATGACAGGGATGCGTCTGTGTAAAGCTGGAAACTGTGGTACCTGTCTGTGGTGAGGTCATGATGTGTTCCATACAGGGCGCTTACCTGTGTACATAGTAAAGTGTCTATTCAGGGAAACTAGTTCAGTTGGATACTCACTCATAACAGTGTCTTCTCCTTTAAGGAATGAAGGTAGAACAAGGACGGACTGTGGGCACTTCAGATACTGTGAATGAAGTGCAGGCTATAACGCGTAGGCATCCAAAACCAATAAGGAATGTGCACGACATGTGGTCATCCGCACTCTGTTTCCGTGTCGATTCCCCAGTGTCTACCTCTGCTCAAAACACTTCTAATGTCACGAGGAACGGCGTTCTAGGACGTACTCATGACAGGGACGAATCTGTGGAAAGTGGGTCGCTCTGGGACCTGTCTGTGTTGAAATGATTAAGTGTTGCACACAGGGCCCTTACAGGTGATTCATAGGAAAATATCTGTTTGGGAAAACGACTTCAGGTGGATACTCATTCATAACAGTGTCTTCTCCTTGGAGGAATGAAGATAGAACAGAGACGGACTATGGGCACTTTGGGTACTGTGAGTGAAGTGCAGCCTATGGTGCGTAGGCATACAAAAACACAAAATGGATGTTCACGACCAGTTGTCATCCGTACTGTCTTTCGTGTCAAGAAAGCTTCACACATTGGGAGACAAGTGTGCTTGAGGAGGGATTCGTGGCAGTGTTCAGTCTGTCCAAGAAAGAAGCTGCTGGGACTGCATTGTGGCAAAGAGGAATAGTCGCGAATAGGGCTCTAGTATCAGACGTCCATCCCCTTGACCCTAGGACATTCTGTTTCAGGCAAACTGCTTCAGGCGGATCCTCATATCTGACAGTCTCTTTCCAGTGGAGGAAAGATGATAGAACAAGGCCGGACAGAGGGCAGGTTGCATACTGTGTGTGAAGGGCAGGGAAATGCACTTAGGCCTCTAAGACACATACTGGCAGTGGAAAACCCTTGAGAGTTCACAGAGTCTACCTCTGCTCCAAACACTTAAATTTTGCGAGACAACTGTGATATGGCACGTACTCATGACAAGGAAGCCTCTGTGCAAAACTGAATACAGTGGTACCTGTCTTTGTTGAAATCATGATGTGTTCCCTACAAGGCACTTACCTGTGTTCCGAGGAAGGTACCTATGCAGAGAAACGAGTCCTGGTGGATACTCAATCCAACCAGTGTGTTCTCCTTTTACGAAATAAGGTAGAACAGGGACGGACTATGGGCACCGCAGGTACACTGAGTGAAGTGCAGCCTAAGGCGCTTAGGCATCCCAAACACATAGTGGATGTTCAATACCTGTGGTTATCCTCACTCTGTTTTTCTGTGGAAAAGACTTCAAACCTTTGGAGGGAAGTCTGTTTTAGGTGGGTTTCGAGGCCTTGTTGAATCTTTCATGAAAGAAGCTGTTAGGACTGCCTGTGTGCTAAACAGGAATAGGCGCGTATAGGGCTCTAGTGTCAGATGGCCATCCCCTCGAGCATAGGACATTCTGTTTGTGGAAACTCCTTCAGGCGCATTCTCCTTTCTGACAGTGACTTTCCAGTGGAGGAAAGTAGATAGAAAAAGCACGGAGAGAGGGCAGGTTGCATACTGTGTGTGAAGGGCAGGGTAATGCACTTGGCCTCACAGACACATATTCGACGTGCTGCACCCTTGATATTCCGCAGAGTCTAGCTCTGCTCAAAACACTTCAAATGTTCTGAGAAAACAGTGCCATGGGACGTACTCATTACAGGGATGCGACTGTGCAAAGCTGGAAACTGTGGTACGTGTCTGTGGTGAGATCATGATGTGTTCCATATAGGGCTCTTACCTGTGTTCATAGGAAAGTGCTATTCAGGGAAACTAGTTCAGTTGGATACTCATCATAACAGTGTCTTCTCCTTTAAGGAATGAAGGTAGAACAAGGACGGACTATGGGCACTTCAGATACTGTGAATGAAGTGCAGGCTATAGCGTGTAGGCATCCAAAACCAATAAGGAATGTGCACGACATATGGTCATCCACACTCTGTTTCTGTGTCGATTCCCCAGTGTCCACCTCTGCTCAAAACACTTCTAATGTCACGACGAACGGCGTTCTAGGACGTACTCATGACAGGGACGAATCTGTGGAAAGTGGGTAGCTCTGGGAACTGTCTGTGTTGAAATGATTAAGTGTTGCACACAGGGCCCTTACAGGTGATTCATAGGAAAATATCTGTTTGGGGAAACGACTTCAGGTGGATACTCATTCATAACAGTGTCTTCACCTTGGAGGAATGAAGATAGAACAGAGACGGACTATGGGCACTTTGGGTACTGTGAGTGAAGTGCAGCCTATGGTGAGTAGGCATCCCAAACACATATGGATGTTCACGACTGGTTGTCATCCGTACTGTCTTTCGTGTCAAGAAAGCTTCACACATTGGGAGACAAGTGTGCTTGAGGAGGGATTAGTGTCAGTGTTCAGTCTGTCCAAGAAAGAAGCTGCTGGGACTGCATTGTGGGAAACAGGAATAGTCGCTTATAGGGCTCTAGTATCAGACGTCCATCGCCTTGACTCTAGGACCTTCTGTTTCAGGCAAACTGCTTCAGGCGGATCCTCATATCTGACAGTGTCTTTCCAGTGGAGGAAAGCAGATAGAAAAAGGACGGACAGAGGGCAGGTTGCATACTATGAGGGAAGGGCAGGGTAATGCTCTTGCGCCTCTCAGACACATACTAGACGGGCAACACCCTTGATAGTCCACAGAGTCTACCTCTGCTCAAAACACTTCAAATGTCCTGAGATAACTGTGCCATGGGACGTACTCATGACAGGGATGCGTCTGTGTAAAGCTGGAAACTGTGGTACCTGTCTGTGGTGAGGTCATGACGTGTTCCATACAGGGCGCTTACCTGTGTACATAGTAAAGTGTCTATTCAGGGAAACTAGTTCAGTTGGATACTCACTCATAACAGTGTCTTCTCCTTTAAGGAATGAAGGTAGAACAAGGACGGACTGTGGGGACTTCAGATACTGTGAATGAAGTGCAGGCTATAGCGTGTATGGAATCCATAACCAATATGGAATGTGCACGACATGTGGTCATCCGCACTCTGTTTCTGTGTCGATTCCCCAGTGTCTACCTCTGCTCAAAACACTACTAATGTCACGAGGAACGGCGTTCTAGGACGTACTCATCACAGGGACGAATCTGTGGAAAGTGGGTCGCTCTGGGACCTGTCTGTGTTGAAATGATTAAGTGTTGCACACAGGGCCCTTACAGGTGATTCATAGGAAAATATCTGTTTGGGAAAACGACTTCAGGTTGATACTCATTCATAACAGTGTCTTCTCCTTGGAGGAATGAAGATAGAACAGAGACGGACTATGGGCACTTTGGGTACTGTGAGTGAAGTGCTGCCTATGGTGCGTAGGCATCCCAAACACATAATGGATGTTCACGACCAGTTGTCATCCGTACTGTCTTTCGTGTCAAGAAAGCTTCACACATTGGGAGACAAGTGTGCTTGAGGAGGGATTCGTGGCAGTGTTCAGTCTGTCCAAGAAAGAAGCTGCTGGGACTGCATTGTGGCAAAGAGGAATAGTCCAAATAGGGCTCTAGTATCAGACGTCCATCCCCTTGACCCTAGGACATTCTGTTTCAGGCAAACTGCTTCAGGCGGATCCTCATATCTGACAGTCTCTTTCCAGTGGAGGAAAGATGATAGAACAAGGCCGGACAGAGGGCAGGTTGCATACTGTGTGTGAAGGGCAGGGAAATGCACTTAGGCCTCTAAGACACATACTGGCAGTGGAAAACCCTTGAGAGTTCACAGAGTCTACCTCTACTCCAAACACTTAAATTTTGCGAGACAACTGTGATATGGCACGTACTCATGACAAGGAAGCCTCTGTGCAAAACTGAATACAGTGGTACCTGTCTTTGTTGAAATCATGATGTGTTCCCTACAAGGCACTTACCTGTGTTCCGAGGAAGGTACCTATGCAGAGAAACGAGTCCTGGTGGATACTCAATCCAACCAGTGTGTTCTCCTTTTACGAAATAAGGTAGAACAGGGACGGACTATGGGCACCGCAGGTACACTGAGTGAAGTGCAGCCTAAGGCGCTTAGGCATCCCAAACACATAGTGGATGTTCAATACCTGTGGTTATCCTCACTCTGTTTTTCTGTGGAAAAGACTTCAAACCTTTGGAGGGAAGTCTGTTTTAGGTGGGTTTCGAGGCCTTGTTGAATCTTTCATGAAAGAAGCTGTTAGGACTGCCTGTGTGCTAAACAGGAATAGGCGCGTATAGGGCTCTAGTGTCAGATGGCCATCCCCTCGAGCATAGGACATTCTGTTTGTGGAAACTCCTTCAGGCGCATTCTCCTTTCTGACAGTGACTTTCCAGTGGAGGAAAGTAGATAGAAAAAGCACGGAGAGAGGGCAGGTTGCATACTGTGTGTGAAGGGCAGGGTAATGCACTTGGCCTCACAGACACATATTTGACGTGCTGCACCCTTGATATTCCGCAGAGTCTAGCTCTGCTCAAAACACTTCAAATGTTCTGAGAAAACAGTGCCATGGGACGTACTCATTACAGGGATGCGACTGTGCAAAGCTGGAAACTGTGGTACGTGTCTGTGGTGAGATCATGATGTGTTCCATATAGGGCTCTTACCTGTGTGCATAGGAAAGTGCTATTCAGGGAAACTAGTTCAGTTGGATACTCATCATAACAGTGTCTTCTCCTTTAAGGAATGAAGGTAGAACAAGGACGGACTATGGGCACTTCAGATACTGTGAATGAAGTGCAGGCTATAGCGTGTAGGCATCCAAAACCAATAAGGAATGTGCACGACATATGGTCATCCACACTCTGTTTCTGTGTCGATTCCCCAGTGTCCACCTCTGCTCAAAACACTTCTAATGTCACGACGAACGGCGTTCTAGGACGTACTCATGACAGGGACGAATCTGTGGAAAGTGGGTAGCTCTGGGAACTGTCTGTGTTGAAATGATTAAGTGTTGCACACAGGGCCCTTACAGGTGATTCATATGAAAATATCTGTTTGGGGAAACGACTTCAGGTGGATACTCATTCATAACAGTGTCTTCTCCTTGGAGGAATGAAGATAGAACAGAGACGGACTAGGGCACTTTGGGTACTGTGAGTGAAGTGCAGCCTATGGTGAGTAGGCATCCCAAACACATATGGATGTTCACGACTGGTTGTCATCCGTACTGTCTTTCTTGTCAAGAAAGCTTCACACATTGGGAGACAAGTGTGCTTGAGGAGGGATTAGTGTCAGTGTTCAGTCTGTCCAAGAAAGAAGCTGCTGGGACTGCATTGTGGGAAACAGGAATAGTCGCTTATAGGGCTCTAGTATCAGACGTCCATCGCCTTGACTCTAGGACCTTCTGTTTCAGGCAAACTGCATCAGGCGGATCCTCATATCTGACAGTGTCTTTCCAGTGGAGGAAAGCAGATAGAAAAAGGACGGACAGAGGGCAGGTTGCATACTATGAGGGAAGGGCAGGGTAATGCTCTTGCGCCTCTCAGACACATACTAGACGGGCAACACCCTTGATAGTCCACAGAGTCTACCTCTGCTCAAAACACTTCAAATGTCCTGAGATAACTGTGCCATGGGACGTACTCATGACAGGGATGCGTCTGTGTAAAGCTGGAAACTGTGGTACCTGTCTGTGGTGAGGTCATGATGTGTTCCATACAGGGCGCTTACCTGTGTACATAGTAAAGTGTCTATTCAGGGAAACTAGTTCAGTTGGATACTCACTCATAACAGTGTCTTCTCCTTTAAGGAATGAAGGTAGAACAAGGACGGACTGTGGGCACTTCAGATACTGTGAATGAAGTGCAGGCTATAGCGTGTATGGAATCCATAACCAATATGGAATGTGCACGACATGTGGTCATCCGCACTCTGTTTCTGTGTCGATTCCCCAGTGTCTACTTCTGCTCAAAACACTTCTAATGTCACGACGAACGGCGTTCTAGGACTTACTCATCACAGGGATGAATCTGTGGAAAGTGGGTAGCTCTGGGACCTGTCTGTGTTGAAATGATTAAGTGTTGCACACAGGGCCCTTTCAGGTGATTCATAGGAAAATATCTGTTGGTGAAAACGACTTCAGGTGGATACTCATTCATAACAGTGTCTTCTCCTTGGAGGAATGAAGATAGAACAGAGACGGACTATGGGCACTTTGGGTACTGTGAGTGAAGTGCAGCCTATGGTGCGTAGGCATCCCAAACACATAATGGATGTTCACGACCAGTTGTCATCCGTACTGTCTTTCGTGTCAAGAAAGCTTCACACATTGGGAGACAAGTGTGCTTGAGGAGGGATTCGTGGCAGTGTTCAGTCTGTCCAAGAAAGAAGCTGCTGGGACTGCATTGTGGCAAAGAGGAATAGTCGCAAATAGGGCTCTAGTATCAGACGTCCATCCCCTTGACCCTAGGACATTCTGTTTCAGGCAAACTGCTTCAGGCGGATCCTCATATCTGACAGTCTCTTTCCAGTGGAGGAAAGATGATAGAACAAGGCCGGACAGAGGGCAGGTTGCATACTGTGTGTGAAGGGCAGGGAAATGCACTTAGGCCTCTAAGACACATACTGGCAGTGGAAAACCCTTGAGAGTTCACAGAGTCTACCTCTGCTCCAAACACTTCAATTTTGCGAGACAACTGTGGTATGGCACGTACTCATCACAAGGAAGCCTCTGTGCAAAACTGAATACAGTGGTACCTGTCTTTGTTGAAATCATGATGTGTTCCCTACAAGGCACTTACCTGTGTTCCGAGGAAGGTACCTATGCAGAGAAACGAGTCCTGGTGGATACTCAATCCAACCAGTGTGTTCTCCTTTTACGAAATAAGGTAGAACAGGGACGGACTATGGGCACCGCAGGTACACTGAGTGAAGTGCAGCCTAAGGCGCTTAGGCATCCCAAACACATAGTGGATGTTCAATACCTGTGGTTATCCTCACTCTGTTTTTCTGTGGAAAAGACTTCAAACCTTTGGAGGGAAGTCTGTTTTAGGTGGGTTTCGAGGCCTTGTTGAATCTTTCATGAAAGAAGCTGTTAGGACTGCCTGTGTGCTAAACAGGAATAGGCGCGTATAGGGCTCTAGTGTCAGATGGCCATCCCCTCGAGCATAGGACATTCTGTTTGTGGAAACTCCTTCAGGCGCATTCTCCTTTCTGACAGTGACTTTCCAGTGGAGGAAAGTAGATAGAAAAAGCACGGAGAGAGGGCAGGTTGCATACTGTGTGTGAAGGGCAGGGTAATGCACTTGGCCTCACAGACACATATTCGACGTGCTGCACCCTTGATATTCCGCAGAGTCTAGCTCTGCTCAAAACACTTCAAATGTTCTGAGAAAACAGTGCCATGGGACGTACTCATTACAGGGATGCGACTGTGCAAAGCTGGAAACTGTGGTACGTGTCTGTGGTGAGATCATGATGTGTTCCATATAGGGCTCTTACCTGTGTTCATAGGAAAGTGCTATTCAGGGAAACTAGTTCAGTTGGATACTCATCATAACAGTGTCTTCTCCTTTAAGGAATGAAGGTAGAACAAGGACGGACTATGGGCACTTCAGATACTGTGAATGAAGTGCAGGCTATAGCGTGTAGGCATCCAAAACCAATAAGGAATGTGCACGACATATGGTCATCCACACTCTGTTTCTGTGTCGATTCCCCAGTGTCCACCTCTGCTCAAAACACTTCTAATGTCACGACGAACGGCGTTCTAGGACGTACTCATGACAGGGACGAATCTGTGGAAAGTGGGTAGCTCTGGGAACTGTCTGTGTTGAAATGATTAAGTGTTGCACACAGGGCCCTTACAGGTGATTCATATGAAAATATCTGTTTGGGGAAACGACTTCAGGTGGATACTCATTCATAACAGTGTCTTCTCCTTGGAGGAATGAAGATAGAACAGAGACGGACTATGGGCACTTTGGGTACTGTGAGTGAAGTGCAGCCTATGGTGAGTAGGCATCCCAAACACATATGGATGTTCACGACTGGTTGTCATCCGTACTGTCTTTCGTGTCAAGAAAGCTTCACACATTGGGAGACAAGTGTGCTTGAGGAGGGATTAGTGTCAGTGTTCAGTCTGTCCAAGAAAGAAGCTGCTGGGACTGCATTGTGGGAAACAGGAATAGTCGCTTATAGGGCTCTAGTATCAGACGTCCATCGCCTTGACTCTAGGACCTTCTGTTTCAGGCAAACTGCATCAGGCGGATCCTCATATCTGACAGTGTCTTTCCATTGGAGGAAAGCAAATAGAAATAGGACGGACAGAGGGCAGGTTGCATACTATGAGGGAAGGGCAGGGTAATGCTCTTGCGCCTCTCAGACACATACTAGACGGGCAACACCCTTGATAGTCCACAGAGTCTACCTCTGCTCAAAACACTTCAAATGTCCTGAGATAACTGTGCCATGGGACGTACTCATGACAGGGATGCGTCTGTGTAAAGCTGGAAACTGTGGTACCTGTCTGTGGTGAGGTCATGATGTGTTCCATACAGGGCGCTTACCTGTGTACATAGTAAAGTGTCTATTCAGGGAAACTAGTTCAGTTGGATACTCACTCATAACAGTGTCTTCTCCTTTAAGGAATGAAGGTAGAACAAGGACGGACTGTGGGCACTTCAGATACTGTGAATGAAGTGCAGGCTATAACGTGTAGGCATCCAAAACCAATAAGGAATGTGCACGACATGTGGTCATCCGCACTCTGTTTCCGTGTCGATTCCGCAGTGTCTACCTCTGCTCAAAACACTTCTAATGTCACGAGGAACGGCGTTCTAGGACGTACTCATGACAGGGACGAATCTGTGGAAAGTGGGTCGCTCTGGGACCTGTCTGTGTTGAAATGATTAAGTGTTGCACACAGGGCCCTTACAGGTGATTCATAGGAAAATATCTGTTTGGGGAAACGACTTCAGGTGGATACTCATTCATAACAGTGTCTTCTCCTTGGAGGAATGAAGATAGAACAGAGACGGACTATGGGCACTTTGGGTACTGTGAGTGAAGTGCAGCCTATGGTGCGTAGGCATACAAAAACACAAAATGGATGTTCACGACCAGTTGTCATCCGTACTGTCTTTCGTGTCAAGAAAGCTTCACACATTGGGAGACAAGTGTGCTTGAGGAGGGATTCGTGGCAGTGTTCAGTCTGTCCAAGAAAGAAGCTGCTGGGACTGCATTGTGGCAAAGAGGAATAGTCGCGAATAGGGCTCTAGTATCAGACGTCCATCCCCTTGACCCTAGGACATTCTGTTTCAGGCAAACTGCTTCAGGCGGATCCTCATATCTGACAGTCTCTTTCCAGTGGAGGAAAGATGATAGAACAAGGCCGGACAGAGGGCAGGTTGCATACTGTGTGTGAAGGGCAGGGAAATGCACTTAGGCCTCTAAGACACATACTGGCAGTGGAAAACCCTTGAGAGTTCACAGAGTCTACCTCTGCTCCAAACACTTCAATTTTGCGAGACAACTGTGGTATGGCACGTACTCATCACAAGGAAGCCTCTGTGCAAAACTGAATACAGTGGTACCTGTCTTTGTTGAAATCATGATGTGTTCCCTACAAGGCACTTACCTGTGTTCCGAGGAAGGTACCTATGCAGAGAAACGAGTCCTGGTGGATACTCAATCCAACCAGTGTGTTCTCCTTTTACGAAATAAGGTAGAACAGGGACGGACTATGGGCACCGCAGGTACACTGAGTGAAGTGCAGCCTAAGGCGCTTAGGCATCCCAAACACATAGTGGATGTTCAATACCTGTGGTTATCCTCACTCTGTTTTTCTGTGGAAAAGACTTCAAACCTTTGGAGGGAAGTCTGTTTTAGGTGGGTTTCGAGGCCTTGTTGAATGTTTCATGAAAGAAGCTGTTAGGACTGCCTGTGTGCTAAACAGGAATAGGCGCGTATAGGGCTCTAGTGTCAGATGGCCATCCCCTCGAGCATAGGACATTCTGTTTGTGGAAACTCCTTCAGGCGCATTCTCCTTTCTGACAGTGACTTTCCAGTGGAGGAAAGCAGATAGAAAAAGCACGGAGAGAGGGCAGGTTGCATACAGTGTGTGAAGGGCAGGGTAATGCACTTGGCCTCACAGACACATATTCGACGTGCTGCACCCTTGATATTCCGCAGAGTCTAGCTCTGCTCAAAACACTTCAAATGTTCTGAGAAAACAGTGCCATGGGATGTACTCATTACAGGGATGCGACTGTGCAAAACTGGAAACTGTGGTACGTGTCTGTGGTGAGATCATGATGTGTTCCATATAGGGCTCTTACATGAGTTCATAGTAAAGTGCTATTCAGGGAAACTAGTTCAGTTGGATACTCATCATAACAGTGTCTTCTCCTTTAAGGAATGAAGGTAGAACAAGGACGGACTATGGGCACTTCAGATACTGTGAATGAAGTGCAGGCTATAGCGTGTAGGCATCCAAAACCAATAAGGAATGTGCACGACATATGGTCATCCACACTCTGTTTCTGTGTCGATTCCCCAGTGTCCACCTCTGCTCAAAACACTTCTAATGTCACGACGAACGGCGTTCTAGGACGTACTCATGACAGGGACGAATCTGTGGAAAGTGGGTAGCTCTGGGAACTGTCTGTGTTGAAATGATTAAGTGTTGCACACAGGGCCCTTACAGGTGATTCATATGAAAATATCTGTTTGGGGAAACGACTTCAGGTGGATACTCATTCATAACAGTGTCTTCTCCTTGGAGGAATGAAGATAGAACAGAGACGGACTATGGGCACTTTGGGTACTGTGAGTGAAGTGCAGCCTATGGTGAGTAGGCATCCCAAACACATATGCATGTTCACGACTGGTTGTCATCCGTACTGTCTTTCGTGTCAAGAAAGCTTCACACATTGGGAGACAAGTGTGCTTGAGGAGGGATTAGTGTCAGTGTTCAGTCTGTCCAAGAAAGAAGCTGCTGGGACTGCATTGTGGGAAACAGGAATAGTCGCTTATAGGGCTCTAGTATCAGACGTCCATCGCCTTGACTCTAGGACCTTCTGTTTCAGGCAAACTGCATCAGGCGGATCCTCATATCTGACAGTGTCTTTCCAGTGGAGGAAAGCAGATAGAAATAGGACGGACAGAGGGCAGGTTGCATACTATGAGGGAAGGGCAGGGTAATGCTCTTGCGCCTCTCAGACACATACTAGACGGGCAACACCCTTGATAGTCCACAGAGTCTACCTCTGCTCAAAACACTTCAAATGTCCTGAGATAACTGTGCCATGGGACGTACTCATGACAGGGATGCGTCTGTGTAAAGCTGGAAACTGTGGTACCTGTCTGTGGTGAGGTCATGATGTGTTCCATACAGGGCGCTTACCTGTGTACATAGTAAAGTGTCTATTCAGGGAAACTAGTTCAGTTGGATACTCACTCATAACAGTGTCTTCTCCTTTAAGGAATGAAGGTAGAACAAGGACGGACTGTGGGCACTTCAGATACTGTGAATGAAGTGCAGGCTATAGCGTGTATGGAATCCATAACCAATATGGAATGTGCACGACATGTGGTCATCCGCACTCTGTTTCTGTGTCGATTCCCCAGTGTCTACTTCTGCTCAAAACACTTCTAATGTCACGACGAACGGCGTTCTAGGACTTACTCATCACAGAGATGAATCTGTGGAAAGTGGGTAGCTCTGGGACCTGTCTGTGTTGAAATGATTAAGTGTTGCACACAGGGCCCTTTCAGGTGATTCATAGGAAAATATCTGTTGGTGAAAACGACTTCAGGTGGATACTCATTCATAACAGTGTCTTCTCCTTGGAGGAATGAAGATAGAACAGAGACGGACTATGGGCACTTTGGGTACTGTGAGTGAAGTGCAGCCTATGGTGCGTAGGCATCCCAAACACATAATGGATGTTCACGACCAGTTGTCATCCGTACTGTCTTTCGTGTCAAGAAAGCTTCACACATTGGGAGACAAGTGTGCTTGAGGAGGGATTCGTGGCAGTGTTCAGTCTGTCCAAGAAAGAAGCTGCTGGGACTGCATTGTGGCAAAGAGGAATAGTCGCAAATAGGGCTCTAGTATCAGACGTCCATCCCCTTGACCCTAGGACATTCTGTTTCAGGCAAACTGCTTCAGGCGGATCCTCATATCTGACAGTCTCTTTCCAGTGGAGGAAAGATGATAGAACAAGGCCGGACAGAGGGCAGGTTGCATACTGTGTGTGAAGGGCAGGGAAATGCACTTAGGCCTCTAAGACACATACTGGCAGTGGAAAACCCTTGAGAGTTCACAGAGTCTACCTCTGCTCCAAACACTTCAATTTTGCGAGACAACTGTGGTATGGCACGTACTCATCACAAGGAAGCCTCTGTGCAAAACTGAATACAGTGGTACCTGTCTTTGTTGAAATCATGATGTGTTCCCTACAAGGCACTTACCTGTGTTCCGAGGAAGGTACCTATGCAGAGAAACGAGTCCTGGTGGATACTCAATCCAACCAGTGTGTTCTCCTTTTACGAAATAAGGTAGAACAGGGACGGACTATGGGCACCGCAGGTACACTGAGTGAAGTGCAGCCTAAGGCGCTTAGGCATCCCAAACACATAGTGGATGTTCAATACCTGTGGTTATCCTCACTCTGTTTTTCTGTGGAAAAGACTTCAAACCTTTGGAGGGAAGTCTGTTTTAGGTGGGTTTCGAGGCCTTGTTGAATCTTTCATGAAAGAAGCTGTTAGGACTGCCTGTGTGCTAAACAGGAATAGGCGCGTATAGGGCTCTAGTGTCAGATGGCCATCCCCTCGAGCATAGGACATTCTGTTTGTGGAAACTCCTTCAGGCGCATTCTCCTTTCTGACAGTGACTTTCCAGTGGAGGAAAGTAGATAGAAAAAGCACGGAGAGAGGGCAGGTTGCATACTGTGTGTGAAGGGCAGGGTAATGCACTTGGCCTCACAGACACATATTCGACGTGCTGCACCCTTGATATTCCGCAGAGTCTAGCTCTGCTCAAAACACTTCAAATGTTCTGAGAAAACAGTGCCATGGGACGTACTCATTACAGGGATGCGACTGTGCAAAGCTGGAAACTGTGGTACGTGTCTGTGGTGAGATCATGATGTGTTCCATATAGGGCTCTTACCTGTGTTCATAGGAAAGTGCTATTCAGGGAAACTAGTTCAGTTGGATACTCATCATAACAGTGTCTTCTCCTTTAAGGAATGAAGGTAGAACAAGGACGGACTATGGGCACTTCAGATACTGTGAATGAAGTGCAGGCTATAGCGTGTAGGCATCCAAAACCAATAAGGAATGTGCACGACATATGGTCATCCACACTCTGTTTCTGTGTCGATTCCCCAGTGTCCACCTCTGCTCAAAACACTTCTAATGTCACGACGAACGGCGTTCTAGGACGTACTCATGACAGGGACGAATCTGTGGAAAGTGGGTAGCTCTGGGAACTGTCTGTGTTGAAATGATTAAGTGTTGCACACAGGGCCCTTACAGGTGATTCATATGAAAATATCTGTTTGGGGAAACGACTTCAGGTGGATACTCATTCATAACAGTGTCTTCTCCTTGGAGGAATGAAGATAGAACAGAGACGGACTATGGGCACTTTGGGTACTGTGAGTGAAGTGCAGCCTATGGTGAGTAGGCATCCCAAACACATATGGATGTTCACGACTGGTTGTCATCCGTACTGTCTTTCGTGTCAAGAAAGCTTCACACATTGGGAGACAAGTGTGCTTGAGGAGGGATTAGTGTCAGTGTTCAGTCTGTCCAAGAAAGAAGCTGCTGGGGCTGCATTGTGGGAAACAGGAATAGTCGCTTATAGGGCTCTAGTATCAGACGTCCATCGCCTTGACTCTAGGACCTTCTGTTTCAGGCAAACTGCATCAGGCGGATCCTCATATCTGACAGTGTCTTTCCATTGGAGGAAAGCAGATAGAAATAGGACGGACAGAGGGCAGGTTGCATACTATGAGGGAAGGGCAGGGTAATGCTCTTGCGCCTCTCAGACACATACTAGACGGGCAACACCCTTGATAGTCCACAGAGTCTACCTCTGCTCAAAACACTTCAAATGTCCTGAGATAACTGTGCCATGGGACGTACTCATGACAGGGATGCGTCTGTGTAAAGCTGGAAACTGTGGTACCTGTCTGTGGTGAGGTCATGATGTGTTCCATACAGGGCGCTTACCTGTGTACATAGTAAAGTGTCTATTCAGGGAAACTAGTTCAGTTGGATACTCACTCATAACAGTGTCTTCTCCTTTAAGGAATGAAGGTAGAACAAGGACGGACTGTGGGCACTTCAGATACTGTGAATGAAGTGCAGGCTATAACGTGTAGGCATCCAAAACCAATAAGGAATGTGCACGACATGTGGTCATCCGCACTCTGTTTCCGTGTCGATTCCCCAGTGTCTACCTCTGCTCAAAACACTTCTAATGTCACGAGGAACGGCGTTCTAGGACGTACTCATGACAGGGACGAATCTGTGGAAAGTGGGTCGCTCTGGGACCTGTCTGTGTTGAAATGATTAAGTGTTGCACACAGGGCCCTTACAGGTGATTCATAGGAAAATATCTGTTTGGGGAAACGACTTCAGGTGGATACTCATTCATAACAGTGTCTTCTCCTTGGAGGAATGAAGATAGAACAGAGACGGTCTATGGGCACTTTGGGTACTGTGAGTGAAGTGCAGCCTATGGTGCGTAGGCATACAAAAAACACAAAATGGATGTTCACGACCAGTTGTCATCCGTACTGTCTTTCGTGTCAAGAAAGCTTCACACATTGGGAGACAAGTGTGCTTGAGGAGGGATTCGTGGCAGTGTTCAGTCTGTCCAAGAAAGAAGCTGCTGGGACTGCATTGTGGCAAAGAGGAATAGTCGCGAATAGGGCTCTAGTATCAGACGTCCATCCCCTTGACCCTAGGACATTCTGTTTCAGGCAAACTGCTTCAGGCGGATCCTCATATCTGACAGTCTCTTTCCAGTGGAGGAAAGATGATAGAACAAGGCCGGACAGAGGGCAGGTTGCATACTGTGTGTGAAGGGCAGGGAAATGCACTTAGGCCTCTAAGACACATACTGGCAGTGGAAAACCCTTGAGAGTTCACAGAGTCTACCTCTGCTCCAAACACTTCAATTTTGCGAGACAACTGTGGTATGGCACGTACTCATCACAAGGAAGCCTCTGTGCAAAACTGAATACAGTGGTACCTGTCTTTGTTGAAATCATGATGTGTTCCCTACAAGGCACTTACCTGTGTTCCGAGGAAGGTACCTATGCAGAGAAACGAGTCCTGGTGGATACTCAATCCAACCAGTGTGTTCTCCTTTTACGAAATAAGGTAGAACAGGGACGGACTATGGGCACCGCAGGTACACTGAGTGAAGTGCAGCCTAAGGCGCTTAGGCATCCCAAACACATAGTGGATGTTCAATACCTGTGGTTATCCTCACTCTGTTTTTCTGTGGAAAAGACTTCAAACCTTTGGAGGGAAGTCTGTTTTAGGTGGGTTTCGAGGCCTTGTTGAATGTTTCATGAAAGAAGCTGTTAGGACTGCCTGTGTGCTAAACAGGAATAGGCGCGTATAGGGCTCTAGTGTCAGATGGCCATCCCCTCGAGCATAGGACATTCTGTTTGTGGAAACTCCTTCAGGCGCATTCTCCTTTCTGACAGTGACTTTCCAGTGGAGGAAAGCAGATAGAAAAAGCACGGAGAGAGGGCAGGTTGCATACTGTGTGTGAAGGGCAGGGTAATGCACTTGGCCTCACAGACACATACTCGACGTGCTGCACCCTTGATATTCCGCAGAGTCTAGCTCTGCTCAAAACACTTCAAATGTTCTGATAAAACAGTGCCATGGGACGTACTCATTACAGGGATGCGACTGTGCAAAACTGGAAACTGTGGTACGTGTCTGTGGTGAGATCATGATGTGTTCCATATAGGGCTCTTACCTGAGTTCATAGTAAAGTGCTATTCAGGGAAACTAGTTCAGTTGGATACTCATCATAACAGTGTCTTCTCCTTTAAGGAATGAAGGTAGAACAAGGACGGACTATGGGCACTTCAGATACTGTGAATGAAGTGCAGGCTATAGCGTGTAGGCATCCAAAACCAATAAGGAATGTGCACGACATATGGTCATCCACACTCTGTTTCTGTGTCGATTCCCCAGTGTCCACCTCTGCTCAAAACACTTCTAATGTCACGACGAACGGCGTTCTAGGACGTACTCATGACAGGGACGAATCTGTGGAAAGTGGGTAGCTCTGGGAACTGTCTGTGTTGAAATGATTAAGTGTTGCACACAGGGCCCTTACAGGTGATTCATATGAAAATATCTGTTTGGGGAACGACTTCAGGTGGATACTCATTCATAACAGTGTCTTCTCCTTGGAGGAATGAAGATAGAACAGAGACGGACTATGGGCACTTTGGGTACTGTGAGTGAAGTGCAGCCTATGGTGAGTAGGCATCCCAAACACATATGCATGTTCACGACTGGTTGTCATCCGTACTGTCTTTCGTGTCAAGAAAGCTTCACACATTGGGAGACAAGTGTGCTTGAGGAGGGATTAGTGTCAGTGTTCAGTCTGTCCAAGAAAGAAGCTGCTGGGACTGCATTGTGGGAAACAGGAATAGTCGCTTATAGGGCTCTAGTATCAGACGTCCATCGCCTTGACTCTAGGACCTTCTGTTTCAGGCAAACTGCATCAGGTGGATCCTCATATCTGACAGTGTCTTTCCAGTGGAGGAAAGCAGATAGAAAAAGGACGGACAGAGGGCAGGTTGCATACTATGAGGGAAGGGCAAGGTAAAGCTCTTGCGCCTCTCAGACACATACTAGACGGGCAACACCCTTGATAGTCCACAGAGTCTACCTCTGCTCAAAACACTTCAAATGTCCTGAGATAACTGTGCCATGGGACGTACTCATGACAGGGATGCGTCTGTGTAAAGCTGGAAACTGTGGTACCTGTCTGTGGTGAGGTCATGATGTGTTCCATACAGGGCGCTTACCTGTGTACATAGTAAAGTGTCTATTCAGGGAAACTAGTTCAGTTGGATACTCACTCATAACAGTGTCTTCTCCTTTAAGGAATGAAGGTAGAACAAGGACGGACTGTGGGCACTTCAGATACTGTGAATGAAGTGCAGGCTATAGCGTGTATGGAATCCATAACCAATATGGAATGTGCACGACATGTGGTCATCCGCACTCTGTTTCTGTGTCGATTCCCCAGTGTCTACTTCTGCTCAAAACACTTCTAATGTCACGACGAACGGCGTTCTAGGACTTACTCATCACAGGGATGAATCTGTGGAAAGTGGGTAGCTCTGGGACCTGTCTGTGTTGAAATGATTAAGTGTTGCACACAGGGCCCTTTCAGGTGATTCATAGGAAAATATCTGTTGGTGAAAACGACTTCAGGTGGATACTCATTCATAACAGTGTCTTCTCCTTGGAGGAATGAAGATAGAACAGAGACGGACTATGGGCACTTTGGGTACTGTGAGTGAAGTGCAGCCTATGGTGCGTAGGCATCCCAAACACATAATGGATGTTCACGACCAGTTGTCATCCGTACTGTCTTTCGTGTCAAGAAAGCTTCACACATTGGGAGACAAGTGTGCTTGAGGAGGGATTCGTGGCAGTGTTCAGTCTGTCCAAGAAAGAAGCTGCTGGGACTGCATTGTGGCAAAGAGGAATAGTCGCAAATAGGGCTCTAGTATCAGACGTCCATCCCCTTGACCCTAGGACATTCTGTTTCAGGCAAACTGCTTCAGGCGGATCCTCATATCTGACAGTCTCTTTCCAGTGGAGGAAAGATGATAGAACAAGGCCGGACAGAGGGCAGGTTGCATAGTGTGTGTGAAGGGCAGGGAAATGCACTTAGGCCTTAAGACACATACTGGCAGTGGAAAACCCTTGAGAGTTCACAGAGTCTACCTCTGCTCCAAACACTTCAATTTTGCGAGACAACTGTGGTATGGCACGTACTCATCACAAGGAAGCCTCTGTGCAAAACTGAATACAGTGGTACCTGTCTTTGTTGAAATCATGATGTGTTCCCTACAAGGCACTTACCTGTGTTCCGAGGAAGGTACCTATGTAGAGAAACGAGTCCTGGTGGATACTCTATCCAACCAGTGTGTTCTCCTTTTACGAAATAAGGTAGAACAGGGACGGACTATGGGCACCGCAGGTACACTGAGTGAAGTGCAGCCTAAGGCGCTTAGGCATCCCAAACACATAGTGGATGTTCAATACCTGTGGTTATCCTCACTCTGTTTTTCTGTGGAAAAGACTTCAAACCTTTGGAGGGAAGTCTGTTTTAGGTGGGTTTCGAGGCCTTGTTGAATGTTTCATGAAAGAAGCTGTTAGGACTGCCTGTGTGCTAAACAGGAATAGGCGCGTATAGGGCTCTAGTGTCAGATGGCCATCCCCTCGAGCATAGGACATTCTGTTTGTGGAAACTCCTTCAGGCGCATTCTCCTTTCTGACAGTGACTTTCCAGTGGAGGAAAGTAGATAGAAAAAGCACGGAGAGAGGGCAGGTTGCATACTGTGTGTGAAGGGCAGGGTAATGCACTTGGCCTCACAGACACATATTCGACGTGCTGCACCCTTGATATTCCGCAGAGTCTAGCTCTGCTCAAAACACTTCAAATGTTCTGAGAAAACAGTGCCATGGGACGTACTCATTACAGGGATGCGACTGTGCAAAGCTGGAAACTGTGGTACGTGTCTGTGGTGAGATCATGATGTGTTCCATATAGGGCTCTTACCTGTGTTCATAGGAAAGTGCTATTCAGGGAAACTAGTTCAGTTGGATACTCATCATAACAGTGTCTTCTCCTTTAAGGAATGAAGGTAGAACAAGGACGGACTATGGGCACTTCAGATACTGTGAATGAAGTGCAGGCTATAGCGTGTAGGCATCCAAAACCAATATGGAATGTGCACGACATGTGGTCATCCGCACTCTGTTTCTGTGTCGATTCCCCAGTGTCTACTTCTGCTCAAAACACTTCTAAAGTCACGAGGAACGGCGTTCTAGGACGTACTCATGACAGGGACGAATCTGTGGAAAGTGGGTAGCTCTGGGAACTGTCTGTGTTGAAATGATTAAGTGTTGCACACAGGGCCCTTACAGGTGATTCATAGGAAAATATCTGTTGGGGGAAACGACTTCAGGAGGATACTCATTCATAACAGTGTCTTCTCCTTGGAGGAATGAAGATAGAACAGAGACGGACTATGGGCACTTTGGGTACTGTGAGTGAAGTGCAGCCTATGGTGAGTAGGCATCCCAAACACATATGGATGTTCACGACTGGTTGTCATCCGTACTGTCTTTCGTGTCAAGAAAGCTTCACACATTGGGAGACAAGTGTGCTTGAGGAGGGATTAGTGTCAGTGTTCAGTCTGTCCAAGAAAGAAGCTGCTGGGGCTGCATTGTGGGAAACAGGAATAGTCGCTTATAGGGCTCTAGTATCAGACGTCCATCGCCTTGACTCTAGGACCTTCTGTTTCAGGCAAACTGCATCAGGCGGATCCTCATATCTGACAGTGTCTTTCCATTGGAGGAAAGCAGATAGAAATAGGACGGACAGAGGGCAGGTTGCATACTATGAGGGAAGGGCAGGGTAATGCTCTTGCGCCTCTCAGACACATACTAGACGGGCAACACCCTTGATAGTCCACAGAGTCTACCTCTGCTCAAAACACTTCAAATGTCCTGAGATAACTGTGCCATGGGACGTACTCATGACAGGGATGCGTCTGTGTAAAGCTGGAAACTGTGGTACCTGTCTGTGGTGAGGTCATGATGTGTTCCATACAGGGCGCTTACCTGTGTACATAGTAAAGTGTCTATTCAGGGAAACTAGTTCAGTTGGATACTCACTCATAACAGTGTCTTCTCCTTTAAGGAATGAAGGTAGAACAAGGACGGACTGTGGGCACTTCAGATACTGTGAATGAAGTGCAGGCTATAACGTGTAGGCATCCAAAACCAATAAGGAATGTGCACGACATGTGGTCATCCGCACTCTGTTTCCGTGTCGATTCCCCAGTGTCTACCTCTGCTCAAAACACTTCTAATGTCACGAGGAACGGCGTTCTAGGACGTACTCATGACAGGGACGAATCTGTGGAAAGTGGGTCGCTCTGGGACCTGTCTGTGTTGAAATGATTAAGTGTTGCACACAGGGCCCTTACAGGTGATTCATAGGAAAATATCTGTTTGGGGAAACGACTTCAGGTGGATACTCATTCATAACAGTGTCTTCTCCTTGGAGGAATGAAGATAGAACAGAGACGGTCTATGGGCACTTTGGGTACTGTGAGTGAAGTGCAGCCTATGGTGCGTAGGCATACAAAAAACACAAAATGGATGTTCACGACCAGTTGTCATCCGTACTGTCTTTCGTGTCAAGAAAGCTTCACACATTGGGAGACAAGTGTGCTTGAGGAGGGATTCGTGGCAGTGTTCAGTCTGTCCAAGAAAGAAGCTGCTGGGACTGCATTGTGGCAAAGAGGAATAGTCGCGAATAGGGCTCTAGTATCAGACGTCCATCCCCTTGACCCTAGGACATTCTGTTTCAGGCAAACTGCTTCAGGCGGATCCTCATATCTGACAGTCTCTTTCCAGTGGAGGAAAGATGATAGAACAAGGCCGGACAGAGGGCAGGTTGCATACTGTGTGTGAAGGGCAGGGAAATGCACTTAGGCCTCTAAGACACATACTGGCAGTGGAAAACCCTTGAGAGTTCACAGAGTCTACCTCTGCTCCAAACACTTCAATTTTGCGAGACAACTGTGGTATGGCACGTACTCATCACAAGGAAGCCTCTGTGCAAAACTGAATACAGTGGTACCTGTCTTTGTTGAAATCATGATGTGTTCCCTACAAGGCACTTACCTGTGTTCCGAGGAAGGTACCTATGCAGAGAAACGAGTCCTGGTGGATACTCAATCCAACCAGTGTGTTCTCCTTTTACGAAATAAGGTAGAACAGGGACGGACTATGGGCACCGCAGGTACACTGAGTGAAGTGCAGCCTAAGGCGCTTAGGCATCCCAAACACATAGTGGATGTTCAATACCTGTGGTTATCCTCACTCTGTTTTTCTGTGGAAAAGACTTCAAACCTTTGGAGGGAAGTCTGTTTTAGGTGGGTTTCGAGGCCTTGTTGAATGTTTCATGAAAGAAGCTGTTAGGACTGCCTGTGTGCTAAACAGGAATAGGCGCGTATAGGGCTCTAGTGTCAGATGGCCATCCCCTCGAGCATAGGACATTCTGTTTGTGGAAACTCCTTCAGGCGCATTCTCCTTTCTGACAGTGACTTTCCAGTGGAGGAAAGCAGATAGAAAAAGCACGGAGAGAGGGCAGGTTGCATACTGTGTGTGAAGGGCAGGGTAATGCACTTGGCCTCACAGACACATACTCGACGTGCTGCACCCTTGATATTCCGCAGAGTCTAGCTCTGCTCAAAACACTTCAAATGTTCTGATAAAACAGTGCCATGGGACGTACTCATTACAGGGATGCGACTGTGCAAAACTGGAAACTGTGGTACGTGTCTGTGGTGAGATCATGATGTGTTCCATATAGGGCTCTTACCTGAGTTCATAGTAAAGTGCTATTCAGGGAAACTAGTTCAGTTGGATACTCATCATAACAGTGTCTTCTCCTTTAAGGAATGAAGGTAGAACAAGGACGGACTATGGGCACTTCAGATACTGTGAATGAAGTGCAGGCTATAGCGTGTAGGCATCCAAAACCAATAAGGAATGTGCACGACATATGGTCATCCACACTCTGTTTCTGTGTCGATTCCCCAGTGTCCACCTCTGCTCAAAACACTTCTAATGTCACGACGAACGGCGTTCTAGGACGTACTCATGACAGGGACGAATCTGTGGAAAGTGGGTAGCTCTGGGAACTGTCTGTGTTGAAATGATTAAGTGTTGCACACAGGGCCCTTACAGGTGATTCATATGAAAATATCTGTTTGGGGAACGACTTCAGGTGGATACTCATTCATAACAGTGTCTTCTCCTTGGAGGAATGAAGATAGAACAGAGACGGACTATGGGCACTTTGGGTACTGTGAGTGAAGTGCAGCCTATGGTGAGTAGGCATCCCAAACACATATGCATGTTCACGACTGGTTGTCATCCGTACTGTCTTTCGTGTCAAGAAAGCTTCACACATTGGGAGACAAGTGTGCTTGAGGAGGGATTAGTGTCAGTGTTCAGTCTGTCCAAGAAAGAAGCTGCTGGGACTGCATTGTGGGAAACAGGAATAGTCGCTTATAGGGCTCTAGTATCAGACGTCCATCGCCTTGACTCTAGGACCTTCTGTTTCAGGCAAACTGCATCAGGTGGATCCTCATATCTGACAGTGTCTTTCCAGTGGAGGAAAGCAGATAGAAAAAGGACGGACAGAGGGCAGGTTGCATACTATGAGGGAAGGGCAAGGTAAAGCTCTTGCGCCTCTCAGACACATACTAGACGGGCAACACCCTTGATAGTCCACAGAGTCTACCTCTGCTCAAAACACTTCAAATGTCCTGAGATAACTGTGCCATGGGACGTACTCATGACAGGGATGCGTCTGTGTAAAGCTGGAAACTGTGGTACCTGTCTGTGGTGAGGTCATGATGTGTTCCATACAGGGCGCTTACCTGTGTACATAGTAAAGTGTCTATTCAGGGAAACTAGTTCAGTTGGATACTCACTCATAACAGTGTCTTCTCCTTTAAGGAATGAAGGTAGAACAAGGACGGACTGTGGGCACTTCAGATACTGTGAATGAAGTGCAGGCTATAGCGTGTATGGAATCCATAACCAATATGGAATGTGCACGACATGTGGTCATCCGCACTCTGTTTCTGTGTCGATTCCCCAGTGTCTACTTCTGCTCAAAACACTTCTAATGTCACGACGAACGGCGTTCTAGGACTTACTCATCACAGGGATGAATCTGTGGAAAGTGGGTAGCTCTGGGACCTGTCTGTGTTGAAATGATTAAGTGTTGCACACAGGGCCCTTTCAGGTGATTCATAGGAAAATATCTGTTGGTGAAAACGACTTCAGGTGGATACTCATTCATAACAGTGTCTTCTCCTTGGAGGAATGAAGATAGAACAGAGACGGACTATGGGCACTTTGGGTACTGTGAGTGAAGTGCAGCCTATGGTGCGTAGGCATCCCAAACACATAATGGATGTTCACGACCAGTTGTCATCCGTACTGTCTTTCGTGTCAAGAAAGCTTCACACATTGGGAGACAAGTGTGCTTGAGGAGGGATTCGTGGCAGTGTTCAGTCTGTCCAAGAAAGAAGCTGCTGGGACTGCATTGTGGCAAAGAGGAATAGTCGCAAATAGGGCTCTAGTATCAGACGTCCATCCCCTTGACCCTAGGACATTCTGTTTCAGGCAAACTGCTTCAGGCGGATCCTCATATCTGACAGTCTCTTTCCAGTGGAGGAAAGATGATAGAACAAGGCCGGACAGAGGGCAGGTTGCATAGTGTGTGTGAAGGGCAGGGAAATGCACTTAGGCCTTAAGACACATACTGGCAGTGGAAAACCCTTGAGAGTTCACAGAGTCTACCTCTGCTCCAAACACTTCAATTTTGCGAGACAACTGTGGTATGGCACGTACTCATCACAAGGAAGCCTCTGTGCAAAACTGAATACAGTGGTACCTGTCTTTGTTGAAATCATGATGTGTTCCCTACAAGGCACTTACCTGTGTTCCGAGGAAGGTACCTATGTAGAGAAACGAGTCCTGGTGGATACTCTATCCAACCAGTGTGTTCTCCTTTTACGAAATAAGGTAGAACAGGGACGGACTATGGGCACCGCAGGTACACTGAGTGAAGTGCAGCCTAAGGCGCTTAGGCATCCCAAACACATAGTGGATGTTCAATACCTGTGGTTATCCTCACTCTGTTTTTCTGTGGAAAAGACTTCAAACCTTTGGAGGGAAGTCTGTTTTAGGTGGGTTTCGAGGCCTTGTTGAATGTTTCATGAAAGAAGCTGTTAGGACTGCCTGTGTGCTAAACAGGAATAGGCGCGTATAGGGCTCTAGTGTCAGATGGCCATCCCCTCGAGCATAGGACATTCTGTTTGTGGAAACTCCTTCAGGCGCATTCTCCTTTCTGACAGTGACTTTCCAGTGGAGGAAAGTAGATAGAAAAAGCACGGAGAGAGGGCAGGTTGCATACTGTGTGTGAAGGGCAGGGTAATGCACTTGGCCTCACAGACACATATTCGACGTGCTGCACCCTTGATATTCCGCAGAGTCTAGCTCTGCTCAAAACACTTCAAATGTTCTGAGAAAACAGTGCCATGGGACGTACTCATTACAGGGATGCGACTGTGCAAAGCTGGAAACTGTGGTACGTGTCTGTGGTGAGATCATGATGTGTTCCATATAGGGCTCTTACCTGTGTTCATAGGAAAGTGCTATTCAGGGAAACTAGTTCAGTTGGATACTCATCATAACAGTGTCTTCTCCTTTAAGGAATGAAGGTAGAACAAGGACGGACTATGGGCACTTCAGATACTGTGAATGAAGTGCAGGCTATAGCGTGTAGGCATCCAAAACCAATATGGAATGTGCACGACATGTGGTCATCCGCACTCTGTTTCTGTGTCGATTCCCCAGTGTCTACTTCTGCTCAAAACACTTCTAAAGTCACGAGGAACGGCGTTCTAGGACGTACTCATGACAGGGACGAATCTGTGGAAAGTGGGTAGCTCTGGGAACTGTCTGTGTTGAAATGATTAAGTGTTGCACACAGGGCCCTTACAGGTGATTCATAGGAAAATATCTGTTGGGGGAAACGACTTCAGGAGGATACTCATTCATAACAGTGTCTTCTCCTTGGAGGAATGAAGATAGAACAGAGACGGACTATGGGCACTTTGGGTACTGTGAGTGAAGTGCAGCCTATGGTGAGTAGGCATCCCAAACACATATGGATGTTCACGACCGGTTGTCATCCGTACTGTCTTTCTTGTCAAAAAAGCTTCACACATTGGGAGACAAGTGTGCTTGAGGAGGGATTCGTGGCAGTGTTCAGTCTGTCCAAGAAAGAAGCTGCTGGGACTGCATTGTGGGAAACAGGAATAGTCGCTTATAGGGCTCTAGTATCAGACGTCCATCGCCTTGACTCTAGGACCTTCTGTTTCAGGCAAACTGCATCAGGCGGATCCTCATATCTGACAGTGTCTTTCCAGTGGAGGAAAGCAGATAGAAAAAGGACGGACAGAGGGCAGGTTGCATACTATGAGGGAAGGGCAGGGTAATGCTCTTGCGCCTCTCAGACACATACTAGACGGGCAACACCCTTGATAGTCCACAGAGTCTACCTCTGCTCAAAACACTTCAAATGTCCTGAGATAACTGTGCCATGGGACGTACTCATGACAGGGAAGCGTCTGTGTAAAGCTGGAAACTGTGGTACCTGTCTGTGGTGAGGTCATGATGTGTTCCATACAGGGCGCTTACCAGTGTACATAGAAAAGTGTCTATTCAGGGAAACTAGTTCAGTTGGATACTCACTCATAACAGTGTCTTCTCCTTTAAGGAATGAAGGGAGAACAAGGACGGACTGTGGGCACTTCAGATACTGTGAATGAAGTGCAGGCTATAACGTGTAGGCATCCAAAACCAATAAGGAATGTGCACGACATGTGGTCATCCGCACTCTGTTTCCATGTCGATTCCCCAGTGTCTACCTCTGCTCAAAACACTTCTAATGTCACGAGGAACGGCGTTCTAGGACGTACTCATCACAGGGACGAATCTGTGGAAAGTGGGTCGCTCTGGGACCTGTCTGTGTTGAAATGATTAAGTGTTGCACACAGGGCCCTTTCAGGTGATTCATAGGAAAATATCTGTTGGTGAAAACGACTTCAGGTGGATACTCATTCATAACAGTGTCTTCTCCTTGGAGGAATGAAGATAGAACAGAGACGGACTATGGGCACTTTGGGTACTGTGAGTGAAGTGCAGCCTATGGTGCGTAGGCATCCCAAACACATAATGGATGTTCACGACCAGTTGTCATCCGTACTGTCTTTCGTGTCAAGAAAGCTTCACACATTGGGAGACAAGTGTGCTTGAGGAGGGATTCGTGGCAGTGTTCAGTCTGTCCAAGAAAGAAGCTGCTGGGACTGCATTGTGGCAAACAGGAATAGTCGCGAATAGGGCTCTAGTATCAGACGTCCATCCCCTTGACCCTAGGACATTCTGTTTCAGGCAAACTGCTTCAGGAGGATCCTCATATCTGACAGTCTCTTTCCAGTGGAGGAAAGATGATAGAACAAGGCCGGACAGAGGGCAGGTTGCATAGTGTGTGTGAAGGGCAGGGAAATGCACTTAGGCCTCTAAGACACATACTGGCAGTGGAAAACCCTTGAGAGTTCACAGAGTCTACCTCTACTCCAAACACTTCAATTTTGCGAGACAACTGTGATATGGCACGTACTCATGACAAGGAAGCCTCTGTGCAAAACTGAATACAGTGGTACCTGTCTTTGTTGAAATCATGATGTGTTCCCTACAAGGCACTTACCTGTGTTCCGAGGAAGGTACCTATGCAGAGAAACGAGTCCTGGTGGATACTCAATCCAACCAGTGTGTTCTCCTCTTACGAAATAAGGTAGAACAGGGACGGACTATGGGCACCGCAGGTACACTGAGTGAAGTGCAGCCTAAGGCGCTTAGGCATCCCAAACACATAGTGGATGTTCAATACCTGTGGTTATCCTCACTCTGTTTTTCTGTGGAAAAGACTTCAAACCTTTGGAGGGAAGTCTGTTTTAGGTGGGTTTCGAGGCCTTGTTGAATGTTTCATGAAAGAAGCTGTTAGGACTGCCTGTGTGCTAAACAGGAATAGGCGCGTATAGGGCTCTAGTGTCAGATGGCCATCCCCTCGAGCATAGGACATTCTGTTTGTGGAAACTCCTTCAGGCGCATTCTCCTTTCTGACAGTGACTTTCCAGTGGAGGAAAGTAGATAGAAAAAGCACGGAGAGAGGGCAGGTTGCATACTGTGTGTGAAGGGCAGGGTAATGCACTTGGCCTCACAGACACATATTCGACGTGCTGCACCCTTGATATTCCGCAGAGTCTAGCTCTGCTCAAAACACTTCAAATGTTCTGAGAAAACAGTGCCATGGGACGTACTCATTACAGGGATGCGACTGTGCAAAGCTGGAAACTGTGGTACGTGTCTGTGGTGAGATCATGATGTGTTCCATATAGGGCTCTTACCTGAGTTCATAGTAAAGTGCTATTCAGGGAAACTAGTTCAGTTGGATACTCATCATAACAGTGTCTTCTCCTTTAAGGAATGAAGGTAGAACAAGGACGGACTATGGGCACTTCAGATACTGTGAATGAAGTGCAGGCTATAGCGTGTAGGCATCCAAAACCAATAAGGAATTTGCACGACATATGGTCATCCACACTCTGTTTCTGTGTCGATTCCCCAGTGTCCACCTCTGCTCAAAACACTTCTAATGTCACGACGAACGGCGTTCTAGGACGTACTCATGACAGGGACGAATCTGTGGAAAGTGGGTAGCTCTGGGAACTGTCTGTGTTGAAATGATTAAGTGTTGCACACAGGGCCCTTACAGGTGATTCATAGGAAAATATCTGTTTGGGGAAACGACTTCAGGTGGATACTCATTCATAACAGTGTCTTCTCCTTGGAGGAATGAAGATAGAACAGAGACGGACTATGGGCACTTTGGGTACTGTGAGTGAAGTGCAGCCTATGGTGAGTAGGCATCCCAAACACATATGCATGTTCACGACTGGTTGTCATCCGTACTGTCTTTCGTGTCAAGAAAGCTTCACACATTGGGAGACAAGTGTGCTTGAGGAGGGATTAGTGTCAGTGTTCAGTCTGTCCAAGAAAGAAGCTGCTGGGACTGCATTGTGGGAAACAGGAATAGTCGCTTATAGGGCTCTAGTATCAGACGTCCATCGCCTTGACTCTAGGACCTTCTGTTTCAGGCAAACTGCATCAGGCGGATCCTCATATCTGACAGTGTCTTTCCAGTGGAGGAAAGCAGATAGAAAAAGGACGGACAGAGGGCAGGTTGCATACTATGAGGGAAGGGCAGGGTAAAGCTCTTGCGCCTCTCAGACACATACTAGACGGGCAACACCCTTGATAGTCCACAGAGTCTACCTCTGCTCAAAACACTTCCAATGTCCTGAGATAACTGTGCCATGGGACGTACTCATGACAGGGATGCGTCTGTGTAAAGCTGGAAACTGTGGTACCTGTCTGTGGTGAGGTCATGATGTGTTCCATACAGGGCGCTTACCTGTGTACATAGTAAAGTGTCTATTCAGGGAAACTAGTTCAGTTGGATACTCACTCATAACAGTGTCTTCTCCTTTAAGGAATGAAGGTAGAACAAGGACGGACTGTGGGCACTTCAGATACTGTGAATGAAGTGCAGGCTATAGCGTGTATGGAATCCATAACCAATATGGAATGTGCACGACATGTGGTCATCCGCACTCTGTTTCTGTGTCGATTCCCCAGTGTCTACTTCTGCTCAAAACACTTCTAATGTCACGACGAACGGCGTTCTAGGACTTATTCATCACGGGGATGAATCTGTGGAAAGTGGGTAGCTCTGGGACCTGTCTGTGTTGAAATGATTAAGTGTTGCACACAGGGCCCTTTCAGGTGATTCATAGGAAAATATCTGTTGGTGAAAACGACTTCAGGTGGATACTCATTCATAACAGTGTCTTCTCCTTGGAGGAATGAAGATAGAACAGAGACGGACTATGGGCACTTTGGGTACTGTGAGTGAAGTGCAGCCTATGGTGCGTAGGCATCCCAAACACATAATGGATGTTCACGACCAGTTGTCATCCGTACTGTCTTTCGTGTCAAGAAAGCTTCACACATTGGGAGACAAGTGTGCTTGAGGAGGGATTCGTGGCAGTGTTCAGTCTGTCCAAGAAAGAAGCTGCTGGGACTGCATTGTGGCAAAGAGGAATAGTCGCAAATAGGGCTCTAGTATCAGACGTCCATCCCCTTGACCCTAGGACATTCTGTTTCAGGCAAACTGCTTCAGGCGGATCCTCATATCTGACAGTCTCTTTCCAGTGGAGGAAAGATGATAGAACAAGGCCGGACAGAGGGCAGGTTGCATACTGTGTGTGAAGGGCAGGGAAATGCACTTAGGCCTCTAAGACACATACTGGCAGTGGAAAACCCTTGAGAGTTCACAGAGTCTACCTCTGCTCCAAACACTTCAATTTTGCGAGACAACTGTGGTATGGCACGTACTCATCACAAGGAAGCCTCTGTGCAAAACTGAATACAGTGGTACCTGTCTTTGTTGAAATCATGATGTGTTCCCTACAAGGCACTTCCCTGTGTTCCGAGGAAGGTACCTATGCAGAGAAACGAGTCCTGGTGGATACTCAATCCAACCAGTGTGATCTCCTTTTACGAAATAAGGTAGAACAGGGACGGACTATGGGCACCGCAGGTACACTGAGTGAAGTGCAGCCTAAGGCGCTTAGGCATCCCAAACACATAGTGGATGTTCAATACCTGTGGTTATCCTCACTCTGTTTTTCTGTGGAAAAGGCTTCAAACCTTTGGAGGGAAGTCTGTTTTAGGTGGGTTTCGAGGCCTTGTTGAATGTTTCATGAAAGAAGCTGTTAGGACTGCCTGTGTGCTAAACAGGAATAGGCGCGTATAGGGCTCTAGTGTCAGATGGCCATCCACTCGAGCATAGGACATTCTGTTTGAGGAAACTCCTTCAGGCGCATTCTCCTTTCTGACAGTGTCTTTCCAGTGGAGGAAAGCAGATAGAAAAAGCACGGAGAGAGGGCAGGTTGCATACTGTGAGTGAAGGGCAGGGTAATGCACTTGGCCTCACAGACACATACTCGACGTGCAGCACCCTTGATATTCCACAGAGTCTAGCTCTGCTCAAAACACTTCAAATGTTCTGAGAAAACAGTGCCATGGGACGTACTCATTACAGGGATGCGTCTGTGCAAAGCTGGAAACTGTGGTACGTGTCTGTGGTGAGATCATGATGTGTTCCATATAGGGCGCTTACCTGTGTTCATAGTAAAGTGCTATTCAGGGAAACTAGTTCAGTTGGATACTCACTGATAACAGTGTCTTCTCCTTTAAGGAATGAAGGTAGAACAAGGACGGACTATGGGCACTTCAGATACTGTGAATGAAGTGCAGGCTATAGCGTGTAGGCATCCAAAACCAATATGGAATGTGCACGACATGTGGTCATCCGCACTCTGTTTCTGTGTCGATTCCCCAGTGTCTACTTCTGCTCAAAACACTTCTAAAGTCACGAGGAACGGCGTTCTAGGACGTACTCATGACAGGGACGAATCTGTGGAAAGTGGGTAGCTCTGGGAACTGTCTGTGTTGAAATGATTAAGTGTTGCACACAGGGCCCTTACAGGTGATTCATAGGAAAATATCTTTTGGGGGAAACGACTTCAGGAGGATACTCATTCATAACAGTGCCTTCTCCTTGGAGGAATGAAGATAGAACAGAGACGGACTATGGGCACTTTGCGTACTGTGAGTGAAGTGCAGGCTATGGTGAGTAGGCATACCAAACACATATGGATGTTCACGACCGGTTGTCATCCGTACTGTCTTTCTTGTCAAAAAAGCTTCACACATTGGGAGACAAGTGTGCTTGAGGAGGGATTCGTGGCAGGGTTCAGTCTGTCCAAGAAAGAAGCTGCTGGGACTGCATTGTGGGAAACAGGAATAGTCGCTTATAGGGCTCTAGTATCAGACGTCCATCGCCTTGACTCTAGAACCTTCTGTTTCAGGCAAACTGCATCAGGCGGATCATCATATCTGACAGTGTCTTTCCAGTGGAGGAAAGCAGATAGAAAAAGGACGGACAGAGGGCAGGTTGCATACTATGAGGGAAGGCAGGGTAATGCTCTTGCGCCTCTCAGACACATACTAGACGGGCAACACCCTTGATAGTCCACAGAGTCTACCTCTGCTCAAAACACTTCTTATGTCCTGAGATAACTGTGCCATGGGACGTACTCATGACAGGGATGCGTCTGTGTAAAGCTGGAAACTGTGGTACCTGTCTGTGGTGAGGTCATGATGTGTTCCATACAGGGAGCTTACCTGTGTACATAGTAAAGTGTCTATTCAGGGAAACTAGTTCAGTTGGATACTCACTCATAACAGTGTCTTCTCCTTTAAGGAATGAAGGTAGAACAAGGACGGACTGTGGGCACTTCAGATACTGTGAATGAAGTGCAGGCTCTAACGTGTAGGCATCCAAAACCAATAAGGAATGTGCACGACATGTGGTCATCCGCACTCTGTTTCCGTGTCGATTCCCCAGTGTCTACCTCTGCTCAAAACACGTCTAATGTCACGAGGAACGGCGTTCTAGGACGTACTCATGACAGGGACGAATCTGTGGAAAGTGGGTCGCTCTGGGACCTGTCTGTGTTGAAATGATTAAGTGTTGCACACAGGGCCCTTACAGGTGATTCATAGGAAAATATCTGTTTGGGGAAACGACTTCAGGTGGATACTCATTCATAACAGTGTCTTCTCCTTGGAGGAATGAAGATAGAACAGAGACGGACTATGGGCACTTTGGGTACTGTGAGTGAAGTGCAGCCTATGGTGCGTAGGCATCCCAAACACATAATGGATGTTCACGACCAGTTGTCATCCGTACTGTCTTTCGTGTCAAGAAAGCTTCACACATTGGGAGACAAGTGTGCTTGAGGAGGGATTCGTGGCAGTGTTCAGTCTCTCCAAGAAAGAAGCTGCTGGGACTGCATTGTGGCAAAGAGGAATAGTCGCAAATAGGGCTCTAGTATCAGACGTCCATCCCCTTGACCCTAGGACATTCTGTTTCAGGCAAACTGCTTCAGGCGGATCCTCATATCTGACAGTCTCTTTCCAGTGGAGGAAAGATGATAGAACAAGGCCGGACAGAGGGCAGGTTGCATAGTGAGTGTGAAGGGCAGGGAAATGCACTTAGGCCTCTAAGACACATACTGGCAGTGGAAAACCCTTGAGAGTTCACAGAGTCTACCTCTGCTCCAAACACTTCAATTTTGCGAGACAACTGTGGTATGGCACGTACTCATGACAAGGAAGCCTCTGTGCAAAACTGAATACAGTGGTACCTGTCTTTGTTGAAATCATGATGTGTTCCCTACAAGGCACTTCCCTGTGTTCCGAGGAAGGTACCTATGCAGAGAAACGAGTCCTGGTGGATACTCAATCCAACCAGTGTGATCTCCTTTTACGAAATAAGGTAGAACAGGGACGGACTATGGGCACCGCAGGTACACTGAGTGAAGTGCAGCCTAAGGCGCTTAGGCATCCCAAACACATAGTGGATGTTCAATACCTGTGGTTATCCTCACTCTGTTTTTCTGTGGAAAAGGCTTCAAACCTTTGGAGGGAAGTCTGTTTTAGGTGGGTTTCGAGGCCTTGTTGAATCTTTCATGAAAGAAGCTGTTAGGACTGCCTGTGTGCTAAACAGGAATAGGCGCGTATAGGGCTCTAGTGTCAGATGGCCATCCACTCGAGCATAGGACATTCTGTTTGAGGAAACTCCTTCAGGCGCATTCTCCTTTCTGACAGTGTCTTTCCAGTGGAGGAAAGCAGATAGAAAAAGCACGGAGAGAGGGCAGGTTGCATACTGTGAGTGAAGGGCAGGGTAATGCACTTGGCCTCACAGACACATACTCGACGTGCAGCACCCTTGATATTCCACAGAGTCTAGCTCTGCTCAAAACACTTCAAATGTTCTGAGAAAACAGTGCCATGGGACGTACTCATTACAGGGATGCGTCTGTGCAAAGCTGGAAACTGTGGTACGTGTCTGTGGTGAGATCATGATGTGTTCCATATAGGGCGCTTACCTGTGTTCATAGTAAAGTGCTATTCAGGGAAACTAGTTCAGTTGGATACTCACTGATAACAGTGTCTTCTCCTTTAAGGAATGAAGGTAGAACAAGGACGGACTATGGGCACTTCAGATACTGTGAATGAAGTGCAGGCTATAGCGTGTAGGCATCCAAAACCAATATGGAATGTGCACGACATGTGGTCATCCGCACTCTGTTTCTGTGTCGATTCCCCAGTGTCTACTTCTGCTCAAAACACTTCTAAAGTCACGAGGAACGGCGTTCTAGGACGTACTCATGACAGGGACGAATCTGTGGAAAGTGGGTAGCTCTGGGAACTGTCTGTGTTGAAATGATTAAGTGTTGCACACAGGGCCCTTACAGGTGATTCATAGGAAAATATCTGTTGGGGGAAACGACTTCAGGAGGATACTCATTCATAACAGTGCCTTCTCCTTGGAGGAATGAAGATAGAACAGAGACGGACTATGGGCACTTTGCGTACTGTGAGTGAAGTGCAGGCTATAGTGCGTAGGCATCCCAAACACATAATGGATGTTCAGGACCAGTTGAAATCCGTACTGTCTTTCGTGTCAAGAAAGCTTCACACATTGGGAGACAAGTGTGCTTGAGGAGGGATTCGTGGCAGTGTTCAGTCTGTCCAAGAAAGAAGCTGCTGGGACTGCTTGTGGCAATCAGGAATATTCGCATATAGGGCTCTAGTATCAGACGTCTATCGCCTTGACTCTAGGACCTTCTGTTTCAGGCAAACTGCATCAGGCGGATCATCATATCTGACAGTGTCTTTCCAGGGAGGAAAGCAGATAGAAAAAGGACGGACAGAGGGCAGGTTGCATACTATGAGGGAAGGGCAGGGTAATGCTCTTGCGCCTCTCAGACACATACTAGACGGGCAACACCCTTGATAGTCCACAGAGTCTACCTCTGCTCAAAACACTTCAAATGTCCTTAGATAACTGTGCCATGGGACGTACTCATGACGGGGATGCGTCTGTGTAAAGCTGGAAACTGTGGTACCTGTCTGTGGTGAGGTCATGATGTGTTCCATACAGGGCGCTTACCTGTGTACATAGTAAAGTGTCTATTCAGGGAAACTAGTTCTGTTGGATACTCACTCATAACAGTGTCTTCTCCTTTAAGGAATGAAGGTAGAACAAGGACGGACTGTGGGCACTTCAGATACTGTGAATGAAGTGCAGGCTCTAACGTGTAGGCATCCAAAACCAATAAGGAATGTGCACGACATGTGGTCATCCGCACTCTGTTTCCGTGTCGATTCCCCAGTGTCTACCTCTGCTCAAAACACTTCTAATGTCACGAGGAACGGCGTTCTAGGACGTACTCATCACAGGGACGAATCTGTGGAAAGTGCGTAGCTCTGGGACCTGTCTGTGTTGAAATGATTAAGTGTTGCACACAGGGCCCTTACAGGTGATTCAAAGGAAAATATCTGTTTTGGGAAACGACTTCAGGTGGATACTCATTCATAACAGTGTCTTCTCCTTGGAGGAATGAAGATAGAACAGAGACGGACTATGGGCACTTTGGGTACTGTGAGTGAAGTGCAGCCTATGGTGCGTAGGCATCGCAAACACATAATGGATGTTCACGACCAGTTGTCATCCGTACTGTCTTTCGTGTCAAGAAAGCTTCACACATTGGGAGACAAGTGTGCTTGAGGAGGGATTCGTGGCAGTGTTCAGTCTGTCCAAGAAAGAAGCTGCTGGGACTGCATTGTGGCAAACAGGAATAGTCGCGAATAGGGCTCTAGTATCAGACGTCCATCCCCTTGACCCTAGGACATTCTGTTTCAGGCAAACTGCTTCAGGCGGATCCTCATATCTGACAGTCTCTTTCCAGTGGAGGAAAGATGATAGAACAAGGCCGGACAGAGGGCAGGTTGCATACTGTGTGTGAAGGGCAGGGAAATGCACTTAGGCCTCTAAGACACATACTGGCAGTGGAAAACCCTTGAGAGTTCACAGAGTCTACCTCTACTCCATACACTACAATTTTGCGAGACAACTGTGGTATGGCACTTACTCATGACAAGGAAGCCTCTGTGCAAAACTGAATACAGTGGTACCTGTCTTTGTTGAAATCATGATGTGTTCCCTACAAGGCACTTACCTGTGTTCCGAGGAAGGTACCTATGCAGAGAAACGAGTCCTGGTGGATACTCAATCCAACCAGTGTGTTCTCCTTTTACGAAATAAGGTAGAACAGGGACGGACTATGGGCACCGCAGGTACACTGAGTGAAGTGCAGCCTAAGGCGCTTAGGCATCCCAAACACATAGTGGATGTTCAATACCTGTGGTTATCCTCACTCTGTTTTTCTGTGGAAAAGACTTCAAACCTTTGGAGGGAAGTCTGTTTTAGGTGGGTTTCGAGGCCTTGTTGAATGTTTCATGAAAGAAGCTGTTAGGACTGCCTGTGTGCTAAACAGGAATAGGCGCGTATAGGGCTCTAGTGTCAGATGGCCATCCCCTCGAGCATAGGACATTCTGTTTGAGGCAAACTCCTTGAGGCGCATTCTCCTTTCTGACAGTGTCTTTCCAGTGGAGGAAAGCAGATAGAAAAAGGACGGAGAGAGGGCAGGTTGCATACTGTGAGTGAAGGGCAGGGTAATGCACTTGGCCTACAGACAAATACTCGACGTGCAGCACCCTTGATATTCCGCAGAGTCTAGCTCTGCTCAAAACACTTCAAATGTTCTGAGAAAACAGTGCCATGGGACGTACTCATTACAGGGATGCGTCTGTGCAAAGCTGGAAACTGTGGTACGTGTCTGTGGTGAGATCATGATGTGTTCCATATAGGGCTCTTACCTGTGTTCATAGTAAAGTGCTATTCAGGGAAACTAGTTCAGTTCGATACTCACTCATAACAGTGTCTTCTCCTTTAAGGAATGAAGGTAGAACAAGGACGGACTGTGGGCACTTCAGATACTGTGAATGAAGTGCAGGCTCTAACGTGTAGGCATCCAAAACCAATAAGGAATGTGCACGACATGTGGTCATCCGCACTCTGTTTCCGTGTCGATTCCCCAGTGTCTACCTCTGCTCAAAACACGTCTAATGTCACGAGGAACGGCGTTCTAGGACGTACTCATGACAGGGACGAATCTGTGGAAAGTGGGTCGCTCTGGGACCTGTCTGTGTTGAAATGATTAAGTGTTGCACACAGGGCCCTTACAGGTGATTCATAGGAAAATATCTGTTTGGGGAAACGACTTCAGGTGGATACTCATTCATAACAGTGTCTTCTCCTTGGAGGAATGAAGATAGAACAGAGACGGACTATGGGCACTTTGGGTACTGTGAGTGAAGTGCAGCCTATGGTGCGTAGGCATCCCAAACACATAATGGATGTTCACGACCAGTTGTCATCCGTACTGTCTTTCGTGTCAAGAAAGCTTCACACATTGGGAGACAAGTGTGCTTGAGGAGGGATTCGTGGCAGTGTTCAGTCTCTCCAAGAAAGAAGCTGCTGGGACTGCATTGTGGCAAAGAGGAATAGTCGCAAATAGGGCTCTAGTATCAGACGTCCATCCCCTTGACCCTAGGACATTCTGTTTCAGGCAAACTGCTTCAGGCGGATCCTCATATCTGACAGTCTCTTTCCAGTGGAGGAAAGATGATAGAACAAGGCCGGACAGAGGGCAGGTTGCATAGTGAGTGTGAAGGGCAGGGAAATGCACTTAGGCCTCTAAGACACATACTGGCAGTGGAAAACCCTTGAGAGTTCACAGAGTCTACCTCTGCTCCAAACACTTCAATTTTGCGAGACAACTGTGGTATGGCACGTACTCATGACAAGGAAGCCTCTGTGCAAAACTGAATACAGTGGTACCTGTCTTTGTTGAAATCATGATGTGTTCCCTACAAGGCACTTCCCTGTGTTCCGAGGAAGGTACCTATGCAGAGAAACGAGTCCTGGTGGATACTCAATCCAACCAGTGTGATCTCCTTTTACGAAATAAGGTAGAACAGGGACGGACTATGGGCACCGCAGGTACACTGAGTGAAGTGCAGCCTAAGGCGCTTAGGCATCCCAAACACATAGTGGATGTTCAATACCTGTGGTTATCCTCACTCTGTTTTTCTGTGGAAAAGGCTTCAAACCTTTGGAGGGAAGTCTGTTTTAGGTGGGTTTCGAGGCCTTGTTGAATCTTTCATGAAAGAAGCTGTTAGGACTGCCTGTGTGCTAAACAGGAATAGGCGCGTATAGGGCTCTAGTGTCAGATGGCCATCCACTCGAGCATAGGACATTCTGTTTGAGGAAACTCCTTCAGGCGCATTCTCCTTTCTGACAGTGTCTTTCCAGTGGAGGAAAGCAGATAGAAAAAGCACGGAGAGAGGGCAGGTTGCATACTGTGAGTGAAGGGCAGGGTAATGCACTTGGCCTCACAGACACATACTCGACGTGCAGCACCCTTGATATTCCGCAGAGTCTAGCTCTGCTCAAAACACTTCAAATGTTCTGAGAAAACAGTGCCATGGGACGTACTCATTACAGGGATGCGTCTGTGCAAAGCTGGAAACTGTGGTACGTGTCTGTGGTGAGATCATGATGTGTTCCATATAGGGCGCTTACCTGTGTTCATAGTAAAGTGCTATTCAGGGAAACTAGTTCAGTTGGATACTCACTCATAACAGTGTCTTCTCCTTTAAGGAATGAAGGTAGAACAAGGACGGACTATGGGCACTTCAGATACTGTGAATGAAGTGCAGGCTATAGCGTGTAGGCATCCAAAACCAATATGGAATGTGCACGACATGTGGTCATCCGCACTCTGTTTCTGTGTCGATTCCCCAGTGTCTACTTCTGCTCAAAACACTTCTAAAGTCACGAGGAACGGCGTTCTAGGACGTACTCATGACAGGGACGAATCTGTGGAAAGTGAGTAGCTCTGGGAACTGTCTGTGTTGAAATGATTAAGTGTTGCACACAGGGCCCTTACAGGTGATTCATAGGAAAATATCTGTTGGGGGAAACGACTTCAGGAGGATACTCATTCATAACAGTGCCTTCTCCTTGGAGGAATGAAGATAGAACAGAGACGGACTATGGGCACTTTGCGTACTGTGAGTGAAGTGCAGGCTATAGTGCGTAGGCATCCCAAACACATAATGGATGTTCAGGACCAGTTGAAATCCGTACTGTCTTTCGTGTCAAGAAAGCTTCACACATTGGGAGACAAGTGTGCTTGAGGAGGGATTCGTGGCAGTGTTCAGTCTGTCCAAGAAAGAAGCTGCTGGGACTGCTTGTGGCAATCAGGAATATTCGCATATAGGGCTCTAGTATCAGACGTCTATCGCCTTGACTCTAGGACCTTCTGTTTCAGGCAAACTGCATCAGGCGGATCATCATATCTGACAGTGTCTTTCCAGGGAGGAAAGCAGATAGAAAAAGGACGGACAGAGGGCAGGTTGCATACTATGAGGGAAGGGCAGGGTAATGCTCTTGCGCCTCTCAGACACATACTAGACGGGCAACACCCTTGATAGTCCACAGAGTCTACCTCTGCTCAAAACACTTCAAATGTCCTTAGATAACTGTGCCATGGGACGTACTCATGACGGGGATGCGTCTGTGTAAAGCTGGAAACTGTGGTACCTGTCTGTGGTGAGGTCATGATGTGTTCCATACAGGGCGCTTACCTGTGTACATAGTAAAGTGTCTATTCAGGGAAACTAGTTCAGTTGGATACTCACTCATAACAGTGTCTTCTCCTTTAAGGAATGAAGGTAGAACAAGGACGGACTGTGGGCACTTCAGATACTGTGAATGAAGTGCAGGCTCTAACGTGTAGGCATCCAAAACCAATAAGGAATGTGCACGACATGTGGTCATCCGCACTCTGTTTCCGTGTCGATTCCCCAGTGTCTACCTCTGCTCAAAACACTTCTAATGTCACGAGGAACGGCGTTCTAGGACGTACTCATCACAGGGACGAATCTGTGGAAAGTGCGTAGCTCTGGGACCTGTCTGTGTTGAAATGATTAAGTGTTGCACACAGGGCCCTTACAGGTGATTCAAAGGAAAATATCTGTTTTGGGAAACGACTTCAGGTGGATACTCATTCATAACAGTGTCTTCTCCTTGGAGGAATGAAGATAGAACAGAGACGGACTATGGGCACTTTGGGTACTGTGAGTGAAGTGCAGCCTATGGTGCGTAGGCATCGCAAACACATAATGGATGTTCACGACCAGTTGTCATCCGTACTGTCTTTCGTGTCAAGAAAGCTTCACACATTGGGAGACAAGTGTGCTTGAGGAGGGATTCGTGGCAGTGTTCAGTCTGTCCAAGAAAGAAGCTGCTGGGACTGCATTGTGGCAAACAGGAATAGTCGCGAATAGGGCTCTAGTATCAGACGTCCATCCCCTTGACCCTAGGACATTCTGTTTCAGGCAAACTGCTTCAGGCGGATCCTCATATCTGACAGTCTCTTTCCAGTGGAGGAAAGATGATAGAACAAGGCCGGACAGAGGGCAGGTTGCATACTGTGTGTGAAGGGCAGGGAAATGCACTTAGGCCTCTAAGACACATACTGGCAGTGGAAAACCCTTGAGAGTTCACAGAGTCTACCTCTACTCCATACACTACAATTTTGCGAGACAACTGTGGTATGGCACTTACTCATGACAAGGAAGCCTCTGTGCAAAACTGAATACAGTGGTACCTGTCTTTGTTGAAATCATGATGTGTTCCCTACAAGGCACTTACCTGTGTTCCGAGGAAGGTACCTATGCAGAGAAACGAGTCCTGGTGGATACTCAATCCAACCAGTGTGTTCTCCTTTTACGAAATAAGGTAGAACAGGGACGGACTATGGGCTCCGCAGGTACACTGAGTGAAGTGCAGCCTAAGGCGCTTAGGCATCCCAAACACATAGTGGATGTTCAATACCTGTGGTTATCCTCACTCTGTTTTTCTGTGGAAAAGACTTCAAACCTTTGGAGGGAAGTCTGTTTTAGGTGGGTTTCGAGGCCTTGTTGAATGTTTCATGAAAGAAGCTGTTAGGACTGCCTGTGTGCTAAACAGGAATAGGCGCGTATAGGGCTCTAGTGTCAGATGGCCATCCCCTCGAGCATAGGACATTCTGTTTGAGGCAAACTCCTTGAGGCGCATTCTCCTTTCTGACAGTGTCTTTCCAGTGGAGGAAAGCAGATAGAAAAAGGACGGAGAGAGGGCAGGTTGCATACTGTGAGTGAAGGGCAGGGTAATGCACTTGGCCTACAGACAAATACTCGACGTGCAGCACCCTTGATATTCCGCAGAGTCTAGCTCTGCTCAAAACACTTCAAATGTTCTGAGAAAACAGTGCCATGGGACGTACTCATTACAGGGATGCGTCTGTGCAAAGCTGGAAACTGTGGTACGTGTCTGTGGTGAGATCATGATGTGTTCCATATAGGGCTCTTACCTGTGTTCATAGTAAAGTGCTATTCAGGGAAACTAGTTCAGTTGGATACTCACTCATAACAGTGTCTTCACCATTAAGGAATGAAGGTAGAACAAGGACGGACTATGGGCACTTCAGATACTGTGAATGAAGTGCAGGCTATAGCGTGTATGGAATCCATAACCAATATGGAATGTGCACGACATATGGTCATCCACACTCTGTTTCTGTGTCGATTCCCCAGTGTCCACCTCTGCTCAAAACACTTCTAATGTCACGACGAACGGCGTTCTAGGACGTACTCATGACAGGGACGAATCTGTGGAAAGTGGGAAGCTCTGGGAACTGTCTGTGTTGAAATGATTAAGTGTTGCACACAGGGCCCTTACAGTTGATTCATAGGAAAATATCTGTTTGGGGAAACGACTTCAGGTGGATACTCATTCATAACAGTGTCTTCTCCTTGGAGGAATGAAGATAGAACAGAGACGGACTATGGGCACTTTGGGTACTGTGAGTGAAGTGCAGCCTATGGTGAGTAGGCATCCCAAACACATATGGATGTTCACGACCGGTTGTCATCCGTACTGTCTTTCTTGTCAAAAAAGCTTCACACATTGGGAGACAAGTGTGCTTGAGGAGGGATTAGTGTCAGTGTTCAGTCTGTCCAAGAAAGAAGCTGCTGGGACTGCATTGTGGGAAACAGGAATAGTCGCTTATAGGGCTCTAGTATCAGACGTCCATCGCCTTGAATCTAGGACCTTCTGTTTCAGGCAAACTGCATCAGGCGGATCCTCATATCTGACAGTGTCTTTCCAGTGGAGGAAAGCAGATAGAAAAAGGACGGACAGAGGGCAGGTTGCATACTATGAGGGAAGGGCAGGGTAATGCTCTTGCGCCTCTCAGACACATACTAGACGGGCAACACCCTTGATAGTCCACAGAGTCTACCTCTGTTCAAAACACTTCAAATGTCCTGAGATAACTGTGCCATGGGACGTACTCATGACAGGGAAGCGTCTGTGTAAAGCTGGAAACTGTGGTACCTGTCTGTGGTGAGGTCATGATGTGTTCCATACAGGGCGCTTACCTGTGTACATAGAAAAGTGTCTATTCAGGGAAACTAGTTCAGTTGGATACTCACTCATAACAGTGTCTTCTCCTTTAAGGAATGAAGGGAGAACAAGGACGGACTGTGGGCACTTCAGATACTGTGAATGAAGTGCAGGCTATAACATGTAGGCATCCAAAACCAATAAGGATGTGCACGACATGTGGTCATCCGCACTCTGTTTCCATGTCGATTCCCCAGTGTCTACCTCTGCTCAAAACACTTCTAATGTCACGAGGAACGGCGTTCTAGGACGTACTCATCACAGGGACGAATCTGTGGAAAGTGGGTCGCTCTGGGACCTGTCTGTGTTGAAATGATTAAGTGGTGCACACAGGGCCCTTTCAGGTGATTCATAGGAAAATATCTGTTGGTGAAAACGACTTCAGGTGGATACTCATTCATAACAGTGTCTTCTCCTTGGAGGAATGAAGATAGAACAGAGACGGACTCTGGGCACTTTGGGTAATGTGAGTGAAGTGCAGCCTATGGTGCGTAGGCATCCCAAACACATAATGGATGTTCACGACCAGTTGTCATCCGTACTGTCTTTCGTGTCAAGAAAGCTTCACACATTGGGAGACAAGTGTGCTTGAGGAGGGATTCGTGGCAGTGTTCAGTCTGTCCAAGAAAGAAGCTGCTGGGACTGCATTGTGGCAAAGAGGAATAGTCGCAAATAGGGCTCTAGTATCAGACGTCCATCCCCTTGACCCTAGGACATTCTGTTTCAGGCAAACTGCTTCAGGCGGATCCTCATATCTGACAGTCTCTTTCCAGTGGAGGAAAGATGATAGAACAAGGCCGGACAGAGGGCAGGTTGCATAGTGTGTGTGAAGGGCAGGGAAATGCACTTAGGCCTTAAGACACATACTGGCAGTGGAAAACCCTTGAGAGTTCACAGAGTCTACCTCTGCTCCAAACACTTCAATTTTGCGAGACAACTGTGGTATGGCACGTACTCATCACAAGGAAGCCTCTGTGCAAAACTGAATACAGTGGTACCTGTCTTTGTTGAAATCATGATGTGTTCCCTACAAGGCACTTACCTGTGTTCCGAGGAAGGTACCTATGCAGAGAAACGAGTCCTGGTGAATACTCAATCCAACCAGTGTGTTCTCCTTTTACGAAATAAGGTAGAACAGGGACGGACTATGGGCACCGCAGGTACACTGAGTGAAGTGCAGCCTAAGGCGCTTAGGCATCCCAAACACATAGTGGATGTTCAATACCTGTGGTTATCCTCACTCTGTTTTTCTGTGGAAAAGACTTCAAACCTTTGGAGTGAAGTCTGTTTTAGGTGGGTTTCGAGGCCTTGTTGAATCTTTCATGAAAGAAGCTGTTAGGACTGCCTGTGTGCTAAACAGGAATAGGCGCGTATAGGGCTCTAGTGTCAGATGGCCATCCCCTCGAGCATAGGACATTCTGTTTGTGGAAACTCCTTCAGGCGCATTCTCCTTTCTGACAGTGACTTTCCAGTGGAGGAAAGTAGATAGAAAAAGCACGGAGAGAGGGCAGGTTGCATACTGTGTGTGAAGGGCAGGGTAATGCACTTGGCCTCACAGACACATATTCGACGTGCTGCACCCTTGATATTCCGCAGAGTCTAGCTCTGCTCAAAACACTTCAAATGTTCTGAGAATACAGTGCCATGGGACGTACTCATTACAGGGATGCGACTGTGCAAAGCTGGAAACTGTGGTACGTGTCTGTGGTGAGATCATGATGTGTTCCATATAGGGCTCTTACCTGTGTACATAGGAAAGTGCTATTCAGGGAAACTAGTTCAGTTGGATACTCATCATAACAGTGTCTTCTCCTTTAAGGAATGAAGGTAGAACAAGGACGGACTATGGGCACTTCAGATACTGTGAATGAAGTGCAGGCTATAGCGTGTAGGCATCCAAAACCAATAAGGAATGTGCACGACATATGGTCATCCACACTCTGTTTCTGTGTCGATTCCCCAGTGTCCACCTCTGCTCAAAACACTTCTAATGTCACGACGAACGGCGTTCTAGGACGTACTCATGACAGGGACGAATCTGTGGAAAGTGGGTAGCTCTGGGAACTGTCTGTGTTGAAATGATTAAGTGTTGCACACAGGGCCCTTACAGGTGATTCATATGAAAATATCTGTTTGGGGAAACGACTTCAGGTGGATACTCATTCATAACAGTGTCTTCTCCTTGGAGGAATGAAGATAGAACAGAGACGGACTATGGGCACTTTGGGTACTGTGAGTGAAGTGCAGCCTATGGTGAGTAGGCATCCCAAACACATATGCATGTTCACGACTAGTTGTCATCCGTACTGTCTTTCGTGTCAAGAAAGCTTCACACATTGGGAGACAAGTGTGCTTGAGGAGGGATTAGTGTCAGTGTTCAGTCTGTCCAAGAAAGAAGCTGCTGGGACTGCATTGTGGGAAACAGGAATAGTCGCTTATAGGGCTCTAGTATCAGACGTCCATCGCCTTGACTCTAGGACCTTCTGTTTCAGGCAAACTGCATCAGGCGGATCCTCATATCTGACAGTGTCTTTCCAGTGGAGGAAAGCAGATAGAAAAAGGACGGACAGAGGGCAGGTTGCATACTATGAGGGAAGGGCAGGGTAATGCTCTTGCGCCTCTCAGACACATACTAGACGGGCAACACCCTTGATAGTCCACAGAGTCTACCTCTGCTCAAAACACTTCAAATGTCCTGAGATAACTGTGCCATGGGACGTACTCATGACAGGGATGCGTCTGTGTAAAGCTGGAAACTGTGGTACCTGTCTGTGGTGAGGTCATGATGTGTTCCATACAGGGCGCTTACCTGTGTACATAGTAAAGTGTCTATTCAGGGAAACTAGTTCAGTTGGATACTCACTCATAACAGTGTCTTCTCCTTTAAGGAATGAAGGTAGAACAAGGACGGACTGTGGGCACTTCAGATACTGTGAATGAAGTGCAGGCTATAGCGTGTATGGAATCCATAACCAATATGGAATGTGCACGACATGTGGTCATCCGCACTCTGTTTCTGTGTCGATTCCCCAGTGTCTACTTCTGCTCAAAACACTTCTAATGTCACGACGAACGGCGTTCTAGGACTTACTCATCACAGGGATGAATCTGTGGAAAGTGGGTAGCTCTGGGACCTGTCTGTGTTGAAATGATTAAGTGTTGCACACAGGGCCCTTTCAGGTGATTCATAGGAAAATATCTGTTGGTGAAAACGACTTCAGGTGGATACTCATTCATAACAGTGTCTTCTCCTTGGAGGAATGAAGATAGAACAGAGACGGACTATGGGCACTTTGGGTACTGTGAGTGAAGTGCAGCCTATGGTGCGTAGGCATCCCAAACACATAATGGATGTTCACGACCAGTTGTCATCCGTACTGTCTTTCGTGTCAAGAAAGCTTCACACATTGGGAGACAAGTGTGCTTGAGGAGGGATTCGTGGCAGTGTTCAGTCTGTCCAAGAAAGAAGCTGCTGGGACTGCATTGTGGCAAACAGGAATAGTCGCGAATAGGGCTCTAGTATCAGACGTCCATCCCCTTGACCCTACGACATTCTGTTTCAGACAAACTGCTTCAGGCGGATCCTCATATCTGACACTCTCTTTCCAGTGGAGGAAAGATGATAGAACAAGGCCGGACAGAGGGCAGGTTGCATACTGTGAGTGAAGGGCAGGGTAATGCACTTGGCCTCACAGACACATACTCGACGTGCAGCACCCTTGATATTCCGCAGAGTCTAGCTCTGCTCAAAACACTTCAAATGTTCTGAGAAAACAGTGCCATGGGACGTACTCATTACAGGGATGCGTCTGTGCAAAGCTGGAAACTGTGGTACGTGTCTGTGGTGAGATCATGATGTGTTCCATATAGGGCTCTTACCTGTGTTCATAGGAAAGTGCTATTCAGGGAAACTAGTTCAGTTGGATACACATCATAACAGTGTCTTCTCCTTTAAGGAATGAAGGTAGAACAAGGACGGACTATGGGCACTTCAGATACTGTGAATGAAGTGCAGGCTATAGCGTGTAGGCATCCAAAACCAATAAGGAATGTGCACGACATATGGTCATCCACACTCTGTTTCTGTGTCGATTCCCCAGTGTCCACCTCTGCTCAATACACTTCTAAAGTCACGACGAACGGCGTCTAGGACGTACTCATGACAGGGACGAATCTGTGGAAAGTGGGTAGCTCTGGGAACTGTCTGTGTTGAAATGATTAAGTGTTGCACACAGGGACCTTACAGGTGATTCATATGAAAATATCTGTTTGGGGAAACGACTTCAGGTGGATACTCATTCATAACAATGTCTTCTCCTTGGAGGAATGAAGATAGAACAGGGACGGACTATGGGCACTTTGGGTACTGTGAGTGAAGTGCAGCCTATGGTGAGTAGGCATCCCAAACACATATGCATGTTCACGACTGGTTGTCATCCGTACTGTCTTTCGTGTCAAGAAAGCTTCACACATTGGGAGACAAGTGTGCTTGAGGAGGGATTAGTGTCAGTGTTCAGTCTGTCCAAGAAAGAAGCTGCTGGGACTGCATTGTGGGAAACAGGAATAGTCGCTTATAGGGCTCTAGTATCAGACGTCCATCGCCTTGACTCTAGGACCTTCTGTTTCAGGCAAACTGCATCAGGCGGATCCTCATATCTGACAGTGTCTTTCCAGTGGAGGAAAGCAGATAGAAAAAGGACGGACAGAGGGCAGGTTGCATACTATGAGGGAAGGGCAGGGTAATGCTCTTGCGCCTCTCAGACACATACTAGACGGGCAACACCCTTGATAGTCCACAGAGTCTACCTCTGCTCAAAACACTTCCAATGTCCTGAGATAACTGTGCCATGGGACGTACTCATGACAGGGATGCGTCTGTGTAAAGCTGGAAACTGTGGTACCTGTCTGTGGTGAGGTCATGATGTGTTCCATACAGGGCGCTTACCTGTGTACATAGTAAAGTGTCTATTCAGGGAAGCTAGTTCAGTTGGATACTCACTCATAACAGTGTCTTCTCCTTTAAGGAATGAAGGTAGAACAAGGACGGACTGTGGGCACTTCAGATACTGTGAATGAAGTGCAGGCTCTAACGTGTAGGCATCCAAAACCAATAAGGAATGTGCACGACATGTGGTCATCCGCACTCTGTTTCCGTGTCGATTCCCCAGTGTCTACCTCTGCTCAAAACACTTCTAATGTCACGAGGAACGGCGTTCTAGGACGTACTCATGACAGGGACGAATCTGTGGAAAGTGGGTCGCTCTGGGACCTGTCTGTGTTGAAATGATTAAGTGTTGCACACAGGGCCCTTACAGGTGATTCATAGGAAAATATCTGTTTGGGGAAACCACTTCAGGTGGATACTCATTCATAACAGTGTCTTCTCCTTGGAGGAATGAAGATAGAACAGAGACGGACTATGGGCACTTTGGGTACTGTGAGTGAAGTGCAGCCTATGGTGCGTAGGCATACAAAAACACAAAATGGATGTTCACGACCAGTTGTCATCCGTACTGTCTTTCGTGTCAAGAAAGCTTCACACATTGGGAGACAAGTGTGCTTGAGGAGGGATTCGTGGCAGTGTTCAGTCTGTCCAAGAAAGAAGCTGCTGGGACTGCATTGTGGCAAAGAGGAATAGTCGCGAATAGGGCTCTAGTATCAGACGTCCATCCCCTTGACCCTAGGACATTCTGTTTCAGTCAAACTGCTTCAGGCGGATCCTCATATCTGACAGTCTCTTTCCAGTGGAGGAAAGATGATAGAACAAGGCCGGACAGAGGGCAGGTTGCATACTGTGTGTGAAGGGCAGGGAAATGCACTTAGGCCTCTAAAACACATACTGGCAGTGGAAAACCCTTGAGAGTTCACAGAGTCTACCTCTACTCCATACACTACAATTTTGCGAGACAACTGTTGTATGGCATTTACTCATGACAAGGAAGCCTCTGTGCAAAACTGAATACAGTGGTACCTGTCTTTGTTGAAATCATGATGTGTTCCCTACAAGGCACTTACCTGTGTTCCGAGGAAGGTACCTATGCAGAGAAACGAGTCCTGGTGGATACTCAATCCAACCAGTGTGTTCTCCTTTTACGAAATAAGGTAGAACAGGGACGGACTATGGGCACCGCAGGTACACTGAGTGAAGTGCAGCCTAAGGCGCTTAGGCATCCCAAACACATAGTGGATGTTCAATACCTGTGGTTATCCTCACTCTGTTTTTCTGTGGAAAAGACTTCAAACCTTTGGAGGGAAGTCTGTTTTAGGTGGGTTTCGAGGCCTTGTTGAATGTTTCATGAAAGAAGCTGTTAGGACTGCCTGTGTGCTAAACAGGAATAGGCGCGTATAGGGCTCTAGTGTCAGATGGCCATCCCCTCGAGCATAGGACATTCTGTTTGTGGAAACTCCTTCAGGCGCATTCTCCTTTCTGACAGTGACTTTCCAGTGGAGGAAAGTAGATAGAAAAAGCACGGAGAGAGGGCAGGTTGCATACTGTGTGTGAAGGGCAGGGTAATGCACTTGGCCTCACAGACACATACTCGACGTGCTGCACCCTTGATATTCCGCAGAGTCTAGCTCTGCTCAAAACACTTCAAATGTTCTGAGAAAACAGTGCCATGGGACGTACTCATTACAGGGATGCGACTGTGCAAAGCTGGAAACTGTGGTACGTGTCTGTGGTGAGATCATGATGTGTTCCATATAGGGCTCTTACCTGAGTTCATAGTAAAGTGCTATTCAGGGAAACTAGTTCAGTTGGATACTCATCATAACAGTGTCTTCTCCTTTAAGGAATGAAGGTAGAACAAGGACGGACTATGGGCACTTCAGATACTGTGAATGAAGTGCAGGCTATAGCGTGTATGGAATCCATAACCAATATGGAATGTGCACGACATGTGGTCATCCGCACTCTGTTTCCATGTCGATTCCCCAGTGTCCACCTCTGCTCAAAACACTTCTAATGTCACGACGAACGGCGTTCTAGGACGTACTCATCACAGGGACGAATCTCTGGAAAGTGGGTCGCTCTGGGAACTGTCTGTGTTGAAATGATTAAGTGTTGCACACAGGGCCCTTACAGGTGATTCATAGGAAAATATCTGTTTGGGGAAATGACTTCAGGTGGATACTCATTCATAACAGTGTCTTCTCCTTGGAGGAATGAAGATAGAACAGAGACGAACTATGGGCACTTTGGGTACTGTGAGTGAAGTGCAGCCTATGGTGAGTAGGCATCCCAAACACATATGCATGTTCACGACTGGTTGTCATCCGTACTGTCTTTCGTGTCAAGAAAGCTTCACACATTGGGAGACAAGTGTGCTTGAGGAGGGATTAGTGTCAGTGTTCAGTCTGTCCAAGAAAGAAGCTGCTGGGACTGCATTGTGGGAAACAGGAATAGTCGCTTATAGGGCTCTAGTATCAGACGTCCATCGCCTTGACTCTAGGACCTTCTGTTTCAGGCAAACTGCATCAGGCGGATCCTCATATCTGACAGTGTCTTTCCAGTGGAGGAAAGCAGATAGAAAAAGGACGGACAGAGGGCAGGTTGCATACTATGAGGGAAGGGCAGGGTAATGCTCTTGCGCCTCTCAGACACATACTAGACGGGCAACACCCTTGATAGTCCACAGAGTCTACCTCTGCTCAAAACACTTCAAATGTCCTGAGATAACTGTGCCATGGGACGTACTCATGACAGGGATGCGTCTGTGTAAAGCTGGAAACTGTGGTACCTGTCTGTGGTGAGGTCATGATGTGTTCCATACAGGGCGCTTACCTGTGTACATAGTAAAGTGTCTATTCAGGGAAACTAGTTCAGTTGGATACTCACTCATAACAGTGTCTTCTCCTTTAAGGAATGAAGGTAGAACAAGGACGGACTGTGGGCACTTCAGATACTGTGAATGAAGTGCAGGCTATAGCGTGTATGGAATCCATAACCAATATGGAATGTGCACGACATGTGGTCATCCACACTCTGTTTCTGTGTCGATTCCCCAGTGTCTACTTCTGCTCAAAACACTTCTAATGTCACGACGAACGGCGTTCTAGGACTTACTCATCACAGGGATGAATCTGTGGAAAGTGGGTAGCTCTGGGACCTGTCTGTGTTGAAATGATTAAGTGTTGCACACAGGGCCCTTTCAGGTGATTCATAGGAAAATATCTGTTGGTGAAAACGACTTCAGGTGGATACTCATTCATAACAGTGTCTTCTCCTTGGAGGAATGAAGATAGAACAGAGAAGGACTATGGGCACTTTGGGTACTGTGAGTGAAGTGCAGCCTATGGTGCGTAGGCATCCCAAACACATAATGGATGTTCACGACCAGTTGTCATCCGTACTGTCTTTCGTGTCAAGAAAGCTTCACACATTGGGAGACAAGTGTGCTTGAGGAGGGATTCGTGGCAGTGTTCAGTCTGTCCAAGAAAGAAGCTGCTGGGACTGCATTGTGGCAAACAGGAATAGTCGCGAATAGGGCTCTAGTATCAGACGTCCATCCCCTTGACCCTACGACATTCTGTTTCAGACAAACTGCTTCAGGCGGATCCTCATATCTGACACTCTCTTTCCAGTGGAGGAAAGATGATAGAACAAGGCCGGACAGAGGGCAGGTTGCATACTGTGAGTGAAGGGCAGGGTAATGCACTTGGCCTCACAGACACATACTCGACGTGCAGCACCCTTGATATTCCGCAGAGTCTAGCTCTGCTCAAAACACTTCAAATGTTCTGAGAAAACAGTGCCATGGGACGTACTCATTACAGGGATGCGTCTGTGCAAAGCTGGAAACTGTGGTACGTGTCTGTGGTGAGATCATGATGTGTTCCATATAGGGCTCTTACCTGTGTTCATAGGAAAGTGCTATTCAGGGAAACTAGTTCAGTTGGATACACATCATAACAGTGTCTTCTCCTTTAAGGAATGAAGGTAGAACAAGGACGGACTATGGGCACTTCAGATACTGTGAATGAAGTGCAGGCTATAGCGTGTAGGCATCCAAAACCAATAAGGAATGTGCACGACATATGGTCATCCACACTCTGTTTCTGTGTCGATTCCCCAGTGTCCACCTCTGCTCAAAACACTTCTAAAGTCACGACGAACGGCGTCTAGGACGTACTCATGACAGGGACGAATCTGTGGAAAGTGGGTAGCTCTGGGAACTGTCTGTGTTGAAATGATTAAGTGTTGCACACAGGGACCTTACAGGTGATTCATATGAAAATATCTGTTTGGGGAAACGACTTCAGGTGGATACTCATTCATAACAGTGTCTTCTCCTTGGAGGAATGAAGATAGAACAGGGACGGACTATGGGCACTTTGGGTACTGTGAGTGAAGTGCAGCCTATGGTGAGTAGGCATCCCAAACACATATGCATGTTCACGACTGGTTGTCATCCGTACTGTCTTTCGTGTCAAGAAAGCTTCACACATTGGGAGACAAGTGTGCTTGAGGAGGGATTAGTGTCAGTGTTCAGTCTGTCCAAGAAAGAAGCTGCTGGGACTGCATTGTGGGAAACAGGAATAGTCGCTTATAGGGCTCTAGTATCAGACGTCCATCGCCTTGACTCTAGGACCTTCTGTTTCAGGCAAACTGCATCAGGCGGATCCTCATATCTGACAGTGTCTTTCCAGTGGAGGAAAGCAGATAGAAAAAGGACGGACAGAGGGCAGGTTGCATACTATGAGGGAAGGGCAGGGTAATGCTCTTGCGCCTCTCAGACACATACTAGACGGGCAACACCCTTGATAGTCCACAGAGTCTACCTCTGCTCAAAACACTTCAAATGTCCTGAGATAACTGTGCCATGGGACGTACTCATGACAGGGATGCGTCTGTGTAAAGCTGGAAACTGTGGTACCTGTCTGTGGTGAGGTCATGATGTGTTCCATACAGGGCGCTTACCTGTGTACATAGTAAAGTGTCTATTCAGGGAAGCTAGTTCAGTTGGATACTCACTCATAACAGTGTCTTCTCCTTTAAGGAATGAAGGTAGAACAAGGACGGACTGTGGGCACTTCAGATACTGTGAATGAAGTGCAGGCTCTAACGTGTAGGCATCCAAAACCAATAAGGAATGTGCACGACATGTGGTCATCCGCACTCTGTTTCCGTGTCGATTCCCCAGTGTCTACCTCTGCTCAAAACACTTCTAATGTCACGAGGAACGGCGTTCTAGGACGTACTCATGACAGGGACGAATCTGTGGAAAGTGGGTCGCTCTGGGACCTGTCTGTGTTGAAATGATTAAGTGTTGCACACAGGGCCCTTACAGGTGATTCATAGGAAAATATCTGTTTGGGGAAACCACTTCAGGTGGATACTCATTCATAACAGTGTCTTCTCCTTGGAGGAATGAAGATAGAACAGAGACGGACTATGGGCACTTTGGGTACTGTGAGTGAAGTGCAGCCTATGGTGCGTAGGCATACAAAAACACAAAATGGATGTTCACGACCAGTTGTCATCCGTACTGTCTTTCGTGTCAAGAAAGCTTCACACATTGGGAGACAAGTGTGCTTGAGGAGGGATTCGTGGCAGTGTTCAGTCTGTCCAAGAAAGAAGCTGCTGGGACTGCATTGTGGCAAAGAGGAATAGTCGCGAATAGGGCTCTAGTATCAGACGTCCATCCCCTTGACCCTAGGACATTCTGTTTCAGTCAAACTGCTTCAGGCGGATCCTCATATCTGACAGTCTCTTTCCAGTGGAGGAAAGATGATAGAACAAGGCCGGACAGAGGGCAGGTTGCATACTGTGTGTGAAGGGCAGGGAAATGCACTTAGGCCTCTAAGACACATACTGGCAGTGGAAAACCCTTGAGAGTTCACAGAGTCTACCTCTACTCCATACACTACAATTTTGCGAGACAACTGTGGTATGGCACGTACTCATGACAAGGAAGCCTCTGTGCAAAACTGAATACAGTGGTACCTGTCTTTGTTGAAATCATGATGTGTTCCCTACAAGGCACTTACCTGTGTTCCGAGGAAGGTACCTATGCAGAGAAACGAGTCCTGGTGGATACTCAATCCAACCAGTGTGTTCTCCTTTTACGAAATAAGGTAGAACAGGGACGGACTATGGGCACCGCAGGTACACTGAGTGAAGTGCAGCCTAAGGCGCTTAGGCATCCCAAACACATAGTGGATGTTCAATACCTGTGGTTATCCTCACTCTGTTTTTCTGTGGAAAAGACTTCAAACCTTTGGAGGGAAGTCTGTTTTAGGTGGGTTTCGAGGCCTTGTTGAATGTTTCATGAAAGAAGCTGTTAGGACTGCCTGTGTGCTAAACAGGAATAGGCGCGTATAGGGCTCTAGTGTCAGATGGCCATCCCCTCGAGCATAGGACATTCTGTTTGTGGAAACTCCTTCAGGCGCATTCTCCTTTCTGACAGTGACTTTCCAGTGGAGGAAAGTAGATAGAAAAAGCACGGAGAGAGGGCAGGTTGCATACTGTGTGTGAAGGGCAGGGTAATGCACTTGGCCTCACAGACACATACTCGACGTGCTGCACCCTTGATATTCCGCAGAGTCTAGCTCTGCTCAAAACACTTCAAATGTTCTGAGAAAACAGTGCCATGGGACGTACTCATTACAGGGATGCGACTGTGCAAAGCTGGAAACTGTGGTACGTGTCTGTGGTGAGATCATGATGTGTTCCATATAGGGCTCTTACCTGAGTTCATAGTAAAGTGCTATTCAGGGAAACTAGTTCAGTTGGATACTCATCATAACAGTGTCTTCTCCTTTAAGGAATGAAGGTAGAACAAGGACGGACTATGGGCACTTCAGATACTGTGAATGAAGTGCAGGCTATAGCGTGTAGGGAATCCATAACCAATATGGAATGTGCACGACATGTGGTCATCCGCACTCTGTTTCCATGTCGATTCCCCAGTGTCTACCTCTGCTCAAAACACTTCTAATGTCACGAGGAACGGCGTTCTAGGACGTACTCATCACAGGGACGAATCTGTGGAAAGTGGGTCGCTCTGGGACCTGTCTGTGTTGAAATGATTAAGTGTTGCACACAGGGCCCTTACAGGTGATTCATAGGAAAATATCTGTTTGGGGAAATGACTTCAGGTGGATACTCATTCATAACAGTGTCTTCTCCTTGGAGGAATGAAGATAGAACAGAGACGAACTATGGGCACTTTGGGTACTGTGAGTGAAGTGCAGCCTATGGTGAGTAGGCATCCCAAACACATATGGATGTTCACGACCAGTTGTCATCCGTACTGTCTTTCGTGTCAAGAAAGCTTCACACATTGGGAGACAAGTGTGCTTGAGGAGGGATTAGTGTCAGTGTTCAGTCTGTCCAAGAAAGAAGCTGCTGGGACTGCATTGTGGGAAACAGGAATAGTCGCTTATAGGGCTCTAGTATCAGACGTCCATCGCCTTGACTCTAGGACCTTCTGTTTCAGGCAAACTGCATCAGGCGGATCCTCATATCTGACAGTGTCTTTCCAGTGGAGGAAAGCAGATAGAAAAAGGACGGACAGAGGGCAGGTTGCATACTATGAGGGAAGGGCAGGGTAATGCTCTTGCGCCTCTCAGACACATACTAGACGGGCAACACCCTTGATAGTCCACAGAGTCTACCTCTGCTCAAAACACTTCCAATGTCCTGAGATAACTGTGCCATGGGACGTACTCATGACAGGGATGCGTCTGTGTAAAGCTGGAAACTGTGGTACCTGTCTGTGGTGAGGTCATGATGTGTTCCATACAGGGCGCTTACCTGTGTACATAGTAAAGTGTCTATTCAGGGAAACTAGTTCAGTTGGATACTCACTCATAACAGTGTCTTCTCCTTTAAGGAATGAAGGTAGAACAAGGACGGACTGTGGGCACTTCAGATACTGTGAATGAAGTGCAGGCTATAGCGTGTATGGAATCCATAACCAATATGGAATGTGCACGACATATGGTCATCCGCACTCTGTTTCTGTGTCGATTCCCCAGTGTCTACTTCTGCTCAAAACACTTCTAATGTCACGACGAACGGCGTTCTAGGACTTACTCATCACAGGGATGAATCTGTGGAAAGTGGGTAGCTCTGGGACCTGTCTGTGTTGAAATGATTAAGTGTTGCACACAGGGCCCTTTCAGGTGATTCATAGGAAAATATCTGTTGGTGAAAACGACTTCAGGTGGATACTCATTCATAACAGTGTCTTCTCCTTGGAGGAATGAAGATAGAACAGAGACGGACTATGGGCACTTTGGGTACTGTGAGTGAAGTGCAGCCTATGGTGCGTAGGCATCCCAAACACATAATGGATGTTCACGACCAGTTGTCATCCGTACTGTCTTTCGTGTCAAGAAAGCTTCACACATTGGGAGACAAGTGTGCTTGAGGAGGGATTCGTGGCAGTGTTCAGTCTGTCCAAGAAAGAAGCTGCTGGGACTGCATTGTGGCAAACAGGAATAGTCGCGAATAGGGCTCTAGTATCAGACGTCCATCCCCTTGACCCTACGACATTCTGTTTCAGACAAACTGCTTCAGGCGGATCCTCATATCTGACACTCTCTTTCCAGTGGAGGAAAGATGATAGAACAAGGCCGGACAGAGGGCAGGTTGCATACTGTGAGTGAAGGGCAGGGTAATGCACTTGGCCTCACAGACACATACTCGACGTGCAGCACCCTTGATATTCCGCAGAGTCTAGCTCTGCTCAAAACACTTCAAATGTTCTGAGAAAACAGTGCCATGGGACGTACTCATTACAGGGATGCGTCTGTGCAAAGCTGGAAACTGTGGTACGTGTCTGTGGTGAGATCATGATGTGTTCCATATAGGGCTCTTACCTGTGTTCATAGGAAAGTGCTATTCAGGGAAACTAGTTCAGTTGGCTACACATCATAACAGTGTCTTCTCCTTTAAGGAATGAAGGTAGAACAAGGACGGACTATGGGCACTTCAGATACTGTGAATGAAGTGCAGGCTATAGCGTGTAGGCATCCAAAACCAATAAGGAATGTGCACGACATATGGTCATCCACACTCTGTTTGTGTGTCGATTCCCCAGTGTCCACCTCTGCTCAAAACACTTCTAAAGTCACGACGAACGGCGTCTAGGACGTACTCATGACAGGGACGAATCTGTGGAAAGTGGGTAGCTCTGGGAACTGTCTGTGTTGAAATGATTAAGTGTTGCACACAGGGACCTTACAGGTGATTCATATGAAAATATCTGTTTGGGGAAACGACTTCAGGTGGATACTCATTCATAACAGTGTCTTCTCCTTGGAGGAATGAAGATAGAACAGGGACGGACTATGGGCACTTTGGGTACTGTGAGTGAAGTGCAGCCTATGGTGAGTAGGCATCCCAAACACATATGCATGTTCACGACTGGTTGTCATCCGTACTGTCTTTCGTGTCAAGAAAGCTTCACACATTGGGAGACAAGTGTGCTTGAGGAGGGATTAGTGTCAGTGTTCAGTCTGTCCAAGAAAGAATCTGCTGGGACTGCATTGTGGGAAACAGGAATAGTCGCTTATAGGGCTCTAGTATCAGACGTCCATCGCCTTGACTCTAGGACCTTCTGTTTCAGGCAAACTGCATCAGGCGGATCCTCATATCTGACAGTGTCTTTCCAGTGGAGGAAAGCAGATAGAAAAAGGACGGACAGAGGGCAGGTTGCATACTATGAGGGAAGGGCAGGGTAATGCTCTTGCGCCTCTCAGACACATACTAGACGGGCAACACCCTTGATAGTCCACAGAGTCTACCTCTGCTCAAAACACTTCAAATGTCCTGAGATAACTGTGCCATGGGACGTACTCATGACAGGGATGCGTCTGTGTAAAGCTGGAAACTGTGGTACCTGTCTGTGGTGAGGTCATGATGTGTTCCATACAGGGCGCTTACCTGTGTACATAGTAAAGTGTCTATTCAGGGAAACTAGTTCAGTTGGATACTCACTCATAACAGTGTCTTCTCCTTTAAGGAATGAAGGTAGAACAAGGACGGACTGTGGGCACTTCAGATACTGTGAATGAAGTGCAGGCTCTAACGTGTAGGCATCCAAAACCAATAAGGAATGTGCACGACATGTGGTCATCCGCACTCTGTTTCCGTGTCGATTCCCCAGTGTCTACTTCTGCTCAAAACACTTCTAATGTCACGAGGAACGGCGTTCTAGGACGTACTCATGACAGGGACGAATCTGTGGAAAGTGGTTCGCTCTGGGACCTGTCTGTGTTGAAATGATTAAGTGTTGCACACAGGGCCCTTACACGTGATTCATAGGAAAATATCTGTTTGGGGAAATGACTTCAGGTGGATACTCATTCATAACAGTGTCTTCTCCTTGGAGGAATGAAGATAGAACAGAGACGGACTATGGGCACTTTGGGTACTGTGAGTGAAGTGCAGCCTATGGTGCGTAGGCATACAAAAACACAAAATGGATGTTCACGACCAGTTGTCATCCGTACTGTCTTTCGTGTCAAGAAAGCTTCACACATTGGGAGACAAGTGTGCTTGAGGAGGGATTCGTGGCAGTGTTCAGTCTGTCCAAGAAAGAAGCTGCTGGGACTGCATTGTGGCAAAGAGGAATAGTCGCGAATAGGGCTCTAGTATCAGACGTCCATCCCCTTGACCCTAGGACATTCTGTTTCAGTCAAACTGCTTCAGGCGGATCCTCATATCTGACAGTCTCTTTCCAGTGGAGGAAAGATGATAGAACAAGGCCGGACAGAGGGCAGGTTGCATACTGTGTGTGAAGGGCAGGGAAATGCACTTAGGCCTCTAAGACACATACTGGCAGTGGAAAACCCTTGAGAGTTCACAGAGTCTACCTCTACTCCATACACTACAATTTTGCGAGACAACTGTGGTATGGCACGTACTCATGACAAGGAAGCCTCTGTGCAAAACTGAATACAGTGGTACCTGTCTTTGTTGAAATCATGATGTGTTCCCTACAAGGCACTTACCTGTGTTCCGAGGAAGGTACCTATGCAGAGAAACGAGTCCTGGTGGATACTCAATCCAACCAGTGTGTTCTCCTTTTACGAAATAAGGTAGAACAGGGACGGACTATGGGCACCGCAGGTACACTGAGTGAAGTGCAGCCTAAGGCGCTTAGGCATCCCAAACACATAGTGGATGTTCAATACCTGTGGTTATCCTCACTCTGTTTCTCTGTCGAAAAGGCTTCAAACCTTTGGAGGGAAGTCTGTTTCAGGTGGGTTTCGAGGCCTTGTTGAATCTTTCATGAAAGAAAGTGTTAGGACTGCCTGTGTGCTAAACAGGAATAGGCGCGTATAGGGCTCTAGTGTCAGATGGCCATCCCCTCGAGCATAGGACATTCTGTTTGTGGAAACTCCTTCAGGCGCATTCTCCTTTCTGACAGTGACTTTCCAGTGGAGGAAAGCAGATAGAAAAAGCACGGAGAGAGGGCAGGTTGCATACTGTGTGTGAAGGGCAGGGTAATGCACTTGGCCTCACAGACACATACTCGACGTGCTGCACCCTTGATATTCCGCAGAGTCTAGCTCTGCTCAAAACACTTCAAATGTTCTGAGAAAACAGTGCCATGGGACGTACTCATTACAGGGATGCGACTGTGCAAAGCTGGAAACTGTGGTACGTGTCTGTGGTGAGATCATGATGTGTTCCATATAGGGCTCTTACCTGTGTTCATAGTAAAGTGCTATTCAGGGAAACTAGTTCAGTTGGATACTCATCATAACAGTGTCTTCTCCTTTAAGGAATGAAGGTAGAACAAGGACGGACTATTGGCACTTCAGATACTGTGAATGAAGTGCAGGCTATAGCGTGTATGGAATCCATAACCAATATGGAATGTGCACGACATGTGGTCATCCGCACTCTGTTTTTGTGTCGATTCCCCAGTGTCTACTCCTGCTCAAAACACTTCTAATGTCACGACGAACGGCGTTCTAGGACGTACTCATCACAGGGATGAATCTTTGGAAAGTGGGTAGCTCTGGGACCTGTCTGTGTTGAAATGATTAAGTGTTGCACACAGGGCCCTTTCAGGTGATTCATAGGAAAATATCTGTTTGGGGAAACGACTTCAGGTGGATACTCATTCATAACAGTGTCTTCTCCTTGGAGGAATGAAGATAGAACAGAGACGGACTATGGGCACTTTGGGTACTGTGAGTGAAGTGCAGCCTATGGTGCGTAGGCATCCCAAACACATAATGGATGTTCACGACCAGTTGTCATCCGTACTGTCTTTCGTGTCAAGAAAGCTTCACACATTGGGAGACAAGTGTGCTTGAGGAGGGATTCGTGGCAGTGTTCAGTCTGTCCAAGAAAGAAGCTGCTGGGACTGCATTGTGGCAAACAGGAATAGTCGCGAATAGGGCTCTAGTATCAGACGTCCATCCCCTTGACCCTAGGACATTCTGTTTCAGGCAAACTGCTTCAGGCGGATCCTCATATCTGACAGTCTCTTTCCAGTGGAGGAAAGATGATAGAACAAGGCCGGACAGAGGGCAGGTTGCATACTGTGTGTGAAGGGCAGGGAAATGCACTTAGGCCTCTAAGACACATACTGGCAGTGGAAAACCCTTGAGAGTTCACAGAGTCTACCTCTACTCCAAACACTTCAATTTTGCGAGACAACTGTGGTATGGCACGTACTCATGACAAGGAAGCCTCTGTGCAAAACTGAATACAGTGGTACCTGTCTTTGTTGAAATCATGATGTGTTCCCTACAAGGCACTTACCTGTGTTCCGAGGAAGGTACCTATGCAGAGAAACGAGTCCTGGTGGATACTCAATCCAACCAGTGTGTTCTCCTTTTACGAAATAAGGTAGAACAGGGACGGACTATGGGCACCGCAGGTACACTGAGTGAAGTGCAGCCTAAGGCGCTTAGGCATCCCAAACACATAGTGGATGTTCAATACCTGTGGTTATCCTCACTCTGTTTTTCTGTGGAAAAGACTTCAAACCTTTGGAGGGAAGTCTGTTTTAGGTGGGTTTCGAGGCCTTGTTGAATGTTTCATGAAAGAAGCTGTTAGGACTGCCTGTGTGCCAAACAGGAATAGGCGCGTATAGGGCTCTAGTGTCAGATGGCCATCCCCTCGAGCATAGGACATTCTGTTTGTGGAAACTCCTTCAGGCGCATTCTCCTTTCTGACAGTGACTTTCCAGTGGAGGAAAGTAGATAGAAAAAGCACGGAGAGAGGGCAGGTTGCATACTGTGTGTGAAGGGCAGGGTAATGCACTTGGCCTCACAGACACATATTCGACGTGCTGCACCCTTGATATTCCGCAGAGTCTAGCTCTGCTCAAAACACTTCAAATGTTCTGAGAAAACAGTGCCATGGGACGTACTCATTACAGGGATGCGACTGTGCAAAGCTGGAAACTGTGGTACGTGTCTGTGGTGAGATCATGATGTGTTCCATATAGGGCTCTTACCTGTGTGCATAGGAAAGTGCTATTCAGGGAAACTAGTTCAGTTGGATACTCATCATAACAGTGTCTTCTCCTTTAAGGAATGAAGGTAGAACAAGGACGGACTATGGGCACTTCAGATACTGTGAATGAAGTGCAGGCTATAGCGTGTAGGCATCCAAAACCAATAAGGAATGTGCACGACATATGGTCATCCACACTCTGTTTCTGTGTCGATTCCCCAGTGTCTACTTCTGCTCAAAACACTTCTAATGTCACGAGGAACGGCGTTCTAGGACGTACTCATGACAGGGACGAATCTGTGGAAAGTGGGTAGCTCTGGGAACTGTCTGTGTTGAAATGATTAAGTGTTGCACACAGGGCCCTTACAGGTGATTCATAGGAAAATATCTTTTGGGGGAAACGACTTCAGGAGGATACTCATTCATAACAGTGCCTTCTCCTTGGAGGAATGAAGATAGAACAGAGACGGACTATGGGCACTTTGCGTACTGTGAGTGAAGTGCAGGCTATGGTGAGTAGGCATACCAAACACATATGGATGTTCACGACCGGTTGTCATCCGTACTGTCTTTCTTGTCAAGAAAGCTTCACACATTGGGAGACAAGTGTGCTTGAGGAGGGATTCGTGGCAGGGTTCAGTCTGTCCAAGAAAGAAGCTGCTGGGACTGCATTGTGGGAAACAGGAATAGTCGCTTATAGGGCTCTAGTATCAGACGTCCATCGCCTTGACTCTAGGACCTTCTGTTTCAGGCAAACTGCATCAGGCGGATCATCATATCTGACAGTGTCTTTCCAGTGGAGGAAAGCAGATAGAAAAAGGACGGACAGAGGGCAGGTTGCATACTATGAGGGAAGGGCAGGGTAATGCTCTTGCGCCTCTCAGACACATACTAGACGGGCAACACCCTTGATAGTCCACAGAGTCTACCTCTGCTCAAAACACTTCAAATGTCCTGAGATAACTGTGCCATGGGACGTACTCATGACAGGGAAGCGTCTGTGTAAAGCTGGAAACTGTGGTACCTGTCTGTGGTGAGGTCATGATGTGTTCCATACAGGGCGCTTACCTGTGTACATAGAAAAGTGTCTATTCAGGGAAACTAGTTCAGTTGGATACTCACTCATAACAGTGTCTTCTCCTTTAAGGAATGAAGGGAGAACAAGGACGGACTGTGGGCACTTCAGATACTGTGAATGAAATGCAGGCTATAACGTGTAGGCATCCAAAACCAATAAGGAATGTGCACGACATGTGGTCATCCGCACTCTGTTTCCGTGTCGATTCCCCAGTGTCTACCTCTGCTCAAAACACTTCTAATGTCACGAGGAACGGCGTTCTAGGACGTACTCATCACAGGGACGAATCTGTGGAAAGTGGGTCTCTCTGGGACCTGTCTGTGTTGAAATGATTAAGTGTTGCACACAGGGCCCTTACAGGTGATTCATAGGAAAATATCTGTTTGGGAAAACGACTTCAGGTGGATACTCATTCATAACAGTGTCTTCTCCTTGGAGGAATGAAGATAGAACAGAGACGGACTATGGGCACTTTGGGTACTGTGAGTGAAGTGCAGCCTATGGTGCGTAGGCATCCCAAACACATAATGGATGTTCACGACCAGTTGTCATCCGTACTGTCTTTCGTGTCAAGAAAGCTTCACACATTGGGAGACAAGTGTGCTTGAGGAGGGATTCGTGGCAGTGTTCAGTCTGTCCAAGAAAGAAGCTGCTGGGACTGCATTGTGGCAAACAGGAATAGTCGCGAATAGGGCTCTAGTATCAGACGTCCATCCCCTTGACCCTAGGACATTCTGTTTCAGGCAAACTGCTTCAGGCGGATCCTCATATCTGACAGTCTCTTTCCAGTGGAGGAAAGATGATAGAACAAGGCCGGACAGAGGGCAGGTTGCATAGTGTGTGTGAAGGGCAGTGAAATGCACTTAGGCCTCAAAGACACATACTGTCAGTGTATTAAATCCTTGAGAGATCACAGAGTCTACCTCTGCTCCAAACACTTCAATTTTGCGAGACAACTGTGGTATGGCACTTACTCATGACAAGGAAGCCTCTGTGCAAAACTGAATACAGTGGTACCTGTCTTTGTTGAAATCATGATGTGTTCCCTACAAGGCACTTACCTGTGTACCAAGGAAGGTACCTATGCAGAGAAACGAGTCCGGGTGGATACTCAATCCAACCAGTGTGTTCTCCTTTTACGAAATAAGGTAGAACAGGGACGGACTATGGGCACCGCAGGTACACTGAGTGAAGTGCAGCCTAAGGCGCTTAGGCATCCCAAACACATAGTGGATGTTCAATACCTGTGGTTATCCTCACTCTGTTTCTCTGTCGAAAAGGCTTCAAACCTTTGGAGGGAAGTCTGTTTCAGGTGGGTTTCGAGGCCTTGTTGAATCTTTCATGAAAGAAAGTGTTAGGACTGCCTGTGTGCTAAACAGGAATAGGCGCGTATAGGGCTCTAGTGTCAGATGGCCATCCCCTCGAGCATAGGACATTCTGTTTGTGGAAACTCCTTCAGGCGCATTCTCCTTTCTGACAGTGACTTTCCAGTGGAGGAAAGCAGATAGAAAAAGCACGGAGAGAGGGCAGGTTGCATACTGTGTGTGAAGGGCAGGGTAATGCACTTGGCCTCACAGACACATACTCGACGTGCTGCACCCTTGATATTCCGCAGAGTCTAGCTCTGCTCAAAACACTTCAAATGTTCTGAGAAAACAGTGCCATGGGACGTACTCATTACAGGGATGCGACTGTGCAAAGCTGGAAACTGTGGTACGTGTCTGTGGTGAGATCATGATGTGTTCCATATAGGGCTCTTACCTGTGTTCATAGTAAAGTGCTATTCAGGGAAACTAGTTCAGTTGGATACTCATCATAACAGTGTCTTCTCCTTTAAGGAATGAAGGTAGAACAAGGACGGACTATGGGCACTTCAGATACTGTGAATGAAGTGCAGGCTATAGCGTGTATGGAATCCATAACCAATATGGAATGTGCACGACATGTGGTCATCCGCACTCTGTTTTTGTGTCGATTCCCCAGTGTCTACTCCTGCTCAAAACACTTCTAATGTCACGACGAACGGCGTTCTAGGACGTACTCATCACAGGGATGAATCTTTGGAAAGTGGGTAGCTCTGGGACCTGTCTGTGTTGAAATGATTAAGTGTTGCACACAGGGCCCTTTCAGGTGATTCATAGGAAAATATCTGTTTGGGGAAACGACTTCAGGTGGATACTCATTCATAACAGTGTCTTCTCCTTGGAGGAATGAAGATAGAACAGAGACGGACTATGGGCACTTTGGGTACTGTGAGTGAAGTGCAGCCTATGGTGCGTAGGCATCCCAAACACATAATGGATGTTCACGACCAGTTGTCATCCGTACTGTCTTTCGTGTTAAGAAAGCTTCACACATTGGGAGACAAGTGTGCTTGAGGAGGGATTCGTGGCAGTGTTCAGTCTGTCCAAGAAAGAAGCTGCTGGGACTGCATTGTGGCAAACAGGAATAGTCGCGAATAGGGCTCTAGTATCAGACGTCCATCCCCTTGACCCTAGGACATTCTGTTTCAGGCAAACTGCTTCAGGCGGATCCTCATATCTGACAGTCTCTTTCCAGTGGAGGAAAGATGATAGAACAAGGCCGGACAGAGGGCAGGTTGCATACTGTGTGTGAAGGGCAGGGAAATGCACTTAGGCCTCTAAGACACATACTGGCAGTGGAAAACCCTTGAGAGTTCACAGAGTCTACCTCTACTCCAAACACTTCAATTTTGCGAGACAACTGTGATATGGCACGTACTCATGACAAGGAAGCCTCTGTGCAAAACTGAATACAGTGGTACCTGTCTTTGTTGAACTCATGATGTGTTCCCTACAAGGCACTTACCTGTGTTCCAAGGAAGGTACCTATGCAGAGAAACGAGTCCTGGTGGATACTCAATCCAACCAGTGTGTTCTCCTTTTACGAAATAAGGTAGAACAGGGACGGACTATGGGCACCGCAGGTACACTGAGTGAAGTGCAGCCTAAGGCGCTTAGGCATCCCAAACACATAGTGGATGTTCAATACCTGTGGTTATCCTCACTCTGTTTTTCTGTGGAAAAGACTTCAAACCTTTGGAGGGAAGTCTGTTTTAGGTGGGTTTCGAGGCCTTGTTGAATGTTTCATGAAAGAAGCTGTTAGGACTGCCTGTGTGCTAAACAGGAATAGGCGCGTATAGGGCTCTAGTGTCAGATGGCCATCCCCTCGAGCATAGGACATTCTGTTTGTGGAAACTCCTTCAGGCGCATTCTCCTTTCTGACAGTGACTTTCCAGTGGAGGAAAGTAGATAGAAAAAGCACGGAGAGAGGGCAGGTTGCATACTGTGTGTGAAGGGCAGGGTAATGCACTTGGCCTCACAGACACATATTCGACGTGCTGCACCCTTGATATTCCGCAGAGTCTAGCTCTGCTCAAAACACTTCAAATGTTCTGAGAAAACAGTGCCATGGGACGTACTCATTACAGGGATGCGACTGTGCAAAGCTGGAAACTGTGGTACGTGTCTGTGGTGAGATCATGATGTGTTCCATATAGGGCTCTTACCTGAGTTCATAGTAAAGTGCTATTCAGGGAAACTAGTTCAGTTGGATACTCATCATAACAGTGTCTTCTCCTTTAAGGAATGAAGGTAGAACAAGGACGGACTATGGGCACTTCAGATACTGTGAATGAAGTGCAGGCTATAGCGTGTAGGCATCCAAAACCAATAAGGAATTTGCACGACATATGGTCATCCACACTCTGTTTCTGTGTCGATTCCCCAGTGTCCACCTCTGCTCAAAACACTTCTAATGTCACGACGAACGGCGTTCTAGGACGTACTCATGACAGGGACGAATCTGTGGAAAGTGGGTAGCTCTGGGAACTGTCTGTGTTGAAATGATTAAGTGTTGCACACAGGGCCCTTACAGGTGATTCATAGGAAAATATCTGTTTGGGGAAACGACTTCAGGTGGATACTCATTCATAACAGTGTCTTCTCCTTGGAGGAATGAAGATAGAACAGAGACGGACTATGGGCACTTTGGGTACTGTGAGTGAAGTGCAGCCTATGGTGAGTAGGCATCCCAAACACATATGGATGTTCACGACTGGTTGTCATCCGTACTGTCTTTCGTGTCAAGAAAGCTTCACACATTGGGAGACAAGTGTGCTTGAGGAGGGATTAGTGTCAGTGTTCAGTCTGTCCAAGAAAGAAGCTGCTGGGACTGCATTGTGGGAAACAGGAATAGTCGCTTATAGGGCTCTAGTATCAGACGTCCATCGCCTTGACTCTAGGACCTTCTGTTTCAGGCAAACTGCATCAGGCGGATCCTCATATCTGACAGTGTCTTTCCAGTGGAGGAAAGCAGATAGAAAAAGGACGGACAGAGGGCAGGTTGCATACTATGAGGGAAGGGCAGGGTAATGCTCTTGCGCCTCTCAGACACATACTAGACGGGCAACACCCTTGATAGTCCACAGAGTCTACCTCTGCTCAAAACACTTCCAATGTCCTGAGATAACTGTGCCATGGGACGTACTCATGACAGGGATGCGTCTGTGTAAAGCTGGAAACTGTGGTACCTGTCTGTGGTGAGGTCATGATGTGTTCCATACAGGGCGCTTACCTGTGTACATAGTAAAGTGTCTATTCAGGGAAACTAGTTCAGTTGGATACTCACTCATAACAGTGTCTTCTCCTTTAAGGAATGAAGGTAGAACAAGGACGGACTGTGGGCACTTCAGATACTGTGAATGAAGTGCAGGCTATAACGTGTAGGCATCCAAAACCAATAAGGAATGTGCACGACATGTGGTCATCCGCACTCTGTTTCCGTGTCGATTCCCCAGTGTCTACCTCTGCTCAAAACACTTCTAATGTCACGAGGAACGGCGTTCTAGGACGTACTCATGACAGGGACGAATCTGTGGAAAGTGGGTCGCTCTGGGACCTGTCTGTGTTGAAATGATTAAGTGTTGCACACAGGGCCCTTACAGGTGATTCATAGGAAAATATCTGTTTGGGGAAACGACTTCAGGTGGATACTCATTCATAACAGTGTCTTCTCCTTGGAGGAATGAAGATAGAACAGAGACGGACTATGGGCACTTTGGGTACTGTGAGTGAAGTGCAGCCTATGGTGCGTAGGCATACAAAAACACAAAATGGATGTTCACGACCAGTTGTCATCCGTACTGTCTTTCGTGTCAAGAAAGCTTCACACATTGGGAGACAAGTGTGCTTGAGGAGGGATTCGTGGCAGTGTTCAGTCTGTCCAAGAAAGAAGCTGCTGGGACTGCATTGTGGCAAAGAGGAATAGTCGCGAATAGGGCTCTAGTATCAGACGTCCATCCCCTTGACCCTAGGACATTCTGTTTCAGGCAAACTGCTTCAGGCGGATCCTCATATCTGACAGTCTCTTTCCAGTAAGGGAAAGATGATAGAACAAGGCCGGACAGAGGGCAGGTTGCATAGTGTGTGTGAAGGGCAGGGAAATGCACTTAGGCCTCTAAGACACATACTGGCAGTGGAAAACCCTCGAGAGTTCACAGAGTCTACCTCTGCTCCAAACACTTCAATTTTGCGAGACAACTGTGGTATGGCACGTACTCATGACAAGGAAGCCTCTGTGCAAAACTGAATACAGTGGTACCTGTCTTTGTTGAAATCATGATGTGTTCCCTACAAGGCACTTACCTGTGTTCCGAGGAAGGTACCTATGCAGAGAAACGAGTCCTGGTGGATACTCAATCCAACCAGTGTGATCTCCTTTTACGAAATAAGGTAGAACAGGGACGGACTATGGGCACCGCAGGTACACTGAGTGAAGTGCAGCCTAAGGCGCTTAGGCATCCCAAACACATAGTGGATGTTCAATACCTGTGGTTATCCTCACTCTGTTTTTCTGTGGAAAAGGCTTCAAACCTTTGGAGGGAAGTCTGTTTTAGGTGGGTTTCGAGGCCTTGTTGAATCTTTCATGAAAGAAGCTGTTAGGACTGCCTGTGTGCTAAACAGGAATAGGCGCGTATAGGGCTCTAGTGTCAGATGGCCATCCACTCGAGCATAGGACATTCTGTTTGAGGAAACTCCTTCAGGCGCATTCTCCTTTCTGACAGTGTCTTTCCAGTGGAGGAAAGCAGATAGAAAAAGCACGGAGAGAGGGCAGGTTGCATACTGTGAGTGAAGGGCAGGGTAATGCACTTGGCCTCACAGACACATACTCGACGTGCAGCACCCTTGATATTCCACAGAGTCTAGCTCTGCTCAAAACACTTCAAATGTTCTGAGAAAACAGTGCCATGGGACGTACTCATTACAGGGATGCGTCTGTGCAAAGCTGGAAACTGTGGTACGTGTCTGTGGTGAGATCATGATGTGTTCCATATAGGGCGCTTACCTGTGTTCATAGTAAAGTGCTATTCAGGGAAACTAGTTCAGTTGGATACTCACTGATAACAGTGTCTTCTCCTTTAAGGAATGAAGGTAGAACAAGGACGGACTATGGGCACTTCAGATACTGTGAATGAAGTGCAGGCTATAGCGTGTAGGCATCCAAAACCAATATGGAATGTGCACGACATGTGGTCATCCGCACTCTGTTTCTGTGTCGATTCCCCAGTGTCTACTTCTGCTCAAAACACTTCTAAAGTCACGAGGAACGGCGTTCTAGGACGTACTCATGACAGGGACGAATCTGTGGAAAGTGGGTAGCTCTGGGAACTGTCTGTGTTGAAATGATTAAGTGTTGCACACAGGGCTCTTACAGGTGATTCATAGGAAAATATCTGTTGGGGGAAACGACTTCAGGAGGATACTCATTCATAACAGTGTCTTCTCCTTGGAGGAATGAAGATAGAACAGAGACGGACTATGGGCACTTTGGGTACTGTGAGTGAAGTGCAGCCTATGGTGAGTAGGCATCCCAAACACATATGGATGTTCACGACCGGTTGTCATCCGTACTGTCTTTCTTGTCAAAAAAGCTTCACACATTGGGAGACAAGTGTGCTTGAGGAGGGATTAGTGTCAGTGTTCAGTCTGTCCAAGAAAGAAGCTGCTGGGACTGCATTGTGGGAAACAGGAATAGTCGCTTATAGGGCTCTAGTATCAGACGTCCATCGCCTTGACTCTAGGACCTTCTGTTTCAGGCAAACTGCATCAGGCGGATCCTCATATCTGACAGTGTCTTTCCAGTGGAGGAAAGCAGATAGAAAAAGGACGGACAGAGGGCAGGTTGCATACTATGAGGGAAGGGCAGGGTAATGCTCTTGCGCCTCTCAGACACATACTAGACGGGCAACACCCTTGATAGTCCACAGAGTCTACCTCTGCTCAAAACACTTCAAATGTCCTGAGATAACTGTGCCATGGGACGTACTCATGACAGGGAAGCGTCTGTGTAAAGCTGGAAACTGTGGTACCTGTCTGTGGTGAGGTCATGATGTGTTCCATACAGGGCGCTTACCAGTGTACATAGAAAAGTGTCTATTCAGGGAAACTAGTTCAGTTGGATACTCACTCATAACAGTGTCTTCTCCTTTAAGGAATGAAGGGAGAACAAGGACGGACTGTGGGCACTTCAGATACTGTGAATGAAGTGCAGGCTATAACGTGTAGGCATCCAAAACCAATAAGGAATGTGCACGACATGTGGTCATCCGCACTCTGTTTCCATGTCGATTCCCCAGTGTCTACCTCTGCTCAAAACACTTCTAATGTCACGAGGAACGGCGTTCTAGGACGTACTCATCACAGGGACGAATCTGTGGAAAGTGGGTCGCTCTGGGACCTGTCTGTGTTGAAATGATTAAGTGTTGCACACAGGGCCCTTTCAGGTGATTCATAGGAAAATATCTGTTGGTGAAAACGACTTCAGGTGGATACTCATTCATAACAGTGTCTTCTCCTTGGAGGAATGAAGATAGAACAGAGACGGACTATGGGCACTTTGGGTACTGTGAGTGAAGTGCAGCCTATGGTGCGTAGGCATCCCAAACACATAATGGATGTTCACGACCAGTTATCATCCGTACTGTCTTTCGTGTCAAGAAAGCTTCACACATTGGGAGACAAGTGTGCTTGAGGAGGGATTCGTGGCAGTGTTCAGTCTGTCCAAGAAAGAAGCTGCTGGGACTGCATTGTGGCAAACAGGAATAGTCGCGAATAGGGCTCTAGTATCAGACGTCCATCCCCTTGACCCTAGGACATTCTGTTTCAGGCAAACTGCTTCAGGCGGATCCTCATATCTGACAGTCTCTTTCCAGTGGAGGAAAGATGATAGAACAAGGCCGGACAGAGGGCAGGTTGCATAGTGTGTGTGAAGGGCAGGGAAATGCACTTAGGCCTCTAAGACACATACTGGCAGTGGAAAACCCTTGAGAGTTCACAGAGTCTACCTCTACTCCAAACACTTCAATTTTGCGAGACAACTGTGATATGGCACGTACTCATGACAAGGAAGCCTCTGTGCAAAACTGAATACAGTGGTACCTGTCTTTGTTGAAATCATGATGTGTTCCCTACAAGGCACTTACCTGTGTTCCGAGGAAGGTACCTATGCAGAGAAACGAGTCCTGGTGGATACTCAATCCAACCAGTGTGTTCTCCTTTTACGAAATAAGGTAGAACAGGGACGGACTATGGGCACCGCAGGTACACTGAGTGAAGTGCAGCCTAAGGCGCTTAGGCATCCCAAACACATAGTGGATGTTCAATACCTGTGGTTATCCTCACTCTGTTTTTCTGTGGAAAAGACTTCAAACCTTTGGAGGGAAGTCTGTTTTAGGTGGGTTTCGAGGCCTTGTTGAATCTTTCATGAAAGAAGCTGTTAGGACTGCCTGTGTGCTAAACAGGAATAGGCGCGTATAGGGCTCTAGTGTCAGATGGCCATCCCCTCGAGCATAGGACATTCTGTTTGTGGAAACTCCTTCAGGCGCATTCTCCTTTCTGACAGTGACTTTCCAGTGGAGGAAAGTAGATAGAAAAAGCACGGAGAGAGGGCAGGTTGCATACTGTGTGTGAAGGGCTGGGTAATGCACTTGGCCTCACAGACACATATTCGACGTGCTGCACCCTTGATATTCCGCAGAGTCTAGCTCTGCTCAAAACACTTCAAATGTTCTGAGAAAACAGTGCCATGGGACGTACTCATTACAGGGATGCGACTGTGCAAAGCTGGAAACTGTGGTACGTGTCTGTGGTGAGATCATGATGTGTTCCATATAGGGCTCTTACCTGAGTTCATAGTAAAGTGCTATTCAGGGAAACTAGTTCAGTTGGATACTCATCATAACAGTGTCTTCTCCTTTAAGGAATGAAGGTAGAACAAGGACGGACTATGGGCACTTCAGATACTGTGAATGAAGTGCAGGCTATAGCGTGTAGGCATCCAAAACCAATAAGGAATGTGCACGACATATGGTCATCCACACTCTGTTTCTGTGTCGATTCCCCAGTGTCCACCTCTGCTCAAAACACTTCTAATGTCACGACGAACGGCGTTCTAGGACGTACTCATGACAGGGACGAATCTGTGGAAAGTGGGTAGCTCTGGGAACTGTCTGTGTTGAAATGATTAAGTGTTGCACACAGGGCCCTTACAGGTGATTCATAGGAAAATATCTGTTTGGGGAAACGACTTCAGGTGGATACTCATTCATAACAGTGTCTTCTCCTTGGAGGAATGAAGATAGAACAGAGACGGACTATGGGCACTTTGGGTACTGTGAGTGAAGTGCAGCCTATGGTGAGTAGGAATCCCAAACACATATGCATGTTCACGACTGGTTGTCATCCGTACTGTCTTTCGTGTCAAGAAAGCTTCACACATTGGGAGACAAGTGTGCTTGAGGAGGGATTAGTGTCAGTGTTCAGTCTGTCCAAGAAAGAAGCTGCTGGGACTGCATTGTGGGAAACAGGAATAGTCGCTTATAGGGCTCTAGTATCAGACGTCCATCGCCTTGACTCTAGGACCTTCTGTTTCAGGCAAACTGCATCAGGCGGATCCTCATATCTGACAGTGTCTTTCCAGTGGAGGAAAGCAGATAGAAAAAGGACGGACAGAGGGCAGGTTGCATACTATGAGGGAAGGGCAGGGTAAAGCTCTTGCGCCTCTCAGACACATACTAGACGGGCAACACCCTTGATAGTCCACAGAGTCTACCTCTGCTCAAAACACTTCCAATGTCCTGAGATAACTGTGCCATGGGACGTACTCATGACAGGGATGCGTCTGTGTAAAGCTGGAAACTGTGGTACCTGTCTGTGGTGAGGTCATGATGTGTTCCATACAGGGCGCTTACCTGTGTACATATTAAAGTGTCTATTCAGGGAAACTAGTTCAGTTGGATACTCACTCATAACAGTGTCTTCTCCTTTAAGGAATGAAGGGAGAACAAGGACGGACTGTGGGCACTTCAGATACTGTGAATGAAGTGCAGGCTATAGCGTGTATGGAATCCATAACCAATATGGAATGTGCACGACATGTGGTCATCCGCACTCTGTTTCTGTGTCGATTCCCCAGTGTCTACTTCTGCTCAAAACACTTCTAATGTCACGACGAACGGCGTTCTAGGACTTATTCATCACAGGGATGAATCTGTGGAAAGTGGGTAGCTCTGGGACCTGTCTGTGTTGAAATGATTAAGTGTTGCACACAGGGCCCTTTCAGGTGATTCATAGGAAAATATCTGTTGGTGAAAACGACTTCAGGTGGATACTCATTCATAACAGTGTCTTCTCCTTGGAGGAATGAAGATAGAACAGAGACGGACTATGGGCACTTTGGGTACTGTGAGTGAAGTGCAGCCTATGGTGCGTAGGCATCCCAAACACATAATGGATGTTCACGACCAGTTGTCATCCGTACTGTCTTTCGTGTCAAGAAAGCTTCACACATTGGGAGACAAGTGTGCTTGAGGAGGGATTCGTGGCAGTGTTCAGTCTGTCCAAGAAAGAAGCTGCTGGGACTGCATTGTGGCAAAGAGGAATAGTCGCAAATAGGGCTCTAGTATCAGACGTCCATCCCCTTGACCCTAGGACATTCTGTTTCAGGCAAACTGCTTCAGGCGGATCCTCATATCTGACAGTCTCTTTCCAGTGGAGGAAAGATGATAGAACAAGGCCGGACAGAGGGCAGGTTGCATACTGTGTGTGAAGGGCAGGGAAATGCACTTAGGCCTCTAAGACACATACTGGCAGTGGAAAACCCTTGAGAGTTCACAGAGTCTACCTCTGCTCCAAACACTTCAATTTTGCGAGACAACTGTGGTATGGCACGTACTCATCACAAGGAAGCCTCTGTGCAAAACTGAATACAGTGGTACCTGTCTTTGTTGAAATCATGATGTGTTCCCTACAAGGCACTTACCTGTGTTCCGAGGAAGGTACCTATGCAGAGAAACGAGTCCTGGTGGATACTCAATCCAACCAGTGTGTTCTCCTTTTACGAAATAAGGTAGAACAGGGACGGACTATGGGCACCGCAGGTACACTGAGTGAAGTGCAGCCTAAGGCGCTTAGGCATCCCAAACACATAGTGGATGTTCAATACCTGTGGTTATCCTCACTCTGTTTTTCTGTGGAAAAGACTTCAAACCTTTGGAGGGAAGTCTGTTTTAGGTGGGTTTCGAGGCCTTGTTGAATGTTTCATGAAAGAAGCTGTTAGGACTGCCTGTGTGCTAAACAGGAATAGGCGCGTATAGGGCTCTAGTGTCAGATGGCCATCCACTCGAGCATAGGACATTCTGTTTGAGGAAACTCCTTCAGGCGCATTCTCCTTTCTGACAGTGTCTTTCCAGTGGAGGAAAGCAGATAGAAAAAGCACGGAGAGAGGGCAGGTTGCATACTGTGAGTGAAGGGCAGGGTAATGCACTTGGCCTCACAGACACATACTCGACGTGCAGCACCCTTGATATTCCACAGAGTCTAGCTCTGCTCAAAACACTTCAAATGTTCTGAGAAAACAGTGCCATGGGACGTACTCATTACAGGGATGCGTCTGTGCAAAGCTGGAAACTGTGGTACGTGTCTGTGGTGAGATCATGATGTGTTCCATATAGGGCGCTTACCTGTGTTCATAGTAAAGTGCTATTCAGGGAAACTAGTTCAGTTGGATACTCACTGATAACAGTGTCTTCTCCTTTAAGGAATGAAGGTAGAACAAGGACGGACTATGGGCACTTCAGATACTGTGAATGAAGTGCAGGCTATAGCGTGTAGGCATCCAAAACCAATATGGAATGTGCACGACATGTGGTCATCCGCACTCTGTTTCTGTGTCGATTCCCCAGTGTCTACTTCTGCTCAAAACACTTCTAAAGTCACGAGGAACGGCGTTCTAGGACGTACTCATGACAGGGACGAATCTGTGGAAAGTGGGTAGCTCTGGGAACTGTCTGTGTTGAAATGATTAAGTGTTGCACACAGGGCCCTTACAGGTGATTCATAGGAAAATATCTTTTGGGGGAAACGACTTCAGGAGGATACTCATTCATAACAGTGCCTTCTCCTTGGAGGAATGAAGATAGAACAGAGACGGACTATGGGCACTTTGCGTACTGTGAGTGAAGTGCAGGCTATGGTGAGTAGGCATACCAAACACATATGCATGTTCACGACCGGTTGTCATCCGTACTGTCTTTCTTGTCAAAAAAGCTTCACACATTGGGAGACAAGTGTGCTTGAGGAGGGATTCGTGGCAGGGTTCAGTCTGTCCAAGAAAGAAGCTGCTGGGACTGCATTGTGGGAAACAGGAATAGTCGCTTATAGGGCTCTAGTATCAGACGTCCATCGCCTTGACTCTAGGACCTTCTGTTTCAGGCAAACTGCATCAGGCGGATCCTCATATCTGACAGTGTCTTTCCAGTGGAGGAAAGCAGATAGAAAAAGGACGGACAGAGGGCAGGTTGCATACTATGAGGGAAGGGCAGGGTAATGCTCTTGCGCCTCTCAGACACATACTAGACGGGCAACACCCTTGATAGTCCACAGAGTCTACCTCTGCTCAAAACACTTCCAATGTCCTGAGATAACTGTGCCATGGGACGTACTCATGACAGGGATGCGTCTGTGTAAAGCTGGAAACTGTGGTACCTGTCTGTGGTGAGGTCATGATGTGTTCCATACAGGGCGCTTACCTGTGTACATAGTAAAGTGTCTATTCAGGGAAACTAGTTCAGTTGGATACTCACTCATAACAGTGTCTTCTCCTTTAAGGAATGAAGGTAGAACAAGGACGGACTGTGGGCACTTCAGATACTGTGAATGAAGTGCAGGCTATAACGTGTAGGCATCCAAAACCAATAAGGAATGTGCACGACATGTGGTCATCCGCACTCTGTTTCCGTGTCGATTCCCCAGTGTCTACCTCTGCTCAAAACACTTCTAATGTCACGAGGAACGGCGTTCTAGGACGTACTCATGACAGGGACGAATCTGTGGAAAGTGGGTCGCTCTGGGACCTGTCTGTGTTGAAATGATTTAGTGTTGCACACAGGGCCCTTTCAGGTGATTCATAGGAAAATATCTGTTTGGGGAAACGACTTCAGGTGGATACTCATTCATAACAGTGTCTTCTCCTTGGAGGAATGAAGATAGAACAGAGACGGACTATGGGCACTTTGGGTACTGTGAGTGAAGTGCAGCCTATGGTGCGTAGGCATACAAAAACACAAAATGGATGTTCACGACCAGTTGTCATCCGTACTGTCTTTCGTGTCAAGAAAGCTTCACACATTGGGAGACAAGTGTGCTTGAGGAGGGATTCGTGGCAGTGTTCAGTCTGTCCAAGAAAGAAGCTGCTGGGACTGCATTGTGGCAAAGAGGAATAGTCGCGAATAGGGCTCTAGTATCAGACGTCCATCCCCTTGACCCTAGGACATTCTGTTTCAGGCAAACTGCTTCAGGCGGATCCTCATATCTGACAGTCTCTTTCCAGTAAGGGAAAGATGATAGAACAAGGCCGGACAGAGGGCAGGTTGCATAGTGTGTGTGAAGGGCAGGGAAATGCACTTAGGCCTCTAAGACACATACTGGCAGTGGAAAACCCTCGAGAGTTCACAGAGTCTACCTCTGCTCCAAACACTTCAATTTTGCGAGACAACTGTGGTATGGCACGTACTCATGACAAGGAAGCCTCTGTGCAAAACTGAATACAGTGGTACCTGTCTTTGTTGAAATCATGATGTGTTCCCTACAAGGCACTTACCTGTGTTCCGAGGAAGGTACCTATGCAGAGAAACGAGTCCTGGTGGATACTCAATCCAACCAGTGTGATCTCCTTTTACGAAATAAGGTAGAACAGGGACGGACTATGGGCACCGCAGGTACACTGAGTGAAGTGCAGCCTAAGGCGCTTAGGCATCCCAAACACATAGTGGATGTTCAATACCTGTGGTTATCCTCACTCTGTTTTTCTGTGGAAAAGGCTTCAAACCTTTGGAGGGAAGTCTGTTTTAGGTGGGTTTCGAGGCCTTGTTGAATCTTTCATGAAAGAAGCTGTTAGGACTGCCTGTGTGCTAAACAGGAATAGGCGCGTATAGGGCTCTAGTGTCAGATGGCCATCCACTCGAGCATAGGACATTCTGTTTGAGGAAACTCCTTCAGGCGCATTCTCCTTTCTGACAGTGTCTTTCCAGTGGAGGAAAGCAGATAGAAAAAGCACGGAGAGAGGGCAGGTTGCATACTGTGAGTGAAGGGCAGGGTAATGCACTTGGCCTCACAGACACATACTCGACGTGCAGCACCCTTGATATTCCACAGAGTCTAGCTCTGCTCAAAACACTTCAAATGTTCTGAGAAAACAGTGCCATGGGACGTACTCATTACAGGGATGCGTCTGTGCAAAGCTGGAAACTGTGGTACGTGTCTGTGGTGAGATCATGATGTGTTCCATATAGGGCGCTTACCTGTGTTCATAGTAAAGTGCTATTCAGGGAAACTAGTTCAGTTGGATACTCACTGATAACAGTGTCTTCTCCTTTAAGGAATGAAGGTAGAACAAGGACGGACTATGGGCACTTCAGATACTGTGAATGAAGTGCAGGCTATAGCGTGTAGGCATCCAAAACCAATATGGAATGTGCACGACATGTGGTCATCCGCACTCTGTTTCTGTGTCGATTCCCCAGTGTCTACTTCTGCTCAAAACACTTCTAAAGTCACGAGGAACGGCGTTCTAGGACGTACTCATGACAGGGACGAATCTGTGGAAAGTGGGTAGCTCTGGGAACTGTCTGTGTTGAAATGATTAAGTGTTGCACACAGGGCTCTTACAGGTGATTCATAGGAAAATATCTGTTGGGGGAAACGACTTCAGGAGGATACTCATTCATAACAGTGTCTTCTCCTTGGAGGAATGAAGATAGAACAGAGACGGACTATGGGCACTTTGGGTACTGTGAGTGAAGTGCAGCCTATGGTGAGTAGGCATCCCAAACACATATGGATGTTCACGACCGGTTGTCATCCGTACTGTCTTTCTTGTCAAAAAAGCTTCACACATTGGGAGACAAGTGTGCTTGAGGAGGGATTAGTGTCAGTGTTCAGTCTGTCCAAGAAAGAAGCTGCTGGGACTGCATTGTGGGAAACAGGAATAGTCGCTTATAGGGCTCTAGTATCAGACGTCCATCGCCTTGACTCTAGGACCTTCTGTTTCAGGCAAACTGCATCAGGCGGATCCTCATATCTGACAGTGTCTTTCCAGTGGAGGAAAGCAGATAGAAAAAGGACGGACAGAGGGCAGGTTGCATACTATGAGGGAAGGGCAGGGTAATGCTCTTGCGCCTCTCAGACACATACTAGACGGGCAACACCCTTGATAGTCCACAGAGTCTACCTCTGCTCAAAACACTTCAAATGTCCTGAGATAACTGTGCCATGGGACGTACTCATGACAGGGAAGCGTCTGTGTAAAGCTGGAAACTGTGGTACCTGTCTGTGGTGAGGTCATGATGTGTTCCATACAGGGCGCTTACCAGTGTACATAGAAAAGTGTCTATTCAGGGAAACTAGTTCAGTTGGATACTCACTCATAACAGTGTCTTCTCCTTTAAGGAATGAAGGGAGAACAAGGACGGACTGTGGGCACTTCAGATACTGTGAATGAAGTGCAGGCTATAACGTGTAGGCATCCAAAACCAATAAGGAATGTGCACGACATGTGGTCATCCGCACTCTGTTTCCATGTCGATTCCCCAGTGTCTACCTCTGCTCAAAACACTTCTAATGTCACGAGGAACGGCGTTCTAGGACGTACTCATCACAGGGACGAATCTGTGGAAAGTGGGTCGCTCTGGGACCTGTCTGTGTTGAAATGATTAAGTGTTGCACACAGGGCCCTTTCAGGTGATTCATAGGAAAATATCTGTTGGTGAAAACGACTTCAGGTGGATACTCATTCATAACAGTGTCTTCTCCTTGGAGGAATGAAGATAGAACAGAGACGGACTATGGGCACTTTGGGTACTGTGAGTGAAGTGCAGCCTATGGTGCGTAGGCATCCCAAACACATAATGGATGTTCACGACCAGTTGTCATCCGTACTGTCTTTCGTGTCAAGAAAGCTTCACACATTGGGAGACAAGTGTGCTTGAGGAGGGATTCGTGGCAGTGTTCAGTCTGTCCAAGAAAGAAGCTGCTGGGACTGCATTGTGGCAAACAGGAATAGTCGCGAATAGGGCTCTAGTATCAGACGTCCATCCCCTTGACCCTAGGACATTCTGTTTCAGGCAAACTGCTTCAGGCGGATCCTCATATCTGACAGTCTCTTTCCAGTAAGGGAAAGATGATAGAACAAGGCCGGACAGAGGGCAGGTTGCATAGTGTGTGTGAAGGGCAGGGAAATGCACTTAGGCCTCTAAGACACATACTGGCAGTGGAAAACCCTTGAGAGTTCACAGAGTCTACCTCTACTCCAAACACTTCAATTTTGCGAGACAACTGTGATATGGCACGTACTCATGACAAGGAAGCCTCTGTGCAAAACTGAATACAGTGGTACCTGTCTTTGTTGAAATCATGATGTGTTCCCTACAAGGCACTTACCTGTGTTCCGAGGAAGGTACCTATGCAGAGAAACGAGTCCTGGTGGATACTCAATCCAACCAGTGTGTTCTCCTTTTACGAAATAAGGTAGAACAGGGACGGACTATGGGCACCGCAGGTACACTGAGTGAAGTGCAGCCTAAGGCGCTTAGGCATCCCAAACACATAGTGGATGTTCAATACCTGTGGTTATCCTCACTCTGTTTTTCTGTGGAAAAGACTTCAAACCTTTGGAGGGAAGTCTGTTTTAGGTGGGTTTCGAGGCCTTGTTGAATCTTTCATGAAAGAAGCTGTTAGGACTGCCTGTGTGCTAAACAGGAATAGGCGCGTATAGGGCTCTAGTGTCAGATGGCCATCCCCTCGAGCATAGGACATTCTGTTTGTGGAAACTCCTTCAGGCGCATTCTCCTTTCTGACAGTGACTTTCCAGTGGAGGAAAGTAGATAGAAAAAGCACGGAGAGAGGGCAGGTTGCATACTGTGTGTGAAGGGCAGGGTAATGCACTTGGCCTCACAGACACATATTCGACGTGCTGCACCCTTGATATTCCGCAGAGTCTAGCTCTGCTCAAAACACTTCAAATGTTCTGAGAAAACAGTGCCATGGGACGTACTCATTACAGGGATGCGACTGTGCAAAGCTGGAAACTGTGGTACGTGTCTGTGGTGAGATCATGATGTGTTCCATATAGGGCTCTTACCTGAGTTCATAGTAAAGTGCTATTCAGGGAAACTAGTTCAGTTGGATACTCATCATAACAGTGTCTTCTCCTTTAAGGAATGAAGGTAGAACAAGGACGGACTATGGGCACTTCAGATACTGTGAATGAAGTGCAGGCTATAGCGTGTAGGCATCCAAAACCAATAAGGAATGTGCACGACATATGGTCATCCACACTCTGTTTCTGTGTCGATTCCCCAGTGTCCACCTCTGCTCAAAACACTTCTAATGTCACGACGAACGGCGTTCTAGGACGTACTCATGACAGGGACGAATCTGTGGAAAGTGGGTAGCTCTGGGAACTGTCTGTGTTGAAATGATTAAGTGTTGCACACAGGGCCCTTACAGGTGATTCATAGGAAAATATCTGTTTGGGGAAACGACTTCAGGTGGATACTCATTCATAACAGTGTCTTCTCCTTAGAGGAATGAAGATAGAACAGAGACGGACTATGGGCACTTTGGGTACTGTGAGTGAAGTGCAGCCTATGGTGAGTAGGCATCCCAAACACATATGCATGTTCACGACTGGTTGTCATCCGTACTGTCTTTCGTGTCAAGAAAGCTTCACACATTGGGAGACAAGTGTGCTTGAGGAGGGATTAGTGTCAGTGTTCAGTCTGTCCAAGAAAGAAGCTGCTGGGACTGCATTGTGGGAAACAGGAATAGTCGCTTATAGGGCTCTAGTATCAGACGTCCATCGCCTTGACTCTAGGACCTTCTGTTTCAGGCAAACTGCATCAGGCGGATCCTCATATCTGACAGTGTCTTTCCAGTGGAGGAAAGCAGATAGAAAAAGGACGGACAGAGGGCAGGTTGCATACTATGAGGGAAGGGCAGGGTAAAGCTCTTGCGCCTCTCAGACACATACTAGACGGGCAACACCCTTGATAGTCCACAGAGTCTACCTCTGCTCAAAACACTTCCAATGTCCTGAGATAACTGTGCCATGGGACGTACTCATGACAGGGATGCGTCTGTGTAAAGCTGGAAACTGTGGTACCTGTCTGTGGTGAGGTCATGATGTGTTCCATACAGGGCGCTTACCTGTGTACATATTAAAGTGTCTATTCAGGGAAACTAGTTCAGTTGGATACTCACTCATAACAGTGTCTTCTCCTTTAAGGAATGAAGGGAGAACAAGGACGGACTGTGGGCACTTCAGATACTGTGAATGAAGTGCAGGCTATAGCGTGTATGGAATCCATAACCAATATGGAATGTGCACGACATGTGGTCATCCGCACTCTGTTTCTGTGTCGATTCCCCAGTGTCTACTTCTGCTCAAAACACTTCTAATGTCACGACGAACGGCGTTCTAGGACTTATTCATCACAGGGATGAATCTGTGGAAAGTGGGTAGCTCTGGGACCTGTCTGTGTTGAAATGATTAAGTGTTGCACACAGGGCCCTTTCAGGTGATTCATAGGAAAATATCTGTTGGTGAAAACGACTTCAGGTGGATACTCATTCATAACAGTGTCTTCTCCTTGGAGGAATGAAGATAGAACAGAGACGGACTATGGGCACTTTGGGTACTGTGAGTGAAGTGCAGCCTATGGTGCGTAGGCATCCCAAACACATAATGGATGTTCACGACCAGTTGTCATCCGTACTGTCTTTCGTGTCAAGAAAGCTTCACACATTGGGAGACAAGTGTGCTTGAGGAGGGATTCGTGGCAGTGTTCAGTCTGTCCAAGAAAGAAGCTGCTGGGACTGCATTGTGGCAAAGAGGAATAGTCGCAAATAGGGCTCTAGTATCAGACGTCCATCCCCTTGACCCTAGGACATTCTGTTTCAGGCAAACTGCTTCAGGCGGATCCTCATATCTGACAGTCTCTTTCCAGTGGAGGAAAGATGATAGAACAAGGCCGGACAGAGGGCAGGTTGCATACTGTGTGTGAAGGGCAGGGAAATGCACTTAGGCCTCTAAGACACATACTGGCAGTGGAAAACCCTTGAGAGTTCACAGAGTCTACCTCTGCTCCAAACACTTCAATTTTGCGAGACAACTGTGGTATGGCACGTACTCATCACAAGGAAGCCTCTGTGCAAAACTGAATACAGTGGTACCTGTCTTTGTTGAAATCATGATGTGTTCCCTACAAGGCACTTACCTGTGTTCCGAGGAAGGTACCTATGCAGAGAAACGAGTCCTGGTGGATACTCAATCCAACCAGTGTGTTCTCCTTTTACGAAATAAGGTAGAACAGGGACGGACTATGGGCACCGCAGGTACACTGAGTGAAGTGCAGCCTAAGGCGCTTAGGCATCCCAAACACATAGTGGATGTTCAATACCTGTGGTTATCCTCACTCTGTTTTTCTGTGGAAAAGACTTCAAACCTTTGGAGGGAAGTCTGTTTTAGGTGGGTTTCGAGGCCTTGTTGAATGTTTCATGAAAGAAGCTGTTAGGACTGCCTGTGTGCTAAACAGGAATAGGCGCGTATAGGGCTCTAGTGTCAGATGGCCATCCACTCGAGCATAGGACATTCTGTTTGAGGAAACTCCTTCAGGCGCATTCTCCTTTCTGACAGTGTCTTTCCAGTGGAGGAAAGCAGATAGAAAAAGCACGGAGAGAGGGCAGGTTGCATACTGTGAGTGAAGGGCAGGGTAATGCACTTGGCCTCACAGACACATACTCGACGTGCAGCACCCTTGATATTCCACAGAGTCTAGCTCTGCTCAAAACACTTCAAATGTTCTGAGAAAACAGTGCCATGGGACGTACTCATTACAGGGATGCGTCTGTGCAAAGCTGGAAACTGTGGTACGTGTCTGTGGTGAGATCATGATGTGTTCCATATAGGGCGCTTACCTGTGTTCATAGTAAAGTGCTATTCAGGGAAACTAGTTCAGTTGGATACTCACTGATAACAGTGTCTTCTCCTTTAAGGAATGAAGGTAGAACAAGGACGGACTATGGGCACTTCAGATACTGTGAATGAAGTGCAGGCTATAGCGTGTAGGCATCCAAAACCAATATGGAATGTGCACGACATGTGGTCATCCGCACTCTGTTTCTGTGTCGATTCCCCAGTGTCTACTTCTGCTCAAAACACTTCTAAAGTCACGAGGAACGGCGTTCTAGGACGTACTCATGACAGGGACGAATCTGTGGAAAGTGGGTAGCTCTGGGAACTGTCTGTGTTGAAATGATTAAGTGTTGCACACAGGGCCCTTACAGGTGATTCATAGGAAAATATCTTTTGGGGGAAACGACTTCAGGAGGATACTCATTCATAACAGTGCCTTCTCCTTGGAGGAATGAAGATAGAACAGAGACGGACTATGGGCACTTTGCGTACTGTGAGTGAAGTGCAGGCTATGGTGAGTAGGCATACCAAACACATATGGATGTTCACGACCGGTTGTCATCCGTACTGTCTTTCTTGTCAAAAAAGCTTCACACATTGGGAGACAAGTGTGCTTGAGGAGGGATTCGTGGTAGGGTTCAGTCTGTCCAAGAAAGAAGCTGCTGGGACTGCATTGTGGGAAACAGGAATAGTCGCTTATAGGGCTCTAGTATCAGACGTCCATCGCCTTGACTCTAGGACCTTCTGTTTCAGGCAAACTGCATCAGGCGGATCATCATATCTGACAGTGTCTTTCCAGTGGAGGAAAGCAGATAGAAAAAGGACGGACAGAGGGCAGGTTGCATACTATGAGGGAAGGCAGGGTAATGCTCTTGCGCCTCTCAGACACATACTAGACGGGCAACACCCTTGATAGTCCACAGAGTCTACCTCTGCTCAAAACACTTCTAATGTCCTGAGATAACTGTGCCATGGGACGTACTCATGACAGGGAAGCGTCTGTGTAAAGCTGGAAACTGTGGTACCTGTCTGTGGTGAGGTCATGATGTGTTCCATACAGGGCGCTTACCTGTGTACATAGAAAAGTGTCTATTCAGGGAAACTAGTTCAGTTGGATACTCACTCATAACAGTGTCTTCTCCTTTAAGGAATGAAGGGAGAACAAGGACGGACTGTGGGCACTTCAGATACTGTGAATGAAGTGCAGGCTATAACGTGTAGGCATCCAAAACCAATAAGGAATGTGTACGACATGTGGTCATCCGCACTCTGTTTCCATGTCGATTCCCCAGTGTCTACCTCTGCTCTAAACACTTCTAATGTCACGAGGAACGGCGTTCTAGGACGTACTCATCACAGGGACGAATCTGTGGAAAGTGGGTCTCTCTGGGACCTGTCTGTGTTGAAATGATTAAGTGTTGCACACAGGGCCCTTACAGGTGATTCATAGGAAAATATCTGTTTGGGAAAACGACTTCAGGTGGATACTCATTCATAACAGTGATTCTCCTTGGAGGAATGAAGATAGAACAGAGACGGACTATGGGCACTTTGGGTACTGTGAGTGAAGTGCAGCCTATGGTGCGTAGGCATCGCAAACACATAATGGATGTTCACGACCAGTTGTCATCCGTACTGTCTTTCGTGTCAAGAAAGCTTCACACATTGGGAGACAAGTGTGCTTGAGGAGGGATTCGTGGCAGTGTTCAGTCTGTCCAAGAAAGAAGCTGCTGGGACTGCATTGTGGCAAACAGGAATAGTCGCGAATAGGGCTCTAGTATCAGACGTCCATCCCCTTGACCCTAGGACATTCTGTTTCAGGCAAACTGCTTCAGGCGGATCCTCATATCTGACAGTCTCTTTCCAGTGGAGGAAAGATGATAGAACAAGGCCGGACAGAGGGCAGGTTGCATAGTGTGTGTGAAGGGCAGGGAAATGCACTTAGGCCTCAAAGACACATACTGTCAGTGTATTAAACCCTTGAGAGATCACAGAGTCTACCTCTGCTCCAAACACTTCAATTTTGCGAGACAACTGTGATATGGCATGTACTCATGACAAGGAAGCCTCTGTGCAAAACTGAATACAGTGGTACCTGTCTTTGTTGAAATCATGATGTGTTCCCTACAAGGCACTTACCTGTGTTCCGAGGAAGGTACCTATGCAGAGAAACGAGTCCTGGTGGATACTCAATCCAACCAGTGTGTTCTCCTTTTACGAAATAAGGTAGAACAGGGACGGACTATGGGCACCGCAGGTACACTGAGTGAAGTGCAGCCTAAGGCGCTTAGGCATCCCAAACACATAGTGGATGTTCAATACCTGTGGTTATCCTCACTCTGTTTTTCTGTGGAAAAGACTTCAAACCTTTGGAGGGAAGTCTGTTTTAGGTGGGTTTCGAGGCCTTGTTGAATCTTTCATGAAAGAAGCTGTTAGGACTGCCTGTGTGCTAAACAGGAATAGGCGCGTATAGGGCTCTAGTGTCAGATGGCCATCCCCTCGAGCATAGGACATTCTGTTTGTGGAAACTCCTTCAGGCGCATTCTCCTTTCTGACAGTGACTTTCCAGTGGAGGAAAGTAGATAGAAAAAGCACGGAGAGAGGGCAGGTTGCATACTGTGTGTGAAGGGCAGGGTAATGCACTTGGCCTCACAGACACATATTCGACGTGCTGCACCCTTGATATTCCGCAGAGTCTAGCTCTGCTCAAAACACTTCAAATGTTCTGAGAAAACAGTGCCATGGGACGTACTCATTACAGGGATGCGACTGTGCAAAGCTGGAAACTGTGGTACGTGTCTGTGGTGAGATCATGATGTGTTCCATATAGGGCTCTTACCTGAGTTCATAGTAAAGTGCTATTCAGGGAAACTAGTTCAGTTGGATACTCATCATAACAGTGTCTTCTCCTTTAAGGAATGAAGGTAGAACAAGGACGTACTATGGGCACTTCAGATACTGTGAATGAAGTGCAGGCTATAGCGTGTAGGCATCCAAAACCAATAAGGAATTTGCACGACATATGGTCATCCACACTCTGTTTCTGTGTCGATTCCCCAGTGTCCACCTCTGCTCAAAACACTTCTAATGTCACGACGAACGGCGTTCTAGGACGTACTCATGACAGGGACGAATCTGTGGAAAGTGGGTAGCTCTGGGAACTGTCTGTGTTGAAATGATTAAGTGTTGCACACAGGGCCCTTACAGGTGATTCATAGGAAAATATCTGTTTGGGGAAACGACTTCAGGTGGATACTCATTCATAACAGTGTCTTCTCCTTGGAGGAATGAAGATAGAACAGAGACGGACTATGGGCACTTTGGGTACTGTGAGTGAAGTGCAGCCTATGGTGAGTAGGCATCCCAAACACATATGGATGTTCACGACTGGTTGTCATCCGTACTGTCTTTCGTGTCAAGAAAGCTTCACACATTGGGAGACAAGTGTGCTTGAGGAGGGATTAGTGTCAGTGTTCAGTCTGTCCAAGAAAGAAGCTGCTGGGACTGCATTGTGGGAAACAGGAATAGTCGCTTATAGGGCTCTAGTATCAGACGTCCATCGCCTTGACTCTAGGACCTTCTGTTTCAGGCAAACTGCATCAGGCGGATCCTCATATCTGACAGTGTCTTTCCAGTGGAGGAAAGCAGATAGAAAAAGGACGGACAGAGGGCAGGTTGCATACTATGAGGGAAGGGCAGGGTAATGCTCTTGCGCCTCTCAGACACATACTAGACGGGCAACACCCTTGATAGTCCACAGAGTCTACCTCTGCTCAAAACACTTCCAATGTCCTGAGATAACTGTGCCATGGGACGTACTCATGACAGGGATGCGTCTGTGTAAAGCTGGAAACTGTGGTACCTGTCTGTGGTGAGGTCATGATGTGTTCCATACAGGGCGCTTACCTGTGTACATAGTAAAGTGTCTATTCAGGGAAACTAGTTCAGTTGGATACTCACTCATAACAGTGTCTTCTCCTTTAAGGAATGAAGGTAGAACAAGGACGGACTGTGGGCACTTCAGATACTGTGAATGAAGTGCAGGCTCTAACGTGTAGGCATCCAAAACCAATAAGGAATGTGCACGACATGTGGTCATCCGCACTCTGTTTCCGTGTCGATTCCCCAGTGTCTACCTCTGCTCAAAACACTTCTAATGTCACGAGGAACGGCGTTCTAGGACGTACTCATCACAGGGACGAATCTGTGGAAAGTGGGTCGCTCTGGGACCTGTCTGTGTTGAAATGATTAAGTGTTGCACACAGGGCCCTTTCAGGTGATTCATAGGAAAATATCTGTTTGGGGAAACGACTTCAGGTGGATACTCATTCATAACAGTGTCTTCTCCTTGGAGGAATGAAGATAGAACAGAGACGGACTATGGGCACTTTGGGTACTGTGAGTGAAGTGCAGCCTATGGTGCGTAGGCATCCCAAACACATAATGGATGTTCACGACCAGTTGTCATCCGTACTGTCTTTCGTGTCAAGAAAGCTTCACACATTGGGAGACAAGTGTGCTTGAGGAGGATTCGTGGCAGTGTTCAGTCTGTCCAAGAAAGAAGCTGCTGGGACTGCATTGTGGCAAAGAGGAATAGTCGCAAATAGGGCTCTAGTATCAGACGTCCATCCCCTTGACCCTAGGACATTCTGTTTCAGGCAAACTGCTTCAGGCGGATCCTCATATCTGACAGTCTCTTTCCAGTGGAGGAAAGATGATAGAACAAGGCCGGACAGAGGGCAGGTTGCATAGTGAGTGTGAAGGGCAGGGAAATGCACTTAGGCCTCTAAGACACATACTGGCAGTGGAAAACCCTTGAGAGTTCACAGAGTCTACCTCTGCTCCAAACACTTCAATTTTGCGAGACAACTGTGGTATGGCACGTACTCATGACAAGGAAGCCTCTGTGCAAAACTGAATACAGTGGTACCTGTCTTTGTTGAAATCATGATGTGTTCCCTACAAGGCACTTCCCTGTGTTCCGAGGAAGGTACCTATGCAGAGAAACGAGTCCTGGTGGATACTCAATCCAACCAGTGTGATCTCCTTTTACGAAATAAGGTAGAACAGGGACGGACTATGGGCACCGCAGGTACACTGAGTGAAGTGCAGCCTAAGGCGCTTAGGCATCCCAAACACATAGTGGATGTTCAATACCTGTGGTTATCCTCACTCTGTTTTTCTGTGGAAAAGGCTTCAAACCTTTGGAGGGAAGTCTGTTTTAGGTGGGTTTCGAGGCCTTGTTGAATCTTTCATGAAAGAAGCTGTTAGGACTGCCTGTGTGCTAAACAGGAATAGGCGCGTATAGGGCTCTAGTGTCAGATGGCCATCCACTCGAGCATAGGACATTCTGTTTGAGGAAACTCCTTCAGGCGCATTCTCCTTTCTGACAGTGTCTTTCCAGTGGAGGAAAGCAGATAGAAAAAGCACGGAGAGAGGGCAGGTTGCATACTGTGAGTGAAGGGCAGGGTAATGCACTTGGCCTCACAGACACATACTCGACGTGCAGCACCCTTGATATTCCACAGAGTCTAGCTCTGCTCAAAACACTTCAAATGTTCTGAGAAAACAGTGCCATGGGACGTACTCATTACAGGGATGCGTCTGTGCAAAGCTGGAAACTGTGGTACGTGTCTGTGGTGAGATCATGATGTGTTCCATATAGGGCGCTTACCTGTGTTCATAGTAAAGTGCTATTCAGGGAAACTAGTTCAGTTGGATACTCACTGATAACAGTGTCTTCTCCTTTAAGGAATGAAGGTAGAACAAGGACGGACTATGGGCACTTCAGATACTGTGAATGAAGTGCAGGCTATAGCGTGTAGGCATCCAAAACCAATATGGAATGTGCACGACATGTGGTCATCCGCACTCTGTTTCTGTGTCGATTCCCCAGTGTCTACTTCTGCTCAAAACACTTCTAAAGTCACGAGGAACGGCGTTCTAGGACGTACTCATGACAGGGACGAATCTGTGGAAAGTGGGTAGCTCTGGGAACTGTCTGTGTTGAAATGATTAAGTGTTGCACACAGGGCCCTTACAGGTGATTCATAGGAAAATATCTGTTGGGGGAAACGACTTCAGGAGGATACTCATTCATAACAGTGCCTTCTCCTTGGAGGAATGAAGATAGAACAGAGACGGACTATGGGCACTTTGCGTACTGTGAGTGAAGTGCAGGCTATAGTGCGTAGGCATCCCAAACACATAATGGATGTTCAGGACCAGTTGAAATCCGTACTGTCTTTCGTGTCAAGAAAGCTTCACACATTGGGAGACAAGTGTGCTTGAGGAGGGATTCGTGGCAGTGTTCAGTCTGTCCAAGAAAGAAGCTGCTGGGACTGCTTGTGGCAATCAGGAATATTCGCATATAGGGCTCTAGTATCAGACGTCTATCGCCTTGACTCTAGGACCTTCTGTTTCAGGCAAACTGCATCAGGCGGATCATCATATCTGACAGTGTCTTTCCAGGGAGGAAAGCAGATAGAAAAAGGACGGACAGAGGGCAGGTTGCATACTATGAGGGAAGGGCAGGGTAATGCTCTTGCGCCTCTCAGACACATACTAGACGGGCAACACCCTTGATAGTCCACAGAGTCTACCTCTGCTCAAAACACTTCAAATGTCCTTAGATAACTGTGCCATGGGACGTACTCATGACGGGGATGCGTCTGTGTAAAGCTGGAAACTGTGGTACCTGTCTGTGGTGAGGTCATGATGTGTTCCATACAGGGCGCTTACCTGTGTACATAGTAAAGTGTCTATTCAGGGAAACTAGTTCTGTTGGATACTCACTCATAACAGTGTCTTCTCCTTTAAGGAATGAAGGTAGAACAAGGACGGACTGTGGGCACTTCAGATACTGTGAATGAAGTGCAGGCTCTAACGTGTAGGCATCCAAAACCAATAAGGAATGTGCACGACATGTGGTCATCCGCACTCTGTTTCCGTGTCGATTCCCCAGTGTCTACCTCTGCTCAAAACACTTCTAATGTCACGAGGAACGGCGTTCTAGGACGTACTCATCACAGGGACGAATCTGTGGAAAGTGCGTAGCTCTGGGACCTGTCTGTGTTGAAATGATTAAGTGTTGCACACAGGGCCCTTACAGGTGATTCAAAGGAAAATATCTGTTTTGGGAAACGACTTCAGGTGGATACTCATTCATAACAGTGTCTTCTCCTTGGAGGAATGAAGATAGAACAGAGACGGACTATGGGCACTTTGGGTACTGTGAGTGAAGTGCAGCCTATGGTGCGTAGGCATCGCAAACACATAATGGATGTTCACGACCAGTTGTCATCCGTACTGTCTTTCGTGTCAAGAAAGCTTCACACATTGGGAGACAAGTGTGCTTGAGGAGGGATTCGTGGCAGTGTTCAGTCTGTCCAAGAAAGAAGCTGCTGGGACTGCATTGTGGCAAACAGGAATAGTCGCGAATAGGGCTCTAGTATCAGACGTCCATCCCCTTGACCCTAGGACATTCTGTTTCAGGCAAACTGCTTCAGGCGGATCCTCATATCTGACAGTCTCTTTCCAGTGGAGGAAAGATGATAGAACAAGGCCGGACAGAGGGCAGGTTGCATACTGTGTGTGAAGGGCAGGGAAATGCACTTAGGCCTCTAAGACACATACTGGCAGTGGAAAACCCTTGAGAGTTCACAGAGTCTACCTCTACTCCATACACTACAATTTTGCGAGACAACTGTGGTATGGCACTTACTCATGACAAGGAAGCCTCTGTGCAAAACTGAATACAGTGGTACCTGTCTTTGTTGAAATCATGATGTGTTCCCTACAAGGCACTTACCTGTGTTCCGAGGAAGGTACCTATGCAGAGAAACGAGTCCTGGTGGATACTCAATCCAACCAGTGTGTTCTCCTTTTACGAAATAAGGTAGAACAGGGACGGACTATGGGCACCGCAGGTACACTGAGTGAAGTGCAGCCTAAGGCGCTTAGGCATCCCAAACACATAGTGGATGTTCAATACCTGTGGTTATCCTCACTCTGTTTTTCTGTGGAAAAGACTTCAAACCTTTGGAGGGAAGTCTGTTTTAGGTGGGTTTCGAGGCCTTGTTGAATGTTTCATGAAAGAAGCTGTTAGGACTGCCTGTGTGCTAAACAGGAATAGGCGCGTATAGGGCTCTAGTGTCAGATGGCCATCCCCTCGAGCATAGGACATTCTGTTTGAGGCAAACTCCTTGAGGCGCATTCTCCTTTCTGACAGTGATTTCCAGTGGAGGAAAGCAGATAGAAAAAGGACGGAGAGAGGGCAGGTTGCATACTGTGAGTGAAGGGCAGGGTAATGCACTTGGCCTACAGACAAATACTCGACGTGCAGCACCCTTGATATTCCGCAGAGTCTAGCTCTGCTCAAAACACTTCAAATGTTCTGAGAAAACAGTGCCATGGGACGTACTCATTACAGGGATGCGTCTGTGCAAAGCTGGAAACTGTGGTACGTGTCTGTGGTGAGATCATGATGTGTTCCATATAGGGCTCTTACCTGTGTTCATAGTAAAGTGCTATTCAGGGAAACTAGCTCAGTTGGATACTCACTCATAACAGTGTCTTCACCATTAAGGAATGAAGGTAGAACAAGGACGGACTATGGGCACTTCAGATACTGTGAATGAAGTGCAGGCTATAGCGTGTAGGCATCCAAAACCAATAAGGAATGTGCACGACATATGGTCATCCACACTCTGTTTCTGTGTCGATTCCCCAGTGTCCACCTCTGCTCAAAACACTTCTAATGTCACGACGAACGGCGTTCTAGGACGTACTCATGACAGGGACGAATCTGTGGAAAGTGGGTAGCTCTGGGAACTGTCTGTGTTGAAATGATTAAGTGTTGCACACAGGGCCCTTACAGGTGATTCATACGAAAATATCTGTTTGGGGAAACGACTTCAGGTGGATACTCATTCATAACAGTGTCTTCTCCTTGGAGGAATGAAGATAGAACAGAGACGGACCTTGGGCACTTTGGGTACTGTGAGTGAAGTGCAGCCTATGGTGAGTAGGCATCCCAAACACATATGGATGTTCACGACCGGTTGTCATCCGTACTGTCTTTCTTGTCAAAAAAGCTTCACACATTGGGAGACAAGTGTGCTTGAGGAGGGATTCGTGGCAGGGTTCAGTCTATCCAAGAAAGAAGCTGCTGGGACTGCATTGTGGGAAACAGGAATAGTCGCTTATAGGGCTCTAGTATCAGACGTCCATCGCCTTGACTCTAGGACCTTCTGTTTCAGGCAAACTGCATCAGGCGGATCCTCATATCTGACAGTGTCTTTCCAGTGGAGGAAAGCAGATAGAAAAAGGACGGACAGAGGGCAGGTTGCATACTATGAGGGAAGGGCAGGGTAATGCTCTTGCGCCTCTCAGACACATACTAGACGGGCAACACCCTTGATAGTCCACAGAGTCTACCTCTGTTCAAAACACTTCAAATGTCCTGAGATAACTGTGCCATGGGACGTACTCATGACAGGGAAGCGTCTGTGTAAAGCTGGAAACTGTGGTACCTGTCTGTGGTGAGGTCATGATGTGTTCCATACAGGGCGCTTACCTGTGTACATAGAAAAGTGTCTATTCAGGGAAACTAGTTCAGTTGGATACTCACTCATAACAGTGTCTTCTCCTTTAAGGAATGAAGGGAGAACAAGGACGGACTGTGGGCACTTCAGATACTGTGAATGAAGTGCAGGCTATAACATGTAGGCATCCAAAACCAATAAGGATGTGCACGACATGTGGTCATCCGCACTCTGTTTCCATGTCGATTCCCCAGTGTCTACCTCTGCTCAAAACACTTCTAATGTCACGAGGAACGGCTTTCTAGGACGTACTCATCACAGGGACGAATCTGTGGAAAGTGGGTCGCTCTGGGACCTGTCTGTGTTGAAATGATTAAGTGGTGCACACAGGGCCCTTTCAGGTGATTCATAGGAAAATATCTGTTGGTGAAAACGACTTCAGGTGGATACTCATTCATAACAGTGTCTTCTCCTTGGAGGAATGAAGATAGAACAGAGACGGACTCTGGGCACTTTGGGTACTGTGAGTGAAGTGCAGCCTATGGTGCGTAGGCATCCCAAACACATAATGGATGTTCACGACCAGTTGTCATCCGTACTGTCTTTCGTGTCAAGAAAGCTTCACACATTGGGAGACAAGTGTGCTTGAGGATGGATTCGTGGCAGTGTTCAGTCTGTCCAAGAAAGAAGCTGCTGGGACTGCATTGTGGCAAAGAGGAATAGTCGCAAATAGGGCTCTAGTATCAGACGTCCATCCCCTTGACCCTAGGACATTCTGTTTCAGGCAAACTGCTTCAGGCGGATCCTCATATCTGACAGTCTCTTTCCAGTGGAGGAAAGATGATAGAACAAGGCCGGACAGAGGGCAGGTTGCATACTGTGTGTGAAGGGCAGGGAAATGCACTTAGGCCTCTAAGACACATACTGGCAGTGGAAAACCCTTGAGAGTTCACAGAGTCTACCTCTGCTCCAAACACTTCAATTTTGCGAGACAACTGTGGTATGGCACGTACTCATGACAAGGAAGCCTCTGTGCAAAACTGAATACAGTGGTACCTGTCTTTGTTGAAATCATGATGTGTTCCCTACAAGGCACTTACCTGTGTTCCGAGGAAGGTACCTATGCAGAGAAACGAGTCCTGGTGGATACTCAATCCAACCAGTGTGATCTCCTTTTACGAAATAAGGTAGAACAGGGACGGACTATGGGCACCGCAGGTACACTGAGTGAAGTGCAGCCTAAGGCGCTTAGGCATCCCAAACACATAGTGGATGTTCAATACCTGTGGTTATCCTCACTCTGTTTTTCTGTGGAAAAGGCTTCAAACCTTTGGAGGGAAGTCTGTTTTAGGTGGGTTTCGAGGCCTTGTTGAATCTTTCATGAAAGAAGCTGTTAGGACTGCCTGTGTGCTAAACAGGAATAGGCGCGTATAGGGCTCTAGTGTCAGATGGCCATCCACTCGAGCATAGGACATTCTGTTTGAGGAAACTCCTTCAGGCGCATTCTCCTTTCTGACAGTGTCTTTCCAGTGGAGGAAAGCAGATAGAAAAAGCACGGAGAGAGGGCAGGTTGCATACTGTGAGTGAAGGGCAGGGTAATGCACTTGGCCTCACAGACACATACTCGACGTGCAGCACCCTTGATATTCCACAGAGTCTAGCTCTGCTCAAAACACTTCAAATGTTCTGAGAAAACAGTGCCATGGGACGTACTCATTACAGGGATGCGTCTGTGCAAAGCTGGAAACTGTGGTACGTGTCTGTGGTGAGATCATGATGTGTTCCATATAGGGCGCTTACCTGTGTTCATAGTAAAGTGCTATTCAGGGAAACTAGTTCAGTTGGATACTCACTGATAACAGTGTCTTCTCCTTTAAGGAATGAAGGTAGAACAAGGACGGACTATGGGCACTTCAGATACTGTGAATGAAGTGCAGGCTATAGCGTGTAGGCATCCAAAACCAATATGGAATGTGCACGACATGTGGTCATCCGCACTCTGTTTCTGTGTCGATTCCCCAGTGTCTACTTCTGCTCAAAACACTTCTAAAGTCACGAGGAACGGCGTTCTAGGACGTACTCATGACAGGGACGAATCTGTGGAAAGTGGGTAGCTCTGGGAACTGTCTGTGTTGAAATGATTAAGTGTTGCACACAGGGCCCTTACAGGTGATTCATAGGAAAATATCTGTTGGGGGAAACGACTTCAGGAGGATACTCATTCATAACAGTGCCTTCTCCTTGGAGGAATGAAGATAGAACAGAGACGGACTATGGGCACTTTGCGTACTGTGAGTGAAGTGCAGGCTATAGTGCGTAGGCATCCCAAACACATAATGGATGTTCAGGACCAGTTGAAATCCGTACTGTCTTTCGTGTCAAGAAAGCTTCACACATTGGGAGACAAGTGTGCTTGAGGAGGGATTCGTGGCAGTGTTCAGTCTGTCCAAGAAAGAAGCTGCTGGGACTGCTTGTGGCAATCAGGAATATTCGCATATAGGGCTCTAGTATCAGACGTCTATCGCCTTGACTCTAGGACCTTCTGTTTCAGGCAAACTGCATCAGGCGGATCATCATATCTGACAGTGTCTTTCCAGGGAGGAAAGCAGATAGAAAAAGGACGGACAGAGGGCAGGTTGCATACTATGAGGGAAGGGCAGGGTAATGCTCTTGCGCCTCTCAGACACATACTAGACGGGCAACACCCTTGATAGTCCACAGAGTCTACCTCTGCTCAAAACACTTCAAATGTCCTTAGATAACTGTGCCATAGGACGTACTCATGACGGGGATGCGTCTGTGTAAAGCTGGAAACTGTGGTACCTGTCTGTGGTGAGGTCATGATGTGTTCCATACAGGGCGCTTACCTGTGTACATAGTAAAGTGTCTATTCAGGGAAACTAGTTCAGTTGGATACTCACTCATAACAGTGTCTTCTCCTTTAAGGAATGAAGGTAGAACAAGGACGGACTGTGGGCACTTCAGATACTGTGAATGAAGTGCAGGCTCTAACGTGTAGGCATCCAAAACCAATAAGGAATGTGCACGACATGTGGTCATCCGCACTCTGTTTCCGTGTCGATTCCCCAGTGTCTACCTCTGCTCAAAACACTTCTAATGTCACGAGGAACGGCGTTCTAGGACGTACTCATCACAGGGACGAATCTGTGGAAAGTGCGTAGCTCTGGGACCTGTCTGTGTTGAAATGATTAAGTGTTGCACACAGGGCCCTTACAGGTGATTCAAAGGAAAATATCTGTTTTGGGAAACGACTTCAGGTGGATACTCATTCATAACAGTGTCTTCTCCTTGGAGGAATGAAGATAGAACAGAGACGGACTATGGGCACTTTGGGTACTGTGAGTGAAGTGCAGCCTATGGTGCGTAGGCATCGCAAACACATAATGGATGTTCACGACCAGTTGTCATCCGTACTGTCTTTCGTGTCAAGAAAGCTTCACACATTGGGAGACAAGTGTGCTTGAGGAGGGATTCGTGGCAGTGTTCAGTCTGTCCAAGAAAGAAGCTGCTGGGACTGCATTGTGGCAAACAGGAATAGTCGCGAATAGGGCTCTAGTATCAGACGTCCATCCCCTTGACCCTAGGACATTCTGTTTCAGGCAAACTGCTTCAGGCGGATCCTCATATCTGACAGTCTCTTTCCAGTGGAGTAAAGATGATAGAACAAGGCCGGACAGAGGGCAGGTTGCATACTGTGTGTGAAGGGCAGGGAAATGCACTTAGGCCTCTAAGACACATACTGGCAGTGGAAAACCCTTGAGAGTTCACAGAGTCTACCTCTACTCCATACACTACAATTTTGCGAGACAACTGTGGTATGGCACTTACTCATGACAAGGAAGCCTCTGTGCAAAACTGAATACAGTGGTACCTGTCTTTGTTGAAATCATGATGTGTTCCCTACAAGGCACTTACCTGTGTTCCGAGGAAGGTACCTATGCAGAGAAACGAGTCCTGGTGGATACTCAATCCAACCAGTGTGTTCTCCTTTTACGAAATAAGGTAGAACAGGGACGGACTATGGGCACCGCAGGTACACTGAGTGAAGTGCAGCCTAAGGCGCTTAGGCATCCCAAACACATAGTGGATGTTCAATACCTGTGGTTATCCTCACTCTGTTTTTCTGTGGAAAAGACTTCAAACCTTTGGAGGGAAGTCTGTTTTAGGTGGGTTTCGAGGCCTTGTTGAATGTTTCATGAAAGAAGCTGTTAGGACTGCCTGTGTGCTAAACAGGAATAGGCGCGTATAGGGCTCTAGTGTCAGATGGCCATCCCCTCGAGCATAGGACATTCTGTTTGAGGCAAACTCCTTGAGGCGCATTCTCCTTTCTGACAGTGATTTCCAGTGGAGGAAAGCAGATAGAAAAAGGACGGAGAGAGGGCAGGTTGCATACTGTGAGTGAAGGGCAGGGTAATGCACTTGGCCTACAGACAAATACTCGACGTGCAGCACCCTTGATATTCCGCAGAGTCTAGCTCTGCTCAAAACACTTCAAATGTTCTGAGAAAACAGTGCCATGGGACGTACTCATTACAGGGATGCGTCTGTGCAAAGCTGGAAACTGTGGTACGTGTCTGTGGTGAGATCATGATGTGTTCCATATAGGGCTCTTACCTGTGTTCATAGTAAAGTGCTATTCAGGGAAACTAGTTCAGTTGGATACTCACTCATAACAGTGTCTTCACCATTAAGGAATGAAGGTAGAACAAGGACGGACTATGGGCACTTCAGATACTGTGAATGAAGTGCAGGCTATAGCGTGTAGGCATCCAAAACCAATAAGGAATGTGCACGACATATGGTCATCCACACTCTGTTTCTGTGTCGATTCCCCAGTGTCCACCTCTGCTCAAAACACTTCTAATGTCACGACGAACGGCGTTCTAGGACGTACTCATGACAGGGACGAATCTGTGGAAAGTGGGAAGCTCTGGGAACTGTCTGTGTTGAAATGATTAAGTGTTGCACACAGGGCCCTTACAGGTGATTCATATGAAAATATCTGTTGGGGGAAACGACTTCAGGTGGATACTCATTCATAACAGTGTCTTCTCCTTGGAGGAATGAAGATAGAACAGAGACGGACTATGGGCACTTTGGGTACTGTGAGTGAAGTGCAGCCTATGGTGAGTAGGCATCCCAAACACATATGGATGTTCACGACCGGTTGTCATCCGTACTGTCTTTCTTGTCAAAAAAGCTTCACACATTGGGAGACAAGTGTGCTTGAGGAGGGATTCGTGGCAGGGTTCAGTCTGTCCAAGAAAGAAGCTGCTGGGACTGCATTGTGGGAAACAGGAATAGTCGCTTATAGGGCTCTAGTATCAGACGTCCATCGCCTTGACTCTAGGACCTTCTGTTTCAGGCAAACTGCATCAGGCGGATCCTCATATCTGACAGTGTCTTTCCAGTGGAGGAAAGCAGATAGAAAAAGGACGGACAGAGGGCAGGTTGCATACTATGAGGGAAGGGCAGGGTAATGCTCTTGCGCCTCTCAGACACATACTAGACGGGCAACACCCTTGATAGTCCACAGAGTCTACCTCTGTTCAAAACACTTCAAATGTCCTGAGATAACTGTGCCATGGGACGTACTCATGACAGGGAAGCGTCTGTGTAAAGCTGGAAACTGTGGTACCTGTCTGTGGTGAGGTCATGATGTGTTCCATACAGGGCGCTTACCTGTGTACATAGAAAAGTGTCTATTCAGGGAAACTAGTTCAGTTGGATACTCACTCATAACAGTGTCTTCTCCTTTAAGGAATGAAGGGAGAACAAGGACGGACTGTGGGCACTTCAGATACTGTGAATGAAGTGCAGGCTATAACATGTAGGCATCCAAAACCAATAAGGATGTGCACGACATGTGGTCATCCGCACTCTGTTTCCATGTCGATTCCCCAGTGTCTACCTCTGCTCAAAACACTTCTAATGTCACGAGGAACGGCGTTCTAGGACGTACTCATCACAGGGACGAATCTGTGGAAAGTGGGTCGCTCTGGGACCTGTCTGTGTTGAAATGATTAAGTGGTGCACACAGGGCCCTTTCAGGTGATTCATAGGAAAATATCTGTTGGTGAAAACGACTTCAGGTGGATACTCATTCATAACAGTGTCTTCTCCTTGGAGGAATGAAGATAGAACAGAGACGGACTATGGGCACTTTGGGTACTGTGAGTGAAGTGCAGCCTATGGTGCGTAGGCATCCCAAACACATAATGGATGTTCACGACCAGTTGTCATCCGTACTGTCTTTCGTGTCAAGAAAGCTTCACACATTGGGAGACAAGTGTGCTTGAGGAGGGATTCGTGGCAGTGTTCAGTCTGTCCAAGAAAGAAGCTGCTGGGACTGCATTGTGGCAAAGAGGAATAGTCGCAAATAGGGCTCTAGTATCAGACGTCCATCCCCTTGACCCTAGGACATTCTGTTTCAGGCAAACTGCTTCAGGCGGATCCTCATATCTGACAGTCTCTTTCCAGTGGAGGAAAGATGATAGAACAAGGCCGGACAGAGGGCAGGTTGCATAGTGTGTGTGAAGGGCAGGGAAATGCACTTAGGCCTCTAAGACACATACTGGCAGTGGAAAACCCTTGAGAGTTCACAGAGTCTACCTCTGCTCCAAACACTTCAATTTTGCGAGACAACTGTGGTATGGCACGTACTCATGACAAGGAAGCCTCTGTGCAAAACTGAATACAGTGGTACCTGTCTTTGTTGAAATCATGATGTGTTCCCTACAAGGCACTTACCTGTGTTCCGAGGAAGGTACCTATGCAGAGAAACGAGTCCTGGTGGATACTCAATCCAACCAGTGTGATCTCCTTTTACGAAATAAGGTAGAACAGGGACGGACTATGGGCACCGCAGGTACACTGAGTGAAGTGCAGCCTAAGGCGCTTAGGCATCCCAAACACATAGTGGATGTTCAATACCTGTGGTTATCCTCACTCTGTTTTTCTGTGGAAAAGGCTTCAAACCTTTGGAGGGAAGTCTGTTTTAGGTGGGTTTCGAGGCCTTGTTGAATCTTTCATGAAAGAAGCTGTTAGGACTGCCTGTGTGCTAAACAGGAATAGGCGCGTATAGGGCTCTAGTGTCAGATGGCCATCCACTCGAGCATAGGACATTCTGTTTGAGGAAACTCCTTCAGGCGCATTCTCCTTTCTGACAGTGTCTTTCCAGTGGAGGAAAGCAGATAGAAAAAGCACGGAGAGAGGGCAGGTTGCATACTGTGAGTGAAGGGCAGGGTAATGCACTTGGCCTCACAGACACATACTCGACGTGCAGCACCCTTGATATTCCACAGAGTCTAGCTCTGCTCAAAACACTTCAAATGTTCTGAGAAAACAGTGCCATGGGACGTACTCATTACAGGGATGCGTCTGTGCAAAGCTGGAAACTGTGGTACGTGTCTGTGGTGAGATCATGATGTGTTCCATATAGGGCGCTTACCTGTGTTCATAGTAAAGTGCTATTCAGGGAAACTAGTTCAGTTGGATACTCACTGATAACAGTGTCTTCTCCTTTAAGGAATGAAGGTAGAACAAGGACGGACTATGGGCACTTCAGATACTGTGAATGAAGTGCAGGCTATAGCGTGTAGGCATCCAAAACCAATATGGAATGTGCACGACATGTGGTCATCCGCACTCTGTTTCTGTGTCGATTCCCCAGTGTCTACTTCTGCTCAAAACACTTCTAAAGTCACGAGGAACGGCGTTCTAGGACGTACTCATGACAGGGACGAATCTGTGGAAAGTGGGTAGCTCTGGGAACTGTCTGTGTTGAAATGATTAAGTGTTGCACACAGGGCCCTTACAGGTGATTCATAGGAAAATATCTGTTGGGGGAAACGACTTCAGGAGGATACTCATTCATAACAGTGCCTTCTCCTTGGAGGAATGAAGATAGAACAGAGACGGACTATGGGCACTTTGCGTACTGTGAGTGAAGTGCAGGCTATAGTGCGTAGGCATCCCAAACACATAATGGATGTTCAGGACCAGTTGAAATCCGTACTGTCTTTCGTGTCAAGAAAGCTTCACACATTGGGAGACAAGTGTGCTTGAGGAGGGATTCGTGGCAGTGTTCAGTCTGTCCAAGAAAGAAGCTGCTGGGACTGCTTGTGGCAATCAGGAATATTCGCATATAGGGCTCTAGTATCAGACGTCTATCGCCTTGACTCTAGGACCTTCTGTTTCAGGCAAACTGCATCAGGCGGATCATCATATCTGACAGTGTCTTTCCAGGGAGGAAAGCAGATAGAAAAAGGACGGACAGAGGGCAGGTTGCATACTATGAGGGAAGGGCAGGGTAATGCTCTTGCGCCTCTCAGACACATACTAGACGGGCAACACCCTTGATAGTCCACAGAGTCTACCTCTGCTCTAAACACTTCAAATGTCCTTAGATAACTGTGCCATGGGACGTACTCATGACGGGGATGCGTCTGTGTAAAGCTGGAAACTGTGGTACCTGTCTGTGGTGAGGTCATGATGTGTTCCATACAGGGCGCTTACCTGTGTACATAGTAAAGTGTCTATTCAGGGAAACTAGTTCAGTTGGATACTCACTCATAACAGTGTCTTCTCCTTTAAGGAATGAAGGTAGAACAAGGACGGACTGCGGGCACTTCAGATACTGTGAATGAAGTGCAGGCTCTAACGTGTAGGCATCCAAAACCAATAAGGAATGTGCACGACATGTGGTCATCCGCACTCTGTTTCCGTGTCGATTCCCCAGTGTCTACCTCTGCTCAAAACACTTCTAATGTCACGAGGAACGGCGTTCTAGGACGTACACATCACAGGGACGAATCTGTGGAAAGTGCGTAGCTCTGGGACCTGTCTGTGTTGAAATGATTAAGTGTTGCACACAGGGCCCTTACAGGTGATTCAAAGGAAAATATCTGTTTTGGGAAACGACTTCAGGTGGATACTCATTCATAACAGTGTCTTCTCCTTGGAGGAATGAAGATAGAACAGAGACGGACTATGGGCACTTTGGGTACTGTGAGTGAAGTGCAGCCTATGGTGCGTAGGCATCGCAAACACATAATGGATGTTCACGACCAGTTGTCATCCGTACTGTCTTTCGTGTCAAGAAAGCTTCACACATTGGGAGACAAGTGTGCTTGAGGAGGGATTCGTGGCAGTGTTCAGTCTGAACACTGCATTCAGGCTGCTGGGACTGCATTGTGGCAAACAGGAATAGTCGCGAATAGGGCTCTAGTATCAGACGTCCATCCCCTTGACCCTAGGACATTCTGTTTCAGGCAAACTGCTTCAGGCGGATCCTCATATCTGACAGTCTCTTTCCAGTGGAGGAAAGATGATAGAACAAGGCCGGACAGAGAGCAGGTTGCATACTGTGTGTGAAGGGCAGGGAAATGCACTTAGGCCTCTAAGACACATACTGGCAGTGGAAAACCCTTGAGAGTTCACAGAGTCTACCTCTACTCCATACACTACAATTTTGCGAGACAACTGTGGTATGGCACGTACTCATGACAAGGAAGCCTCTGTGCAAAACTGAATACAGTGGTACCTGTCTTTGTTGAAATCATGATGTGTTCCCTACAAGGCACTTACCTGTGTTCCGAGGAAGGTACCTATGCAGAGAAACGAGTCCTGGTGGATACTCAATCCAACCAGTGTGTTCTCCTTTTACGAAATAAGGTAGAACAGGGACGGACTATGGGCACCGCAGGTACACTGAGTGAAGTGCAGCCTAAGGCGCTTAGGCATCCCAAACACATAGTGGATGTTCAATACCTGTGGTTATCCTCACTCTGTTTTTCTGTGGAAAAGACTTCAAACCTTTGGAGGGAAGTCTGTTTTAGGTGGGTTTCGAGGCCTTGTTGAATGTTTCATGAAAGAAGCTGTTAGGACTGCCTGTGTGCTAAACAGGAATAGGCGCGTATAGGGCTCTAGTGTCAGATGGCCATCCCCTCGAGCATAGGACATTCTGTTTGAGGCAAACTCCTTGAGGCGCATTCTCCTTTCTGACAGTGTCTTTCCAGTGGAGGAAAGCAGATAGAAAAAGGACGGAGAGAGGGCAGGTTGCATACTGTGAGTGAAGGGCAGGGTAATGCACTTGGCCTACAGAGAAATACTCGACGTGCAGCACCCTTGATATTCCGCAGAGTCTAGCTCTGCTCAAAACACTTCAAATGTTCTGAGAAAACAGTGCCATGGGACGTACTCATTACAGGGATGCGTCTGTGCAAAGCTGGAAACTGTGGTACGTGTCTGTGGTGAGATCATGATGTGTTCCATATAGGGCTCTTACCTGTGTTCATAGTAAAGTGCTATTCAGGGAAACTAGTTCAGTTGGATACTCACTCATAACAGTGTCTTCACCATTAAGGAATGAAGGTAGAACAAGGACGGACTATGGGCACTTCAGATACTGTGAATGAAGTGCAGGCTATAGCGTGTAGGCATCCAAAACCAATAAGGAATGTGCACGACATATGGTCATCCACACTCTGTTTCTGTGTCGATTCCCCAGTGTCCACCTCTGCTCAAAACACTTCTAATGTCACGACGAACGGCGTTCTAGGACGTACTCATGACAGGGACGAATCTGTGGAAAGTGGGAAGCTCTGGGAACTGTCTGTGTTGAAATGATTAAGTGTTGCACACAGGGCCCTTACAGGTGATTCATATGAAAATATCTGTTTGGGGAAACGACTTCAGGTGGATACTCATTCATAACAGTGTCTTCTCCTTGGAGGAATGAAGATAGAACAGAGACGGACTATGGGCACTTTGGGTACTGTGAGTGAAGTGCAGGCTATGGTGAGTAGGCATCCCAAACACATATGGATGTTCACGACCGGTTGTCATCCGTACTGTCTTTCTTGTCAAAAAAGCTTCACACATTGGGAGACAAGTGTGCTTGAGGAGGGATTCGTGGCAGGGTTCAGTCTGTCCAAGAAAGAAGCTGCTGGGACTGCATTGTGGGAAACAGGAATAGTCGCTTATAGGGCTCTAGTATCAGACGTCCATCGCCTTGACTCTAGGACCTTCTGTTTCAGGCAAACTGCATCCGGCGGATCCTCATATCTGACAGTGTCTTTCCAGTGGAGGAAAGCAGATAGAAAAAGGACGGACAGAGGGCAGGTTGCATACTATGAGGGAAGGGCAGGGTAATGCTCTTGCGCCTCTCAGACACATACTAGACGGGCAACACCCTTGATAGTCCACAGAGTCTACCTCTGTTCAAAACACTTCAAATGTCCTGAGATAACTGTGCCATGGGACGTACTCATGACAGGGAAGCGTCTGTGTAAAGCTGGAAACTGTGGTACCTGTCTGTGGTGAGGTCATGATGTGTTCCATACAGGGCGCTTACCTGTGTACATAGAAAAGTGTCTATTCAGGGAAACTAGTTCAGTTGGATACTCACTCATAACAGTGTCTTCTCCTTTAAGGAATGAAGGGAGAACAAGGACGGACTGTGGGCACTTCAGATACTGTGAATGAAGTGCAGGCTATAACATGTAGGCATCCAAAACCAATAAGGATGTGCACGACATGTGGTCATCCGCACTCTGTTTCCATGTCGATTCCCCAGTGTCTACCTCTGCTCAAAACACTTCTAATGTCACGAGGAACGGCGTTCTAGGACGTACTCATCACAGGGACGAATCTGTGGAAAGTGGGTCGCTCTGGGACCTGTCTGTGTTGAAATGATTAAGTGGTGCACACAGGGCCCTTTCAGGTGATTCATAGGAAAATATCTGTTGGTGAAAACGACTTCAGGTGGATACTCATTCATAACAGTGTCTTCTCCTTGGAGGAATGAAGATAGAACAGAGACGGACTCTGGGCACTTTGGGTACTGTGAGTGAAGTGCAGCCTATGGTGCGTAGGCATCCCAAACACATAATGGATGTTCACGACCAGTTGTCATCCGTACTGTCTTTCGTGTCAAGAAAGCTTCACACATTGGGAGACAAGTGTGCTTGAGGAGGGATTCGTGGCAGTGTTCAGTCTGTCCAAGAAAGAAGCTGCTGGGACTGCATTGTGGCAAACAGGTATAGTCGCGAATAGGGCTCTAGTATCAGACGTCCATCCCCTTGACCCTAGGACATTCTGTTTCAGGCAAACTGCTTCAGGCGGATCCTCATATCTGACAGTCTCTTTCCAGTGGAGGAAAGATGATAGAACAAGGCCGGACAGAGGGCAGGTTGCATACTGTGTGTGAAGGGCAGGGAAATGCACTTAGGCCTCTAAGACACATACTGGCAGTGGAAAACCCTTGAGAGTTCACAGAGTCTACCTCTACTCCAAACACTTCAATTTTGCGAGACAACTGTGATATGGCACGTACTCATGACAACGAAGCCTCTGTGCAAAACTGAATACAGTGGTACCTGTCTTTGTTGAAATCATGATGTGTTCCCTACAAGGCACTTACCTGTGTTCCGAGGAAGGTACCTATGCAGAGAAACGAGTCCTGGTGGATACTCAATCCAACCAGTGTGTTCTCCTTTTACGAAATAAGGTAGAACAGGGACGGACTATGGGCACCGCAGGTACACTGAGTGAAGTGCAGCCTAAGGCGCTTAGGCATCCCAAACACATAGTGGATGTTCAATACCTGTGGTTATCCTCACTCTGTTTTTCTGTGGAAAAGACTTCAAACCTTTGGAGGGAAGTCTGTTTTAGGTGGGTTTCGAGGCCTTGTTGAATCTTTCATGAAAGAAGCTGTTAGGACTGCCTGTGTGCTAAACAGGAATAGGCGCGTATAGGGCTCTAGTGTCAGATGGCCATCCCCTCGAGCATAGGACATTCTGTTTGTGGAAACTCCTTCAGGCGCATTCTCCTTTCTGACAGTGACTTTCCAGTGGAGGAAAGTAGATAGAAAAAGCACGGAGAGAGGGCAGGTTGCATACTGTGTGTGAAGGGCAGGGTAATGCACTTGGCCTCACAGACACATATTCGACGTGCTGCACCCTTGATATTCCGCAGAGTCTAGCTCTGCTCAAAAAAATTCAAATGTTCTGAGAAAACAGTGCCATGGGACGTACTCATTACAGGGATGCGACTGTGCAATGCTGGAAACTGTGGTACGTGTCTGTGGTGAGATCATGATGTGTTCCATATAGGGCTCTTACCTGAGTTCATAGTAAAGTGCTATTTAGGGAAACTAGTTCAGTTGGATACTCATCATAACAGTGTCTTCTCCTTTAAGGAATGAAGGTAGAACAAGGACGGACTATGGGCACTTCAGATACTGTGAATGAAGTGCAGGCTATAGCGTGTAGGCATCCAAAACCAATAAGGAATTTGCACGACATAAGGTCATCCACACTCTGTTTCTGTGTCGATTCCCCAGTGTCCACCTCTGCTCAAAACACTTCTAATGTTACGACGAACGGCGTTCTAGGACGTACTCATGACAGGGACGAATCTGTGGAAAGTGTGTAGCTCTGGGAACTGTCTGTGTTGAAATGATTAAGTGTTGCACACAGGGCCCTTACAGGTGATTCATAGGAAAATATCTGTTTGGGGAAACGACTTCAGGTGGATACTCATTCATAACAGTGTCTTCTCCTTGGAGGAATGAAGATAGAACAGAGACGGACTATGGGCACTTTGGGTACTGTGAGTGAAGTGCAGCCTATGGTGAGTAGGCATCCCAAACACATATGGATGTTCACGACTGGTTGTCATCCGTACTGTCTTTCGTGTCAAGAAAGCTTCAGACATTGGGAGACAAGTGTGCTTGAGGAGGGATTAGTGTCAGTGTTCAGTCTGTCCAAGAAAGAAGCTGCTGGGACTGCATTGTGGGAAACAGGAATAGTCGCTTATAGGGCTCTAGTATCAGACGTCCATCGCCTTGACTCTAGGACCTTCTGTTTCAGGCAAACTGCATCAGGCGGATCCTCATATCTGACAGTGTCTTTCCAGTGGAGGAAAGCAGATAGAAAAAGGACGGACAGAGGGCAGGTTGCATACTATGAGGGAAGGGCAGGGTAATGCTCTTGCGCCTCTCAGACACATACTAGACGGGCAACACCCTTGATAGTCCACAGAGTCTACCTCTGTTCAAAACACTTCAAATGTCCTGAGATAACTGTGCCATGGGACGTACTCATGACAGGGAAGCGTCTGTGTAAAGCTGGAAACTGTGGTACCTGTCTGTGGTGAGGTCATGATGTGTTCCATACAGGGCGCTTACCTGTGTACATAGAAAAGTGTCTATTCAGGGAAACTAGTTCAGTTGGATACTCACTCATAACAGTGTCTTCTCCTTTAAGGAATGAAGGTAGAACAAGGAGGACTGTGGGCACTTCAGATACTGTGAATGAAGTGCAGGCTCTAACGTGTAGGCATCCAAAACCAATAAGGAATGTGCACGACATGTGGTCATCCGAACTCTGTTTCCGTGTCGATTCCCCAGTGTCTACCTCTGCTCAAAACACTTCTAATGTCACGAGGAACGGCGTACTAGGACGTACTCATGACAGGGACGAATCTGTGGAATGTGGGTCGCTCTGGGACCTGTCTGTGTTGAAATGATTAAGTGTTGCACACAGGGCCCTTACAGGTGATTCATAGGAAAATATCTGTTTGGGGAAACGACTTCAGGTGGATACTCATTCATAACAGTGTCTTTTCCTTGGAGGAAGGAAGATAGAACAGAGACGGACTATGGGCACTTTGGGTACTGTGAGTGAAGTGCAGCCTATGGTGCGTAGGCATCCCAAACACATAATGGATGTTCACGACCAGTTGTCATCCGTACTGTCTTTCGTGTCAAGAAAGCTTCACACATTGGGAGACAAGTGTGCTTGAGGAGGGATTCGTGGCAGTGTTCAGTCTGTCCAAGAAAGACGCTGCTGGGACTGCATTGTGGGAAACAGGAATAGTCGCTTATAGGGCTCTAGTATCAGACATCCATCGCCTTGACTCTAGGACCTTCAGTTTCAGGCAAACTGCATCAGGCGGATCCTCACATCTGACAGTGACTTTCCAGTGGAGGAAAGCAGATAGAAAAAGGACGGACAGAGGGCAGGTTGCATACTATAAGGGAAGGGCAGGGTAATGCTCTTGCGCCTCTCAGACACATACTAGACGGGCAACACCCTTGATAGTCAACAGAGTCTACCTCTTCAAAACACTTCAAATGTCCTGAGATAACTGTGCCATGGGACGTACTCATGACAGGGAAGCGTCTGTGTAAAGCTGGAAACTGTGGTACCTGTCTGTGGTGAGGTCATGATGTGTTCCATACAGGGCGCTTACCTGTGTACATAGAAAAGTGTCTATTCAGGGAATCTAGTTCAGTTGGATACTCACTCATAACAGTGTCTTCTCCTTTAAGGAATGAAGGGAGAACAAGGACGGACTGTGGGCACTTCAGATACTGTGAATGAAGTGCAGGCTATAACGTGTAGGCATCCAAAACCAATAAGGAATGTGCACGACATGTGGTCATCCGCACTCTGTTTCCGTGTCGATTCCCCAGTGTCTACCTCTGCTCAAAACACTTCTAATGTCACGAGGAACGGCGTTCTAGGACGTACTCATCACAGGGACGAATCTGTGGAAAGTGGGTCGCTCTGGGACCTGTCTGTGTTGAAATGATTAAGTGTTGCACACAGGGCCCTTACAGGTGATTCATAGGAAAATATCTGTTTGGGAAAACGACGTCAGGTGGATACTCATTCATAACAGTGTCTTCTCCTTGGAGGAATGAAGATAGAACAGAGACGGACTATGGGCACTTTGGGTACTGTGAGTGAAGTGCAGCCTATGGTGCGTAGGCATCCCAAACACATAATGGATGTTCACGACCAGTTGTCATCCGTACTGTCTTTCGTGTCAAGAAAGCTTCACACATTGGGAGACAAGTGTGCTTGAGGAGGGATTCGTGGCAGTGTTCAGTCTGTCCAAGAAAGAAGCTGCTGGGACTGCATTGTGGCAAACAGGAATAGTCGCGAATAGGGCTCTAGTATCAGACGTCCATCCCCTTGACCCTAGGACATTCTGTTTCAGGCAAACTGCTTCAGGCGGATCCTCATATCTGACAGTCTCTTTCCAGTGGAGGAAAGATGATAGAACAAGGCCGGACAGAGGGCAGGTTGCATACTGTGTGTGAAGGGCAGGGAAATGCACTTAGGCCTCTAAGACACATACTGGCAGTGTATTAAACCCTTGAGAGATCACAGAGTCTACCTCTGCTCCAAACACTTCAATTTTGCGAGACAACTGTGGTATGGCACTTACTCATGACAAGGAAGCCTCTGTGCAAAACTGAATACAGTGGTACCTGTCTTTGTTGAAATCATGATGTGTTCCCTACAAGGCACTTACCTGTGTTCCAAGGAAGGTACCTATGCAGAGAAACGAGTCCGGGTGGATACTCAATCCAACCAGTGTGTTCTCCTTTTACGAAATAAGGTAGAACAGGGACGGACTATGGGCACCGCAGGTACACTGAGTGAAGTGCAGCCTAAGGCGCTTAGGCATCCCAAACACATAGTGGATGTTCAATACATGTGGTTATCCTCACTCTGTTTCTCTGTCGAAAAGGCTTCAAACCTTTGGAGGGAAGTCTGTTTCAGGTGGGTTTCGAGGCCTTGTTGAATGTTTCATGAAAGAAAGTGTTAGGACTGCCACTGTGCTAAAAAGGAATAGGCGCGTATAGGGCTCTAGTGTCAGATGGCCATCCCCTCGAGCATAGGACATTCTGTTTGTGGAAACTCCTTCAGGCGCATTCTCCTTTCTGACAGTGACTTTCCAGTGGAGGAAAGCAGATAGAAAAAGCACGGAGAGAGGGCAGGTTGCATACTGTGTGTGATGGGCAGGGTAATGCACTTGGCCTCACAGACACATACTCGACGTGCTGCACCCTTGATATTCCGCAGAGTCTAGCTCTGCTCAAAACACTTCAAATGTTCAGAGAAAACAGTGCCATGGGACGTACTCATTACAGGGATGCGACTGTGCAAAGCTGGAAACTGTGGTACGTGTCTGTGGTGAGATCATGATGTGTTCCATATAGGGCTCTTACCTGTGTTCATAGTAAAGTGCTATTCAGGGAAACTAGTTCAGTTGGATACTCATCATAACAGTGTCTTCTCCTTTAAGGAATGAAGGTAGAACAAGGACGGACTATGGGCACTTCAGATACTGTGAATGAAGTGCAGGCTATAGCGTGTATGGAATCCATAACCAATATGGTATGTGCACGACATGTGGTCATCCGCACTCTGTTTCTGTGTCAATTCCCCAGTGTCTACTTCTACTCAAAACACTTCTAATGTCACGACGAACGGCGTTCTAGGACGTACTCATCACAGGGATGAATCTTTGGAAAGTGGGTAGCTCTGGGACCTGTCTGTGTTGAAATGATTAAGTGGTGCACACAGGGCCCTTTCAGGTGATTCATAGGAAAATATCTGGTGGTGAAAACGACTTCAGGTGGATACTCATTCATAACAGTGTCTTCTCCTTGGAGGAATGAAGATAGAACAGAGACGGACTATGGGCACTTTGGGTACTGTGAGTGAAGTGCAGCCTATGGTGCGTAGGCATCCCAAACACATAATGGATGTTCACGACCAGTTGTCATCCGTACTGTCTTTCGTGTCAAGAAAGCTTCACACATTGGGAGACAAGTGTGCTTGAGGAGGGATTCGTGGCAGTGTTCAGTCTGTCCAAGAAAGAAGCTGCTGGGACTGCATTGTGGCAAACAGGAATAGTCGCGAATAGGGCTCTAGTATCAGACGTCCATCCCCTTGACCCTAGGACATTCTGTTTCAGGCAAACTGCTTCAGGCGGATCCTCATATCTGACAGTCTCTTTCCAGTGGAGGAAAGATGATAGAACAAGGCCGGACAGAGGGCAGGTTGCATACTGTGTGTGAAGGGCAGGGAAATGCACTTAGGCCTCTAAGACACATACTGGCAGTGGAAAACCCTTGAGAGTTCACAGAGTCTACCTCTACTCCATACACTACAATTTTGCGAGACAACTGTGGTATGGCACTTACTCATGACAAGGAAGCCTCTGTGCAAAACTGAATACAGTGGTACCTGTCTTTGTTGAAATCATGATGTGTTCCCTACAAGGCACTTACCTGTGTTCCGAGGAAGGTACCTATGCAGAGAAACGAGTCCTGGTGGATACTCAATCCAACCAGTGTGTTCTCCTTTTACGAAATAAGGTAGAACAGGGACGGACTATGGGCACCGCAGGTACACTGAGTGAAGTGCAGCCTAAGGCGCTTAGGCATCCCAAACACATAGTGGATGTTCAATACCTGTGGTTATCCTCACTCTGTTTTTCTGTGGAAAAGACTTCAAACCTTTGGAGGGAAGTCTGTTTTAGGTGGGTTTCGAGGCCTTGTTGAATGTTTCATGAAAGAAGCTGTTAGGACTGCCTGTGTGCTAAACAGGAATAGGCGCGTATAGGGCTCTAGTGTCAGATGGCCATCCCCTCGAGCATAGGACATTCTGTTTGAGGCAAACTCCTTGAGGCGCATTCTCCTTTCTGACAGTGTCTTTCCAGTGGAGGAAAGCAGATAGAAAAAGGACGGAGAGAGGGCAGGTTGCATACTGTGAGTGAAGGGCAGGGTAATGCACTTGGCCTACAGACAAATACTCGACGTGCAGCACCCTTGATATTCCGCAGAGTCTAGCTCTGCTCAAAACACTTCAAATGTTCTGAGAAAACAGTGCCATGGGACGTATTCATTACAGGGATGCGTCTGTGCAAAGCTGGAAACTATGGTACGTGTCTGTGGTGAGATCATGATGTGTTCCATATAGGGCTCTTACCTGTGTTCATAGTAAAGTGCTATTCAGGGAAACTAGTTCAGTTGGATACTCACTCATAACAGTGTCTTCACCATTAAGGAATGAAGGTAGAACAAGGACGGACTATGGGCACTTCAGATACTGTGAATGAAGTGCAGGCTATAGCGTGTAGGCATCCAAAACCAATAAGGAATGTGCACGACATATGGTCATCCACACTCTGTTTCTGTGTCGATTCCCCAGTGTCCACCTCTGCTCAAAACACTTCTAATGTCACGACGAACGGCGTTCTAGGACGTACTCATGACAGGGACGAATCTGTGGAAAGTGGGAAGCTCTGGGAACTGTCTGTGTTGAAATGATTAAGTGTTGCACACAGGGCCCTTACAGGTGATTCATATGAAAATATCTGTTTGGGGAAACGACTTCAGGTGGATACTCATTCATAACAGTGTCTTCTCCTTGGAGGAATGAAGATAGAACAGAGACGGACTATGGGCACTTTGGGTACTGTGAGTGAAGTGCAGCCTATGGTGAGTAGGCATCCCAAACACATATGGATGTTCACGACCGGTTGTCATCCGTACTGTCTTTCTTGTCAAAAAAGCTTCACACATTGGGAGACAAGTGTGCTTGAGGAGGGATTCGTGGCAGGGTTCAGTCTGTCCAAGAAAGAAGCTGCTGGGACTGCATTGTGGGAAACAGGAATAGTCGCTTATAGGGCTCTAGTATCAGACGTCCATCGCCTTGACTCTAGGACCTTCTGTTTCAGGCAAACTGCATCAGGCGGATCCTCATATCTGACAGTGTCTTTCCAGTGGAGGAAAGCAGATAGAAAAAGGACGGACAGAGGGCAGGTTGCATACTATGAGGGAAGGGCAGGGTAATGCTCTTGCGCCTCTCAGACACATACTAGACGGGCAACACCCTTGATAGTCCACAGAGTCTACCTCTGTTCAAAACACTTCAAATGTCCTGAGATAACTGTGCCATGGGACGTACTCATGACAGGGAAGCGTCTGTGTAAAGCTGGAAACTGTGGTACCTGTCTGTGGTGAGGTCATGATGTGTTCCATACAGGGCGCTTACCTGTGTACATAGAAAAGTGTCTATTCAGGGAAACTAGTTCAGTTGGATACTCACTCATAACAGTGTCTTCTCCTTTAAGGAATGAAGGGAGAACAAGGACGGACTGTGGGCACTTCATATACTGTGAATGAAGTGCAGGCTATAACATGTAGGCATCCAAAACCAATAAGGATGTGCACGACATGTCGTCATCCGCACTCTGTTTCCATGTCGATTCCCCAGTGTCTACCTCTGCTCAAAACACTTCTAATGTCACGAGGAACGGCGTTCTAGGACGTACTCATCACAGGGACGAATCTGTGGAAAGTGGGTCGCTCTGGGACCTGTCTGTGTTGAAATGATTAAGTGGTGCACACAGGGCCCTTTCAGGTGATTCATAGGAAAATATCTGTTGGTGAAAACGACTTCAGGTGGATACTCATTCATAACAGTGTCTTCTCCTTGGAGGAATGAAGATAGAACAGAGACGGACTCTGGGCACTTTGGGTACTGTGAGTGAAGTGCAGCCTATGGTGCGTAGGCATCCCAAACACATAATGGATGTTCACGACCAGTTGTCATCCGTACTGTCTTTCGTGTCAAGAAAGCTTCACACATTGGGAGACAAGTGTGCTTGAGGAGGGATTCGTGGCAGTGTTCAGTCTGTCCAAGAAAGAAGCTGCTGGGACTGCATTGTGGCAAACAGGTATAGTCGCGAATAGGGCTCTAGTATCAGACGTCCATCCCCTTGACCCTAGGACATTCTGTTTCAGGCAAACTGCTTCAGGCGGATCCTCATATCTGACAGTCTCTTTCCAGTGGAGGAAAGATGATAGAACAAGGCCGGACAGAGGGCAGGTTGCATACTGTGTGTGAAGGGCAGGGAAATGCACTTAGGCCTCTAAGACACATACTGGCAGTGGAAAACCCTTGAGAGTTCACAGAGTCTACCTCTACTCCAAACACTTCAATTTTGCGAGACAACTGTGATATGGCACGTACTCATGACAACGAAGCCTCTGTGCAAAACTGAATACAGTGGTACCTGTCTTTGTTGAAATCATGATGTGTTCCCTACAAGGCACTTACCTGTGTTCCGAGGAAGGTACCTATGCAGAGAAACGAGTCCTGGTGGATACTCAATCCAACCAGTGTGTTCTCCTTTTACGAAATAAGGTAGAACAGGGACGGACTATGGGCACCGCAGGTACACTGAGTGAAGTGCAGCCTAAGGCGCTTAGGCATCCCAAACACATAGTGGATGTTCAATACCTGTGGTTATCCTCACTCTGTTTTTCTGTGGAAAAGACTTCAAACCTTTGGAGGGAAGTCTGTTTTAGGTGGGTTTCGAGGCCTTGTTGAATGTTTCATGAAAGAAGCTGTTAGGACTGCCTGTGTGCTAAACAGGAATAGGCGCGTATAGGGCTCTAGTGTCAGATGGCCATCCCCTCGAGCATAGGACATTCTGTTTGTGGAAACTCCTTCAGGCGCATTCTCCTTTCTGACAGTGACTTTCCAGTGGAGGAAAGTAGATAGAAAAAGCACGGAGAGAGGGCAGGTTGCATACTGTGTGTGAAGGGCAGGGTAATGCACTTGGCCTCACAGACACATATTCGACGTGCTGCACCCTTGATATTCCGCAGAGTCTAGCTCTGCTCAAAAAAATTCAAATGTTCTGAGAAAACAGTGCCATGGGACGTACTCATTACAGGGATGCGACTGTGCAATGCTGGAAACTGTGGTACGTGTCTGTGGTGAGATCATGATGTGTTCCATATAGGGCTCTTACCTGAGTTCATAGTAAAGTGCTATTCAGGGAAACTAGTTCAGTTGGATACTCATCATAACAGTGTCTTCTCCTTTAAGGAATGAAGGTAGAACAAGGACGGACTATGGGCACTTCAGATACTGTGAATGAAGTGCAGGCTATAGCGTGTAGGCATCCAAAACCAATAAGGAATTTGCACGACATAAGGTCATCCACACTCTGTTTCTGTGTCGATTCCCCAGTGTCCACCTCTGCTATAAACACTTCTAATGTTACGACGAACGGCGTTCTAGGACGTACTCATGACAGGGACGAATCTGTGGAAAGTGTGTAGCTCTGGGAACTGTCTGTGTTGAAATGATTAAGTGTTGCACACAGGGCCCTTACAGGTGATTCATAGGAAAATATCTGTTTGGGGAAACGACTTCAGGTGGATACTCATTCATAACAGTGTCTTCTCCTTGGAGGAATGAAGATAGAACAGAGACGGACTATGGGCACTTTGGGTACTGTGAGTGAAGTGCAGCCTATGGTGAGTAGGCATCCCAAACACATATGGATGTTCACGACTGGTTGTCATCCGTACTGTCTTTCGTGTCAAGAAAGCTTCAGACATTGGGAGACAAGTGTGCTTGAGGAGGGATTAGTGTCAGTGTTCAGTCTGTCCAAGAAAGAAGCTGCTGGGACTGCATTGTGGGAAACAGGAATAGTCGCTTATAGCGCTCTAGTATCAGACGTCCATCGCCTTGACTCTAGGACCTTCTGTTTCAGGCAAACTGCATCAGGCGGATCCTCATATCTGACAGTGTCTTTCCAGTGGAGGAAAGCAGATAGAAAAAGGACGGACAGAGGGCAGGTTGCATACTATGAGGGAAGGGCAGGGTAATGCTCTTGCGCCTCTCAGACACATACTAGACGGGCAACACCCTTGATAGTCCACAGAGTCTACCTCTGCTCAAAACACTTCCAATGTCCTGAGATAACTGTGCCATGGGACGTACTCATGACAGGGATGCGTCTGTGTAAAGCTGGAAACTGTGGTACCTGTCTGTGGTGAGGTCATGATGTGTTCCATACAGGGCGCTTACCTGTGTACATAGTAAAGTGTCTATTCAGGGAAACTAGTTCAGTTGGATACTCACTCATAACAGTGTCTTCTCCTTTAAGGAATGAAGGTAGAACAAGGAGGACTGTGGGCACTTCAGATACTGTGAATGAAGTGCAGGCTCTAACGTGTAGGCATCCAAAACCAATAAGGAATGTGCACGACATGTGGTCATCCGCACTCTGTTTCCGTGTCGATTCCCCAGTGTCTACCTCTGCTCAAAACACTTCTAATGTCACGAGGAACGGCGTTCTAGGACGTACTCATCACAGGGACGAATCTGTGGAAAGTGGGTCGCTCTGGGACCTGTCTGTGTTGAAATGATTAAGTGTTGCACACAGGGCCCTTACAGGTGATTCATAGGAAAATATCTGTTTGGGGAAACGACTTCAGGTGGATACTCATTCATAACAGTGTCTTCTCCTTGGAGGAATGAAGATAGAACAGAGACGGACTATGGGCACTTTGGGTACTGTGAGTGAAGTGCAGCCTATGGTGCGTAGGCATCCCAAACACATAATGGATGTTCACGACCAGTTGTCATCCGTACTGTCTTTCGTGTCAAGAAAGCTTCACACATTGGGAGACAAGTGTGCTTGAGGAGGGATTCGTGGCAGTGTTCAGTCTGTCCAAGAAAGAAGCTGCTGGGACTGCATTGTGGCAAACAGGAATAGTCGCGAATAGGGCTCTAGTATCAGACGTCCATCCCCTTGACCCTAGGACATTCTGTTTCAGGCAAACTGCTTCAGGCGGATCCTCATATCTGACAGTCTCTTTCCAGTGGAGGAAAGATGATAGAACAAGGCCGGACAGAGGGCAGGTTGCATAGTGTGTGTGAAGGGCAGGGAAATGCACTTAGGCCTCTAAGACACATACTGTCAGTGTATTGAACCCTTGAGAGATCACAGAGTCTACCTCTGCTCCAAACACTTCAATTTTGCGAGACAACTGTGGTATGGCACTTACTTATGACAAGGAAGCCTCTGTGCAAAATTGAATACAGTGGTACCTGTCTTTGTTGAAATCATGATGTGTTCCCTACAAGGCACTTACCTGTGTTCCAAGGAAGGTACCTATGCAGAGAAACGAGTCCGGGTGGATACTCAATCCAACCAGTGTGTTCTCCTTTTACGAAATAAGGTAGAACAGGGACGGACTATGGGCACCGCATGTACACTGAGTGAAGTGCAGCCTAAGGCGCTTAGGCATCCCAAACACATAGTGGATGTTCAATACCTGTGGTTATCCTCACTCTGTTTCTCTGTCGAAAAGGCTTCAAACCTTTGGAGGGAAGTCTGTTTCAGGTGGGTTTCGAGGCCTTGTTGAATCTTTCATGAAAGAAGCTATTAGGACTGCCTCTGTGCTAAACAGGAATAGGCGCGTTTAGGGCTCTAGTGTCAGATGGCCATCCCCTCGAGCATAGGACATTCTGTTTGTGGAAACTCCTTCAGGCGCATTCTCCTTTCTGACAGTGACTTTCCAGTGGAGGAAAGCAGATAGAAAAAGCACGGAGAGAGGGCAGGTTGCATACTGTGTGTGAAGGGCAGGGTAATGCACTTGGCCTCACAGACACATACTCGACGTGCTGCACCCTTGATATTCCGCAGAGTCCAGCTCTGCTCAAAACACTTCAAATGTTCTGAGAAAACAGTGCCATGGGACGTACTCATTACAGGGATGCGACTGTGCAAAGCTGGAAACTGTGGTACGTGTCTGTGGTGAGATCATGATGTGTTCCATATAGGGCTCTTACCTGTGTTCATAGGAAAGTGCTATTCAGGGAAACTAGTTCAGTTGGATACTCATCATAACAGTGTCTTCTCCTTTAAGGAATGAAGGTAGAACAAGGACGGACTATGGGCACTTCAGATACTGTGAATGAAGTGCAGGCTATAGCGTGTATGGAATCCATAACCAATATGGAATGTGCACGACATGTGGTCATCCGCACTCTGTTTCTGTGTCGATTCCCCAGTGTCTACTTCTGCTAAAACACTTCTAATGTCACGACGAACGGCGTTCTAGGACGTACTCATCACAGGGTCGAATCTGTGGAAAGTGCGTAGCTCTGGGACCTGTCTGTGTTGAAATGATTAAGTGTTGCACACAGGGCCCTTTCAGGTGATTCATAGGAAAATATCTGTTGGTGAAAACGACTTCAGGTGGATACTCATTCATAACAGTGTCTTCTCCTTGGAGGAATGAAGATAGAACAGAGACGGACTATGGGCACTTTGGGTACTGTGAGTGAAGTGCAGCCTATGGTGCGTAGGCATCACAAACACATAATGGATGTTCACGACCAGTTGTCATCCGTACTGTCTTTCGTGTCAAGAAAGCTTCACACATTGGGAGACAAGTGTGCTTGAGGAGGGATTCGTGGCAGTGTTCAGTCTGTCCAAGAAAGAAGCTGCTGGGACTGCATTGTGGCAAACAGGAATAGTCGCGAATAGGGCTCTAGTATCAGACGTCCATCCCCTTGAACCTAGGACATTCTGTTTCAGGCAAACTGCTTCAGGCGGATCCTCATATCTGACAGTCTCTTTCCAGTGGAGGAAAGATGATAGAACAAGGCCGGACAGAGGGCAGGTTGCATACTGTGTGTGAAGGGCAGGGAAATGCACTTAGGCCTCTAAGACACATACTGGCAGTGGAAAACCCTTGAGAGTTCACAGAGTCTACCTCTACTCCATACACTACAATTTTGCGAGACAACTGTGATATGGCACGTACTCATGACAAGGAAGCCTCTGTGCAAAACTGAATACAGTGGTACCTGTCTTTGTTGAAATCATGATGTGTTCCCTACAAGGCACTTACCTGTGTTCCGAGGAAGGTACCTATGCAGAGAAACGAGTCCTGGTGGATACTCAATCCAACCAGTGTGTTCTCCTTTTACGAAATAAGGTAGAACAGGGACGGACTATGGGCACCGCAGGTACACTGAGTGAAGTGCAGCCTAAGGCGCTTAGGCATCCCAAACACATAGTGGATGTTCAATACCTGTGGTTATCCTCACTCTGTTTTTCTGTGGAAAAGACTTCAAACCTTTGGAGGGAAGTCTGTTTTAGGTGGGTTTCGAGGCCTTGTTGAATGTTTCATGAAAGAAGCTGTTAGGACTGCCTGTTTGCTAAACAGGAATAGGCGCGTATAGGGCTCTAGTGTCAGATGGCCATCCCCTCGAGCATAGGACATTCTGTTTGTGGAAACTCCTTCAGGCGCATTCTCCTTTCTGACAGTGACTTTCCAGTGGAGGAAAGCAGATAGAAAAAGGACGGAGAGAGGGCAGGTTGCATACGGTGTGTGAAGGGCAGGGTAATGCACTTGGCCTCACAGACACATACTCGACGTGCTGCACCCTTGATATTCCGCAGAGTCTAGCTCTGCTCAAAACACTTCAAATGTTCTGAGAAAACAGTGCCATGGGACGTACTCATTACAGGGATGCGACTGTGCAAAGCTGGAAACTGTGGTACGTGTCTGTGGTGAGATCATGACGTGTTCCATATAGGGCTCTTACCTGTGTTCATAGTAAAGTGCTATTCAGGGAAACTAGTTCAGTTGGATACTCATCATAACAGTGTCTTCTCCTTTAAGGAATGAAGGTAGAACAAGGACGGACTATGGGCACTTCAGATACTGTGAATGAAGTGCAGGCTATAGCGTGTAGGCATCCAAAACCAATAAAGAATGTGCACGACATATGGTCATCCACACTCTGTTTCTGTGTCGATTCCCCAGTGTCCACCTCTGCTCAAAACACTTCTAATGTCACGACGAACGGCGTTCTAGGACGTACTCATGACAGGGACGAATCTCTGGAAAGTGGGTAGCTCTGGGAACTGTCTGTGTTGAAATGATTAAGTGTTGCACACAGGGCCCTTACAGGTGATTCATATGAAAATATCTGTTTGGGGAAACGACTTCAGGTGGATACTCATTCATAACAGTGTCTTCTCCTTGGAGGAATGAAGATAGAACAGAGACGGACTATGGGCACTTTGGGTACTGTGAGTGAAGTGCAGCCTATGGTGAGTAGGCATCCCAAACACATATGGATGTTCACGACTGGTTGTCATCCGTACTGTCTTTCGTGTCAAGAAAGCTTCACACATTGGGAGACAAGTGTGCTTGAGGAGGGATTAGTGTCAGTGTTCAGTCTGTCCAAGAAAGAAGCTGCTGGGATTGCATTGTGGGAAACAGGAATAGTCGCTTATAGGGCTCTAGTATCAGACGTCCATCGCCTTGACTCTAGGACCTTCTGTTTCAGGCAAACTGCATCAGGCGGATCCTCATATCTGACAGTGTCTTTCCAGTGGAGGAAAGCAGATAGAAAAAGGACGGACAGAGGGCAGGTTGCATACTATGAGGGAAGGGCAGGGTAATGCTCTTGCGCCTCTCAGACACATACTAGACGGGCAACACCCTTGATAGTCCACAGAGTCTACCTCTGCTCAAAACACTTCAAATGTCCTGAGATAACTGTGCCATGGGACGTACTCATGACAGGGATGCGTCTGTGTAAAGCTGGAAACTGTGGTACCTGTCTGTGGTGAGGTCATGATGTGTTCCATACAGGGCGCTTACCTGTGTACATAGTAAAGTGTCTATTCAAGGAAACTAGTTCAGTTGGATACTCACTCATAACAGTGTCTTCTCCTTTAAGGAATGAAGGTAGAACAAGGACGGACTATGGGCACTTCAGATACTGTGAATGAAGTGCAGGCTATAGCGTGTATGGAATCCATAACCAATATGGAATGTGCACGACATGTGGTCATCCGCACTCTGTTTCTGTGTCGATTCCCCAGAGTCTACTTCTGCTCAAAACACTTCTAATGTCACGACGAACGGCGTTCTAGGACGTACTCATCACAGGGATGAATCTGTGGAAAGTGGGTAGCTCTGGGACCGGTCTGTGTTGAAATGATTAAGTGTTGCACACAGGGCCCTTTCAGGTGATTCATAGGAAAATATCTGTTGGTGAAAACGACTTCAGGTGGATACTCATTCATAACAGTGTCTTCTCCTTGGAGGAATGAAGATAGAACAGAGACGGACTATGGGCACTTTGGGTACTGTGAGTGAAGTGCAGCCTATGGTGCGTAGGCATCCCAAACACATAATGGATGTTCACGACCAGTTGTCATCCGTACTGTCTTTCGTGTCAAGAAAGCTTCACACATTGGGAGACAAGTGTGCTTGAGGAGGGATTCGTGGCAGTGTTCAGTCTGTCCAAGAAAGAAGCTGCTGGGACTGCATTGTGGCAAACAGGAATAGTCGCGAATAGGGCTCTAGTATCAGACGTCCATCCCCTTGAACCTAGGACATTCTGTTTCAGGCAAACTGCTTCAGGCGGATCCTCATATCTGACAGTCTCTTTCCAGTGGAGGAAAGATGATAGAACAAGGCCGGACAGAGGGCAGGTTGCATACTGTGTGTGAAGGGCAGGGAAATGCACTTAGGCCTCTAAGACACATACTGGCAGTGGAAAACCCTTGAGAGTTCACAGAGTCTACCTCTACTCCATACACTACAATTTTGCGAGACAACTGTGATATGGCACGTACTCATGACAAGGAAGCCTCTGTGCAAAACTGAATACAGTGGTACCTGTCTTTGTTGAAATCATGATGTGTTCCCTACAAGGCACTTACCTGTGTTCCGAGGAAGGTACCTATGCAGAGAAACGAGTCCTGGTGGATACTCAATCCAACCAGTGTGTTCTCCTTTTACGAAATAAGGTAGAACAGGGACGGACTTTGGCACCGCAGGTACACTGAGTGAAGTGCAGCCTAAGGCGCTTAGGCATCCCAAACACATAGTGGATGTTCAATACCTGTGGTTATCCTCACTCTGTTTTTCTGTGGAAAAGACTTCAAACCTTTGGAGGGAAGTCTGTTTTAGGTGGGTTTCGAGGCCTTGTTGAATGTTTCATGAAAGAAGCTGTTAGGACTGCCTGTGTGCTAAACAGGAATAGGCGCGTATAGGGCTCTAGTGTCAGATGGCCATCCCCTCGAGCATAGGACATTGTGTTTGTGGATACTCCTTCAGGCGCATTCTCCTTTCTGACAGTGACTTTCCAGTGGAGGAAAGTAGATAGAAAAAGCACGGAGAGAGGGCATGTTGCATACTGTGAGTGAAGGGCAGGGTAATGCACTTGGCCTCACAGACACATACTCGACGTGCTGCACCCTTGATATTCCGCAGAGTCTAGCTCTGCTCAAAACACTTCAATGTTCTGAGAAAACAGTGCCATGGGACGTACTCATTACAGGGATGCGACTGTGCAAAGCTGGAAACTGTGGTACGTGTCTGTGGTGAGATCATGATGTGTTCCATATAGGGCTCTTACCTGTGTTCCTAGTAAAGTGCTATTCAGGGAAACTAGTTCAGTTGGATACTCATCATAACAGTGTCTTCTCCTTTAAGGAATGAAGGTAGAACAAGGACGGACTATGGGCACTTCAGATACTGTGAATGAAGTGCAGGCTATAGCGTGTAGGCATCCAAAACCAATAAGGAATGTGCACGACATATGGTCATCCACACTCTGTTTCTGTGTCGATTCCCCAGTGTCCACCTCTGCTCAAAACACTTCGAATATCACGACGAATGGCTTTCTAGGACGTACTTATGACAAGGACGAATCTCTGGAAAGTGGGTAGCTCTGGGAACTGTCTGTGTTGAAATGATTAAGTGTTGCACACAGGGCCCTTACAGGTGATTCATATGAAAATATCTGTTTGGGGAAACGACTTCAGGTGGATACTCATTCATAACAGTGTCTTCTCCTTGGAGGAATGAAGATAGAACAGAGACGGACTATGGGCACTTTGGGTACTGTGAGTGAAGTGCAGCCTATGGTGAGTAGGCATCCCAAACACATATGGATGTTCACGACTGGTTGTCATCCGTACTGTCTTTCGTGTCAAGAAAGCTTCACACATTGGGAGACAAGTGTGCTTGAGGAGGGATTAGTGTCAGTGTTCAGTCTGTCCAAGAAAGAAGCTGCTGGGACTGCATTGTGGGAAACAGGAATAGTCGCTTATAGGGCTCTAGTATCAGACGTCCATCGCCTTGACTCTAGGACCTTCTGTTTCAGGCAAACTGCATCAGGCGGATCCTCATATCTGACAGTGTCTTTCCAGTGGAGGAAAGCAGATAGAAAAAGGACGGACAGAGGGCAGGTTGCATACTATGAGGGAAGGGCAGGGTAATGCTCTTGCTCCTCTCAGACACATACTAGACGGGCAACACCCTTGATAGTCCACAGAGTCTACCTCTGCTCAACACACTTCAAATGTCCTGAGATAACTGTGCCATGGGACGTACTCATGACAGGGATGCGTCTGTGTAAAGCTGGAAACTGTGGTACCTGTCTGTGGTGAGGTCATGATGTGTTCCATACAGTGCGCTTACCTGTGTACATAGTAAAGTGTCTATTCAGGGAAACTAGTTCATTTGGATACTCACTCATAATAGTGTCTTCTCCTTTAAGGAATGAAGGTAGAACAAGGACGGACTGTGGGCACTTCAGATACTGTGAATGAAGTGCAGGCTATAACGTGTAGGCATCCAAAACCAATAAGGAATGTGCACGACATGTGGTCATCCGCACTCTGTTTCCGTGTCGATTCCCCAGTGTCTACCTCTGCTCAAAACACTTCTAATGTCACGAGGAACGGTGTTCTAGGACGTACTCATCACAGGGACGAATCTGTGGAAAGTGGGTCGCTCTGGTACCTGTCTGTGTTGAAATGATTAAGTGTTGCACACAGGGCCCTTACAGGTGATTCATAGGAAAAATCTGTTTGGGGAAACGATTTCAGATGGATACTCATTCATAACAGTGTCTTCTCCTTGGAGGAATGAAGATAGAACAGAGACGGACTATGGGCACTTTGGGTACTGTGAGTGAAGTGCAGCCTATGGTGCGTAGGCATCCCTAACACATAATGGATGTTCACGACCAGTTGTCATCCGTACTGTCTTTCGTGTCAAGAAAGCTTCACACATTGGGAGACAAGTGTGCTTGAGGAGGGATTCGGGGCAGTGTTCAGTCTGTCCAAGAAAGAAGCTGCTGGGACTGCATTGTGGCAAACAGGAATAGTCGTGAATAGGGCTCTAGTATCAGACGTCCATCCCCTTGACCCTAGGACATTCTGTTTCAGGCAAATTGCTTCAGGCGGATCCTCATATCTGACAGTCTCTTTCCAGTGGAGGAAAGATGATAGAACAAGGCCGGACAGAGGGCAGGTTGCATACTGTGTGTGAAGGGCAGGGAAATGCACTTAGGCCTCTAAGACACATACTGGCAGTGGAAAACCCTTGAGAGTTCACAGAGTCTACCTCTGTTCCAAACACTTCAATTTTGCGAGACAACTGTGGTATGGCACGTACTCATGACAAGGAAGCCTCTGTGCAAAACTGAATACAGTGGTACCTGTCTTTGTTGAAATCATGATGTGTTCCCTACAAGGCACTTACCTGTGTTCCGAGGAAGGTACCTATGCAGAGAAACGAGTCCTGGTGGATACTCAATCCAACCAGTGTGATCTCCTTTTACGAAATAAGGTAGAACAGGGACGGACTATGGGCACCGCCGGTACACTGAGTGAAGTGCAGCCTAAGGCGCTTAGGCATCCCAAACACATAGTGGATGTTCAATACCTGTGGTTATCCTCACTCTGTTTTTCTGTGGAAAAGGCTTCAAACCTTTGGAGGGAAGTCTGTTTTAGGTGGGTTTCGAGGCCTTGTTGAATCGTTCATGAAAGAAGCTGTTAGCACTGCCTGTGTGCTAAACAGGAATAGGCGCGTATAGGGCTCTAGTGTCAGATGGCCATCCACTCGAGCATAGGACATTCTGTTTGAGGAAACTCCTTCAGGCGCATTCTCCTTTCTGACAGTGTCTTTCCAGTGGAGGAAAGCAGATAGAAAAAGCACGGAGAGAGGGCATGTTGCATACTGTGAGTGAAGGGCAGGGTAATGCACTTGGCCTCACAGACACATACTCGACGTGCAGCACCCTTGATATTCCACAGAGTCTAGCTCTGCTCAAAACACTTCAAATGTTCTGAGAAAACAGTGCCATGGGACGTACTCATTACAGGGATGCGTCTGTGCAAAGCTGGAAACTGTGGTACGTGTCTGTGGTGAGATCATGATGTGTTCCATATAGGGCGCTTACCGGTGTTCATAGTAAAGTGCTATTCAGGGAAACTAGTTCAGTTGGATACTCACTGATAACAGTGTCTTCTCCTTTAAGGAATGAAGGTAGAACAAGGACGGACTATGGGCACTTCAGATACTGTGAATGAAGTGCAGGCTATAGCGTGTAGGCATCCAAAACCAATATGGAATGTGCACGACATGTGGTCATCCACACTCTGTTTCTGTGTCGAATCCCCAGTGTCTACTTCTGCTCAAAACACTTCTAAAGTCACGAGGAACGGCGTTCTAGGACGTACTCATGACAGGGACGAATCTGTGGAAAGTGGGTAGCTCTGGGACCTGTCTGTGTTGAAATGATTAAGTGTTGCACACAGGGCCCTTACAGGTGATTCATAGGAAAATATCTGTTGGGGGAAACGACTTCAGGTGGATACTCATTCATAACAGTGTCTTCTCCTTGGAGTAATGAAGATAGAACAGAGACGGATTATGGGCACTTTGCGTACTGTGAGTGAAGTGCAGACTATAGTGCGTAGGCATCCCAAACACATAATGGATGTTCAGGACCAGTTGAAATCCGTACTGTCTTTCGTGTCAAGAAAGCTTCACACATTGGGAGACAAGTGTGCTTGAGGAGAGATTCGTGGCAGTGTTCAGTCTGTCCAAGAAAGAAGCTGCTGGGACTGCATTGTGGCAAACAGGAATAGTCGCTTATAGGGCTCTAGTATCAGACGTCCATCGCCTTGACTCTAGGACCTTCTGTTTCAGGCAAACTGCATCAGGCGGATCCTCATATCTGACAGTGTCTTTCCAGTGGAGGAAAGCAGATAGAAAAAGGACGGACAGAGGGCAGGTTGCATACTATGTGGGAAGGGCAGGGTAATGCTCTTGCGCCTCTCAGACACATACTAGACGGGCAACACCCTTGATAGTCCACAGAGTCTACCTCTGCTCAAAACACTTCAAATGTCCTGAGATAACTGTGCCATGGGACGTACTCATGACAGGGATGCGTCTGTGTAAAGCTGGAAACTGTGGTACCTGTCTGTGGTGAGGTCATGATGTGTTCCATACAGGGCGCTTACCTGTGTACATAGTAAAGTGTCTATTCAGGGAAACTAGTTCAGTTGGATACTCACTCATAACAGTGTCTTCTCCTTTAAGGAATGAAGGTAGAACAAGGACGGACTGTGGGCACTTCAGATACTGTGAATGAAGTGCAGGCTATAACGTGTAGGCATCCAAAACCAATAAGGAATGTGCACGACTTGTGGTCATCCGCACTCTGTTTCCGTGTCGATTCCCCAGTGTCTACCTCTGCTCAAAACACTTCTAATGTCACGAGGAACGGCGTTCTAGGACGTACTCATCACAAGGACGAATCTGTGGAAAGTGCGTAGCTCTGGGACCTGTCTGTGTTGAAATGATTAAGTGTTGCACACAGGGCTCTGACAGGTGATTCATAGGAAAATATCTGTTTGGGGAAACGACTTCAGGTGGATACTCATTCATAACAGTGTCTTCTCCTTGGAGGAATGAAGATAGAACAGAGACGGACTATGGGCACTTTGGGTACTGTGAGTGAAGTGCAGCCTATGGTGCGTAGGCATCCCAAACACATAATGGATGTTCACGACCAGTTGTCATCCGTACTGTCTTTCGTGTCAAGAAAGCTTCACACATTGGGAGACAAGTGTGCTTGAGGAGGGATTCGTGGCAGTGTTCAGTCTGTCCAAGAAAGAAGCTGCTGGGACTGCATTGTGGCAAACAGGAATAGTCGTGAATAGGGCTCTAGTATCAGACGTCCATCCCCTTGACCCTAGGACATTCTGTTTCAGGCAAATTGCTTCAGGCGGATCCTCATATCTGACAGTCTCTTTCCAGTGGAGGAAAGATGATAGAACAAGGCCGGACAGAGGGCAGGTTGCATACTGTGTGTGAAGGGCAGGGAAATGCACTTAGGCCTCTAAGACACATACTGGCAGTGGAAAACCCTTGAGAGTTCACAGAGTCTACCTCTGTTCCAAACACTTCAATTTTGCGAGACAACTGTGGTATGGCACGTACTCATGACAAGGAAGCCTCTGTGCAAAACTGAATACAGTGGTACCTGTCTTTGTTGAAATCATGATGTGTTCCCTACAAGGCACTTACCTGTGTTCCGAGGAAGGTACCTATGCAGAGAAACGAGTCCTGGTGGATACTCAATCCAACCAGTGTGATCTCCTTTTACGAAATAAGGTAGAACAGGGACGGACTATGGGCACCGCCGGTACACTGAGTGAAGTGCAGCCTAAGGCGCTTAGGCATCCCAAACACATAGTGGATGTTCAATACCTGTGGTTATCCTCACTCTGTTTTTCTGTGGAAAAGGCTTCAAACCTTTGGAGGGAAGTCTGTTTTAGGTGGGTTTCGAGGCCTTGTTGAATCGTTCATGAAAGAAGCTGTTAGCACTGCCTGTGTGCTAAACAGGAATAGGCGCGTATAGGGCTCTAGTGTCAGATGGCCATCCACTCGAGCATAGGACATTCTGTTTGAGGAAACTCCTTCAGGCGCATTCTCCTTTCTGACAGTGTCTTTCCAGTGGAGGAAAGCAGATAGAAAAAGCACGGAGAGAGGGCATGTTGCATACTGTGAGTGAAGGGCAGGGTAATGCACTTGGCCTCACAGACACATACTCGACGTGCAGCACCCTTGATATTCCACAGAGTCTAGCTCTGCTCAAAACACTTCAAATGTTCTGAGAAAACAGTGCCATGGGACGTACTCATTACAGGGATGCGTCTGTGCAAAGCTGGAAACTGTGGTACGTGTCTGTGGTGAGATCATGATGTGTTCCATATAGGGCGCTTACCGGTGTTCATAGTAAAGTGCTATTCAGGGAAACTAGTTCAGTTGGATACTCACTGATAACAGTGTCTTCTCCTTTAAGGAATGAAGGTAGAACAAGGACGGACTATGGGCACTTCAGATACTGTGAATGAAGTGCAGGCTATAGCGTGTAGGCATCCAAAACCAATATGGAATGTGCACGACATGTGGTCATCCACACTCTGTTTCTGTGTCGAATCCCCAGTGTCTACTTCTGCTCAAAACACTTCTAAAGTCACGAGGAACGGCGTTCTAGGACGTACTCATGACAGGGACGAATCTGTGGAAAGTGGGTAGCTCTGGGACCTGTCTGTGTTGAAATGATTAAGTGTTGCACACAGGGCCCTTACAGGTGATTCATAGGAAAATATCTGTTGGGGGAAACGACTTCAGGTGGATACTCATTCATAACAGTGTCTTCTCCTTGGAGTAATGAAGATAGAACAGAGACGGATTATGGGCACTTTGCGTACTGTGAGTGAAGTGCAGACTATAGTGCGTAGGCATCCCAAACACATAATGGATGTTCAGGACCAGTTGAAATCCGTACTGTCTTTCGTGTCAAGAAAGCTTCACACATTGGGAGACAAGTGTGCTTGAGGAGAGATTCGTGGCAGTGTTCAGTCTGTCCAAGAAAGAAGCTGCTGGGACTGCATTGTGGCAAACAGGAATAGTCGCTTATAGGGCTCTAGTATCAGACGTCCATCGCCTTGACTCTAGGACCTTCTGTTTCAGGCAAACTGCATCAGGCGGATCCTCATATCTGACAGTGTCTTTCCAGTGGAGGAAAGCAGATAGAAAAAGGACGGACAGAGGGCAGGTTGCATACTATGTGGGAAGGGCAGGGTAATGCTCTTGCGCCTCTCAGACACATACTAGACGGGCAACACCCTTGATAGTCCACAGAGTCTACCTCTGCTCAAAACACTTCAAATGTCCTGAGATAACTGTGCCATGGGACGTACTCATGACAGGGATGCGTCTGTGTAAAGCTGGAAACTGTGGTACCTGTCTGTGGTGAGGTCATGATGTGTTCCATACAGGGCGCTTACCTGTGTACATAGTAAAGTGTCTATTCAGGGAAACTAGTTCAGTTGGATACTCACTCATAACAGTGTCTTCTCCTTTAAGGAATGAAGGTAGAACAAGGACGGACTGTGGGCACTTCAGATACTGTGAATGAAGTGCAGGCTATAACGTGTAGGCATCCAAAACCAATAAGGAATGTGCACGACTTGTGGTGATCCGCACTCTGTTTCCGTGTCGATTCCCCAGTGTCTACCTCTGCTCAAAACACTTCTAATGTCACGAGGAACGGCGTTCTAGGACGTACTCATCACAAGGACGAATCTGTGGAAAGTGCGTAGCTCTGGGACCTGTCTGTGTTGAAATGATTAAGTGTTGCACACAGGGCCCTGACAGGTGATTCATAGGAAAATATCTGTTTGGGGAAACGACTTCAGGTGGATACTCATTCATAACAGTGTCTTCTCCTTGGAGGAATGAAGATAGAACAGAGACGGACTATGGGCACTTTGGGTACTGTGAGTGAAGTGCAGCCTATGGTGCGTAGGCATCCCAAACACATAATGGATGTTCACGACCAGTTGTCATCCGTACTGTCTTTCGTGTCAAGAAAGCTTCACACATTGGGAGACAAGTGTGCTTGAGGAGGGATTCGTGGCAGTGTTCAGTCTGTCCAAGAAAGAAGCTGCTGGGACTGCATTGTGGCAAACAGGAATAGTCGCGAATAGGGCTCTAGTATCAGACGTCCATCCCCTTGACCCTAGGACATTCTGTTTCAGGCAAACTACTTCAGGCGGATCCTCATATCTGACAGTCTCTTTCCAGTGGAGGAAAGATGATAGAACAAGGCCGGACAGAGGGCAGGTTGCATACTGTGTGTGAAGGGCTGGGAAATGCACTTAGGCCTCTAAGACACATACTGGCAGTGGAAAACCCTTGAGAGTTCACAGAGTCTACCTCTGCTCCAAACACTTCAATTTTGCGAGACAACTGTGATATGGCACGTACTCATGACAAGGAAGCCTCTGTGCAAAACTGAATACAGTGGTACCTGTCTTTGTTGAAATCATGATGTGTTCCCTACAAGGCACTTACCTGTGTTCCGAGGAAGGTACCTATGCAGAGAAACGAGTCCTGGTAGATACTCAATCCAACCAGTGTGTTCTCCTTTTACGAAATAAGGTAGAACAGGGACGGACTATGGGCACCGCAGGTACACTGAGTGAAGTGCAGCCTAAGGCGCTTAGGCATCCCAAACACATAGTGGATGTTCAATACCTGTGGTTATCCTCACTCTGTTTTTCTGTGGAAAAGGCTTCAAACCTTTGGAGGGAAGTCTGTTTTAGGTGGGTTTCGAGGCCTTGTTGAATCTTTCATGAAAGAAGCTGTTAGGACTGCCTCTGTGCTAAACAGGAATAGGAGCGTATAGGGCTCTAGTGTCAGATGGCCATCCCCTCGAGCATAGGACATTCTGTTTGAGGCAAACTCCTTGAGGCGCATTCTCCTTTCTGACAGTGTCTTTCCAGTGGAGGAAAGCAGATAGAAAAAGGACGGAGAGAGGGCATGTTGCATATTGTGAGTGAAGGACAGGGTAATGCACTTGGCCTAACAGACACATACTCGACGTGCAGCACCCTTGATATTCCACAGAGTCTACCCCTGCTCAAAACACTTCAAATGTTCTGAGAAAACAGTGCCATGGGACGTACTCATTACAGGGATGCGTCTGTGCAAAGCTGGAAACTGTGGTACCTGTCTGTGGTGAGATCATGATGTGTTCGATATAGGGCCTTACTTGTGTTCATAGTAAAGTGTCTATTCAGGGAAACTAGTTCAGTTGGATACTCACTGATAACAGTGTCTTCTCCTTTAAGGAATGAAGGTAGAACAAGGACGGACTATGGGCACTTCAGATACTGTGAATGAAGTGCAGGCTATAGCGTGTATAGAATACATAACCAATATGGAATGTGCACGACATGTGGTCATCCGCACTCTGTTTCTCTGTCGATTCCCCAGTGTCTACTTCTGCTCAAAACACTTCTAATGTCACGACGAACGGCGCTCTAGGACGTACTCATCACAGGGATGAATCTGTGGAAAGTGGGTAGCTCTGGGACCTGTCTGTGTTGAAATGATTAAGTGTTGCACACAGGGCCCTTTCAGGTGATTCATAGGAAAATATCTGCTGGTGAAAACGACTTCAGGTGGATACTCATTCATAACAGTGTCTTCTCCTTGGAGGAATGAAGATAGAACAGAGACGGACTATGGGCACTTTGGGTACTGTGAGTGAAGTGCAGCCTATGGTGCGTAGGCATCCCAAACACATAATGGATGTTCACGACCAGTTGTCATCCGTACTGTCTTTCGTGTCAAGAAAGCTTCACACATTGGGAGACAAGTGTGCTTGAGGAGGGATTCGTGGCAGTGTTCAGTCTGTCCAAGAAAGAAGCTGCTGGGACTGTATTGTGGCAAACAGGAATACTCGCGAATAGGGCTCTAGTATCAGACGTCCATCCCCTTGACCCTAGGACATTCTGTTTCAGGCAAACTGCTTCAGGCGGATCCTCATATCTGACAGTCTCTTTCCAGTGGAGGAAAGCAGATAGAAAAAGGCCGGACAGAGGGCAGGTTGCATACTGTGTGTGAAGGGCAGGGAAATGCACTTAGGCCTCTAAGACACATACTGGCAGTGGAAAACCCTTGAGAGTTCACAGAGTCTACCTCTACTCCAAACACTACAATTTTGCGAGACAACTGTGATATGGCACGTACTCATGACAAGGAAGCCTCTGTGCAAAACTGAATACAGTGGTACCTGTCTTTGTTGAAATCATGATGTGTTCCCTACAAGGCACTTACCTGAGTTCCAAGGAAGGTACCTATGCAGAGAAACGAGTCCGGGTGGATACTCAATCCAACCAGTGTGTTCTCCTTTTACGAAATAAGGTAGAACAGGGACGGACTATGGGCACCGCAGGTACACTGAGTGAAGTGCAGCCTAAGGCGCTTAGGCATCCCAAACACATAGTGGATGTTCAATACCTGTGGTTATCCTCACTCTGTTTTTCTGTGGAAAAGGCTTCAAACCTTTGGAGGGAAGTCTGTTTTAGGTGGGGTTCGAGGCCTTATTGAATCTTTCATTAAAGAAGCTGTTAGGACTGCCTGTGTGCTAAACAGGAATAGGCGCGTATAGGGCTCTAGTGTCAGATGGCCATCCCCTCGAGCATAGGACATTCTGTTTGTGGAAACTCCTTCAGGCGCATTCTCCTTTCTGACAGTGACTTTCCAGTGGAGGAAAGCAGATAGAAAAAGGACGGAGAGAGGGCATGTTGCATATTGTGAGTGAAGGGCAGGGTAATGCACTTGGCCTCACAGACACATACTCGATGTGCAGCACCCTTGATATTCCACAGAGTCTACCCCTGCTCAAAACACTTCAAATGTTCTGAGAAAACAGTGCCATGTGACGTACTCATTACAGGGATGCGTCTGTGCAAAGCTGGAAACTGTGGTACCTGTCCGTGGTGAGATCATGATGTGTTCGATATAGGGCGCTTACTTGTGTTCATAGTAAAGTGTCTATTCAGGGAAACTAGTTCAGTTGGATACTCACTGATAACAGTGTCTTCTCTTTTAAGGAATGAAGGTAGAACAAGGACGGACTATGGGCACTTCAGATACTGTGAACGAAGTGCAGGCTATAGCGTGTATGGAATCCATAACCAATATGGTATGTGCACGACATGTGGTCATCCGCACTCTGTTTCTGTGTCGATTCCCCAGTGTCTACTTCTGCTCAAAACACTTCTAATGTCACGACGAACGGCGTTCTAGGACGTACTCATCACAGAGATGAATCTGTGGAAATTGGGTAGCTCTGGGACCTGTCTGTGTTGAAATGATTAAGTGTTGCACACAGGGTCCTTACAGGTGATTCATAGGAAAATATCTGTTTGTGAAAACGACTTCAGGTGGATACTCATTCATAACAGTGTCTTCTCCTTGGAGGAATGAAGATAGAACAGAGACGGACTATGGGCACTTTGGGTACTGTGAGTGAAGTGCAGCCTATGGTGCGTAGGCATCCCAAACACATATGGATGTTCACGACCAGTTGTCATCCGTACTGTCTTTCGTGTCAAGAAAGCTTCACACATTGGGAGACAAGTGTGCTTGAGGAGGGATTCGTGGCAGTGTTCAGTCTGTCCAAGAAAGAAGCTGCTGGGACTGCATTGTGGCAAACAGGAATAGTCGCGAATAGGGCTCTAGTATCAGACGTCCATCCCCTTGACCCTAGGACATTCTGTTTCAGGCAAACTGCTTCAGGCGGATCCTCATATCTGACAGTCTCTTTCCAGTGGAGGAAAGATGATAGAACAAGGCCGGACAGAGGGCAGGTTGCATACTGTGTGTGAAGGGCAGGGAAATGCACTTAGGCCTCTAAGACACATACTGGCAGTGGAAAACCCTTGAGAGTTCACAGAGTCTACCTCTGCTCCATACACTACAATTTTGCCTGACAACTGTGATATGGCACGTACTCATGACAAGGAAGCCTCTGTGCAAAACTGAATACAGTGGTACCTGTCTTTGTTGAAATCATGATGTGTTCCCTACAAGGCACTTACCTGTGTTCCGAGGAAGGTACCTATGCAGAGAAACGAGTCCTGGTGGATACTCAATCCAACCAGTGTGTTCTCCTTTTACGAAATAAGGTAGAACAGGGACGGACTATGGGCACCGCAGGTACACTGAGTGAAGTGCAGCCTAAGGCGCTTAGGCATCCCAAACACATAGTGGATGTTCAATACCTGTGGTTATCCTCACTCTGTTTTTCTGTGGAAAAGACTTCAAACCTTTGGAGGGAAGTCTGTTTTAGGTGGGTTTCGAGGCCTTGTTGAATGTTTCATGAAAGAAGCTGTTAGGACTGCCTGTGTGCTAAACAGGAATAGGCGCGTATAGGGCTCTAGTGTCAGATGGCCATCCCCTCGAGCATAGGACATTCTGTTTGTGGAAACTCCTTCAGGCGCATTCTCCTTTCTGACAGTGACTTTCCAGTGGAGGAAAGTAGATAGAAAAAGCCCGGAGAGAGGGCAGGTTGCATACTGTGTGTGAAGGGCAGGGTAATGCACTTGGCCTCACAGACACATACTCGACGTGCTGCACCCTTGATATTCCGCAGAGTCTAGCTCTGCTCAAAACACTTCAAATGTTCTGAGAAAACAGTGCCATGGGACGTACTCATCACAGGGATGCGACTGTGCAAAGCTGGAAACTGTGGTACGTGTCTGTGGTGAGATCATGATGTGTTCCATATAGGGCTCTTACCTGTGTTCATAGTAAAGTGCTATTCAGGGAAACTAGTTCAGTTGGATACTCATCATAACAGTGTCTTCTCCTTTAAGGAATGAAGGTAGAACAAGGACGGACTATGGGCACTTCAGATACTGTGAATGAAGTGCAGGCTATAACGTGTAGGCATCCAAAACCAATAAGGAATGTGCACGACATGTGGTCATCCGCACTCTGTTTCCGTGTCGATTCCCCAGTGTCCACCTCTGCTCAAAACACTTCTAATGTCACGACGAACGGCGTTCTAGGACGTACTCATGACAGGGACGAATCTCTGGAAAGTGGGTAGCTCTGGGAACTGTCTGTGTTGAAATGATTAAGTGTTGCACACAGGGCCCTTACAGGTGATTCATAGGAAAATATCTGTTTGGGGAAACGACTTCAGGTGGATACTCATTCATAACAGTGTCTTCTCCTTGGAGGAATGAAGATAGAACAGAGACGGACTATGGGCACTTTGGGTACTGTGAGTGAAGTGCAGCCTATGGTGAGTAGGCATCCCAAACACATATGGATGTTCACGACTGGTTGTCATCCGTACTGTCGTTCGTGTCAAGAAAACTTCACACATTGGGAGACAAGTGTGCTTGAGGAGGGATTAGTGTCAGTGTTCAGTCTGTCCAAGAAAGAAGCTGCTGGGACTGCATTGTGGGAAACAGGAATAGTCGCTTATAGGGCTCTAGTATCAGACGTCCATCGCCTTGACTCTAGGACCTTCTGTTTCAGGCAAACTGCATCAGGCGGATCCTCATATCGGACAGTGTCTTTCCAGTGGAGGAAAGCAGATAGAAAAAGGACGGACAGAGGGCAGGTTGCATACTATGTGGGAAGGGCAGGGTAATGCTCTTGCGCCTCTCAGACACATACTAGACGGGCAACACCCTTGATAGTCCACAGAGTCTACCTCTGCTCAAAACACTTCAAATGTCCTGAGATAACTGTGCCATGGGACGTACTCATGACAGGGATGCGTCTGTGTAAAGCTGGAAACTGTGGTACCTGTCTGTGGTGAGGTCATGATGTGTTCCATACAGGGCGCTTACCTGGGTACATAGTAAAGTGTCTATTCAGGGAAACTAGGTCAGTTGGATACTCACTCATAACAGTGTCTTCTCCTTTAAGGAATGAAGGTAGAACAAGGACGGACTGTGGGCACTTCAGATACTGTGAATGAAGTGCAGGCTATAACGTGTAGGCATCCAAAACCAATAAGGAATGTGCACGACATGTGGTCATCCGCACTCTGTTTCCGTGTCGATTCCCCAGTGTCTACCTCTGCTCAAAACACTTCTAATGTCACGAGGAACGGCGTTCTAGGACGTACTCATCACAGGGACGAATCTGTGGAAAGTGGGTCGCTCTGGGACCTGTCTGTGTTGAAATGATTAAGTGTTGCACACAGGGCCCTTACAGGTGATTCATAGGAAAAATCTGTTTGGGGAAACGACTTCAGGTGGATACTCATTCATAACAGTGTCTTCTCCTTGGAGGAATGAAGATAGAACAGAGACGGACTATGGGCACTTTGGGTACTGTGAGTGAAGTGCAGCCTATGGTGCGTAGGCATCCCTAACACATAATGGATGTTCACGACCAGTTGTCATCCGTACTGTCTTTCGTGTCAAGAAAGCTTCACACATTGGGAGACAAGTGTGCTTGAGGAGGGATTCGTGGCAGTGTTCAGTCTGTCCAAGAAAGAAGCTGCTGGGACTGCATTGTGGCAAACAGGAATAGTCGTGAATAGGGCTCTAGTATCAGACGTCCATCCCCTTGACCCTAGGACATTCTGTTTCAGGCAAATTGCTTCAGGCGGATCCTCATATCTGACAGTCTCTTTCCAGTGGAGGAAAGATGATAGAACAAGGCCGGACAGAGGGCAGGTTGCATAGTGTGTGTGAGGGGCAGGGAAATGCACTTAGGCCTCTAAGACACATACTGGCAGTGGAAAACCCTTGAGAGTTCACAGAGTCTACCTCTGTTCCAAACACTTCAATTTTGCGAGACAACTGTGGTATGGCACGTACTCATGACAAGGAAGCCTCTGTGCAAAACTGAATACAGTGGTACCTGTCTTTGTTGAAATCATGATGTGTTCCCTACAAGGCACTTACCTGTGTTCCGAGGAAGGTACCTATGCAGAGAAACGAGTCCTGGTGGATACTCAATCTAACCAGTGTGATCTCCTTTTACGAAATAAGGTAGAACAGGGACGGACTATGGGCACCGCAGGTACACTGAGTGAAGTGCAGCCTAAGGCGCTTAGGCATCCCAAACACATAGTGGATGTTCAATACCTGTGGTTATCCTCACTCTGTTTTTCTGTGGAAAAGGCTTCAAACCTTTGGAGGGAAGTCTGTTTTAGGTGGGTTTCGAGGCCTTGTTGAATCGTTCATGAAAGAAGCTGTTAGCACTGCCTGTGTGCTAAACAGGAATAGGCGCGTATAGGGCTCTAGTGTCAGATGGCCATCCCCTCGAGCATAGGACATTCTGTTTGAGGAAACTCCTTCAGGCGCATTCTCCTTTCTGACAGTGTCTTTCCAGTGGAGGAAAGCAGATAGAAAAAGCACGGAGAGAGGGCATGTTGCATACTGTGAGTGAAGGGCAGGGTAATGCACTTGGCCTCACAGACACATACTCGACGTGCAGCACCCTTGATATTCCACAGAGTCTAGCTCTACTCAAAACACTTCAAATGTTCTGAGAAAACAGTGCCATAGGACGTACTCATTACAGGGATGCGTCTGTGCAAAGCTGGAAACTGTGGTACGTGTCTGTGGTGAGATCATGATGTGTTCCATATAGGGCGATTACCGGTGTTCATATTAAAGTGCTATTCAGGGAAACTAGTTCAGTTGGATACTCACTGATAACAGTGTCTTCTCCTTTAAGGAATGAAGGTAGAACAAGGACGGACTATGGGCACTTCAGATACTGTGAATGAAGTGCAGGCTATAGCGTGTACGCATCCAAAACCAATATGGAATGTGCACGACATGTGGTCATCCGCACTCTGTTTCTGTGTCGATTCCCCAGTGTCTACTTCTGCTCAAAACACTTCTAAAGTCACGAGGAACGGCGTTCTAGGACGTACTCATGACAGGGACGAATCTGTGGAAAGTGGGTCGCTCTGGGACCTGTCTGTGTTGAAATGATTAAGTGTTGCACACAGGGCCCTTACAGGTGATTCATAGGAAAATATCTGTTGGGGGAAACGACTTCAGGTGGATACTCATTCATAACAGTGTCTTCTCCTTGGAGGAATGAAGATAGAACAGAGACGGATTATGGGCACTTTGCGTACTGTGAGTGAAGTGCAGACTATAGTGCGTAGGCATCCCAAACACATAATGGATGTTCAGGACCAGTTGAAATCCGTACTGTCTTTCGTGTCAAGAAAGCTTCACACATTGGGAGACAAGTGTGCTTGAGGAGAGATTCGTGGCAGTGTTCAGTCTGTCCAAGAAAGAAGCTGCTGGGACTGCATTGTGGCAAACAGGAATAGTCGCTTATAGGGCTCTAGTATCAGACGTCCATCGCCTTGACTCTAGGACCTTCTGTTTCAGGCAAACTGCATCAGGCGGATCCTCATATCTGACAGTGTCTTTCCAGTGGAGGAAAGCAGATAGAAAAAGGACGGACAGAGGGCAGGTTGCATACTATGAGGGAAGGGCAGGGTAATGCTCTTGCGCCTCTCAGACACATACTAGACGGGCAACACCCTTGAGAGTCCACAGAGTCTACCTCTGCTCAAAACACTTCAAATGTCCTGAGATAACTGTGCCATGGGACGTACTCATGACAGGGATGCGTCTGTGTAAAGCTGGAAACTGTGGTACCTGTCTGTGGTGAGGTCATGATGTGTTCCATACAGGGCGCTTACCTGTGTACATAGTAAAGTGTCTATTCAGGGAACCTAGTTCAGTTGGATACTCACTCATAACAGTGTCTTCTCCTTTAAGGAATGAAGGTAGAACAAGGACGGACTGTGGGCACTTCAGATACTGTGAATGAAGTGCAGGCTATAACGTGTAGGCATCCAAAACCAATAAGGAATGTGCACGACATGTGGTCATCCGCACTCTGTTTCCGTGTCGATTCCCCAGTGTCTACCTCTGCTCAAAACACTTCTAATGTCACGAGGAACGGCGTTCTAGGACGTACTCATCACAGGGACGAATCTGTGGAAAGTGGGTCGCTCTGGGACCTGTCTGTGTTGAAATGATTAAGTGTTGCACACAGGGCCCTTACAGGTGATTCATAGGAAAATATCTGTTTGGGGAAACGACTTCAGGTGGATACTCATTCATAACAGTGTCTTCTCCTTGGAGGAATGAAGATAGAACAGAGACGGACTATGGGCACTTTGGGTACTGTGAGTGAAGTGCAGCCTATGGTGAGTAGGCATCCCAAACACATATGGATGTTCACGAAAGGTTGTCATCCGTACTGTCTTTCGTGTCAAAAAAGCTTCACACATTGTGAGACAAATGTGCTTGAGGAGGGATTCGTGTCAGTGTTCAGTCTGTCCAAGAAAGAAGCTGCTGGGACTGCATTGTGGTAAACAGGAATAGTCGCTTATAGCGCTCTAGTATCAGACGTCCATCGCCTTGACTCTAGGACCTTCTGTTTCAGGCAAACTGCATCAGGCGGATCCTCATATCTGACAGTGTCTTTCCAGTGGAGGAAAGCAGATAGAAAAAGGACGGACAGAGGGCAGGTTGCATACTATGAGGGAAGGGCAGGGTAATGCTCTTGCGCCTCTCAGACACATACTAGACGGGCAACACCCTTGATAGTCCACAGAGTCTACCTCTGCTCAAAACACTTCAAATGTCCTGAGATAACTGTGCCATGGGACGTACTCATGACAGGGATGCGTCTGTGTAAAGCTGGAAACTGTGGTACCTGTCTGTGGTGAGGTCATGATGTGTTCCATACAGGGCGCTTACCTGGGTACATAGTAAAGTGTCTATTCAGGGAAACTAGTTCAGTTGGATACTCACTCATAACAGTGTCTTCTCCTTTAAGGAATGAAGGTAGAACAAGGACGGACTGTGGGCACTTCAGATACTGTGAATGAAGTGCAGGCTATAACGTGTAGGCATCCAAAACCAATAAGGAATGTGCACGACATGTGGTCATCCGCACTCTGTTTCCGTGTCGATTCCCCAATGTCTACCTCTGCTCAAAACACTTCTAATGTCACGAGGAACGGCGTTCTAGGACGTACTCATCACAGGGACGAATCTGTGGAAAGTGGGTCGCTCTGGGACCTGTCTGTGTTGAAATGATTAAGTGTTGCACACAGGGCCCTTACAGGTGATTCATAGGAAAATATCTGTTTGGGGAAACGACTTCAGGTGGATACTCATTCATAACAGTGTCTTCTCCTTGGAGGAATGAAGATAGAACAGAGACGGACTATGGGCACTTTGGGTACTGTGAGTGAAGTCCAGCCTATGGTGCGTAGGCATCCCAAACACATAATGGATGTTCACGACCAGTTGTCATCCGTACTGTCTTTCGTGTCAAGAAAGCTTCACACATTGGGAGACAAGTGTGCTTGAGGAGGGATTCGTGGCAGTGTTCAGTCTGTCCAAGAAAGAAGCTGCTGGGACTGCATTGTGGCAAACAGGAATAGTCGCGAATAGGGCTCTAGTATCAGACGTCCATCCCCTTGACCCTAGGACATTCTGTTTCAGGCAAACTGCTTCAGGCGGATCCTCATATCTGACAGTCTCTTTCCAGTGGAGGAAAGATGATAGAACAAGGCCGGACAGAGGGCAGGTTGCATACTGTGTGTGAAGGGCAGGGAAATGCACTTAGGCCTCTAAGACACATACTGGCAGTGGAAAACCCTTGAGAGTTCACAGAGTCTACCTCTGCTCCAAACACTACAATTTTGCGAGACAACTGTGGTATGGCACGTACTCATGACAAGGAAGCCTCTGTGCAAAACTGAATACAGTGGTACCTGTCTTTGTTGAAATCATGATGTGTTCCCTACAAGGCACTTACCTGTGTTCCAAGGAAGGTACCTATGCAGAGAAACGAGTCCGGGTGGATACTCAATCCAACCAGTGTGTTCTCCTTTTACGAAATAAGGTAGAACAGGGACGGACTATGGGCACCGCAGGTACACTGAGTGAAGTGCAGCCTAAGGCGCTTAGGCATCCCAAACACATAGTGGATGTTCAATACCTGTGGTTATCCTCACTCTGTTTTTCTGTGGAAAAGGCTTCAAACCTTTGGAGGGAAGTCTGTTTTAGGTGGGGTTCGAGGCCTTATTGAATCTTTCATTAAAGAAGCTGTTAGGACTGCCTGTGTGCTAAACAGGAATAGGCGCGTATAGGGCTCTAGTGTCAGATGGCCATCCCCTCGAGCATAGGACATTCTGTTTGTGGAAACTCCTTCAGGCGCATTCTCCTTTCTGACAGTGACTTTCCAGTGGAGGAAAGCAGATAGAAAAAGGACGGAGAGAGGGCATGTTGCATATTGTGAGTGAAGGGCAGGGTAATGCACTTGGCCTCACAGACACATACTCGACGTGCAGCACCCTTGATATACCACAGAGTCTACCCCTGCTCAAAACACTTCAAATGTTCTGAGAAAACAGTGCCATGTGACGTACTCATTACAGGGATGCGTCTGTGCAAAGCTGGAAACTGTGGTACCTGTCCGTGGTGAGATCATGATGTGTTCGATATAGGGCGCTTACTTGTGTTCATAGTAAAGTGTCTATTCAGGGAAACTAGTTCAGTTGGATACTCACTGATAACAGTGTCTTCTCTTTTAAGGAATGAAGGTAGAACAAGGACGGACTATGGGCACTTCAGATACTGTGAACGAAGTGCAGGCTATAGCGTGTATGGAATCCATAACCAATATGGTATGTGCACGACATGTGGTCATCCGCACTCTGTTTCTGTGTCGATTCCCCAGTGTCTACTTCTGCTCAAAACACTTCTAATGTCACGACGAACGGCGTTCTAGGACGTACTCATCACAGAGATGAATCTGTGGAAATTGGGTAGCTCTGGGACCTGTCTGTGTTGAAATGATTAAGTGTTGCACACAGGGTCCTTTCAGGTGATTCATAGGAAAATATCTGTTTGTGAAAACGACTTCAGGTGGATACTCATTCATAACAGTGTCTTCTCCTTGGAGGAATGAAGATAGAACAGAGACGGACTATGGGCACTTTGGGTACTGTGAGTGAAGTGCAGCCTATGGTGCGTAGGCATCCCAAACACATAATGGATGTTCACGACCAGTTGTCATCCGTACTGTCTTTCGTGTCAAGAAAGCTTCACACATTGGGAGACAAGTGTGCTTGAGGAGGGATTCGTGGCAGTGTTCAGTCTGTCCAAGAAAGAAGCTGCTGGGACTGCATTGTGGCAAACAGGAATAGTCGCGAATAGGGCTCTAGTATCAGACGTCCATCCCCTTGACCCTAGGACATTCTGTTTCAGGCAAACTGCTTCAGGCGGATCCTCATATCTGACAGTCTCTTTCCAGTGGAGGAAAGATGATAGAACAAGGCCGGACAGAGGGCAGGTTGCATACTGTGTGTGAAGGGCAGGGAAATGCACTTAGGCCTCTAAGACACATACTGGCAGTGGAAAACCCTTGAGAGTTCACAGAGTCTACCTCTGCTCCAAACACTACAATTTTGCCTGACAACTGTGATATGGCACGTACTCATGACAAGGAAGCCTCTGTGCAAAACTGAATACAGTGGTACCTGTCTTTGTTGAAATCATGATGTGTTCCCTACAAGGCACTTACCTGTGTTCCGAGGAAGGTACCTATGCAGAGAAACGAGTCCTGGTGGATACTCAATCCAACCAGTGTGTTCTCCTTTTACGAAATAAGGTAGAACAGGGACGGACTATGGGCACCGCAGGTACACTGAGTGAAGTGCAGCCTAAGGCGCTTAGGCATCCCAAACACATAGTGGATGTTCAATACCTGTGGTTATCCTCACTCTGTTTTTCTGTGGAAAAGACTTCAAACCTTTGGAGGGAAGTCTGTTTTAGGTGGGTTTCGAGGCCTTGTTGAATGTTTCATGAAAGAAGCTGTTAGGACTGCCTGTGTGCTAAACAGGAATAGGCGCGTATAGGGCTCTAGTGTCAGATGGCCATCCCCTCGAGCATAGGACATTCTGTTTGTGGAAACTCCTTCAGGCGCATTCTCCTTTCTGACAGTGACTTTCCAGTGGAGGAAAGTAGATAGAAAAAGCCCGGAGAGAGGGCAGGTTGCATACTGTGTGTGAAGGGCAGGGTAATGCACTTGGCCTCACAGACACATACTCGACGTGCTGCACCCTTGATATTCCGCAGAGTCTAGCTCTGCTCAAAACACTTCAAATGTTCTGAGAAAACAGTGCCATGGGACGTACTCATCACAGGGATGCGACTGTGCAAAGCTGGAAACTGTGGTACGTGTCTGTGGTGAGATCATGATGTGTTCCATATAGGGCTCTTACCTGTGTTCATAGTAAAGTGCTATTCAGGGAAACTAGTTCAGTTGGATACTCATCATAACAGTGTCTTCTCCTTTAAGGAATGAAGGTAGAACAAGGACGGACTATGGGCACTTCAGATACTGTGAATGAAGTGCAGGCTATAGCGTGTAGGCATCCAAAACCAATAAGGAATGTGCACGACATATGGTCATCCACACTCTGTTTCTGTGTCGATTCCCCAGTGTCCACCTCTGCTCAAAACACTTCTAATGTCACGACGAACGGCGTTCTAGGACGTACTCATGACAGGGACGAATCTCTGGAAATTGGGTAGCTCTGGGAACTGTCTGTGTTGAAATGATTAAGTGTTGCACACAGGGCCCTTACAGGTGATTCATATGAAAATATCTGTTTGGGGAAACGACTTCAGGTGGATACTCATTCATAACAGTGTCTTCTCCTTGGAGGAATGAAGATAGAACAGAGACGGACTATGGGCACTTTGGGTACTGTGAGTGAAGTGCAGCCTATGGTGAGTAGGCATCCCAAACACATATGGATGTTCACGACTGGTTGTCATCCGTACTGTCGTTCGTGTCAAGAAAGCTTCACACATTGGGAGACAAGTGTGCTTGAGGAGGGATTAGTGTCAGTGTTCAGTCTGTCCAAGAAAGAAGCTGCTGGGACTGCATTGTGGGAAACAGGAATAGTCGCTTATAGCGCTCTAGTATCAGACGTCCATCGCCTTGACTCTAGGACCTTCTGTTTCAGGCAAACTGCATCAGGCGGATCCTCATATCTGACAGTGTCTTTCCAGTGGAGGAAAGCAGATAGAAAAAGGACGGACAGAGGGCAGGTTGCATACTATGAGGGAAGGGCAGGGTAATGCTCTTGCGCCTCTCAGACACATACTAGACGGGCAACACCCTTGATAGTCCACAGAGTCTACCTCTGCTCAAAACACTTCAAATGTCCTGAGATAACTGTGCCATGGGACGTACTCATGACAGGGATGCGTCTGTGTAAAGCTGGAAACTGTGGTACCTGTCTGTGGTGAGGTCATGATGTGTTCCATACAGGGCGCTTACCTGTGTACATAGTAAAGTGTCTATTCAGGGAAACTAGTTCAGTTGGATACTCACTCATAACAGTGTCTTCTCCTTTAAGGAATGAAGGTAGAACAAGGACGGACTGTGGGCACTTCAGATACTGTGAATGAAGTGCAGGCTATAACGTGTAGGCATCCAAAACCAATAAGGAATGTGCACGACATGTGGTCATCCGCACTCTGTTTCCGTGTCGATTCCCCAGTGTCTACCTCTGCTCAAAACACTTCTAATGTCACGAGGAACGGCGTTCTAGGACGTACTCATGACAGGGACGAATCTGTGGAAAGTGGGTCGCTCTGGGACCTGTCTGTGTTGAAATGATTAAGTGTTGCACACAGGGCCCTTACAGGTGATTCATAGGAAAATATCTGTTTGGGGAAACGACTTCAGGTGGATACTCATTCATAACAGTGTCTTCTCCTTGGAGGAATGAAGATAGAACAGAGACGGACTATGGGCACTTTGGGTACTGTGAGTGAAGTGCAGCCTATGGTGCGTAGGCATCCCAAACACATAATGGATGTTCACGACCAGTTGTCATCCGTACTGTCTTTCGTGTCAAGAAAGCTTCCCACATTGGGAGACAAGTGTGCTTGAGGAGGGATTCGTGGCAGTGTTCAGTCTGTCCAAGAAAGAAGTTGCTGGGACTGCATTGTGGCAAACAGGAATAGTCGCGAATAGGGCTCTAGTATCAGACGTCCATCCCCTTGAACCTAGGACATTCTGTTTCAGGCAAACTGCTTCAGGCGGATCCTCATATCTGACAGTCTCTTTCCAGTGGAGGAAAGATGATAGAACAAGGCCGGACAGAGGGCAGGTTGCATACTGTGTGTGAAGGGCAGGGAAATGCACTTAGGCCTCTAAGACACATACTGGCAGTGGAAAACCCTTGAGAGTTCACAGAGTCTACCTCTACTCCATACACTACAATTTTGCGAGACAACTGTGATATGGCACGTACTCATGACAAGGAAGCCTCTGTGCAAAACTGAATACAGTGGTACCTGTCTTTGTTGAAATCATGATGTGTTCCCTACAAGGCACTTACCTGTGTTCCGAGGAAGGTACCTATGCAGAGAAACGAGTCCTGGTGGATACTCAATCCAACCAGTGTGTTCTCCTTTTACGAAATAAGGTAGAACAGGGACGGACTATGGGCACCGCAGGTACACTGAGTGAAGTGCAGCCTAAGGCGCTTAGGCATCCCAAACACATAGTGGATGTTCAATACCTGTGGTTATCCTCACTCTGTTTTTCTGTGGAAAAGACTTCAAACCTTTGGAGGGAAGTCTGTTTTAGGTGGGTTTCGAGGCCTTGTTGAATGTTTCATGAAAGAAGCTGTTAGGACTGCCTGTGTGCTAAACAGGAATAGGCGCGTATAGGGCTCTAGTGTCAGATGGCCATCCCCTCGAGCATAGGACATTCTGTTTGTGGAAACTCCTTCAGGCGCATTCTCCTTTCTGACAGTGACTTTCCAGTGGAGGAAAGTAGATAGAAAAAGCCCGGAGAGAGGGCAGGTTGCATACTGTGTGTGAAGGGCAGGGTAATGCACTTGGCCTCACAGACACATACTCGACGTGCTGCACCCTTGATATTCCGTAGAGTCTAGCTCTGCTCAAAACACTTCAAATGTTCTGAGAAAACAGTGCCATGGGACGTACTCATTACAGGGATGCGTCTGTGCAAAGCTGGAAACTGTGGTACGTGTCTGTGGTGAGATCATGATGTGTTCCATATAGGTCTCTTACCTGTGTTCATAGTAAAGTGCTATTCAGGGCAACTAGTTCCGTTGGGTACTCACTCATAACAGTGTCTTCTCCATTAAGGAATGAAGGTAGAACAAGGACGGACTATGGGCACTTCAGATACTGTGAATGAAGTGCAGGCTATAGCGTGTAGGCATCCAAAACCAATAAGGAATGTGCACGACATATGGTCATCCACACTCTGTTTCTTTTTTTTTTTTTTCCTTTCTTTTTTTTTTCCCAATTTATTTATTTTCAGAAAAACAGTATTCATTATTTTTTCACCACACCCAGTGCTCCATGCAAGCTGTGCCCTCTATAATACCCACCACCTGGTACCCCAACCTCCCACCCCCCCGCCACTTCAAACCCCTCAGACTGTTTTTCAGAGTCCATAGTCTCTCATGGTTCACCTCCCCTTCCAATTTACCCAAATTCCCTACTACTCTCTAACGCCCCTTGTCCTCCATGCTATTGGTTATGCTCCACAAATAAGTGAAACCATATGATAATTGACTCTCTCTGCTTGACTGATTTCACTCAGCATAATCTCTTCCAGTCCCGTCCATGTTGCTACAAAAGTTGGATATTCGTCCTTTCTGATGGAGGCATAATACTCCATAGTGTATATGGACCACATCTTCCTTATCCATTCATCCGTTGAAGGGCATCTTGGTTCTTTCCATAGTTTGGCGACTGTGGCCATTGCTGCTATAAACATTGGGGTACAGATGGCCCTTCTTTTCACGACATCTGTATCTTTGGGGTAAATACCCAGGAGTGCAATTGCAGGGTCGTAGGGAAGCTCTATTTTTAATTTCTTGAGGAATCTCCACACTGTTCTCCAAAGAGGCTGCGCCAACTTGCATTCCCACCAACAGTGTAAGAGGGTTCCCCTTTCTCCACATCCTCTCCAACACATGTTGTTTCCTGTTTTGTTAATTTTGGCCATTCTAACTGGTGTAAGGTGATATCTCAATGTGGTTTTAATTTGAATCTCCCTGAGGGCTAATGATGATGAGCATTTTTTCATGTGTCTGATAGCCATTTGTATTTCTTGATTGGAGAAGTGTCTGTTCATATCTTCTGCCCATTTTTTGATGTGTTTGTCTGTTTCGTGTGGGTTGAGTTTGAGGAGTTCCTTATAGATCCTGGATATCAACCTTTTGTCTGTACTGTCATTTGCAAATATCTTCTCCCATTCCGTGGGTTGCCTCTTTGTTTTTTTGACTGTTTCCTTTGCTGTGCAGAAGCTTTTGATTTTGATGAAGTCCCAGAAGTCTATTTTCGCTTTTGTTTCCTTTGCCTTTGGAGACGTATCTTGAAAGAAGTTGCTGTGGCTGATATCGAAGAGATTACTGCCTATGTTCTCCTCTAAGATTCTGATAGATTCCTGTCTCACGTTGAGGTCTTTTATCCATTTTGAGTTGATCTTTGTGTACGGTGTAAGAGAATGGTCGAGTTTCATTCTTCTACATATAGCTGTCCAGTTTTCCCAGCACCATTTATTGAAGAGACTGTCTTTTTTCCACTGTATATTTTTTCCTGTTTTGTCGAAGATTAATTGACCATAGAGTTGAGGGTCCATATCAGGGCTCTCTACTCTGTTCCACTGGTCTATGTGTCTGTTTTTATGCCAGTACCATGCTGTCTTGGTGATCACAGCTTTGTAATAAAGCTTGAAATCAGGTAAGGTGATGCCGCCAGCTTTATTTTTGTTTTTCAACGTTTCCTTAGCGATTCGGGGTCTCTTCTGATTCCATACAAATTTTTGGATTATTTGCTCCAGCTCTTTGAAGAATGCCGGTGGAATTTTGATCGGAATGGCATTAAAAGTATAGATTGCTCTAGGCAGTATAGACATTTTAACGATGTTTATTCTTCCGATCCAAGAGCATGGAATGGTCTTCCATCTTTTTGTGTCTTCTTCAATTTCTTTCATGAGTGTTCTATAGTTCCTCAAGTATAGATCCTTTACCTCTTTAGTTAGGTTTATTCCCAGGTATCTTATGGTTCTTGGTGCTATAGTAAATGGAATCGATTCTCTAATTTCCCTTTCTGTATTTTCCTTGTTAGTGTATAAGAAAGCCACTGATTTCTGCACATTGACTTTGTATCCTGCCACGCTGCTGAATTGCTGTATGAGTTCTAGTAGTTTGGGGGTGGAGTCTTTTGGGTTTTCCATATAAAGAATCATGTCATCTGCGAAGAGAGAGAGTTTGACTTCTTCATTACCAATTTGGATACCTTTTATTTCTCTCTGTTGTCTGATTGCTGTTGCTAGGACTTCTAATACTATGTTGAACAAGAGTGGTGAAAGTGGGCATCCTTGTCTTGTTCCTGATCTCAACGGGAAGGCTGCAAGCTTTTTCCCATTGAGGATGATATTTGCTGTGGGTCTTTCATAGATAGATTTGATGAGGTTCAGGAATGTTCCCTCTATCCCTATACTTTGAAGCGTTTTAATCAGGAACGGATGTTGGATTTTGTCAAATGCTTTTTCTGCATCAATTGAGAGGACCATGTGGTTCTTCTCTCTTCTCCTATTAATTTGTTGTATCACATTGATTGATTTACGAATGTTGAACCATCCTTGTAGCCCAGGGATGAATCCCACCTGATCATGGTGGATAATCTTTTTAATGTGTTGTTGGATCCTGTTGGCTAGGATCTTGTTGAGAATCTTAGCATCCATATTCATCAGTGATATTGGTCTGAAATTCTCCTTTTTGGTATGGTCCTTGCCTGGTTTGGGGATCAGGGTAATGCTGGCTTCATAGAAAGAGTCTGGAAGTTTTCCTTCTGCTTCAATTTTTTGAAACAGCTTCAGGAGAATAGGTGTTATTTCTTCTTGGAAGGTTTGGTAGAATTCCCCAGGGAATCCGTCAGGTCCTGGGCTCTTGTTTTTTGGGAGATTTTTGATCACTGCTTCAATCTCGTTATTAGATATCGGTCTATTCAGGTTGTCGATTTCTTCCTGGTTCAATTTTGGTAGTTTATATTTTTCCAGGAATGCATCCATTTCATCAAGGTTGCTAAGCTTATTGGCATATAACTGTTCGTAGTAACTTCTGATGATTGTTTCTACTTCCTTGGTGTTAGTTGTGATCTCTCCCCTTTCATTCATAATTTTATGAATTTGGGATTTCTCTCTTTTCTTTTGGATTAGTGTAGCCAGTGGCTTATCGATCTTATTGATTCTTTCAAAAAACCAGCTTCTAGTTTCATTGATACGTTCTACTGTATCTCTGGTTTCTCCCTCATTGATCTCAGCTCTAATCTTGATGATTTCCCTTCTTATGTGTGGAGTTGGTTTGATTTGTTGTTGATCCTCCAGTTCTTTAAGGTGTAGAGACAGCTGGTGTGTTCTGGATTTTTCAATTTTTTTGAGCAAGGCTTGGATGGCTATATATTTTCCCCTTAGGACCGCCTTTGCTGTATCCCATAGGTTTTGGACCGAAGTGTCTTCATTCTCATTGGTTTCCATGAATTGTTTCAGTTCTTCTTTGATCTCCTGGTTGATCCAAGCATTCTTAAGAAAGGTGGTCTTTAGCTTCCAGGTGTTTGAGTTCCTTCGGAACTTTTCCTTGTGATTGAGCTCCAGTTTCAAAGCATTGTGATCTGAGAATATGCAGGGAATAATCTCAGTCTTTTGGTATCAGCTGAGTCCTGATTTGTGACCCAGTATGTGGTCTATTCTGGAGAAGGTTCCGTGTGCACTTGAGAAGAATGAGTATTCTGCTGTTTTAGGGTGGAATGTTCTGTATATATCTATGAGGTCCATCTGGTCCAATGTGTCGTTCAATGCTCTTGTTTCTTTATTGATTTTCTGCTTCGATGATCTGTCCAATTCTGAAAGAGGCGTGTTAAGATCACCTACGATTAGTGTATTCATATCAATATGACTCTTTATCTTGATTAACAGTTTTCTTAAGTAATTGGCTGCTCCCATATTGGGAGCATAGATATTTACAATTGTTAGATCATCTTGGTGGATAGTCCCTTTAAGGATTATGTAGTGTCCTTCTGTATCTCTGACTACAGTCTTTAGTTTGAAGTCTAATTTATCTGATATGAGAATCGCTACCCCAGCCTTCTTTTGAGTCCCATTGGCATGAAAGATGCTTCTCCACCCCTTCACTTTCAATCTGCGTGTATCTTTAGGTTCAAAATGGGTCTCTTGTAGGCAGCATATGGATGGGTCCTGTCGTTTTATCCAATCTGCAACCCTGTGCCGTTTTATGGGTGCATTGAGGCCATTCACATTGAGAGTGATTATTGATAGATACGTTTTTATTGACATCGAGTTACCTTTGAAGTCTTTCTTTCTGTAGACTGTCTCTATATTTCTGTTCAATGCTATTCTTGGGATTTTTCCTCTTTTATAGAACCCCCCTTAATATTTCCTGCAGTATCGGCTTGGTGGTTGCATAGTCTTTTAAGTCTTGCCGGTCTTGGAAACTCTTTATCTCTCCATCCATTTTGAATGTCAGTCTTGCTGGATAAAGTATTCTTGGCTGCATGTTCTTCTCATTTAGTGCCCTGAATATATCTTGCCAGCCTCTTCTGGCTTTCCAGGTCTCTGTGGACAGGTCTGACGTTATTCTGATGGGCTTCCCTCTGTAAGTAAGGAGCCTCTTTGCCCTGGCAGCTTTCAAGAGATTATACCTACAATTATAATTTCTCAATTTGACTATCAGGTGTCGTGATGTTTTTTTGGAGTGTATAATCTTGGGTGGAGACCGTTCAGCCTCTAGTACATGAACGCTGGTTTCATTCGCGAGATTCGGAAAGTTTTCATGAAGGACTTGTTCCACGACATCTTCTAGACTTCTTTCTTTCTCCTCCCCTTCAGGAATTCCAATAATTCTGACGTTGGAACGCTTCATGGCATCACTTATTTCCCTAATTCTGCTTTCGTGGGATCTAAGCTGTTTGTTCCAGGCTTCCTCCTGATCCTTTCTCTCTATCTGTTTGTCTTCCAGATCACTAATTCTATCTTCTGTCTCAGTTACCCTAGCTTTGAGAGAGTTTAGATTGGATTGGAACTCATTGAGAGCATTGTGGACCTCCTCCCTGGTAGCTTTAAGCTCCGCCCTAACATTGTGAACATCCTGTCTGGTCGCTTTCAGTTCGGCTCTAATCAATTCTGTTTGGTCATCCATGGCTTTCTCCAACCTAGCTATTGCCTGGATAATTGTTAGCCTGAATTCTCTTTCCGACATATTGTCTATGTTGATAGCCGTTAGCTCTGTTGCGGAAGGTCCATCCTCTGTATTTTTCTTCTGTTGGGCATTCCTCCTCCTAGTCATTTTGGTGGGAGAAGACTGAACAGATGTAGCTGGATGTATCAACTCTGGTGCAGTCAAGGTGCACCCTGGAACACTTCCTGATCTCCGTCTCAGAAGCCTCAGTCTGGGTGCAGAAGCTGAATAAATTCCCCCTTGGATGCTGGCAGTGCAGGTTCCAAGTTGCAGACCCTGGGGGCGCAGGATCTTTTGCTCGTCCCCAAAGCCAAGGCAGTGGCGGCTGTCTGGGAGCTCCTGACCGCCAGAGAGGTTCCAAGCAGCGATCGCACACTGAGATTTTGCCGCTGGCCGGGGCTGGGAGTGCCCGGCTTGCGCGCACCTCTTTTCAGAGGCGGCTGTGGGTCGGGCGCGCGTCTGGGGCACTGAGAACGGGGCGCTGGTCCGTAAGCCGCAGGCTGGGCTTTTGTGCGCCTCTGTCCGGGGAAGAGTTTCGCGGGCGCGATGCTTAGACTTTGAAACAATGGCCCGGGTCAAGAAGCGCCCCAGGGCCTTAGAAACCCAGGAGAGCTGGAGCGACGTGCACGCGCATCTCAAGCTTTGTGGTAGGGCTAGCGCGCGTTCTGCAGACCGGCGCAGCTTCCATCCCCTCACAGGAGCCGGAACCCCGCGCTCTGGGGCACGCTGGCGGCTTAGGGACCAGGAGCCGGTTTCTCCGCCGCACTCTCTCTGCCTCCGCGCCGGGGAGGCCGTCTGGGACCGGGGACTCAAGCCCCTGTCCCTAGCCGCCCCGATTCCCACAGTTTGCCCCCGCGATCCTTTGCTCTTTTGGAGTGCTTTCAACCAGTCTCCGAGTTAATGCTGATCCCCAGACGCAGGGCACTCTCGCTCGTATCGGGGTATTACTTTTGCACCGGTCGCCTCTGGTGGCTCCCTCCCCCTTTTGTTTATCTTCCAATATCAGTCCGCTGTTCCCATTCCGCTTTACCTGCTCACTGGCGTCTTCTGCCCCTGTAGAGATCCAGACGTGTATAATTCTGATCTCAGGCTGATTTCATGGGTGATCAGAGTTCTTTGGTGGGTAATCAGCTCACTTTGGGGTACCAGCTGAAAAGACGCCTCTTCCTAGTACCCCGCCATCTTGTCCCCCTCCCACACTCTGTTTCTGTGTCGATTCCCCAGTGTCCACCTCTGCTCAAAACACTTCTAATGTCACGACGAACGGCGTTCTAGGACGTACTCATGACAGGGACGAATCTCTGGAAAGTGGGTAGCTCTGGGAACTGTCTGTGTTGAAATGATTAAGTGTTGCACACAGGGCCCTTACAGGTGATTCATAGGAAAATATCTGTTTGGGAAAACGACTTCAGGTGGATACTCATTCATAACAGTGTCTTCTCCTTGGAGGAATGAAGATAGAACAGAGACGGACTATGGGCACTTTGGGTACTGTGAGTGAAGTGCAGCCTATGGTGAGTAGGCATCCCAAACACATATGGATGTTCACGAAAGGTTGTCATCCGTACTGTCTTTCGTGTCAAAAAAGCTTCACACATTGTGAGACAAATGTGCTTGAGGAGGGATTCGTGTCAGTGTTCAGTCTGTCCAAGAAAGAAGCTGCTGGGACTGCATTGTGGGAAACAGGAATAGTCGCTTATAGGGCTCTAGTATCAGACGTCCATCGCCTTGACTCTAGGACCTTCTGTTTCAGGCAAACTGCATCAGGCGGATCCTCATATCTGACAGTGTCTTTCCAGTGGAGGAAAGCAGATAGAAAAAGGACGGACAGAGGGCAGGTTGCATACTATGAGGGAAGGGCAGGGTAATGCTCTTGCGCCTCTCAGACACATACTAGACGGGCAACACCCTTGATAGTCCACAGAGTCTACCTCTGCTCAAAACACTTCAAATGTCCTGAGATAACTGTGCCATGGGACGTACTCATGACAGGGATGCGTCTGTGTAAAGCTGGAAACTGTGGTACCTGTCTGTGGTGAGGTCATGATGTGTTCCATACAGGGCGCTTACCTGGGTACATATTAAAGTGTCTATTCAGGGAAACTAGTTCAGTTGGATACTCACTCATAACAGTGTCTTCTCCTTTAAGGAATGAAGGTAGAACAAGGACGGACTGTGGGCACTTCAGATACTGTGAATGAAGTGCAGGCTATAACGTGTAGGCATCCAAAACCAATAAGGAATGTGCACGACATGTGGTCATCCGCACTCTGTTTCCGTGTCGATTCCCCAGTGTCTACCTCTGCTCAAAACACTTCTAATGTCACGAGGAACGGCGTTCTAGGACGTACTCATCACAGGGACGAATCTGTGGAAAGTGCGTAGCTCTGGGACCTGTCTGTGTTGAAATGATTAAGTGTTGCACACAGGGCCCTTACAGGTGATTCATAGGAAAATATCTGTTTGGGGAAACGACTTCAGGTGGATACTCATTCATAACAGTGTCTTCTCCTTGGAGGAATGAAGATAGAACAGAGACGGACTATGGGCACTTTGGGTACTGTGAGTGAAGTGCAGCCTATGGTGCGTAGGCATCCCAAACACATAATGGATGTTCACGACCAGTTGTCATCCGTACTGTCTTTCGTGTCAAGAAAGCTTCACACATTGGGAGACAAGTGTGCTTGAGGAGGGATTCGTGGCAGTGTTCAGTCTGTCCAAGAAAGAAGCTGCTGGGACTGCATTGTGGCAAACAGGAATAGTCGCGAATAGGGCTCTAGTATCAGACGTCCATCCCCTTGACCCTAGGACATTCTGTTTCAGGCAAACTGCTTCAGGCGGATCCTCATATCTGACAGTCTCTTTCCAGTCGAGGAAAGATGATAGAACAAGGCCGGACAGAGGGCAGGTTGCATACTGTGTGTGAAGGGCAGGGAAATGCACTTAGGCCTCTAAGACACATACTGGCAGTGTATTGAACCCTTGAGAGTTCACAGAGTCTACCTCTGCTCCAAACACTACAATTTTGCGAGACAACTGTGATATGGCACGTACTCATGACAAGGAAGCCTCTGTGCAAAACTGAATACAGTGGTACCTGTCTTTGTTGAAATCATGATGTGTTCCCTACAAGGCACTTACCTGAGTTCCAAGGAAGGTACCTATGCAGAGAAACGAGTCCGGGTGGATACTCAATCCAACCAGTGTGTTCTCCTTTTACGAAATAAGGTAGAACAGGGACGGACTATGGGCACCGCAGGTACACTGAGTGAAGTGCAGCCTAAGGCGCTTAGGCATCCCAAACACATAGTGGATGTTCAATACCTGTGGTTATCCTCACTCTGTTTTTCTGTGGAAAAGGCTTCAAACCTTTGGAGGGAAGTCTGTTTTAGGTGGGGTTCGAGGCCTTATTGAATCTTTCATTAAAGAAGCTGTTAGGACTGCCTGTGTGCTAAACAGGAATAGGCGCGTATAGGGCTCTAGTGTCAGATGGCCATCCCCTCGAGCATAGGACATTCTGTTTGTGGAAACTCCTTCAGGCGCATTCTCCTTTCTGACAGTGACTTTCCAGTGGAGGAAAGCAGATAGAAAAAGGACGGAGAGAGGGCATGTTGCATATTGTGAGTGAAGGGCAGGGTAATGCACTTGGCCTCACAGACACATACTCGACGTGCAGCACCCTTGATATTCCACAGAGTCTACCCCTGCTCAAAACACTTCAAATGTTCTGAGAAAACAGTGCCATGTGACGTACTCATTACAGGGATGCGTCTGTGCAAAGCTGGAAACTGTGGTACCTGTCCGTGGTGAGATCATGATGTGTTCGATATAGGGCGCTTACTTGTGTTCATAGTAAAGTGTCTATTCAGGGAAACTAGTTCAGTTGGATACTCACTGATAACAGTGTCTTCTCTTTTAAGGAATGAAGGTAGAACAAGGACGGACTATGGGCACTTCAGATACTGTGAACGAAGTGCAGGCTATAGCGTGTATGGAATCCATAACCAATATGGTATGTGCACGACATGTGGTCATCCGCACTCTGTTTCTGTGTCGATTCCCCAGTGTCTACTTCTGCTCAAAACACTTCTAATGTCACGACGAACGGCGTTCTAGGACGTACTCATCACAGAGATGAATCTGTGGAAATTGGGTAGCTCTGGGACCTGTCTGTGTTGAAATGATTAAGTGTTGCACACAGGGTCCTTTCAGGTGATTCATAGGAAAATATCTGTTTGTGAAAACGACTTCAGGTGGATACTCATTCATAACAGTGTCTTCTCCTTGGAGGAATGAAGATAGAACAGAGACGGACTATGGGCACTTTGGGTACTGTGAGTGAAGTGCAGCCTATGGTGCGTAGGCATCCCAAACACATAATGGATGTTCACGACCAGTTGTCATCCGTACTGTCTTTCGTGTCAAGAAAGCTTCACACATTGGGAGACAAGTGTGCTTGAGGAGGGATTCGTGGCAGTGTTCAGTCTGTCCAAGAAAGAAGCTGCTGGGACTGCATTGTGGCAAACAGGAATAGTCGCGAATAGGGCTCTAGTATCAGACGTCCATCCCCTTGACCCTAGGACATTCTGTTTCAGGCAAACTGCTTCAGGCGGATCCTCATATCTGACAGTCTCTTTCCAGTGGAGGAAAGATGATAGAACAAGGCCGGACAGAGGGCAGGTTGCATACTGTGTGTGAAGGGCAGGGAAATGCACTTAGGCCTCTAAGACACATACTGGCAGTGGAAAACCCTTGAGAGTTCACAGAGTCTACCTCTGCTCCAAACACTACAATTTTGCCTGACAACTGTGATATGGCACGTACTCATGACAAGGAAGCCTCTGTGCAAAACTGAATACAGTGGTACCTGTCTTTGTTGAAATCATGATGTGTTCCCTACAAGGCACTTACCTGTGTTCCGAGGAAGGTACCTATGCAGAGAAACGAGTCCTGGTGGATACTCAATCCAACCAGTGTGTTCTCCTTTTACGAAATAAGGTAGAACAGGGACGGACTATGGGCACCGCAGGTACACTGAGTGAAGTGCAGCCTAAGGCGCTTAGGCATCCCAAACACATAGTGGATGTTCAATACCTGTGGTTATCCTCACTCTGTTTTTCTGTGGAAAAGACTTCAAACCTTTGGAGGGAAGTCTGTTTTAGGTGGGTTTCGAGGCCTTGTTGAATGTTTCATGAAAGAAGCTGTTAGGACTGCCTGTGTGCTAAACAGGAATAGGCGCGTATAGGGCTCTAGTGTCAGATGGCCATCCCCTCGAGCATAGGACATTCTGTTTGTGGAAACTCCTTCAGGCGCATTCTCCTTTCTGACAGTGACTTTCCAGTGGAGGAAAGTAGATAGAAAAAGCCCGGAGAGAGGGCAGGTTGCATACTGTGTGTGAAGGGCAGGGTAATGCACTTGGCCTCACAGACACATACTCGACGTGCTGCACCCTTGATATTCCGCAGAGTCTAGCTCTGCTCAAAACACTTCAAATGTTCTGAGAAAACAGTGCCATGGGACGCACTCATCACAGGGATGCGACTGTGCAAAGCTGGAAACTGTGGTACGTGTCTGTGGTGAGATCATGATGTGTTCCATATAGGGCTCTTACCTGAGTTCATAGTAAAGTGCTATTCAGGGAAACTAGTTCAGTTGGATACTCATCATAACAGTGTCTTCTCCTTTAAGGAATGAAGGTAGAACAAGGACGGACTATGGGCACTTCAGATACTGTGAATGAAGTGCAGGCTATAGCGTGTAGGCATCCAAAACCAATAAGGAATGTGCACGACATATGGTCATCCACACTCTGTTTCTGTGTCGATTCCCCAGTGTCCACCTCTGCTCAAAACACTTCTAATGTCACGACGAACGGCGTTCTAGGACGTACTCATGACAGGGACGAATCTCTGGAAATTGGGTAGCTCTGGGAACTGTCTGTGTTGAAATGATTAAGTGTTGCACACAGGGCCCTTACAGGTGATTCATATGAAAATATCTGTTTGGGGAAACGACTTCAGGTGGATACTCATTCATAACAGTGTCTTCTCCTTGGAGGAATGAAGATAGAACAGAGACGGACTATGGGCACTTTGGGTACTGTGAGTGAAGTGCAGCCTATGGTGAGTAGGCATCCCAAACACATATGGATGTTCACGACTGGTTGTCATCCGTACTGTCGTTCGTGTCAAGAAAGCTTCACACATTGGGAGACAAGTGTGCTTGAGGAGGGATTAGTGTCAGTGTTCAGTCTGTCCAAGAAAGAAGCTGCTGGGACTGCATTGTGGGAAACAGGAATAGTCGCTTATAGGGCTCTAGTATCAGACGTCCATCGCCTTGACTCTAGGACCTTCTGTTTCAGGCAAACTGCATCAGGCGGATCCTCATATCTGACAGTGTCTTTCCAGTGGAGGAAAGCAGATAGAAAAAGGACGGAGAGAGGGCAGGTTGCATACTATGAGGGAAGGGCAGGGTAATGCTCTTGCGCCTCTCAGACACATACTAGACGGGCAACACCCTTGATAGTCCACAGAGTCTACCTCTGCTCAAAACACTTCAAATGTCCTGAGATAACTGTGCCATGGGACGTACTCATGACAGGGATGCGTCTGTGTAAAGCTGGAAACTGTGGTACCTGTCTGTGGTGAGGTCATGATGTGTTCCATACAGGGCGCTTACCTGTGTACATAGTAAAGTGTCTATTCAGGGAAACTAGTTCAGTTGGATACTCACTCATAACAGTGTCTTCTCCTTTAAGGAATGAAGGTAGAACAAGGACGGACTGTGGGCACTTCAGATACTGTGAATGAAGTGCAGGCTATAACGTGTAGGCATCCAAAACCAATAAGGAATGTGCACGACATGTGGTCATCCGCACTCTGTTTCCGTGTCGATTCCCCAGTGTCTACTTCTGCTCAAAACACTTCTAATGTCACGAGGAACGGCGTTCTAGGACGTACCCATGACAGGGACGAATCTATGGAAAGTGGGTCGCTCTGGGACCTGTCTGAGTTGAAATGATTAAGTGTTGCACACAGGGCCCTTACAGGTGATTCATAGGAAAATATCTGTTTGGGGAAACGACTTCAGGTGGATACTCATTCATAACAGTGTCTTCTCCTTGGAGGAATGAAGATAGAACAGAGACGGACTATGGGCACTTTGGGTACTGTGAGTGAAGTGCAGCCTATGGTGCGTAGGCATCCCAAACACATAATGGATGTTCACGACCAGTTGTCATCCGTACTGTCTTTCGTGTCAAGAAAGCTTCACACATTGGGAGACAAGTGTGCTTGAGGAGGGATTCGTGGCAGTGTTCAGTCTGTCCAAGAAAGAAGCTGCTGGGACTGCATTGTGGCAAACAGGAATTGTCGCGAATAGGGCTCTAGTATCAGACCTCCATCCCCTTGACCCTAGGACATTCTGTTTCAGGCAAACTGCTTCAGGCGGATCCTCATATCTGACAGTCTCTTTCCAGTGGAGGAAAGATGATAAAACAAGGCCGGACAGAGGGCAGGTTGCATACTGTGTGTGAAGGTCAGGGAAATGCACTTAGGCCTCTAAGACACATACTGGCAGTTGAAAACCCTTGAGAGTTCACAGAGTCTACCTCTACTCCATACACTACAATTTTGCGAGACAACTGTGATATGGCACGTACTCATGACAAGGAGGCCTCTGTGCAAAACTGAATACAGTGGTACCTGTCTTTGTTGAAATCATGATGTGTTCCCTACAAGGCACTTACCTGTGTTCCGAGGAAGGTACCTATGCAGAGAAACGAGTCCTGGTGGATACTCAATCCAACCAGTGTGTTCTCCTTTTACGAAATAAGGTAGAACAGGGACGGACTATGGGCACCGCAGGTACACTGAGTGAAGTGCAGCCTAAGGCGCTTAGGCATCCCAAACACATAGTGGATGTTCAATACCTGTGGTTATCCTCACTCTGTTTTTCTGTGGAAAAGACTTCAAACTTTTGGAGGGAAGTCTGTTTTAGGTGGGTTTCGAGGCCTTGTTGAATGTTTCATGAAAGAAGCTGTTAGGACTGCCTGTGTGCTAAACAGGAATAGGCGCGTATAGGGCTCTAGTGTCAGATGGCCATCCCCTCGAGCATAGGACATTCTGTTTGTGGAAACTCCTTCAGGCGCATTCTCCTTTCTGACAGTGACTTTCCAGTGGAGGAAAGTAGATAGAAAAAGCCCGGAGAGAGGGCAGGTTGCATACTGTGTGTGAAGGGCAGGGTAATGCACTTGGCCTCACAGACACATACTCGACGTGCTGCACCCTTGATATTCCGCAGAGTCTAGCTCTGCTCAAAACACTTCAAATGTTCTGAGAAAACTGTGCCATGGGACGTACTCATCACAGGGATGCGACTGTGCAAAGCTGGAAACTGTGGTACGTGTCTGTGGTGAGATCATGATGTGTTCCATATAGGGCTCTTACCTGTGTTCATAGTAAAGTGCTATTCAGGGAAACTAGTTCAGTTGGATACTCATCATAACAGTGTCTTCTCCTTTAAGGAATGAAGGTAGAACAAGGACGGACTGTGGGCACTTCAGATACTGTGAATGAAGTGCAGGCTATAGCGTGTAGGCATCCAAAACCAATAAGGAATGTGCACGACATATGGTCATCCACACTCTGTTTCTGTATCGATTCCCCAGTGTCCACCTCTGCTCAAAACACTTCTAATGTCACGACGAACGGCGTTCTAGGACGTACTCATGACAGGGACGAATCTCTGGAAAGTGGGTAGCTCTGGGAACTGTCTGTGTTGAAATGATTAAGTGTTGCACACAGGGCCCTTACAGGTGATTCATAGGAAAATATCTGTTTGGGGAAACAACTTCAGGTGGATACTCATTCATAACAGTGTCTTCTCCTTGGAGGAATGAAGATAGAACAGAGACGGACTATGGGCACTTTGGGTACTGTGAGTGAAGTGCAGCCTATGGTGAGTAGGCATCCCAAACACATATGGATGTTCACGACTGGTTGTCATCCGTACTGTCTTTCGTGTCAAGAAAGCTTCACACATTGGGAGACAAGTGTGCTAGAGGAGGGATTAGTGTCAGTGTTCAGTCTGTCCAAGAAAGAAGCTGCTGGGACTGCATTGTGGGAAACAGGAATAGTCGCTTATAGGGCTCTAGTATCAGACGTCCATCGCCTTGACTCTAGGACCTTCTGTTTCAGGCAAACTGCATCAGGCGGATCCTCATATCTGACAGTGTCTTTCCAGTGGAGGAAAGCAGATAGAAAAAGGACGGACAGAGGGCAGGTTGCATACTATGAGGGAAGGGCAGGGTAATGCTCTTGCGCCTCTCAGACACATACTAGACGGGCAACACCCTTGATAGTCCACAGAGTCTACCTCTGCTCAAAACACTTCAAATGTCCTGAGATAACTGTGCCATGGGACGTACTCATGACAGGGATGCGTCTGTGTAAAGCTGGAAACTGTGGTACCTGTCTGTGGTGAGGTCATGATGTGTTCCATACAGGGCGCTTACCTGGGTACATAGTAAAGTGTCTATTCAGGGAAACTAGTTCAGTTGGATACTCACTCATAACAGTGTCTTCTCCTTTAAGGAATGAAGGTAGAACAAGGACGGACTGTGGGCACTTCAGATACTGTGAATGAAGTGCAGGCTATAACGTGTAGGCATCCAAAACCAATAAGGAATGTGCACGACATGTGGTCATCCGCACTCTGTTTCCGTGTCGATTCCCCAGTGTCTACCTCTGCTAAAAAAACACTTCTAATGTCACGAGGAACGGCGTTCTAGGACGTACTCATCACAGGGAAGAATCTGTGGAAAGTGGGTCGCTCTGGGACCTGTCTGTGTTGAAATGATTAAGTGTTGCACACAGGGCCCTTACAGGTGATTCATAGGAAAATATCTGTTTGGGGAAACGACTTCAGGTGGATACTCATTCATAAAAGTGTCTTCTCCTTGGAGGAATGAAGATAGAACAGAGACGGACTATGGGCACTTTGGGTACTGTGAGTGAAGTGCAGCCTATGGTGCGTAGGCATCCCAAACACATAATGGATGTTCACGACCAGTTGTCATCCGTACTGTCTTTCGTGTCAAGAAAGCTTCACACATTGGGAGACAAGTGTGCTTGAGGAGGGATTCGTGGCAGTGTTCAGTCTGTCCAAGAAAGAAGCTGCTGGGACTGCATTGTGGCAAACAGGAATAGTCGCGAATAGGGCTCTAGTATCAGACGTCCATCCCCTTGACCCTAGGACATTCTGTTTCAGGCAAACTGCTTCAGGCGGATCCTCATATCTGACAGTCTCTTTCCAGTGGAGGAAAGATGATAGAACAAGGCCGGACAGAGGGCAGGTTGCATAGTGTGTGTGAAGGGCAGGGAAATGCACTTAGGCCTCTAAGACACATACTGGCAGTGGAAAACCCTTGAGAGTTCACAGAGTCTACCTCTGCTCCAAACACTTCAATTTTGCGAGACAACTGTGGTATGGCACGTACTCATGACAAGGAAGCCTCTGTGCAAAACTGAATACAGTGGTACCTGTCTTTGTTGAAATCATGATGTGTTCCCTACAAGGCACTTACCTGTGTTCCGAGGAAGGTACCTATGCAGAGAAACGAGTCCTGGTGGATACTCAATCCAACCAGTGTGAACTCCTTTTACGAAATAAGGTAGAACAGGGACGGACTATGGGCACCGCAGGTACACTGAGTGAAGTGCAGCCTAAGGCGCTTAGGCATCCCAAACACATAGTGGATGTTCAATACCTGTGGTTATCCTCACTCTGTTTTTCTGTGGAAAAGGCTTCAAACCTTTGGAGGGAAGTCTGTTTTAGGTGGGTTTCGAGGCCTTGTTGAATCTTTCATGAAAGAAGCTGTTAGGACTGCCTGTGTGCTAAACAGGAATAGGCACGTATAGGGCTCTAGTGTCAGATGGCCATCCACTCGAGCATAGGACATTCTGTTTGAGGAAACTCCTTCAGGCGCATTCTCCTTTCTGACAGTGTCTTTCCAGTGGAGGAAAGCAGATAGAAAAAGCACGGAGAGAGGGCAGGTTGCATACTGTGAGTGAAGGGCAGGGTAATGCACTTGGCCTCACAGACACATACTCGACGTGCAGCACCCTTGATATTCCACAGAGTCTAGTTCTGCTAAAAACACTTCAAATGTTCTGAGAAAACAGTGCCATGGGACGTACTCATTACAGGGATGCGTCTGTGCAAAGCTGGAAACTGTGGTACGTGTCTGTGGTGAGATCATGATGTGTTCCATATAGGGCGCTTACCTGTGTTCATAGTAAAGTGCTATTCAGGGAAACTAGTTCAGTTGGATACTCACTGATAACAGTGTCTTCTCCTTTAAGGAATGAAGGTAGAACAAGGACGGACTATGGGCACTTCAGATACTGTGAATGAAGTGCAGGCTATAGCGTGTAGGCATCCAAAACCAATATGGAATGTGCACGACATGTGGTCATCCGCACTCTGTTTCTCTGTCGATTCCCCAGTGTCTACTTCTGCTCAAAACACTTCTAAAGCCCAGAGGAACGGCGTATTAGGACGTACTTATGACAGGGACGAAACTGTGGAAAGTGGGTAGCTCTGGGAACTGTCTGTGTTGAAATGATTAAGTGTTGCACACAGGGCCCTTACAGGTGATTCATAGGAAAATATCTGTTGGGGGAAACGACTTCAGGAGTATACTCATTCATAACAGTGCCTTCTCCTTGGAGGAATGATGATAGAACAGAGACGGACTATGGGCACTTTGCGTACTGTGAGTGAAGTGCAGGCTATAGTGCGTAGGCATCCCAAACACATAATGGATGTTCAGGACCAGTTGAAATCCGTACTGTCTTTCGTGTCAAGAAAGCTTCACACATTGGGAGACAAGTGTGCTTGAGGAGGGATTCGTGGCAGTGTTCAGTCTGTCCAAGAAAGAAGCTGCTGGGACTGCTTGTGGCAATCAGGAATATTCGCATATAGGGCTCTAGTATCAGACGTCTATCGCCTTGACTCTAGGACCTTCTGTTTCAGGCAAACTGCATCAGGCGGATCATCATATCTGACAGTGTCTTTCCAGTGGAGGAAAGCAGATAGAAAAAGGACGGACAGAGGGCAGGTTGCATACTATGAGGGAAGGGCAGGGTAATGCTCTTGCGCCTCTCAGACACATACTAGGCGGGCAACACCCTTGATAGTCCACAGAGTCTACCTCTGCTCAAAACACTTCAAATGTCCTGAGATAACTGTGCCATGGGACGTACTCATGACAGGGATGCGTCTGTGTAAAGCTGGAAACTGTGGTACCTGTCTGTGGTGAGGTCATGATGTGTTCCATACAGGGCGCTTACCTGTGTACATAGTAAAGTGTCTATTCAGGGAAACTAGTTCAGTTGGATACTCACTCATAACAGTGTCTTCTCCTTTAAGGAATGAAGGTAGAACAAGGACGGACTGTGGGCACTTCAGATACTGTGAATGAAGTGCAGGCTATAACGTGTAGGCATCCAAAACCAATAAGGAATGTGCACGACATGTGGTCATCCGCACTCTGTTTCCGTGTCGATTCCCCAGTGTCTACCTCTGCTCAAAACACTTCTAATGTCACGAGGAACGGCGTTCTAGGACGTACTCATCACAGGAAAGAATCTGTGGAAAGTGGGTCGCTCTGGGACCTGTCTGTGTTGAAATGATTAAGTGTTGCACACAGGGCCCTTACAGGTGATTCATAGGAAAAATCTGTTTGGGGAAACGACTTCAGGTGGATACTCATTCATAACAGTGTCTTCTCCATTAAGGAATGAAGGTAGAACAAGGACGGACTATGGGCACTTCAGATACTGTGAATGAAGTGCAGGCTATAGCGTGTAGGCATCCAAAACCAATAAGGAATGTGCACGACATATGGTCATCCACACTCTGTCTCTGTGTCGATTCCCCAGTGTCCACCTCTGCTCAAAACACTTCTAATGTCACGACGAACGTGACATTACGTCACGTGACGTACGTCCTAATGTTCTAGGACGTACTCATGACAGGGACGAATCTCTGGAAAGTGGGTAGCTCTGGGAACTGTCTGTGTTGAAATGATTAAGTGTTGCACACAGGGCCCTTACAGGTGATTCATAGGAAAATATCTGTTTGGGAAAACGACTTCAGGTGGATACTCATTCATAACAGTGTCTTCTCCTTGGAGGAATGAAGATAGAGCAGAGACGGACTATGGGCACTTTGGGTACTGTGAGTGAAGTGCAGCCTATGGTGAGTAGGCATCCCAAACACATATGGATGTTCACGACCGGTTGTCATCCGTACTGTCTTTCTTGTCAAAAAAGCTTCACACATTTGGAGACAAGTGTGCTTGAGGAGGGATTCGTGGCAGTGTTCAATCTGTTCAAGAAAGAAGCTGCTGGGACTGCATTGTGCCAAACAGGAATAGTCGCGAATAGGGCTCTAGTATCAGACGTCCATCCCCTTGACCCTAGGACATTCTGTTTCAGGCAAACTGCTTCAGGCGGATCCTCATATCTGACAGTCTCTTTCCAGTGGAGGAAAGATGATAGAACAAGGCCGGACAGAGGGCAGGTTGCATAGTGTGTGTGAAGGGCAGGGAAATGCACTTAGGCCTCTAAGACACATACTGGCAGTGTATTGAACCCTTGAGAGATCACAGAGTCTACCTGTGCTCCAAACACTTCAATTTTGCGAGACAACTGTGGTATGGCACGTACTCATGACAAGGAAGCCTCTGTGCAAAACTGAATACAGTGGTACCTGTCTTTGTTGAAATCATGATGTGTTCCCTACAAGGCACTTACCTGTGTTCCAAGGAAGGTACCTGTGCAGAGAAACGAGTCCGGGTGGATACTCAATCCAACCAGTGTGTTCTCCTTTTACGAAATAAGGTAGAACAGGGACGGACTATGGGCACCGCAGGTACACTGAGTGAAGTGCAGCCTAAGGCGCTTAGGCATCCCAAACACATAGTGGATGTTCAATACCTGTGGTTATCCTCACTCTGTTTCTCTGTCGAAAAGGCTTCAAACCTTTGGAGGGAAGTCTGTTTTAGGTGGGTTTCGAGGCCTTGTTGAATCTTTCATGAAAGAAGCTGTTAGGACTGCCTCTGTGCTAAACAGGAATAGGCGCGTATAGGGCTCTAGTGTCAGATGGCCATCCCCTCGAGCATAGGACATTCTGTTTGAGGCAAACTCCTTGAGGCGCATTCTCCTTTCTGACAGTGTCTTTCCAGTGGAGGAAAGCAGATAGAAAAAGGACGGACAGAGGGCAGGTTGCATACTATGAGGGAAGGGCAGGGTAATGCTCTTGCGCCTCTCAGACACATACTAGACGGGCAACACCCTTGATAGTCCACAGAGTCTACCTCTGCTCAAAACACTTCAAATGTCCTGAGATAACTGTGCCATGGGACGTACTCATGACAGGGATGCGTCTCTGTAAAGCTGGAAACAGTGGTACCTGTCTGTGGTGAGGTCATGATGTGTTCCATACAGGGCGCTTACCTGTGTACATAGTAAAGTGTCTATTCAGGGAAACTAGTTCAGTTGGATACTCACTCATAACAGTGTCTTCTCCTTTAAGGAATGAAGGTAGAACAAGGACGGACTGTGGGCACTTCAGATACTGTGAATGAAGTGCAGGCTATAACGTGTAGGCATCCAAAACCAATAAGGAATGTGCACGACATGTGGTCATCCGCACTCTGTTTCCGTGTCGATTCCCCAGTGTCTACCTCTGCTCAAAACACTTCTAATGTCACGAGGAACGGCGTTCTAGGACGTACTCATCACAGGGAAGAATCTGTGGAAAGTGGGTCGCTCTGGGACCTGTCTGTGTTGAAATGATTAAGTGTTGCACACAGGGCCCTTACAGGTGATTCATAGGAAAAATCTGTTTGGGGAAACGACTTCAGGTGGATACTCATTCATAACAGTGTCTTCTCCATTAAGGAATGAAGGTAGAACAAGGACGGACTATGGGCACTTCAGATACTGTGAATGAAGTGCAGGCTATAGCGTGTAGGCATCCAAAACCAATAAGGAATGTGCACGACATATGGTCATCCACACTCTGTCTCTGTGTCGATTCCCCAGTGTCCACCTCTGCTCAAAACACTTCTAATGTCACGACGAACGTGACATTACGTCACGTGACGTACGTCCTAATGTTCTAGGACGTACTCATGACAGGGACGAATCTCTGGAAAGTGGGTAGCTCTGGGAACTGTCTGTGTTGAAATGATTAAGTGTTGCACACAGGGCCCTTACAGGTGATTCATAGGAAAATATCTGTTTGGGAAAACGACTTCAGGTGGATACTCATTCATAACAGTGTCTTCTCCTTGGAGGAATGAAGATAGAACAGAGACGGACTATGGGCACTTTGGGTACTGTGAGTGAAGTGCAGCCTATGGTGAGTAGGCATCCCAAACACATATGGATGTTCACGACCGGTTGTCATCCGTACTGTCTTTCTTGTCAAAAAAGCTTCACACATTTGGAGACAAGTGTGCTTGAGGAGGGATTCGTGGCAGTGTTCAGTCTGTTCAAGAAAGAAGCTGCTGGGACTGCATTGTGGCAAACAGGAATAGTCGCGAATAGGGCTCTATTATCAGACGTCCATCCCCTTGACCCTAGGACATTATGTTTCAGGCAAACTGCTTCAGGCGGATCCTCATATCTGACAGTCTCTTTCCAGTGGAGGAAAGATGATAGAACAAGGCCGGACAGAGGGCAGGTTGCATAGTGTGTGTGAAGGGCAGGGAAATGCACTTAGGCCTCTAAGACACATACTGGCAGTGTATTGAACCCTTGAGAGATCACAGAGTCTACCTGTGCTCCAAACACTTCAATTTTGCGAGACAACTGTGGTATGGCACGTACTCATGACAAGGAAGCCTCTGTGCAAAACTGAATACAGTGGTACCTGTCTTTGTTGAAATCATGATGTGTTCCCTACAAGGCACTTACCTGTGTTCCAAGGAAGGTACCTATGCAGAGAAACGAGTCCGGGTGGATACTCAATCCAACCAGTGTGTTCTCCTTTTACGAAATAAGGTAGAACAGGGACGGACTATGGGAACCGCAGGTACACTGAGTGAAGTGCAGCCTAAGGCGCTTAGGCATCCCAAACACATAGTGGATGTTCAATACCTGTGGTTATCCTCACTCTGTTTCTCTGTCGAAAAGGCTTCAAACCTTTGGAGGGAAGTCTGTTTTAGGTGGGTTTCGAGGCCTTGTTGAATCTTTCATGAAAGAAGCTGTTAGGACTGCCTCTGTGCTAAACAGGAATAGGCGCGTATAGGGCTCTAGTGTCAGATGGCCATCCCCTCGAGCATAGGACATTCTGTTTGAGGCACACTCCTTGAGGCGCATTCTCCTTTCTGACAGTGTCTTTCCAGTGGAGGAAAGCAGATAGAAAAAGGACGGAGAGAGGGCATGTTGCATATTGTGAGTGAAGGGCAGGGTAATGCACTTGGCCTAACAGACACATACTCGACGTGCAGCACCCTTGATATTCCACAGAGTCTACCCCTGCTCAAAACACTTCAAATGTTCTGAGAAAACAGTGCCATGGGACGTACTCATTACAGGGATGCGTCTGTGCAAAGCTGGAAACTGTGGTACCTGTCTGTGGTGAGATCATGATGTGTTCGATATAGGGCCTTACTTGTGTTCATAGTAAAGTGTCTATTCAGGGAAACTAGTTCAGTTGGATACTCACTGATAACAGTGTCTTCTCCTTTAAGGAATGAAGGTAGAACAAGGACGGACTATGGGCACTTCAGATACTGTGAATGAAGTGCAGGCTATAGCGTGTATAGAATCCATAACCAATATGGAATGTGCACGACATGTGGTCATCCGCACTCTGTTTCTCTGTCGATTCCCCAGTGTCTACTTCTGCTCAAAACACTTCTAATGTCACGACGAACGGCGCTCTAGGACGTACTCATCACAGGGATGAATCTGTGGAAAGTGGGTAGCTCTGGGACCTGTCTGTGTTGAAATGATTAAGTGTTGCACACAGGGCCCTTTCAGGTGATTCATAGGAAAATATCTGTTGGTGAAAACGACTTCAGGTGGATACTCATTCATAACAGTGTCTTCTCCTTGGAGGAATGAAGATAGAACAGAGACGGACTATGGGCACTTTGGGTACTGTGAGTGAAGTGCAGCCTATGGTGCGTAGGCATCCCAAACACATAATGGATGTTCACGACCAGTTGTCATCCGTACTGTCTTTAGTGTCAAGAAAGCTTCACACATTGGGAGACAAGTGTGCTTGAGGAGGGATTCGTGGCAGTGTTCAGTCTGTCCAAGAAAGAAGCTGCTGGGACTGCATTGTGGCAAAGAGGAATACTCGCGAATAGGGCTCTAGTATCAGACGTCCATCCCCTTGACCCTAGGACATTCTGTTTCAGGCAAACTGCTTCAGGCGGATCCTCATATCTGACAGTCTCTTTCCAGTGGAGAAAGCAGATAGAAAAAGGCCGGACAGAGGGCAGGTTGCATACTGTGTGTGAAGGGCAGGGAAATGCACTTAGGCCTCTAAGACACATACTGGCAGTGGAAAACCCTTGAGAGTTCACAGAGTCTACCTCTACTCCAAACACTACAATTTTGCGAGACAACTGTGATATGGCACGTACTCATGACAAGGAGGCCTCTGTGCAAAACTGAATACAGTGGTACCTGTCTTTGTTGAAATCATGATGTGTTCCCTACAAGGCACTTACCTGTGTTCCGAGGAAGGTACCTATGCAGAGAAACGAGTCCTGGTGGATACTCAATCCAACCAGTGTGATCTCCTTTTACGAAATAAGGTAGAACAGGGACGGACTATGGGCACCGCAGGTACACTGAGTGAAGTGCAGCCTAAGGCGCTTAGGCATCCCAAACACATAGTGGATGTTCAATACCTGTGGTATCCTCACTCTGTTTTTCTGTGGAAAAGGCTTCAAACCTTTGGAGGGAAGTCTGTTTTAGGTGGGTTTCGAGGCCTTGTTGAATCTTTCATGAAAGAAGCTTTTAGGACTGCCTCTGTGCTAAACAGGAATAGGCGCGTATAGGGCTCTAGTGTCAGATGGCCATCCACTCGAGCATAGGACATTCTGTTTGAGGAAACTCCTTCAGGCGCATTCTCCTTTCTGACAGTGTCTTTCCAGTGGAGGAAAGCAGATAGAAAAAGCACGGAGAGAGGGCAGGTTGCATACTGTGAGTGAAGGGCAGGGTAATGCACTTGGCCTCACAGACACATACTCGACGTGCAGCACCCTTGATATTCCACAGAGTCTAGTTCTGCTAAAAACACTTCAAATGTTCTGAGAAAACAGTGCCATGGGACGTACTCATTACAGGGATGCGTTTGTGCAAAGCTGGAAACTGTGGTACGTGTCTGTGGTGAGGTCATGATGTGTTCCATATAGGGCGCTTACCTGTGTTCATAGTAAAGTGCTATTCAGGGAAACTAATTCAGTTGGATACTCACTGATAACAGTGTCTTCTCCTTTAAGGAATGAAGGTAGAACAAGGACGGACTATGGGCACTTCAGATACTGTGAATGAAGTGCAGGCTATAGCGTGTAGGCATCCAAAACCAATATGGAATGTGCACGACATGTGGTCATCCGCACTCTGTTTCTCTGTCGATTCCCCAGTGTCTACTTCTGCTTAAAACACTTCTAAAGCCACGAGGAACGGCGTTCTAGGACGTACTTATGACAGGGACGAAACTGTGGAAAGTGGGTAGCTCTGGGAACTGTCTGTGTTGAAATGATTAAGTGTTGCACACAGGGCCCTTACAGGTGATTCATATGAAAATATCTGTTGGGGGAAACGACTTCAGGAGGATACTCATTCATAACAGTGCCTTCTCCTTGGAGGAATGATGATAGAACAGAGACGGACTATGGGCACTTTGCGTACTGTGAGTGAAGTGCAGGCTATAGTGCGTAGGCATCCCAAACACATAATGGATGTTCAGGACCAGTTGAAATCCGTACTGTCTTTCGTGTCAAGAAAGCTTCACACATTGGGAGACAAGTGTGCTTGAGGAGGGATTCGTGGCAGTGTTCAGTCTGTCCAAAAGAAGCTGCTGGGACTGCTTGTGGCAATAAGGAATATTCGCATATAGGGCTCTAGTATCAGACGTCTATCGCCTTGACTCTAGGACCTTCTGTTTCAGGCAAACTGCATCAGGCGGATCATCATATCTGACAGTGTCTTTCCAGTGGAGGAAAGCAGATAGAAAAAGGACGGACAGAGGGCAGGTTGCATACTATGAGGGAAGGGCAGGGTAATGCTCTTGCGCCTCTCAGACACATACTAGGCGGGCAACACCCTTGATAGTCCACAGAGTCTACCTCTGCTCAAAACACTTCAAATGTCCTGAGATAACTGTGCCATGGGACGTACTCATGACAGGGATGCGTCTGTGTAAAGCTGGAAACTGTGGTACCTGTCTGTGGTGAGGTCATGATGTGTTCCATACAGGGCGCTTACCTGTGTACATAGTAAAGTGTCTATTCAGGGAAACTAGTTCAGTTGGATACTCACTCATAACAGTGTCTTCTCCTTTAAGGAATGAAGGTAGAACAAGGACGGACTGTGGGCACTTCAGATACTGTGAATGAAGTGCAGGCTATAACGTGTAGGCATCCAAAACCAATAAGGAATGTGCACGACATGTGGTCATCCGCACTCTGTTTCCGTGTCGATTCCCCAGTGTCTACCTCTGCTCAAAACACTTCTAATGTCACGAGGAACGGCGTTCTAGGACGTACTCATCACAGGGAAGAATCTGTGGAAAGTGGGTCGCTCTGGGACCTGTCTGTGTTGAAATGATTAAGTGTTGCACACAGGGCCCTTACAGGTGATTCATAGGAAAAATCTGTTTGGGGAAACGACTTCAGGTGGATACTCATTCATAACAGTGTCTTCTCCATTAAGGAATGAAGGTAGAACAAGGACGGACTATGGGCACTTCAGATACTGTGAATGAAGTGCAGGCTATAGCGTGTAGGCATCCAAAACCAATAAGGAATGTGCACGACATATGTTCATCCACACTCTGTCTCTGTGTCGATTCCCCAGTGTCCACCTCTGCTCAAAACACTTCTAATGTCACGACGAACGTGACATTACGTCACGTGACGTACGTCCTAATGTTCTAGGACGTACTCATGACAGGGACGAATCTCTGGAGAGTGGGTAGCTCTGGGAACTGTCTGTGTTGAAATGATTAAGTGTTGCACACAGGGCCCTTACAGGTGATTCATAGGAAAATATCTGTTTGGGAAAACGACTTCAGGTGGATACTCATTCATAACAGTGTCTTCTCCTTGGAGGAATGAAGATAGAACAGAGACGGACTATGGGCACTTTGGGTACTGTGAGTGAAGTGCAGCCTATGGTGAGTAGGCATCCCAAACACATAATGGATGTTCACGACCGGTTGTCATCCGTACTGTCTTTCTTGTCAAAAAAGCTTCACACATTTGGAGACAAGTGTGCTTGAGGAGGGATTCGTGGCAGTGTTCAGTCTGTCCAAGAAAGAAGCTGCTGGGACTGCATTGTGGCAAACAGGAATAGTCGCGAATAGGGCTCTAGTATCAGACGTCCATCCCCTTGACCCTAGGACATTCTGTTTCAGGCAAACTGCTTCAGGCGGATCCTCATATCTGACAGTCTCTTTCCAGTGGAGGAAAGATGATAGAACAAGGCCGGACAGAGGGCAGGTTGCATAGTGTGTGTGAAGGGCAGGGAAATGCACTTAGGCCTCTAAGACACATACTGGCAGTGTATTGAACCCTTGAGAGATCACAGAGTCTACCTGTGCTCCAAACACTTCAATTTTGCGAGACAACTGTGGTATGGCACGTACTCATGACAAGGAAGCCTCTGTGCAAAACTGAATACAGTGGTACCTGTCTTTGTTGAAATCATGATGTGTTCCCTACAAGGCACTTACCTGTGTTCCAAGGAAGGTACCTGTGCAGAGAAACGAGTCCGGGTGGATACTCAATCCAACCAGTGTGTTCTCCTTTTACGAAATAAGGTAGAACAGGGACGGACTATGGGCACCGCAGGTACACTGAGTGAAGTGCAGCCTAAGGCGCTTAGGCATCCCAAACACATAGTGGATGTTCAATACCTGTGGTTATCCTCACTCTGTTTCTCTGTCGAAAAGGCTTCAAACCTTTGGAGGGAAGTCTGTTTTAGGTGGGTTTCGAGGCCTTGTTGAATCTTTCATGAAAGAAGCTGTTAGGACTGCCTCTGTGCTAAACAGGAATAGGCGCATATAGGGCTCTAGTGTCAGATGGCCATCCCCTCGAGCATAGGACATTCTGTTTGAGGCAAACTCCTTGAGGCGCATTCTCCTTTCTGACAGTGTCTTTCCAGTGGAGGAAAGCAGATAGAAAAAGGACGGACAGAGGGCAGGTTGCATACTATGAGGGAAGGGCAGGGTAATGCTCTTGCGCCTCTCAGACACATACTAGACGGGCAACACCCTTGATAGTCCACAGAGTCTACCTCTGCTCAAAACACTTCAAATGTCCTGAGATAACTGTGCCATGGGACGTACTCATGACAGGGATGCGTCTCTGTAAAGCTGGAAACTGTGGTACCTGTCTGTGGTGAGGTCATGATGTGTTCCATACAGGGCGCTTACCTGTGTACATAGTAAAGTGTCTATTCAGGGAAACTAGTTCAGTTGGATACTCACTCATAACAGTGTCTTCTCCTTTAAGGAATGAAGGTAGAACAAGGACGGACTGTGGGCACTTCAGATACTGTGAATGAAGTGCAGGCTATAACGTGTAGGCATCCAAAACCAATAAGGAATGTGCACGACATGTGGTCATCCGCACTCTGTTTCCGTGTCGATTCCCCAGTGTCTACCTCTGCTCAAAACACTTCTAATGTCACGAGGAACGGCGTTCTAGGACGTACTCATCACAGGGAAGAATCTGTGGAAAGTGGGTCGCTCTGGGACCTGTCTGTGTTGAAATGATTAAGTGTTGCACACAGGGCCCTTACAGGTGATTCATAGGAAAAATCTGTTTGGGGAAACGACTTCAGGTGGATACTCATTCATAACAGTGTCTTCTCCATTAAGGAATGAAGGTAGAACAAGGACGGACTATGGGCACTTCAGATACTGTGAATGAAGTGCAGGCTATAGCGTGTAGGCATCCAAAACCAATAAGGAATGTGCACGACATATGGTCATCCACACTCTGTCTCTGTGTCGATTCCCCAGTGTCCACCTCTGCTCAAAACACTTCTAATGTCACGACGAACGTGACATTACGTCACGTGACGTACGTCCTAATGTTCTAGGACGTACTCATGACAGGGACGAATCTCTGGAAAGTGGGTAGCTCTGGGAACTGTCTGTGTTGAAATGATTAAGTGTTGCACACAGGGCCCTTACAGGTGATTCATAGGAAAATATCTGTTTGGGAAAACGACTTCAGGTGGATACTCATTCATAACAGTGTCTTCTCCTTGGAGGAATGAAGATAGAACAGAGACGGACTATGGGCACTTTGGGTACTGTGAGTGAAGTGCAGCCTATGGTGAGTAGGCATCCCAAACACATATGGATGTTCACGACCGGTTGTCATCCGTACTGTCTTTCTTGTCAAAAAAGCTTCACACATTTGGAGACAAGTGTGCTTGAGGAGGGATTCGTGGCAGTGTTCAGTCTGTTCAAGAAAGAAGCTGCTGGGACTGCATTGTGGCAAACAGGAATAGTCGCGAATAGGGCTCTATTATCAGACGTCCATCCCCTTGACCCTAGGACATTATGTTTCAGGCAAACTGCTTCAGGCGGATCCTCATATCTGACAGTCTCTTTCCAGTGGAGGAAAGATGATAGAACAAGGCCGGACAGAGGGCAGGTTGCATAGTGTGTGTGAAGGGCAGGGAAATGCACTTAGGCCTCTAAGACACATACTGGCAGTGTATTGAACCCTTGAGAGATCACAGAGTCTACCTGTGCTCCAAACACTTCAATTTTGCGAGACAACTGTGGTATGGCACGTACTCATGACAAGGAAGCCTCTGTGCAAAACTGAATACAGTGGTACCTGTCTTTGTTGAAATCATGATGTGTTCCCTACAAGGCACTTACCTGTGTTCCAAGGAAGGTACCTATGCAGAGAAACGAGTCCGGGTGGATACTCAATCCAACCAGTGTGTTCTCCTTTTACGAAATAAGGTAGAACAGGGACGGACTATGGGAACCGCAGGTACACTGAGTGAAGTGCAGCCTAAGGCGCTTAGGCATCCCAAACACATAGTGGATGTTCAATACCTGTGGTTATCCTCACTCTGTTTCTCTGTCGAAAAGGCTTCAAACCTTTGGAGGGAAGTCTGTTTTAGGTGGGTTTCGAGGCCTTGTTGAATCTTTCATGAAAGAAGCTGTTAGGACTGCCTCTGTGCTAAACAGGAATAGGCGCGTATAGGGCTCTAGTGTCAGATGGCCATCCCCTCGAGCATAGGACATTCTGTTTGAGGCAAACTCCTTGAGGCGCATTCTCCTTTCTGACAGTGTCTTTCCAGTGGAGGAAAGCAGATAGAAAAAGGACGGAGAGAGGGCATGTTGCATATTGTGAGTGAAGGGCAGGGTAATGCACTTGGCCTAACAGACACATACTCGACGTGCAGCACCCTTGATATTCCACAGAGTCTACCCCTGCTCAAAACACTTCAAATGTTCTGAGAAAACAGTGCCATGGGACGTACTCATTACAGGGATGCGTCTGTGCAAAGCTGGAAACTGTGGTACCTGTCTGTGGTGAGATCATGATGTGTTCGATATAGGGCCTTACTTGTGTTCATAGTAAAGTGTCTATTCAGGGAAACTAGTTCAGTTGGATACTCACTGATAACAGTGTCTTCTCCTTTAAGGAATGAAGGTAGAACAAGGACGGACTATGGGCACTTCAGATACTGTGAATGAAGTGCAGGCTATAGCGTGTATAGAATCCATAACCAATATGGAATGTGCACGACATGTGGTCATCCGCACTCTGTTTCTCTGTCGATTCCCCAGTGTCTACTTCTGCTCAAAACACTTCTAATGTCACGACGAACGGCGCTCTAGGACGTACTCATCACAGGGATGAATCTGTGGAAAGTGGGTAGCTCTGGGACCTGTCTGTGTTGAAATGATTAAGTGTTGCACACAGGGCCCTTTCAGGTGATTCATAGGAAAATATCTGTTGGTGAAAACGACTTCAGGTGGATACTCATTCATAACAGTGTCTTCTCCTTGGAGGAATGAAGATAGAACAGAGACGGACTATGGGCACTTTGGGTACTGTGAGTGAAGTGCAGCCTATGGTGCGTAGGCATCCCAAACACATAATGGATGTTCACGACCAGTTGTCATCCGTACTGTCTTTAGTGTCAAGAAAGCTTCACACATTGGGAGACAAGTGTGCTTGAGGAGGGATTCGTGGCAGTGTTCAGTCTGTCCAAGAAAGAAGCTGCTGGGACTGCATTGTGGCAAAGAGGAATACTCGCGAATAGGGCTCTAGTATCAGACGTCCATCCCCTTGACCCTAGGACATTCTGTTTCAGGCAAACTGCTTCAGGCGGATCCTCATATCTGACAGTCTCTTTCCAGTGGAGAAAGCAGATAGAAAAAGGCCGGACAGAGGGCAGGTTGCATACTGTGTGTGAAGGGCAGGGAAATGCACTTAGGCCTCTAAGACACATACTGGCAGTGGAAAACCCTTGAGAGTTCACAGAGTCTACCTCTACTCCAAACACTACAATTTTGCGAGACAACTGTGATATGGCACGTACTCATGACAAGGAAGCCTCTGTGCAAAACTGAATACAGTGGTACCTGTCTTTGTTGAAATCATGATGTGTTCCCTACAAGGCACTTACCTGTGTTCCGAGGAAGGTACCTATGCAGAGAAACGAGTCCTGGTGGATACTCAATCCAACCAGTGTGATCTCCTTTTACGAAATAAGGTAGAACAGGGACGGACTATGGGCACCGCAGGTACACTGAGTGAAGTGCAGCCTAAGGCGCTTAGGCATCCCAAACACATAGTGGATGTTCAATACCTGTGGTTATCCTCACTCTGTTTTTCTGTGGAAAAGGCTTCAAACCTTTGGAGGGAAGTCTGTTTTAGGTGGGTTTCGAGGCCTTGTTGAATCTTTCATGAAAGAAGCTTTTAGGACTGCCTCTGTGCTAAACAGGAATAGGCGCGTATAGGGCTCTAGTGTCAGATGGCCATCCACTCGAGCATAGGACATTCTGTTTGAGGAAACTCCTTCAGGCGCATTCTCCTTTCTGACAGTGTCTTTCCAGTGGAGGAAAGCAGATAGAAAAAGCACGGAGAGAGGGCAGGTTGCATACTGTGAGTGAAGGGCAGGGTAATGCACTTGGCCTCACAGACACATACTCGACGTGCAGCACCCTTGATATTCCACAGAGTCTAGTTCTGCTAAAAACACTTCAAATGTTCTGAGAAAACAGTGCCATGGGACGTACTCATTACAGGGATGCGTTTGTGCAAAGCTGGAAACTGTGGTACGTGTCTGTGGTGAGGTCATGATGTGTTCCATATAGGGCGCTTACCTGTGTTCATAGTAAAGTGCTATTCAGGGAAACTAATTCAGTTGGATACTCACTGATAACAGTGTCTTCTCCTTTAAGGAATGAAGGTAGAACAAGGACGGACTATGGGCACTTCAGATACTGTGAATGAAGTGCAGGCTATAGCGTGTAGGCATCCAAAACCAATATGGAATGTGCACGACATGTGGTCATCCGCACTCTGTTTCTCTGTCGATTCCCCAGTGTCTACTTCTGCTCAAAACACTTCTAAAGCCACGAGGAACGGCGTTCTAGGACGTACTTATGACAGGGACGAAACTGTGGAAAGTGGGTAGCTCTGGGAACTGTCTGTGTTGAAATGATTAAGTGTTGCACACAGGGCCCTTACAGGTGATTCATATGAAAATATCTGTTGGGGGAAACGACTTCAGGAGGATACTCATTCATAACAGTGCCTTCTCCTTGGAGGAATGATGATAGAACAGAGACGGACTATGGGCACTTTGCGTACTGTGAGTGAAGTGCAGGCTATAGTGCGTAGGCATCCCAAACACATAATGGATGTTCAGGACCAGTTGAAATCCGTACTGTCTTTCGTGTCAAGAAAGCTTCACACATTGGGAGACAAGTGTGCTTGAGGAGGGATTCGTGGCAGTGTTCAGTCTGTCCAAAAGAAGCTGCTGGGACTGCTTGTGGCAATAAGGAATATTCGCATATAGGGCTCTAGTATCAGACGTCTATCGCCTTGACTCTAGGACCTTCTGTTTCAGGCAAACTGCATCAGGCGGATCCTCATATCTGACAGTGTCTTTGCAGTGGAGGAAAGCAGATAGAAAAAGGACGGACAGAGGGCAGGTTGCATACTATGAGGGAAGGGCAGGGTAATGCTCTTGCGCCTCTCAGACACATACTAGGCGGGCAACACCCTTGATAGTCCACAGAGTCTACCTCTGCTCAAAACACTTCAAATGTCCTGAGATAACTGTGCCATGGGACGTACTCATGACAGGGATGCGTCTGTGTAAAGCTGGAAACTGTGGTACCTGTCTGTGGTGAGGTCATGATGTGTTCCATACAGGGCGCTTACCTGTGTACATAGTAAAGTGTCTATTCAGGGAAACTAGTTCAGTTGGATACTCACTCATAACAGTGTCTTCTCCTTTAAGGAATGAAGGTAGAACAAGGACGGACTGTGGGCACTTCAGATACTGTGAATGAAGTGCAGGCTATAACGTGTAGGCATCCAAAACCAATAAGGAATGTGCACGACATGTGGTCATCCGCACTCTGTTTCCGTGTCGATTCCCCAGTGTCTACCTCTGCTCAAAACACTTCTAATGTCACGAGGAACGGCGTTCTAGGACGTACTCATCACAGGGAAGAATCTGTGGAAAGTGGGTCGCTCTGGGACCTGTCTGTGTTGAAATGATTAAGTGTTGCACACAGGGCCCTTACAGGTGATTCATAGGAAAAATCTGTTTGGGGAAACGACTTCAGGTGGATACTCATTCATAACAGTGTCTTCTCCATTAAGGAATGAAGGTAGAACAAGGACGGACTATGGGCACTTCAGATACTGTGAATGAAGTGCAGGCTATAGCGTGTAGGCATCCAAAACCAATAAGGAATGTGCACGACATATGGTCATCCACACTCTGTCTCTGTGTCGATTCCCCAGTGTCCACCTCTGCTCAAAACACTTCTAATGTCACGACGAACGTGACATTACGTCACGTGACGTACGTCCTAATGTTCTAGGACGTACTCATGACAGGGACGAATCTCTGGAGAGTGGGTAGCTCTGGGAACTGTCTGTGTTGAAATGATTAAGTGTTGCACACAGGGCCCTTACAGGTGATTCATAGGAAAATATCTGTTTGGGAAAACGACTTCAGGTGGATACTCATTCATAACAGTGTCTTCTCCTTGGAGGAATGAAGATAGAACAGAGACGGACTATGGGCACTTTGGGTACTGTGAGTGAAGTGCAGCCTATGGTGAGTAGGCATCCCAAACACATAATGGATGTTCACGACCGGTTGTCATCCGTACTGTCTTTCTTGTCAAAAAAGCTTCACACATTTGGAGACAAGTGTGCTTGAGGAGGGATTCGTGGCAGTGTTCAGTCTGTCCAAGAAAGAAGCTGCTGGGACTGCATTGTGGCAAATAGGAATAGTCGCGAATAGGGCTCTAGTATCAGACGTCCATCCCCTTGACCCTAGGACATTCTGTTTCAGGCAAACTGCTTCAGGCGGATCCTCATATCTGACAGTCTCTTTCCAGTGGAGGAAAGATGATAGAACAAGGCCGGACAGAGGGCAGGTTGCATACTGTGTGTGAAGGGCAGGGAAATGCACTTAGGCCTCTAAGACACATACTGGCAGTGTATTGAACCCTTGAGAGATCACAGAGTCTACCTCTGCTCCAAACACTTCAATTTTGCGAGACAACTGTGGTATGGCACGTACTCATGACAAGGAAGCCTCTGTGCAAAACTGAATACAGTGGTACCTGTCTTTGTTGAAATCATGATGTGTTCCAAGGAAGGTACCTATGCAGAGAAACGAGTCCGGGTGGATACTCAATCCAACCAGTGTGTTCTCCTTTTACGAAATAAGGTAGAACAGGGACGGACTATGGGCACCGCAGGTACACTGAGTGAAGTGCAGCCTAAGGCGCTTAGGCATCCCAAACACATAGTGGATGTTCAATACCTGTGGTTATCCTCACTCTGTTTCTCTGTCGAAAAGGCTTCAAACCTTTGGAGGGAAGTCTGTTTTAGGTGGGTTTCGAGGGCTTGTTGAATCTTTCATGAAAGAAGCTGTTAGGACTGCCTCTGTGCTAAACAGGAATAGGCGCGTATAGGGCTCTAGTGTCAGATGGCCATCCCCTCGAGCATAGGACATTCTGTTTGAGGAAACTCCTTCAGGCGCATTCTCCTTTCTGACAGTGTCTTTCCAGTGGAGGAAAGCAGATAGAAAAAGGACGGAGAGAGGGCATGTTGCATATTGTGAGTGAAGGGCAGGGTAATGCACTTGGCCTAACAGACACATACTCGACGTGCAGCACCCTTGATATTCCACAGAGTCTACCCCTGCTCAAAACACTTCAAATGTTCTGAGAAAACAGTGCCATGGGACGTACTCATTACAGGGATGCGTCTGTGCAAAGCTGGAAACTGTGGTACCTGTCTGTGTTGAGATCATGATGTGTTCGATATAGGGCCTTACTTGTGTTCATAGTAAAGTGTCTATTCAGGGAAACTAGTTCAGTTGGATACTCACTGATAACAGTGTCTTCTCCTTTAAGGAATGAAGGTAGAACAAGGACGGACTATGGGCACTTCAGATACTGTGAATGAAGTGCAGGCTATAGCGTGTATAGAATCCATAACCAATATGGAATGTGCACGACATGTGGTCATCCGCACTCTGTTTCTCTGTCGATTCCCCAGTGTCTACTTCTGCTCAAAACACTTCTAATGTCACGACGAACGGCGCTCTAGGACGTACTCATCACAGGGATGAATCTGTGGAAAGTGGGTAGCTCTGGGACCTGTCTGTGTTGAAATGATTAAGTGTTGCACACAGGGCCCTTTCAGGTGATTCATAGGAAAATATCTGTTGGTGAAAACGACTTCAGGTGGATACTCATTCATAACAGTGTCTTCTCCTTGGAGGAATGAAGATAGAACAGAGACGGACTATGGGCACTTTGGGTACTGTGAGTGAAGTGCAGCCTATGGTGCGTAGGCATCCCAAACACATAATGGATGTTCACGACCAGTTGTCATCCGTACTGTCTTTCGTGTCAAGAAAGCTTCACACATTGGGAGACAAGTGTGCTTGAGGAGGGATTCGTGGCAGTGTTCAGTCTGTCCAAGAAAGAAGCTGCTGGGACTGCATTGTGGCAAAGAGGAATACTCGTGAATAGGACTCTAGTATCAGACGTCCATCCCCTTGACCCTAGGACATTCTGTTTCAGGCAAACTGCTTCAGGCGGATCCTCATATCTGACAGTCTCTTTCCAGTGGAGAAAGCAGATAGAAAAAGGCCGGACAGAGGGCAGGTTGCATACTGTGTGTGAAGGGCAGGGAAATGCACTTAGGCCTCTAAGACACATACTGGCAGTGGAAAACCCTTGAGAGTTCACAGAGTCTACCTCTACTCCAAACACTACAATTTTGCGAGACAACTGTGATATGGCACGTACTCATGACAAGGAAGCCTCTGTGCAAAACTGAATACAGTGGTACCTGTCTTTGTTGAAATCATGATGTGTTCCCTACAAGGCACTTACCTGTGTTCCGAGGAAGGTACCTATGCAGAGAAACGAGTCCGGGTGGATACTCAATCCAACCAGTGTGTTCTCCTTTTACGAAATAAGGTAGAACAGGGACGGACTATGGGCACCGCAGGTACACTGAGTGAAGTGCAGCCTAAGGCGCTTAGGCATCCCAAACACATAGTGGATGTTCAATACCTGTGGTTATCCTCACTCTGTTTTTCTGTGGAAAAGACTTCAAACCTTTGGAGGGAAGTCTGTTTTAGGTGGGTTTCGAGGCCTTGTTGAATGTTTCATGAAAGAAGCTGTTAGGACTGCCTGTGTGCTAAACAGGAATAGGCGCGTATAGGGCTCTAGTGTCAGATGGCCATCCCCTCGAGCATAGGACATTCTGTTTGTGGAAACTCCTTGAGGCGCATTCTCCTTTCTGACAGTAACTTTCCAGTGGAGGAAAGCAGATAGAAAAAGCACGGAGAGAGGGCAGGTTGCATACTGTGAGTGAAGGGCAGGGTAATGCACTTGGCCTCACAGACACATACTCGACGTGCAGCACCCTTGATATTCCGCAGAGTCTAGCTCGGCTCAAAACACTTCAAATGTTCTGAGAAAACAGTGCCATGGGACGTACTCATCACAGGGATGCGACTGTGCAAAGCTGGAAACTGTGGTACGTGTCTGTGGTGAGATCATGATGTGTTCCATATAGGGCGCTTACCGGTGTTCATAGTAAAGTGCTATTCAGGGAAACTAGTTCAGTTGGATACTCACTGATAACAGTGTCTTCTCCTTTAAGGAATGAAGGTAGAACAAGGACGGACTATGGGCACTTCAGATACTGTGAATGAAGTGCAGGCTATAGCGTGTAGGCATCCAAAACCAATATGGAATGTGCACGACATGTGGTCATCCGCACTCTGTTTCTGTGTCGATTCCCCAGTGTCTACTTCTGCTCAAAACACTTCTAAAGTCACGAGGAACGGCGTTCTAGGACGTACTCATGACAGGGACGAATCTGTGGAAAGTGGGTAGCTCTGGGACCTGTCTGTGTTGAAATGATTAAGTGTTGCACACAGGGCCCTTACAGGTGATTCATAGGAAAATATCTGTTGGGGGAAACGACTTCAGGTGGATACTCATTCATAACAGTGTCTTCTCCTTGGAGGAATGAAGATAGAACAGAGACGGACTATGGGCACTTTGCGTACTGTGAGTGAAGTGCAGACTATAGTGCGTAGGCATCCCAAACACATAATGGATGTTCAGGACCAGTTGAAATCCGTACTGTCTTTCGTGTCAAGAAAGCTTCACACATTGGGAGACAAGTGTGCTTGAGGAGAGATTCGTGGCAGTGTTCAGTCTGTCCAAGAAAGAAGCTGCTGGGACTGCATTGTGGCAAACAGGAATAGTCGCTTATAGGGCTCTAGTATCAGACGTCCATCGCCTTGACTCTAGGACCTTCTGTTTCAGGCAAACTGCATCAGGCGGATCCTCATATCTGACAGTGTCTTTGCAGTGGAGGAAAGCAGATAGAAAAAGGACGGACAGAGGGCAGGTTGCATACTATGAGGGAAGGGCAGGGTAATGCTCTTGCGCCTCTCAGACACATACTAGACGGGCAACACCCTTGATAGTCCACAGAGTCTACCTCTGCTCAAAACACTTCAAATGTCCTGAGATAACTGTGCCATGGGACGTACTCATGACAGGGATGCGTCTGTGTAAAGCTGGAAACTGTGGTACCTGTCTGTGGTGAGGTCATGATGTGTTCCATACAGGGCGCTTACCTGTGTACATGGTAAAGTGTCTATTCAGGGAAACTAGTTCAGTTGGATACTCACTCATAACAGTGTCTTCTCCTTTAAGGAATGAAGGTAGAACAAGGACGGACTGTGGGCACTTCAGATACTGTGAATGAAGTGCAGGCTATAACGTGTAGGCATCCAAAACCAATAAGGAATGTGCACGACTTGTGGTCATCCGCACTCTGTTTCCATGTCGATTCCCCAGTGTCTACCTCTGCTCAAAACACTTCTAATGTCACAAGGAACGGCATTCTAGGACGTACTCATCACAAGGACGAATCTGTGGAAAGTGCGTAGCTCTGGGACCTGTCTGTGTTGAAATGATTAAGTGTTGCACACAGGGCCCTTACAGGTGATTCATAGGAAAATATCTGTTTGGGGAAACGACTTCAGGTGGATACTCATTCATAACAGTGTCTTCTCCTTGGAGGAATGAAGATAGAACAGAGACGGACTATGGGCACTTTGGGTACTGTGAGTGAAGTGCAGCCTATGGTGCGTAGGCATCCCAAACACATAATGGATGTTCACGACCAGTTGTCATCCGTACTGTCTTTCGTGTCAAGAAAGCTTCACACATTGGGAGACAAGTGTGCTTGAGGAGGGATTCGTGGCAGTGTTCAGTCTGTCCAAGAAAGAAGCTGCTGGGACTGCATTGTGGCAAACAGGAATAGTCGCGAATAGGGCTCTAGTATCAGACGTCCATCCCCTTGACCCTAGGACATTCTGTTTCAGGCAAACTGCTTCAGGCGGATCCTCATATCTGACAGTCTCTTTCCAGTGGAGGAAAGATGATAGAACAAGGCCGGACAGAGGGCAGGTTGCATACTGTGTGTGAAGGGCAGGGAAATGCACTTAGGCCTCTAAGACACATACTGGCAGTGGAAAACCCTTGAGAGTTCACAGAGTCTACCTCTGCTCCAAACACTTCAATTTTGCGAGACAACTGTGATATGGCACGTACTCATGACAAGGAAGCCTCTGTGCAAAACTGAATACAGTGGTACCTGTCTTTGTTGAAATCATGATGTGTTCCCTACAAGGCACTTACCTGTGTTCCGAGGAAGGTACCTATGCAGAGAAACGAGTCCGGGTGGATACTCATTCCAACCAGTGTGTTCTCCTTTTACGAAATAAGGTAGAACAGGGACGGACTATGGGCACCGCAGGTACACTGAGTGAAGTGCAGCCTAAGGCGCTTAGGCATCCCAAACACATAGTGGATGTTCAATACCTGTGGTTATCCTCACTCTGTTTTTCTGTGGAAAAGACTTCAAACCTTTGGAGGGAAGTCTGTTTTAGGTGGGTTTCGAGGCCTTGTTGAATGTTTCATGAAAGAAGCTGTTAGGACTGCCTGTGTGCTAAACAGGAATAGGCGCGTATAGGGCTCTAGTGTCAGATGGCCATCCCCTCGAGCATAGGACATTCTGTTTGAGGCAAACTCCTTGAGGCGCATTCTCCTTTCTGACAGTGCCTTTCCAGTGGAGGAAAGCAGATAGAAAAAAGACGGAGAGAGGGCAGGTTGCATACTGTGAGTGAAGGGCAGGGTAATGCACTTGGCCTCACAGACACATACTCGACGTGCAGCACCCTTGATATTCCGCAGAGTCTAGCTCTGCTCAAAACACTTCAAATGTTCTGAGAAAACAGTGCCATGGGACGTACTCATTACAGGGATGCGTCTGTGCAAAGCTGGAAACTGTGGTACGTGTCTGTGGTGAGATCATGATGTGTTCCATATAGGGCTCTTACCTGTGTTCATAGTAAAGTGCTATTCAGGGAAACTAGTTCAGTTGGATACTCACTCATAACAGTGTCTTCTCCATTAAGGAATGAAGGTAGAACAAGGACGGACTATGGGCACTTCAGATACTGTGAATGAAGTGCAGGATATAGCGTGTAGGCATCCAAAACCAATAAGGAATGTGCACGACATATGGTCATCCACACTCTGTTTCTTTTTTTTTTTTTTCCTTTCTTTTTTTTTTTCCCAATTTATTTATTTTCAGAAAAACAGTATTCATTATTTTTTCACCACACCCAGTGCTCCATGCAAGCTGTGCCCTCTATAATACCCACCACCTGGTACCCCAACCTCCCACCCCCCCCGCCACTTCAAACCCCTCAGACTGTTTTTCAGAGTCCATAGTCTCTCATGGTTCACCTCCCCTTCCAATTTACCCAAATTCCCTACTACTCTCTAACGCCCCTTGTCCTCCATGCTATTGGTTATGCTCCACAAATAAGTGAAACCATATGATAATTGACTCTCTCTGCTTGACTGATTTCACTCAGCATAATCTCTTCCAGTCCCGTCCATGTTGCTACAAAAGTTGGATATTCGTCCTTTCTGATGGAGGCATAATACTCCATAGTGTATATGGACCACATCTTCCTTATCCATTCATCCTTTGAAGGGCATCTTCGTTCTTTCCATAGTTTGGCGACTGTGGCCATTGCTGCTATAAACATTGGGGTACAGATGGCCCTTCTTTTCACGACATCTGTATCTTTGGGGTAAATACCCAGGAGTGCAATTGCAGGGTCGTAGGGAAGCTCTATTTTTAATTTCTTGAGGAATCTCCACACTGTTCTCCAAAGAGGCTGCGCCAACTTGCATTCCCACCAACAGTGTAAGAGGGTTCCCCTTTCTCCACATCCTCTCCAACACATGTTGTTTCCTGTTTTGTTAATTTTGGCCATTCTAACTGGTGTAAGGTGATATCTCAATGTGGTTTTAATTTGAATCTCCCTGAGGGCTAATGATGATGAGCATTTTTTCATGTGTCTGATAGCCATTTGTATTTCTTGATTGGAGAAGTGTCTGTTCATATCTTCTGCCCATTTTTTGATGTGTTTGTCTGTTTCGTGTGGGTTGAGTTTGAGGAGTTCCTTATAGATCCTGGATATCAACCTTTTGTCTGTACTGTCATTTGCAAATATCTTCTCCCATTCCGTGGGTTGCCTCTTTGTTTTTTTGACTGTTTCCTTTGCTGTGCAGAAGCTTTTGATTTTGATGAAGTCCCAGAAGTCTATTTTCGCTTTTGTTTCCTTTGTCTTTGGAGACGTATCTTGAAAGAAGTTGCTGTGGCTGATATCGAAGAGATTACTGCCTATGTTCTCCTCTAAGATTCTGATAGATTCCTGTCTCACGTTGAGGTCTTTTATCCATTTTGAGTTGATCTTTGTGTACGGTGTAAGAGAATGGTCGAGTTTCATTCTTCTACATATAGCTGTCCAGTTTTCCCAGCACCATTTATTGAAGAGACTGTCTTTTTTCCACTGTATATTTTTTCCTGTTTTGTCGAAGATTAATTGACCATAGAGTTGAGGGTCCATATCAGGGCTCTCTACTCTGTTCCACTGGTCTATGTGTCTGTTTTTATGCCAGTACCATGCTGTCTTGGTGATCACAGCTTTGTAATAAAGCTTGAAATCAGGTAAGGTGATGCCGCCAGCTTTATTTTTGTTTTTCAACGTTTCCTTAGCGATTCGGGGTCTCTTCTGATTCCATACAAATTTTTGGATTATTTGCTCCAGCTCTTTGAAGAATGCCGGTGGAATTTTGATCGGAATGGCATTAAAAGTATAGATTGCTCTAGGCAGTATAGACATTTTAACGATGTTTATTCTTCCGATCCAAGAGCATGGAATGGTCTTCCATCTTTTTGTGTCTTCTTCAATTTCTTTCATGAGTGTTCTATAGTGCCTCAAGTATAGATCCTTTACCTCTTTAGTTAGGTTTATTCCCAGGTATCTTATGGTTCTTGGTGCTATAGTAAATGGAATCGATTCTCTAATTTCCCTTTCTGTATTTTCCTTGTTAGTGTATAAGAAAGCCACTGATTTCTGCACATTGACTTTGTATCCTGCCACGCTGCTGAATTGCTGTATGAGTTCTAGTAGTTTGGGGTGGAGTCTTTTGGGTTTTCCATATAAAGAATCATGTCATCTGCGAAGAGAGAGAGTTTGACTTCTTCATTACCAATTTGGATACCTTTTATTTCTCTCTGTTGTCTGATTGCTGTTGCTAGGACTTCTAATACTATGTTGAACAAGAGTGGTGAAAGTGGGCATCCTTGTCTTGTTCCTGATCTCAACGGGAAGGCTGCAAGCTTTTTCCCATTGAGGATGATATTTGCTGTGGGTCTTTCATAGATAGATTTGATGAGGTTCAGGAATGTTCCCTCTATCCCTATACTTTGAAGCGTTTTAATCAGGAACGGATGTTGGGTTTTGTCAAATGCTTTTTCTGCATCAATTGAGAGGACCATGTGGTTCTTCTCTCTTCTCCTATTAATTTGTTGTATCACATTGATTGATTTACGAATGTTGAACCATCCTTGTAGCCCAGGGATGAATCCCACCTGATCATGGTGGATAATCTTTTTAATGTGTTGTTGGATCCTGTTGGCTAGGATCTTGTTGAGAATCTTAGCATCCATATTCATCAGTGATATTGGTCTGAAATTCTCCTTTTTGGTATGGTCCTTGCCTGGTTTGGGGATCAGGGTAATGCTGGCTTCATAGAAAGAGTCTGGAAGTTTTCCTTCTGCTTCAATTTTTTGAAACAGCTTCAGGAGAATAGGTGTTATTTCTTCTTGGAAGGTTTGGTAGAATTCCCCAGGGAATCCGTCAGGTCCTGGGCTCTTGTTTTTTGGGAGATTTTTGATCACTGCTTCAATCTCGTTATTAGATATCGGTCTATTCAGGTTGTCGATTTCTTCCTGGTTCAATTTTGGTAGTTTATATTTTTCCAGGAATGCATCCATTTCATCAAGGTTGCTAAGCTTATTGGCATATAACTGTTCGTAGTAACTTCTGATGATTGTTTCTACTTCCTTGGTGTTAGTTGTGATCTCTCCCCTTTCATTCATAATTTTATGAATTTGGGATTTCTCTCTTTTCTTTTGGATTAGTGTAGCCAGTGGCTTATCGATCTTATTGATTCTTTCAAAAAACCAGCTTCTAGTTTCATTGATACGTTCTACTGTATCTCTGGTTTCTCCCTCATTGATCTCAGCTCTAATCTTGATGATTTCCCTTCTTATGTGTGGAGTTGGTTTGATTTGTTGTTGATCCTCCAGTTCTTTAAGGTGTAGAGACAGCTGGTGTGTTCTGGATTTTTCAATTTTTTTGAGCAAGGCTTGGATGGCTATATATTTTCCCCTTAGGACCGCCTTTGCTGTATCCCATAGGTTTTGGACCGAAGTGTCTTCATTCTCATTGGTTTCCATGAATTGTTTCAGTTCTTCTTTGATCTCCTGGTTGATCCAAGCATTCTTAAGAAAGGTGGTCTTTAGCTTCCAGGTGTTTGAGTTCCTTCGGAACTTTTCCTTGTGATTGAGCTCCAGTTTCAAAGCATTGTGATCTGAGAATATGCAGGGATTAATCTCAGTCTTTTGGTATCAGCTGAGTCCTGATTTGTGACCCAGTATGTGGTCTATTCTGGAGAAGGTTCCGTGTGCACTTGAGAAGAATGAGTATTCTGCTGTTTTAGGGTGGAATGTTCTGTATATATCTATGAGGTCCATCTGGTCCAATGTGTCGTTCAATGCTCTTGTTTCTTTATTGATTTTCTGCTTCGATGATCTGTCCAATTCTGAAAGAGGCGTGTTAAGATCACCTACGATTAGTGTATTCATATCAATATGACTCTTTATCTTGATTAACAGTTTTCTTAAGTAATTGGCTGCTCCCATATTGGGAGCATAGATATTTACAATTGTTAGATCATCTTGGTGGATAGTCCCTTTAAGGATTATGTAGTGTCCTTCTGTATCTCTGACTACAGTCTTTAGTTTGAAGTCTAATTTATCTGATATGAGAATCGCTACCCCAGCCTTCTTTTGAGTCCCATTGGCATGAAAGATGCTTCTCCACCCCTTCACTTTCAATCTGCGTGTATCTTTAGGTTCAAAATGGGTCTCTTGTAGGCAGCATATGGATGGGTCCTGTCGTTTTATCCAATCTGCAACCCTGTGCCGTTTTATGGGTGCATTGAGGCCATTCACATTGAGAGTGATTATTGATAGATACGTTTTTATTGACATCGAGTTACCTTTGAAGTCTTTCTTTCTGTAGACTGTCTCTATATTTCTGTTCAATGCTATTCTTGGGATTTTTCCTCTTTTATAGAACCCCCCTTAATATTTCCTGCAGTATCGGCTTGGTGGTTGCATAGTCTTTTAAGTCTTGCCGGTCTTGGAAACTCTTTATCTCTCCATCCATTTTGAATGTCAGTCTTGCTGGATAAAGTATTCTTGGCTGCATGTTCTTCTCATTTAGTGCCCTGAATATATCTTGCCAGCCTCTTCTGGCTTTCCAGGTCTCTGTGGACAGGTCTGACGTTATTCTGATGGGCTTCCCTCTGTAAGTAAGGAGCCTCTTTGCCCTGGCAGCTTTCAAGAGATTATACCTACAATTATAATTTCTCAATTTGACTATCAGGTGTCGTGATGTTTTTTTGGAGTGTATAATCTTGGGTGGAGACCGTTCAGCCTCTAGTACATGAACGCTGGTTTCATTCGCGAGATTCGGAAAGTTTTCATGAAGGACTTGTTCCACGACATCTTCTAGACTTCTTTCTTTCTCCTCCCCTTCAGGAATTCCAATAATTCTGACGTTGGAACGCTTCATGGCATCACTTATTTCCCTAATTCTGCTTTCGTGGGATCTAAGCTGTTTGTTCCAGGCTTCCTCCTGATCCTTTCTCTCTATCTGTTTGTCTTCCAGATCACTAATTCTATCTTCTGTCTCAGTTACCCTAGCTTTGAGAGAGTTTAGATTGGATTGGAACTCATTGAGAGCATTGTGGACCTCCTCCCTGGTAGCTTTAAGCTCCGCCCTAACATTGTGAACATCCTGTCTGGTCGCTTTCAGTTCGGCTCTAATCAATTCTGTTTGGTCATCCATGGCTTTCTCCAACCTAGCTATTGCCTGGATAATTGTTAGCCTGAATTCTCTTTCCGACATATTGTCTATGTTGATAGCCGTTAGCTCTGTTGCGGAAGGTCCATCCTCTGTATTTTTCTTCTGTTGGGCATTCCTCCTCCTAGTCATTTTGGTGGGAGAAGACTGAACAGATGTAGCTGGATGTATCAACTCTGGTGCAGTCAAGGTGCACCCTGGAACACTTCCTGATCTCCGTCTCAGAAGCCTCAGTCTGGGTGCAGAAGCTGAATAAATTCCCCCTTGGATGCTGGCAGTGCAGGTTCCAAGTTGCAGACCCTGGGGGCGCAGGATCTTTTGCTCGTCCCCAAAGCCAAGGCAGTGGCGGCTGTCTGGGAGCTCCTGACCGCCAGAGAGGTTCCAAGCAGCGATCGCACACTGAGATTTTGCCGCTGGCCGGGGCTGGGAGTGCCCGGCTTGCGCGCACCTCTTTTCAGAGGCGGCTGTGGGTCGGGCGCGCGTCTGGGGCACTGAGAACGGGGCGCTGGTCCGTAAGCCGCAGGCTGGGCTTTTGTGCGCCTCTGTCCGGGGAAGAGTTTCGCGGGCGCGATGCTTAGACTTTGAAACAATGGCCCGGGTCAAGAAGCGCCCCAGGGCCTTAGAAACCCAGGAGAGCTGGAGCGACGTGCACGCGCATCTCAAGCTTTGTGGTAGGGCTAGCGCGCGTTCTGCAGACCGGCGCAGCTTCCATCCCCTCACAGGAGCCGGAACCCCGCGCTCTGGGGCACGCTGGCGGCTTAGGGACCAGGAGCCGGTTTCTCCGCCGCACTCTCTCTGCCTCCGCGCCGGGGAGGCCGTCTGGGACCGGGGACTCAAGCCCCTGTCCCTAGCCGCCCCGATTCCCACAGTTTGCCCCCGCGATCCTTTGCTCTTTTGGAGTGCTTTCAACCAGTCTCCGAGTTAATGCTGATCCCCAGACGCAGGGCACTCTCGCTCGTATCGGGGTATTACTTTTGCACCGGTCGCCTCTGGTGGCTCCCTCCCCCTTTTGTTTATCTTCCAATATCAGTCCGCTGTTCCCATTCCGCTTTACCTGCTCACTGGCGTCTTCTGCCCCTGTAGAGATCCAGACGTGTATAATTCTGATCTCAGGCTGATTTCATGGGTGATCAGAGTTCTTTGGTGGGTAATCAGCTCACTTTGGGGTACCAGCTGAAAAGACGCCTCTTCCTAGTACCCCGCCATCTTGTCCCCCTCCCACACTCTGTTTCTGTGTCGATTCCCCAGTGTCCACCTCTGCTCAAAACACTTCTAATGTCACGACGAACGGCGTTCTAGGACGTACTCATGACAGGGACGAATCTCTGGAAAGTGGGTAGCTCTGGGAACTGTCTGTGTTGAAATGATTAAGTGTTGCACACAGGGCCCTTACAGGTGATTCATAGGAAAATATCTGTTTGGGAAAACGACTTCAGGTGGATACTCATTCATAACAGTGTCTTCTCCTTGGAGGAATGAAGATAGAACAGAGACGGACTATGGGCACTTTGGGTACTGTGAGTGAAGTGCAGCCTATGGTGAGTAGGCATCCCAAACACATATGGATGTTCACGAAAGGTTGTCATCCGTACTGTCTTTCGTGTCAAAAAAGCTTCACACATTGTGAGACAAATGTGCTTGAGGAGGGATTCGTGTCAGTGTTCAGTCTGTCCAAGAAAGAAGCTGCTGGGACTGCATTGTGGGAAACAGGAATAGTCGCTTATAGGGCTCTAGTATCAGACGTCCATCGCCTTGACTCTAGGACCTTCTGTTTCAGGCAAACTGCATCAGGCGGATCCTCATATCTGACAGTGTCTTTCCAGTGGAGGAAAGCAGATAGAAAAAGGACGGACAGAGGGCAGGTTGCATACTATGAGGGAAGGGCAGGGTAATGCTCTTGCGCCTCTCAGACACATACTAGACGGGCAACACCCTTGATAGTCCACAGAGTCTACCTCTGCTCAAAACACTTCAAATGTCCTGAGATAACTGTGCCATGGGACGTACTCATGACAGGGATGCGTCTGTGTAAAGCTGGAAACTGTGGTACCTGTCTGTGGTGAGGTCATGATGTGTTCCATACAGGGCGCTTACCTGGGAACATAGTAAAGTGTCTATTCAGGGAAACTAGTTCAGTTGGATACTCACTCATAACAGTGTCTTCTCCTTTAAGGAATGAAGGTAGAACAAGGACGGACTGTGGGCACTTCAGATACTGTGAATGAAGTGCAGGCTATAACGTGTAGGCATCCAAAACCAATAAGGAATGTGCACGACATGTGGTCATCCGCACTCTGTTTCCGTGTCGATTCCCCAGTGTCTACCTCTGCTCAAAACACTTCTAATGTCACGAGGAACGGCGTTCTAGGACGTACTCATCACAGGGACGAATCTGTGGAAAGTGCGTAGCTCTGGGACCTGTCTGTGTTGAAATGATTAAGTGTTGCACACAGGGCCCTTACAGGTGATTCATAGGAAAATATCTGTTTGGGGAAACGACTTCAGGTGGATACTCATTCATAACAGTGTCTTCTCCTTGGAGGAATGAAGATAGAACAGAGACGGACTATGGGCACTTTGGGTACTGTGAGTGAAGTGCAGCCTATGGTGCGTAGGCATCCCAAACACATAATGGATGTTCACGACCAGTTGTCATCCGTACTGTCTTTCGTGTCAAGAAAGCTTCACACATTGGGAGACAAGTGTGCTTGAGGAGGGATTCGTGGCAGTGTTCAGTCTGTCCAAGAAAGAAGCTGCTGGGACTGCATTGTGGCAAACAGGAATAGTCGCGAATAGGGCTCTAGTATCAGACGTCCATCCCCTTGACCCTAGGACATTCTGTTTCAGGCAAACTGCTTCAGGCGGATCCTCATATCTGACAGTCTCTTTCCAGTGGAGGAAAGATGATAGAACAAGGCCGGACAGAGGGCAGGTTGCATACTGTGTGTGAAGGGCAGGGAAATGCACTTAGGCCTCTAAGACACATACTGGCAGTGTATTGAACCCTTGAGAGTTCACAGAGTCTACCTCTGCTCCAAACACTACAATTTTGCGAGACAACTGTGGTATGGCACGTACTCATGACAAGGAAGCCTCTGTGCAAAACTGAATACAGTGGTACCTGTCTTTGTTGAAATCATGATGTGTTCCCTACAAGGCACTTACCTGAGTTCCAAGGAAGGTACCTATGCAGAGAAACGAGTCCGGGTGGATACTCAATCCAACCAGTGTGTTCTCCTTTACGAAATAAGGTAGAACAGGGACGGACTATGGGCACCGCAGGTACACTGAGTGAAGTGCAGCCTAAGGCGCTTAGGCATCCCAAACACATAGTGGATGTTCAATACCTGTGGTTATCCTCACTCTGTTTTTCTGTGGAAAAGGCTTCAAACCTTTGGAGGGAAGTCTGTTTTAGGTGGGGTTCGAGGCCTTATTGAATGTTTCATGAAAGAAGCTGTTAGGACTGCCTGTGTGCTAAACAGGAATAGGCGCGTATAGGGCTCTAGTGTCAGATGGCCATCCCCTCGAGCATAGGACATTCTGTTTGTGGAAACTCCTTCAGCGCATTCTCCTTTCTGACAGTGACTTTCCAGTGGAGGAAAGCAGATAGAAAAAGGACGGAGAGAGGGCATGTTGCATATTGTGAGTGAAGGGCAGGGTAATGCACTTGGCCTCACAGACACATACTCGACGTGCAGCACCCTTGATATTCCACAGAGTCTACCCCTGCTCAAAACACTTCAAATGTTCTGAGAAAACAGTGCCATGTGACGTACTCATTACAGGGATGCGTCTGTGCAAAGCTGGAAACTGTGGTACCTGTCCGTGGTGAGATCATGATGTGTTCGATATAGGGCGCTTACTTGTGTTCATAGTAAAGTGTCTATTCAGGGAAACTAGTTCAGTTGGATACTCACTGATAACAGTGTCTTCTCTTTTAAGGAATGAAGGTAGAACAAGGACGGACTATGGGCACTTCAGATACTGTGAACGAAGTGCAGGCTATAGCGTGTATGGAATCCATAACCAATATGGTATGTGCACGACATGTGGTCATCCGCACTCTGTTTCTGTGTCGATTCCCCAGTGTCTACTTCTGCTCAAAACACTTCTAATGTCACGACGAACGGCGTTCTAGGACGTACTCATCACAGAGATGAATCTGTGGAAATTGGGTAGCTCTGGGACCTGTCTGTGTTGAAATGATTAAGTGTTGCACACAGGGTCCTTTCAGGTGATTCATAGGAAAATATCTGTTTGTGAAAACGACTTCAGGTGGATACTCATTCATAACAGTGTCTTCTCCTTGGAGGAATGAAGATAGAACAGAGACGGACTATGGGCACTTTGGGTACTGTGAGTGAAGTGCAGCCTATGGTGCGTAGGCATCCCAAACACATAATGGATGTTCACGACCAGTTGTCATCCGTACTGTCTTTCGTGTCAAGAAAGCTTCACACATTGGGAGACAAGTGTGCTTGAGGAGGGATTCGTGGCAGTGTTCAGTCTGTCCAAGAAAGAAGCTGCTGGGACTGCATTGTGGCAAACAGGAATAGTCGCGAATAGGGCTCTAGTATCAGACGTCCATCCCCTTGACCCTAGGACATTCTGTTTCAGGCAAACTGCTTCAGGCGGATCCTCATATCTGACAGTCTCTTTCCAGTGGAGGAAAGATGATAGAACAAGGCCGGACAGAGGGCAGGTTGCATACTGTGTGTGAAGGGCAGGGAAATGCACTTAGGCCTCTAAGACACATACTGGCAGTGGAAAACCCTTGAGAGTTCACAGAGTCTACCTCTGCTCCAAACACTACAATTTTGCCTGACAACTGTGATATGGCACGTACTCATGACAAGGAAGCCTCTGTGCAAAACTGAATACAGTGGTACCTGTCTTTGTTGAAATCATGATGTGTTCCCTACAAGGCACTTACCTGAGTTCCAAGGAAGGTACCTATGCAGAGAAACGAGTCCGGGTGGATACTCAATCCAACCAGTGTGTTCTCCTTTTACGAAATAAGGTAGAACAGGGACGGACTATGGGCACCGCAGGTACACTGAGTGAAGTGCAGCCTAAGGCGCTTAGGCATCCCAAACACATAGTGGATGTTCAATACCTGTGGTTATCCTCACTCTGTTTTTCTGTGGAAAAGGCTTCAAACCTTTGGAGGGAAGTCTGTTTTAGGTGGGGTTCGAGGCCTTATTGAATCTTTCATTAAAGAAGCTGTTAGGACTGCCTGTGTGCTAAACAGGAATAGGCGCGTATAGGGCTCTAGTGTCAGATGGCCATCCCCTCGAGCATAGGACATTCTGTTTGTGGAAACTCCTTCAGGCGCATTCTCCTTTCTGACAGTGACTTTCCAGTGGAGGAAAGCAGATAGAAAAAGGACGGAGAGAGGGCATGTTGCATATTGTGAGTGAAGGGCAGGGTAATGCACTTGGCCTCACAGACACATACTCGACGTGCAGCACCCTTGATATTCCACAGAGTCTACCCCTGCTCAAAACACTTCAAATGTTCTGAGAAAACAGTGCCATGTGACGTACTCATTACAGGGATGCGTCTGTGCAAAGCTGGAAACTGTGGTACCTGTCCGTGGTGAGATCATGATGTGTTCGATATAGGGCGCTTACTTGTGTTCATAGTAAAGTGTCTATTCAGGGAAACTAGTTCAGTTGGATACTCACTGATAACAGTGTCTTCTCTTTTAAGGAATGAAGGTAGAACAAGGACGGACTATGGGCACTTCAGATACTGTGAACGAAGTGCAGGCTATAGCGTGTATGGAATCCATAACCAATATGGTATGTGCACGACATGTGGTCATCCGCACTCTGTTTCTGTGTCGATTCCCCAGTGTCTACTTCTGCTCAAAACACTTCTAATGTCACGACGAACGGCGTTCTAGGACGTACTCATCACAGAGATGAATCTGTGGAAATTGGGTAGCTCTGGGACCTGTCTGTGTTGAAATGATTAAGTGTTGCACACAGGGTCCTTTCAGGTGATTCATAGGAAAATATCTGTTTGTGAAAACGACTTCAGGTGGATACTCATTCATAACAGTGTCTTCTCCTTGGAGGAATGAAGATAGAACAGAGACGGACTATGGGCACTTTGGGTACTGTGAGTGAAGTGCAGCCTATGGTGCGTAGGCATCCCAAACACATAATGGATGTTCACGACCAGTTGTCATCCGTACTGTCTTTCGTGTCAAGAAAGCTTCACACATTGGGAGACAAGTGTGCTTGAGGAGGGATTCGTGGCAGTGTTCAGTCTGTCCAAGAAAGAAGCTGCTGGGACTGCATTGTGGCAAACAGGAATAGTCGCGAATAGGGCTCTAGTATCAGACGTCCATCCCCTTGACCCTAGGACATTCTGTTTCAGGCAAACTGCTTCAGGCGGATCCTCATATCTGACAGTCTCTTTCCAGTGGAGGAAAGATGATAGAACAAGGCCGGACAGAGGGCAGGTTGCATACTGTGTGTGAAGGGCAGGGAAATGCACTTAGGCCTCTAAGACACATACTGGCAGTGGAAAACCCTTGAGAGTTCACAGAGTCTACCTCTGCTCCAAACACTACAATTTTGCCTGACAACTGTGATATGGCACGTACTCATGACAAGGAAGCCTCTGTGCAAAACTGAATACAGTGGTACCTGTCTTTGTTGAAATCATGATGTGTTCCCTACAAGGCACTTACCTGTGTTCCGAGGAAGGTACCTATGCAGAGAAACGAGTCCTGGTGGATACTCAATCCAACCAGTGTGTTCTCCTTTTACGAAATAAGGTAGAACAGGGACGGACTATGGGCACCGCAGGTACACTGAGTGAAGTGCAGCCTAAGGCGCTTAGGCATCCCAAACACATAGTGGATGTTCAATACCTGTGGTTATCCTCACTCTGTTTTTCTGTGGAAAAGACTTCAAACCTTTGGAGGGAAGTCTGTTTTAGGTGGGTTTCGAGGCCTTGTTGAATGTTTCATGAAAGAAGCTGTTAGGACTGCCTGTGTGCTAAACAGGAATAGGCGCGTATAGGGCTCTAGTGTCAGATGGCCATCCCCTCGAGCATAGGACATTCTGTTTGTGGAAACTCCTTCAGGCGCATTCTCCTTTCTGACAGTGACTTTCCAGTGGAGGAAAGTAGATAGAAAAAGCCCGGAGAGAGGGCAGGTTGCATACTGTGTGTGAAGGGCAGGGTAATGCACTTGGCCTCACAGACACATACTCGACGTGCTGCACCCTTGATATTCCGCAGAGTCTAGCTCTGCTCAAAACACTTCAAATGTTCTGAGAAAACAGTGCCATGGGACGTACTCATCACAGGGATGCGACTGTGCAAAGCTGGAAACTGTGGTACGTGTCTGTGGTGAGATCATGATGTGTTCCATATAGGGCTCTTACCTGTGTTCATAGTAAAGTGCTATTCAGGGAAACTAGTTCAGTTGGATACTCATCATAACAGTGTCTTCTCCTTTAAGGAATGAAGGTAGAACAAGGACGGACTATGGGCACTTCAGATACTGTGAATGAAGTGCAGGCTATAGCGTGTAGGCATCCAAAACCAATAAGGAATGTGCACGACATATGGTCATCCACACTCTGTTTCTGTGTCGATTCCCCAGTGTCCACCTCTGCTCAAAACACTTCTAATGTCACGACGAACGGCGTTCTAGGACGTACTCATGACAGGGACGAATCTGTGGAAAGTGGGTAGCTCTGGGAACTGTCTGTGTTGAAATGATTAAGTGTTGCACACAGGGCCCTTACAGGTGATTCATATGAAAATATCTGTTTGGGGAAACGACTTCAGGTGGATACTCATTCATAACAGTGTCTTCTCCTTGGAGGAATGAAGATAGAACAGAGACGGACTATGGGCACTTTGGGTACTGTGAGTGAAGTGCAGCCTATGGTGAGTAGGCATCCCAAACACATATGGATGTTCACGACTGGTTGTCATCCGTACTGTCTTTCGTGTCAAGAAAGCTTCACACATTGGGAGACAAGTGTGCTTGAGGAGGGATTAGTGTCAGTGTTCAGTCTGTCCAAGAAAGAAGCTGCTGGGACTGCATTGTGGGAAACAGGAATAGTCGCTTATAGGGCTCTAGTATCAGACGTCCATCGCCTTGACTCTAGGACCTTCTGTTTCAGGCAAACTGCATCAGGCGGATCCTCATATCTGACAGTGTCTTTCCAGTGGAGGAAAGCAGATAGAAAAAGGACGGACAGAGGGCAGGTTGCATACTATGAGGGAAGGGCAGGGTAATGCTCTTGCGCCTCTCAGACACATACTAGACGGGCAACACCCTTGATAGTCCACAGAGTCTACCTCTGCTCAAAACACTTCAAATGTCCTGAGATAACTGTGCCATGGGACGTACTCATGACAGGGATGCGTCTGTGTAAAGCTGGAAACTGTGGTACCTGTCTGTGGTGAGGTCATGATGTGTTCCATACAGGGCGCTTACCTGTGTACATAGTAAAGTGTCTATTCAGGGAACCTAGTTCAGTTGGATACTCACTCATAACAGTGTCTTCTCCTTTAAGGAATGAAGGTAGAACAAGGACGGACTGTGGGCACTTCAGATACTGTGAATGAAGTGGAGGCTATAACGTGTAGGCATCCAAAACCAATAAGGAATGTGCACGACATGTGGTCATCCGCACTCTGTTTCCGTGTCGATTCCCCAGTGTCTACCTCTGCTCAAAACACTTCTAATGTCACGAGGAACGGCGTTCTAGGACGTACTCATCACAGGGACGAATCTGTGGAAAGTGGGTCGCTCTGGGACCTGTCTGTGTTGAAATGATTAAGTGTTGCACACAGGGCCCTTACAGGTGATTCATAGGAAAATATCTGTTTGTGAAAACGACTTCAGGTGGATACTCATTCATAACAGTGTCTTCTCCTTGGAGGAATGAAGATAGAACAGAGACGGACTATGGGCACTTTGGGTACTGTGAGTGAAGTGCAGCCTATGGTGCGTAGGCATCCCAAACACATAATGGATGTTCACGACCAGTTGTCATCCGTACTGTCTTTCGTGTCAAGAAAGCTTCACACATTGGGAGACAAGTGTGTTTGAGGAGGGATTCGTGGCAGTGTTCAGTCTGTCCAAGAAAGAAGCTGCTGGGACTGCATTGTGGCAAACAGGAATAGTCGCGAATAGGGCTCTAGTATCAGACGTCCATCCCCTTGACCCTAGCACATTCTGTTTCAGGCAAACTGCTTCAGGCGGATCCTCATATCTGACAGTCTCTTTCCAGTGGAGGAAAGATGATAGAACAAGGCCGGACAGAGGGCAGGTTGCATACTGTGTGTGAAGGGCAGGGAAATGCACTTAGGCCTCTAAGACACATACTGGCAGTGGAAAACCCTTGAGAGTTCACAGAGTCTACCTCTGCTCCAAACACTACAATTTTGCCTGACAACTGTGATATGGCACGTACTCATGACAAGGAAGCCTCTGTGCAAAACTGAATACAGTGGTACCTGTCTTTGTTGAAATCATGATGTGTTCCCTACAAGGCACTTACCTGAGTTCCAAGGAAGGTACCTATGCAGAGAAACGAGTCCGGGTGGATACTCAATCCAACCAGTGTGTTCTCCTTTTACGAAATAAGGTAGAACAGGGACGGACTATGGGCACCGCAGGTACACTGAGTGAAGTGCAGCCTAAGGCGCTTAGGCATCCCAAACACATAGTGGATGTTCAATACCTGTGGTTATCCTCACTCTGTTTTTCTGTGGAAAAGACTTCAAACCTTTGGAGGGAAGTCTGTTTTAGGTGGGTTTCGAGGCCTTGTTGAATGTTTCATGAAAGAAGCTGTTAGGACTGCCTGTATGCTTAACAGGAATAGGCGCGTATAGGGCTCTAGTGTCAGATGGCCATCCCGTCGAGCATAGGACATTCTGTTTGTGGAAACTCCTTCAGGCGCATTCTCCTTTCTGACAGTGACTTTCCAGTGGAGGAAAGCAGATAGAAAAAGCACGGAGAGAGGGCAGGTTGCATACTGTGTGTGAAGGGCAGGGTAATGCACTTGGCCTTGCAGACACATACTCGACGTGCAGCAACCTTGATATTCCGCAGAGTCTAGCTCTGCTCAAAACACTTCAAATGTTCTGAGAAAACAGTGCCATGGGACGTACTCATTACAGGGATGCGTCTGTGCAAAGCTGGAAACTGTGGTACGTGTCTGTGGTGAGATCATGATGTGTTCCATATAGGGCTCTTACCTGTGTTCATAGTAAAGTGCTATTCAGGGAAACTAGTTCAGTTGGATACTCATCATAACAGTGTCTTCTCCTTTAAGGAATGAATGTAGAACAAGGACGGACTATGGGCACTTCAGATACTGTGAATGAAGTGCAGGCTATAGCGTGTAGGCATCCAAAACCAATAAGGAATGTGCACGACATATGGTCATCCACACTCTGTCTCTGTGTCGATTCCCCAGTCTCCACCTCTGCGCAAAACACTTCTAATGTCACGACGAACGGCGTTCTAGGACGTACTCATGACAGGGACGAATCTCTGGAAAGTGGGTAGCTCTGGGAACTGTCTGTGTTGAAATGATTAAGTGTTGCACACAGGGCCCTTACAGGTGATTCATATGAAAATATCTGTTTGGGGAAACGACTTCAGGTGGATACTCATTCATAACAGTGTCTTCTCCTTGGAGGAATGAAGATAGAACAGAGACGGACTATGGGCACTTTGGGTACTGTGAGTGAAGTGCAGCCTATGGTGAGTAGGCATCCCAAACACATATGGATGTTCACGACTGGTTGTCATCTGTACTGTCTTTCGTGTCAAGAAAGCTTCACACATAGGGAGACAAGTGTGCTTGAGGAGTGATTAGTGTCAGTGTTCAGTCTGTCCAAGAAAGAAGCTGCTGGGACTGCATTGTGGGAAACAGGAATAGTCGCTTATAGGGCTCTAGTATCAGACGTCCATCGCCTTGACTCTAGGACCTTCTGTTTCAGGCAAACAGCATCAGGCGGATCCTCATATCTGACAGTGTCTTTCCAGTAGAGGAAAGCAGATAGAAAAAGGACGGAGAGAGGGCAGGTTGCATACTGTGAGGGAAGGGCAGGGTAATGCTCTTGCGCCTCTCAGACACATACTAGACGGGCAAAACCCTTAATAGTCCACAGAGTCTACCTCTGCTCAAAACACTTCAAATGTCCTGAGATAACTGTGCCATGGGACGTACTCATGACAGGGATGCGTCTGTGTAAAGCTGGAAACTGTGGTACCTGTCTGTGGTGAGTTCATGATGTGTTCCATACAGTGCGCTTACCTGTGTACATAGTAAAGTGTCTATTCAGGGAAACTAGTTCAGTTGGATACTCACTCATAACAGTGTCTTCTCCTTTAAGGAATGAAGGTAGAACAAGGACGGACTGTGGGCACTTCAGATACTGTGAATGAAGTGCAGGCTATAACGTGTAGGCATCCAAAACCAATAAGGAATGTGCACGACATGTGGTCATCCGCACTCTGTTTCCGTGTCGATTCCCCAGGGTCTACCTCTGCTCAAAACACTTCTAATGTCACGAGGAACGGCGTTCTAGGACGTACTCATCACAGGGACGAATCTGTGGAAAGTGCGTAGCTCTGGGACCTGTCTGTGTTGAAATGATTAAGTGTTGCACACAGGGCCCTTACAGGTGATTCATAGGAAAATATCTGTTTGGGGAAACGACTTCAGGTGGATACTCATTCATAACAGTGTCTTCTCCTTGGAGGAATGAAGATAGAACAGAGACGGTCTATGGGCACTTTAGGTACTGTGAGTGAAGTGCAGCCTATGGTGCGTAGGCATCCCAAACACATAATGGATGTTCACGACCAGTTGTCATCCGTACTGTCTTTCGTGTCAAGAAAGCTTCACACATTGGGAGACAAGTGTGCTTGAGGAGGGATTCGTGGCAGTGTTCAGTCTGTCCAAGAAAGAAGCTGCTGGGACTGCATTGTGGCAAACAGGAATAGTCGCGAATAGGGCTCTAGTATCAGACGTCCATCCCCTTGACCCTAGGACATTCTGTTTCAGGCAAAATGCTTCAGGCGGATCCTCATATCTGACAGTCTCTTTACAGTGGAGGAAAGATGATAGAACAAGGCCGGACAGAGTGCAGGTTGCATAATGTGTGTGAAGGGCAGGGAAATGCACTTAGGCCTCTAAGACACATACTGGCAGTGGAAAACCCTTGAGAGTTCACAGAGTCTACCTCTGCTCCAAACACTTCAATTTTGCGAGACAACTGTGGTATGGCACGTACTCATGACAAGGAAGCCTCTGTGCAAAACTGAATACAGTGGTACCTGTCTTTGTTGAAATCATGATGTGTTCCCTACAAGGCACTTACCTGTGTTCCGAGGAAGGTACCTATGCAGAGAAACGAGTCCTGGTGGATACTCAATCCAACCAGTGTGTTCTCCTTTTACGAAATAAGGTAGAACAGGGACGGACTATGGGCACCGCAGGTACACTGAGTGAAGTGCAGCCTAAGGCGCTTAGGCATACAAACACATAGTGGATGTTCAATACCTGTGGTTATCCTCACTCTGTTTTTCTGTGGAAAAGGCTTCAAACCTTTGGAGGGAAGTCTGTTTTAGGTGGGTTTCGAGGCCTTGTTGAATCTTTCATGAAAGAAGCTGTTAGGACTGCCTGTGTGCTAAACAGGAATAGGCGCGTATAGGGCTCTAGTGTCAGATGGCCATCCACTCGAGCATAGGACATTGTGTTTGAGGAAACTCCTTCAGGCGCATTCTCCTTTCTGACAGTGTCTTCCCAGTGGAGGAAAGCAGATAGAAAAAGAACGGAGAGAGGGCATGTTGCATACTGTGAGTGAAGGGCAGGGTAATGCACTTGGCCTCACAGACACATATTCGACGTGCAGCACCCTTGATATTCCACAGAGTCTAGCTCTGCTCAAAACACTTCAAAAGTTCTGAGAAAACAGTGCCATGGGACGTACTCATTACAGGGATGCGTCTGTGCAAAGCTGGAAACTGTGGTACGTGTCTGTGGTGAGATCATGATGTGTCCATATAGGGCGCTTACCTGTGTTCATAGTAAAGTGCTATTCAGGGAAACTAGTTCAGTTGGATACTCATCATAACAGTGCCTTCTCCTTTAAGGAATAAAGGTAGAACAAGGACGGACTATGGGCACTTCAGATACTGTGAATGAAGTGCAGGCTATAGCGTGTAGGCATCCAAAACCAATATAGAATGTGCACGACATGTGGTCATCCGCACTCTCTTTCCTTGTCGATTCCCCAGTGTCTACCTCTGCTCAAAACAATTCTAATGTCACGAGGAACGGCGTTCTAGGACGTACTCATGACAGGGACGAATCTGTGGAAAGTGGGTAGCTCTGGGAACTGTCTGTGTTGAAATGATTAAGTGTTGCACACAGGGCCCTTACAGGTGATTCATAGGAAAATATCTGTTTGGGGAAACGACTTCAGGTGGATACTCATTCATAACAGTGTCTTCTCCTTGGAGGAATGAAGATAGAACAGAGACGGACTATGGGCACTTTGGGTACTGTGAGTGAAGTGGAGCCTATGGTGCGTAGGCATCCCAAACACATAATGGATGTTCACGACCAGTTGTCATCCGTACTGTCTTTCGTGTCAAGAAAGCTTCACACATTGGGAGACAAGTGTGCTTGAGGAGGGATTCGTGGCAGTGTTCAGTCTGTCCAAGAAAGAAGCTGCTGGGACTGCATTGTGGCAAACAGGAATAGTCGCGAATAGGGCTCTAGTATCAGACGTCCATCCCCTTGACCCTAGGACATTCTGTTTCAGGCAAAATGCTTCAGGCGGATCCTCATATCTGACAGTCTCTTTCCAGTGGAGGAAAGATGATAGAACAAGGCCGGACAGAGGGCAGGTTGCATACTGTGTGTGAAGGGCAGCGAAATGCACTTAGGCCTCTAAGACACATACTGGCAGTGGAAAACCCTTGAGAGTTCACAGAGTCTACCTCTGCTCCAAACACTACAATTTTGCCTGACAACTGTGATATGGCACGTACTCATGACAAGGAAGCCTCTGTGCAAAACTGAATACAGTGGTACCTGTCTTTGTTGAAATCATGATGTGTTCCCTACAAGGCACTTACCTGTGTTCCGAGGAAGGTACCTATGCAGAGAAACGAGTCCTGGTGGATACTCAATCCAACCAGTGTGTTCTCCTTTTACGAAATAAGGTAGAACAGGGACGGACTATGGGCACCGCAGGTACACTGAGTGAAGTGCAGCCTAAGGCGCTTAGGCATCCCAAACACATAGTGGATGTTCAATACCTGTGGTTATCCTCAGTCCGTTTTTCTGTGGAAAAGACTTCAAACCTTTGGAGGGAAGTCTGTTTTAGGTGGGTTTCGAGGCCTTGTTGAATGTTTCATGAAAGAAGCTGTTAGGACTGCCTGTGTGCTAAACAGGAATAGGCGCGTATAGGGCTCTAGTGTCAGATGGCCTACCCTCGAGCATAGGACATTCTTTTTGAGGCAAACTCCTTGAGGCGCATTCTCCTTTCTGACAGTGTCTTTCCAGTGGAGGAAAGCAGATAGAAAAAGACGGACAGAGGGCAGGTTGCATACTGTGAGTGAAGGGCAGGTTAATGCACTTGGCCTCACAGACACATACTCGACGTGCAACACCCTTGATATTCCACAGAGTCTACCTCTGCTCAAAACACTTCAAATGTTCTGAGAAAACAGTGCCATGGGACGTACTCATTACAGGGATGCGTCTGTGCAAAGCTGGAACTGTGGTACCTGTCTGTATTGAGATCATGATGTGTTCCATACAGGGCGCTTAACTGTGTTCATAGTAAAGTGTCTATTCAGGGAAACTAGTTCAGTTGGATACTCACTCATAACAGTGTCTTATCCTTTAAGGAATGAAGGTAGAACAAGGACGGACTATGGGCACTTCAGATACTGTGAATGAAGTGCAGGCTATAGCGTGTAGGCATCCATAACCAATATGGAATGTGCACGACATGTGGTCATCCGCACTCTGTTTCTGTGTCGATTCCCCAGTGTCTACTTCTGCTCAAAACACTTCTAATGTCACGAGGAACGGCGTTCTAGGACGTACTCATGCCAGGGACGAATCTGTGGAAAGTGGGTAGCTCGGGGACCTGTCTGTGTTGAAATGATTAAGTGTTGCACACAGGGCCCTTACAGGTGATTCATAGGAAAATATCTGTTTGGGAAAACGACTTCAGGTAGATACTCATTCATAACAGTGTCTTCTCCTTGGAGGAATGAAGATAGAACAGAGACGGACTATGGGCACTTTGGGTACTGTGAGTGAAGTGCAGGCTATGGTGCGTAGGCATCCCAATCACATATGGATGTTCACGACCAGTTGACATCCGTACTGTCTTTCGTGTCAAGAAAGCTTCACACATTGGGAGACAAGTGTGCTTGAGGAGGGATTAGTGTCAGTGTTCAGTCTGTCCAAGAAAGAAGCTGCTGGGACTGCATTGTGGGAAACAGGAATAGTTGCTTATAGGGCTCTAGTATCAGACGTCCATCGCCTTGACTCTCGGACCTTCTGTTTCAGGCAAACTGCATCAGGCGGATCCTCATATCTGACAGTGTCTTTCCAGTGGAGGAAAGCAGATAGAAAAAGGACGGACAGAGGGCAGGTTGCATACTATGAGGGAAGGGCAGGGTAATGCTCTTGCGCCTCTCAGACACATACTAGACAGGCAACACCCTTGATAGTCCACAGAGTCTACCTCTGCTCAAAACACTTCAAATGTCCTGAGATAACTGTGCCATGGGACGTACTCATGACAGGGATGCGTCTGTGCAAAGCTGGAAACTGTGGTACCTGTCTGTGGTGAGGTCATGATGTGTTCCATACAGGGCGCTTACCTGTGTACATAGAAAAGTGTCTATTCAGGGAAACTAGTTCAGTTGGATACTCACTCATAACAGTGTCTTCTCCTTTAAGGAATGAAGGTAGAACAAGGACGGACTGTGGGCACTTCAGATACTGTGAATGAAGTGCAGGCTATAACGTGTAGGCATCCAAAACCAAAAAGGAATGTGCACGACATGTGGTCATCCGCACTCTGTTTCCGTGTCGATTCCCCAGTGTCTACCTCTGCTCAAAACAATTCTAATGTCACGAGGAACGGCGTTCTAGGACGTACTCATCACAAGGACGAATCTGTGGAAAGTGCGTAGCTCTGGGACCTGTCTGTGTTGAAATGATTAAGTGTTGCACACAGGGCCCTTACAGGTGATTCATAGGAAAATATCTGTTTGGGGAAACGACTTCAGGTGGATACTCATTCATAACAGTGTCTTCTCCTTGGAGGAATGAAGATAGAACAGAGACGGACTATGGGCACTTTGGGTACTGTGAGTGAAGTGCAGCCTATGGTGCGTAGGCATCCCAAACACATAATGGATGTTCACGACCAGTTGTCATCCGTACTGTCTTTCGTGTCAAGAGCTTCACACATTGGGAGACAAGTGTGCTTGAGGAGGGATTCGTGGCAGTGTTCAGTCTGTCCAAGAAAGAAGCTGCTGGGACTGCATTGTGGCAAACAGGAATAGTCGCGAATAGGGCTCTAGTATCAGACGTCCATCCCCTTGACCCTAGGACATTCTGTTTCAGGCAAACTGCTTCAGGCGGATCCTCATTTCTGACAGTCTCTTTCCAGAGGAGGAAAGATGATAGAACAAGGCCGGACAGAGGGCAGGTTGCATACTGTGTGTGAAGTGCAGGGAAATGCACTTAGGCCTCTAAGACATATACTGGCAGTGGAAAACCCTTGAGAGTTCACAGAGTCTACCTCTGCTCCAAACACTTCAATTTTGCGAGACAACTGTGATATGGCACGTACTCATGACAAGGAAGCCTCTGTGCAAAACTGAATACAGTGGTACCTGTCTTTGTTGAAATCATGATGTGTTCCCTACAAGGCACTTACCTGTGTTCCGAGGAAGGTACCTATGCAGAGAAACGAGTCCGGGTGGATACTCAATCCAACCAGTGTGTTCTCCTTTTACGAAATAAGGTAGAACAGGGACGGACTATGGGCACCGCAGGTACACTGAGTGAAGTGCAGCCTAAGGCGCTTAGGCATCCCAAACACATAGTGGATGTTCAATACCTGTGGTTATCCTCACTCTGTTTTTCTGTGGAAAAGACTTCAAACCTTTGGAGGGAAGTCTGTTTTAGGTGGGTTTCGAGGCCTTGTTGAATGTTTCATGAAAGAAGCTGTTAGGACTGCCTGTGTGCTAAACAGGAATAGGCGCGTATAGGGCTCTAGTGTCAGATGGCCATCCCCTCGAGCATAGGACATTCTGTTTGTGGAAACTCTTTGAGGCGCATTCTCCTTTCTGACAGTGTCTTTCCAGTGGAGGAAAGCAGATAGAAAAAGACGGACAGAGGGCAGGTTGCATACTGTGAGTGAAGGGCAGGGTAATGCACTTGGCCTCACAGACACATACTCGACGTGCAGTACCTTGATATTCCGCAGAGTCTAGCTCTGCTCAAAACACTTCAAATGTTCTGAGAAAACAGTGCCATGGGACGTACTCATTACAGGGATGCGTCTGTGCAAAGCTGGAAACTGTGGTACGTGTCTGTGGTGAGATCATGATGTGTTCCATATAGGGCTCTTACGTGTGTTCATAGTAAAGTGCTATTCAGGGAAACTAGTTCAGTTGGATACTCACACATAACAGTGTCTTCTCCTTTAAGGAATGAAGGTAGAACAAGGACGGACTATGGGCACTTCAGATACTGTGAATGAAGTGCAGGCTATAGCGTGTAGGCATCCAAAACCAATAAGGAATGTGCACGACATATGGTCATCCACACTCTGTTTCTGTGTCGATTCCCCAGTGTCCACCTCTGCTCAAAACACTTCTAATGTCACGACGAACGGCGTTCTAGGACGTACTCATGACAGGGACGAATCTCTGGAAAGTGGGCAGCTCTGGGAACTGTCTGTGTTGAAATGATTAAGTGTTGCACACAGGGCCCTTACAGGTGATTCATATGAAAATATCTGTTTGGGAAAACGACTTCAGGTGGATACTCATTCATAACAGTGTCTTCTCCTAGGAGGAATGAAGATAGAACAGAGACGGACTATGGGCACTTTGGGTACTGTGAGTGAAGTGCAGCCTATGGTGAGTAGGCATCCCAAACACATATGGATGTTCACGACTGGTTGTCATCCGTACTGTCTTTCTTGTCAAAAAAGCTTCACACATTGGGAGACAAGTGTGCTTGAGGAGGGATTAGTGTCAGTGTTCAGTCTGTCCAAGAAAGAAGCTGCTGGGACTGCATTGTGGGAAACAGGAATAGTCGCTTATAGGGCTCTAGTATCAGACGTCCATCGCCTTGACTCTAGGACCTTCTGTTTCAGGCAAACTGCATCAGGCGGATCCTCATATCTGACAGTGTCTTTCCAGTGGAGGAAAGCAGATAGAAAAAGGACGGACAGAGGGCAGGTTGCATACTATGAGGGAAGGGCAGGGTAATGCTCTTGCGCCTCTCAGACACATACTAGACGGGCAACACCCTTGATAGTCCACAGAGTCTACCTCTGCTCAAAACACTTCAAATGTCCTGAGATAACTGTGCCATGGGACGTACTCATGTCAGGGATGCGTCTGTGTAAAGCTGGAAACTGTGGTACCTGTCTGTGGTGAGGTCATGATGTGTTCCATACAGGGCGCTTACCTGGGTACATAGTAAAGTGTCTATTCAGGGAAACTAGTTTAGTTGGATACTCACTCATAACAGTGTCTTCTCCTTTAAGGAATGAAGGTAGAACAAGGACGGACTATGGGCACTTCAGATACTTTGAATGAAGTGCAGGCTATAGCGTGTAGGCGCCACAAACCAATATGGAATGTGCACAACATGTGGTCATCCGCACTCTGTTTCTGTGTCGATTCCCCAGTGTCTACCTCTCCTCAAAACACTTCTAATGTCACGAGGAACGGCGTTCTAGGACGTACTCATGACAGGGAAGAATCTGTGGAAAGTGGGTAGCTCTGGGACCTGTCTGTGTTGAAATGATTAAGTGTTGCACACAGGGCCCTTACAGGTGATTCATAGGAAAATATCTGTTTGGGGAAACGACTTCAGGTGGATACTCATTCATAACAGTGTCTTCTCCTTGGAGGAATGAAGATAGAACAGAGACCGACTATGGGCATTTTGGGTACTGTGAGTGAAGTGCAGCCTATGGTGCGTAGGCATCCCAAACACATAATGGATGATCACGACCAGTTGTCATCCGTACTGTCTTTCGTGTCAAGAAAGCTTCACACATTGGGAGACAAGTGTGCTTGAGGAGGGATTCGTGGCAGTGTTCAGTCTGTCCAAGAAAGAAGCTGCTGGGACTGCATTGTGTCAAACAGGAATAGTCGCGTATAGGGCTCTAGTATCAGACGTCCATCCCCTTGACCCTAGGACATTCTGTTTCAGGCAAACTGCTTCAGGCGGATCCTCATATCTGACAGTCTCTTTCCAGTGGAGGAAAGATTATAGAACAAGGCCTGACAGAGGGCAGGTTGCATACTGTGTGTGAAGTGCTGGGAAATGCACTTAGGCCTCTAAGACACATACTGTTAGTGCAACACCCTTGAGAGTTCACAGAGTCTACCTCTGCTCCAAACACTTCAATTTTGTGAGACAACTGTGGTATGGCACGTACTCATGACAAGGAAGCCTCTGTGCAAAACTGAATACAGTGGTACCTGTCTTTGTTGAAATCATGGTGTGTTCCCTACAAGGCACTTACCTGTGTTCCGAGGAAGGTACCTATGCAGAGAAACGAGTCCGGGTGGATACTCAATCCAACCAGTGTGTTCTCCTTTTACGAAATAAGGTAGAACAGGGACGGACTATGGGCACCGCAGGTACACTGAGTGAAGTGCAGTCTAAGGCGCTTAGGCATCCCAAACACATAGTGGATGTTCAAGACCTGTGGTCATCCTCACTCTGTTTCTCTGTCGTAAAGGCTTCAAACCTTTGGAGGGAAGTCTGTTTTAGGTGGGTTTCGAGGCCTTGTTGAATGTTTCATGAAAGAAGCTGTTAGGACTGCCTGTGTGCTAAACAGGAATAGGCGCGTATAGGGCTCTAGTGTCAGATGGCCATCCCCTCAAGCATAGGACATTCTGTTTGAGGCAAACTCCTTGAGGCGCATTCTCCTTTCTGACAGTGTCTTTCCAGTGGAGAAAAGCGGATAGAAAAAGGACGGATAGAGGGCAGGTTGCATCCTGTGAGTGAAGCGCAGGGTAATGCACTTGGCCTCACAGACACATACTGGACGTGCAACACCCTTGATATTCCACAGAGTCTACCTCTGCTCAAACTCTTCAAATGTCCTGAGATAACTGTGCCATGGGACGTACTCATGACAGGGATGCGTCTGTGTAAAGCTGGAAACTGTGTTACCTGTCTGTGGTGAGATCATGATGTGTTCCATACAGGGCGCTTACCTGTGTTCATATTAAAGTATCTATTCAGGGAAACTATTTCAGTTGTATACTCACTCATAACAGTGTCTTCCCCTTTAAGGAATGCAGGTAGAAAAAGGACGTACTATGGGCACTTCAGATACTGTGAATGAAGTGCAGGCTATAGCGTGTAGGCATCCAAAACCAATAAGGAATGTGCACGACATATGGTCATACGCACTCTGTTTCTGTGTCGACTCCCCAGTGTCTACCTCTGCTCAAAACACTTCTAATGTCACGAGGAATGGCGTTCTAGGACGTACTCATGACAGGGACGAATCTCTGGAAAGTGGGTCGCTCTGGGACCTGTCTGTGTTGAAATGATTAAGTGTTGCACACAGGGCCCTTACAGGTGATTCATAGGAAAATATCTGTTTGGTAAAACGACTTCAGGTAGATACTCATTCATAACTGTTTCTTCTCCTTGGAGGAATGAAGATAGAATCGAGATGGACTATTGGCACTTTAGGTACTGTGAGTGAAGTGCAGCCTATGGTGAGTAGGCATCACAAACACATATGGATGTTCACGACCGGTTGTCTCCGTACTGTCTTTCGTGTCAAAAAAGCTTCACACATTGGGAGACAAGGTGCTTGAGGAGGGATTCGTGGCAGTGTTCAGTCTGTCCAAGAAAGAAGCTGCTGGAACTGCATTGTGGCAAACAGGAATAGTCGCATATAGGGCTCTAGTATCAGACGTCCATCGCCCTGAATCTAGGACATTCTGTTTCAGGCAAACTGCATCAGGCGGATCCTCATATCTGACAGTGTCTTTCAGTGGAGGAAAGCAGATAGAAAAAGGACGGACAGAGGGCAGGTTGCATACTATGAGTGAAGGGCAGGGTAATGCACTTGGGCCTGTCAGACACATACTGGACGGGCAACACCCTTGATAATCCACAGAGTCTACCTCTGCTCAAAACACTTCAAATGTCCTGAGATAACTGTGCCATGGGACGTACTCATGACAGGGATGCGTCTGTGTAAAGCTGGAAACTGTGGTACCTGTCTGTGGTGAGGTCATGATGTGTTCCATACAGGGCTCTTACCTGTGTTCAAAGTAAAGTGTCTATTCAGGGAAACTAGTTCAGTTGGATACTCACTCATAACAGTGTCTTCTCTTTTAAGTAATGAAGGTAGAACAAGGACGGACTATGGGCACTTCAGATACTGTGAATGAAGTGCAGGTTATAGCGTGTAGGCATCCAAAACCAATATGGAATGTGCACGAATGTGGTCATCCGCACTCTGTTTTTGTGTCGATTCTCCAGTGTCTACCTCTGCTCAAAACACTTCTAATGTCACGAGGAACGGCGTTCTAGGAAGTACTCATGACAGGGACGAATCTGTGGAAAGTGGGTAGCTCTGGGACCTGTCTGTGTTGAAATGATTAAGTGTTGCACACAGGGCCCTTACAGGTGATTCATATGAAAATATCTGTTTGGGAAAACGACTTCAGGTGGATACTCATTCATAACAGTGTCTTCTCCTTGGACGAATGAAGATAGAACAGAGACGGACTATGGGCACTTTGGGTACTGTGAGTGTAGTGCAGCCTATGGTGCGTAGGCATCCCAAACACATATGGATGTACACGACCGGTTGTCATCCGTACTGTCTTTCGTGTCAAAAAAGCTTCACACATTGGGAGACAAGTGTGCATGAGGAGGGATTCATGGCAGTGTTCAGTCTGTCCAAGAAAGAAGCTGCGGGGACTGCATTGTGGCAAACAGGAATAGTCGCATATAGGGCTCTAGTATCAGACGTCCATCACCTTGACTCTAGGACATTCTGTTTCAGGCAAACTGCATCAGGCGGATCCTCATATCTGACAGTGTCTTTCCAGTGGAGGAATGCAGATAGAAAAAGGACGGACAGAGGGCAGGTTGCATACTATGAGTGAAGGGCAGGGTAATGCACTTGGACCTCTCAGACTCATACTGGACGGGCAACACCCTTGATAGTCCACAGAGTCTACCTCTGCTCAAAACACTTTAAATGTCCTGAGAAAACTGTTCCATGGGACGTACTCATTACAGGTATGCGTCTTTGTAAAGCTGGAAACGGTGGTACCTGTCTGTGGTGAGGTCATGATGTGTTCCATACAGGGCGCTTACCTGTGTTCAAAGTAAAGTGTCTATTCAGGGAAACTAGTTCAGTTGGATACTCCCTCATAACAGTGTCTTCTCCTTTAAGGAAAGAAGGTAGAACAAGGACGGACTATGGGCACTTCAGATACTGTGAAGGAAGTGCAGGCTATAGCGTGTAGGCATCTAAAACCAATATGGAACGTGCACAACATGTGGTCATCTGCACTCTGTTTCTGTGTCGATTCCCCAGTGTCTACCTCTGCTCAAAACACTTCTAATGTCACGAGGAACGGCTTTTTAGGACGTACTCAAGACAGGGACGAATCTGTGGAAAGTGGGTAACTCTGGGACCTGTCTGTGTTGAAATGATTAAGTGTTGCACACAGGGCCCTTACAGGTGATTCATAGGAAAATATCTGTTTGGGGAAACGACTTCAGGTGGATGCTCATTCATAACAATGTCTTATCTTTGGAGGAATGAAGATAGAACAGAGACGGACAATGGGCACTTTAGGTACTGTGAGTGAAGTGTAGCCTATTGTGCGTAGGCATCCCAAACACATAATGGATGTTCACGACCAGTTGTCATACGTACTGTCTTTCGTGTCAAAAAAGCTTCACACATTGGGAGACAAGTGTGCTTGAGGAGGCATTAGTGGCAGTGTTCAGTCTGTCCAAGAAAGAAGCTGCTGGGACTGCATTGTTGCAAACAGGAATAGTCGCATATAGGGCTCTAGTATCAGAGGTCCATGGCCTTGACTCTAGGACATTCTGTTTCAGGCAAACTGCATCAGGCGGATCCTCATATCTGACAGTGTCTTTCCAGTGGAGGAAAGCAAATAGAAAAAGGACAGACAGAGGGCAGGTTGCATAGTATGAGTGAAGGGCAGGGTAATGCACTTAGGCCTCTCAGACATTTACTGGACGGGCAACGCCCTTGATATTCCACAGAGTCTACATCTTTTCAAAACACTTCAAATGTCCTGAGAAAACTGTGCCATGGGACGTACTCATTACAGGGATGCGTCTGTGTAAAGCTGGAAACTGTGGTACCTGGCTGTGTTGAGATCATGATGTGTTCCATACAGGGCGCTTACCTGTGTTCATAGAAAAGTGTCTATTCAGGAAAACTAGTTACGTTGGATACTCACTCATAACAGTGTCTTCTCCTTTAAGGAATGAAGGTAGAACAAGGACGGACAATGGGCAGTTCAGAAACTGTGAATGAAGTGCAGGCTATAGCGTGTAGGCATCCAAAACCAATAAGGAATGTGCACGACAGGTGGTCATCCGCCCTCTGTATCTGTGTCGATTACCCAGTGTCTACCTCTGCTCAAAACACTTCTAATGTCACGAGGAACGGCGTTCTAGGAAGTACTCATGACAGGGAGGAATATCTGGAAAGTGGGTAGCTCTGGGACCTGTCTGTGTTTAAATGATTAAGTGTTGCACACAGGGCCCTTACAGGTGATACATAGGAAAATATCTGTTTGGGGAAACGACTTCAGGTGGATGCTCATTCATAACACTGTCTTCTCTTTGGAGGAATGAAGATAGAACAGAGACGGTCTATGGGCACGTTAGGTACTGTGAGTAAAGTGCAGCCTATGGTGCGTAGGCATCCCAAACACATAATGGATGTTCATGACCAGTTGTCATCCGTACTGTCTTTCGTGTCAAAAAAGCTTCACACATTGGGAGACAAGTGTGCTTGAGGGGGGATTCGTGGCAGTGTTCAGTCTGTCCAAGAAAGAAGCTGCTGGGACTACATTGTGGCAAACAGGAATAGTCGCATATAGGGCTCTAGTATCAGACGTCCATCGCCTTTACTCTAGGACATTCTGTTTCAGGCAAACTGCATCAGGCGGATCCTCATATCTGACAGTGTCTTTCCAGTGGTGGAAAGCAGATAGAAAAAGGACGGACAGAGGGCAGGTTGCATACTATGATTGAAGGGCAGGGTAATGCACTTGGGCCTCTCAGACACATACTGGCAGTGCAACACCCTTTAGAGTTCACAGAGTCTACCTCTGCTCCAAACACTTCAATTTTGCGAGACAACTGTGGTATGGCACGTACTCATGACAAGGAAGCCTCTGTGCAAAGCTGAATACAGTGGTACCTGTCTTTGTTGAAATCATGATATGTTCCGTACAGGGCGCTTACCTGTGTTCCTAGGAAGGTATCTATGCAGAGAAACGAGTCCGGGTGGATACTCAATAACAAGTTTGTTCTCCTTTTACGAAATAAGGTAGAACAAGGACGGACTATGGGCACCGCAGGTACACTGAGTGAAGTGCAGCCTATGGCGCTTAGGCATCCCAAACACATAGTGGATGTTCAAGACCTGTGGTCATCCTCACTCTGTTTCTCTGTCGAAAAGGCTTCAAACCTTTGGAGGGAAGTCAGTTTTCGGTGGGTTTCATGGCCAAGTTGAATCTTTCATGAAGGAACCTTTTTGGACTGCCTGTGTGCTAAATAGGAATAGGCGCGTATAGGGCTCTAGTGTCAGATGGCCATCCCCTCGAGCATAGGACATTCTGTTTGAGGCAAACTCCTTGAGGTGCATTCTCCTTTCTGACAGTGTCTTTCCAGTGGAGGAAAGCAGATAGAAAAAGGACGGACAGAGGGCTGGTTGCATACTGTGAGTGAAGGGCAGGGTAATGCACTTGGGCCTCTCAGACACATACCTGACGTGCAACACCCTTGATATTCCACAGAGTCTACCTATGCTCAAAAAATTTCTAATGTTCTGAGAAAACTGTGCCATGGGACGTATTCATTACAGGGATGCGTCTGTGCAAAGCTGGAAACTGAGGTACATGTCTGTGGTGAGATCATGATGTGTTCCAAACAGGGCGCTTACCTGTGTTCCTAATAAAGTGTCTATTCAGGGAAACTAGATCAGTTGGATACTTATTCATAACAGTGTCTTCTACTTTAAGGAATGAAGGTAGAACAAGGACGGACTATGGGCACTTCAGATACTGTGAATGAAGTGCAGGCTATAGCGTGTAGGCATCCAAAACCAATATGGAATGTGCACGACATGCGGTCATCTGCACTCTGTTTCTGTGTCGATTCCCCAGTGTCTACTTCTGCTCAAAACACTTCTAATGTCACGACGAACGGCGTTCTAGGACGTACTCATGACAGGGACGAATCTGTGGAATGTGGTAGCTCTGGGACCTGTCTGTGTTGAAATGATTAAGTGTTGCACACAGGGCCCTTACAGGTGATTCATAGGAAAATATCTGTTTGGGGAAACGACTTCAGGTGGATACTCATTCATAACAGTATCTTCTCCTTGGAGGAATGAAGATAGAACAGAGACGGACTATGGGCCGTTGGGTACTGTGAGTGAAGTGCAGCCTATGGTGCGTAGGCATCCCAAACACATAATGGATGTTCACAACCAGTTGTCATCCGTACTGTCTTTCGTGTCAAGAAAGCTTCACACATTGGGAGACAAGTGTGCTTGAGGAGGGATTCGTGGCAGTGTTCAGTCTGTCCAAGAAAGAAGCTGCTGGGACTGCATTTTGGGAAACAGGAACAGTCGCGTATAGGGCTCTAGTATCAGACGTCCATCCCCTGACCCTAGGATATTCTGTTTCAGGCAAACTGCTTCAGGCGGATCCTCATATCTGACAGTCACTTTCCAGTGGAGGAAAGATGATAGAACAAGGCCGGACAGAGGGCAGGTTGCATAGTGTGTGTGAAGGGCAGGGAAATGCACTTAGGCCTCTAAGACACATACTGGCAGTGCAACACCCTTGAGAGTTCACAGAGTCTACCTCTGCTCCAAACACTTCAATTTTGCGTGACAACTGTGGTATTGCACGTACTCATGACAAGGAAGCCTCTGTGCAAAAGTGAACACAGTGGTACCTGTCTTTGTTAAAATCATGATGTGTCCCTACAAGGCACATACGTGTGTTCCGAGGAAGGTACCTATGCAGAGAAACGAGTCCGGGTGATACTCAATCCAACCAGTGTGTTCTCCTTTTATGAAATAAGTTAGAACAGGGACGGACTATGGGCACCGCAGGTAAACTGAGTGAAGTGCAGCCTATGGCGCTTAGGCATCCCAAACACATAGTTGATGTTCAAGACCTTTGGTCATCCCCACTCTGTTTCTCTGTCGAAAAGGCTTCAAACCTTTGGAGGGAAGTCTGTTTTCGGTGGGTTTCGTGGCCAAGTTGATCTTTCATGAAGGAAGCTGTTGGGACTGCCTGTGTGCTAAACAGGAATAGCCGCGTTTAGGGCTCTAGTGTCAGATGGCCATCCCCTCGAGCATAGGACATTCTCTTTGAGGCAAACTCCTTGAGGCGCATTCTCCTTTCTGACAGTGTCTTTCCAGTGGAGGAAAGCAGATAGAAAAAGGACGGACAGAGGGCAGGTTGCATACTGCGAGTGAAGGGGAGGGTAATACACTTGGGCCTCACAGACACATACTGGACGTGCAACACCCTTGATAATCCACAGAGTCTACCTCTGCTCAAAACACTTCAAATGTCCTGATATAAGTGGGCCATGGGACGTACTCATGACAGGGATGCGTGTGTGTAAAGCTGGAAACGGTGGTACCTGTCTGTGGTGAGATCATGATGTGTTCCATACAGGGCGCTTACCTTGTTCATAGTAAAGTGTCTATTCAGGGAAACTAGTTCAGTTGGATACTCACTCATAACAGTGTCTTCTCCTTTAAGGAATGAAGGTAGAACAAGGACGGACTGTGGGCACTTCAGATACTGTGAATGAAGTGCAGGCTATAGCGTGTAGGCATCCAAAACCAATATGGAAAGTGCACGACATGTGGTCATCCGCACTCTGTTTCTGTGTCGATTCCCCATGTCTACCTCTGCTCAAAACACTTCTAATGTCACGAGGAACGGCGTTCTAGGACGTACTCATGACAGGGACGAATCTGTGGAAAGTGGGTAGCTCTGGACCTGTCTGTGTTGAAATGATTAAGTGTTGCACACAGGGCCCTTACAGGTGATTCATAGGAAAATATCTGTTTGGGGAAACGACTTCAGGTGGATACTCATTCATAACAGTGTCTTCTCCTTGGAGGAATGAAGATAGAACAGAGACGGACTATGGGCACTTTGGGTACTGTGAGAGAAGTGCAGCCTATGATGCGTAGGCATCCCAAAAACATAGTGGATGTTCACGAGCAGTTGTCATCCGTACTGTATTTCGTGTCAAGAAAGCTTCACACATTGGGAGACAAGTGTGCTTGAGGAGGGATTCGTGGCAGTGTTCAGTCTGTCCAAGAAAGAAGCTGCTGGGACTGCATTGTGGGAAACAGGAATAGTCGCATATAGGGCTCTAGTATCAGACGTCCATCCCCTTGACCCGAGGACATTCTGTTTCAGGCAAACTGCTTCAGGCGGATCCTCTTATCTGACAGTCTCTTTCCAGTGGAGGAAAGATGATAGAACAAGGCCGGACAGAGGGCAGGTTGCATACTGTGTGTGAAGGGCAGGGAAATGCACTTAGGCCTCTAAGACACATACTGGCAGTGCAACACCCTTGAGAGTTCACAGAGTCTACCTCTGCTCCAAACACTTCAATTTTGCGAGACAACTGTGATATGGCACGTACTCATGACAAGGAAGCCTCTGTGCAAAACTGAATACAGTGGTACCTGTCTTTGTTGAAATCATGATGTGTTCCCTACAAGGCACTTACCTGTGTTCCGAGGAAGGTACCTATGCAGAGAAACGAGTCCGGGTGGATACTCAATCCAACCAGTGTGTTCTCCTTTTACGAAATAAGGTAGAACAGGGACGGACTATGGGCACTGCAGGTACACTGAGTGAAGTGCAGCCTAAGGCGCTTAGGCATCCCAAACACATAGTGGATGTTCAAGACCTGTGGTCATCCTCACTCTGTTTCTCTGTCGAAAAGGCTTCAAACCTTTGGAGGGAAGTCTGTTTTAGGTGGGTTTCGAGGCCATATTGAATCTTTCCTGAAAGAAGCTGTTAGGATTGCCTGTGTGCTAAACAGGAATAGGCGCGTATAGGGCTCTAGTGTCAGATGGCCATCCCCTCGAGCATAGGACATTCTGTTTGAGGCAAACTCCATTAGGCGCATTCTCCTTTCTGACATTGTCTTTCCCGTGGTGGAAAGCAGATAGAAAAAGGACGGACAGAGGGCAGGTTGCATACTGTGAGTGAAGGGCAGGGTAATGCACTTGGGCCTCTCAGACACATATTGGACGTGCAACACCCTTGATAATCCACAGAGTCTACCTCTGCTCAAAACACTTCAAAAATCCTGAGAAAACTGTGCCTTGGGACGTAGTCATTACAGGGATGCGTCTGTGTAAAGCTGGAAACTGTGGTACCTATCTGTGGTGAGATCATGTTGTGTTCCAAAGAAGGCGCTTACCTGTGTGAGGTTGGGGTACCAGATGGTGGGTATTATAGAGGGCACAGCTTGCATGGAGCTCTGGGTGTGGTGAAAAAATAATGAATACTGTTTTTCTGAAAATAAATAAATTGGGAAAAAAAAAAAGAATAGCTTTGATCCTACAGTCCAATTATAGTTAGGTGAAAATGTTTCCTGTGTCAGGATCAATTGTATAAGGGAACAGATAAGAGGAGGATGGCCACATTGGCAGATGATTGAAAATCACACCCAGTGTTGGGTTTTGTCTGATGAAAACAATTGCCCCCCCTCATAGACAAGAAGTGGAAGAAATGCAGGAAGAGCTGCAGGAGTCTAACCTCACCTTCAACCACAAGGTAACCAGAGTTGTGTCCAACACACTGACCCCTTGGCGCCCCCTGCAGGTGATGGTAGTGGCCCTTAGAGCCCTGAACATGGGTTTCTGGTGTGTTGGCTTTTTCAGATCACAGTTCAGGAGAGAAATGCTCTGGCTAACTGGGTATGTGTTTTCCTTTTCCTCATCTTCGTTTGGGGCACAGTTGGGCACAACTGAAGGTGGGTGTAGGTTTTTTTTTTTTTTGGTTTCTTATTTTTATTATCTGTGTCTTTAACAGAAAAAAAAAGTCACTGAATATCTTGGCACGTGATACACAGCTGGGACTTACTATCCTCTTCAGTATTCATTATTTTTCACCACACCCAGAGCTCCATGCAAGCTGTGCCCTCTATAATACCAACCACCTGGTACCCCAACCTCCCACCTCCCCGCCACTTCAAACCCCTCAGACTGTTTTTCAGAGTCCATAGTCTCTCATGGTTCACCTCCCCTTCCAATTTACCCAAATTCCCTACTACTCTCTAACGCCCCTTGTCCTCCATGCTATTGGTTATGCTCCACAAAAGAGTGAAACCATAAGATAATTGACTCTCTCTGCTTGACTGATTTCACTCAGCATAATCTCTTCCAGTCCCGTCCATGTTGCTACAAAAGTTGGATATTCGTCTTTTCTGATGGAGGCATAATACTCCATAGTGTATATGGACCACATCTTCCTTATCCATTCATCCGTTGAAGGGAATCTTGGTTCTTTCCATAGTTTGGCGACTGTGGCCATTGCTGCTATAAACATTGGGGTATAGATGGCCCTTCTTTTCACGACATCTGTATCTTTGGGGTAAATACCCAGGAGTGCAATTGCAGGGTCGTAGGGAAGCTCTATTTTTAATTTCTTGAGGATCTCCACACTGTTCTCCAAAGAGGCTGCACCAACTTGCATTCCCACCAACAGTGTAAGAGGGTTCCCCTTTCTCCACATCCTCTCCAACACATATTGTTTCCTGTTTTGTTAATTTTGGCCATTCTAACTGGTGTAAGGTGATATCTCAATGTGGTTTTAATTTGAATCTCCCTGAGGGCTAATGATGATGAGCATTTTTTCATGTGTCTGATAGCCATTTGTATGTCTTGATTGGAGAAGTGTCTGTTCATATCTTCTGCCCATTTTTTGATGTGTTTGTCTGTTTCGTGTGCGTTGAGTTTGAGGAGTTCATTATAGATCCTGGATATCAACCTTTTGTCTGTACTGTCATTTGCAAATATCTTCTCCCATTCCGTGGGTTGCCTCTTTGTTTTGTTGACTGTTTCCTTTGCTGTGCAGAAGCTTTTGATTTTGATGAAGTCCCAAAAGTTTATTTTCGCTTTTGTTTCCTTTGCCTTTGGAGACGTATCTTGAAAGAAGTTGCTGTGGCTGATATCGAAGAGATTACTGCCTATGTTCTCCTCTAAGATTCTGATAGATTCCTGTCTCACGTTGAGGTCTTTTATCCATTTTGAGTTGATCTTTGTGTACGGTGTAAGAGAATGGTCGAGTTTCATTCTTCTACATATAGCTGTCCAGTTTTCCCAGCACCATTTATTGAAGAGACTGTCTTTTTTCCACTGTATATTTTTTCCTGTTTTGTCGAAGATTAATTGACCATAGAGTTGAGGGTCCATATCAGGGCTCTCTACTCTGTTCCACTGGTCTATGTGTCTGTTTTTATGCCAGTACCATGCTGTCTTGGTGAATACAGCTTTGTAATAAAGCTTGAAATCAGGTAAGGTGATGCCGCCAGCTTTATTTTTGTTTTTCAACATTTCCTTAGCGATTCAGGGTCTCTTCTGATTCCATACAAATTTTTGGATTATTTGCTCCAGCTCTTTGAAGAATGCCGGTGGAATTTTGATCGGAATGGCATTAAAAGTATAGATTGCTCTAGGCAGTATAGACATTTTAACAATGTTTATTCTTCCGATCCAAGAGCATGGAATGGTCTTGCATCTTTTTGTGTCTTCTTCAATTTCTTTCATGAGTGTTCTATAGTTCCTCAAGTATAGATCCTTTACCTCTTTAGTTAGGTTTATTCCCAGGTATCTTATGGTTCTTGGTGCTATAGTAAATGGAATCGATTCTCTAATTTCCCTTTCTGTATTTTCATTGTTAGTGTATAAGAAAGCCACTGATTTCTGCACATTGACTTTGTATCCTGCCACGCTGCTGAATTGTTGTATGAGTTCTAGTAGTTTGGGGGTGGAGTCTTTTGGGTTTTCCATATAAAGAATCATGTCATCTGCGAAGAGAGAGAGTTTGACTTCTTCATTACCAATTTGGATATATTTATTTCTCTCTGTTGTCTGATTGCTGTTGCTACGACTTCCAATACTATGTTGAACAAGAGTGGTGAAAGTGGGCATCCTTGTCTTGTTCCTGATCTCAACGGGAAGGCTGCAAGCTTTTTCCCATTGAGGATGATATTTGCTGTGGGTCTTTCATAGATAGATTTGATGAGGTTCAGGAATGTTCCCTCTATCCCTATACTTTGAAGCGTTTTAATCAGGAACGGATGTTGGATTTTGTCAAATGCTTTTTCTGCATCAATTGAGAGGACCATGTGGTTCTTCTCTCTTCTCCTATTAATTTGTTGTATCACATTGATTGATTTACGAATGTTGAACCATCCTTGTAGCCCAGGGATGAATCCCACCTGATCATGTGGATAATCTTTTTAATGTGTTGTTGGATCCTGTTGGCTAGGATCTTGTTGAGGTGGGTGTGTTTTTCTGCCACAGATGAAGGCTTGGTTTTGGGAAACAAGGATGATGCAGCAGAGCAGGGAGAATGCCTACCTGAAATACAGGTGTGAGAGTTTGACGTGCGTTTTTACGTGTGTTTGGAGAGGTGACGGCTATGCTGTTTACCCCCTAGGAGAGGACGTGGTGTTGTAATTCTTAGAGACGTCCATTCTTTTTCTGTGTTCCAGACTGCGCATGATGAAAGGGGGGATGCTGTCTGTGGGATCCATGAGGCGGGAACCGATGCTGGGAAGGCCAGAGTTGCAGAAGCCTGTGTGGCAAGGTAGGGAGCAGGATGGGAAATGCAGCAGCCTGATTTCTGTTGTGAAACCACACAGGGTCAGGGGGGTTGAACTGGTCAGGGGAGGATGTTGTTGGGCTTCCTGTTCCTGAGGGTGATCACTGTGCGTCCTGAAGAGCATCACAAGCCTGCAGGTTGTCTGAAGGGGTGCCAGGAGGGTGCTTTCCTTATATGCCCCCCGGCAGCAGGACACTTGCCCCCATGACAGGTGGAGTTCACGCCACTCCACACCTACCCCCTTCGGAAGAGCTGAGCCTGAGAAGGTGGGAGGTGAGCGCCCTTCCCACCTTGACTCAGTGGTCAAACATTGGCAAAAAAAAAAAAAGACTATTTGTGAAAAAGGGCATTTATTTACTCATTATGGAGGTTCCTATATTTTTGTTTTATTTGTCAACTATAGGACCATATTGAGCAATGAAATACATTTTACTCGTCTCATGTTATTGGTGAAATGCCATAGCTTTATTGCTCAATCTGCCTATGATTTCTTTGTTCGTGACTATACAAATGTCAAAGTCTGTTTCTTCCTTGAAATGTTTATTTGTTGGCCAGTCACGCATGCTAGTTCCTAACTGCAGGATGGACAAATGAACCATCCACCTGTGGCCTGAGAAGAGAATGTGGGCTGTTCATGTTGAGGGTTTGTGGATGTCACCCACGCAAGGCTATTCTCTTAGGGGTTTAATCTATGAAGAGAAAATGATTTTGTCTGATGTGTGTTGAGCACTCCAATTTTAGTGTTGATTTTCAGCCAGTTTTACCCCTACCTGTCCACACGTGATAGATTACTTACAGAAACACTGGAACCAGGGCCCTTGAGTGTCTCACACAACAGGTGACTGGGGTCTCTCTTTGCAAAGGAGTCACTTGAGTCACGGATGAAACCCTCTGATAAGGGACCCAAGTGTGGGAAAGAGTGCAGGATGGGAGAGGAAGGCATGGAGGGCATGCAAAACAAAATAAATCTTTGACCTTTGTCTGATCTAGCATCTAGACTGGTTCCCAGGATGAACAGCAACACTAGCCCTCAAAGGGACCCAGAAATGCATACCGTAAGTTCTTGGGAATTTTTAGTTGTGTCTGTTTCTGAAATGGATTGCAGTGTGAGCAGGTTCCTGTCCTGGCCTTGTGGCCTTGGTGTGTGTCCAGCGATCATCCCTTTCAGAGTGCACGCTGTTCACCTGGGAGCCTCTGGGCTGCTTTGTTAGAGATCTTCAATTTCGTGATTCCTCCCAAAGCTGTAGATGAATTGAGACACATGATGGTAGGATTCTCACCTCATGCATCTGTGTGTGTGTGTGTGTGTTCACATGCGTGTATATGTGTGTGTACATAACTCGAGGAGGATGACATCTCACTCCGCAGTGAAGTTAGCTAGTCCAGCTGACTCCTTGCGGTTTGCTTTCCTGCGGGAGAAGGAGCATTTTTAGTATTCGGGTCAGGAGACTAACCTGGGAGGGTGTCTGCAGAGATCCTCAGATGGAGAATGGGAAAAGCCAGGACTGCGTCACACTTGTCCGACATGCTTTGGGCACCTTGAGTAAGTTTGTGGAGAAGATGAGCTGTGACCTCCCATGCGTCCCATCTGAGTGAATGAAGATGAGAGCTGGAATCCCTCCAGTTGGCCGATGGGTGAGATGACGGTGAACTCTGGCAGGTGCCAGGTGTGTCATAGAAAATACGCCCTGGAACAGCAGCCCTGAAGAGGGAATCCCAGTGACTCTCTGCAAGGCTCACACCTCACACGTGTTTTACTTGTGCTCCCGTGAGCGGGTTCTGATGGGGTCTGATGGCTGTGCCAGCTCATAGCGTCTCTCCAACCCATCCTGGGAGCATTGCCTGTGCTCTCCAGACACACTGGTTTGCATTTGGGGGTATCGAATCGGCCCATCAGTGGTTCTCAGCACCAAGGTCTAGGCATTTTCTCTGTGCCTGAGCTAAGGACTGTCCAAATGTCGGGGACGTGGATCCACAGAGCTGGTCTCGCTCACTCGAAGGGGTGCTGTTTCTCTCAGAAAGCACCCTTCCAGGTCCTCTACAGGACTCCGGACATTCCTATCTCCTCAGCGGTGTCTGTGGCCATGGACAGCCCTTGAGTAGCGTAGAAGATTCCATTGTCAGGGAGGGAAGCAGAACTGGTCAGGTGGGATGTTGTTGGGCTTCCGGTTGACCCACAAACACCTGCACTTCCACGTGTGGACACCAGGCATCCTATGGCCTCTCATTGATGCTGTGCTTGCCGTGATTCGGAGGTGTGGTCCCAGCTGTAGATACCGGCCTGACCTGAATCGAGTTTTTTCCTTAGTTGATAATCCTTGGTGCCACACTCTTGTCTCTGTCGAGGTGTGTAGACCTATATTAACATGTGATGACAGTAGTTTTCCCCATGGCATCTCTTCACCCCAGGTTCTAGGTGAGACACAGGGGGCGGGTAGCCATTCTGGCACAGATGCTACTGTCTTGGAACATGGTGGTGGGGAAGATGCATGTGCGAATGGGTACCCCCGCCTGCCCACAGTGCACACCGGGCAAGTAACTGGGGGAGGAGGACCCCTCCCTCCACAGTGAAGTCCTCTGGCCAGCCTGACTCCCTTTAGGTTATGTTCAGGTTCACTGGTGTTGTGCTCATCCTGGGATAGATGGGTCTGGTAATCCTCACAAACGGAAATTGGGGAAAACTCTCTCTGCATTTTATACAGTCTCCTTTGCAGTCTGCATTGTTCTCAGCGCATGTTTCATGAGTCATCCCCATTTTACTTCTGCTGGAAAACGTGCCTTGCAGAACCAGCCCACTTAAGACCCTTTCTACAAGAATTTTGAAGTGTCAAAGCTCTTAGGTGCACTGTTGTTATCCCACACTGGCTCACACGTTCTGAAGGGGGACGTCAGTGATTACGTTCATGACCACTGCCTCCCAGCCCTTCAGCTGGATTTCCAGGAGCAGGTCATTTGGTCCTAAGTTAGTGTGAGAACTGATTTCTTTTCTCATCACACGTGTGGAGTTTTCCACTGGGAAGCCTATACCCTTTTGTGAATTCTCTTATATGCCTTCCCATCTTCATTTCCCATTGTACAAAATTACTCTGGACCTCAGTAGGTTGAAATTTCCAAATGACTGTGGTTTAAGACAAACACAGGGGGTGCCTGTGTGGCTCAGTGCGTTAAAGCCTCTGCCTTAGGCTCAGGTTATGATCCTAGGTCCTGGGATCAAGCCCCACATCAGACTCTCTGCTCAGCCGAGAGCCTACTTCCCTTCCTCTCTCCCTCTCTGTGCTTCTCTGCCTGCTTGTGATTTGTCTGTCAAATAAATAAAATCTTTAAAAAAAAAAAAAAGACAAGCACAGCTTCTGAGTGTAAATAAAGGTTTTTGGTATCATGTCCCTCGGAAGACCCTTTTCCAGTGCCCCTGTCAGACCATAAGGCCCTAATTCCTCAAGTGTCTTTGTAGCCATGGACAGAAACCACAGAGTGTAGAGGACCCCTTTGTCAGGAGCGAGGCAGCGTGGGGAGAGTCGGGGACTTACAGGCCAACTATTCCCCTCAAGTGGCTTGGAAACTTTTTGGAGAAAGGGCATTTAGTTTCGTCACATTCTCTCTATTCTGACCAATCCAAAATCTTCTCTGGTGGCTTAGGAGGATAGAGGAAGTGTTGTCCAGGATTTCGATGCCTCCTGTCTGGAATGTGCTGTTTTACTAGTTTTCAGTGATCCTTTTTTCTCCTTAAGACACGACCTCTTGCTGGAGAATGTGGCAGACATGGGCGGTGATGTTTGGTGACAGGCTATTCCTGTAACAGCCATTGCCCTCTCCCCCTCATTGTATTGGCCCCAGCTGGGAGGGGCATGTAAGTTTTCTAGCAGGATGCAGCTCTGCTTGAAGGTGGCATTGGAAAGGAGCCGGATTCTGAGAGCTCTTTGTTTTGGTTTCTTTTCTTGGTGTTGCAACTTTTGTCTGTTTTGCTAAAATATTTTCTTGTCTGCAGGTCAGTAGAGGTGTAAGAGTTCCCTCATTGCCCAGCGCTCCTCCGTATGCCCTACCACATGGGGCGGAATGTACCAGACTTCCCTCCTCTTCATCCACCTCCACAGTGGTGGATATGGGGGCCTCAGCCACACCTCATTCCTCCACCACAGGGTGAGATGATCTGAATTGATGTGGGTCATAGAGCTTATTCATAGTTGAACCACTTCTGTCGGTGAAGAGGATGGAGAGGTGGTACCACAAGGCTTTGCAATGCAGCAATAAGCCCGAGGGAGGACATGGTAACATTCCTCCACTTTGGCCTGATGTCCATCTCATGGACTGTCTGGATCACCATAAAGAACTGGCCATCAGGAGTCTACCTTGGAGAAGAAAAGTGACATTTCGCAGAGGACACACATAGAAGCATTGCCCAGGTGCACTACGCAGACACGATGTTTTGGGGCCTGGGCTGGATGAAGCACAACCTTCACATCAGTCTCACATGTGGAGACCCCAGTTTTCCAGCATGATAGATTAGTTCTGGAAACATCTGTTCCCAGGCAGAGTGGTCGTATCTGCGAGGGTGACAGAGAGTTCCTCCTTCGTCCACAGGGGTCAGGGGAGTCTTGTGAGAAACAAAATGGATCCTCCAGAGGGAGAGAGGGGAATAGGCTGGGGCAGGGGGAGAGGGTTGGCTTGATCCTGTGTGGTGGTCGCCAGTCTGAATCCACCTCTGTCTCTTCTAGGCCTTTGGTCTCAATCAGAAGCCTGTGGAGCTCAAGGGGACAATAGCAGAACCGCGCCCGAGAAAGTCCCAGAGAAGAACCAAGTCAATGCTGGGGTGTTTTCAGTTATACCCATTTCTGGAGTCCTGTTCCTCTCTGGGCAGCATAGTGTCCTGACGTGTGTGTGTTGGGTATATCCTGGGGTCCATGTGTGGTGTCGTTTCGCATTCAAAGTGGGCAAGACTTCATGTAGTGCTTACAGGCGTCTCTATTTCCAGATCATCACCTTCTGGTTGTGTCAGTGGAGCAAAGGCAGAGTTTGTGTTCAGGGCTTGACATTCAAGGGGAAACCGGGCTGGGGACACTGTATGATTCTGAAGTTCTTCAGGACACACGTGCATGTGCCTGGCTATTTGCACACACTGAGCAGTGGGAAGGTGCCATTGATGGGAAGGAAATGTCTCCATTGTACAATGGCAGACATCTTTCTCTTACCGTCGTGCACATCCAGCATCTGCATACGTTGTTCTGGGAGGGATGAAACACCTCTCACTTCATCTGCAGCATGTAGGGTTTAAGCTGTCATTTCCTTAGTTGTATAAACGCCTGACACAGGACTGTGGTCCCTTCATTGTTCATTAGCGAAGGGGTCTGCCCTTGTCCTCTGCAGTTTAGAACCTTGTGGGTAACGCACTTGTCTGGTCTGAGAGGTGAAAATGAAAGAAAAAGTGGCAGATGCCGGAGGCAGGTGTAGAGGGTTCGTTGGAATGTTGCTCAATTACTTCCAGGTGGAGAAGCTTCTGTCTTTTCCATGGTGTGGATCAGATACAGATGCTGGAACGTCCTCAACAAGGACCAGTGGTGGTGCCCACAGGCCTCTCATGGCATGGCAGAGTGAATGCTGCTAAAGACATGGTAACCTTCTTCTGGTTGTTCTGTATTTAGAATTGATGTACCTTGTCTTCCAGTCATACTGAGAGGGTTGTAGGTTCCTTGTGGTGGCAGAGAGCTTCCCTTCTCTGAAAGCTGGGCACATCAGGTGTCGCACGCACATGGTATGGAGACTATGTTCTGTGCTCTGGGAGGGATGAGGTCTGCTCTTAATGTGAGGAATTGAGGGTGTGTGTCTAAGAGAAGGGAGGGACACATTGATGACAGGACATAGATGCTGTGTTCCATATAAGGGAAGAACTAGAGATGTATCCAGAAAGAAGGGAGGGAGCCCCGAGTCACACAGAAACAGGAGGTTGTGGATGCCCAGAAGGCTGGAGGTGCTCAGGGAGAGGGTGGGCTTCTCTCAGGGAGGGTGAGGCCGTTCCTGGCAGGCCAGCAGCCTGAGAGTGAGTGTGAGGACACCGTGTGGTCCACACCAACTGCTGCATGTGTTCACTCACACAGTGTGGATAACACCGTTATTTGTCTCAGAATGTCGTTTTTGCCATGAAGCCATTCACTCATAGTCTGTGAAGAGCATTGTTTCCTGGAATTTCTGAAAATTCTGAACCATGTTATAGAGTGTCATGGAGATTTGGGAAATTTAACTTGGTCTTTGGGGATTCTTGTCTGGCTGACTTTAAGTCCCCCAGTGAGAAAACATGAAGACAAGACGGAGAACCAGTGAAGGGTGGCTGCCCTTGCCTCAGCCCGAGTCATACTGTTAGTGGGAGAGTCAGAGTTGGCCAGGAACCGCCCTAGCTGGAGCCCTGTCACCAGGCCTCCGCATTTGTGTCACCACCCTGCCTGCAGCTGTGTACTTCCCCGGGATTTCACCCAGTGTCCAGATTTGCCTGTATTCCTGATTTCTCAGTCCAAATACCAGCTCTCTGTGGGACATTCTCAGGGCCTCAGCTTTTATTTTAATCTGTCATAGAGAGAGCATATTGGATTCTGAGGTCACTAGAGCAATAGGAGTTGAAGTACATAAAGAACATACAGGGGTTCCTGGGCGACTCAGTTGGTTAAGCAGCAGAATCTTGATTCCTGCTCAGGTTATGATCTCGAGCTTTTGAGATTGACCCCAAGTCGGACTCGGTGCTGACTGTGGAGCCTATCTGGAATTCTCTCTCTCCCTCACCTCCCCCCCCTTCCCTCTTCGCTCACAAGTTTGTCCTTTCTCTGTCTTTGGGAAAGTGTCTGGGCTCTGACCATTCACTGTTCTCATGTTTAAATGAAAATAGCTCCATACTGATGAGTGTCAAAATATGTTAATTTAAGTCCACAAAATACACGAAGAGTGTAATACCTGAGCCCAGACAGTGGCAATTCTCATTTCAAAGATAAAGCAAAGAACTCCCCTTTTCTATTAAATTTCACATCCTTGCCACATGAAGTAAAATGTAGTTACGAGAAGGGTACAATCAGAGGTTTATATGTGAGATGTGAAGACAATTACTTCTATTACATATAGACTCGCAGAGGTGGCCACACACTCAAATGTTCATCCCAGGCCTCAGATACGCTATGGGAGGTAGAGCGCATTTGGGGAAACCTAAGATTCCATTGTACTAACCCAAATCCTTTTGCCGTACAGGCTAATTATTTTGTAATTTGAAGACTTCCTTGACCTCCAACAACTAGGCTTCAATGAGTTTATATTTAGTAAAAATATGAATTATTTCTGCCTTATTGTCTGAATGCTTTCCCTGCCCATCCTGTCCCCTGTGCTTTGTCTCTTTTGGTATCCCCCCAATAAACTGTTCACGGTTCTGTCTCTGTGTCAGTGTCTACCTTCAGGGGGACATATAATCCCTCTCCTTCGAGGGCACAGAGTGAAGCCTTCAAACAAAGATAACATCCTGGCAGCAATGGGGGAATGGAGGATAGAGCAAGATCACCCTTTGTGATACCTCTACGGCAAGGGACCCAAGGAAAACTTCTGGGGAGGTTGCCCAGCTTAAATTTAGATCTGCTGGTTTTGTATTAACTCTGGTGACAGATCCTCTTGGGCACATAGACCCTGCTAGTTTTGGGGGGGGGTAGTGATCAGCCAGACAGGTGGTTGTCCCCAGGCAGTGGTCTGCCTGACAGCAGATAATGAGGTGTCTGGAGAGGCCCTGAGAACATGGTGAGGCTCTGAGAACCTGGAGGCCCTGCATTAATCCAGATTTTGTGCAGTGGTTTCACCTTACCAGCTGCCCCCCAGCCACAGGGGGGCCTTGAGTGGAGCTGATGGTGGCAGTTTTCTTGGTGAGACCCATGATGCCCCACTCTCCTCCAACATTACTGTGGATGGACAGGGCAGAGGTCAATGACAGGAGACCCATCCCATCCTCAGCAGCAGGAGGAGTTGGGTGTATGCTTCTGGCACCTTTTAGGCCCTTTTTGCCAGTCCCTTCTGCGGCAGAGCTGCTGGATCCTGCAAAGCCCTCCTTCTTCCCAGGTCATGGACGCAGCCATCCTCCAGCAGCTTTGGAGTCATGGCTGGGCCACTGAAGTATCAAGGTCTGTCTGTCCGCATGCTGCCCAGGAGGGACTGGTAACTGCACTGTGGCAGTCAGGGTCAGCCTGAGCACCTTTGTAATTGGGATTGTCAAACGTGGCAGGACCTGGGCCAAATGAGGGCAGGTGAGATGGGGAGACAGGACAGTTGGTTCCCTGTGGTGTTCCTGGACAGAAATGCACAGAGTGGGAGGCCTGAGGGTCTGTGGAGTGATAAAGAGACTGTCAGGGTGAGACACTGAGTGAGTGGTGGGGGATTGGGCAAGTGCTAGCAAGGGACAGGAAGTAAGGGAGACAGGGTAGAGAGAAGCAGAGACAAAGAAGAATTTCAAGGGTTAAAAGAGGTTGCTGGTCTAGGTGTGTGGAAGCTGAGCATTGATCATGTTGGAGGACGTCTAGGTTAGGGCTCTGAGCACTTGGACCAGAGAAGGTGGGAATCCTGATCATGAGATTTACCTGAGCCCACAGTTCAGACCTCTCTATGGCTGAACTGTGCAGAGGCCGTTTCACTTGGGAAGATGGGCCCACCACTTTTTTTTTCCAATTTATTTATTTTCAGAAAAACAGTATTCATTATTTTTTCACCACACCCAGTGTTCCATGCAAGCCGTGCCCTCTATAATACCAACCACCTGGTACCCCAACCTCCCACCCCCCCGCCACTTCAAACCCCTCAGACTGTTTTTCAGAGTCCATAGTCTCTCATGGTTCACCTCCCCTTCCAATTTACCCAAATTCCCTACTCCTCTCTAATGCCCCTTGTCCTCCATGCTATTTGTTATGCTCCACAAATAAGTGAAACCATATGATAATTGACTCTCTCTGCTTGACTTATTTCACTAAGCATAATCTCTTCCAGTCCCGTCCATGTTGCTACAAAAGTTGGGTATTCATCCTTTCTGATGGAGGCATAATACTCCATAGTGTATATGGACCACATCTTCCTTATCCATTTATCCGTTGAAGGGCATCTTGGTTCCTTCCATAGTTTGGCGACTGTGGCCATTGCTGCTATAAACATTGGGGTACAGATGGCCCTTCTTTTCACGACATCTGTATCTTTGGGGTAAATACCCAGGAGTGCAATTGCAGGGTCGTAGGGAAGCTCTATTTTTAATTTCTTGAGGAATCTCCACACTGTTCTCCAAAGAGGCCGCACCAACTTGCATTCCCATCAACAGTGGAAGAGGGTTCCCCTTTCTCCACATCCTCTCCAACACATGTTGTTTCCCGTTTTGTTAATTTTGGCCATTCTAACTGGTGTAAGGTGATATCTCAATGTGGATTTTTTTTATTATTTTTTCCCAATTTATTTATTTTCAGAAAAATAGTATTCATTATTTTTTCACCACAGCCAGTACTCCATGCAATGTGGTTTTAATTTGAATCTCCCTGAGGGCTAATGATGATGAGCATTTTTTCATGTGTCTGATAGCCATTTGTATGTCTTGATTGGAGAAGTGTCTGTTTATATCTTCTGCCCATTTTTTGATGTGTTTGTCTGTTTCGTGTGGGTTGAGTTTGAGGAGTTCATTATAGATTCTGGATATCAACCTTTTGTCTGTACTGTCATTTGCAAATATCTTCTCCCATTCCGTGGGTTGCCTCTTTGTTTTGTTGACTGTTTCCTTTGCTGTGCAGAAGCTTTTGATTTTGAAGAAGTCCCAAAAGTTTATTTTCGCTTTTGTTTCCTTTGCCTTTGGAGACGTATCTTGAAAGAAGTTGCTATGGCTGATAACAAAGAGATTACTGCCTATGTTCTCCTCTAAGATTCTGATGGATTCCTGTCTCACGTTGAGGTCTTTTATCCATTTTGATTTGATCTTTGTGTACGGTGTAAGAGAATGGTCGAATTTCATTCTTCTACATATAGCTGTCCAGTTTTCCCAGCACCATTTATTGAAGAGACTGTCTTTTTTCCACTGTATATTTTTTCCTGTTTTGTCAAAGATTAATTGACCATAGAGTTGAGGGTCCATATCAGGGCTCTCTACTCTGTTCCACTGGTCTATGTGTCTCTTTTTATATGAAAGACCCACAGCAAATATCATCCTCAATGGGAAAATTCTTGCAGCCTTCCCATTGAGATCAGGAACAAGACAAGGATGCCCACTTTCACCACTCTTGTTCAACATAGTATTAGAAGCCCTAGCAACAGCAATCAGACAACAGAGAGAAATAAAAGGTATCCAAATTGGTAATGAAGAAGTCAAACTCTCTCTCTTCGCAGATGGCATAATTCTTTATATGGAAAACCCAAAAGACTCCAGCCCCAAACTACTAGAACTCATACAGCAATTCAGCAACGTGGCAGAATACAAAGTAAATGTGCAGAAATCAGTGGCTTTCTCATACACTAACAATGAAAATACAGAAAGGGAAATTAGAGAATTGATTCCATTTACTATAGCACCAAGAACCATAAGATACCTTGGAATAAACCTAACTAAAGAGGTAAAGGATCTGTACTTGAGGAACTATAGAACACTCATGAAAGAAATTGAAGAAGACACAAAAAGATGGAAGACCATTCCACGCTCTTGGATCGGAAGAATAAACATTGTTAAAATGTCTATACTGCCTAGAGCAATCTATACTTTTAATGTCATTCCGATCAAAATTCCACTGGCATTCTTCAAAGGGCTGGAGCAAATAATCCTAAAATTTGTATGGAATCAGAAGAGACCCCGAATCGCTAAGGAAATGTTGAAAAACAAAAATAAAGCTGGCGGCATCACCTTACCTGATTTCAAGCTTTATTACAAAGCAGTGATAACCAAGACAGCATGGGCCCACCACTTTTTGCATGGGGTTGTGGGGGCCGAGCCTCGGGATCAGTCAGGGAGAGAGACAGCACCCTCTCTGTCTCTTCAGCTTAGATGCCCTGACCTCCAACATTGCCCGGATTCCCAGGGTGACCAGCAGAGGGAGCGTGTGAACCTTCAACATGGCTGCCTGTGCAGCCATGGGCAGCAGAGGGTTCACCATTGGCCTTTCTGACCCAAAGGGCCTCACCAGGAAGGGCTTCTATAACACAGGGATCCAGGTCCAGTCTCAATGCCCCGGGTTAGAGAGCCAGAGCTGTATTTCCAGCCGGTTCCCCGATGCACTGGGTACACCGTGGGACCTTTGCAGCAACTTCTGGCCTCACAAGGTGTGACGGAGAAGCTGCCTTGTTGGCTGAGTGCTGAGGAGGGGGCTTTGGGAGCTTCCCTAGGACGTGCGAGTAGGGGAGAAAGTATAGGTGATTACATATTCGGGCTCTTCCCAGGGTTTGCTCCTCGTTTTTTCTGAGGGCATTTGAACAAGCCCTATTTTACCCAGGGGTTTCTGGATTGAGTGGTCAGGGGACACCACATCAGAAATGCTGTGGTTGGTTTGTTATCGATGCCAACTTGCTTCTGGGGAGATATCGTGACTCAGCTTCTGAGGAACTGGAGCTACATTGGCTTGGGACAGGAATGAAGGAACCGCTGACCTTCAGGACCTTCTAGAAGGAGGAGCTTGCAAAAATCCATGCAAAAAGAGGCGCACCCATCTTCCCAGGTGAACTCTCTGAGTTCTGCTAGACGCAGTGCCCCAGGTAAAAGCACAGACTGTCCTGCATTGAACCATGCTTTTATTACTTTTCAGTGTTTATTGTTTCCAACAATGTTACAGTAGTTGGAAAACAAGTGCAAACCTGACAGGTACCTGATACCATAAACTTTCCTTCATTTAGCATTAAATTTATAAGGAAAACAGGAATTGTTTTATTTATCCTTTCTGGTCTTTACTGGAAGGGAACTCATCAATAATATCTTCAAAACATGCCTTTTACCTCATCTCCTTTTCTCTGATTTCTTTTTAAATGATTTTATGCAAGTACAGTGGTGAGGAGGTGGAGGCGGAGGCAGAGGGAGAGGGTGACTCAACACTGAGTGGGAACCCCAACATGAGACTCGATCCCAGGATCCTGACATCAAGACCTGATCCACCCAGGTGCCCCTGGTAATCTCCTTCTTTTCAACAGGGATTTGCCATGTTTTCTATTTTTCTCATGAGCCAGTAACAATCTTCAGAAGTTTTCAATTGGTTGCAGTTCAGTAAGAGCTCTTTCACAGGATTCCACTGAGACTTCTTCTGTTCAAAGTGTCAAGACCACTTCTCAATATGCGGACGATTGTACTAAGCAAATGGACACGTATTATTCTCTGTTGTTTATTTAAATAATAGCATTCATGTAACAGAAATTGAGTAATACACAACAATATAGAAATCACAGTAGGAGCTATTACAGATGTTTTATGTTAAGGTAAAACATATATAACATTACGTATACTATCATAATGTAGTTTTCTAATCTAGAATGGACGTGTCATGCCATGGCGCTCTGGGAAGTTGGTGCCTGGCATTCTAGGGGCTAATTATTCATGGGGAGAACAATCATGGTCATAATACTAGAACAATTAATACCAACAAAGGCTATTCAGAGGTTATTGGAGGGGATACAAGAGAGTTGATAGGGGGACTGCCTGGGTGGCTCAGTTGGTTAAGCATCAGAGTCTTGATTTTACCTCAGGTCATGATCTCAGGGTCATGAGACTAAGCCCCAATCAGGCTCCACGCTGAGCATGGAGTCTGCTTAAGAGTCTCCCTCTCGGGGGAGACAAGATGGCGGAGAAGTAGGAGGAGGTGCCCTTTAAACCTGTACCCTAAAGTGAGCTAATTACCTTCCAAAGAACTCCGATCACCCACGAAATAAGGCTGACATCAGAATTATACATGTCTGGATCTCTACTGGAGCAGAAGACGCCAGTGGGCAGGTAAAGCAGAGTGGGAAAGTCGAACTGATATCTAAAGATAAATAAAAGGGGGAGGGAGCCACCAGAGGCGACCCATTAAAAATATCCCAATACGAGAGTGCCCTGTGCCTGGGGACCAGCATTAACTAGGGAGTCTGGTAGAAAGCACTCAAAAAGAGCAAAGGATCACTGGGGGGGAAATTGTGGGAATCATGGTGTTCAGGTAGGGGCTTAAGTCCGCAGACCCAGGACAGCCACCCCTGGTGCAGAGCCAGAGAGAGTGTGGCAGAGAAACCAGGTCTCGGTCCCTGAACCACCAGTGTGCCTGAGAGTGCGTGGCACCCAGCTCCCGTGAGGGTCTGGGAGCCTTGCCAGCCAACAGAAGCACAGCCTTTTTGCAGTCCCCACGTGAGTGCCCTCCCATGCCATCAGAGTCCGAGTGGTGCCCCGTGCCCTCTGCTGAGAGAGGTGCACACAAATGCCAGCCAGATGCTCTCGGACAGGAAAGACCAGGCACTCCCAGCCCGGGCCAGCGGGAAAATCTCAGTGTGCGATCGCTGCTTGGAACTTCTCTGGCAGTCTGGAGCTTCCCAGACAGCCGCTGCTGCCATGGTTTTTGGTACAAACAAAAAATCCTGAGTCCCCAGGGACCCCGACTGGGATTCTTCTCTGCCAGCGGCCAAGGGGGGATTTATTTGGGCTCTGCAGCCAGACTGAGGTTTGGCTTCTCTCTGAGAGGGAGGTCAGGGTGCAGTTTGCTTTCCTCTAAACCTACAAAAACCATCAACAGCGGTCAAGGCAAGAGAGAAAAACAAAAGTGAACAAATATAAAAACCTCCAGAGAACAAAAGTCTGAAAAAAACAGTTTCCTCAGCGCCCACCTCCTTGAGGGGGGCAGAAGGACTTAACTGAGAGAACATCATTGACTGAAAACCCAGAAACCAACCAGGAAAGGATAGAAAAAAAAGATGACAAGAAAACAACCACCACTACTTAATAGGACAATTTTTATTATTAATTCAATCCCACTATTCTGGTTCATTTTTTTATATAGTTAATTTTTTATTATTATATAGATAATTTTAACCTATTTACCATCACAGTGAGATGTCCAGTACATCAAATTCCATAATAACCTACTAACCTGAACTTTTTGATACATATACCTGTGTTTTCCTTTTGCATTTCTATTTTATAAATATCTTTTTTTTTAATTTTAGTTTGCTTTAGTCTAGTTATACCTTTTTTAAATTTTTATTTTCTAATATTCATATAGAGTTAAACGTCAAGGTAATCCCCTTTCCCCAATCAATGCCACCCCTATAGGTAAACCAATTCCTAATCTACCCTTATCTTAGGAAAGCTGAGTCCTTGAACAAAGATATCAAGATACATCCAAGAAGAATCAAAACAACCTTCCTCACCCACACTGAGAGTTTAGAACCACTCTCCCATCTTTTTCTTCCACCAGTATTTCTGTGTTTTTGTGTTTGTCCTGATACTATATAAATCTTACACTTGGGGTTCTTTTTGATGAGGTTCTTCCTCATCAAATATATATGTATTATGTATGTAATTATATATGTATTATTTACATATATAAGCAGATATATATGTATTATTTTTTTCTATTGTCATATACTTTTATCAGTCTTTTTGTTTGTCTGTGTCTGTATACTGCTTAAATCTTACCTTGGGGCCCATTTGGGCTGAACCTTCTCTTTGATCCCACCTTTCCTTCCTGTATCTCTCCCTCTCTCATTTTTTCTTTTCCCTTACTTTTTCCTCTCATTTGGGTGGGGAACCCTGATTGCTCAGAAGCATTCCAGGGTGCACCTTGACTGCACCACAGTCGATACACCCAGCTACACCAGTTCAGCCATCTCTCACCTAAATGACTAGGAGGGGGAATGCCCAACAGAAGAAACATACAGAGGATGGACCTTCCGCAACAGAGCTAACGGCTATCAACATAGACAATATGTCGGAAAGAGAATTCAGGCTAACAATTATCCAGGCAATAGCTAGGTTGTAAAAGCCATCGATGACCAAATGGAATTGATTAGGGCCAAACTGAAAGCGACCAGAGATCATGTTTTCAATATTAGGGAAGAGCTGAAAGCTAACGGGGATGAGCTTCACAATGCCCTCAATGAGTTCCAATCTAATCTAAATTCTCTCAATTCTAGAGTAACTAAGACAGAATATAGAATTAGTGACCTGGAGGACAAACATAGAGAAAGGAACAGGAGGAAGCCTGGAACAAACAGCTTGGAAGCCACGAAAACAGAATGAGGGAAATAAATGATGCCATGAAACGTTCCAACATCAGAATTATTGGAATTCCTGAAGGGGAGGAGAAAGAGAGAAGTCTAGAACATATAGTGGAATAAGTTCTTTATGAAAATTTTCCAAATCTCGTGAATGGACCCAGCGTTTATGTACTAGAGGCAGAAAGGTACCCCCCCCAAGATAACAGATTCTCAAAAGTACTCGAGACACCTAATAGTAAGAATGAAGAATTTTAATTGTAGGCAGAACCTCTGGAAAGCAGCTAGGACAAAGAAGTTCTTTATGTACAGAGGAAAGCCCATTAGTATAACGTCAGACCTGTCCACATAGACCTGGAAAGCCAGAAAGGGCGGCCAAGATATATTCAGGGCACTGAATGAGAAGAACATGCAACCAAGAATACTTTATCCAGCAAGACTGACATTCAAAATGGATGGAGAGATAGAGTTTTCAAGACCGGCAAGGCTTAAAAGACTATGCAACCACCAAGCCGATACTGCAGGAAATATTAAGGGGGGGTTCTATAAAAGAGGAAAAATCCCAAGAATAGCATTGAACAGAAATATAGAGACAGTCTACAGAAAGAAAGACTTCAAAGGTAACTCGATGTCAATAAAAACATATCTATCAATAATCACTCTCAATGTGAATGGCCTAAATGCACCCATAAAACGGCACAGGGTTGCAGATTGGATAAAACGACAGGACCCATCATATGTTGTCTACAAGAAACCCACTTTGAACCTAAAGATACACGCAGACTGAAAGTGAAGGGATGGAGAAGCATCTTTCATGTCAATGGGACTCAAAAGAAGGCTGGGGTAGCGATTCTCATATCAGATAAATTAGACTTCAAACTAAAGACTGTAGTCAGAGATACAGAAGGACACTACATAATCCTTAAAGGGACTATACACCAAGATGATCTAACAATTGTAAATATCTATGCTCCCAATATGGGAGCAGCCAATTACTTAAGAAAACTGTTAATCAAGATAAAGAGTCATATTGATATGAATACACTAATTGTAGGAGATCTTAACACGCCTCTTTCAGAATTAGACAGATCATCGAAGCAGAAAATCAATAAAGAAACAAGAGCATTGAATGACACATTGGACCAGATGGACCTCATAGATATATACAGAACATTCCACCCTAAAACAACAGAAACTCATTCTTCTCAGGTGCACACGAAACTTTCTCAGAATAGACGACATACTGGGTCACAAATCAGGACTCAACCGATACCAAAAGACTGAGATGATTCCCTGCATATTCTCAGATCACAATGCTTTGAAATTGGAGCTCAATCACACGGAAAAGTTCCGAAGGAACTCAAACACCTGGAAGCTAAAGACCACCTTGTTTAAGAATGCTTGGATCAACCAGGAGATCAAAGAAGAACTGAAACATTTCATGGAAACCAATGAGAATGAGGACACTTCGGTCCAAAACCTATGGGATATGGCAAAGGCAGTCCTAAGGGGAAATACATATCCATCCAAGCCACCCTCAAAAAAATTGAAAAATCTAGAACACAACAGCTGTCTCTACATCTAAAATAACTGGAGAATCAACAACAAATCAAACCAACTCCACACATAAGAAGGAAAATCATCAAGACTGGAGCTGAGATCAATGAGGTAGAAACCAGAGATACAGTAGAAACTATCAATGAAAGTAAAAGCTGGTTTTTTGAAAGAATCAATAAGATCGATAAACCATTGGCCACACTAATCCAAAAGAAAAGAGAGAAAGCCTAAATTCATGAAATTATGAATGAAATGGGAGAGATCACAACTAACTCCAAGGAAGTAGAAACAATCATCAGAAGTTATTATCAACAGTTATATGCCAATAAACTTAGCAACCTAGATGAAACGGATGCGTTCCTGGAAAACTATAAACTCCCAACATTGAACCAGGAAGAAATTGACAACCGGAATAGACCATTATCTAGTAACGTGATTGAAGCAGTGATCAAAAACCTCCCCAAAAAACAAGAGCCCAGGACCTGACGGATTCCCTGGGGAATTCTACCAATCCTTAAAAGAAGAAATAACACCTATTCTCCTGAAGCTATTTCAAAAAATTGAAGCAGAAGGAAAACTTCCAGACACTTTCTATAAAGCCAGCATTACCCTGATCCCCAAACCAGGCAAAGAACCTACCAAAAAGGAGAATTTTAGACCAATATTACTGATGAGTATGGATGCTAAGATTCTCAACAAGATCCTAGCCAACAGGATAACAGCACATTAAAAAGATTATCCACCACGATCAGGTGGGATTCATCCCTGGGCTACAGGATGGTTCAACATTCGAAAATCAATCAATGTGATACAACAAATTAATAGGAGAAGAGAGAAGAACCTCATGGTCCTCTCAATTGATGTAGAAAAAGCATTTGACAAAATCCAGCATCCGTTCCTGATTAAAATGCTTCAAAGTATAGGGTTAGAGGGAACATTCCTGAAGCTCATCAAATCTGTCTATGAAAGACACACAGCAAATATCATCCTCAATGGGAAAAAGCTTGCAGCCTTCCCGTTGAGATCAGGAACAAGACAAGGATGCCCACTTTCACCACTCTTGTTCAACATAGTATTGGAAGTCGTAGCAACAGCAATCAGACAACAGAGAGAAATAAATATATCCAAATTGGTAATGAAGAAGTCAAACTCTCTCTCTTCGCAGATGACATGATTCTTTATATGGAAAACCCAAAAGACTCCACCCCCAAACTACTAGAACTCATAGAGCAATTCAGCAACGTGGCAGGATACAAAGTCAATGTGCAGAAATCAGTGGCTTTCTTATACACTAACAATGAAAATACAGAAAGGGAAATTAGAGAATCGATTCCATTGACTAGAGCAACAAGAACCATAAGACACCTGGGAATAAACCTAACCAAAGAGGTAAAGGATCTGTCCTCGAGGAACTACAGAACACTCATTAAAGAAATTGAAGAAGACACAAATAGATGGAAGACCATTTCATGCTCTTGGATCAGATGAATAAACATTGTTAAAATGTCTATACTGCCTAGAGCAATCTATAATTTTAATGCCATTCCGGTCAAAATTCCACCAGCATTCTTCAAAGAGCTGGAGCAAATAATACTAAAATTGTATGGAATCAGAAGAGACCCCGAATCACTAAGGAAATGTTGAAAAACAAAAATAAATCTGGCGGCATCGGGTTACCTGATTCCAATCTTTATTACAAAGCTGTGATTACCAAGACAGCATGGTATGGGCATAAAAACAGACATATAGACCAGTGGAACAGAGTAGAGAGCCCTGATATGGACCCTCAACTCTATGGTCAATTAATTTCCGACAAAACAAGAAAAAATATATAGTGGAAAAAAGACTGTCTCTTCAATAAATGGTGCTGGGAAAGCTGGGCAGCTATATGTAGAAGTATGAAACTCGACCATTCTCTTACACTATACACAAAGATAAACTCTAAATGGATAAAAGACCTCAATGTGAGACAGGAATCCATCAGAATCCTAGAGGAAAACATAGACAGTAATCTCTTTGATATCAGCCACAGCAACTTCTTTCAAGATACGTCTCCAAAGGCAAAGGAAACAAAAGTGAAAATAAACTCCTGGGACTTCATCAAAATCAAAAGCTTCTGCACAACAAAGGAAACAGTCAAAAAAACAAAGAGGCAACCCACGGAATGGGAGAAGATATTTGCAAATGACAGTACAGACAAAAGGTTGATATCCAGGATCTATAATGAACTCCTCAAACTCAACACACACAAAACAGGCAAACATATCAAAAAATTGGCAGATGATATGAACAGACACTTCACCAATCAAGACATACAAATGGCTATCAGACACATGAAAAAATGTTCATCATCATTAGCACTCAGGGAGATTCAATTTAAAACCACAATGAGATATCACCTTACGCCAGTTAGAATGGCCAAAATTAACCAAACAGGAAACAAGATGTGTTGGAGAGGATGTGGAGAAAGGGAAACCGTCTTACACTGTTGGTGGGAATGCAAGTTGGTGCAGCCTCTTTGGAGAACAGTGTGGAGATTCCTCAAGAAATTAAAAATAGAGCTTCCCTATGACCCTGCAATTGCACTCCTGGGTATTTACCCCAAAGATACAGATGTCATGAAAAGAAGGGCCATCTGTACCCCAGTGTTTATAGCAGCAATGGCCACGGACGCCAAACTATGGAAAGAACCAAGATGTCCTTCAACGGATGAATGGATAAGGAAGATGTGGTCCATATACAGCATGGAGTATTATGCCTCCATCAGAAAGGATATTTTCTGTCCTCCATGCAGAATATTTTGAGTTCTATTAGGATTGAATACCCCCTTTCTCCCTTCACCAGTAACAATCAAGTGGCAAGTGGCTCTACAAAAGCTAAGAGAGTCTTGAGTGGAAGGGAAGGCTCCTTCTTGGTTGGTATCTTAGCTCACTCCCTCCCTGGCTGTGTGCCTGTCTCTGAGCCTCAACGAGCTCACCTCCAAATGGGGAGGAAAATGAGATTTATGTACTGTAGGGCACTGTGCTCTGAGAATGGATTGATTAATAAAGGTCTTTGGAGCATACCTGACATAAACATTCAATAAACATGACATCCTATTACTTACATTTCCTTCCCTCACATTTTTTATTTCCTGGCTTCTCATCAGGATCATCTTTCAGGGCAAGGCCTAACCAGACTGTTTCTCCTGACCTCAACCCTCCCACAAATATGCTGGTGCTCTTTCCGGTGCCCAGCAAAGGCCTACAATTCAACATATGTGTGTTTAATTCAATCCGTTCTTTGCTATAGACTTATATCCAGGCAATCCAGGACTAAAGACTGGGGCCCATTCCCACTTTGAGGGCCAGGATATAAGGTAAGGCAGAGCAAGATCTTCATTTATACTCACACCCCCTCCTACTAACCAGAGGGGTTCAGGAGAGATGGTGGATGCAAGGAAACTCTGACACCTGAAGGGTTGGAGTCTGGAGCCAAGGTGGATCTTGGGGAGCAGAAAAGGAGGAAGGGACACAGAAAGTGGGAACAAGGGAGGTGGGGATGAATGAGAGTGAGTTGAGGACTGGATACAAAGATAAGGATAGGGCATGAGTTGAGGATGAGCACATAGCCAAGAAGTACCATTATGAGCAAAATGGGAGTCAAAGAGGGACGTTCAAGGGATAGGATGTTTGAACTCAGTAACAGTACCACTGATAACGATACTACAATAAATGTCTCCTTCCAACCGGAGCGTTCCAATTTTGTGACAAGTTGAATAATCTCATTATTATCTAGGTCACTCTACTGCCTTGCATGCATGGATTTTCAGTTCTCCTACACGAGGGAAAAATGTGTTGATTCTCATGACTGAGCTTTGAGATCTCCCAAGAATGTGTGTGTTTTAAAAGGTAGATCCTCTCCTGGGGCACAGAGTGACAACACCCACCATTCTTGGCAGCCCCAGGAGTTATGAGGCATTGGGTGCCTCAGAAAGTGACTCTAAGACAAGGATGCGAGTACAAGTAGTTTCTCTGGAAGAATCTTTGGTGGGAAGAAATATGGGAGCTAAGATGTGAAGAAGGAGTGCAGGGGACCTATGAGACAGGGTGTTAGTTTAGAGGTCACTTCTTGGGCAACTCTGTCTCCATCCACAGGGAACGTTTAAATACATGCAGAACAGCCCTGAGTCATCCCATTCAAGTGCAAAAAGACCTGCATCGGATGAGTGTTGCTCTTATGGATATTGGTTACCTGGCTCCTGAGCTCACTGCCATGGCCAAAGAAGCCAAGGAAGGCAATGGACACCCTCAGGCAAAGAGCTGCAGGCAACTGCGGGAGGCAGCCACTGTGTGGACAAGACAGGGCTTGCCATTGAAGACACCAGAGGACACCAACCCTATCCTCTCCTCTCCTCCCTATCATGATCCATGGGATCTGATATACTGAGAAATTAGTGTAGTGCTGCCCATCATACACCAAATGACTGCCAGGATGCCTTACTTTCCTGATAGTTACAGTCCCAACACTGATACTTCTTAAATAACAAGTAACTTCTGTCCCATGACTACTCCAACCCCACTCTTTCACTCCAGAATTTCAGTTCAAGCAACTCTTCCAATCACTCTTCAAAGCTTGCCAGGAACAAAGACATGCACCTTTAACAAGGGATGGAGGATTGTCGACAGTCTATGCCTTGTGCCAAGAACAGTGAACAATTTTGTCCTCCAGGAAAAAATTCCCATTCCTTGGAGTCTCAGAAGGCAAAGGATTTAAGAGTGCTCACTATCCTTGAAATCAGTATTAATAAGCACAGCTTTACAGGCTGAACAGCAATTGAGAGTATATTGTAGTAGTGACAAAATAAAAAATGTAATCATGTTCCCATCCTATGAACATTAACAATTAACTATGTATCTTGAAATAAAGCATTGATACATATATACATATACATTATTCATATATATATGTATATATATATTTAAAGATTTTATTCATTTATTTGACAGAGAGATCACGAGTAGGCAGAGAGGCAGGCAGAGAAAGAGGAGGAAGCAGACTCCCTGCTGCGCAGACAGTCTGATGAGGGGTTTGATCCAAGGACTCTGAGATCATGACCTGAGCCAAAGACAGAGACACTGACACACTGAGCCATCCAGGCACCCCTGTTTTTTTTTTTTTTTTGAGAAAGAGAGAGGAAAGAAGACTGAATGGATGGGGTGGGCTAGTGGGAGAAAGAGAATCTTTTTTTAAGATTTTATTTATTTATTTGACAGAGAGATCACAAGTAGACTGAGTGGCAGGCAGAGAGAAGGGAGAAGCAGGCACCCTGCCAAGCACTGAACATGATGTGGGGCTTGATCAAAGGACCCTATGATCAAGACCTGACCTGAAGGCAGAGAATTAAACCACGGAGCCACCCAGGCACAAGAGAGGGAGACTCTTTTTTGTTGTTGTTGTTATGTATGTATTTAATTTATTTATTTATTCATTTATTTTTTAAAATTTATTTTTTATTTTCAGCATAACAGTATTCATTATTTTTGCACCACACCCAGTGCTCCATGCAATCCGTGCTCTCTATAATACCCACCACCTGGTTCCCCGACCTCCCACCTCCCACCCTTTCAAAACCTTCAGATTGTTTTTCAGAGTCCATAGTCTCTCATGGTTCACCTCCCCTTCCAATTTACCCAAATTCCCTACTCCTCTCTAACGCCCCTTGTCCTCCATGCTATTTGTTATGCTCTACAAATAAGTGAAACCATATGATAATTGGCTATCTCTGCTTGACTGATTTCACTCAGCATAATCTCTTCCAGTTTCGTCCATATTGCTACAAAAGTTGGGTATTCATCCTTTCTGAAGGAGGCATAATACACCATAGTGTATATGGACCACATTTTCCTTATCCATTCGTCCGTTGAAGGGCATCTTGGTTCTTTCAACAGTATGGCGACCGTGGCCATTGCTGCTATAAACATTGGGGTACAGATGGCCTTTCTTTTCACGACAACTGTACCTTTGGTGTTAATACCCAGGAATGCAATTGCAGGGTCATAGGGAAGCTCTATTTTTAATTTCTTGACGAATCTCCACACTGTTCTCCAAAGAGGCTGCACCAACGTGCATTCCCACCAACAGTGTAAGACCGTTCCCCTTTCTCCACATCATCTCCAACACATCTTGTTTCCTGTTTTGTTAATTTTGGCCATTCTAACTGGTGTGAGGTGATATCTCAATGTGGTTTTAATTTGAATCTCCCTGAGTGCTAATGATGATGTACATTTTTTCCTTTGTCTGATAGCCATTTGTATGTCTTGATTGGAGAAGTGTCTGTTCATATCTTCTGCCCATTTTTTGATATGTTTGCCTGTTTCATGTGTGTTGAGTTTGAGGAGTTCAGTATAAATCCTGGATATCAACCTTTTGTCTGTACTGTCATTTGCAAATATTTTCTCCCATTCTGTGGGTTGCCTCTTTGTTTTCTTGACTGTTTCCTTTGCTGTGCAGAAGCTTTTGATTTTGATGAAGTCCCAAAAGTTCATCTTCGCTTTTGCTTCCTTTCCCATTGGAGACATATATTGAAAGAAGTTGCTGTGGCTGATATCGAAGAGATTACTGCCTATGTTATCGTCTAGGATTCTGATGGATTATTCCTGTCTCACCTTGAGCTCTATTATCATTATGAGTTTATCTTTGTGTATAGTGTAAGAGAATGTTCGAGTTTCATTCTTCTACATATAGCTTCCCAGCTTTCTCAGCACCATTTATTGAAGAGACTGTCTTTTTTCCACTGTATATTTTTTCCTGTTTTGTCGAAGATTATTTGACCATAGACTTGAGGGTCCATATCTGGGTTCTCTACTCTTCCACTGATCTATATGTCTATTTTTTTTTAAAGATTTTACTTATTTATTTGACAGAGAGAAATCACAAGTAGTTGGAGAGGCAGGCAGAGAGAGAGAGAGGGAAGCAGGCTTCCTGCTGAGTAGAGAGCCCGATGTGGGACTTAATCCCAGGACCCTGAGATCATGACCTGAGCTGAAGGCAGCGGCTTAACCCACTGAGCCACCCAGGTGCCCCTATATGTCTATTTTTATACCAGTACCATGCTGTCTTGGTGATCACAGCTTTGTAGTAAAGTTGAAATAAGGTAACGTGATGACCCCTATTTTATTTTTGTTTTTCAACATTTCCTTAGGGATTCGAGGTCTCTTCTGATTCCATACAAATCTTAGGATTATTTGCTCTAGCTCTTTGAAGAATACCAGTGGAATTTTGATCGGAATAGCATTAAAACTATAGATTGTTCTTGGCACTATAGACATTTTAACCATATTTATTCTTCCGATCCAAGAGCATGGAATGGTCTTCCATCTATTTGTGTCTTCTACAATTTCTTTCATGGGTGTTCTGTAGTTCCTCGAGTACAGATCCTTTACCTCTTTGGTTAGGTTGATTCCCAGGTATCTTATGGTTCTTGTTGCTATAGTAAATGGAATCGATTCTCTAATTTCCCTTTCTGTATTTTCATTGTTAGTGTATAAGAAAGCCACTGATTTCTGCACATTGACTTTGTATCCTGCCACGTTGCTGAATTGCTGTATGAGTTCTAGTAGTTTGGGGCTGGAGTCTTTTGGGTTTTCAATATAAAGAATCATGTCATCTGCAAATAGAGAGAGTTTGACTTCTTAATTACCAATTTGGATACTTTTATTTTTCTTCTTCTTTTTTAAGATTTTATTTATTTATTTGACAGAGAGAAATTACAAGTAGATGGAGAAGCAGGCACATAGAGAGAGAGGGAAGCAGGCTCCCCGCTGAGCAGAGAGCCCGATGCGGGACTCGATCCCAGGACCCTGAGATCACGACCCGAGCCGAAGGCAGCGGCTTAACCCAGTGAGCTACCCAGGCGCCCCCAATTTGGATACTTTTAATTTCTCTTTGTTGTCTGATTGCTGTTGCTAGGACTTCTTATACTATGATGAACAAGAGTGGTGAGAGTGAGCATCCTTGTCGTGTTCCTGATCTCAATGGGAAGGACGCAAGCTTTTTCCCATTGAAGATGATATTTGCTGTGGGTCTTTCATAGATAGATTTTATGAAGTTCAGGAATGTTCCCTCTATCCCTATACTTTGAAGCGTTTTAATCAGGAATGGATGCTGGATTTTGTCAAATGCTTTTTCTGCATCAATTGAGAGGACCATGTGGTTCTTCTCTCTTCTCTTATTAATTTGTTCTATCACATTGATTGATATTCGAATGTTGAACCATCCTTGTAGCACCAGGGATGAATCCCACCTGATCATGGTGGATAATCTTTTTAATGTGCTGTTGGATCCTGTTGGCTAGGATCTTGTTGAGAATCTTAGCATCCATATTCATCAGTGATATTGGTCTGAAATTCTCCTTTTTGGTAGGGTCTTTGCCTGTTTTGGGGAACAAGGTAATGCTGGCTTCATAGAAAGAGTCTGGAAATTTTCCGTCTGCTTCAATTTTTTGTGATCTGAGAATATGCAGGGAATCATAGTCTTTTGGTATCAGTTGAGTTCTGATTTGTGACCCAGTATGTGGTCTATTCTTGAAAAGGTTCCATGTGCACTTGATAAGAATGAGTATTCTGTTGTTTTAGGGCAGAATGTTCTGTATATATCTATGTGGTCCATTGGTCCAGTGTGTCATTCAATACTCTTGTTTCTTTATTGATTTTCTGCTTTGATGATCTATTTCTGAGAGAGGTGTGTTAAGATCTCCTACTATTAGTGTATTCATATCAATATGATTCTTTATCTTGATTAACAATTTTCTTATGTAGTTGGCTGCTCCCATATTGGGGGCATAGATATTTACAATTGTTAGATCATCTTGGTGGATAGTCCCTTTAAGAATGATGTAGTGTCCACAAATAAGTGAAACCATATGGTAATTGGCTCTCTCTGCTTGACTAATTTCACTCAGCATAATCTCTTCACATTCATGTTGATACAAAAGTTGGGTATTCATCCTTTCTGAAGGAGGTATAGTACTCCATAGTATGTATGGACCACATTTTCCTTATCCATTCGTCCGTTGAAGGGCATCTTGGTTCTTTCCACAGTTTGGCGACCGTGGCCATTGCTCCTATAAACATTGGGGTAGAGATGTCCCTTCTTTTCATGACATTATCTTTGGGGTAAATACCCAGGAGTGAAATTTCAGGGCCATGGGGAAGCTCTATCTTTAATTTCTTGAGGAATCTCAATTCCTCAAGAATCTGTTCTCCAAATTGGCTGCACCACCTTGCATTCCATCCAACAGTGTAAGAGGGTTCCCCTTTCTCCACATCCTCTCCAATAAACGTTGATTCCTTAGTTGCTAATTTTTGGCATTGTAACTGGTGTAAGGTAGTATCTCAATGTGGTTTTAATTGGAATCTCCCTGATGATGAACATTTTTTCCTATGTCTCGTAGCCATTTGTATGTCTTCATTGGAGAAGAGTCTTTTCATGTGTTCTGCCCATTTTTGGACATGATTATCTGTTTTGTGTGTATTGAATTTGAGAAGTTCTTTATAGATCCTGGATAACAGCCTTTTGTCTGTATAGTCATTTGAAAATATCTTCTCCCATACTGTGGGTTTTCTTTGTTTTGTTGACTGTTTCCTTTGTTGTGCAGAAACTTTTGATATTTGACATGGATTTCTTTTTTTTTTTTTTGCCTTTTTTCCCCCAATTTATTTATTTTCAGAAAAACAGTATTCATTATTTTTTCACCACACCCAGTGCTCCATGCAAGCTGTGCCCTCTATAACACCCACCACCTGGTACCCCAACCTCCCACCCCCCCGCCACTTCAAACCCCTCAGACTGTTTGGATTTCTTACATGCAGATCTAATTGTGTTTCTTTTTTGTAAATATTGTAGTCTTTGCCTTTTTAAAGAGACCCTTTTCGGTTATTATGATTATTAATATGATTTGTTTTAAATCTGTCTTGCTATTTGTTCTCTGTTTTTCCCAACCATCCTCTTTCCTCTTTTCTTCTACTGTCTTTGGCTTAGTTGAGTTGTTTTTTTGTTTTTTTTTTTTAATCCAGCTTCTATCATTTCTTCTTAGCTATAACTCTCTGGTTTTAGTTGTTCATTTAGTATACCTCTTTACTATGTATCTAAGTTTATCTTCCAGATTTTTTCCATATCCTGGTGACCACTGAACAACTTGGATTAGGCATGCCAGTCCCATATAGATTTGAAATCCAAATATAACTTATGAGTCCCCCAGAACTGACATAATTCCAGCCTACTATTTACAGGAACACTTACCAATAACATAAGCAGTCAGTTAATGTATTATGTATGCTGTCTATATTTTACAGTGTATAATGTGGTGAATTAAGTTACAGAAAAGAAAATACTAAAATACTAAGAAAAGAAAATCATAAGGTAGAGAAATACATTACAGTATTTTTCTTTTCTTTTTTTTTTATTTTTTCCCAATTTATTTATTTTCAGAAAAACAGTATTCATTATTTTTTCACCACACCCAGTGCTCCATGCAAGCTGTGCCCTCTATAATACCCACCACCTGGTACCCCAACCTCCCACCCACCCGCCACTTCAAACCCCTCAGATTGTTTTTCAGAGTCCATAGTCTCTCATGGTTCATCTCCCCTTCCAATTTACCCAAAAGCACATACCCTCCCCAATGTCCATAACCCTACCCCCCTTCTTCCAACTCCCCTCCCCCCAGCAACCCACAGTTTTTTTGGTGAGATTAAGAGTCACTTATGGTTTGTCTCCCTCCCTATCCCATCTTGTTTCATGGATTCTTCTCCTACCCACTTAAGCCCCCATGTTGCATCACCACTTCCTCATATCAGGGAGATCATATGATAGTTGTCTTTCTCCGCTTGACTTATTTCGCTAAGCATGATACGCTCTAGTTCCATCCATGTTGTCGCAAATGGCAAGATTTCGTTTCTTTTGATGGCTGCATAGTATTCCATTGTGTATATATACCACATCTTCTTGATCCATTCATCTGTTGATGGACATCTAGGTTCTCTCCATAGTTTGGCTATTGTGGACATTGCTGCTATAAACATTCGGGTGCACGTGCCCCTTTGGATCACTACATTTGTATCTTTAGGGTAAATACCCAGGAGTGCAATTGCTGGGTCATAGGGCAGTTCTATTTTCAACATTTTGAGGAACCTCCATGCTGTTTTCCAGAGTGGTTGCACCAGCTTGCATTCCCACCAACAGTGTAGGAGGGTTCCCCTTTCTCCGCATCCTCGCCAGCATCTGTCATTTCCTGACTTGTTGATTTTAGCCATTCTGACTGGTGTGAGGTGATATCTCATTGTGGTTTTGATTTGTATTTCCCTGATGCCGAGTGATATGGAGCACTTTTTCATGTGTCTGTTGGCCATGTGGATGTCTTCTTTGCAGAAACGTCTGTTCATGTCCTCTGCCCATTTCTTGATCGGATTATTTGTTCTTTGGGTGTTGAGTTTGTTAAGTTCTTTATAGATTTTGGACACTAGTCCTTTATCTGATATGTCGTTTGCAAATATCTTCTCCCATTCTGTCAGTTGTCTTTTGGTTTTGTTAACTGTTTCCTTTGCTGTGCAAAAGCTTTTGATTTTGATGAAATCCCAAAAGTTCATTTTTGCCCTTGCTTCCCTTGCCTTTGGCGATGTTCCTAGGAAGATGTTGCTGCGGCTGAGGTCGAAGAGGTTGCTGCCTGTGTTCTCCTCAAGGATTTTGATGGATTCCTTTCTCACATTGAGGTCCTTAATCCATTTTGAATCTATTTTTGTGTGTGGTGTAAGGAAATGGTCCAATTTCATTTTTCTGCACGTGGCTGTCCAATTTTCCCAACACCATTTATTGAAGAGGCTGTCTTTTTTCCATTGGACATTCTTTCCTGCTTTGTCGAAGATTAGTTGACCATAGAGTTGAGGGTCTATTTCTGGGCTCTCTATTCTGTTCCATTGGTCTATGTGTCTGTTTTTGTGCCAGTACCATGCTGTCTTGATGATGACAGCTTTGTAATAAAGCTTGAAGTCCGGAATTGTGATGCCACCAACTTTGGCTTTGTTTTTCAATATCCCTTTGGCTATTCGAGGTCTTTTCTGGTTCCATATAAATTTTAAAATTATTTGTTCCATTTCTTTGAAAAAGATGGATGGTACTTTGATAGGAATTGCATTAAATGTGTAGATTGCTTTAGGTAGCATAGACATTTTCACAATATTTATTCTTCCAATCCAGGAGCATGGAACATTTTTCCATTTCTTTGTGTCTTCCTCAATTTCTTTCATGAGTACTTTATAGTTTTCTGAGTATAGATTCTGTGCCTCTTTGGTTAGGTTTATTCCTAGGTATCTTATGGTTTGGGGTGCAATTGTAAATGGGATTGACTCCTTAATTTCTCTTTCTTCTGTCTTGTTGTTTGTGTAGAGAAATGCAACTGATTTCTGTGCATTGATCTTATATCCTGACACTTTACTGAATTCCTGTATAAGTTCTAGCAGTTTTGGAGTGGAGTCTTTTGGGTTTTCCACATAGAGTATCATATCATCTGCGAAGAGTGATAATTTGACTTCTTCTTTGCCGATTTGGATGCCTTTAATTTCCTTTTGTTGTCTGATTGCTGAGGCTAGGACTTCTAGTACTATGTTGAATAGCAGTGGTGATAATGGACATCCCTGCCGTGTTCCTGACCTTAGTGGAAAAGCTTTCAGTTTTTCTCCATTGAGAATGATATTTGCAGTGGGTTTTTCATAGATGGCTTTGATGATATTGAGGTATGTGCCCTCTATCCCTACACTTTGAAGGGTTTTGATCAGGAAGGGATGCTGTACTTTGTCAAATGCTTTTTCAGCATCTATTGAGAGTATCATATGGTTCTTGTTCTTTCTTTTATTGATGTGTTGTATCACATTGACTGATTTGCGGATGTTGAACCAACCTTGCAGCCCTGGGATAAATCCCACTTGGTCGTGGTGAATAATCCTTTTAATGTACTGTTGAATCCTATTGGCTAGTATTTTGGTGAGAATTTTTGCATCTGTGTTCATCAAGGATATTGGTCTATAGCTCTCTTTTTTGATGGGATCCTTGTCTGGTTTTGGGATCAAGGTGATGCTGGCCTCATATAATGAGTTTGGGAGTTTTCCTTCCATTTCTATTTTTTGGAACAGTTTCAGGAGAATAGGAATTAGTTCTTCTTTAAATGTTTGGTAGAATTCCCCCGGGAAGCCATCTGGCCCTGGGCTTTTGTTTGTTTGGAGATTTTTAATGACTGTTTCAATCTCCTTACTGGTTATGGGTCTGTTTAGGCTTTCTATTTCTTCCTGGTTCAATTTTGGTAGTTTATATGTTTCTAGGAATGCATCCATTTCTTCCAGATTGTCAAATTTGTTGGCGTAGAGTTGCTCATAGTATGTTCTTATAATAGTTTGTATTTCTTTGGTGTTAGTTGTGATCTCTCCTCTTTCATTCATGATTTTATTTATTTGGGTCCTTTCTCTTTTCTTTTTGATAAGTCTGGCCAAGGGTTTATCAATTTTATTAATTCTTTCAAAGAACCAGCTCCTAGTTTGGTTGATTTGTTCTATTGTTTTTTTGGTTTCTATTTCATTGATTTCTGCTCTGATCTTTACGATTTCTCTTCTCCTGCTGGGCTTAGGGTTTCTTTCTTGTTCTTTCTCCAGCTCCTTTAGGTGTAGGGTTAGGTTGTGTACCTGAGACCTTTCTTGTTTCTTGAGAAAAGCTTGTACCGCTATATATTTTCCTCTCAGGACTGCCTTTGTTGTGTCCCACAGATTTTGAACCGTTGTATTTTCATTATCATTTGTTTCCATGATTTTTTTCAATTCTTCTTTAATTTCCCGGTTGACCCATTCATTCTTTAGAAGGATGCTGTTTAGTCTCCATGTATTTGGGTTCTTTCCAAACTTCCTCTTGTGGTTGAGTTCTAGCTTCAGAGCATTGTGGTCTGAAAATATGCAGGGAATGATCCCAATCTTTTGATACTGGTTGAGTCCTGATTTAGGACCGAGGATGTGATCTATTCTGGAGAATGTTCCATGTGCACTAGAGAAGAATGTGTATTCTGTTGCTTTGGGATGAAATGTTCTGAATATATCTGTGATGTCCATCTCATCCAGTGTATCATTTAAGGCCTTTATTTCCCTGTTGATCTTTTGCTTGGATGATCTGTCCATTTCAGTGAGGGGAGTGTTAAAGTCCCCTACTATTATTGTATTATTGTTGATGTGTTTCTTTGATTTTGTTATTAATTGGTTTATATAGTTTGCTGCGCCCACGTTGGGGGCATAGATATTGAAAATTGTTAGATCTTCTTGTTGGACAGACCCTTTGAGTATGATATAGTGTCCTTCCTCATCTCTTATTATAGTCTTTGGCTTAAAATCTAATTGATCTGATATAAGGATTGCCACTCCTGCTTTTTTCTGATGTCCATTAGCATGGTAAATTCTTTTCCACCCCCTCACTTTAAGTCTGGAGGTGTCTTCGGGTTTAAAATGAGTTTCTTGGAGGCAACATATAGATGGGTTTTGTTTTTTTATACATTCTGATACCCTGTGTCTTTTGATTGGGGCATTTAGCCCATTAATGTTCAGGGTAACTATTGAGAGATATGATTTTAGTGCCATTGTATTGCCTGTAAGGTGACTGTTACTGTATATTGTCTCTGTTCCTTTCTGATCTACCATTTGTAGGCTCTCTCTTTGCTTAGAGGACCCCTTTCAGTATTTCCTGTAGAGCTGGTTTGGTGTTTGCAAATTCTTTCAGTTTTTGTTTGTCCTGGAAGCTTTTAATCTCTCCTTCTATTTTCAATGATAGCCTAGCTGGATATAGTATTCTTGGCTGCATGTTTTTCTCGTTTAGTGCTCTGAAAATATCATGCCAGCTCTTTCTGGCCTGCCAGGTCTCTGTGGATAAGTCAGCTGCCAATCTAATACTTTTACCATTGTATGTTACAGACTTCTTTTCCCGGGCTGCTTTCAGGATTTGCTCTTTGTCACTAAGGCTTGTAAATTTTACTATTAGGTGACGGGGTGTGGGCCTATTCTTATTGATTTTGAGGGGCGTTCTCTGAACCTCCTGAATTTTGATGCTTGTTCCCTTTGCCATATTGGGGAAATTCTCCCCAATAATTCTCTCCAGTATACCTTCTGCTCCCCTCTCTCTTTCTTCTTCTTCTGGAATCCCAATTATTCTAATGTTGTTTCGTCTTATGGTGTCACTTATCTCTCGAATTCTCCCCTCATGGTCCAGTAGCTGTTTGTCCCTCTTTTGCTCAGCTTCTTTATTCTCTGTCATTTGGTCTTCTAGATCGCTAATTCTTTCTTCTGCCTCATTTATCCTAGCAGTGAGAGCCTCCATTTTTGATTGAACTTCATTAATAGCTTTTTTGATTTCAACTTGGTTAGATTTTAGTTCTTTTATTTCTCCAGAAAGGGCTTTTATATCTCTGGAGAGGGTTTCTCTAATATCTTCCATGCCTTTTTCAAGCCCGGCTATAACCTTGAGAATTGTCATTTTGAACTCTAGATCTGACATATTACCAATGTCTGTATTGATTAGGTCCCTAGCCTTCGGTACTGCCTCTTGTTCTTTTTTTTGTTGTGAATTTTTCCGCCTTGTCATTTTGTCCAGCTAAGAGTATATGAAGGAGCAAGTAAAATACTAAAAGGGTGGCAACAATCCCAGGAAAATATGCTTTAACCAAATCAGAAGAGATCCCAAATCGTGAGGGGGGATTTCTCCCCCCTCACGATTGGGTGAGGGATCTCCTCTGATTGGGATCTCCTTTGATTGGGATCTCCCAATCTCTTCTGATTGGGATCTCCCAATCTCTTATGATTTGGGGAGAAAAAGAGGTTCAAAAAGAAAGAAAGAAAAAAAAGAAAAAAAGAATTAAAAAAAAGAGATTGAATTAAAAATTCAATCAAGAATTTAAAAAAGAATTAAGAAAAAAAGATTGAAGAGATTAGGATCTCTTCTGATTTGGGGATAAAAAGAGGTTCAAAAATAAAGAAAAAAAGAAAAAAAAGAATTAAAAAAAAGAAAATGAATAACGAAAAGTATAAAAAAGAAAAATATATATATATTAGATAGTCTAGTTAAAAAACATTAAAAAATAAAAGGGTAAAAGTTATAAAAAATTTTAGCAGAAGAAGAGAAAAAAATGAAAAAGAAAAAAAATTAAATTAACTGCAAGACTAAAAAATCACAGAGAGAAATCCATGAGTTCCGTGGTTTGTTTTCTCCTCCTCTGGAATTCTGCTGCTCTCCTTGGTATTGAAACTGCACTCCTTGGTAGGTGAACTTGGTCTTGCCTGGATTTCTTGTTGATCTTCTGGGGGAGGGGCCTGGTGTAGTGATTCTCAAGTGTCTTTGCCCCAGGCGGAATTACACCGCCCTTACCAGGGGCCGGGCTGTGTGATCTGCTCGGCTTTGCTTTCAGGAGCTTTTGTTCCCTGAGCGCTTTCCGTAGAGTTCCAGAGGACGGGAATACAAATGGCGGCCTCCTGGTCTCCGGCCCGGAGGAGCCGAGAGCCCGGGGCCCCGCTCCCCTGTGCGCCCTCAGCGAACAGCTCCTGGTAACTCGCGTCTGCCCAACCTCCGGCCGCGCTCCGAGCTCACCGAGCCTCGACCGGTTCAAGGCAACTCCGAGCTGTGAGCTTACTGTCGGCTCTGTCTCTGCAGCCGGCTTTCCCGTTCCAATAACCGCAAGCTCTGCGACACTCAGACACCCCTGATCCTTCTGTGACCCCGCGGGACCTGAGGTCACGCCAACCCCGCGTGGGCTTCGCCCCGGTTCAGCCTCCGGAGCGATGTCCCTCAGCGGAACAGACTTTTAAAAGTCCTGATTTTGTGCTCCGTTGCTCCGCCGCTTGCCGGGAGCCGGCCCCTCCCCCCGGGGTCTATCTTCCCGTCGCTTTGGATTCACTTCTCCGCCAGTCCTACCTTTCAGAAAGTGGTTGTTTTTCTGTTTCTAGAATTGCTGTTCTTCTTCTCTTCGATCTGCCGATGGATTTGCAGGTGTTTGCAATCTTTAGATAAGCTCTCTAGCTGATCTCCTGCTAGCTGAGGCAGTCTCAGCCTGCTACTTCTCCGCCATCTTGACTCCTCCTCTACAGTATTTTTCATACCATGTATTTTTTGAAAAGAAATCCACTTGTAATGGAACGCACATAATTCGAACCTTGTTGTTCAAGGGACATCTGTAGTAGAAGAGTATAGGTATGCTGCCACTTTCCTGTAACTAGTCTTTCTGCTGATAGTTCTGTTGTAATCCTCTGTAAGAGAATTTTTATATAATCACTTATCTTTTAAAGAGATTGCAAAATATAAAAAAAGAAATCTTTCCTATTTTTCCACATACCTACCACTTCTGGTGCTCTCCATTCCTTTGTGTAGAGCCAGGTTTCCATGGGGGTAAAGTTTTCCTTCGTGAGTTTATACGTTTTTGTATGGATCCATGTTTTAATATCTCTGGGATTTAGGCTTAGACTTGGAATTGCTGGGACAAATGGTAACTCTTTAACCTTTTGAAGTGTAGGCTGTTTTCCAAAGTGGCTGCACCATTTTGTATTGCCAATGTTGTATGAGGCTTTCCAGTTTCTGTCCTTGTTTTGAAAGATGTTTTCAGTGGGTATAGAATTCTGGGTTCAGTTTCTTTCTTTCAGTACCTTAAAGGTGGTGTTCCATTGTTTCCTGGGTTTCATTATTTCAGATGAGTAATCTGCTGCCATCTCCCACCCCCTTTTTTCCTTGTCTATAAAGTTTGTCTTAGTTGCTTCTAAGATTTCTCTTTATCCCTGGCTTTTAGAAGTTTATGATGGTCCTTGGTGTTGTTTTCTACATGTTTCTTGTGCTTAGGGTTTGTTGAGCATCACTGCTTTCTACTTAAAGCCTGTAGGCCGTAGGGAAATAAATAAGGAACATTTTTATAAAATGAACTAATGTTCAATCCACATTCATAATGACTATAGTTGCCCCTGGAACAAAAGAGCTAGAATTCTTTGAATTGCCCCATGTACTGTTTTTCCTCCATGGAAAAATTGCTTTAGAATGGACCTTAGAGATCATTTTATCCAGTCATTACATCCAGGAATCCAGTGAGCTTAAGTGACTGGCCCATGTCACGAAACATGTTAGTAGTAGTAGAACCTGGACTAGACTTCTGGACTATTTTTGTCCTCTTTTGCCAAGTCGTATCACCTTTCTGACAGACCAAGCATTAGGAAGATGATAAGAGGCATTCCTCTGTAATCTGCAGTATGAGTGTTATTATGCCTTAGATTTTACGGTTTCTTTATATTGAAGATTCAGAACTGTGGTAGGCATGTGTGTATTTCATAACAAAATAAGAACTGTTTCTTCTCAATTTCCAGCTCTCATTTTTCTCTGTAGAAAGCACGTCCATGAAATACTACCCGTTACAGTCTGAACTATCTTAGACTTCCAATACTTGGGTGTTGTCATAGGAAGTCCTGTGATTTGGTTTGTATGATGGAAATTTGATACGAGGGGATTCAGGGTGTCAATTAGCTTTCTCTTGATTTGTCTGTGCACCTAATGTCTCCCAGTGGGAGAGATGTATGAATGTGCATGGTGATTTGTTGTTGTTGTTGTTGCCATCATATGCATAACACTCCCTAAAATTTCCTTTGTTTTTAACTCCTTTCCATTAATTATTCTTCTCTGATGATTTTCTTCATAGATGATTGTGGAGCTCCTGTAGTACTTTGACAGAGGTGGAATGCTTTACATGCTTTTATCCTTTTTGAAGTTTATGAGATTAGCCTTCAATACCTGCACTGGAAATCCTAGATTGTCTCGTCATATGGATCATCTGGTTGTCTTGGAGTTGAGGTTTGATCAGTACGGTTATATGAGGCTTTCAGAAGTACATTTAGAAGTACATGATGAGAGGATTTGTTAGAGAAGTTTGAAAAACTGAAATGTTAAATATTTTAAAGAAAATACTTAAGAAAAGTATGATTTTTTAAAAGGTTAGATGTACTGGGGTATTCATATACAGTCAGATTAATCCTTCTTGGTGTACAGGTCGTGAATGTTTATGAACTTATTAACCCTGTAATTACAAGCAGTAATAATATTTGCATTATCCCCAAGAGAACCATTTCGTCTTCATCCTCAACATTGTAGAATTCCCTGTTTGTGCATCCTTAGTATTTGACATTTCTGGTTCTTTGTCCTTCTGTAATACCAATATAATATATTTTAGTGGTCTATCTTTGTAGTCTTAATTTGCATTGCCTTAATGACTAACAATGAGTCCCTTTTAATGAGTGGTTTTTTGAAAAAAGATTTTATTTAACAGAGATCACAAGTAGCCAGAGGCAGGCAGAGACAGAGAGGGGAAACATTCTCCTCACTGAGTGGAGATCCCTATGTGGGGCTCGATCCCAGAACCCTAGGATCATGACCTGAGCCAAAGGCAGAGGCTTTAACCCACTGAGCCACCAAGGCGCCCCTTGCTTTTTATGTTTTATCCAAGGAATTTTTGCATAGACATGGTCCTAAAGATTTTCCTTTATGTTTTCTCAGAAGTTTTATAATAACTTTGAAGTTTTACAATTAGGTATTTAATCCATTGTTATATATGGATAAGAGTATGGATTGAGGTTCTTAATTTTTATGTATGGACATCCCACCTTTTTCTGTACCATTTATTGAAGATTCCCTTTTTTCTAATGAGTTAAATTGGTGTCTTTGTTCAAAATCAAATGATCCTATGTATTCTTGTATATGTATCTGAACTTTGTGTTTCTGCCAAGACCACATCATCGTTAATTACTATTAGTAGTCATCATAAATCATGAAATCCAATAACATCAGTCCCTCAGCTGGGTACTACTTTTTCAGAATTTTTAAAAATTACTTCCTTACTTATTTAGAGTATATGAGGTCTTCTTTTTCCATCTTCATTTCTGTGAAATTAGGTGAGATTGTGACTGGACTGCATTGACTCTGTAGCTAGCACTGTCCAGTAGCAATAAGAACTTCTTGTAATGAGGGTAATGTTTCCCATCTAAACTGTCCAGTATGGCAGTGATGGACAACATGTGACTTGAGCACTTGAAAAGTGATTAGTGAAATTGAAACAGGGGCGCCTGGGTGGCTCAGTGGGTTAAGCCACTGCCTTCGGCTCAGGTCATGATCTCAGGGTCCTGGGTTCGAGCCAGGCATCGAGATCTCTGCTCAGCAGGGAGCCTGCTTCCTCCTCTCTCTCCGCCTGCCTCTCTGCCTGCTTGTTATCTCTCTCTGTCAAATAAATAAATAAAATCATTAAAAAAATTGAGGAAATGAATTCTAAATTTTATGTGATTTTAACTAAATGCAAATGTAAATAGCCATGTTACTAGCAACTGCTGTGTTGTGTACCATAACTGCATGTCATTTTGAGGAAAATTGATTTTAACATTAATAAGGTTTCTCACCTACAAGCATGATAAATCTCTTACTCAGTTAAGACTTTGATTCTCTCATCAGTGTTTTGTATATTGTAGCATACAGATCTCCTACATATCTTGTTATATTTATCCCTGAATAGTTAATGTGTTCTTTATGCTATTGTTATGTTGTACTTTATATTTTATTTCCAGTTGTTGTAATAAGTCAATAATATTGTATTTATTTTAGTATTTTCATGTTTCATATATGAAAGAACTTTGCACTCAGGGTATGAACTCAATTCTTTATTACTTGTTACCCTCTTTATGTATTGCTGGATTCAATTTTCTAATTTCTTTTTTTTTTCTTTTCTTTTTTTTATTTTTATTTTTTTTCAATTTATTTATTTTCAGAAAAACATTATTCATTATTTTTTCACCACACCCAGTGCTGCATGCAAGCCGTGCCCTCTATAATACCCACCACCTGGTACCCCAACCTCCCACCCCCCCGCCACTTCAAACCCCTCAGATTGTTTTTCAGAGTCCAAAGTCTCTCATGGTTCACCTCCCCTTCTAATTTACCCAAATTCCCTAATTTCTTAAGGAGTTTTGGTTCCATATTTTTGAGAGAGCTGGATCCTTTCTTGTGTTTTCTTTATTTTTGGTGTTCTGGTAATGCTGACTTCATAACACTGAGTTGAAAAGTGTGTTCTTTTGGGAAGGAAGAATTGGTGAAGAATTCTTTCTTAAATTATTGGTAGAAATTCACCAATGAAGTCGTCTTGGTGGGGGTATTATTTTGGTTTTGTTTTTTTAATTGTTGAAGTCTTTAAGTGCAAATCAGTTATTTTAAATATATATAGGTCTATTTAATTCACCTATTCTTATGCAACCTTTGGTAAATGGAGAAATTCTTTGAGACATCTCATCTAAGCTGTCACATACACAAATTGTAAATTTCCATTATCCTTTTTATATATATATTATAAAGATGTCTTTTTCTTGATTCCTGGTAAAATTTGCATCTTCTTTTTTCCTTTGACTTAATGTACTTTTCCATTTTTAAAACCTTTGGAAAGACAATCTTCTAAACTAATAGAAAAAAACAAATTAATACTCATTCCCTAAATTTAAGAAATGTTAACCTTTTTTTGTACATTTGATTTGGATAGTTTCGATTAAAATATTCAAACACTGAACATTTAAAAAAATTTTTTTTCATTTATTTATTTTCAGCATAACAGTATCATTATGTTTTCACCACACCTAGTGCTCCATGCAATCCGTGCCCTCTATAATACCCACCACCTGGTACCGTGACCTCCACTGCACCCCCGCCACTTCAAACCCATCAGATTGTTTTTCAGAGTCCATAGTCTCTCATGATTCACTTCCTCTTCCAATTTACCCCAACCCCCTTCTCTCTAACTCCCCATGTCCTCCATGCTTTTTGTTATCCTCCACAAATAAGTGAAACAATATGATAATTGACTCCCTTTGCTTGACTTATTTCACTCAGCATAATCTCTTCCAGTCCCATCCATGTTGCTACAATAGTTGGGTATTCGTCCTTTCTGATAGAGGCATAATACTCCATAGTGTATAAGGACTACATCTTCCTTATCCATTCATCCGTTGAAGGGCATCTTGGTTCTTTCCACAGTCAAATACTGAACATTTTGCAGGAATTGAAACAGTGAGCACGTCTACTTTTTCTCCCTCAGTGCCTTTCCGAACAACTGTGACTGAAGATCTGTATCATTCCTTTGTATATTTCTTTATTTTTTGGTACATGTTTGTATGAATTCATCATCTGTGTAAACCTTTTTTCTAGTTTGGAAAATCTTTCTAAATGGTGTACTTTATGTATTTTTTTGCACCTTGGGTTTTTTGCTTTTGTTGTTGTTGTTGTTTGACTAAGCATTGTGTGATATACAACCATGTTGATACTGGATCTAACAGGCATCAACAGAATTCCAATTTTCTTGTAGAATACCAACAGTTTGGGGTTATCAGGTTTCAGGTCTAGAAAAGAGAGTGGAAAATGGGAGGGTTGTAAATGGTATTTGAATCTTTTACTGTACATTTTCCTTATCCAGAAGTGTAAACTTCTTTTCGTATGTTAGCTGTTTGAAATTCTTCTGTTTGTTAACTGTGTTGGAATGTTAAGAAAGTATAATCTTCTGGACATTGTTCCCAGAGTTATAATTTGAACTTTGGTGTTTATTTCTTTTGGTGCCTTTATACACCTTCTTAGGTTTTCTGTCCTTTGTCATGTTACCTGTAATTTCAGGGTGCAAAAGGACCAGAGTATGTGCCCATCTTGATTTTCTTTCTTTTATAAGTTTCAGGTAATGTAAGGATGTTACAGTTTTCAGATGGCTCCTTAACGTTGCTTTTTACTTTGAAATGGGAAGGAAAGCTTCTCTACCTTTACTCTCCGCCTTCCTTATTCTGGCAGCTGTCCATTACATGTAAAGACTTGCTGGGTGCCATCAGTAGGTCACCAGGTGGAAAGGGGATAGCTTTTGCATGCTTTATGTGGAGTTAAGAGACAAATCGGGCTACCAAAAGATTTCCACTAACCAGATATCCTATCAGATGGGAGTTGAAGGTGTCAAGGTGCTAAGAACCTAGGTTGGTGATTTGAACTGACTTGGTAAACTTGGAATTAATAACGGAGTGTATGCCTTTTTTTATGTCCTACAATCTCGAAGGCATGGCTTCATCTGTACCATACCTTCCTGATTGAAGAGACTGTTCGAGGGTTTTTGGTTAAAATTTTAAATCCACCTCTAGAGATTGTTTTTTGCAGCTCGATGCAGAAGTTTTCGGTGCTGAATTTCTTTCCTGTGTTTGTTCTCTGGTGTTTAAGATCAGTAGCTAATGATTGATTGAAATCACTTTTCTTTGGTCTGCTGTGAAGAAGGTTTATACCCTATAAAAAAGATTCATATATTTCAAGACTTAAAACGTGATGCAGCCTCAGAATATGAGAACTACTGGTATTCTGTAGAGGTAGCAGTGCAAATATGCTATGTTGAAATTTTTTTAACTTAAAAAATATTTTATCTTGAAATACTTGTAGATTTATATGCAGTTGTAAGAAATACTAGAGACATGTCACATCTCCTATAACCTTTATCCTGTTTTTCCCGTTGATAATGTCTTGAATGACTGTAGGAACAGTTACACATCCAGAAATTTGACACTGACACAATCCAGACTTTATTTAAATTCTCAAGTTTTACTTAGACTTATCTGTGACATTGTCAGGTAGAGGAAATGAGAAAGAAAGAGAGTGTGTGTGTGCGTAATTAGTTGCAGGTAATGTTACCATACATGTAGTTTGTAATGCCACCATCACAGTAAAGATACAGAGTAAGTCCATCACAAGAATCCCAACAGTCCCGTCCTCTGCTCCCAGCCTCTTCGGCAACCACTCATCTGGTCTCTCTCCAGTGATTTTGTCATTTCAATTAGGTTTTGTAAATGGAATCATATATATGTTACCCATTAAGAGTAGATTTTTTTCACTTAATCATATTTATTTAAGGTGAATTCAAATTGTGTGTTTTAGTAGTTTATCCCTTTTTACTCTTAAGTTGGTATTCCATGCTGTGGACATACTGTGGCTATAATATCCACCCATTGTAGGGTATTTGAGTTGTTTTCAGTTTTGGGCTATGATCAGATAAAGCTGCTAGAATCACTTATGTAAAGGTTTTGGTGTGAAAATAGGTTTTTCTTTCTTTAGAATAAATGCCCAAGTGTACACTTACTGAGCAATGTATTGACTGTGTTTTGGCTTTTTTTTTTTTTGACCATGTAGTTAAGAATGAAATATCTGCTGTTAGACATTGCTAAACAATACGCCTTAAATGGAAAACTGTCATCTTAAGTTCCTTTTAATTCTATTACAGTTGGTGTTTGAAAATACAATCTTTTCCCTATGGTAACTGTGAGAATATGTTGAAAACTAAATTAGAGTCTACTAAAAATTTTGGAGGGTTGGGTTTTCACTTATAACTGCATTTTTAAATATTATAATACACAATTCACCTGTCAAACAATTTAGAGAGTTTATACATGTGTCCATTAAACAGATATTTGAGGAGAGAGGGAGAGAGAAACCTGAAGCAGACTCCCCCCTCAAGATGAAATCTGACGCCGGGCTGGATGCCAGGACCCTGAGATAGGGACCTGAGCTGAAACCAAGAGCTGACCGTGCATATTATTTGGTTTAAATGGTAAAGATCTTTGTTAATTCTCAAGATACCTATTGAAGTGCAAACGTCAAAATGGCTTCAGATGGCCTTAGAGATCCAGGTTCCCTCTGCTACTTCTTCTTTTCCTAAGGCTGGTTCCTCAGAGTTGGCAGAAGACCTTCACTGGTAATTTGGGCTTCAGCTCCTGGTTTAGAACACTAAAACTTTGGTTCCTTGTAGCGTACACCAGGGAGAGTTTAGGCTACCATAGCATTTTCCAGATTGTGTAGACCAGAGTTCAGGCTACTGCACCATTTTCTAGGTTGTAGCTATTACGTTTATTGGTTCCTGGTTTTCCTACTGCGACCTGCCTAAGGGATGTGGAAGGACTGGTACCTAATACAGGGCTGGGGGAAAGGCTTAGGAAGTCATTCAAGTGAGTTTTAGGAAACAATCTTGGATCTCTTTTCCCATGGACATAGAACTCGTGGTCGAGCAGAGTTGTCTGACTGGCTCTTGCCAGTGAGTTTGCTGAGGGAATAAATGGTGGCAGGTCTTCTAGGTGAGGTATGGAATGAGGTGCTGTGCTCTGTAGGGTCCTGGGAAGGGAGTTAGTCACCTGAGCAAATAAAGAGAAGAAACAGCCACTGGCGAGGTGTGGGACAATGGGGGGCTGTGTACGTGAGCACCAAGACAGATGGCTGAGTCTGCTGAGGTTTGTAACTGAGCACAAAATGTGCCTCTGTTGACCTTTGGAGGTAGCTGATTGTCCTCCTTGACCTGCTTCCTGAGAACTGGGCCAGAACCTATTGACCTCCCCTCACCTGCCTCGTTTCTTCCCTTCTAGGTCTGCAGTAAGCCTCAGCTACTGGTATGATCCTTCCATCCAGCATTTTATAAGACTGTCTAAGGAGAGGAAGGCCCCCAGAATTAACAGAGGCAAGTGACTCCTTCCCTCCCAACGTCCCCTCATCAGTCCAGAGGCCTGAGGTTTTAGGGGTTCATTCTTCAAAAGAGAGAGTTCCAGTGTTCACTCTCTCCACTGGCATATCAAAGTGCTCATTTTCCTGGTTTGGGGATCAGGGTAATGCTGACTTCATAGAAAGAGTCTGGAAGTTTTCCTTCTGCTTCAATTTTTGGAAACAGCTTCAGGAGAATAGGTGTTATTTCTTCTTTGAAGGTTTGGTAGAATTCCCCAGGGAATCCGTCAGGTCCTGGGCTCTTGTTTTTTGGGAGGTTTTTGATCACTGATTCAATCTCGTTATTAGATATCGGTCTATTCAGGTTGTCAATTTCTTCCTGGTTCAATTTTGGTAGTTTATATTTTTCCAGGAATGCATCCATTTCATCTAGGTTGCTAAGCTTATTGGCATATAACTGTTCGTAATAACTTCTGATGATTGTTTCTACTTCCTTGGCGTTAGTTGTGATCTCTCCCTTTTCATTCATAATTTTATGAATTTGGGCTTTCTCTCTTTTCTTTCGGATTAGTGTATCCAGTGGCTTATCGATCTTATTGATTCTTTCAAAAAACCAGCTTCTAGTTTGCAAATGACAGTACAGACAAAAGGTTGATATCCAGGATCTATAATGAACTCCTCAAACTCAACCCACACGAAACAGACAAACACATCAAAAAATGGGCAGAAGATATGAACAGACACTTCTCCAATCAAGACATACAAATGGCTATCAGACACATGAAAAAATGCTCATCATCATTAGCCCTCAGGGAGATTCAAATTAAAACCACATTGAGATATCACCTTACACCAGTTAGAATGGCCAAAATTAACAAAACAGGAAACAACATGTGTTGGAGAGGATGTGGAGAAAGGGGAACCCTCTTCCACTGTTGGTGGGAATGCACGTTGGTGCAGCCTCTTTGGAGAACAGTGTGGAGATTCCTCAAGAAATTAAAAATAGAGCTTCCCTACGACCCTGCAATTGCACTCCTGGGTATTTACCCCAAAGATACAGATGTCGTGAAAAGAAGGGCCATCTGTACCCCAATGTTTATAGCAGCAATGGCCACAGTCGCCAAACTATGGAAAGAACCAAGATGCCCTTCAACGGATGAATGGATAAGGAAGATGTGGTCCATATACACTATGGAGTATTATGCCTCCATCAGAAAGGATGAATACCCAACTTTTGTAGCAACATGGACGGGACTGGAAGAGATTATGCTGAGTGAAATCACTCAAGCTGAGAAAGTCAATTATCATATGGTTTCACTTATTTGTAGAGCATAACAAATAGCATGGAGGACAAGGGGCGTTAGAGAGGAGTAGGGAATTTGGGTAAATTGGAAGGGGAGATGAACCATGAGAGACTATGGACTCTGAAAAACAGTCTGAGGGGTTTGAAGTGGCGGGGGGTGGGAGGTTGGGGTACCAGGTGGTGGGTATTATAGAGGGCACGGCTTGCATGGAGCACTGGGTGTGGTGAAAAAAATAATGAATACTGGATTTTTCAATTTTTTTGAGCAAGGCTTGGATGGCTATATATTTTCCCCGTAGTACTGCCTTTGCTGTATCCCATAGGTTTTGGACCGAAGTGTCTTCATTCTCATTGGTTTCCATGAATTGTTTCAGTTCTTCTTTGATCTCCTGGTTGATCCAAGCATTCTTAACCAAGGTGGTCTTTAGCTTCCAGGTGTTTGAGTTCCTTCGGAACTTGTCCTTGTGATTGAGCTCCAGTTTCAAAACATTGTGATCTGAGACTATGCAGGGAATCATCTCAGTCTTTTGGTATCGGTTGAGTCCTGATTTGTGACCCAGTATGTGGTCTATTCTGGAGAAGGTTCCGTGTGCACCTGAGAAGAATGAGTATTCTATTGTTTTAGGGTGGAATGTTCTGTATATATCTATGAGGTCCATCTCGTCCAATTTGTCATTCAATGCTCTTGTTTCTTTATTGATTTTCTGCTTCGATGATCTATCTAATTCTGAAAGAGGCGTGTTAAGATCTCCTACAATTAGTGTATTCATATCAATATGATTCTTTATCTTGATTAATAGTTTTCTTAAGTAATTGGCTGCTCCCATATTGGGAGCATAGATATTTACAATTGTTAGATCATCTTGGTGGATAGTCCCTTTAAGGATTATGTAGTGTCCTTCTGTATCTCTGACTACAGTCTTTAGTTTGAAGTCTAATTTATCTGATATGAGAATCGCTACCCCAGCCTTCTTTTGAGTCCCATTGGCATGAAAGATGCTTCTCCACCAAAAAAGGGGTCATTTAATAACTGCAGAAGTATTTGCCAAAGTGAAAACAGTGGTGACTTCTTTTTCTTTTTTTAAGATTTTCTTTTTTTTTTTGACAGAAATTGGAGGTACATAAGCAGGGTGGGGAGCAGAGGGAGATAGAGAAGTAAGTTCCCCACTGAACAGGGGAACCTGTGACCTGATCCTAGGATCCCGGGATCTTGACCAGAGCCAAAGGCAGACGGCTAACAGACTGATCCACCCAGATACCAGAACAGTGGTGACTTTGTTAGGACAGTCGACACTGCTGGGCTTGGAGGCTGTGGTCAAAGGATTCTTCCAATAATGTCTGTCATGCTTTAAGTTTTCCACAAGGGTCAGGTGTCTTCGCATATATGATCTAGGGAACACATCAACTTGTTTTAGTCTTCCAAATTTATCAAATACACGAGTACACACTCCTTATATGGGAAACAAGCTGAATAACAGGAAGGTACAAGATGAATACAAGGTTAAAAAAAAAAAAGGCAAGTTTGCTTTTCCCAGGTAAGTCTCATATCTGTTAGCTTATTTTTTATTTTCTATTTTTTCAAATTAATTTCCTTTTCTGTTGTCTGCAAAAGCACTCTATGGGTAACCTGAGTCCTCTTGGGCCTTATGTATATTCACCTAGTTAGGAGTATTGTATTCTCTGAATTGTTTTATTTTTTTCCTTCCAAATCACTCTGCCTTGGAGACCATTTGAAATGGGAATGAATCCCTTCTTATTCTTTAAAAGAAAATCCAGCAGCTTATGGTTCTACTTTAAATTAGGCAACTAGCTCCCCTCGATTAGCCTTTAAGCTGTCTTTACCTGGAATGTCCATGGTCAATTCCTTTGTTCATTTCTTCAAAAGCCCCTTCAAATCTTCCTTTGCCCTTCAAGGCGAATTGTTCCATTGCACCTTGGAAAGGATCCATTCAGATTTCTTAAGGACCTCATTCCATTAATTTTCCATTCTGCTCTCTCTTCAGCTGTCAAATATGGTCATTCCTTCCCTGCTTTCCTGTTGTCAGTGCTATGATTCAACCACTGCTGTCTTAGACTGGTGCAGTAGACTCCCTAACAATCTTGCTGGTTCCACTATTAGCCTCCCTTGAATCCATTCTGAACTCTGCTGTCAGGATGAACTGAGATGAGAATGTGATGTTACTTCCCTGCTGTAATTACTGGAGGGTTTCCCCCCTGCCTAGAGTTTGACCTTTAAGAGACCATCCAAGCCCTTGCCTTTGTGGCCTTCCTTCCTCTTCATCGTTCACATAAAGGCTACCCTTTAGCTCCAGGTGAATTCTTGCCAGCCCCAAATAGATTATTATCCAAATAACTTGAAGTCCATGAGCCTCCTCATAGGGCCTTGACAAAGGTATAAGTGAGAAAGGTTTCATCCTTCTCTTCTTCACCCATTGGCGAAGGGAGGGATTCCAACCCTAAAGCTATGCAATGTCCGGAAGCTACACAGCTGAGATCCAACGAAATTTGTTACCCACCTATCCTCATGGCCCAGGGAAGGAGGACACACACATCATGCAGGGCCATGTGGGACGTTGCACCTGGGAACAGAATAGACAAAGACTCTGGGTGCAGACCATGTAGTAAGAGGAGAGCGAAGGTGAGCCCTACTTCCTGCAGGAGGGAATGACTGGCTTGCTTGATCATTCCACAGGCTGTCAGGGAACTGGAGCTTACTACTTGGGGAGAAACTGTGCCTGGTGCCTGTGCTTAGGAGGCCTTGTTGGCCAGAGGATCTGATCTGTGGGAGCAGAGTGGGAAGGGAACATGGAGTGAGGCCATTTGAGGCCATCTGAATCTTTTTTTTTTTTTAATAATTTTTTTTTGTTTCATCTTTTTTTTTTCCAATTTATTTATTTTCAGAAAAACAGTATTCCTTATTTTTTCACCACACCCAGTGCTCCATGCAAGCTGTGCCCTCTATAATACCCACCACCTGGTACCCCAACCTCCCACCCCCCCGCCACTTCAAACCCCTCAGACTGTTTTTCAGAGTCCATAGTCTCTCATGGTTCATCTCCCCTTCCAATTTACCCAAAAGCACATACCCTCCCCAATGTCCATATCCTTCCCCCCTTCTCCCAACCCCCCTCCCCCCAGCAACCCACAGTTTGTTTCGTGAGATTAAGAGTCACTTATGGTTTGTCTCCCTCCCTATCCCATCTTGTTTCATGGATTCTTCTCCTACCCACTTAAGCCCCCATGTTGCATCACCACTCCCTCATATCAGGGAGATCATATGATAGTTGTCTTTCTCCGCTTGACTTATTTCGCTAAGCATGATATGCTCTAGTTCCATCCATGTTGTCGCAAATGGCAAGATTTCGTTTCTTTTGATGGCTGCATAGTATTCCATTGTGTATATATACCACATCTTCTTGATCCATTCATCTGTTGATGGACATCTAGGTTCTCTCCATAGTTTGGCTATTGTGGACATTGCTGCTATAAACATTCGGGTGCACGTGCCCCTTTGGATCACTACGTTTGTATCTTTAGGGTAAATTCCCAGTAGTGCAATTGCTGGGTCATAGGGCAGTTCTATTTTCAACATTTTGAGGAACCTCCATGCTGTTTTCCAGAGTGGTTGCACCAGCTTGCATTCCCACCAACAGTGTAGGAGGGTTCCCCTTTCTCCGCATCCTCGCCAGCATCTGTCATTTCCTGACTTGTTGATTTTAGCCATTCTGACTGGTGTGAGGTGATATCTCATTGTGGTTTTGATTTGTATTTCCCTGATGCCGAGTGATATGGAGCACTTTTTCATGTGTCTGTTGGCCATCTGGATGTCTTCTTGGCAGAAACGTCTGTTCATGTCCTCAGCCCATTTCTTGATTGGATTATTTGTTCTTTGGGTGTTGAGTTTGTTAAGTTCTTTATAGATTTTGGACACTAGTCCTTTATCTGATATGTCGTTTGCAAATATCTTCTCCCATTCTGTCAGTTGTCTTTTGGTTTTGTTAACTGTTTCCTTTGCTGTGCAAAAGCTTTTGATTTTGATGAAATCCAAAAGTTCATTTTTGCCCTTGCTTCCCTTGCCTTTGGCGATGTTCCTAGGAAGATGTTGCTGCGGCTGAGGTCGAAGAGGTTGCTGCCTGTGTTCTCCTCAAGGATTTTGATGGATTCCTTTCTCACATTGAGGTCCTTAATCCATTTTGAATCTATTTTTGTGTGTGGTGTAAGGAAATGGTCCAATTTCATTTTTCTGCACGTGGCTGTCCAATTTTCCCAACACCATTTATTGAAGAGGCTGTCTTTTTTCCATTGGAGAGGCCATCTGAATCTTAATCAAACTCGGGTTTTATCACAGTGGACTCTGATAGTTGCACATCCATTTCATCTGAGACCCTTAAGGCATAGGAAAGGTGCTTCTCTAGGACGTGAAGCGATCATGTGAGCAGGACGGAGACGTGGTCATCAAAACCAAAATGTAATATCTTCCACTGATGTTCACGCAGTTGATCCCAAGGAAATCCCTGGGTGGCCAAGGGGTAGAAGGAAGAGCTGATGTCCTCCAGCACCATGGAATCTGGCAATGCACTGTGGACAGAAGCCGCCACCTCCACCTACAGGTAGGATAAGCAGACTTTGGCTTCAGCCTGTAGCAAGTAGGCCTTGGTTACTCTATTAAGCTGGTGGGGGTGCCATGACCCAGAGAACAATAGACAGCTGGATAGGAAGGTTCAGAGCCTGTGAGAGACTCTATTTCCAGGAGATCCCCGTGCATGGCCAGCAACTGCTGCTTTTGTAGTCTATAACCCAGGGCCAAGGAGGGCCGTTTCGTGCATCGGGATCCCATGGAAAATTGACAGGTAGCATGGGTGGTTCAGGGACTCCAGGAAGGGGAGAAGAGGTTGCTAAAGCCTTCTCTCCTGGGAACTAACAGGTGAATTTTTTAAAAAATGATTTTATTTATGTAGTTAAGACAGAGCTCTGGCTAGAAGAGGGGGTGGAAGGGAGAAGGAGAAGCAGTCTCCCCACCGAGCAGGGAACCCCCCTACCAGGCTTGATGTCAGGATCCTGAGATCAGGACCTGAAACAAAGGCAGGCAGATGCTTCACCAACTGAGCCCCCCCATCACTCTCAACAGGTCATTTTTACTTGCACAAATCCTAAAGCCTTTTGTTGAGGGGAGACCCTCCTGCCTCATTGTGGGCTCATTGACAAGTAACAGCCTAAATGGGCTTCTGTAAAATTTATAAACAAGGAATATGTTGCCCCAGAACCCAAAAAGTACTGAAAGATGTTGGAATTCTGTGATCTTTTTTTTTTAAGATTTAATTTGTTAGTTGATAGAACACGAGAGAGAGAGAGAACGAGAGAAGAGTCAAGGGGCTGACAGGGGCAGAGGGAAAGGGAGAAGCAGGCTTCATGATAATCAGGGAGCCTGATGCAGAGCTTGTTGCAGGACCCTGAGATCAAGACCTGAGATGAAGGCAGACACTTAACTGACAGAGCCACACAGGAACCCCCACATTTGTAGGTCCTTAACAATTTGCCAAATAAATTTCCTCACAGTAGGATGTCTTAAATGTGATGTCACACCTGTGTTCCTGGAGAAAGAGGGGTGTAGTAAGTTCCTGCCCACAGAGGTTGCCTGTGGTAGCAGAGCGGTTTGGATGCCCTGTGTATAACAAGGTAAATCATGTCTCCTTCAAGGTTGAGGCACACGTGCCTGAGAGGATGTTGAAATAGGCACTGAACAGAACATATTGGCCAAATCTATCATAGCGAAGTATTCACCATCTTTAAATTGTTTGGGCTCCCTCATTTTTTTTTAATTTAAAAAATTATTTATTTATTTTGGCAGAGAGAGATCACAAGTAGGCAGAGAGGCAGGCAGAGAAACAAGGGGAAGCAGGCTCCCCCCTGAGCAGAGAGCCCAATGTGGGGCCCTATTCCAGGACCCTGAGACCATGACCTGAGTTGAAGGCAGAGGCTTTAACCCACTTAGACACTCAGGTACCTGAGACCATGACCTGAGTTGAAGGCAGATGCTTTCACCCACTTAGACACTCAGGTGCCCCATCCCTCACGGTTTTTTAAATGACTTTATTTTTTATTTTAAAGAGAGAGTAAGAGTGAGAGAGATAGCAAATGAGCAGGGGTAGGGGGTGGTGGTCGGGAGGGAAGGGCAGAGGCAGAGAAAATCCCAAGTGGACACCACCCTGAGCACGTAGCTGGACATGGGACCCAATTCTATGACTCTGAGATCATGACCTAAGCCAAACGCTTAACCCATTGAGCCCCCAGGTGTCTCAGATGTTTTAAGGGGACAGGGGTTTGTTTTAAACAGGTATGGTAAGACAGGCAGATACACAAGTAACTCTCACAACTGAAGAAGTGTTTTTGGACTCACAGATCCCAAGAAAGGTGATCCTGAGAGCCATGGAGGGCCGCCCAAGGAAGCACCAGGCTTCGTAAGGAGAAAGAGGGAGTGAAGGGACCATAGGGGGAAGACCCTTTATCATGGATTCCGTGGGAAGGGGCAGGTGAGTCCGGGTAAGCACATTTAAGACTGCCTAGTTTGTGTCATCTCAGTGGGTTCTGGGACACAGTGGTGTCTGGAGTAGTCTGTCCTTGCCCCTGGGGTGATCAGGGCAGGGCATAGTGGCCCAGAAGAAACTTGTAAGAAACTTGGAAGAGTTTATTACAAGAGTTGGTTGGGGGTAAATGCTCTGAATTGGTTGCTTTACATGTGAAAGGTTTGCTGGCAGGCAAGCTGCTGACCATCTCTAGGAATTCAGTAAGCCTTCCAAGGACAGTCCCTCCAAAGTCAGCAAGGCCTGAGATGTCAAAGCATTAAATACAGCGGGTAGAAAATATAGTTATTATATTTGCTATAAATAGAATTTGAGCCCTCATAATAAGTTCATTAAAGTTAGCCAACCGGTGCCTCTTAGCAACATTAGAGTTCATTCAGAACCTATGTTGTAGAGGCACAAAAGACAGTCGGCCTCCTTTTATTTTTGCCAATTAATTTATTTTAGTAAATTTTGGCTTTCCTTTTTTTCAAAGGTTTTATTTATTTATTGGAGGTAGAGAGAGAGCGAGAGAGAGAGAGAGAGCAAGCACGTGTGATAGAGCAGGCCCCAGGGGAATTAGCAGGGAGAGGTAGAGGGAGAAGCAGACTGACTCCTTGCCCAGCAGGGAGCTTGATATGTGGGTGTATCCCAGGATCATGGAATCAAGACTGAAGCTGAAGTCATTGACTAGCCATGTGAGCCACCCAGGTGCCCTATAAATTTTGGATTTACAGTTGGGTCAAATTTTGAACCTATGTTGAATTAGTCGGGGCAGGTGGGGGGAGGGTTCTGCCTGTATTCAGATTTCTCTCTTCCACTCCTCCTATGCTTGGGTTTGTTTCTTCCTGGAGAAGAAACCCCTGTGGGATGGGGGAGTGCCTCTTTACCCTGCTCCTCTTTGTCGTTTTTTTTTTTTTTTTTTCCAGAGTGTCTCAAATCAGCATCATCAGCCTTGGAGCTTCTGTTGTGGCAATGCTTGTATGGTTTCAAGTCTCCTGATGTAAGTCAAGGTGGGAATTGATCCCCTCACTGTGCCACAGGGGTTCCCTGGATGTTTCCCCCACAACCCTGAGGATCAGGATCTTGTGCCAAACAGGTTTAGGCAATGGTGTTCTGAGGAAGGCACAAGAACCACAGCCTAGTTGTTGATGAAGCAAAACCATCTTCTGCTACAGCCCTACCTTCTCTCAGTATAGACTGTTTCCCTTTCCCCCTTTTCCTGCTAAACAGATTCCCTCAGGATAGATTTTCGTTTCTAACCACATAATGTCATGAGATTTTGTTTCTGTCCCCATCTAATCACACATGGTGCACATGTTTGGGATGTTTATGGGGAAGGGAGCTAGATAGGTCAGCCCATAGATGGCTGTCCTCTTCTTGTGGGAATGCCAGTCCATCTCCCCAGTGTTGGAGTCCACAGCCAGGAAAACCATTCTGTCCATGGACAGAGTCTTAGCTTCATGCCCCCGGATCACAAGATGGGTCTATCGATGTGCTGGGGAGCAACAACACTACGAGAAAGGCAAGTGTGCTGGTGAGGTGTTTGGCACTGGGAGAGAAGTGGAACACCAAATGCCCACCCTCCACTTTTCTGTTATTGATCAGCTTGTGGGTCCTGGGCTGCCATGGATGTCTACCTGAAAACCTTGAGGGCTCAGGAAGGCACATGGTAACAGGGAGAGGAGTGGCAGTTCAGAGTCGGGCAAGGCCACCCTCATTGACTGAAACACAGTGACTCGGGAGGCAGCCAGGGAGCCATTCTTACATTTCCCTGGGGTCGGGGCCTCCCTCCTTTGCATCCACAACACACAGATTCAGCCCCAGGACTGTGCATGGGGTGCACTTTCCCCCATAGGAGCTGTACGTCAGCCCCAAGCACTGGGCCTTCACCCAGTCCCTGGAACTCAAGCACACCAGTCAGCATGTCCTGCAGTTGCCAACCTCAGGGGGGAGCCTTGGAGACCAATGTAGGCCACATGCAGATCACATAGGTGACGCCTCTCCCCCAGATACAGTCAATTATCATTCATTCTCACCTTGTCGGAAGGATGGGGCATTAGTTTGGAAATGGATGGTGACCTCCATTTGAGAGAATAGAACATGAGCCAACACACCAGCTTGCCAGTGATTGCCGGTTCCCTCCCAGATCATGATTGTCACCCCTGAAGGCAGTTACTTAGCAAAGCAGCAGGTCAAGGTGACCCCATGTCTTCATTTAATGTGGAGACACCCTGTTTGTGATGCCCCTTGTTTTAATCACTTTCTCCTCAGGTACCTGATGAGGCCTGAGGCGACCTGCTCCAGATTTTGGGGGATCCCCTGACAACTGCTACGTGTGATTAACAACAGTTTACTAATCAAATGTACTCACACTTCAGGGGAGGAGGATACCAAACAACGGGGAGGTTGCACAGAGATTGCACTTGGGAAAAGAGAGAAGGAGCAGGGCCTTAGAAGGCAAGACTTGGTTGAAACAAGAGGGCAGGCAAGTCCTGGTTCCCAAGGGAGGGTATGAGTGGCTTCCTTGACAAATTCAGTGGGCTTCTATAGAACTGAATGCTGCTCCCCAAAAAGCAATAGGCTCTATGTCTGGTCCCTGTGATGAGAAGGGTGTTTGATTAAGAGACCTCCCCTGTGACAGAGAGGGAAAAGAGAACATGCATGATGCCATTTGAGCCCCTCCTTGATCTTCCAGGTGTCAAGACAGCCTTTAATACAGAATCTTAATTTCAGGCCTTATGCCATAAGAGGGTACGACAATGTAATTCTTACCTTATGTGAAGTAAATTGTATTCCTCTATGCTAGCAACGAATATGTGGGCTCCACAATCAAACACACATTCACAATTACTCGTACAAAGAAACTACTTCGGGATAAATCTAACAGTGCCTGTCCAGGCATCCCATGCTGAAAGCTATTTAGCACTGATACAGGAAGTCAAAGATACAAATCAATGGAGAGATACACCATGCTCATGATTTGGAAGACTAAGCATTGTAAAGATGTCAATTCTCCCCGGACTGATAGAGTTAATGCAGTTCCTATCAAAGTCCTGTCAGCTTTGTTTGTTTTTGTTGAGATAGACAAAAATATTCCAAAATGTATGTGGAAGGACAAAGGAATTAGAGTAGTTTCAAAAACTATTTTGAAAATAATACTAATGTGGGAACACGGTCTACAGAGTTTCAGAACTTAGTAGTTAAAATAAGGAAGACTGTATGCTATTTGCAGGATAGATACATATAACAGAGCAGAACAGGGGCGCCTAGGTGTCTCAGTGGGTTAAAGCCTCTGCCTTTGGCTCAGGTCATGATCTGAGAGTCCTGGGATGGAGCCCCACATTAGGCTCTCCGCTCAGCAGGGAGCCTGCTTCCTCCTCTCTCTCTGCCTGCCTCTCTGCCTACTTGTAATCTATGTCTGTCAGGTAAATAAATAAAATCTTTAAAAAAATTTTTTTAAAAGAACAGAGAAGAACAAAGAACCCAGGAATAGTCCCCTAAAGAAGCCCAACGGCGTTCTGAAAAGGGCGTTAAAGCACCTCCAATGGGAGAAATCTGGGTTTTGTACTCTCTACAGCCTTCTAAAGCTTGTGGAAGTCAGCGAGGCCAAACTCAGAAAACAGCAGCAGCAGAGAAGGACGACGGTCCTACCAGGTTGGAATGGGGAAGGAGAGAGATTGTGCACCCTAAGTTGTGTGGACGGGGTCCAAAGAACTTTCCCGTGATGCTTTCCGAAGGCTGAGGGAGCGGGGAAACTGTCCAGTCAGCGTGTGGGCACAGGCGCCAATGAGGGGGAAGGTTGTTAGGGTAGCTGACATGGGCGGGTCATCGAGATGCCTCGGCTGAGTGCAGGGCAACAAGCTCCCATTTTCCAGCCTTCTGTGAGGCTTGCTTCTTGCCTGGCATCTCCAGATCCTGCTTACCTGCCCCGGTGGGTGCAGAACCTCCAGACCCATGGCCACTGGCCTGAGGACGCCCTTTTTCACCTCCTGTACTTCCTCCGCAAGGTCGACGCAGAGGATGACAGAGTGAGCGGCCCCTGGGAATATGCTTCTCTGTGCAGAGGTACCTGTGGGGCATTATGTCAGGACCCCGTGTCCCTGGGGGCCTGGGGCCTTGCTGGGAGGCAGCCTGTGTCTCTGGAATACACTGGAATTCCAAAAAGGTATCTGTCAGCTCCTGCGCCCCTCATTTTGCACCTGTGAGGAGCCCAGAGCAGGGCTTCATTTATGGAGCTGCTAATTATCTCAAGTGTGTTGTGAGAAAGGGGGAGTGGGAATGTGGCCTGCATCAGGGACATGGACTTTTGGCCTTCTTGGGGCTCAAGTCCTGCTAAAAGCCCGACGTGAAGCGAGTAAGTTGTAGTTTTGATGGGGGAGAAGTTTCGATTCTCCCTCTTGAATAGTTACATTACTCTAGGGGTTGTCAGGATCTCCACTGTGCACCTGCGATAGGACCAATCAGGGGTGTGCTTCTGTGTGTGTGTGTGGGGGGGAATGGCCTTTTGTGTGGGTGGTGGGCCTTCAGTGACTGGAAAGCATGATTAATAGGACTTACAGGATGTGTGAGGGACTCACCAACTGCTTGGAAAAGACAGGCAGAAAATAATGATCCGTGAAATTCATCATTACTATTTTGCATTTACTGCTGAGAAATACAGCATGCGTTAGAGATTGTCATTTACTGAGTAGTGTTTAAGCTGAGACCAGAAGGCTAAGAAATAAAAGGTGGATGTGGGAAGGTGTTCAGTGAGAGCAGTGAAGGATGTGTACTGTTACAGGAACTGAGAGAATGTCCTTGAACCTGGGGCCACGTGGGGACTGTAGGGTGGGGAAAACCAAGGTTTAGGGTGAGGACTTGGACTTTTTGTAGGTTCTTGGAGACTAATCATAATGATTTAAAACATCATGCCCAGACCCAAGCTTATCCTAGCTCTGCCTCTTATGAGCCATGTTACTAAACCATTGTAGGTCTCAGTTTCCTGAAGGGAGAAATGGGGGTGATAATAATCCCACTTCATAGATGATTGTAAAGATGAAATGATATTTAACGTTAATAAAATACTCAGAGCCATGTCTGACATGTAGTAGATGTCGGTGGTTGATTCAAGAAATAAATAGGGGCACCTGGGGCCTCAGTGGGTTAAAGCTCTGCCTTCGGCTCAGGTCATGATCCCAGGGTCCTGGGATCCAGTCTCACATTGGGCTCTCTGCCAACAAGAGGCCGGATCCCAGGACCCTGAGATCAGGACCTGAGCTGATACCAAGAGTCGGATGCTTTGCCAAATTGAGCCACCCAGGCACCCTTACAGGGCCTGATGTCTTACGAAAATAAATTGCAAGGGTAAAGAAAGAGAAGGGAGAAACTGAGGCCTGTAATTAAAAGAGGCTTGAGAGACCTGTTCACCAATCACAAGGTATGTGTCTTATTCTCACTCAGGATTTAACAGAGAGTCAAAATATTTATGACATAATCAGCTAAATTTTTTTCCAAGATTTTACTTATTTAGATAGAGATCACAAGTAGGCAGGGGCAAGGCAGAGAGAGAGGAGGAAGCAGGTGCCTCGCTGTGCAGGGAGCCCGATGCGGGGCTCGATCCCAGGACCCTGGGATCATGACATGAGCTGAAGGCAGAGGCTTTAACTCACTGAGCCAACCAGGCGCCCCAATCAGCTAAATTTGAACTGTGACTTGACATGTCATGATATTGCAAAATCATTTTGAAATGTTTAAAGAGTGAGGATAGTTTTGCAGGCATATCTATGTGTGTGTCCATCAAGGGCAGTTTTGCTCCCTAGTTGTTTGCCAACGTCTAGGACATATTCAGTGGTCCTAAGCATGAGTGAGGAAGAGGCCCTCTGCACCTCCTGTATGGAGACCAGGGGTGCTGCTAAGCATCGTAGTATACTCAGGACAGCGCGCTCAGCAAAGAATGATGGGGCCCAAGATGTGGGTTGTGCCAAGGTTGTGAAAGCCTGTTCTGGAGACAGGTGTTGACGTAGCCATGGCTTCAATGATAGGATGAAGATATTTGTTTCAAAATGTTATGGGGGCTGTTGGGATGGGCTGTGAGCTGAGAATTATTTAAGTTAGTGATGGGAGTTCCTTACACCATTCTCTCTACTTGGGTGTGTGTATATGTATCTATCTGTATGTTTATATCGTGAGTGTGTGTGTGTGCAGTATGTGTGTATATTATATACAATTGTATATTTCCATAACGAAAGCTCACAAGCTTGCTATGGATGATGTAGAGTCTGTGTTCACGTGGGCCAGCAGGTGGGGAGGTTGGACAAGCTGAGACGGTAGGTTCGCAGGAGCGGCAGCAGTGGCGTCCTTAGCAGACTTTGTCTGCAGTGGAATGTTGGTGGTGTCTGGCTGTCGAGCTTCCTTTATCCCTGTTGTTTTTTCCATTTTTTTGTCTTGTTCTTTGGCCTTCCTGATAGCCTTCCAATAAATTCTTTTTCTGTTAAATTCAGTCAGAATCAGTTTCTGTGAAGCAAGAATTCTGACTTACACAAGAAAAGGCTGAAGCTGATGTATAGAGAAAAGGTGATCTGACAGACTGTGGGAGGAGAGAGAGGAATTAGGAGAAACAGATATATAAAAATATTTGTGTCATTTATATATCTAACAACTAAAATTTACAGAGTATATATATATATATAGATAGAGATAGATATATATAGATATCTATATTATGTATATATATATGCATATAGATATTTATATAAATATAAATATTTATATAATTTTATAATTATATATAATTATATATATATTATATTATATTACATATAATTATATTTATATGCATATATTTATTTTTATATAAATATCTATATGCATATATATATACATAATATTTGAGAGAAAGAGAATCTCATGGTTTCTGTTTTTCTTGTTCTTAACTTCTATTCCTCTCAAGACCACAGTTTAATTCTTGTCCAGGGATATTATGAGATAACCACATATTTCTTTATATAAGAAACTCTCCTTTCTACTTAATTAAATGTAAGTGGTCTTCTGCCACCTACAACCCACAAAAGCTCAGCATAGTTTAGATGATGATGTGCTCACCTAACCACCTATACTTGCTTTTGCTGACCGCTGTGCAGAGGTTCCACAAATGTCTGTTTAATGGGCACACAATTTTCATTTGGCTCCAGACAAGGAATGAATGTGCTGTTCGTGGCAGCAGAGGCACTCTGGTCTTCTTGGACTTTCAAATAATCATTGTAAGTGGACACACTTATTGAGAGTTCATTCTGTCAATTGTGCCTGTCTTTCATAAGTTTTGCCAGTAAGCTTCAGTCTCTCTGAACATCCCTGACTGTAGGATCCTCAGTACTTGGGTTTGTGAGGCACAAGGAATGAATGAATCCAGCAGAGTCCCTTGAGAGACAGCCTGCCGGCCTCTGTGGTGGGTCCTATAATGACAGACAAAGGCCATTCCAACTTCATTGAGAAAGGTGGCATATAAGGTGAAAGAGTATACAGGCAGGATAGCCTGGGTTTTCCGAGAACAGGTTTTGAGTCCAATAGCCTTAGACTATCACCCTATCTCTACCCTGTGCTCCTGTGCTTCCTTAGGCATGTTATTTGACCTCTCTATCCTCGGTTTCCTCGTCTGTAAAATGGACTGTTTTATGGATTAAATGAAAAAAAAAGTATACATATGTAAATTCTTCTTCTTCACAGAGAAGATAGCATGTGGGGAACCCTGTAGAAATGGTATTTTTATTATTACTCAACATTGTGGTTAATATTATCATAGGGAAGTTCTTCCAGTATAAAGAGCATGAAGCATGAGATGCTCCATTTGGCCCCTTCCAGGCCCTGTGGTTTCCATGATGCCATTTACTCATGAGCTTAGTGATCTCATGCGTGGGTGACCCCTTCTGGGCCAGCACATTAATTATGCAGCCTTTGTAGCTCCCAGGGGCCTGGTCTGGTGGGGAGGGTTTGTGTGCTGGAGCTGTTGGGTCCTGGCTACCTGGACTCCATCACCTTCTACCTGTGTGACACTCGGGACCTAATCAGCCTATGACAGGAAAGCAGTTGGGGCTGTTCCTTAGGGTTGTTGATGACAATTAGATGGAATGATACATATAAAATGCCTGGCACAGGCCAAGAAATGTTTGACCTCATTCCATTTTCTTACTCTTTTTTACTAGCTCCCAGAACAACCCACTTCTACCCATTTCTGTTTCAGAGAGGTGAGGTGATTCCGCGAAGGCCATAGTGTTAAGTGAATAAGGTGAGGAAAAGACATTGCAGGTATCATGAAGAGCATGAGTAAAAACCGGGGAGTAAGAACCCACTGTGAAGCTGAGCAAAGTAGCAAATTAGATCAGACCAACTGCAGGGCTTTGCTTCTGACTGAGAGGGGCATGCAAATTTGGGGCCAGAGGTGCTTTGCTTGGCACTCTGGGGATGAGGCTGCACACTGTCACCTCTATCTTTCATCCTTCCCCACGCAGAAAACAGCTTTTCCTCCAAACAGATGTTGAACCAGTGTCTAAAGGATGTTGGTTAAAAAATCATTATGAAGAATATTGGGCTCCCCGAAGGACTGCCCCTCTCAGTCTCACCCTAGCTGCATGAAGACGGAAAGAAGAGAAGTGGAGACATGCCGCACTTTTTCTGCTACTCACTTGAATCCTCAAGCTCTCCAGCTTGCTCCCTTCTCCCTTCCTGATAAAACAAAGAGAAAAAGAAGAAAAGGGTAAAAGTCGGAGGATGTATTTGGTTATAAAACACCAGAACTCCTTTCTCCTACCTATAGTGTAAGGGTGATAGAACTACAACATCTCCTATCCCCCAATCCAAAATTGGAGAAGCTCTGAAAAATAAAACTGCTTCTGCTATCTCATTTGATGCAAAATCTGATGTATCAGGAAGTGAAACTCTCTGTATCCTAATCAGTAGACATATTCATATATTTCATTGCAGAAATATTTATTTCTGCAATGAAATTTCAAGATGCAGCTCCATGGTTTTATGTAGCATACCACCTTTATAAAAGCTGAGAAGCAATGAAATCTAAAACATGTTAGCCCTATGGTTTTTAGGTAAGAAATAATATTGAAAGATATTTCATAAGCGATAAGTGAGACAATGTTCCCATCGCACCCAGAACGTGCCTGACACCCAAAAAATAGGAATTCAATTTTCTTCTGCTCATGTTTGGCTTATTTGGAGAAGCAGCCCTTTTTCAGAAATTAGGCCCAGGCTGGCTAATTTACCAATATTACCAATGAGGTGGTACAGAGTGAAAATATTTGCAACTTATACAACAGAGAGCTAATATCTCTAACATATCCAGAACTCTTAAAGAAGAAAAAGACCAAACTTGGTAGGAAAATAGGAAAAATTCACAAATAGATATTTTACAGGAAATGATAAGCAAATGTTCCTTAAACATTTAAAAAAAACCACAGAGGGTTACAAAAGGGAAGGGATGGGGTGAAGGGGTAATTGGGTGATAGGTCCTGAGGAGGGCAGGTGTTGTGATAAACACTGGGTGTTACATGCATCTAATGAATCACTGAACACTACATCAGAAACTAATGATGTAGTATATGTTGGTTAATGGGACATAATAAATAACAATAATTATGATGATAATAATAATAATAAATAAGCCACCTTTGGAAGACTTCTTGTTTTCTGCTCCCTTCAACCCAGGTCCCTGTTCCCTCTTCTGGGCGCTCTATCCTTCCATTCCAAACTCCTGTCTGAGAGCCATGGGCTGAACAATGTAGAAAGCAAAGCAGGACCAAACTGCAACAACAAACAAATACACAACCAGAGTAGGAGGTTCCAGCCCTCTCTCAGCAAATCAACACAGTCTACAGAGCATCCACAAAATACAGATCTTGATGGCAAACCATATGAATCCCACAGCTGTCTCCATACATCTGTCCATATCCATATCGACTGTGGAGGACACATTGCTTTTAGGCATAGAGACCGTTACAAAAATGCTCCCCATTTACTTTGGCCATAAGGGAAATTTCAATCTGTTTCAGAGGCATGAAATCACACAGAGCATGTTGTGGTAATATAATGTGCTAGAAATCACTGATAAAAAACTAACCAGAAATTCCCATATGTTTAGACAGAAAGAAGTACCTCTAACAATGAAATAGGAGTAAAGAAATAGAAAAGAAAAAAGAGCTACATTGGAACTGAATGATATGAGCATGATACAATCGTAATCAAATATTTCTTTGACTGAGAATATCCTGGAAATGTGGGGTGAGAACACTATATGGTCTCAAAATCATGCCTAATAGACTGAACCCTATAAATCCTCTGTGATGAAGGAGAACACAAACCCATCCTGACATAGGCCTCCTGTCACTTGCTACCAATATCACACGTCCCTCCTCCGACCCTGCACAGTCCCCCAGATGGACTGGCAACATGTGGTGGCCCCAAGAGGCTCCAGAAAGCATGTCAAGCTGTCCTCTGACTCAGGAAGTCGGATGCAGTCCTGTAGACATGCTCTGACCAGTAAGATGTGCGAGTGAGTGAGACGTGCCATCTCGAACAGAAGACTTGGGACTGAGTCTGGCTCCCCCTCCGTCCATCTCATATAGCACCCGCCAGTTACCTATGGTGGGTGCTCTTTTATCCTGGCCCCATGAAGACCGTGTGGACCTGTGGCAGGTGCTAGAAACATACTTCCCTAATAGAAGCCGCTAAGGCACAGGGCTACAGGTTACTCACAGTAACATCTGGCCCTTCCTAACTGGCACGCATCCTCCAGTCTTCTCTCTATGAGGCAGCACAGCCTTAAAGTCGAAGCATGAACTCTGTTGTCTGAGACACAGGGTTTGACTTCCACCTCTGCGCATGTCTTCATCCACCCTCAGGCAATTTACTGTGAGTCTCTGAGCCTCCATTTCTACTCTATAAGGTGGATGGTTAGACCATCTCAGGTTTGGGGGGATTAAGGTAATAATAATACATGTAAAGTTTGAGTCAGCAACCTCCACACACAGTAAATGCTCAATAAATTTTTGCTGTATACCTTTATGTCTCGATTGTAAACATTCTGAAAGCTCAGGAATGTATTGTGACAAAAGAAGGTCTTGTTGAATTTTTGGCTTGTGCATCCTTTTTAACTGTGTTTTTCAAAAAACAGTGTTAACATTTACATTCATTGATAGTATTTTTCCTCTCAACAAGATACAGTGCTCTTTTTAAGTTACAAATTATAGCTCTGCCTCAGCTTTTTAAATTATTTAATGTTAAATAAGGCCAATAATTTAATCATTTTTCTATTGTGGGTCATTTTCATAGGCTGCACATGGCATCAAAAACAAACGAAGTAGATTAAAGTATATCATGTATTATAGGCTAGAATAACACTTTGTTCACTTTTGTTTGTCATGTATCTATATATGTCTACATATATGTATATATGTATACAATTTAAGGTGTACTCCCAGAGACTCTAAGATGGTGGAGATATAGGAGACCTTCATTTCATCAGGTCGCAGGACTCAGTTAGTTAACAAATCATTCTGAAGGCCTGTGAACTCACCCAGAGATGTAAGAAAAGAGTAGCTGCAACTCGAGAAATATAAAAGGACCTCTTTCTACAAGGTAGGACGTGTGGAGAAGTGAATTCGTGTTGATATATGGGAAGATAAACTTCAGGGAGGTACCAGAAAATGATATAGTAGAGGACGGCAAAGGAAAGACTTTTAGAAAGTTGCTCTGATGAGGGCCATTCCTGCCTGAACGGTACCCAGGTGGTGAAGCAGAGCAGAATCCTAGGTGGGACAGTGTCATCTCGAGATGCCCAAGGTCACAGAAATAACAGGGTTCCCGAGTGTGGCAGAGCTCCCAGGCATTGAGCGGGGACTCTTGCTGGGATCATCAAGCCCCAAAGTGGACTCTCAGCTCCAAGCTGCCATAAGCCATAAATTGTGGCACTATCAGTGCCAGCAGGGACCCAGCAATAACACACAGGCAAAATCCCCTCTCCTCCCAGAAGGAGTGGCTTGGGTGTACCCTGCAGGTGTCTCTAGGGTTTGGAGACTTGAACAGGGTCCCGCCCTGAGATACAAATGCTCAGTCACAGACTGGGTGAGCCCAGAGAGCGGAAGGAGACCAGGGAGCCAGGAACCATTCACTGCTTTTCCCTGAGGGTGCACTGAGGAATGGGGACTCAGACTCTTGGATCCCGGCCTGGACTTTGCCTGGCTTCCTTTTCTTTTCTTTTTTTTTTCTTTTCTTTTCTTTTTTTTTTAAGGCACTGAGAATTTATTAATTGACAAAAGAAATGTGGGTAATGGCTTTAAAAAACATTTTCTGAGAGAAGTGAAGACACTAAATTAACAAATAAATAAATGAAGAAAATAATTACATATGGAGATACTGGACTATAGGAAATAAAGATATTTTGAGAATAACAGGGGAAGGACATAATTTGGTGGGGAGAGTTAGATATTGTATCTCTAAAGAAGTGATATTTAACCTGAGATAAGAAATATGAAGTAACATAGTTCTAGGCAGACGGAAGAAAAAGGCAAAGATTCCAAAGCAGGAAAGACATGTGTTCAAGGAAAGAAGGGAGGCCAGTATAGCTAGCGTGCAGCAAAATGAAAAGAGGGAGGCACCAGACTATGCACAGCTTTGACAACTACAATAAAGATGATTAATTATCTTTTAAGATCTGTGGGAAGACACTGAAGCAATTTAAATTTGATACAATTAGAACCACCTGTAAAAAATCCCACTGTCAACTCTGTGTAGATGACTTGGGTAAACCTTGGCTTAGAAAACTGAGTCGGTAGTGATGCCACTTACTGAAATGGGGAAGTATGGGTGAAAACAGGTTTTAGGGTAGATGAATACCAAGTATTCCAATTTTGTACATGTTAAGGTAGAGATGCCTATGACATATCTAAGTGGAGATGCAACATTAGCAGCTGTATATGTAAGTCTGGGGCTAAAAGAATTGTCATATATTTGGCAGTCCCCAGCATATACATGATATTTTTTTTAATTATTATTATTATTTTTTTATTTTATTTTATTCCAATTTATTTATTTTCAGAAAAACAGTATTCATTATATTTTCACCACACCAGTGCTCCATGCAAGCCGTGCCCTCTATAATACCCACCACCTGGTACCCCAACTTCCCACACCCCCGCCACTTCAAAGCCCTCAGATTGTTTTTCAGAGTCCATAGTCTCTCATGGTTCACCTCCCCTTCCAATTTACACAAAAGCACATACCCTCCCCAAAGTCCATAACCCTACCCCACTTCTCCCAACCCCCTCCCCCCAGCAACCCATAGTTTGTTTCATGAGATTAAGAGTCACTTATGGTTTGTCTCCCTCCCTATCCCATCTTGTTTCATGGATTCTTCTCCTACCCACTTAAGCCCCCATGTTACATCACCACTTCCTCATATCAGGGAGATCATATGATAGTTGTCTTTCTCCACTTGACTTATTTCACTGAGCGTGATACGCTCTACTTCCATCCATGTTGTCACAAGTGGCAAGATTTCATTTCTTTTGATGGCTGCATAGTATTCCATTGTGTATATATACCACATCTTCTTGATCCATTCATCTGTTGATGGACATCTAGGTTCTCTCCATAGTTTGGCTATTGTGGACATTGCTGCTATAAACATTCGGGTGCACGTGCCCCTTTGGATCACTACGTTTGTATCTTTAGGGTAAATACCCAGGAGTGCAATTGCTGGGTCATAGGGCAGTTCTATTTTCAACACTTTGAGGAACCTCCATGCTGTTTTCCAGAGCGGTTGCACCAGCTTGCATTCCCACCAACAGTGTAGGAGGGTTCCCCTTTCTCCGCATCCTCGCCAACATCTGTCATTTCCTGATTTGTTGATTTTAGCCATTCTGACTGGTGTGAGGTGATATCTCATTGTGGTTTTGATTTGTATTTCCCTGATGCCGAGTGATATGGAGCACTTTTTCATGTGTCTGTTGGCCACCTGGATGTCTTCTTTGCAGAAACATCTGTTCGTGTCCTCTGCCCATTTCTTGATTGGATTATTTGTTCTTTGGGTGTTGAGTTTGTTATGTTCTTTATAGATTTTGGACACTAGTCCTTTATCTGATATGTCCTTTGCAAATATCTTCTCCCATTCTGTCAGTTGTCTTTTGATTTTGTTAACTGTTTCCTTTGCTGTGCAAAAGCTTTTGATTTTGATGAAATCCCAATAGTTCATTTTTGCCTTTGCTTCCCTTGCCTTTGGCGATGACCTAGGAAGATGTTGCTGCGGCTGAGGTCAAAGAGGTTGCTGCCTGTGTTCTCCTCAAGGATTTTGATGGATTCCTTTCTCAAATTGAGGTCCTTACTCCATTTTGAGTCTATTTTTGTGTGTGGTGTAAGGAAATGGTCCAATTTCATTTTTCTGCACGTGGCTGTCCAATTTTCCCAACACCATTTATTGAAGAGGCTGTCTTTTTTCCATTGGACATTCTTTCCTGCTTTGTCGAAGATTAGTTGACCATAGAGTTGAGGGTCTATTTCTGGGCTCTCTATTCTGTTCCATTGGTCTATGTGTCTGTTTTTGTGCCAGTACCATGCTGTCCTGATGATGACAGCTTTGTAAAGGAGCTTGAAGTCCGGAATTGTGATGCCACCAACTTTGGCTTTCATTTTCAATATCCCTTTGGCTATTCGAGGTCTTTTCTGGTTCCATATAAATTTTAGAATTATTTGTTCCATTTCTTTGAAAAAGATGGATGGTACTTTGATAGGAATTGCATTAAATGTGTAGATTGCTTTAGGTAGCATAGACATTTTTACAATATTTATTCTTCCAATCCAGGAGCATGGAACATTTTTCCATTTCTTTGTGTCTTCCTCAATTTCTTTCATGAGTACTTTATATTTTCTGAGTTCAGATTCTTAGCCTCTTTGGTTAGGTTTATTCCTAGGTATCTTATGGTTTGGGGTGCAATTGTAAATGGGATTGACTCCTTAATTTCTCTTCTTCTGTCTTGTTGTTGGTGTAAAGAAATGCAACTGATTTTTGTGCATTGATCTTATATCCTGACACTTTACTGAATTCCTGTACAAGATCTAGCAGTTTTGGAGTGGAGTCTTTTGGGTTTTCCACATAGAGTATCATATCATCTGCGAAGAGTGATAATTTGACTTCTTCTTTGCCGATTTGGATGCCTTTAATTTCCTTTTGTTGTCTGATTGCTGAGGCTAGGACTTCTAGTACTATGTTGAATAGCAGGGTGATAATCGACATCCCTGCCGTGTTCCTGACCTTAGTGGAAAAGCTTTCAGTTTTTCCCCATTGAGAATGATATTTGCGGTGGCTTTTTCATAGATGGCTTTGATGATATTGAGGTATGTGCCCTCTAACCCTACACTTTGAAGAGTTTTGATCAGGAAGGGATGCTGTACTTTGTCAAATGCTTTTTCAGCATCTATTGAGAGTATCATATAGTTCTTGTTCTTTCTTTTATTGATGTGTTGTATCACATTGACTGATTTGCGGATGTTGAACCAACCTTGCAGGCCTGGGATAAATCCCACTTGGTCGTGGTGAATAATCCTTTTAATGTACTGTTGAATCCTACTGGCTAGTATTTTGGTGAGAATTTTCGCATCTGTGTTCTTCAAGGATATTGGTCTATAGCTCTCTTTTTTGATGGGATCCTTGTCTGGTTTTGGGATCAAGGTGATGCTGGCCTCATAAAATGAGTTTGGGAGTTTTCCTTCCATTTCTATTTATTGGAAAAGTTTCAGGAGAATAGGAATTAGTTCTTCTTTAAATGTTTGTTAGAATTCCCCCGGGGAGCCGTCTGGCTCTGGGCTTTTGTTTGTTTGGATATTTTTAATGACTGTTTCAATCTCCTTACTGGTTATGGGTCTGTTCAGGCTTTCTATTTCTTCCTGGTTCAGTTGTGGTAGTTTATATGTTTCTAGAAATGCATCCATTTCTTCCAGATTGTCAAATTTGTTGGCGTAGAGTTGCTCATAGTATGTTCTTATAATAGTTTGTATTTCTTTGGTGTTAGTTGTGATCTCTCCTCTTTCATTCATGATTTTATTTATTTGGGTCCTTTCTCTTTTCTTTTTGATAAGTCTGGCCAGTCGTTTATCAATTTTATTAATTGTTTCAAAGAACCAGCTCCTAGTTTCGTTAATTTGTTCTATTGTTTTATTGGTTTCTATTTCATTGATTTCTGCTCTGATCTTTATGATTTCTCTTCTCCTGCTGGGCTTAGGGTTTCTTTCTTGTTCTTTCTCCAGCTCCTTTAGGTGTAGGGTTAGGTTGTGCACCTGAGACCTTTCTTGATTCTTGAGAAAAGCTTGTACCACTATATATTTTCCTCTCAGAACTGCCTTTGTTGTGTCCAACAGATTTTGAACCATTGTATTTTCATTATCTTTTGTTTCCATGATATTTTTCAATTCTTCTTTAATTTCCCGGTTGACCCATTCATTCTTTAGGAGAATGCTGTTTAGTCTCCATGTATTTGGGTTCTTTCCAAACTTCCTCTTGTGGTTGAGTTCTAGCTTCAGAGCATTGTGGTCTGAAAATATGTAGGGAATGATCCCAATCTTTTGATACCGGTTGAGTCCTGCTTTAGGACCGAGGATGTGATCTATTCTGGAGAATGTTCCATGTGCATTAGAGAAGAATGTGTATTCTGTTGCTTTGGGATGAAATGTTCTGAATATATCTGTGATGTCCATCTCATCCAGTGTATCATTTAAGGCCTTTATTTCCCTGTTGATCTTTTGCTTGGATGATCTGTCCATTTCACTGAGGGGAGTGTTAAAGTCCTTTACTATTATTGTATTATTGTTGATGGGTTTCTTTGATTTTGTTATTAATTGGTTTATATAGTTGGCTGCTCCCACGTTGGGGGCATAGATATTTAAAATTGTTAAATCTTCTTGTTGGACAGACCCTTTGAGTATGATATAGTGTCCTTCCTCATCTCTTATTATAGTCTTTGGCTTAAAATCTAATTGATCTGATATAAGGATTGCCACTCCTGCTTATTTCTGATGTCCATTAGCATGGTAAATTCTTTTCCATCCCCTCACTTTAAATCGGAGGTGTCTTCGGGTTTAAAATGTGTTTCTTGGAGGCAACATATAGATGGGTTTTGGTTTTTTATCCATTCTGATACCCTGTGTCTTTTGATTGGGCATTTAGCCCATTAACATTCAGGGTAACTATTGAGAGATATGAATTTAGTGCCATTGTCTTGCCTGTAAGGTGACTGTTACTGTATATTGTCTCTGTTCCTTTCTGATCTGCCACTTGTAGGCTCTCTCTTTGCTTAGAGGACCCCTTTCAGTATTTCCTGTAGAGCTGGTTTGGTGTTTGCAAATTCTTTCAGTTTTTGTTTGTCCTGGAAGCTTTTAATCTCTCCTTCTATTTTCAATGATAGCCTAGCTGGATATAGTATTCTTGGCTGCATGTTTTTCTCGTTTAGTGCTCTGAAAATATCATGCCAGATCTTTCTGGCCTGTCAGTTCTCTGTGGATAAGTCAGCTGCCAATCTAATACTTTTACCATTGTGTGTTACAGACTTCTTTTCCCGGGCTGCTTTCAGGATTTTCTCTTTGTCACTAAGGCTTGTAAATTTTACTATTAGGTGACGGGGTGTGGGCCTATTCTTATTGATTTTGAGGGGTGTTCTCTGAACCTCCTGAATTTTGATGCTTGCTCCCTTTGCCATATTGGGGAAATTCTCCCCAATAATTCTCTCCAGTATACCTTCTGCTCCCCTCTCTCTTTCTTCTTCTTCTGGAATCCCAATTATTCTAATGTTGTTTCGTCTTATGGTGTCACTTATCTCTTGAATTCTCCCCTCATGGTCCAGTAGCTGTTTGTCCCTCTTTTGCTCAGCTTCTTTATTCTCTGTCATTTGGTCTTCTAAATCGCTAATTCTTTCTTCTGCCTCATTTATCCTAGCAGTGAGAGCCTCCATTTTTGTTTGAACCTCATTAATAGCTTTTTTGATTTCAACTTGGTTAGATTTTAGTTCTTTTATTTCTCCAGAAAGGGCTTTTATATCTCTGGAGAGGGTTTTTCTAATATCTTCCATGCCTTTTTCAAGCCTAGCTAGAACCTTGATAATTGTCATTTTGAACTCTAGATCTGACATATTACCAATGTCTGTATTGATTAGGTCCCTAGCCTTCGATACTGCCCCTTGTTCTTTTTTTGTTATGAATTTTTCCGCCTTGTCATTTTGTCCAGGTAAGAGTAGATGAAGGAGGAAGTAAAATACTAAAAGGGGGCAAAAATCCCAGGAAAATATGCTTTAACCAAATCAGAAGAGATCCCAAATCGTGAGGGGGGATTTCTCCCCCCTCACGATTGGGTGAGGGATCTCCTCTGATTGGGATCTCTTCTGATTGGGATCTCTTCTGATTTGGGGATAATAAGAGGTTCAAAAAGAAAGAAAGAAAAAAAAGAATTAAAAAAAGAGATTGAATTAAAAATTCAATCAAGAATAAAAAAAGAATTAAAAAAAGAGATTGAAGAGATTGGGATCTCTTCTGATTTGGGGATAAAAAGAGGTTCAAAAATAAAGAAATAAAAAAAGAATTAAAAAAAGAAAACAAATAAAGAAAAGTATAAAAAAGAAATATATATATATATATATATATATATATATATTAGATAAACTAGTTAAAAAACATTAAAAAAGAAAAGGGTAAAAGTTAAACAAATTTTAGCAGAAGAAGAGAAAAAAATGAAAAAGAAAAAAATTAAATTAACTGCAAGACTAGCAAGTTGGGATAGGGAGGGAGACAAACCATAAGTGACTCTTAATCTCATGAAACAAACTGTGGGTTGCTGGGGGAAGGGGGGTTGGGAGAAGGGGGGTAGGGTTATGGACATTGGGGAGGGTATGTGCTTTTGGGTAAATTGGAAGGGGAGGTGAACCATGAGAGACTATGACTCAGAAAAACAATCTGAGGGGTTTGATGTGGCGGGGGGGTGGGAGGTTGGGGTACCAGGTGGTGGGTATTATAGAGGGCACGGCTTGAATGGAGCACTGGGTGTGGTGAAAAAACAATGAATACTGTTTTTCTGAAAATAAAGAAATTGGAAAAAAAAAAGACTAAATAATCACAGGGAGAAAGCCCTGAGTTCCGTGGTTTGTTTTCTCCTCCTCTGGAATTCTGCTGCTCTCCTTGGTATTGAAACTGCACTCCTTGGTAGGTGTACTTGGTCTTCTCTGGATTTCTTGTTGATCTTCTGGGGGAGGGGCCTGTTGTGATTCTCAAGTGTCTTTGCCCCAGGTGGAATTGCACCGCCCTTACCAGGGGCCGGGCTGAGTGATCCGCTTGGCTTTGCTTTCAGGGGCTTTTGTTCCCCTGAGCGCTTTCCGTAGAGTTCTGGAGGACGGGAATACAAATGGCGGCTTCCTGGTCTCCGGCCCAGAGGATCCGAGAGCCCGGGGCCCCGCTCCCCAGTGCACCCTCAGCGAACAGCTCCTAGTAACTCCCATCTGCCTAACCTCCGGCCGCGCTCCGAGCTCACCGAGCCTGCGAACGGTTCAAGGCAACACCGAGCTGTGAGCTTACTGTTGGCTCTGTCTCTGTAGCCGGCTTTCCCATTCCAATATCCGCAAGCTCTGCAACACTCAGACACCCCCGATCCTTCTGTGACCCTGTGAGACCTGAGGCCACGCCGACCCCGCATGGGCTTCGCCCCGGTTTAGCCTCTGGAGCGATGTCCCTCAGCAGAACAGACTTTTAAAAGTCCTGATTTTATGTTCCGTTGCTCTGCTGCTTGCCGGGAGCCGGCCCCTTCACCCAGGGTCTATCTTCTCGTTGCTTTGGATTCGCTTCTCCGCCAGTCCTACCTTTCAGAAAGTGGTTGTTTTTCTCTTTCTAGAATTGCTGTTCTTCTTCTCTTCGATCTGCCGATGGATTTGCAGGTGTTTGCACTCTTTAAATAAGCTATCTAGCTGACCTTCTGGTAGCTGAAGTAGTCTCAGCCTGCTACTTCTCTGCCATCTTGACTCCTCCCCCGCCTGGCTTCCTTTTCATTCTCATCCTCTAAGGAGGCACAGAGAACCTTCAGGGAACAAAAGCTGGTGCAAACCAGAGTAGATTACTTAGCTTGACACCCAGGTAAGAGCAGTGCAATTCTTCCCTGGGGCAAAAATGCCACAGAACCACGGCAACGGACTCCTTCCCCAGAGGATCAGCAAGAACACACAGCCAAGTTTACTGATCACTGAGAATGCCCAAACCCCAGTGCTAGGGGAATATAGCATATAGAATTCATGTGGTATTTTTTCCCATGATTTTGTCCTTGGCTTTTAAAAATATATATATATTTTATTGTGTTGTTAGTCACCATCAAATACATCATTAGTTTTTGAGGCAGTGTTCCAAGATTCATTGTTTATGTACAACAGCCAGTGCTCTGTGCAATACATGCCCTCCTTAATACCTACCACCAGGCTCACCCATCTCCCCTGATGCCCTCTCTTCTAAAACCCTCAGTTTGTTTCTCAGTCTCTCATGGTTCATCTCCCCCTCTGATTTCCCCCAATTCACTTTTACTTTCCTCTGCTGATGTCTTCCATGTTATTCCTTATGTTCCACAAGTAAGTGAAACCTATGATAATTGACTTTCTCTGCTTGACTTAGTTCATTCAGCATAATCTCTTCCAGTCCAATCCACAATGATGTAAAAGTTGAGTATTCATTCTTTCTGATGGCTGAGTAATATTCCATTGTATATTATGGACCACATCTTCTTTATCCATTCACAGTTTTGTCTTTCAGTTGTAATTTTTTGGTCTCTTTTTGTCAGCCAATTAATTTTATCCACACTTCTTTAATCTTAACTTTCACTTTTGTACTTAACGTTCTATCCTTCCATTATATTTAATTTTGTTTTTGTAAATATTTAAGTTTCTCTTTCTTTATAATTTTGGGGTGCAGTTTCTTCTAACAGACCAAAAAACACCTAGAATCTAGGATATTATTCTCTTTGCTTTAAATGCCTAATCATACTGTCTTTTCTTCCTCTTCCTCTTTCTCTTCCACTTCTTCTTTTTGTATGTTAAGTATTTTAGTTGGTTTTTTTATTTTGATTTCATCAAGTCTTTTAAAATTTTCATCTTCATGGATACATTCTATCCTTTCCGTATATTTAATTTTATTTTTGTGTATATACGTGTGTACATATATATAAATATATATGTAAATATATATGTTACAAGATTATATATATGAAAATCTGTAAATTTTTAAAATATAGAAGTATTTTCCAGAATATATATTATATAATACTGCATATTGTATGTATTATTTATTTATATATTTCATATGTATATTTATGGTAGATTTTCCTTCTATACAATTTTGAGGGGGTGCTTTTTCTAACAAACCAAAGATACACTCAGGATATGTAGTGTATTGCTCTTTTTTCCCTATAAGTCCCATGATATTCTCTCTGTTCTGTTCACCTGACTGAGTAGCTTCCCTTTTCTTTTTCGTCTTTTTTTTTGTTTTGTTTTCAGAATTTTAAGTTTCATTTATAGGTAATACAATGACACTAACTTCCTATCTTTTCATAATTACTCTGAATGTAAATGGAATAAATGGACAATCAAAAGGCACTGTAAAGTTTTCCGACGATATAACACAACACCAGGCTAAGTGGGTGTAAGGCAAGGTTTATTAAAGGTTCTCTCCGGTGAAGTTTCAGGGCCCAGGTGAAGGGGAGCCGAGAAAGTTGCACCGGGAGGAGGTGGGCACTCTCGGGCGAGGTTCCGCAACTCTGGAAAGCAGAGTGGGGGAAGTCGTGCCCAAGGCAGGTAGGAGGGGGCTTTTAAGGGTCTTGGGGAAAGCTCAGGGGTCTTTTGGCAAGTTTCCCTTATTTGGATGTCCCGCCTGCTCATCGGGATCCCATTGGTCCACAGGAGCCTGGGGTGGGGGGCGGGGGGAGGGTCTCAGATTCCTGCTTGGGCCTTTGTTCTCCTGTCCGAGCTCAGGTCTTGTGGCGGGAACTTTCGCCATCTTTAGTAGCCCTTCCTGCCAGCCCAACAGGCACGGGGTATAGGATTGGATGAAAAGGCCAAGACCCATCCATAATGTTATCTAAAGAGACTCATATTAGACCCAAAGGTACCCCCAGACAGAAAGTGAGGGGGCTTGGAAAAATATTTATCATGCTAATGGGCATCAAAATAAAACTGGGGTAGCAACCGTTACCAGACAAATTAGATTTTATGGGCACCAGGATGGCTCAGTGGGTTAAAACCTCTGCCTTCGGCTCAGGTCATCATCCCAGGGTCTTGTGGTCGAGCCCCATATCTGGCTCTCTGCTCAGTAGGGAGCCTGCTTCCCTATCTCTCTCTGTGACTGCCTGTATACTTCTGATCTCTGTCAAATGAATAAATGAAATCCTTTTTTTTAAAATTAGATTTTTAAACCAAAGTCTGTCATAAGAGATGAAGAAGGCTACTATATCATACTTAAAGGCTCTATCAAACAAGAAAATCTAGCAATGATAAATATTTGTGTTGTTAACACAGGAGCAGCCAATTCTATAAGCCAATTATAACAAAATTAAAGAAACACAGCAACAATAATACAATAGTAGTAGGGGACTTGAACACCCCACTTATAGGAGTGGACCTATCATTTAAGCAGAAAATCAACCAGGAAACAAGTGTTTTGAATGACACAAGGCACCAAGTGGCTTCACATATATATTCAGAACATTCCATCCTAAAGCAAAAAAAAAAAAAAAAGACATTTTTCTTGAGTACACATAGAACATTCGACACAATAGATTACATACTGGGTCACAATCACATTTCAACCAGTTCCAAAGACTGGTATTATTCCTCACGTATCCTTAGACCCCAGTGATGTGTGAATTTGTAATTTAATCATGAAAGGAATTTTGGAAAGAACTCACACATGGAGGCTAAAGAGTATCCTACTAAAGAATGAATGGGTCAACCAGGATATTAAACAAGAATTGAAAAAATTCGTGGAAAAAATGAAAATTAAAAAAAAAAAAAACAATGGTTCAAACTGTTTGGGATGCAGCAATGGTGGGCCTGAGAGGGAAGCATATAGTAATACAAGCCTGTCACAAGAAACAAGAAAAGTCTCAAATGTACAACCTATCTTTACACCCAAAGGAGCTGGAAAAGGAACAGCAAAAAAGCCTAAACGTGGCAGATGAAAAGAACTAATAAAAATCACAGCAGAAAACAATGAAATAGAAACGAAAAGAACAGTAGAACAGATCAACAAAACAAGGATATAGTTGCATGAAAGAATCCATAAGATTGATAAACCCCTGCCAGACTTATCAAAAAGAGAAAAGAAAGGACCTAAATAAATATAATAATGAATTGGATTTGACCAACAACAAAGAAATACAAACACTGAAGAAACACAATTATAAGAACATATAATGAGCAGTTCTACATCAACAATTAGGCAATCTGGAAGAAACAGAGGCATTCCTAGAGTTGTCTATACTACCAAAACTGAAATGGGATAAAATAGAAAACCCGAACACATAACCAGCCAGGATGTTGAACCAATGATCACAAATCTCCCAACAAACAAGAATCCAGGACCAGATGGCTTCACAGAGGAATTCTACCTCCAAAGGAATTCTGCCAAACATTTAATGAAAAACTTACATCTGTTCTTCTGACAATGCTTCAAAAAACAGAAATAGAAATAGGAGGAATACTTTAAAACTCTCTATGAAGTCAGCATTACCTGCTCCCCCCAAACAGAGACCCCAGCAAGAAGGAGAATTACAGGCCAGGATCCTGATGAACATGGATGCAGAAATCGTCACCAAAATACTAGCCAATAGGATTCAACAGTCCATTAAAAGGATTATTCACCACAACCAAATGGTATTTATTCCTGGGTTGCAAGGGTGGCTCAACATCTGCATATCAATCAATACGATATACTCCATAAATAAAAGAAAGGACAAGAACCATATGATCCACTCAATAGCTGCAAAAAAAAAGCACAGACAAGTATAGCATTTTTTCTTGATTAATAGTCTTTACAGTGTAGGGCTAGAAGGAACATACCTCAATATCATAAAAGTCAAATAAGAAAAGACTACAGTGAATATCATTCTCAATGGGGAAAAACTGAGAGCTTTTCTCCTAAGGACAGGAATATGACAGGGATGTCTACTATCACCACAGCTATTCAACACAGTACTAGAAGTCCTAGCCTCAGCAATTAGATAAAAAGAAAATTAAAGGCATCTGAATCAGCAAAGACATATTAAAACTCTCACTCTGCAGATGACAAGATACTCTATGTGGAAAACCCAAAAGACTTCACTCCAATATTCTAGAACTCATGCAGAAATTCAGCAATATGGCAGGATATAAACTCAATGCACAGTACTCAGTGGCACTTCTATATAATGTGAGAGAAGAAAGGAAAAATTAAGAAAATTAATTCCCCTTTACAATTGCATTTAAAACTGTAAAATACCTAGGAATTAACCTAACCAAAGCGGCATAGGATTTGTCCTCAGAAAACTATGAAACACTCATGAAAGAAATTGAGGAAGACACAAATAAGTGGAAAAATATTTCATACTCATGGATTACAAGAATGAATCCTGTTCAAATGTCTATGCTGCCTACAGCAATCTATATATTCACCGCAATCTCTATGAAAATACCATCAATTCTTCACAGAGCTGGAAGAAATAATCCTAAAATATGTACAGAGCCACAAAAGACCCTGAAAACCCAAAAGAATGTTGAAAAATAAAACCAAAGCTGGTGACATTATAAGTCTTGACTTCAAGCTCTATGACAAAGCTGTAGTCATCAAGACAGTATGGTACTGGCACAACAACAGACACGCAGAGCAATGGAACAGAACAGAGAGTCCAGAAATGGACCCTGACCTCTATGGTCAACCAATCTTTGACAAGGCAGGAAAGAATGGCCAATGGAAAAAAGGCAGTCTCTTCAACAAGTGGTGTTGGAAAAATTGGACAGCCACATGCAGGAGAATGCAAGTGGACCGTTTCCTTACACTATCCTCAAAATGGATGAACAACCGAAATATAAGACAGGAATCTAAAGGAGAACACAGACAGGAACCTCTATGACTTCGGCCACATCAATTCTTTGCTAGACATATCTCCAAAGGCAAGGGAAACAAAGGCAAAAATAAAGTACTGGGAATTCATCAAAATAAAAAGATTTGCACAACACAAGAAATCGCAGACAATACCAAACAACCGACAGAATGGGAGAGGACTATTGGAAATGATCTATCAGATAAAGATCTGGTGTCCCAGATCTATAAAGAATTTCTCAAGCTCAACACCCAAAGAACAAATAATATAGTCAAGAAATGGGGAGAAGACATGAACAGACACTTCTCCTAAGAAGACATACAAATGACCAACAGGTACATGAAAAAATGTTCCACATCACTCAGCCAAAGAGATCTTGAAAAAGAAGAACAAAACTGGAAGTACCAACATTCCATATTTCAAGGTGTACTACAATGCTGTAGTAATCAAAACAATAAGGCCTGGTACAAAAATACACACACACATCAATGAACACCACAGACAGTCCAGAAATAACCCCATTCTTGTATGGTCAATTCATCTATGACAAAGGAGATCAGAAATGCACAATGGGGAAAATATCTGCGTCTTCAACAAATGATGTGGAAAGACAGGAGAGCCACCTACAAACAATGAAATTGCACTGCTTCCTTACACCATGCCTAAGAAAGACTCAAAACAGATTAAAGACTTACATGTGAGACCTGAAGTCATAAAATTCCTCAAAGAATATAAGCTATAATGTCTTTAACATTGACCAGACATGCCCAGGAATTGGGCCAAGACAAGGAGAAACAATTTTGCAAATCTAATGACATAAAAATAAAATAAATGATAAAAATATAATAAAAATAATATTAAACAAACAAACAAAATGATAAAAAAGAGGTAATTCAGGCTTGGAGCAAAGAACAATCTGGCCCTGCCCCACATTCTATAATTCCCACCCCTGACAACTGTACCAGCATTAAAAGATTGATCTGCTGACAACTTGAGAGGGTCCATGAGCCACTATTGGCGGGGAAATGTTACAAGACCTTTTGCAAGACTGCAAAAAGGGTGTACCTTGCTTGTCCAACTTGCCCCAAATACAATCCTGGGAAACAAATCTGTACCTTCCCTGGGCATTTTAAACCACTCAATAAACCATCTAACATTTGGCAACTGGATTTCATGCAATTTCCTCATCTCATGGATAGAAGTAGGTGGTAGTTAATGTGCCTATGTCTTCTCACTAGACAAACGCTTTCCCTTGGTGAAAGGCCAATGACTCTTCTGTGGCTAAAATCCTGTTAGAAAAAAATTACCCTTCCTAGGGAAGCCCTCTTGAAGTATGCACAGAAATGCATAATGTGACCAGAAAACCCATTTTACCATGCAGGCGTTTCACCAATTTGCGACGTTTTGCTAGTTTTAGAACAATTTCATTGTATGTTACTGTCCTCTGTCTTCAAAGTTAGTCTCACAGAATGACCACACTACTGGGGACTCAATTGGCAAAATCTATGGAGACTTTCCAGCTCCCTGGGTCAAAGGGATTGCTGTCACTCCTAAATCTCAAGTCCACCCCTTTGTGGAAATCAGTCTCTCCCCCTGGGAGATAGTCAGTTGATTTGATTTGAATTCGATGTGCATTCGACCACTGCCTCTCTGGATCCACATTTGGGAAAAGGGGATGTATTTCAATAAAGCAAAGATCGAGTTGCCTCTATTCAACCTAACCACGCTGCAGTAGAGCAGACTTTTCACAATGTGCTCCCAGGGGACACTTACCCTGACTGCCACACCTTGCAACCTGATTCTGTTGGGAAAGATCCCACAAAGATTCTCTCCAACCTCCCCTGAAGGGCCCCTCTCCAATACTACTAACCAAACGTTGCGCTGCCAAACCCCAGGGAAATGGATGCTTGGGTCCTCGTGAAACGTTTACAGAAGTCGCCAAAGCCTGACTTGACCTGTACATTGTCTGGTCACAAGAAGGTTATTACTGCACCAACTGAAATACAAAACATCTGGGGAGACAGCCTTCTCCACATGTCCGGGCCATGCCTGCTTTCCTCTCCTCACTATTGCTCCTTCCCCATCTTCGGTGCAAAGAACGTGCCATTTTCTGCATCTCCCAGTCTCTTGCAGAGGAGGAAACTTCTTTGGATTATGACCTTTCCAGAAAACACTCATTTGGATCTTGTGAGCATTTCTAGACATTTAGAAGGTTCAGAATTCAAAAGTCATTCCTTTACCTCTACTATTAACTGAATCCTGATTCTAAGCTAAATGCATGGTTTCTTAATTTACAACGTAACAGACCGCTTTTGATAACACATAGAGTTCTAAACAGTTCTTTTGAAAAAACAATACTGTTTGGGAATGTCCCGAAGTATTCCTATTCTTGCAACAAGTTGTCTAACGAACGCTTCACGTTTTTCAGTGTATCCTACATCCCCAAACATGCTCCCTGATTTCATTCGGTGCACTCTCCCAGTATTTCACTATTTTGCTCATAGCCACTCATGGAGGACACTTCCAGGCGGCATACAGGACTCTGAGTTGGCCTTCTCTGGGAGAAAAATCTTTCTCCTTCAGTCCAAATAAGTGCCAATAAATATTTTCAGTGGCTCCTTTAATACATAGGGTCCTGGTTTACAACCAACATATGGTTTGGAATTGTCACCATGCTTTGGTTCTGTGCTTCTTGTCTCACAAATCCTGTGTAGAAACACTGTCCCCAGTGAGGTGATGCTGACTCACTGATCTCAGTCTTGAGCAGATACAAACTTCACATGGGAAGCTGGTGAAAGTTTCTGCCTTCTAACCCTCCCTGCTCCTCAGTGGTCACTTGAGTAGTTTACAACTGTGATGCACATACCCTCTGACATGAGACATGCCAAACAGAAAAGGCTTTGCTGGCACTGAAACACAAAACCACTAAATACAAAGAACTTGACTGTCGATTTAAAATTCCTCCAAGGAAACTTTCCTAAAGTTTTAATTTATATTACAATTAACTCACACACTGTTCTATTCATTTCAGGTGTATAATCGTGATTCAGTACTTCCATGCAACTCCTGGTGCTCATCACAAGAATACGCCATAATCCCTATCACCTGTTGAACGCCCCCCACCAACACCTCCTCTATGATTACCAACAGGTTGTTCTCTAGTTAAGAGTTTGTTTCTTAGTTTTGCTTTTTCCTTCTCTTTGCTCATATGTTTCATATCATAATTTCCACAAATGAGTGAAATCGTATAGTACCTGTCTTTCTCTGACTGACTTATTTCATTTATCAAGGCAAATCGTGATCAGACGGGGCAAAGTCATAAGGGGAACGTCACAGCAGAGGGAAGAGGTTTTGGTAGGGGGTGTTCTGACACTCTACCACTCCAAATAAATGGGGAACCAACAGGAGGACATGGACTTGATCTTGCACATGGGTGCCCCACTATTCCAGCTAGCAGAACTGTATTCTCATCTCTCTATCCAGCCCCCCACCTCCTCCAACAGGACTCACCTATGAAAAGCGATAATGATTTGAACTAGCAGATGCCTCCAATGCACTTCTTGTTCTTAACAGTCTTTCAAATTGCCCTGTCTCTGACAACAGTGAACCTATCCGAAGTTCCCCAGTGTGCCAAAGGATCAGTCACTCCTTCTTTGGACTGCATTCAGTTTTCCTTCCTTCTCAAAAAACCCAACATTTGCTGGTACTTCTAACCTTGAAGGTTACAAACTAGACGACAGTTTGTTTTTACCTGGGGTTCTGATTCCAGCAGTAATCGGCAATTGGGCCCCAAGCGCATTCTTCTAAGACACTCTGGGAGTCAGCAGGTTGTGTTTTCAGCTCCCAACTACAGTCTGCTCCTCTTCCTCTTAATTTGAGTCGGGATGTCTCCCCAGAAACAGGTCTGCTTCTGTAACAAACCAACCATGGCATCTCAGGTATGGCATGGCAGAACCCCTCCATCCACAGATTAAGCCCTAATTAAAATAGGTCTTATTCAGCTACCCTCAAGGAAAATGAGGAGCAAACTATGGGAACAACACCAAAAATGCAACAACGTGGCGGCTCACCTACCAGCATGTCTCAGGAAGCAGCCCAGAGCCCCCTCCTCAGCTCTCAGCCAACAAGGCCGCATCTGCATCACACCACAGGAGGCACCAACTACTGCAAACACAACCCTGTCCCTCTGAGGGGTACTGGGTCCTCAGCTGGTGGCAGAAACCCTTTGGGCCCTTAAGAACCCAGCCTCAGATGACGCCCTGACGTGCACTAGGCCCCCTGAAGCTGTTGTGCGCAGGGGCAGACAAACTGCCCCCTGCCAGCTGGAGGTGTGCGGTCGCCCTCTGCTGGACACTCTGGGAATCTCTGCAATGCTCTAAGCAGGGGCAGGGGTAGGCTCAGCGGGAGGCACTGAGGCAGCTCTGGTCCCAGGGAGCCTGTTCTCTACACTGAGACAGACCTTTGTGACAGTGCCTCAGACACAAAGAAACTGATTCCTTCTTTCTGTGTAAGTGATAAATGAAGCCAAATTTGACAATGTTATTACATAATGTGTAGTGCTTGCACCCCTCCCTTCATAAATACACAGTACCCGGGCACCTGGGTGGCTCAGTGGTTTAAAGCCTCTGCCTTTGGCTCAGGTCATGATCCCAAGAGTCCTGGGATCAAGTCCTGCATCAGGCTGTCTTTCAGTGGGGAGCCTGAACCCTCCTCTCTTTCTCTTTCTCTGTCTCTCTCTCTCTCTGCCTGCCTCTCTGCCTACTTGTGATCTCAATCTGTCAAATAAATAAATAAAATCCAAAAAATACAGACTACAGATGTACAAATGTAAAGTAACAGATAACTTTTTTTACCCACCCAAATAGTCCTTCTACATAAATCACTGACACCTATTACACTATTTTAATTTTTTTTCCTCCTCTTCCTTTTAGGAAGAATTTCCAGTCAGGTCAGGGTATATGAAAGTCCACTGAATCAAGACATCATCTAGCACTATGATCTTGATTGTGAGACTTTGTTTTCAACCTTGCCAATAAAGGTTGGGGGTCACATAGGTGACAGGGTCACAATGCAAAGCTAGACAGAGCTACACATGCGTTATGAATTTACTGCGTGTCTCTTTAGATCATGTTTTCAATGAAAGGGGATTTAGACACGGTAGTTGGATAAAATCATTTCCATCAGTCGGGTAAGGAATCAATTTTACCTTCGAGTACTAATTGCCATCTCTTCACTAGCAGAAGAAGGCTTGGTGAAGTAGATGTTTCTGCTTGGATGTAAGAGAAGGCTGCAGGGATTGAAATCGTCCACCTAACATCCTGTGTCAGGATGCTTGCTGGACATGAGGACAGTATCTAAGTGTATAACTACCATACATACATTTCATATACTTATTTTGTATATACTTCTATATGATATGTACTTGTATCTGATTATGGATCTATTTCTACATTCACATGGTTTAACCATCTAAATCTTCTGCATCCTTACTGATTTGGGATCTGCTTTTTATCCGCTGTTGAGGGACGGCTGTGAAAATTTGCCTCAGGGAGGATTTTATTTTTCTTGGAGTATTTTTTAAAAGATTGCATTTATTTAGGAGAGAAAGCATGAGTGGGGAGAAGGGGAGAGGGAGAGGGAGAAGCCGACTCCCACTGCATGGGGAGCTGGATGTGCGGCTTCATCAAAAGTCCCTGGGATCATGACCTGAGCAGAAGGCAGATGCTTGCCTGACTGAGCCACCCAAGTGCTCCTCGACTTGCAGTCTTGTCAAACACTCCTTTATAGGTTTGACATCCATGTAACTAAGATCCACAGTTTTACTTTCCTGGGTAAACTACAGCTTTTATCATTTTGTACCAACTTTCTTTTTATCTAGTAATGCTTTTGGCCTGATATTACTATAGTCAGAGCAGCATTTCCTTCATTGCTGTTTGCATGGTTCATTGTTTTCCCACTGTTTTATTTTCTAAATATCTACAACGTTAACTGTTGGAGGATTATCATATCAAAAGTTTACAGTGGTTTTTAGATTGGTTGGTTGATCAAGTTGTGGATTTTTATCTGATCTTCCTGTCTATTCGCGTTCATTGGGACCCTTTTCTCTTCAACTTTACATTCACCATCTCTTGATCTGCTCTTTATTTGTCCAGAATTCTCTAGTTTTGCTTCTTTTGAAAATCGGCTACTATCTGATATCATAAACTTCACTTTGATTGTGTCCCATGAGCCACATGACAATCGCCTAGTTTCACTAGAAGGAAGTGGTGTTAAGTTCCCCATGGCTCCCACAGTCCATGTCTTGTGCTCCAACATCGTTTCACCCAAAGACTTAGCATCTACTGAAAACTGGTGGCTGACCTTTTACATATGCTTTTGAAAGATGATTTCTTCTTTCCACCTTCTACTTCTGTCTTTATTTCTGAGTAATCTTTTGTAAGGATCTTTCACTTCTCTGCAATCCTGATTCTAAAGTTTCATTTAAGTAGTACTCTAGATTTACAGATTATTATTCAGTGTTAGGAAAGCACTCCTGCTGTCATTCATTTTGGTGCAGATTGTCTTGATTTTGTCAATGGTGACCCTTTCAAGCTGGTTGCAGCATCCTTTTCACATGAAGATATCCTCCTTCTCAGTCTGTACAAGTTCAGGCATGGAAACCCAGAGGCTGAGAAAGGATTCACATCTGCTTGGGTACAAAAGTCTCTTTTTATATTTTTTCAGAGTCCAGGAAGTTTGGGAAACAACCTGAAGGGTCTGATCAAGGTCCTGGTTGATAAGTAACCTCATCAGAGGTGGACTAAGAAGGCCCTGACCTGAGGTCAATACGGCGTCTTCCCCTAAGACAGGCAATCTGAAACTACCCTTTCCTGGGAGGGCCTGCATTTTTTATAATTTCTCTCATCCATGCAGAATATTTTGAGTTCTATTAGGATTGAATACCCCCTTTCTCCCTTCACCAGTAACAATAAAGTGGCAAATGGCTCTACAAAAGCTAAGAGTCTTGAGTGGAAGGGAAGGCTCCTTCTTGGTTGGTATCTTAGCTCACTCCCTCCCAAGCTGTGTGCATGTCTCTGAGCCTCAACGAGCTCACCTCCAAATGGGGAGGACAATGAGATTTATGTACTGTAGGGCACTGTGCTCTGAGAACGGATTGATTAATAAAGGTCTTTGGAGCATACCTGACATAAACGTTCAATAAACATGACATCCTATTACTTACATTTCCTTCGCTCACATGTTTTATTTCCTGGCTTCACATCTGGATCATCTTTCAAGGCAAGGCCTAACCAGACTGTGTCTCCTGACCTCAACCGTCCCACAAATATGCTGGTGCTCTTTCCGGTGCCCAGTAAAGGCCTACAATTCAACATATTTGTGTTTAATTCAATCCGTTCTTTGCTATAGACTAATATCCAGGCAATCCAGGACTCCAGACTGGGGCCCATCCCCCCTTTGAGGGCCAGGATATGAGGGAAGGTAGAGCAAGATCTTCATTTATACCCACACCCCCTCCTACAAACCACAGGGGATCAGGAGAGATGGTGGATGCAAGGAAACTCTGACACCTGAAGGGTGGGAGTCTGGAGCCAAGGTGGATCTTGGGGAGCAGAAAAGGAGGAAGGGACACAGAAAGTGGGAACAAGAGAAGTGGGGATGGATGGGAGTGAGTCGAGGACTGGATACAAAGATAAGGACGGGGCATGAGTTGAGGATGAGCACATAGCCAAGAAGTACCATTATGAGCAAAATGGGAGTCAAAGAGGGACGTTCAAGGGATAGGATATTTGAACTCAGTAACAGTACCACTGATTACGATACTACAATAAATGTCTCCTTCCAACCGGAGCGTTCCAATTTTGTGACAAGTTAAATAATCTCACTATTATCTATGTCACTCTACTGCCTTGCATGCATGGATTTTCAGTTCTCCTACACAAGGGAAAAATGTAAGTTGATTCCATGACTGAGCTTTGAGATCTCCCAAGAATGTGTGTGTTTTAAAAGGTAGATCCTCTCCTGGGGCACAGAAGGACAACACCCACCATTCTTGGCAGCCCCAGGAGTTATGAGGCATTGGGTGCCTCAGAAAGTGACTCTAAGACAAGGATGAGAGTATAAGTAGTTTCTCTGGAAGAATTTTTGGTAGGAAGAAATGATGGGAGCTAAGATGTGAAGAGGGAGTGCAGGGGACCTATGAGACAGGGTGTTAGTTTAGAGGTCACTTCTTGGGCAACTCTGTCTCCATCCACAGGGAACGTTTAAATACATGCAGAACAGCCCTGAGTCATCCCATCCAAGTGCAAAAAGACCTGCATGGGATGAGTGTTGTTCTTATGGATATTGGTTACCTGGCTCCTGAGCTCACTGCCATGGCCAAAGAAGCCAAGGAAGGCAATGGACACCCTCAGGCAAAGAGCTGCAGGCAACTGCGGGAGGCAGCCACTGTGTGGACAAGACAGGGCTTGCCAGTGAAGACACCAGAGGACACCAACCCTATCCTCTCCTCTCCTCCCTATCATGATCCATGGGATCTGAAATACTGAGAAATTAGTGTAGTGCTGCCCATCATACACCAAATGACTGCCAGGATGCCTTACTTTCCTGATAGTTACAGTCCCAACACTGATACTTCTTAAATAACAAGTAGCTTCTGTCCCATGACTACTCCAACACCACTCTTTCACTCCAGAAGTTTCAGTTCAAGCAACTCTTCTTCCAAGCACTCTTCAAAGCTTGCCAGGAACAAAGACATGCACCTTTAACAAGGGATGGAGGATTGTCGACAGTCTATACCTTGTGCCAAGAACAGTGAACAATTTTGTCCTCCAGGAAAAATCTCCCATTCCTTGGAGTCTCAGAAGGCAAAGGATTTAAGAGTGCTCACTATCCTTGAAATCACTATTAATAAGCACAGCTTTATAGGCTGAACAGCAATTGACAGTATACTGTGATAGTGACAAAATAAAAAATGTAATCATGTTCCCATCCTATGAACATTAACAATTAACTATGTATCTTGAAATCAACCATATATACATATACATTATTCATATATATATATTAAAGATTTTATTTATTTACTTGACAGAGAGATCACGAGTAGACAGAGAGGCAGGCAGAGAAAGAGGAGGAAGCAGACTTCCTGCTGCGCAGACAGTCCGATGAGGGGCTTGATCCAAGGACCCTGAGATCAAGACCTGAGACAAAGACAGAGGCACTACCACACTGAACCATCCGGGCACCCCTGTGTTTTGTTTTGTTTTGTTTTTTGAGAAAGAGAGAGGGAAAGAAGACTGAATGGATGAGGTGGGCTAGTGGGAGAAAGAGAATTTTTTTTTTAAGATATTATTTATTTATTTGACAGAGAGATCACAAGTAGACTGAGTGCCAGGCAGAGAGATGGAAGAAGCAGGCACCCCGCCAAGCACTGAACATGATGTGGGGCTTGATCAAAGGACCCTAAGATCAAGGCCTGCCCTGAAAGCAGAGGATTAAAACACTGAGCCACTGGGGCAAGGGAGAGGGAGACTCTTTTTTTTTTAATGTATTTTATTTATTTATTTATTCATTTTTTTTAAATTTATTTTTTATTTTCAGCATAACAGTATTCATTATTTTTGCACCACACCCAGTGCTCCATGCAAGCCGTGCCCTCTATAATACCCACCACCTGGTTCCCCGACCTCCCACCTCCCGCCCCTTCAAAACCCTCAGATTGTTTTTCAGAGTACATAGTCTCTCATGGTTCACCTCCCCTTCCAATTTACCCCAACTCCCTTCTCCTCTCTAACTCCCCATGTCCTCCATGCTATTTGTTATGCTCTACAAATAAGTGAAACCATATGATAATTGGCTCTCTCTGCTTGACTGTTTTCACTCAGCATAATCTCTTCCAATCCCGTCCATGTTGCTACAAAAGTTGGGTATTCATCTTTTTTGATGGAGGCATACTACTCCATAGTGTATATGGACTACATTTTCCTTATCCATTCGTCCGTTGAAGGGCATCTTGGTTCTTTCCACAGTTTGGCGACCGTGGCCATTGCTGCTATAAACATTGGGGTACAGATGACCCTTCTTTTCATGACATCTGTATCCTTGGGGTAAAAACCCAGGAGTGCAATTGCAGGGTCATAGGGAAACTCCATTTTTAATTTCTTGAGGAATCTCCACACTGTTCTCCAAAGAGGCTGCACCAACTTGCATTCCCACCAACAGTGTAAGAGGGTTCCCCTTTATCCACATCCTCTCCAACACATGTTGTTTCCTGTTTTGTTAATTTTGGCCATTCTAACTGGTGTGAGGGGATATCTCAATGTGGTTTTAATTTGAATCTCCCTGAGGGTAATGATGATGAACATTTTTTCATGTGTCTGATAGCCATTTGTATGTCTTGATTGGAGAAGTGTCTGTCCATTACTTCTGCCCATTTTTTGATATGATTATCTGTTTTGTGTGTTTTGAGTTTTAGGAGTTCATTATAGATCCTAGATATCAACCTTTTGTCTGTACTGTCATTTGCAAATATCTTCTCCCATTCTGTGGGTTGCCTCTTGGTTTTCTTGACTGTTTCCTTTGCTATACAGAAGCCTTTGATTTTGATGAAGTCCCAAAAGTTCATCCTCGCTGTTGCTTCCTTTCCCAACGCAGATATATATTGAAAGAAGTTGCTGTGGCTGATATCAAAGAGATTACTGCCTATGTTCTCCTCTAGGATTCTGATGGATTCCTGTCTCACCTCACGTCTATTATCCATTATGAGTTTATCTTTGTGTACGGTGTAAGAGAATGGTCGAGTTTCATTCTTCTACATATAGCTGCCCAGTTTTCTCAGCACCATTTATTGAAGAGACTGTCTTTTTTTCCACTGTATATTTTTTCCCGTTCTGTTGAAGATTATTTTCCCATAGAGTTGAGGGTCCATATCTGGGCTCTCTAATCTGTTCCACTGGTCTATGTGTCTATTTTTATTCCAGTACCATGCTGTCTTGGTGATCACAGCTTTGTAGTAAAGCTTGAAATCAGGTAACGTGATGCCCCCCATTTTATTTTTGTATTTCAACATTTCCTTAGGGATTCGGGGTCTCTTCTGATTCCATACAAATTTTAGGATTATTTGCTCCAGCTCTTTGAAGAATGCCAGTGGAATTTTGATAGGAATGGCATTAAAAGTATAGATTGCTCTAGGCAGTATAGACATTTTAACAGTGTTTATTCTTCCGATCCAAGAGCATGGAATGGTCTTGCATCTTTTTGTGTCTTCTTCAATTTCTTTCATGAGTGTTCTGTAGTTCCTCGAGTACAGATCCTTTACCTCTTTGGTAGGTTTATTCCCAGGTATCTTATGGTTCTTGTTGCTATAGTAAATGGAATTGATTCTCTAATTTCCCTTTCTGTATTTTCATTGTTAGTGTATAAGAAAGCCACTGGTTTCTGCACATTGACTTTGTATCCTGCCACGTTGCTGAATTGTTGTTTGAGTTCTAGTAGTTTGGGAGTGGAGTCTTTTCGGTTTTCCATATAAAGAATCATGTCATCTGCTAAGAGAGAGAGTTTTAATTCTCCATTGCCAATTTGGATACCTTTTATTTCTCTTTGTTGTGTGATTGCTGTTGCTAGGACTTCTAATACTATGTTGAACAAGAGTGGTGAGAGTGGGCATCCTTGTCGTGTTCCTGATCTCAACGGGAAGGACTCAAACTTTTTCCCATTGAGGATGATATTTGATGTGGGTCTTTCATAGATAGTTTTGATGAAATCAGGAATGTTCCTTATATCCCTATTATTTGAAGCGTTTTAATCAGGGACAGATGCTGGATTTTGTCTAATGCTTTTTCTGCATCAACTGATGGGACCATGTGGTTCTTCTCTCTTCTCTTGTTAATTTGTTGTATCACATTGATTGATTTGCGAATGTTGAACCATCCTTATAGCCCAGGGATGAATCCCACCTGGTCATGGAGGATAATCTTTTTAATGTGCTGTTGGATCCTGTTGGCTAGGATCTTGTTGAGAATCTTAGCATCCATATTCATCAGTGATATTGGTCGGAAATTCTCTTTTTTGGTAGATTCTATGCCTGGTTTGGGGATTAGGGTAATGCTGGCTTCATAGAAAGTGTCTGGAACTTTTCCTTCTGCTTCAATTTTTTGAAACAGCTTCAGCAGAATAGGTGTTGTTTCTTTTTTAAAAGTTTGGTAGATTATTTGTTCCATTTCTTTGAAAAAGATGGATGGTACTTTGATAGGAATTGCATTAAATGTGTAGAATGCTTTAGGTAGCATAGACATTTTTACAATATTTATTCTTCCAATCCAGGAGCATGGAACATTTTTCCATTTCTTTGTGTCTTCCTCAATTTCTTCATGAGTACTTTATAGTTTTCTGAGTATAGATTCTTAGCCTCTTTGTTTAGGTTTATTCCTAGGTATCTTATGGTTTGGGGTGCAATTGTAAATGGGATTGACTCCTTAATTTCTCTTTCTTCTGTCTTGTTGTTGGTGTAGAGAAATGCAACTGATTTCTGTGCATTGATCTTATATCCTGACACTTTACTGAATTCCTTTACAAGTTCTAGCAGTTTTGGAGTGGAGTCTTTTGGGTTTTCCACATAGAGTATCATATCATCTGCGAAGAGTGATAGTTTGACTTCTTCTTTGCCGATTTGGATGCCTTTAATTTCCTTTTGTTGTCTGATTGCTGAGACTAGGACGTCTAGTACTATGTTGAATAGCAGTGGTGATAATGGACATCCCTGCCGTGTTCCTGACCTTAGTGGAAAAGCTTTCAGTTTTTCTCCATTGAGAATGATATTTGCAGTTGGTTTTTCATAGATGGCTTTGATGATATTGAGGTATGTGCCCTCTATCCCTACACTTTGAAGGGTTTTGATCAGGAAGGGATGCTGTACTTCGTCAAATGCTTTTTCAGCATCTATTGAGAGTATCATATGGTTCTTGTTCTTTCTTTTATTGATGTGTTGTATCACATTGACTGATTTGCGGATGTTGAACCAACCTTGCAGGCCTGGGATAAATCCCACTTGGTCGTGGTGAATAATCCTTTTAATGTACTGTTGAATCCTATTGGCTAGTACTTTGGTGAGAATTTTTGCATCTGTGTTCTTCAAGGATATTGGTCTATAGCTCTCTTTTTTGATGGGATCCTTGTCTGGTTTTGGGATCAAGGTGATGCTGGCCTCATAAAATGAGTTTGGGAGTTTTCCTTCCATTTCTATTTTTTGGAACAGTTTCAGGAGAATAGGAATTAGTTCTTCTTTAAATGTTTGGTAGAATTCCCTAGGGAAGCCATCTGGCCCTGGGCTTTTGTTTGTTTGGAGATTTTTAATGACTGTTTCAATCTCCTTACTGGTTATGGGTCTGTTCAGGCTTTCTATTTCTTCCTGGTTCAATTTTGGCAGTTTATATGTCTAGGAATGCATCCATTTCTTCCAGATTGTCAAATTTGTTGGCGTAGAGTTGCTCATAGTATGTTCTTATAATAGTTTGTATTTCTTTGGTGTTAGTTGTGATCTCTCCTCTTTCATTCATGATTTTATTTATTTGGGTCCTTTCTCTTTTCTTTTTGATAATTCTGGCCAAGGGTTTATCAATTTTATTAATTCTTTCAAAGAACCAGCTCCTAGTTTGGTTGATTTCTTCTATTTTTTTTTGGTTTCAATTTCATTGATTTCTGCTCTGATCTTTATGATTTCTCATCTCCTGCTGGGCTTAGGGTTTCTTTCTTGTTCTTTCTCCAGCTCCCTTAGGTGTAGGGTTAGGTTGTGTACCTGAGACCTTTCTTGTTTCTTGAGAAAAGCTTGTACCGCTATATATTTTCCTCTCAGGACTGCCTTTGTTGTGTCCCACAGATTTTGAACTGTTGTATTTTCATTATCATTTGTTTCCATGATTTTTTTCAATTCTTCTTTAATTTCCCGGTTGACCCATCAACAGATGAATGGATAAAGAATATGTGGTATATATACACAATGGAATACTATGCAGCCATCAAAAGAAACGAAATCTTGCCATTTGCGACAACATGGATGGAACTAGAGCGTATCATGCTTAGCGAAATAAGTCAAGCGGAGAAAGACAACTATCATATGATCTCCCTGATATGAGGGAGTGGTGATGCAACATGGGGGCTTAAGTGGGTAGGAGAAGAATCCATGAAACAAGATGGGATAGGGAGGGAGACAAACCATAAGTGACTCTTAATCTCACGAAACAAACTGTGGCTTGCTGTGGGGAGGGGTGTTGGGAGAAGGGGGGTAGGGTTATGGACATTGGGGAGGGTATGTGCTTCTGGGTAGATTGGAAGGGGAGGTGAACCATGAGAGACTATGGACTCTGAAAAACAGTCTGAGGGGTTTGAAGTGGTGGGGGGTGGGAGGTTGGGGTACCAGGTGTTGGGTATTATAGAGGGCACAGTTTGCATGGAGCACTGGGTGTGGTGAAAAAATAATGAATACTGTTTTTCTGAAAATAAATAAATTGGAAAAAAAAGAAAAGAAAAAAAAGAAAATCAGATTATTTAAAAGAAAAAATTTTTAAAGCAAAATATGCAGCAAAATATGCAGATAAAAGGAAGATATTACAGTGAAATCAATGCATAAAATACCTTCAAAAGGAGAGGGTATTTGCAAATTCTTTGTATTGGTGTTACTAAATATCCTTCCAGGGGAACATCTGTATTCTTCCATTCTCCAAGTAGCATGCAGTTCTGAAATAAAAATAATTAATCACAAATTAAAAAAAAAAGTTTGGTAGAATTCCCCAGGAAATCCATCAGTCCTGGGCTCTTGTTTTTTGGGAGGTTTTTGATCACTGCTTCAATCTCGTTACTAGATAATGGTCTATTCAGGTTTTCAATTTCTTCCTGGTTCAATTTTGGGAGTTTATAGTTTTCCAGGAAGGCATCCATTTCATCTAAGTTGCTTAGCTTATTGGCATATAACTGTGGATAATAACTTCTGATGATTGTTTCTACTTCCTTGGTGTTCATTGTGATCTCTCCCTTTTCATTCATAATTTTATGTATTTGGGCTTTCTCTCTTTTCTTTTGGATTAGTGTGGCCAGTGGCTTATCGATCTTATTGATTCTTTCAAAAAACCAGCTTCTAGTTTCATTGATACATTCTACTGTATCTCTGGTTTCTACCTCATTGATCTCAGCTCTAATCTTGATGATTTCCCTTCTTATGTGTGGAGTTGGTTTGATTTGTTGTTGATCCTCCAGTTCTTTAAGGGGTAGAGACAGCTGGTGTGTTCTAGATTTTTCAATTTTTTTGAGGGAGGCTTGAATGGCTATGTATATTCCCCTTAGGACCGCCTTTGCTGTATCCCATAGGTTTTGGACCGAAGTGTCTTCATTCTCATTGGTTTCCATGAATTGTTTCAGTTCTTCTTTGATCTCCTGGTTGATCCAAGCATTCTTAAGCAAGGTGGTCTTTAGCTTGCAGGTGTTTGAGTTCCTTCGGAACTTGTCCTTGTGATTGAGCTCCAGTTTCAAAGCATTGTGATCTGAGAATATGCAGGGAATCATCTCAGTCTTTTGTTATCAGTTGAGTCCTGATTTGTGACCCAGTATGTGGTCTATTCTGGAGAAGGTTCCGTGTGCACTTGAGAAGAATGAGTATTCTGTTGTTTTAGGGTGGAATGTTCTGTATATATATCTGAGGTCCATCTGGTCCAGTGTGTCATTCAATGCTCTTGTTTCTTTATTGATTTTCTGCTTTGATGATCTATCTAATTCTGAAAGAGGCATGTTAAGATCTTCTACGATTAGTGTATTCATATCAATATGACTCTTTATCTTGATTAATAGTTTTCTTAAGTAATTGGCTGCTCCCATACTGGGAGCATAGATATTTACAATTGTTAGATCATCTTGGTGGATAGTCCCTTTAAGGCTTATGTAGTGTCCTTCTGTATCTCTGACTACAGTCTTTAGTTTGAAGTCCAATATATCTGATATGAGAATCGCTACCCCAGCCTTCTTTTGAGTCCCATTGGAATGAAAGATGCTTCTCCATCCGTTCACTTTCAGTCTGCGTGTATCTTTAGGTTCAAAATGGGTCTCTTGTAGACAACATATGGATGGGTCCTGTCGTTTTATCCAATCTTCAACCCTGTGCCGTGTTATGGGTACATTTAGGCCATTCACATTGAGAGTGATTATTGATAGATACGTTTTTATTGACATCGAGTTACCTTTGAAGTCTTTCTTTCTGTAGACTGTCTCTATATTTCTGTTCAATGCTATTATTGGGATTTTTCCTCTTTTATAGAACCCCCCTTAATATTTCCTGCAGTGTCGGCTTGGTGGTCGCATAGTCTTTTAAGCCTTGCCTGTCTTGGAAACTCTTTATCTCTCCATCCATTTTGAATGTCAGTCTTGCTGGATAAAGTATTCTTGGCTGCATGTTCTTCTCATTTAGTGCCCTGAATATATCTTGCCAGCCTCTTCTGGCTTGCCAGGTCTCTGTGGACAGGTCTGACGTTATTCTGATGGGCCTTTTTCTGTAAGTAAGGAGCCTCTTTGCCCTGGCAGCTTTCAAGAGATTATACCTACAATTATAATTCCTAAATTTGACTATCAGGTGTCATGATGTTTTTTTGGAATGTATAATCTTGGGTGGAGACCGTTCAGCCTCTAGTACATGAACGCTGGTTTCATTCGCGAGATTCGGAAAGTTTTCATGAAGGACTTGTTCCACGATATCTTCTGGACTTCTTTCTTTCTCCTCGCCTTCAGGAATTCCAATAATTCTGACGTTGAAATGCTTCATGGCATCATTTATTTCCCTGAATCTGCTTTCGTGGGATCTAAGCTGTTTGTTTCAGGCTTCCTCCTGATCCGGACCGCCAGAGAGTTTCCAAGCAGCGATCGCACACTGAGATTTTGCCGCCGGCCCGGGCTGGGAGTGCCCAGATTGCGCGCACCTCTTTTCAGAGGCAGCTGTGGGTCGGGATTGTGTCTGGTGCACTGAGAACGGGGCACTGGTCCGTAAGCTGCAGGCTGGGCTTTTGTGCGCCTCTGTCCGGGGAAGAGTTTCACGCGCACGCAGCTTAGGCTTTGAAACAATGGCGCGGGTCAAGGAGCGTCCGCCGGGCCTCAGTAAACCAGGGGAGCTCGAGTGACGTGCGTGCATATCTCAAGATTTGTGGTAGGGCTAGCGCGCTTTCTGCAGACCGGCGCAGCTCCCATCCCTTCACAGGAGCCGGAACCCACGCGCTCTGGGGCACACTGGCGGCTTAGGGACCAGGAGCTGGTTTCTCTGCCGCACTCTCTCTGCCTCCACGCCGGGGAGGCCGTCTGGAACCAGGGACTTAAGCCCCGGTCCCTAGCCGCCCCGATTCCCACAATTTCCCCCCGCAATCCTTTGCTCTTTTGGAGTGCTTTCAACCAGTCTCCAAGTTAATGCTGGTCCCCAGACGCAGGGCACTCTCGCTCGTATTGGGGTATTACTCTCCCACCGGTCGCCTCTGGTGGCTCCCTCCCCCTTTTGTTTATCTTCCGATATCAGTCCTCAGTTCCCATTCCGCTTTACCTGCTCACTGGCGTCTTCTGCCCCTGTAGAGATCCAGACGTGTATAATTCGGATCTCAGGCTGATTTCATGGGTGATCGGAGTTCTTTGGTAGGTAATCAGCTCACTTTGGGGTACCAGCTGAAAAGACGCCTCTTCCTACTACCCCGCCATCTTGCCCCCCCCCCCAGGCTGGGCTTTTGCGCGCCTCTGTTAGGGGAAGAGTTTTGGGCTCGAGGCTTAGGTTTTGAAACAATGGCGCAGGTCAAAGAGCGCCGGCCGGTCCTTTGTAACTCAGGGGAGCATGAGGGACGTGCGCGTGTATCTCGAGCTTTGTGGTAGGGCTAGCGCGCGTTCTGCAGCCCAGCACGGCTCCCATCCCCTCACAGGAGCCAGAACCCACCCATTCTCGGGCGCCCTGCCGGCTTAGGGACCAAGAGCGGTTTCTCAGCCGCACTCTGCCTCAATGCCAGGGAGGCTGTCTGGGACCGGGGACTTAAGCCCCTTTCCCTAGCCGCCCCGATTCCCACAATTTCCCCCCGCGATCCTTTGCTCTTTTGGAGTGCTTTCAACAGTCTCCAAGTTAATGCTGGTCCCCAGACACAGGGCACTCTCGCTCGTATTAGGGTATTAGTTTCCAACCGGTCGCCTCTGGTGGCTCCCTCCCCCTTTTGTTTATCTTCCGATATCAGTCCTCAGTTCCCATTCCGCTTTACCTGCTCACTGGCGTCTTCTGCCCCTGTAGAGATCCAGACGTGTATAATTCGGATCTCAGGCTGATTTCATGGGTGATCGGAGTTCTTTGGTAGGTAATCAGCTCACTTTGGGGCACAGGCTGAAAAGGCGCCTCTTCCTACTACCCCGCCATCTTGTCCCGACCGATCTATTTCTGAGAGAGGCGTGTTAAGATCTCCAACGATTACTGTATTCATATCAATATGACTCTTTATCTTGATTTACAGTTTTCTTATTAATTGGCTGCTCCCATATTGGGTGCATGATATTTACAATTGTTAGATCATCTTGGTGGATAGTCCCTTGAAGAATTATGTAGTGTCCTTCTGTATCTCTGACTACAGTGTTTAGTTTATAATTGAATTTGTCTGATATGAGAATCACTATCCCAGCCTTCTTTTGAGGCCCATTGGCATGAAAGATGCTTCTCCATCCCTTCACTTTCAGTCTGAGTATATCTTAAGGTTCAAAATGGGTCTCTGGTAGACAACATATGGATGGGTCCTGTCATTTTATTCAGTCTGCAACCCTGTTCCTTTTTATGGGTGCATTTAGGCCATTCACGTTGAAGGTGATTATTGATAGATACGTTTTTATTGACATCGTGTTACCTTTGACATCTTTCTTTCTGTAGATTATCTCTATATAGCTATTCAATGCTATTCTTGGGCTTTTTCCTCCTTTAAAGAAGCCCCCTTAATATTTTCTGCAGTATCGGCTTGGTGGTTGCATAGTCCTTTAAGTCTTGCCGGTCTTGGAAACTCTTTATCTCTCCATCCATTTTGAATGTCAGTCTTGTGGGATAAAGTATTCTTGGTTGCATGTTCTTCTCATTCAATGCCCTGAATATATCTTGGCAGCCCTTTATGGCTTGCCAGGTCTCTGTGGACATGTCTGACGTTATACTGAATGACTTTCCTCTGTACATAAGGAACTTCTTTGTCCTAGCTGCTTTCCAGAGGTTCTGCCTACAATTATAATTCTTCATTCTTACTATTAGGTGTCTCGAGGACTTTTGAGAATCTGTAATTTTGGGGCGGGGAACCTTTCTGCCTCTAGTACATGAACGCTGGGTCCATTCACGAGATTTGGAAAATTTTCATGAAGAACTTGTTCCACTTTATGTTCTAGACTTCTTTCTTTCCCCTCCCCTTCAGGAATTCCAATAATTCTGACATTGGAACATTTCATGGCATCATTTATTTCCCTCATTCTGTTTTCGTGGCTTCCAAGCTGTTTGTTCCAGTCTTCCTCCTCTTCCTTTCTCTCTATTTGTCCTCCAGATCACTAATTCTATATTCTGTCTCAGTTACTCTAGCATTGAGAGAATTTAGATTAGATTGGAACTCATTGAGGGCATTGTGAAGCTCATCCCTGTTAGCTTTCAGGTCTTCCCTAATATTGAAAACATGATTTCCGGTCGCTTTCAGTTTGGCCCTAATCAATTCCGTTTGGTCATCCATGGCTTTTCCAACCTAGCTATTGCCTGGAAAATTGGTAGCCTGAATTCTCTTTCCAACATATTGTCTATGTTGATAACCGTTAGCTCTGTTGCAGAAGGTCCATCCTCTGTATGTTTCTTCTGTTGGGCATTCCTCCTCCTAGTCATTTTGGTGAGAGATGGCTGAACTGGTGTAGCTTGGTGTATCGACTGTGGTGCAGTCAAGGTGCACCCTGGAATGCTTCTGAGCAATCAGGGTTCCCCACCCAAATGAGAGGAAAAAGAAAAGGAAAAGAAAAAAAGAGAGAGGGAGAGAGACAGGAACGAAAGGTGAGATAAAAGAGAAGGTTCAGCCCAAATGGGCCCTAAGGTAAGATTTAAGCAGTATACAAACAGACACAGACAAACAAAAAGACTGATAAAAGTATATGACAAGAGAAAAAAATAATACATATATATTTGCTTATATATATGCAAATAAAGGAATAACCTCATCAAAAAGACCCCGAGTGTAAGATTTATATAGTATCAGGACAAACACAAAAACAAATTCTGGTGGAAGAAAAAGATGGGAGAGTGGTTGTAAACTCTCAGTGTGGGTGAGGAAGGTTGTTTTGATTCTTCTTGGATGTATCTTGATATCTTTGTTAAAGGACTCAGCTTTCCTAAGATAAGGGTGGATTAGGAATTGGTTTACCTATAGGGGTGGCATTGATTGGGGAAAGGGGATTACCTTGAAGTTTAACTCTATATGAATATTAGAAAATAAAAATTAAAAAAAGGAATAACTAGACTAAAGTAAACTAAAATTTAAAAAAAGATATTTATAAAATAGAAATGCAAAAGGAAAACACAGGTGTATGTATCAAAAAGTTCAGGTTAGTAGGTTATTATGGAATTTGATGTACTGGACATCTCACTGTGATGGTAAATAGGTTAAAAATTATCTATATAATAATAAAAAAATTAACTATATAAAAAAATGTGCCAGAATACTGGGATTGAATTAATAATAAAAATTGTCCTATTAAGTAGTGGTGGTTGTTCTCTTGTCTTTTTTTTTTTTCTATCCTTTCCTGGTTGGTTTTCTGCGGGAGGGGCCTGCCACGTGGATTTTCAGTCAGTGATGTTCTCTCAGTTAAGTCCTTCCGCCCCCCTCAAGGGGGTGGGCTCTGAGGAAACTGTTTTTTTCAGACTTTTATTCTCTGGAGGTTTTTATATTTGTTCACTTTTGTTTTTCTCTCTTGCCTTGACTGCTGTTGATGGTTTTTGTAGGTTTAGAGGAAAGCAAACTGCACCCTGACCTCCCTCTCAGAAAGAAGCCTCAGTCTGGCTGCAGAGCCCAAATAAATCACCCCTTGGCTGCTGGCAGAGCAGGTTCCCAATCGGGGTCCCTGGGGAGTCAGGATTTTTTGCTTGTACCAAAAACCATGGCAGCAGGGGCTGTCTGGGCAGCTCCAGACTGCCTGAGAAGTTCCAAGCAGCGATCGCACACTGAGATTTTCCCATTGGCCCGGGATGGGAGTGCCTGGTCTTTCCGGTCTGAGAGCACCCGGCTGGCCTTTGTGTGCACCTCTCTCAGGGGAGGGCACGGGGCACGACTCAGACTCTGATGGCATGGCAGGGCACTCACATGGGGATTGAAAAAAGGCTGTGCTTCTGTTGGCTGGCGAGGCTCCCAGACCCTACGGGAGCTGGGTGCCACGCACTCTCAGGCACACTGGTGGTTCAGGGACCGAGACCTGATTTCTCTGCCACACTCCCTGGCTCTGCACCAGGGGTGGCTGTCCTGGGTCTGCGGACTTAAGCCCCGACCCTAACACCCTGATTCCCACAATTTCCCCCCCAGTGATCCTTTGCTCTTTTTGAGTGCTTTCTACCAGACTCCCTAGTTAATGCTGGTCCCCAGGCACAGGGCACTCTCGTATTGGGATATTACTTTTTAACGGGTTGCCTCTGGGTCTCTCTCCCCCTTTTGTTTATCTTCCGATATCAGTTCGACTTTCCCACTCTGCTTTACTTGTCCACTGGCGTCTTCTGCTCCAGTAGAGATCCAGACATGTATAATTCTGATCTCAGCCTTATTTCGTGGGTGATCGGAGTTCTTTGGAAGATAATTAGCTCACTTTAGGGTACAGGTTGAAAGGGCGCCTCCTCCTACTTCTCCGCCATCTTGTCTCCCCCGAGAGGGAGACTCTTAAGCAGACTCCATGCTCAGCGTGGAGCCTGATTGGGGCTTAGTCTCATGACCCTGAGATCATGACCTGAGGCAAAATCAAGACTCTGATGCTTAACCAACTGAGCCACCCAGACAGTCCCCCTATCAACTCTCTTGTATCCCCTCCAATAACCTCTAAATAGCCTTTGTTGGTATTAATTGTTCTAGTATTATGACCATGATTGTTCTCCCCATGAATAATTAGCCCCTAGAATGCCAGGCACCAACTTCCCAGAGCGCCATGGCATGACACGTCCATTCTAGATTAGAAAACTACATTATGATAGAATACATAATGTTATATATGTTTTGCCTTAACATAAAGCATCTGTAATAGCTCCTACTGTGATTTCTATATTGTTGTGTATTACTCATTTTCTGTTACATGAATGCTATTATTTAAATAAACAACAGAGAATAATACGTGTCCATTTGCTTAGTACAATCGTCCGCATATTGAGAAGTGGTCTTGACACTTTGAACAGAAGAAGTCTCAGTGGAATCCTGTGAAAGAGCTCTTACTGAACTGCAACCAATTGAAAACTGCTGAAGATTGTTACTGGCTCATGAGAAAAATAGAAAACATGGCAAATCCCAGTTGAAAAGAAGGAGATTACCAGGGGCACCTGGGTGGATCAGGTCTTGATGTCAGGATCCTGGGATTGAGTCCCACATTGGGGTTCCCACTCAGTTTTGAGTGAACCTCTCCCTCTGCCTCCGCCTCCACCTCCTCACCACTGTACTTGCATAAAATCATTTGAAAAGAAATCAGAGAAAAGGAGATGAGGTAAAAGGCATGTTTTGAAGATATTATTGATGAGTTTCCTTCCAGTGAAGACCAGAAAGAATAAATAAAACAATTCCTGTTTTCCTTATAAATTTAATGCTAAATGAAGGAAAGTTTATGGTATCAGGTACTGTCAGGTTTGCACTTGTTTTCCAACTACTGTAACATTGTTGGAAACAATAAACACTGAAAAGTAATAAAAGCGTGGCTCAATGCAGGACAGTCTGTGCTTTTACCTGGGGCACTGCGTCTAGCAGAACTCAGAGAGTTCACTTGGAAAGATGGGTGCGCCTCTTTTTGCATGGATTTTTGCAAGCTCCTCCTTCTAGAAGGTCCTGAAGTCAGCGGTTCCTTCATTCCTGTCCCAAGCCAATGTAGCTCCAGTTCCTCAGAAACTGAGTCACGATATCTCCCCAGAAGCAAGTTGGCATCGGTAACAAACCAACCACAGCATTTCTGATGTGGTGTCCCCTGACCACTCAATCCAGAAACCCCTGGGTAAAATGGGCTTGTTCAAATGCCCTCAGGGAAAATGAGGAGCATACCCTGGGAAGAGCCCAAATATGTAATCGCCTATACTTTCTCGCCTACTTGCACTCAGCGAGAGCCCCCTCCTCAGCACTCAGCCAACAAGGCAGCTTCTCTGTTACACCTTGGGAGGCAAGACATTTCTGCAAAGGTCCTGCGGTGTTCCCAGGGCAATGGGGGAACCGGCTGGAAATACAGCTCTGACTCTCTAACCCGGGACATTGAGAATGGACCTGGATCACTGGGCGGCTATAGAAGCCCTTCCTGGTGAGGCCCCTTGGGTCAGAAAGGCCAATGGCGAACCCTCTGCTGGCCATGGCTGCACAGGCAGAGAACCCAACCCCTTTCTGTTGAAGGTGCGCAGGCTCCCTCTGCTGGTTACCCTGGGAATCCCGGCAATGCTGGAGGTCAGGGCATCTCAGCTGAAGGGACAGAGAGGGTGCTGTCTCTCTCCCTGACAGATCCTGAGGCTGGCCCCACAACCCCATGCAAAAAGAGGTGCGCCCATCTTCCCAAGTGAAACGGCCTCTGCACAGTTCAGCCGTAGAGAGGTCTGAGCTGTGGGCTCAGGGAAATCTCATGGCCAGGATTCCCACCTTCTCTGGTCCAAATGCTCAGAGCCCTTACCTAGACGTCCTCCAACATGGTCAATGCTCAACTTCCACACACCTAGACCAGCAACCTCTTTTAACCCTTGAAATTCTTCTTTGTCTCTGCTTCTCTCTATCCTGTCTCCCTTACTTCCTGTCCCTTGCTAGCACTTGCCCAATCCCCCCACCACTCACTCAGTGTCTCACCCTGACAGTCTCTTTATCACTCCGCAGACTCTCAGGCCTCCTGCTCTGTGCAGTTCTGTCCAGGAACACCACAGGGAACCAACTGTCCTGTCTCCCCATCTCACCTGCCCTCATTTGGCCCAGGTCCTGCCACAGGGTTTGACAATCCCAATTACAAAGGTGCTCAGGCTGACCCTGACTGCCACAGTGCAGTTACCAGTCCCTCCTGGGCAGCATGCGGACAGACAGACCTTGAAACTTCGGTGGCCCAGCCATGACTCCAACGCTGCTGGAGGATGGCTGCATCCATGACCTGGGAAGAAGGAGGGCTTTGCAGGATCCAGCAGCTCTGCTGCAGAAGAGACTGGCAAAAAGGGCCTAAAAGGTGCCAGAAGCATACCCCCAACTCCTCCTGCTGCTGAGGATGGGATGGGTCTCCTGTCATTGACCTCTGCCCTGTCCATCCCTCAACAGGGAAACTGTGGGAGGAATGTGGGGCATCATGGGTCTCACCAAGAAAACTGCCACCTTTAGCTCCACTCAAGGCCCCCCTGTGGCTGGGGGGCAGCTGGTAAGGTGAAACCACTGCACAAAATCTGGATTAATGCAGGGCCTCCAGGTTCTCAGAGCCTCACCATGTTCTCAGGGCCTCTCCAGACACCTCATTATCTGCTGTCAGGCAGACCACTGCCTGGGTACAACCACCTGTCTGGCTGATCACTACCCCCCCAAAACTAGCAGAGTCTATGTGCCCAAGAGGATCTGTCATCAGAGTTAATACAAAACCAGCGGATCTAAATTTAAGCTGGGCACCCTCCCCAGAAGTGCTCCTTGGGTCCCTTGCAGTAGAGGTATCACAAAGGGTGATCTTCCTCTATCTTCCATCCCCCCAGTGCTGCCAGGGTATTATCTGTGTTTGAAGGCTTCACTCTGTGCCCTCGAATGAGAAGGATTATAGGTCCCCCTGAAGGTAGACACTGACACAGAGACAGAACCGTGAACAGTTTATTGGGGGTATACCAAAAGAGACAAAGCACAGGAGACAGGATGGGCATGGAAAGCATTCAGACCACAAGGCAGAAAGCATTCATATTTTTACTAAATATAACCTTATTGGAGCCTAGCTGTTGGAGGTCAAGGAAGTCTTCAGATTACAAAATAATTAGCCTGTAAGGCAAAAGGATTTGGGTTAGTACAATGGGATCTTGGGTTTCCCCAAATGCTCTACCTCCCATAGTGTATCAGGCCTGGGATGAACATTTGAGTGTGTGGCCACCTCTGCGAGTCTATATGTAATAGAAGTACACAATTGTCTTCACATCTCTGATTGTACCTGATCTCTTAACTATCTTTTACTTCATTGTGGCAAGGACGTGAAATTTTATAGAAAAGGGGAGCTCTTTGCTTTATATTTGAAATGAGAATTGCCACTGTCTGGGCTCAGGTATTACACTCTTCGTGTATTTTGTTGACTTAAATGAACATATTTTGACACTCATCAATATGGAGCTCTTTTCTTTTAAACATGAGAACAGTGAATGGTCAGAGCCCAAACACTTTCCCAATTATTTTCTTTTTGAGACAAAGACAGAGAAAGGACAAACTTGTGAGCGAAGAGGGAAGGGGGGGGAGGTGAGGGAGAGAGAGAATTCCAGATAGGCTCCACAGTCAGCACCGAGTCCGACTTGGGGTCAATCTCAAAAGCTTGAGATCATAACCTGAGCAGGAATCAAGATTCTGCTGCTTAACCGACTGAGTCGCCCAGGAACCCCTGCATGTTCTTTATGTACTTCAACTCCTATTGCTCTAGTGACCTCAGAATCCAATATGCTCTCTCTATGACAGATTAAAATAAAAGCTGAGGCCCTGAGAATGCCCCACAGAGAGCTGGTATTTGGACTGAGAAATCAGGAACACAGGCAAATCTGGACACTGGGACTGAAATCCCGGGGAAATACACAGCTGCAGACAGGGTGGTGACACAGATGCGGAGGCCTGGTGACAGAGCTCCAGCTAGGGCGGTTCCTGGCCAACCCTGACTCTCCCACTAACAGTATGACTCGGGCTGAGGCCAGGGCAGCCACCCTTCTTCACTGGTTCTCCGTCTTGTCTTCATGTTTTCTCACTGGGGAACTTAAAGTCAGCCAGACAAGAATCCCCAAAGACCAAGTTAAATTTCCCAAATCTCCACGACACTCTTTCACATGGTTCAGAATTTTAAGAAATTCCGGGAAACAATGCTTTTCACAGACTATGAGTGAATGGCTTCATGGCAAAAACGACATTCTGAGACAAATAACGGCGTGATCCACACTGTGTGAGTGAACACATGCAGCAGTTGGTGTGGACCGCACTGTGTCCTCACACTCACTCTCAGGCTGCTGGCCTGCCAGGAACGGCCTCACCCTCCCTGAGAGAAGCCCACCCTCTCCCTGAGCACCTCCAGCCTTCTGGGCATCCACAACCTCCTGTTTCTGTGTGACTCGCGGCTCCCTCCCTTCTTTCTGGATACATCTCTAGTTCTTCCCTTATATGGAACACACCATCTATGTCCTGTCATCAATGTGTCCCTCCCTTCTCTCAGACACACATCCTCAATTCCTCACATTAAGAGCAGACATCATCCCTCCCAGAGCACAGAATATCGTTTCCATACCATATGCGTGTGACACCTGATGTGCCCAGCTTTCAGAGAAGGGCAGATCTCTGCCACCACAAGGAACCTACAACCCTCTCAGTATGACTGGAAGACAAGGTCCATCAATTCTAAATACAGAACAACCAGCAGAAAGTTGCCATATCTTTAGCAGCCTTCACTCTGCCATGCCATGAGAGGCCTTTGGGCACCACCGCTGGTCCTTTGGAGGACGCTCCAGCATCTGTATCTGACCCACACCATGGAAAAGACAGAAGCTTCTCCACCTGGAAGTAATTGAGCAACATTCCAACAAACCCTCTACACCTGCCTCCGGCATCTGCCACTTTTTCTTTCATTCTCACCTCCCAGACCAGACAAGTGCGTTACCCACAATATTCTAAACTGTAGAGGACAAGGGCAGACCCCTACGCTAATGAACAATGAAGGGACCACAGCCCTGTGTCAGGCGTTTATACAACTAAGGAAATTACAGCTTAAACCCTACACGCTGCAGATGAAGTGAGAGGTGTTTCATCCCTCCCAGAACAATGTATGCAGATGCTGGATGTGCACAACGGTAAGAGAAAGATGTCTGCCATTTTGCAACGGAGACATTTCCTTCCCATCAATAGCACCTGCCCACTGCTCAGTGTGTGCAAATAGCCAGGCACATGCACATGTGTCCTGAAGAACTTCAGAATCATACAGCGTCCCCAGCCCGGTTTCCCCTTGAATGTCAAGCCCTGAACACAAACTCTGCCTTTGCTCCACTGACACAACCAGAAGGTGATGATCTGGAAACAGAGATGCCTATAAGCTCTACACGAAGTCTTGACACTTTGAATGCCAAACGACACCACACACGGACCCCAGGATATACCCAACACACACAGGTCAGGACACTGTGCTGCCTAGAGAGGAACAAGACTCCAGAAATAGGTACAACTGAAAACACCCCAGCATTGACTTGGTTCTTCTCTGGGATCTTCTTGGGCACGGTGCTTGTATTGTCCCCTTGAGCTCCACAGGCTTCTGATTGGGACCGAAGGCCTAGAAGAGTCAGAGGTGGATTCATACTGGGGACCACCACACAGGATCAAGCCAACCCTCTCCCCCTGCCCCAGCCTATTCCCCTCTCCCTCTGGAGGATCCATTGTGTTTCTCACAGGACTCCCCTGACCCCTGTGGATGAATGAGGAACTGTCCGTCACCCTCGTAGATACAACCACTCTGCTTGGTAACAGATGCTTCCAGAACTAATCTATCATGCTGGAAAAATGGGGTCTCTACATGTGAGACTGATGTGAAGGTTGTGCTTCGTCCAGCCCAGAGCCCAAAACATCGTGTCTGCGTAGTGCAACTGGGCAATGCTTCTATGTGTGTCCTCTGCGAAATGTCACTTTTCTTCTCCATGGTAGACTCCTGCTGCCCAGTTCTGTATGGTGAACCAGAAAGTCCATGAGATGGACATCAGGCCAATGTGGAGGAATGTTACCATGTCCTCCCTCGGGCTTATTGCTGCATTGCAAAGCCTTGTGGTACCACCCATCCATCCTCTCCACCGACAGAAGTGGTTCAACTATGAATAAAATCTATGGCCCACGTCAATTCAGATAATCTCACCGTGTGGTGGAAGAACAAGGTGTGGATGAGGCCCCCATGTCCACCACTGTGGAGGTGGATGAGGAGGAGGGAAGTCTGGTACATTCCACCCCATGTGGTAGGGCATACGGAGGAGCCCTGGGCAATGAGGTAAATCTCTCACACTTCTACCGACTTGCAGACAAGAAAATATTTTAGCAAAACAGACAAAAGTTGCAACACCAAGAAAAGAAACCAAAACAAAGAGCTCTCAGCATTCGGCTCCTTCTCCAATGCCACCTTCAAGGAGAGCTGCATCATGCTAGAAAACTTACATGCCTCTCCCAGCTGGGGCCAGTACAATGAGGGGGGAGAGGGCAATGGCTGTTAGAGGAATAGCCTGTCACCAAACATCACCGCCCATGTCTGCCCACGTTATCCAGCAAGAAGTCGTGTCTTAAAGATGAAAAGGGATCACTGCAAACTAGTAAAGCAGCACATTCCAGACACGGAGGCATCGACATCATGGACAAACTTCCTCTATCCTCTTCAGCCACCAGAGAAGATTTTGGTTTGGTCAGAATAGAGAGAATGTGACGAAACTAAATGCCCTTTCTCCACAAAGTTTCTTAGCCACTTGCGGGAATTGTTGGCCTGTAAGTCCCGGACTCTCCCGACCCACGCTGCCTCGCTCCTGAAAAAGGGGTCCTCTACTCTCTACAGTTTCTGTCCATGGCTACAAAGACACTTGAGGAATTAGGGCCTTATGGTCTGACAGGGGCACTGGAAAAGTGTCTTCTGAGGGACATGATACCAAAAACCTTTATTTACACTCACAAGCTGTGCTTGTCTTTTTCTTTAAGATTTTATTTGACAGACAGATGACAAGCAGGCAGAGAGGCAGAGAGAGAGGAAGGGAAGCAGGCTCTCAGCTGAGCAGAGAGTCTGATGTGGGGCTTGATCCCAGGACCTAGGATCATAACCTGAGCCTAAGGCAGAGGCTTTAATGCACTGAGCCACACAGGCACCCCCTGTTTGTCTTAAAACACAGTCATTTGGAAATTTCAACCTACTGAGTTCCAGAGTAATTTTGTACAATGGGAAATGAAGATGGGAAGGCATATAAGAGAATTCACAAAAGGGTATAGGCTTCCCAGTGGAAAACTCCACACGTGTGATGAGAAAAGAAATCAGTTCTCACACTAACTTAGGACGAAATGACCTGATCCTGCAAACCCAGCTGAAGGGCTGGGAGGCAGTGGTCATGCACGTAATCACTGACGTCCCCCTTCAGAACGTGTGAGCCAGTGTGCGATTACGACAGTGCACCTAAGAGCTTTGACACTTCAAAATACTTGTAGAAAGGGTCTTAAGTGGGCTGGTTCTGCAAGGCACGTTTTCCAGCAGAAGTAAAATGGGGATGACTCATGAAACATGCGCTGAGAACAATGCAGACTGCAAAGGAGACAGTATAAAATGCAGAGAGAGTTTTCACCAATTTTTGTTTGTGAGGATTACCAGACCCATCTATCCCAGGATGAGCACAACACCAGTGCACTTGAACATAACATAAAGGGAGTTGGGCTGGCCAGAGGACTTCACTGTGGAGGGAGGGGTCCTCCTCCCCCAGTTACTTGCCCGGTGTGCACTGTGGGCAGGTGGGGGTACCCATCCGCACACGCATCTTCCCCACCACCATGTTCCAAGATAGTAGCATCTGTGCCAGAATGGCTACCCACCCCCTGTGTCTCACCTAGATCCTGGGGTGAAGAGATGCCATGGGGAAAACTACTGTCACCACATGTTAATATAGGTCTACACACCTTGACAGAGACAAGAGTGTGGCACCAAGGATTATCAACTAAGGAAAAAACTCGATTCAGGTCAGGCCAGTATCTACAGCTGGGACCACACCTCCGAATCACGGCAAGCACAGCATCTCCTATATATTGAGAACAAACACAATGAGAGGCCATAGGATGCCTGGTGTCCACACGTGGAAGTGCAGGTGCTTGTGGGTCAGCCGGAAGCCCAACAACATCCCCCCTGACCAGTTCTGCTTCCCTCACTGACAATGGAATCTTCTACACTCCACAAGGGCTGTCCATGGCCACAGACACCGCTGAGGAGATAGAAGTGTCCAGAGTCCTGTAGAGGACCTGGAAGTGCTTTCTGAGAAAAACAGGACCCCTTCGAGTGAGCGAGACCAGCTCTGTGGATCCACGTCCCCGACATTCGGAGAGTCCTTAGTTCAGGCACAGAGCAAATGCCTAGACCTTGGTGCTGAGAACCACTGATGGGCTGATTCGATACCCCCGAATGCAAACCAGTGTGTCTGGAGAGCACAGGCAATGCTCCCAGGATGGGTCGGAGAGACGCTATGAGCTGGCACAGCCATGAGACCCCATCAGAACCCGCTCACGGGAGCACAAGTAAAACACGTGTGAGTTGTGGGCCTTGCAGAGAGTCACCGGGATTCCCTCTTCAGGGCTGCTGCTCCAGGGCTTATTTTCTATGACACACCTGGCACCTGCCAGAGTTCACCGTCATCCCACCCATGGGCCAACTGGAGGAATTCCAGCTCTCATCTTCATCCACTCAGATGGGATGCATGGGAGGTCACAGCTCACCTTCTCCACAAACACTCAAGCTGCCCAAAGCATGTGGGACAAGTGTGATGCAGTCCTGGCTTTTCCCATTCTCCATCTGAGGACCTCTGCAGACACCCTCTCAGGTTAGTCTCCTGACCCGAATACTAAAAATGCTCCTGCTCCCGCAGGAAAGCAAACCATAAGGAGTCAGCTGGACTAGCTAACATCACGATGGAGTGAGATGTCATCCTCCTCGAGTTATGTACACACACATATACACGCATGTGAACACACACACACAAACACACACAGATGCATGAGGTGAGCATTTTACCATCGCGTGTCTCAATTAATGTACAGCTTTGGGAGGAATCACGAAATTGAAGATCTCTAATGGAGCAGCCCAGAGGCTCCTGGGTGAATAGCATGCACTCTGAAAGGGATGATCACAGGACACACACCAAGGCCACAAGGCCAGGACAGGGACCTGTCCACACTGCAATCCATTTCAGAAACGGACACAACTAAAAATGCCCAAGCACTTACCGTATGCATTTCTGGGTCCCTTTGAGGGCTAGTGTTGCTGTTCATCCTGGGAACCAGTCTAGATGCTAGATCAGGCAAAGGTCAGAGATTTATTTTGGTTTGCATGCCCTCCATGCCTTCCTCTTCCATCCTGCACTCTTTCCCACACTTGGGTCCCTTATCAGAGGGTTTCACCCGTGACTCAAGTGACTCCTTTGCAAAGAGAGACACCAGTCACCTGTTGAGTGAGACACTCCAGGGCCCTGGTTCCAGTGTTTCTGTAAGTAACCCATTAGTGTGGACAGGTCAGGGTAAAACTGGTTGGAAATCAACACTAAAATTGGAGTGCTCAACACACATCAGACAAAATCATTTTCTCGTCATAGATTAATCACCTAAGTGAGAATAGCCTTGCGTGGGTGACATCCACAAACCCTCAACATGAACAGCCTACGTTCTCTTCTCAGGCCACAGGTGGATGGTTCATTTGTCCATCCTGCAGTTGGGAACTAGCATGCGTGACTGGCCAACAAATAAACATTTCAAGGAAGAAACAGACTTTGACATTTGTATAGTCATGAACAAAGAAATCATAGGCAGATTGAGCAATAAAGCTATGGCATTGCACCGATAACATGAGAGGAGTAAAATATATTTCATTGCTCAGTATGGTCCTATAGTTGACAAATAAAACAACAATATAGGAACCTCCATAATGAGTAAATAAATGCCCTTTTTCACAAATAGTCTTTTTTTTTGTTTGCCAAGGTTTGACCACTGAGTCAAGGTGGGAAGGGCGCTTACCTCCCACCTTCTCAGGCCCAGTTTTTCCGAAGGGGGTAGGTGTGGAGTGGTGTGAACTCCACCTGTCATTGGGGCAAGTGTCCTGCTGCCTGGGGGCATATAAGGAAAGCACACTCCTGTCACCCCTTCAGACAACCTGCAGGCTTGTGATGCTCTTCAGGACGCACAGTGATCACCCACAGGAACAGGATGGACACTGTGTGGTTTCACAGCAGAAATCAGGCTGCTGCATTTCCCATCGTGCTCCCTCCCTTGCCACAAAGGCTTCTGCAACTCAGGCCTTCCCAGCATCGGTTCCCGCCTCATGGATCCCACAGACAGCATCCCCCCTTTCATCATGCACAGTCTGGAACACAGAAAAAGAATGGACGTCTCTAAGAATTACAACACCACGTCCTCTCCTAGGCAGTCAACAGCATAGCCGTCACCTCTCCAAACACACGTAAAAACACACGTCAAACTCTCACACCTGTATTTCAGGTAGGCGTTCTCCCTGCTCTGCTGCATCATCCTTGTTTCCCAATACCAAGCCTTCATCTGTGGCAGAAAAACACACCCACCTTCAGTTGTGCTTGACTGTGCCCCAAACGAAGATGAGGAAAAGGAAAACACATACCCAGTTAGCCAGAGCATTCCTCTCCTGAACTGCGATCTGAAAAAGCCAACACACCAGAAACCCATGTTCAGGGCTCTAAGGGCCACTACCATCACCTGCAGGGGGCGCCAAGGGGTCAGTGTGTTGGACACAACTCTGGTTACCTTGTGCTTGAAGGTGAGGTTAGACTCCTGCAGATCTTCCCGCATTTCTTCCACTTCTTGTCTGTGAGGGGGGACAATTGTTTTCATCAGACAAAACCCAACACTGGGTGTGATTTTCAATCATCTGCCAATGTGGCCATCCTCCTCTTATCTGTCCCCTCATACAATTGATCCTGACACAGGAAACATTTTCACCTATTATTGAACTGGAGGATCAAAGCTATTCTTACAGCCTTTCCTTCATCATTTTTCTTTGCCTGCAGGATCAATACTGACATCACTTCCTTACCTGTTTTCAATCTTTCCCTCAGTTATCACATGACAAGTGTCTTTTGTCATGAAGCTCTATTCTCCTTGAACTTCTATCCTCGCTATGGTTCCTAGGTTTGCAAAGACCAACGCCATCAGATGCCACTACTGGACTTATGGGTACAACTCATCCTAGGACAAACTTTTCCTCCAAACACCACCTCAAGGACGCTGATATGGAGCTAGTTTCCACAGAGTAAGGTCAACACTGGGGATCCGGACATGTTTAGTAACATAATTGCTTTGTGCCTTATCTTTCTGTGTCTGTTAATTCTCTCTTGATACATCCTCTGAATTTTGGTGTATATTACTTAATTGAGTCCTCAACATGTAAAAAGATTAACAACCCAAAGGGAGGGAGGAGTCAAGATGCTGGAGAAGTAACAGGCTGAGATGACATCAGGTAGCAGGAGATGAGCTAGATAGCTTATCAAGCCATTCCAAACACCTACAAATCCAACAGGAGATCGAAGAAAAGAAGAGCATCAATTTGAGAAACAGAAAATCAACTACTTTCTGAAAGGCAGGACCCATGGAGAAGTGAATCCAAAACAATGGAAAGATAGAACCCGTGGGGAGGGTATGGCTCCTGACAAGCAATGGAGCACAAAATCAGGACTTTTAAAAGCGATGTCCACTGAGGGACATAGCTCCAGAGGCTAAACCGGAGTGAAGCCCATGAGGGGGCAGCGTACCCCCAGGTCCTGCAGGGTCACAGAAGGACCGGGGGTGTCTGAGTGTCACAGAACTCACAGTTATTAGAGCGGGGAAGCCAGCAACAGAGACAGAGCCGAGGAGTGACCTTTCAACTCAGGGTTACCTTGAACCATAATCTATGGCACAGGCCACTGCTGTGTGAGTGGTGTCCCCACAAGATCCGGGGAGATACCCCCAGAAGAGCCCAGGGATCTAAGGGTATCAGAGACTCCAGGTGGAGCTGTGTGCCAGAGACAGAGATGCTTGGTCACAGCCTGGATGAGGTCTGAGCAAAGCCGGTGGACAGGGAGAGGGAAATGATGAGCGCTTTTCTCTGAGGGCGCACTGAGGAGTGGGGCCCCGAGCTCTTGGCTCCTCCAGGCCAGAGATTGGGAGGCTGCCACTTTCATTATGGACCTCTGGAACTCTATGGAAAGTGTTCAGGGAACAAAAGCTCCTGAAAGTGAACATGAGCGGATTATTTAGCATGCCCTCTGGAAAGGGTGGTGTAATTCTGCCTGGGGAAAAGACACCTGAGAATCACTACAACAGGCCCCTCCCTGAGAAGATCAACAAGAAATCCAGTCAAGACCAAGTTCACTGACCAAGGAGAACAGCAGAATACCAGAGGAGGATAAAGCAAACCACGGAATTCATGGCTTTCTCCTCATGATACTTTAGTCTTGCAAAGTTAATTTTTTTAACTCTATTTTTTTATCTTCTGCTAATTTTTTAAACTTTTACCCTATTTTTTTACGTTTTTAAACTAGTTTATCTTAACAATACTTTCCATTTAAAAAATCATTTTTGAACCTTCATTATAATTGTCATATGTTATCCTTCATTGTATCTAATTTCAGTTTTTATATACACATAGGGTTTATTCTTCTAAAACATTTGGGGTACAACTTCTTATAATAGATGAAACTACACCCTAAATCTACCACCGGGTTTGTTCTACTCTCCAGCCTGAGCAAATCTTCTCCACTTTCTTTTTCTTTATTCTCCCAACCAACTTACCTATCAACTCCTTTTTTAGAAATAAAAAAAAAATTTTTTCATCTTAATACTCATATTCCATCCCTTCATTTTATTTACTCTTATATATATGTTCCATTCTTTAAAATTTTGGGAGGTAATTTCTTCTAAAGGCAAAATACACCCAAAATTAAGTGAGTGACCCTGTTCTTGTCACTGTCTAATGTGTATATATATTTTTCTTTTTTATATTATTTCCTTATTTGTTTTGTTTTAAAATTTTTTTCCATGAACTTCCTTTTACCCCTTTTCTCCCCCACCATGATTGTGGGTCTCTTCTGATTTGGCTCAAGCACACTTTCCTGGGGTCTTTGCCTCCCTTTTAGTATTTTATTTGCTCCTTCATATATTCTCATCTGGACAAAATGACAAGACGGAAAAACTCACCACAAAAAAAAGAACAAGAGGCAGTACCGAAGGCTAGGGACCTAATCCATATGGACACTGGTAATATGTCAGATCTAGAATTCAGAATGATGATTCTCAAGGTTCTAGCCATGCTCGAAAAAGGCATGGAAGATATTAAAGAAACCCTATCTGGAGAACTAAAAGCCCTTTCTGGAGAAATAAAAGAACTACAATTTAATCAAGTTGAAATTAAAAAAAAGCTATTAAATAGGTGCAATAAAAAATGGAGGCTCTTACTGCTAGGATAAATGAGGCAGAAGAAAGAATTACTGATATAGAAGAGCAAATGACAGAGAATAAAGAAGCTGAGCAAAAGAGAGACAACAACTACATGGCCACTTGGAGAGAATTCGAGAGATAAGTGATACCATAAGACAAACCAACATTAGAATAATTGGGATTCCAGAAGGAGAAGAAAGAGAGAGTGGAGCAGAAGGTATATTGGAGAGAATTATTAGAGAGAATTTCCCAAGTATAGCAAAGGGAGCAAGCATCAAAATCTAGGAGGTATAGAGAACCTCCCTCAAAATCAATAAGAATAGGTCCACACCCGGTCATCTAATTGTAAAATTTACAAGTCTTAGCGACAAAGAGAAAATCCTGACAGCACCCCGGGACAAGAAGTCTGTAACATACAATAGGAAAACTATTAGATTGGCAGCAGACTTATCCACAGAGACCTGGCAGGCCAGAAAGGACCTGCAAGATATATTCAGAGGAATAAATGAGAAAAATTTGCAGCCAAGAATACTATATCCAGCTAGGCTATCATTGAAAATAGAAGGAGAGATAAAAAGCTTCCAGGACAAACAAAAACTGAAAGGATTTGCAAACACCAAACCAGCTCTACAAGAAATATTGAAAGCAGTCCTCTAAGCAAAGAAAAAGCCTAAAAGTTGTAGATCAGAAAGGAACAGAGACAATATACAGTAACAGTCATCTTACAGGCAATACAAGGGCATTAAATTCATATCTCTCAATAGCTACCCTGAAAGAAAATGGGCTAAATGCCCAATCAAAAGACACAGGGTATCAGAATGGATAAAGAAACAAAACCCAACAATATGCTGCCTATAGACCCAAAGACGCCTCCAGATTTAAAGTGAGGGTACGGAAAACAATTTACCATGCTAATGAACATCAGAAGAAAGCTGGGGTGGCAATCCTCCTATCATATCAATTAGATTTTATGACAAAGACTATAATAAAAGAGATGAGGAAGGACACTATATCATACTCAAAGGGTCTCTCCAACAAGAAGATCTAATAATTTTAAATATCTATGCCCCTAACATGGGAGCAGCCAACTATATAAGCCAATTAATAACAAATTCAAATAAAAACATCGACAATAATACAAGAAGAGTAGGGGACTTTAACACTCTCCTCACTGAAATGAACAGATCATGCAAGCAAAAGATCAACAAGGAAATAAAGGCCTTAAAACACACTGGACCAGATGGACATCACAGATATATTCAGAATATCCCATCCCAACACAACAATACATATTCTTCTCTAATACACATGGAACATTCTCCAGAATAGATCACATCCTGGGTCACAAATCAGGTCTTAACCAGTATCAAAAGATTGGGATCATTCTCTGAATATTTTCAGACCACAATGCTCTGAAGCTAGAACTCAATCACAAGAGCAAAGTTGAAAGGAACTCAAATGACAGAAAAAGGAGGCTAAAGAGCGTCCTATTAAAGAATGGATGGGTCACCCAGGAAAATAAAGAAGAATTGAAAAAATTCATGGAAACAAATGATAATGAAAACACAATGGTTCAAAATCTGTGGGACACAGCAAAGACAGTGTTGAGAGGAAAATATATAGCGATACAAGCCTTTCTCAAGAAACAAGAAAGGTCTCAAATACACAGCCCAACCCTATACCGAAAGGAGCTGGAGAAAGAACACCAAAGAAAACCTAAACTCAGCAGGAGAAGAGAAATCATAAAGATCAGAGCAGAAATCAATTAAATAGAAACAAACAAACAAGCAAACAAACAAAAACAAGAGAACAAATCAATGAGACTAGGAGCTGGTTCTCTGAAAGAATTAATAAGATTGATAAATACCTGGCCAGACCTATCAAAAGGAAAAGAAAAAGCACCCAAATTAATAAAATCAAAAATGAATGAAAGAGGAGAGATCACAACCAACACCAAAAAAATACAAACAACTATAAGAACATATTATGAGCAACTCTGTGCCAACAAATTTGACAATCTGGAAGAAATGGGTAGCCTATTAGAGACAATATAATCTACCACAACTGAGACCGGAAGAAAGAGAAAACCTGAACAGACCCATAACCGGTAGAGAGATTGAAAGAGTCATCAAAAATCTTCAAACAAACAAAATCCCAGGGCCAGATGGCTTCCCAGGGCAATTCTATCAAACATTTAAAGAAGAATTAATTCCTATGCTCCCGAAACTGTTCCAAAAAACTGAAATGGTAGGAAAACTTCCAAACTTGTTTTACGAGGCCTGCATCACCTTCATACCCAAACCAGACAAGGATCCCATCAAAAAAGTGAATTACAGATCAATATCCTTGATGAACACAGACGCAAAAATTCTCACCAAAATACTAGCCAATAGGATCCAACAGTACATTAAAACGATTATTCTCCACCACCACGTAGGATTTATTCCAGGACTGCAAGGTTGTTCAACATCCACAAATCAATTAATGTGATACAATACATTAAGAAAAGAAAGAACAAGAACCACATGATACTCTCAAGAGATGCTGAAAAAGCCTTTGACAAAGTACAGCATTCCTTCCTGATCAAAACACTTCAAAGTGTAGGGATAGAGCACACATATCTCAATAGGATCAAAGCCATCTATGAAAAACCCACTGCAAATATCATTCTCAATGGAGAAAAACTGAGAGCTTTTCTGATAAGGTCAGGAATATGGCAGGGATGTCCATTATCAACACTGCTATTCAACATAGTACTAGAAGTCCTAGCCTCAGCAATCAGACAACAAAAAGATATCAAAAACACCCAGATCGTCAAAAAAGAAGTCAAACTATCACTCTTTGCCGATGATATGATACTATATGTGGAAGCCGCAAAAGACTCCACTCCAAATCTGCTAGTACTTGTACAGGAATTCAGTAAAGTGTCAGGATATAAAATTGATGCACAGAAATCAGTTGCATTGCTTTACACAACAACAAGACTTAAGGATGAAAATTAAGGAGTCAATCCCATTTACGACTGCACCCAAAACCATAAGATACCTAGGAATTCACCTAGCAAAGAGGCAAAGAAACCATACTCAGAAAACTCTAAAGTACTCATGAAAGAAATTGAGGAAGACACAAAGAAATGGAAAAATGTTCCATGCTCCTGGATTGGAAATACAAATATTATGAAAATGTCTTTGCTACCTAAAAAATTCACACGTTTAATTCAATCCCTATCAAAATTCCATCCATTTTTTTCAAAGACATAGAACAAATAATCCTAAAATTTAGATGGAACCAGGAAAGACCTCGAATAGCCAAAGCAATATTGAAAAAGAAAGCCAAAGTTGGTGGCATCACAATTCTGGAATTCAAGCTCTGTTACAAAGCTGTCATCATCAAGACAGAATGGTACTGGCACAAAAACAGACACATAGATCAATGGACCAGAAGAGAGAACCCATAAATAGACCCTCAACTCTATGGTCAACTAATCTTCAACAAAGCAGGAAAGAATGTCCAATGTCCAAATGACAGTCTCTTCAACAAATGGTGTTGGGAAAATTGGACAGGCACATGCAGAAAAATGAAACTGGATCATTACCTTACACTACCCAGGAAAATAGACTCAAAGTGGATGAAGGACGTCAATGTGAGAAAGGAATCCATCAAAATTCTTGAGGAGAATACAGTCAACAACATCTTGGACCTCAACCAAAGCAACTTCTTCCTAGAAACATCGTCAAAAGGAAGGGAAGCAAAGGCAAAAGCAAACTATTGGAACTTCATCAAGACAGAAAGCTTCTGCACAGCAAAGGAAACAGTTAACAAAACCAAAAGACAAGTGACAGAATGGGAGAAGATATTTTCAAACGACATATCAGCTAAAGGGCTGATATCCAAAATCTCAAAGAGCTTCGGAAACTCAACACCCAAAGAACAGATAATCCAATCAAGAAATGGCAGAGGACATGAACAGACATTTCTGCAAAGACATCCAAATGGCCAACAGACACACAAAAAAGTGCTCCACTCACTCGGCAAAAGGAAAATACAAATCAAAACCACAATGAGATACCACCTCACACTAGTCAGAATGGCTAAAATTAACAAGTCAGGAAATGACAGATGCTGGCATGGATGCATAGAAAAAGGAACACCCCTACGCTTTTGGTGGGAATGCAAGCTGGTGCAACCACTCTGGAAAACAGCATGGTGGTTCCTCAAAAAGTTGAAAATAGAGCTACCCTATGACCCAGCAATTGCACTACTGGCTATTTACCCTAATGATACAAACGTAGTGATCTGAAGGTGCACAAGCACCCAAATGTTTATAGCAGCAATGTCTACAATAGCCAAACTATGGAAAGAACCTAGATGGCCATCAACAAATGAGTGGATAAAGAATATGTATATATATACAATGAAATACTATGAAGCCATCCAAAGAAATATATCTTGCTATATACGACGACGTGCATGGAAATAGAGGGAATTATCCTTATCGAAATATGTCGATCGGAGAAAGACAACTATCATGTGATCTCCCTGATATGAGGAAGTGGAGATGCAACGTGGGGGGTTGTGGGGTAGGAAAAGAATAAATGAAACAAGATGTCACAAAACAAACTGAGGGATGCTGGGGGGAGGGGTGTAGGGAGAGGATGGTGGGGTTATGGACACTCGGGAGGGTATGTGCTATGGTGAGTGCTGTGAAGTGTGTAAGCCTGGCGAATCACAGACCTGTACCCCTGGGGCTCATAATACATTACAGGTTTATAAGAAAATTTAAAAAATTATAAAAAATATCCAAAGGAAACTTTTCAGGAGCCAATAGTATGTAGTGTCTGAACTTACCTGTACTTCTCCATTTCTTCTTCAGTTACTTTCAGATATTTATCCGCAGTTAACAACTCATTCTTAGTTGCATTCAATTCATACAGTGTCTCTGCTAGCTTCCTAAGATGGGAGAGGTATATACATTGTCCAGTAGCCAAGGTCCTGAATTTCTGCCATTTATTCTTTCAGCACACTTGATAGCCTATGTTGGAATGTCCCCGCTAAAAGCACAGACTGACAACACAACAGGGAAATGAATGAAGGCCCCATTTAGGGTTGAAGAAACCTCGAACTCTGGCTGCTGGCCAAGCTCCCTGCAATCGGGGCTGTCTTTATACTTCTCTACTTTAATTCATTCACCATGTCACCAAAGAACATTGTACTCTGTGCCCTCTTGGAATACGTCTTTGGTTTGAGATGGTGAAGGCTCATTTCAATTAAAAGTGAAAAGCCAAGCCTGACGAGCTACACTCATTAGGATGAAGCAGGGGCCCATCATTAGTCTCACACCTCCGTGGGGAGCCCTCATCCTCAGACCAAGGCTGTGCCCCACACAGTCAGCCCAAAGGAACCTTCTAGAATATGGCTTCACTGGCATGGAAACTCACTCCCACACATCCCTAGGCCTTAGAAGTACAACCCCTGGCCCCTCATGAAAGGTCCTGGTGTAAGAAAAGGCCAATCTTAGTGCCGAAAATATGTGTTATCTCAGGAGAACAGACTTCAGATGGAAAACTGTCAACTCCATTGAGTCTACCTTTAAAAAAAAG